>NW_027040887.1:1627500-4027500 GCF_037179485.1 Ochlerotatus camptorhynchus | reverse complement strand
AACTACACACGTAGAAATTATCGCCGACTTCGGTAATTTTTACCGAAATCTGAATAGCTGAACTTTTCGGTAAAATTTATGCAATTCAATTCAATTGCTTTTCAGCTACTTTGGAACTAAATTCTCCACTAAAATGACAAGATTTGATCATTTAAACAAGGTTGAACATGTTTTGATATTATTTTCAAATTCAATAGCCTTTAAAATTAAGGTCAAAGTTTTACCGAACGTTCAGCTGTTCTGATTTCGGTAAAATTTACCGAGCACGAAAACAAAATCTTAGTGTGTACATTTTGATTGGGTGGAAATCCGGGCAGTTTGGGGGGTTCATCCCGTTCTCAATGACGTCTACTCCATTATCGCGATACCACTGTTGCGCATTCTTACTGTAGTCGCAACTTGCCAAATCTGGCCAAAACTTGACGGGTGGGACCTAATAAACGGCAATATACATTTTTCAGGCTTTCGTTGATGTATAACCACAGACAAACAGACATAACACTCACAAGTTGTTCATCGAACAAGCATTTAACGGTCAATTTAAAAATATCTCAGTTGGTAGTACTGCCATAGAGGTAACTCTAAGACCACTGGGTCCCGAAGAAAATCATTATTATTTTTGGCTCACTCAGTACCAGAACAACGGTCCCAAGCAGTCCCAAGCTATTTCACTCACCCCTGCATGTTCTGCATGAATCCACACACCCCTGATGTTATCTGTCAAACTTTCATAGCGAATCAAAACAAACATAGTGTAGTAATAGAATTTCAACTAGAATAGGGTACGTTAATCGTTTGCTTGGGACCAATAGGCTACTAAAGTGGTGAGCCAATTTGAAATCGTTAGTTTCGTATTGATTGTTGGTACTGCCACCTGTGGCGCGCATTGTCAATTCCCTCGCGTTTGACGTTTACACACTAGCGCCATCTGTTCAGCGTACTACCCACCACAGTGTACTCAACAGATGGCGGTAATGTTTTATCGACGATGTTTTACAATGAGAAATATTCAATGTGTTATGTCTGTTTGTCTGTGGTATAACTGTCCGTTCATATGGTTGGTTGTGATGAAAATCGGTGTCTTCTGGCGGTGTCTGGCAGATTATATTTATATTTTGAAACTAATGTTCTGCCCGACAACAACTCAGCAGCACGAGACTCCTTGAACTGTGTTTCAGAGTCGGAGCACTATTGGGCAAACTGGAGGGGCTACGTGGACGAAAAGGCACTCAAGCTTTCAAATGATCTGAAACACAGCGCGGATCAACTTAAACACTGTTTTTTTTCAATTAACGATAGTGTGGATTGTGTGGTGTTGTGATCTATTTTCTGGCACATACCCTTGACGACGATCGCGACTACGACGACTGCAGTCCAGCGAGCGCTCGCTGCGGTTCCAGAATGATTCTTTCGATGGCGGACGATTAAAGGCCGATCTTGTACCACCGCTCGGTGAAATTCGCACTGGCGGGTTGGTTTTACCGGGGCTGGTATAGCGGTGTGTGGAGATGGTTCCGATGCACAGGCGCTTCCTTCTGACGAAGCCGGCCGACGACGGCAAGGCCGCCCTCTGTCGAACCGGGAAGGGAAATTCTCCTTGGCGTTTAGGGCCTTCAGTCCGAGAACGATATCCTTCACGTTTAGTCGAGGTAACTAAATGTCACCTAGACCGTAGCGTGCAATGGCGGTCCTTGACTCGCCAACTAGAAAGCAATTTTATTGGTGGAAAAAGGTCCTAGCGAGGAGGTAACATCCATTAATGCTGTCTTCGACCAATTTCGAGGATGACTTAGACTTTACCTGAATCAGCTGAATTGGTGATTTACAGTTTAACTTGATTCACTACTCACACTTAGTATTCTGTTATAGTATACTCCACAGACACTTCTCTACACGCTCGCCTGAGATAAAGTGAACAATGGCCGTTATATAAGCATCGCCTAACCCTTCAGCTCATCACTCGTGACTCCGTGTCACCATTTTGCCGCGGCCATGCACGCCTTATTCAACAGTCGGCCGTTAAGCATGGCCGTATCGTTTGCCCAGTGGGTTTTACCGCAAGTGTTATACAAATTTACTTAAATGCTCGATCACATGGTGCATATTTAAAATATTGTATTGGACCTTTGTAAGAGAACAGACAACATAAAACTTCTGCCCGGAACATGTTTGAAGTCCAATTTGCAATACGTCTCATCGTCCATAAGGATGCATCCGTTGAATCATACAGCTATCGGGCCCGCGTTTTGGCCATAATATTTTGCTTTAAGATCCGGTTCGGTTGCTTAATAGCCCGATACTTGAAGAAACCTTCCCGAATGTGTATATTCCGAACTGTACTGCGAACAACACCGGGTTGGCCGAAAGAACTGGATTCCCTTTGAAAGCCTTCATGACGTCCTGACGCAGTTTCCGGTCCACTGTACCAACAATCAATACGAAACTAACGATTTTAAATTGGCTCACTACTTGACTAGCCTATTGGTCCCAAGCAAATCGATTACGTACCCCATTCTAGTCAAAATTCTAGTACTACACTATGTTTGTTTTGATTCGCTATGAAAGTTTGACAGATAAAATGAGGGGTTAGTGGATTTTCCTATGTTTCGAGGGGTGAATCGATTAGCTTGGGATCGAAGATAGTACCAGAGCTGACCCAAAAAGTTGAGCATGTTTCTTCGGGACCTACTAGACTAGTCTTAGAGCTACCTCTATGACTGTACCGCTTCGATGCCTTGATTGCACCTTTCGTGAAACAAACAAACTTTCCTTTAAACGTTTCAGCAGTTTGAACTCCTTTGCTATCCTCGTACCCGATAATATCTTGTGTGCAGAATTAATTCTCTTCTTGTTTCTTGCATCGCGTGGAAATTCAAGAAAACATACACTTTTTTTAATTTTGCGCATGATTTGAAGAGAAAGACATTGTAAACAATTTCTGCCAAAAGATTCCAGAACCGACCATTAGGAGCGCTGTACCGGACAACAATAAGCGTACCGATTCTAAATTGGCAATGCTTTACAATGAAAGCAGTCGTTAGATTTCACTAAAAAAAATCCTCACAATTCTTCCCAGAGCTTCATTGGAATTCTCCTCCAAATTCCTTTCAAATTATCCCTCATGTTCAACAAAATTCTCATCAAATTCAGTCATGAAGCTAATATTTTTGTCAAATCTGGTGTCTTGGAAAATGTTCATTGTCCGACATTCTGAATATTTATCTTTGTTCCACATTCCTGAAAATTTCCCCAAGTTTGGTCCAGGTTTTCGAAAAATTGTCTAAGTTACTGAAGATAAATCCATTCCGGCATCATTAAGTTCACTAAGATAATGAAATTTTTTAGGAAGGTACAGTTAATTCAGCTGACGATCCCTGGTTCCAGTTTTTTCGTAGGTCCGCTGATTCCTTTCCGCATTCAGGGTTTCCTTGTTGGTTTTGAGCACTCGACAAACTGTTGGTTTCGACATCTTCAGCACTTTAGCCAGCTTGAAATCGGACCACTTCAGATTTTCCAGGTGTTTGTGTACAATAATTTTTTCTTCTTTCGAGTTCCATTTGACGTTATTTCTGAACGCAATCGACTACTTTGATCAAACTTGCACCAGTTGTTCTCAATTCCCAGCAATTTACTTTTAGCCAGGCTTTAATTGCATGGTTTTTCAGGAGAAGTAAAATAAGTTGAGGTTTTTACATTTAGTAGACACCCTGGAATAGAAGATTAGGAATCTCATAGATGAATTCACTGAACGAAAACATCCGCAATACTTCAACTGATTATTTCATTCCTCGAGCCCTTTAACAATATGTTTTCGAATTTCGGATGATTGCCTTATGGTTGAATTCGTCATCAGCTGATAAGCATCCATATGACTGTTATCCAAATAAAGGATGATATTTATTTGAAAATTGGCTGTAAAACATACAGCGCTCATAGTGTATTGTTTATATCTGTCAAGTTTCATAGTTATTCAAACAGTAGTTCCAGTCATGTCGTCGAAACAAGAAATTGTCAGTGAAAAAATTGTGTGTACTTACAATCAAAATCCAGAGGCGTCCCACCAGGAATTGCAAATACAACTGTGTCTTGTGTGATAAGAACCTTCAAGGAGCGTCTGAGTGCCCGAAGGAAGGAAGAGAGTGGTCGTAAAAGTGGTCCAATAGACAGTAAAATGGCCAGGAAAGTGGCGTAACAGTTCAAGAACCGTCCAAACATGTCAATTCGAGATGCCGCTAAAAATCCCAATGTGTCAGTCGGTTTTGTGTAGAAAAGCATGAAACGCGCTGGGTTACATGTTTACAAGGTGCAAAAAGCCCCAAACCGGAATGAAAAGCAAAACATCACTGCGAAAACCCGCGCCCGGAAACTTTACACGAAGTTGCTCAACTTCTTGGGAAAAAATATTTCGTTTGCCAAGTCTAAGTTCGATGTTCCGGAGGATGTTCGAAGAAGAAATTATCGAAATATGCAAAGAAGTTCCTGATCTGGCAGGCGATTTGCGGATGTGGTGAAATAAGCGCTCCTTTCATCACTTCCGGAACAATCAACGGTACGATTTACACGGAAGAGTGCCTTAAGAAGCGTCTCTTGCCATTTATAAGGAAGTACAAAGGATCAACTCTGTTTTGGCCGGCATCCTGCCACTACGCCCGAAACGTGTTGGAGTGGTACCGAGCCAACGGAGTCAATTTTGTGCCAAAAGATATCAACCCACCAAATTCACCGGAATTTCGCCCAATTGAAAAATTCTGGACAATTATGAAGACGGAACTTCGCAAACATCCCAACACTATTGAAACAGAGCTGGCGTTGAAGAAAATTAGGGTAAAAACAACAAAAACACTGGGAAAATCGGTTGAACAAAATTTGATGGGTGGAGTGAACAGGAAGGTGCGGGCATTCGGGATGGGAGACGAAATTGAATAAAACAAATTTTGTAATTCATAACTCATAAAACTACTAATGAAAAATATCAAGAAAATCCGATAATCGGTTTAATTTTGGTGAATAAATATGTGTGTGCCATTTTTATCGAAAACACCCTTTAGGATGGCTTGCAAATACTTTAAATTAAATTGTTTACATTTCCATACTGAATGGCCATGAACAGTCACTCCATCATGGATACAAAAACCGTTCTAATGGTCTGAGGTTTCATTCGAACAGAGGATGATGTTTTGGTACAGTGAAGACTAACTAACTCATTTTTCCTTGCTTCAAGATCATCCTCCGTCGAGCAACCCGAGTCTTGTCGCTATTAACAAGGCATAAAAAAGTAACAAGAACTTAGATGTTATCCTTTAATTACTTAAAAAATCCTGTTCCTTATTATGCTTGAAGTTATGAGGACTATAGGATTGGTGGTAGATCTTATACCAGTAACGCACCACGAAAAGATGATCTACCAGCGTTGCTGGGTTTGTCATATGTAAGTTACTCGATTTTTTATCAGGATAAAAAGTGAAACCTGCTGGCAAAATTGAGCAGGAATCGAAGAGGGAGAAGCTCAACAGCTCTGGACGGTCAGAACTAAACACGAGTTGAAACTTCTTGAGGACAATAAAGTAAAGTATGAAGCGATCGTAAATATTTAACACATTTCTCAAAAAGGCAACAAACAACGATAAGCAGACGTGATTACTAATCCTAATCGTGTTGTTCATTTTCCTCTTCGAACTTTTGCTCGCTTTTCCTCGTATTCATCAACTGAAGCTTCCTGGTACTGTTGGTACTCGGAGATCAGATCGTTCAAATTGGACTCCGCCTCGGTGAACTCCATCTCGTTCATACTTTCGCCGGTGTACCAATGCAGGAAAGCCTTCCGTCTGAACATGGCAGTGAACTGTTCGGAGATACGTTTGAAGATCTTCTGAATGGCCGTCGAGTTTCCGATGAAAGTCGCCCACATCTTCAGACCACGTGAAGGAATGTCACATACAGCCACCTTCACATTGTTTTCGGAATCCATTCCATGAAGTAGCTGCTATTCTTGCTCTGGACGTTCATCATTTGCTGATCAACTTCCTTCGTCGAAACGAGACCTCGGAAGATGGCCGCGCAGGTCAGATACCGTCCGTGTCTGAGGTCACATGCCATCATCATGTTCTTCGCATCGAACATCTGCGCGGTCAGTTCGGAAACGCTTTCAATACGTCATTTCTGCGAGCCCTTGGCCGTTAGTGGTGCAAAACCGGGCATGAAGAAATGCAAACGCGGGAATGGAACCATGTTGACGGCCAGCTTACGTAAATCGGCATTAAGCTGACCTGGGAATCGGAAACACGTTGTCACGCCGGACAATATAAGGGATACTAGATGGTTCAGATCGCCGTAGGTCGGCGAGCTGAGCTTCAACGTTCGGAAGTAGACATCATAGAGTGCTTCGTTGTTGATGCAGAACGTTCCGTCGGTATTTTCCACGAGCTGATGAATAGATAGAACGGCATTGTACGGCTCTACGAGAGTATCCGAGACCTTTGGTGAGGGATAGACTGAGAATGTGTTGATAATCTTGTCAGGGTACTCTTCGCGAATTTTGGAGACGAGCAGAGTGCCCATACCGGAACCGCTTCCACCACCGAGGGAATGTGCCAACTGAAAGCCTTGTAGACAGTCACATGTTTCGGCCTCCTTACGTACTACGTCAAGAACAATTTCAACCAGTTCGGCACCTTCTATGTAGTGAGTGACCCTTGGCCCAATTATTACCGGCTCCGGATTGCGCAAAGACAAAATTATCCAGTCTGAACAGGTTACCGTAGGGAGACTGACGGACCGAGTCCATTGGTGCCTGGTTGCAGATCGACGAGAACCGCCCTTGGTACATGTCTGTTTCCGTTGGCCTCCGAGTAGTACACGTCAATGCGTTCCAACTGGAAATCATTGTTGCCGATGTAGTGACCGGACGGATTGATGCCATGCTCGTCTGAGATGGTTTCCCAGAACTTGGATCCAATCTGATTTCCGCACTGGTCGACTTGCAGATGTACAATTTCTCTCATATTGATGGCTGATGACCAAGATTACCGTTACAGATAAAAAATGTTTTAAAACAAGCTCTTCAATGAACACTCCCGTAAGCAATTTTCAACTAGCACTTGCTTTTCTCGCGACGACCGATCGATTCTCCATTTTTAGCTTAAGGCTACGATTTTCCTCCCTTTAGTATCGTTCGAGTGTTTTTGCAGCTGTACTAACCCTCTTGCTGCTGTGTGTTGCCTTCTGTCTTTGATATTAAAATACGGGAATTTTCCAAACAACAACAACTCATACGTTTGATCGAAGTAGGCTCTGTTAGTGGACGGATCGGATTTCTCGTGCTGTCAATCGTTTGCATAAAGTTCAAACGAACATTTTCCTTTTGGCCGATGTGAAAAGTGTGATCTGTGAAAAACATCGTTTCGATGACAAATTCCTTGATCCTTCGGGTCGTTTTGCAAACCGCGAAGAAAACAAAAAAAAAAGATACGTGTACGGCAGATAAAGGGCTACTGGAGAAAATCGTGCAACAGAGAAGTCCGGAAAAGTTGATGATCACAGTAAAGCGACCGGTTTAAGTGAGATCATTCCATTATTATCTATAAATTAGAACTTTGGGGAACATTTGAGGCATTTGGTGAGATCCTTCAATTTTTCTATATTATATAAACCATTCATTACATCACATATGATTGTTAAATTAACTCTTACATAACTCGGAGCGTTTGGTACGGTATGTCGACGCATCCTTCAAGTCCTGTAGATTCACGAAATGCTTTGCTGTTTCAGCATCATTGTGTCCGTTTTGGCGTTTTCTAACCTCATAATTTTCCAGGATGCTTTCTCGTACTGGCTGCGTTTGTATTAGATTACATTAGGTTCAACCAAAACATTCAAGGTGTCAGAGAAATTCCGGATGGCCAGGATGGGTATTTTACAAACAATTGCAGCTTGCTCTGTGACCGGCACAATCGGCACGCTTGCGGCTCACTAGCGGCACACTGACAAAAAAGATGACCCAAGATGACCCCTTGGCTAAACCCCAAAAAATTGCATATCAAATTTACACATTTTGTAAAACTCGATCTTTGGTGTGTCTTGAATCACTTTGGCCGCGTCATGTTACGTATACTTACGGGTCAGTGGTCTGAATCCGAAATGAACCAACATCTGATATGCGATGTTGTTCAATTATAGATAAGAGGATAATGTCGTCCGTAAATTTAGATTCTTTTATTAGATTAAAATTCAACTCTATCTTGTAGATTTTCATTTTCATTAATAATTTTCTGTATGAAATAATAGAACAGGAAATTAACTATTGGTGTATGGACATCTTAAAAAATCGAATACATACATTTCTTATTCTAACCTTAGTTTAGTGCATGTCGTATTTATTACTCCATCACTATTGAGAAATGATGAAGTATTCGATTTTTTTTACAGTTGTCATTCATGTATTTATCGTAAGGATCCGACTCTAATTGTTAGGTTCCGCTATTTATACCCTTCGGAGTGTTGAAACACCCTCCAAAGGTGCGCATCTTTGTCAGTCAAAATTGGATTCCTTAGCAACAAAATTAAGGAATGACACCGATAATGACCATGCATCAGAACCCTAGTCTTAACCACTTTAAACTAGAGAACAACGAACAAGGAATCACATAGATGAAGACTAACTAACTCATTTTTTCCTTGTTTCAAGATCATCCTCGGTGGACAAAGTCGAATCTTGTCACTATCAACAAGGCATAAAAAGTAATAAGGACTAAGATGTGTTCCTTGGATTACTGAAAAATCCTGTTCCCCTAGTTCGAAGTAGTCAGGATTAGGAATCGGTGGTAGATCTTACATCCCGTAACGTACCACGAAAAGGTGATCTACCCACGTTACGGGGGAGCGCACGCTTAGAAAACTTCAAGTAGACGATCTAGGGATTGTCCACACATTTGCTCTTGTCGCCATATTAAACTTATGAATAAGCAAAGAAAAATTTCGCACTAATGCCATTTCGTAAAACCTACGTGAATTTCACATAATTTTCACCAGTATGACACTTCAACTCGACCTATCAATCCAGTTGAATTCATTACCATGCCATTGAATATTAAGTGTAGGAAGTAATTCGTAGGGTCTAGGGTTCAGGTAGTAGGTACTACCCGCGGGAATGGAAAAATCTCTCTGGTGTTTATCCTTAGTGTCATCAAGCAAATCCCTGTTCTCGTTCAACGTTAAAATTATAAGGAAACTAGCAGCACAGTTCCACCTAGTCTTCATTCATTCAAAAGATCATCATTCTCATAGGTTTTCAGTTCATTCAATACAGTCGTATAGAGTGGATGGATACACGATTCGTCCGTGGTCGGAGCCGTAGGTTTCTAGTCTCACTTTCATATTTAGCTACCATTATTGATTTGTGCCAATGTACAATATTCGTGTATTATTATTCGGACGCTCAATAATGTGGATTCTAACGCTATTCGCAGCACCGGTACTTGTATAAATTATACAAAAGCACAAATGCTATCATAGGTGTTCCAGCACATAGTCGAGCAATGAAATAGGGTGAAGATTAAGTGCCAGAAGATCTACTCGACACTTGAAGGCCGTCGGTTGGCAGTCTTGGGATCTTGTGTTTGAACGATACTGGAAGACAAACAAAGGTGGTAATCTTCTGGAAAAAGTGAGAGCAGGAAGTTATTCCAAAGGTATTGCGTGAATTTAATTTGTCAAGCTTTAGCTCTCGATATTGATTAATCCAAAAAAATGTCAGTGTTGCCAATATAGGTAATTCTTATTCATGTACCTTTCACCATTATATAACTTTCATTTTTATAGTTTTTGGAATGCCTCAAAAAAATGGCCTGTTTGTTAAAATTGATCTCAAATTAATTTCTCACTTATAAACGTCGTAGAGCATGAATCTAGTTTCGTTGTCACACTTCAGTATTGAATCTACTTCCTAGAGCGAGTACCGCGAGAAACAGCGATTGAATGCACATTATTGAAACGAAACGAACAGTATCGGTACACGACATCCACCGTTAGTGTTGGTGGCTGCTTTGTGACAGGCACTCTTAAGGTGGTAGTGTAAGTACCAGACAGCTAGCACCATAAGGTGGTTCATTCATTTCACTAGTTCATTACGTTTTCACGTTTTCGATCGAGTGATAGACCTACAGAAATCAGTCATTTGGTAGCAAGGGAGTAGCGCGTGAGTTGTAGAACTGGCTCCAGTGCGAATGTATTTTTTTTCTTTTTTTAATTTTTTGCTTGCATAAATAGTGAATAATTGATCAGCACAGTTGCCATCGGCCATTGCAAAGTGATACAGAAAGAAGAAGAAGAAACAGTGCGTGAAAACACACAATGGCATTTCTCTCGATACGACTAGTGGCCACGGCTGCAGTAAAAAGTGCCAATGCGAATCTTGCCAACAATATCAAAAAGTGCACCCTATCGTCGGCCTTGGATCGTCAAATTGGCTCCGTCGCACGGTTCAGTTCCGTCGTCTCTTCACCACCGCAGAATCACTATGAACTGCAGCAACGGCAGCAATACCACCAGGCAGCTCTACTGAATGCTGCTATCGTTTCCGATCAGCATGTAAGCACCAAGAAGACGTCCACGATAAATAATCCATTAATTTCTAAGACCAAAGAATCTTAAGTGTGGAGTGTGGTTCCAAGTGTGCAGCTTTATCAACGTAACGTTAACTCTTCTAGTTCGCAGACTCTCACATATATGTACGCGAGTGTAGTTATAGCTTTCGATCCGTTCGTACACATGTATAGGCAAATCGAATTGCTAGTCTTCCCGGTGCGAGGTGCATGCATGATGTGGTTGCTACTTGCTTGTAGTTTCTGTATACGGCGATACAATGGACGATTATTAGTAAATTTCTTGGACTTTGTACGGATTCGTTGCGTCGACGATCGATGCAGCTATTTTCATTGGTGCATGTTGCTATGCTCCGCGGGGGAGATGCACTAGTGCTGCAAACTAGTGCGACGTTCGTTGGTGGGAACCGGAAAAAAAATTGCTTCAGTGCTTTGTTTCGTTCGCTTTATTGATGATAAATGATACAATGCTTTGTTTTCTTATAACACAATGGATGGTACGGCTTAAGATCATTTTTATTATCAGGTAAAAGGCTTTTAAAAAAAAACGAGAACTTTAGTCTTTAAAAAGATTCAAATATTAACACTTCAGGAAATAGCAATTTCAAAAAGGTAACGTTAACTGGGGGAAAGTTGTCATTCGTTGGGACTTTTTAATAATAATGTTCTACACACAATAAAATACCCCTCTCACATGCAGCATATGGCAAAAGGGTTTCTCATGTATCGATTTATATTTTGATTGGTTTTAAAATAAAAATGTGCCTGAAAATGTAAATTTTCAATTCGGTGGTTGAAGTTGATCAAGTTGGATTTTATTAAACGGAATATTCAAAAATTAGTATTCATAGGGGAAATGGCTCTAATGTTGACCTATGGATCTAAGATTGGGCCCATCGCTAAAATTCTGCTATTTATCAATTTTATCTAGATGAACGCATCATTGGGACGGTACTAATGGATATCTTTGGTCGATATTGAAAATTTAGTCGATTGCTGTATTTAGGTATGGGCCCAAATTAGGGGCATTTAGGCCGACATTACATCCATTTCCCCTACTTAATTTGTCTTCACTGTAGAAGAAGAATCAGTTATTAAAATAGCTGCAAAATATATCTCCTTCTCTACCGGATTTTATCGCTTTTACACGAGCTTTCGCCTGCTCCAACTTAGTGTTCTTTGAAGCACTTCTATGGTAATTAATTAGGAGTTTTCTATGCCAACCAATGTATAAATTTGTATATAATGTGGCAAGCATAATACAGGGTGTCCATTCAAATCCAATTTTTCAATTCCCGGTTTTTCCCGGTTAATTAAAAAACCTCTGCCTTATACAAAAAAGACGTTCAAAATTAACCGTTTATAGATAATCATATATTTTTGTCATTATTTGCTCTACAATACGTCTATTTTGTAGAAAAAAAATATGAGATGAGATTTGCATTAATATGTTGATGATCTAGATCTCCAAAATTTCATGGAATCATGAATTCGTATAAAATCAAAGAGTCTCGCAAAAATGAGCCTAAATGTTGTTTTGTTTAGTCGGAAAAATCATGTATTAATGGTACCTGACCAGGAGAAACTCAGTATTATTTTCTTTTAATCTTCCTGGAGTTTAGATCTTAAAGATCTATAAGTCAAACAACATTTTGTGGGATACAAAGATGTGTTACCAACATATTTATCATTCTCATTTTCATTGTCTTGGAGATATTTTACAGGTTAATCGAAATCTTGTCCGATTTTCACTTTGGAGGATTTTGAGTCTCCGTTCATAAAATAATTTAAAATTATCAATTGTGCTTAAAAATAGCATTGTTCGATTATCAAAATCATCCTGGAAATCTGAAGTTCTGCAGACTCAACAAGGCATACGATAATTCGACTTAATTCTTAATTCGGGAAACCCCATAATATCATTGATTTGGATTATTTGGTTTTCCAAAATGCCTGAAATTCATATCGTTATTCTTTTTTAATATAGTCATTTTAACACTCTTGGAGCCTTTGTGACATAAATTTGAACTCACGATAATGATGATTACCCTAGAAAGGTTTGAGCTGGATGAATTATCTCTAAGATAATTAAGTACTTAGTCTTTGGCGTGAGAGGTATGGAGTCAGAACTTTATGTTTTACAGACTAACCGAGGTATTCTACGATGTCCTAAATAATCTGGTGTAGCTGGTTAGCACAAAGTGCAGACATTATTTTTAATTTATCGCTGGACCAATCATCTTAGTTCGTTGATTGTGTCCGGTGTCAAACATTTGCATGCCAAGCATGATGGAGCATGTAAGGAGTTTGAGATCGGACATTTATTTATTGGTATGACTCTGCTTCTTATATTCAAGTAGCTTCGTAACTAGATATGTCTCGCTTAGAACTTCTTCACAGGGAAAATTGCAGCAAAAGAATTCAACCATTTTTCTTCAAATGACATCAACAGAAATTCTAAAAAATTACTATGTAAGCTATGGTAGTAGGAACAACGGCAAAATCACCGTTTGCCCCGTGCGCGAACAGATTGCGAGTGAAAGAAAAGAATAGATATAATAGATGATATAAAATTGATTGATTCCAAGTGACATTGCAAGTTTTACAAAGGTTAAAATGATTCTTCAAGACCAAATTATGGCCTACAAGACTATGATAAAACCAAAATTGTTACTTATATGATCTATCCCGGTGCGATTAGGGTTTTCCCGAATTTCCCGGTTTTCCCCGTTGGATGGACACCCTGATAATAATACTCGATGTCCAGGAAAGATTTCCTAGATTGGACTGGGAATCGAATCCACCGCCTCCGGCTTGGTAATACCGTGCCTTAATCAACCCGGGAGGAACTGGATAAGTTCAATATATTGCCAGTTTACCCCGACAATATGGTGCTGGTGGTTCTATCCAAGGAAGTGGCACCCCTATCTCTGCTAATAATAAGTAGCCATAGCGAGCATAGCCACACTCTGGGCCCGCTCAGATTGATATGTGATCACGTTTTTATGCTGGCTACGAAAAGATGGCGGCGTGTCAGGCCCTTGGTTCTGTCAAACCCACAAATAACAGAATTTCCATCTGAATGGGACGAATGTGGAAATGACGCACAGTAAATAAAATTTAAGTTTAAAATTCATTTTACATGATCAGCTTATGAAACTCATTCCATTATTTGCATAGACAATTAATATAAAGGGGCCAAGAGCCTAACTAACGATTTTAAATTGGCTCACTACTTGACAAGCCTATTGGTCCCAAGCAAACGATTAACGTTCCCAATTCTATTCGAAATTCTAGTACTACGCAAAATTTGTTTTGATTCGCTATGAAAGTTTGACAGATAAAATGAGGGGTTATTGGTTTTTCCTATGTTTCGAGGGGTGAATCGATTAGCTTGGGACCGAAGATAGTACCAGAGCTGAGCCAAAAAGTTGAGCACGTTATTTCGGGACCTTCTAGTCTTAGAGTTACCTCTATGGGTGTACTTTGTATGTCTGTCCAAGGCCTTAAATGCATTTAAGCTGCAGCCTCTCAAACCGACAGGAATACACGTAAGTAAACTTATTCGAGCGGCTCATGGCAAGCCTTCATCGCAAAACTATGCTCAAAGTAATAATCTGAACGCTGATCAAATTCAAGAGCAAAGTATAACCATAGAGGTAACTCTAAGACCACTGGGTCCCGAAGAAAATCATTATTATTTTTGGCTCACTCAGTACCAGAACAACGGTCCCAAGCAGTCCCAAGCTATTTCACTCACCCCTGCATGTTCTGCATGAATCCACACACCCCTGATGTTATCTGTCAAACTTTCATAGCGAATCAAAACAAACATAGTGTAGTAATAGAATTTCAACTAGAATAGGGTACGTTAATCGTTTGATTGGGACCAATAGGCTACTAAAGTGGTGAGCCAATTTAAAATCGTTAGTTTCGTATTGATTGTTGGTATAACGAAGAAAATGAAACTCAATCAATGAGTTACAATTTGTACTATGAAAATCATAAATCCGTTCTTTTCATATGGCATTCTTGCCTATTGTTTGACATTCACACATGGTGAATCTAAAATTTGGTGACTAGCCTATTGGTCCCAAGCAAATCGATTAACGTACTCCATTCTATTAAAAATTCTAGTACTACACAATGTTTGTTTTGATTCGCTATGAAAGTGTGACAGATAAAATGAGGGTTTTTCCTATGTTTAGAGGGGTGCATCGATTAGCTTGGGACCGAAGATAGTACCAGAGCTGAGCCAAAAAGTTGAGCACGTTTCTTCGGGACCTACTAGTCTTAGAGTTACCTCTATGGAAATACCATAGAGGTAACTCTAAGACTAGTAGGTCCCGAAGAAACAAGCTCAACTTTTTGACTCAGCTCTGGTACTATCATAGAGGTAACTCTAAGACTAGAAGGTCTCGAAATAACGTGCTCAACTTTTTGGCTCAGCTCTGGTACTCTCTTCGGTACCAAGCTAATCGTTTCACCCCTCGAAACATAGGAAAAACCAAAAACCCCTCTTTTGAGCTGTCAAACTTTCATAGCTAATCAAAACAAACATTGTGTAGTACTAGAATTTCGACTAGAATGGGGTACGTTAATCGTTTGCTTGGGACCAATAGGCTAGTCAAGTAGTGAGCCAATTTAAAATCGTTAGTTTCGTATTGATTGTTGGTACTATCACAGACAAACAGACGTAACACTTCATTGTGTATCTTCGTTCAAGCATTTAACGGTTAATTTGAATATTATCAGTTCCGCGAACTACTCGCCGCAGCGCTGGCATCGGATCACTTTGACGTTTCTATACATTCTATAGAAATTTTATGCAATACAATTGTTTGCGAGCTAGCGAGCAAGCTTGTTTTCCGCGAGAAGCCCGAAAGATGTCGTTACTGAGGTCATATGTTTTGAGATACTATGTTTTCAAGAAAAACTTTTTCAAAGAGTTACGTCTGTTTGTCTGTGGTACTATCTTCGGTCCCAAGCTAATCGATTCACCCCTCGAGACATAGGAAAATTAACCAACCCCTCATTTTATCTGTCAAACTTTCATAGCGAATCAAAACAAACATAGTGTAGTACTGGAATTTATACGATTGGGGTACGTTAATCGATATGCTTGGGACCAATAGGCTAGTCAAGTAGTGAGCCAATTTAAAATCGTTAGTTTCGTATTGATTGTTGGAAATACCGTTCCGGCGGTGTAGAACAATTCCTTTGTTTACGTTGTGTGGCGACATCAACTATTTGAAAGTGGGTACGTGAAACTAAGATTATCTGTCTGTCACCCTGCCGGGGGCTTGGCCTTAACCGACTGAGTAGACCAGCGGTTCTCAAACATTTTGTGAATTGCGACCCACTTTGAGAAATTCCATAAGCTCGTGGTGGCTCACCAATATGTTGTATGTCTAAAATGACCAAAAAATCTCTAACATGGCTTAATGCTGCCGAAAAAAAAGCTGCATGATTGCCTGAAACTCCAAAAAGAAAATGGTATTGAAACGACTTAAAAACTCCAGGTCAAAATAGCTAAGCTAAAACCGCGCTCATTTCAGTCCAAAAAGGTCTCAAAACGCTCATAAGAAACCTCCCCTCAATGTTACATTGAAAATGCCGAAATAATCTTTAAAACATCGAATCACCAAAAATGGCCATACATTCGCAGCTTACCAAAAGCTTTTAAAACACTAAAATGCCCTTCGATAATCTTAACATTCTTAAAACTGCTTGACAACTCTGATAATAGTCTTGAAACCGAGTTGTGCTGATAAAATTCATTCTTCTACACCCAACTTAGCTGAAAATGAAGACAACCTTAACAGATAGACCAACCACAGCGGCGTCGGTAGTGTAGTGGTAAGCGTGATTACCTCTCACCCCAGCAGGCCTGGGTTCAATCACAGTCGGCGCCGCCGGGATGTTCTGTGGCATAACATCTCTGATCACGCCTTCCTTCGAAAGGGAAGTAAAGCTGTTGGTCCCCGGTTCATGAGTTGATGGATCGATAGGTGGTAGGGTCCAGTTGTAGGAGCTGCCTCCCTGGCGTTGGTTACATTGGTGCTCAGCACGGAAAACAAATCAATTCTAAGACCAGAATTTCCCGAAGACACGGGCTCAAATTGTTTGGCTCAGCTCTGGTACTATTTTCGGTCCCAAGCTAATCGCTGCACCCCTCGAAACATAGGAAAAACCCTCATTTTATCTGTCACACTTTCATAGCGAATCAAAACAAACATTGTGTAGTACTAGATTTTTTACTAGAATGGAGTACGTTAATCGATTTGCTTGGGACCACGAACTCCTCATTTTATCTGTCAAATTTTCGTAGCGAATCAAAACAAACATAGTGTAGTACTAGAATTTCGTGTGTGTGGATACGCTTATAGATGTACTTGGGACCAATAGGCTAGTCAAGTAGTGAGCCAATTTAAAATCGTTAGTTTCCACCTGCATGAATTTGAATTTTGACATTTGGCATTCTCTTGATCAAGGAAACCTTTGGGTATCGAAGTCAACATTAGTTTTTCTTCATTCGTGATTGGATATTCATTATCGCCTGTGTTGTTGTCATATATTAATATTCGCCTTCATCTTGGTGGGAATGATTTTGAGGATCAAATGCAAAATGATTATTTTCATTTTATGCAAATATAGCGCTGAAGAACGTCTCGTGTTAGCTTTTACACGCAGATCGATGGCAAATAATTGCCTCATGCTGAATTGATGATAATATCTAGGTTTTAGGCTCTAAGGTAGACAATGTTTGAAATAATCATTTTGCTCAAAATCAATTTGATTATTTTGCTTTTGAGGATTGCTTCTGATTTTGGCAATTTTGGGTTGGCTAATCAAGCACTGGTGAATATCAACAAACACGTATTCATTGATGCATAATGAACTCATTTGTTCATTTCGCTCGCTTCGTAACAGCGAAGATTTTCAAAACAAATGGAATTTATCTACACTGGATTGAAGCGGTACTCCTTGCTTGTGATAGTAAATGATAAAAACAGACACTACGCTTTACAATCTTTAAAGGTCAACTCATAATTCATACTGGCTTTAAAATAGTTGGAGCTGCTTATCGTCAAATATCATGGACATTTTATACGATATGTAGATGAGTAAGCAAGTATTTTTTCCTTGATTTGTTTTCCGTAAATCTTGTTTTCTGTGCTGAGCACCAATCAGCGTTGTCAGATATACCGATTTATCGGTATTTATACCGATTTCCGAACTAGATACCGATATACATATAACTTATATGTATATCGGTATCTAGTTCGGAAATCGGTATAAATACCGATAAATCGGTATATCTGGCAACGCTGATTGGTGCTCAGCACGGAAAACAAGATTTACGGAAAATAAATCAAGGAAAAAAAAATACTTACTTACTCATCTACATATCGGTTGATATATGGTTTCTCAGAATACCGATATTTGAGGTTTTATACCGATTTAAACCGATTTTTTTTTAATTATCAAAATGATTATTGTCTGCCCGCCCTCGAATTTCGGAGAAAATTATTGCCTTTGAAATTCAAAAAAAAAAAATGATCTTCAAAAATGTCTTATGGATACTCATTCGATGAATGTTTCATTTTATTGTTTTTCTATTGTTGAAAATTCATCGCATTGTAGATCTATTGTAATGATAATATTTTAAATTTACTTGCATGATATACATACAATAAGATCGATTGTTGGCAATAGATCTAATTGTGATTTTATATTATTTTATGGTAAATGAGCACAACTCTGCACTTTCACGAGAAATCACTGGGATGTTGGATAAAAGAGGTGAGATTGCAGCAGGATTCGTTTTGGTAAACGATATGCTAAATTGATGTCCTAACGATTCAATAGCGTGAAGGAGCTAGGATCCACGGTATTCTACACAGTAATCAAATTCGGTCGCCACAAGGCCACCGAGCTCCTTATTTCACAAAACAATTACGACCAAGTTCCTGTTTATTTTATTGTTTCTAGATCCTGGCGGCAACCTCACCGACGACGAATGTAAGATTCTATGGCATATTTCCATAAAAAGTATACAGAAGTTGTAATGTTTCACCACATGAACAGATCCTGCAATGTGTTCTTCGAAAGGTTGTTTAAATAATTTTGTAATAAAGTTTGTTTTCCGGAATGCACTGCGGCTAGAAAATCATCTCATGAAATACGAAAATATGAATTGTGGAAAAACTTGCTGGTATGGTACAGTCCATTGTAAGTACTGCCATCAAATTTGTTGAAAGAAACATATACAGAGGATGTAAGAAATCCAACCTTACATTGTTTGTAAGAGAAATGTGTTTTGCGTGAATGAAGCTCGAGCAGTTTATGAAAAACGCTCAATATTCAACTGAACACTAAATATCAAGAATGTACAATTTTTTTCATAAGAGAAGGGCGTTTTACTAACATAACTTTAACTTCTTACACACTTAATTTTTTTTGCAAAGATTCCAACAGCCGAGTAGTGCTGCAATTTATTGGCAGAGATTCAGTAAAACAATTTTTGATATTCAAACAGATAATTTGCAGATTTATCAGCAAAAATAAATGCCGCGGTAATCGGTTGTTGGAGAGTCTACCGAGCTAGATTGTGTGTGTAAACACTCATTCAAATAAACGATAAATATTTGATGAGCCAGCTGCCGAGAATTCAGCAATCTATCTTTTTAAATCGTACTTTTACAGTTTTTTTACTAACATTGAGTATGGGAAATTCGCATGGCCGAACCGGGAATTTATACCACCACTTTTATTGACTGAATTTTTAATTTTTAGACGTTGGAGACATGATGGTATTATTCATCCAACGATTTACACTGATTAATGTCGGCGTGTAAATATCGTGATGATCCGGTGCAGATTAAGATAAATGTTATCAATATAGTTGGCAAGATATAGGATAGCGTTGATTTTATCATCTACTGTAGTAGCTATCTTTAAACTTATGTCTTTGTTGACATGCATAAAACAAAAAAATGCTTCGCTTTCATTGAGTATGGATAGATAAATACACACTGCGAAGCTAACCTAATTAAATTGGGAATATCTTCCTATTATTCATGGCTAAATATGTCGAAGCTTATACCTGACCTCCAGTTTGTGTTGTGTGAGCGCCATGTTGTTAAGAGCCATCTTAGCCTGTCATTGTTTGACTTTGTATATTGTGTAGAAAGTACAAAATCCAAGAAAACTGTGTAGAAAATAGAAAACTTTTTCACGATAAGCTTTTGGAAACCGCTTTTTACCCATTTCTAATATATGCAAAAGCACCCTTTCCTCCCATTCCCCCTTCATCATCTCGCATTGGAACAGATTTCAACCGTTAAGATATTCTACTGACCGCAAGTTAACTTTCGATGCAGGTAAACATGGCCACTCCGAGCCGCGATCTCACGATACAGGAAATCTCCCGTAGCCTCCAGCTGTACTCCAAAGACAGGAAGCCAATCGAGAAGGACCCGAAGACACTACGGTAAATGAAGAATCAATCTTGACGAATGATGAACGTTTTCTAACTGCTTCATTACTGCTGTATGATTCCAGTGTTGGAAACATCTCGGACAAACCGACGGTTTTGGTTTTCGCATGGCTCAACGCCAAGCAGAAGCATCTGGCCAAGTATGCTAAACTGTACACGGAGCAAGGTTACGATGTTGTAGTGACTCAGCTGACACCCTGGCAGCTACTCTGGCCCATGAAGGGATCTCAGGTAAATTCGATTTCTGCCGGTTACTTTTCATGATTTGATGGGAAAACTTACTTTCACTTGCAGCTCGTGGCGAACGATATTGTAAAATTCTTGAAGAACAATGAGTTCAAGCATGGTCTCATCTTTCACGGGTTCTCGGTCGGAGGCTACCTGTGGGGTGAATGCTTGGTGCACATTGCACGGGATTTGCAGAACTACCAAGTCGTGCTTGACCGCGTCAAGGGTCAGATTTGGGACAGTGCTGCCGATATTACGGAAATCCCAGAAGGAGTTCCCCGCGCTCTGTTCCCCAGAAATCCAACGCTTCAGAATGCGTTGCGGAAATATATGCTGTGAGTTTGTGTTGCCAACTTTGTACCCACTTTGTTGACAAACGTTTCATTTTAGCTACCACATGAAAGCATTTCACGAACCAGCCACATCGCATTACATTCGCTCGAGCCAAATGTTCCACACCAATCTGCTGAGATGTCCAGCTCTCTTCTTGGTTTCGAAAACTGACCCTGTCGGAACGGAAGTCGCCAACGGACGTGTCCGGGACAGCTGGGAGAGTAATGGCGTCAAGGTAAAAAGCTTTAAAAGCCAATAATTTTAGCAACAACAACCCCAACACTTTCAAACCATCTTGCAGTGTACCTTCCATTGTTGGGACCGTTCACCGCACGTGGGACACTTCCAGAAACATCCAGAGGAATATGTCAACCAGGTGTTTAGCCACATTCGGCGGCTGGAACTGACCGGAAAGATGCAATCGCTACGGGCGAAGCTGTAATCAAGGCGTCAATTTGTTCTGTGATACTTAAGACAAATCTATGTAAAACGAAAAAAAAAAAACAAACCTTTCAATACCTTGATTTTACTTCACAATTTATGCAATAAAAAAAAAACATACTGTGTGAAATTAGTTTGTACAAAGCAGAAACCCCAAACATATAGGCGTCTACTATTATACAACTGGTGCGTCAGCAAACACCGGGCGGCAGAAAGGTAAAAGTGCAAGTCATGTTGGTAATTTGCGATCGGCACTCGTCGTGGTAGATCCAGTAGGTGTGTATTGGTAGGATAATACCTTAATCTACTTTATTTTCGGTTTTCCAGTGAATGAAAATGACGTTCTCTTCTTAACGAACGAATTTTCTATACACAACACACCATATATGTAACGGATGGATATTAGGGAAATAAACGTTAGCTAACACTTAATTTGGGTCATTTTATTTACGAATGAGAAATACTTTAAGAACTTAAGTCTATTATGCGCGGCGAGTGAGGTGAGGTGACTCGCTTTCAAAAGTCACCGCAAGTGAGGTGACTCTCCGTGCAAATCAAATAAAGAGTCACCTCACTGACGGTGACCTTACTTGTGACCGCGAGTCACCTCATCTGGACACTCGCGGCGCAGAATAGGTCACATTGTTTTTTTTTGTGTTTGTAATAGGTACTTCCTAAATCATCTTGCGGGATGGGCAATGATTAGCATCCATGGCTCTCACACTTAAGGTCACGAGCTCAAATTTCATCCCCGGACAAGTGATGAATGCAGGGTGGCCAGTGAATTTTCATTTTAAAATTCCCGTTTTATTCAGATCTCAAAACTATCCTGGTTGTAATGAATGTGGTGTAATGATTGCAATATCACGTTATTTTCGAGGATCTTGGAATCAATTTGAATAACTTTTATTAGTCTTCCTATAATTTCAAAGCGCCTAAATTTACGAAGTACCAGAGCCAAGGATTTTTTTAAAGATCGCCCTAGTCCTCAAAACTGACCAATTGGGCCTACAATGTGCATATCCATTCAAGTGTTTTTATCACACATGGCCGGAGTAAATTGGATCATTCGGGTGATACCCTTCCTTTTTGTTTGTTTGCATTTTATTTTAAACAAGACTGTAATTTTAATTGAAAAGCTCGGCTAGCTTTTGCTTACTAAGAAGAAGATCGTGGGTTTACTCCCAAGCTCCTCCAAAACATCGCATCGCCTGCTTAATCAAATCCTTATCCATCTCCTACCCAACTATCCAACTCGGTAGCGTCTATGGGGGCGTCGGTGGAGTCGATGACCTCTCCTTAAGTAGATGTTACATCAACAATATCCTTCTGTTGAAAGTCGTTTCAACGGAATCAGTTTCCAAAAAAGTATTCTCTGACCGACGGCAATAAAACGCGAATATTCGATTTTGGGAGACTGATTCCGTTGAAACGACTTTCAACAGCATATAATTTTCGTTTAGTTCCTTTCACATATAACTCCCGGTTGGGATTCGAGTAGGTTCTCGACCAGATTACTGTGCTTGTCCTATATTCATTTGTAGCTTCGTAGGTTACGATTCGTTCCTTACGCGACCTCTTAGCGAAGAAATTCGTGACAATAACCTTTTAGAAACCTGGGTTCTATTATTAAAACAACAGCTGAAGCACTGCAGGTAACCGGCTCAAATAGTACAGTATAGTTTGTTAACTTTAGCTCTATCACTAATTTAAGGTAATTTAAGAAACTAAGATAATTTTAGAAACAAATGCACAAAATCACTTCTACACGTGGGATTTGTAATCGTTATCGTCTAACTTCGTCACCGGTCGGTCGTAAACACCACTCGATGTCCTCACGATTGCGGACTTTACTGGTCGTCCTTACTGACTTTGATGCTAATAACTTTCCCCTTTGGCCAACAGTTACGAGGCATGTTGAAATCGGCGATGATCACAATATCGCCCACGGCGATCGGTTTTACCCGCTGAAACCACTTGGTACGCCGGGTAATCTCAGGCAGATAGTCCGATACCCAACGCTTCCAGTACTGGTTTGCAAGGATCTGGTATGTGCACCAGTTCTGCCTGAGGGTCGCCACGGTATCGTCGAAATTAGTGAGCGGTTTCGGCCCGTTGTATGAGCCGAACAGAAACTGGTTCGGTGTCAGTGCTTGTGTCGAATCCTCGTCTATCGGCACATGCGTTAGCGGACGCGAATTCACGGTATTCTCTACTTCGATCAACAGGTTGTGGAGTACTTCGTCGGACGGTTTCTTCGAAGAACAAACAACCATCAAGTTGTTCATGACGGTGCGAATCAATCGCTTACAACTACCGCCCATGTGTTGTGATAGGGGTGGGTTGAATACCCATTCGATCCCATCACTCGCGAACTCTCTCATCAGTTCACCTTGACTGATCGCTTCGTTGATCTGCTTCAGTACTCTATTTGCGCCGACGAAGTTTGTGCCACGGTCGCTGTAGATCTTCTGGGGAGTACCACGGCGTGCAATGAAAATGCGGATCGCCATGATGCAGGAGCTTGTGCTAAGCGAGTGCACAAGTTCTATGTGAACTGCTCGCATGGTCAGACAGGTAGCTAACATTCCCCATCGCTTCTCGACTCTCCTTCCGATGACGACTTCATTCAGCCCGAAGTAGTCAACTCCCACATGCGTAAATGGCCGTGAGAAAGCAGCGACGCGGGCTGGCGGAAGATCAGCCATGTACGGTGGGCTGGGTGCTGCGTGCTGATTTTTGCATCTCTGGCAATCTTTCCTCACTCGCTCGAAACAAGCGCGTAGATGAGCGATAGGACTTTTTTTTTAATTCTTTATTAAGGAGATTTTAAGCCTATGGCTAGTTCATCTCTGAGATGAGGGATACTTAAATTCTGTCGTATTTCGTTGATAACGGTTTCGTGGTTTTGCTGGTGGTATTCGTGGTGGTAGTGCGCTACGATCAGGGTGGTGGTGTTGTGTTTTCGATGAAGAATGATTGTCTGCTTCGCGTCTTCGGTGGCGTAATGACAAGCAGCAATGCGCGTTCGCATGCGCAGTATTCCACGATCGTCCAACCATGGCGTTAACTGGTACAGCGAGCTGGTTTTTGGGACAATATTTGTGGAAGAATCGGAACATCTGGTCTTCTGAGTCGTTTGCAGTAAGTGGTCCTGTACGAATCGGTCGCCTGGCGCGCTTTTTTTTATATTAATTTATTTGTACAGGCTCAATCGAATAAACTTTACAGAGCCGAGTTATCATTTGCATTATACATGATTAATGTCTTAAATCTAGAGTTAAAGGAATTGAACCGATTACTCGCGGTCGTCTCGAGGTTAGTGGAGATTTACAATTTTTTGGATGGGGAAAGGGAGAAGGAGGTTTGAAATGTGATTTATTATACAAATATTTAATTAATCCTAAAACATGAACTTATTTCTATTCATCTTGAAAACAAACATTAAAAAAAAACTACACGCACAATACACAAACTAAACACAAGGTTAATCAAACTTACAATCTAAGGTAAGTATTCTTAAAGTAAACATATATGAGTTTCATAAACTCCAGATCACGCCTAGCCAAAATATCCCGAACTGGAACATTAGGTTGTCTACCTTGAGCCCGAAGGGAATCGCACAGCTCAGATCTGACTCCACGATGCTCAGCACAAGACCAAAGGATGTGATCGGCGTCTTGGTAACCTTGTCCACATTCACAGAGATTGCTGTCTCCCAGCCCAACACGAAACAAACCTGGCGTGCTGCTAGTACTTTTCTCGAGTTGCTAACCCAATTACGGATCTCGAAGCCGCCTTGCTCGTGCACATGCTTGACGACCTTAGCTAACTGGATGGCTTGCTTTTCGGTATCCACGCTGACGAGCATATCATCAACGTAATGCGACTTCCTGATAGGTTCGCAGGCAGCCGGCAACTTGTTTGCGAATCGTTCCGCGTTGTTATTTTTCACGAACTGAGCAATGTCATCACCTGCATCACGTACACTGCTATGACTCCATTTGCGTCCATCCAGAAAAAAACACTGACATAGCTGGCCTTCGGCTCAGATCAGTACTTGGTGAAAAATTTCGCGGATGTCACCGGTCCGACCAATGCGGCGTTCTCGAAACTGAAGTAGAATCGCGAGCACAACAGATCCGGTCCTTTTAGCAGCGCCGAATTCAAGGACGTCCCGTGGGCGATAGCCGTTGCATCCCAAACAATGCGTACCTTCCCAGGTTTGTTTGTGTTGGTGACGGGAAAGATCGGCAAATACCAGCGTCGTGGAATCTTCTGGTTGATTTCTTCGTCGGTGAGCTTCCGGATATACTGCTTCTCTACATACTCGACAGTCTTCGCTTGCAAGATCTTTGACAGCTCCAGGTCCTTCTCCATCCGTTTCTTTAGGCACTGAAATCACCGCAGCACCATTAATCGACTGACAGGCAAGCGGGCGTCATCGTATCGCCAAAGCAGTCCGGATTATCCTTACGATCAGTCAACGACAATGCACGTTCATCTTCATCGGAAGAAAGGGCCTTCTCCGATTTGGTCACCCCGAGACTGTCTAGTGAGAACTAGTCTTTCTTCTTCTTCTTCTTTCCATTATTTAACGTCGGTCTCTGTTCCGCAATCTAGTGCCAATCACCGACGGACATCGATAGCCATCCATTGACGGCAATCGAATGTGCAGGAATGCAGCTTCCACACCAGCGTAGGATATTGCACCCATTTCAAAACACACATGGGTCGGGACCAACGGCTTTACTTCCCTTCCGAAGAAAGACGTGACCAGAGATTTTTATGCCTCAGAAAAATCCCACCGACCTCGACTGGGATTGAACCCAGACACATTGGGGTGAGAAAGCAGTCACGCTTACCACTACACCACCGGCGACGACTAACTAGTCTTTCATAGCCTGGTGCAAGTCCTCATCTGACTTCACGCTCAGTGATGCAAAATATTATGACACTCACGTGACACTCGTCTTCGCATCAACCAACTATTGCTGACAGAACGTTTTGTCACGCAGTGAGAGGTAGATCCATGGCAAACAACAATCACCAGTAATGGTTGCTGCTCACAAGCAAAACGTTACACTCGCTGCTTTGCTGATGATGAAAAGCACAACGAAAACAGTGAAGACTTCTGCAGTACGATCATGAGAAAAAGCGAAACGACTGAAGAAAATGAAAATAATGCCTGCGCATTCCAAGTTCGTATCGGTAGGCGCGACTGTGTGAGTTACAAACAAAGCAGGCACACTCACAAACACACTCACATAAGCAAGCAAAGCAGCAACTGCTTCAAAACGAGCACAGATGAGTGTCGTGATTGTCGGGAATGACCAGATCAGTGATGGATCACAACCGAAGACGACATTCACCAGTTGCTTTTTACTTCTTTCGTCAACTTGATTGATGGTCATGGAGAGAGCTTCGAAGAGCACATTGATATGAATGTACAAAGCGTTACTAAAGGGTGATACGGTCAAAATTTGGTCAATATCAACTTGACGTATTTCTTTCAATTTTGCATTTAAAAAAACTGAACACCCCTCATTTTGAAGGTGTGTGTGTGTGTAGAATGTTGCTCCTATTTTGATTTTGGAATTCACTCTTCAGTTGTCAAAATGCCGTCCAAGCAAGAAGAGCAGCGTATCAAAATTTTGCTCTCGCATCGCGAAAATCCGAGCTACTCGCACGCAAAGTTGGCAAAATCGCTAAAAGTTGCCAAATCAACCGTTACAAATGTAATTAAAGTGTTTGGGGAACGTTTGTCGACAGCCAAACCGGAAGCCGCTGAGACGACAAAGAGAGTTGCCGGTAGTTTCAAGCGAAACCCTAACCTCTCTCTCCGAGATGCCGCAAATAAGCTGGGTGTATCGTCTACAACCGTGCATCGAGCCAAAAAACGAGCCGGACTATCGACTTACAAGAAGGTAGTGACTCCAAATCGCGATGATAAACAAAATACGACGGCCAAAGCGCGATCCCGGAGGCTGTACACGACGATGCTGACGATGTTTGACTGCGTGGTAATGGACGACGAAACCTACGTCAAAGCCGACTACAAGCAGCTTCCGGGACAGGAGTTTTATACGGCAAAAGGAAGGGGAAAGGTAGCAGATGTTTTCAAGCACATGAAACTGTCAAAGTTCGCAAAGAAATATCTGGTTTGGCAAGCCATCTGTACCTGTGGCTTGAAAAGCAGCATTTTCATAGCTTCCGGGACTGTCAACCAAGAAATTTACGTGAAAGAGTGTTTGAATAAACGTCTGCTACCTTTCCTGAAGAAACACGGTTGTTCCGTACTGTTTTGGCCGGATTTGGCATCTTGCCATTACGGTAAAAAGGCCATGGAGTGGTACGCCGCCAACAACGTGCAGGTGGTTCCCAAGGACAAGAACCCTCCCAACACGCCAGAGCTCCGCCCAATTGAGAAATACTGGGCTATTGTCAAGCGGAACCTAAAGAAGACCAAAAAAACTGCTAAGGGCGAGCAGCAGTTCAAGGCAAACTGGCTTTCTGCGGCGAAGAAGGTGGACAAGGTGGCTGTACAAAATCTGATGGCAGGGGTCAAGCGTAAGGCCCGGCAATTCGGATTTGGAAAAGCGGAAGCCTAACTGAATATTTTTCCTGAATTTTATACTAATTGAACTTGAAAAAGAAATTTAATTTGATTTTTTAAATAAACGATTTCACCGATTTACACGCGTTTTCCCTTGACCAAATTTTGACCGTATCACCCTTTACCATCAGCTGTTTGACGATCGTGATTGTGATAGGTCGCAACTCTGTTCACGCTACATGGACAGACGTGGAACGTGTAATGATGTAGGTTCGCTTCGTTCCTGAAACTGCATCCTCCAAACACGGCCCATTCTAGCCGTGTCTTCACTGCGATTGGTTGACCGGTCTTCTCTCCCCAGACTGAGACTGAGCTGGGCATGTTTCATCCCTAAGAGGATGTGTGGGCGTGCATCCCGATAAGACTCAATCGGCAAATCTCGAAAGTGTGGATACAGCTGCAACAGCTCTATATAGAGTTTTCCTTAAGCAATCATAATAAGAACGTTAAAGTAGATACACAGAGAATAGACATTGAGACTCGAACAAAATTTCTCTAAAAACTTGTGTAAAGATTTTTATTTGACTTAAGCGCCACTAACGGCGACTTCCCCACTTAAAAAACCTCTTTGACAACATGATGGCGTTAACGTTGCAAAACTTACACTAGACACTAAGTGCTGGTAGCGCCAAGTGGCAATTTTCAAGAGAGAATTTATCGATATTAGCGCCAAATTGGTCGAAAGTGATAAACTTAAAGAGGAAATCAGGAGATGTTAGCGCTACGTAACGGCGACATTTCCACTTAACTTTACACAAGTTTCTGACCAAGCTAGGACGTCTGTTCTCTGTGGTACATGACAGTTGCCAGCATGCAATATACGAATTACTCCATTACAAACGCAACGCAACGCAAAGAAATAGTCTTTCAAAATACATAACATGTTAAGAGAATCGTCGCTCAAAGTTGAACCAATTTGTGATGCAAAATTTTCAGCCACTTCCGCGTAGTCAAATCGTATTCAAATCGTCTCTCAGAAACTCGATCAATCAGTGCAGCACACAGCCTTCTTGAAATGCCCGTTTGTTGTTTGTCAATTTTCTCCAGCATATTTGCGGCAAAGTTGCTCTACCGCTACTTGCAATGGTTTTACCAACAATCAATACGAAACTATCGATTTGAAATTGGCTCACTGCTTGACTAGCCTATTGGTCCCAAGCAAACGATTAACGTATCCCATTCTAGTCGGAATTCTAGTACTACACTATGTTTGTTTTTATTCTCTATGAAATTTTGACAGATAAAATGAGGGGTTAGTGGAATTTCCTATGTTTCGAGGGGTGAATCGATTAGCTTGGGACCGAAGATAGTACCAGAGCTGAGCCAAAAAGTTGAGCACGTTTCTTCGGGACCTACTAGTCTTAGAGTTACCTCTATGGTTTTACGGCACTAGCAATGTCCTTGACAATATCGAGCTCTTCGTCACAGAAACTAATTTTGAACGTGCTTTTCACGGCAATTAGTGCCTTTTGAATGGGGCCTTTCAAATCATAACATCGTTTGAACATTGCGAGCAACGTGTTCCACCTAAAATCTCTAAAATGGCGAATCCTTCGTCATCAGACCCAAAGGCTGATTGTGAATCTACAGAAAGAAAAATGCACATAATTAATAACGTATCGTAACTAAATACAATACACTAAACACAGTCACTTTCGTATTCCATTCGGCTCCGGATCAAAGCGTTTCCTATTTTTACGAGGGATTCCGGATTTGCTCTACTTGATTTCCTTGATAGCATTTTGAGCAGTCAGATTTTGCGCCTATCCTCTGTCAAGCACGTACCCTAGGTACTGATGGGTGTTTACCATGTCGATTTTGACCCCACTTACAGTCACTTTGAGGCCTTCGGTTCGCTTTCTACACTGAAAAAAGTTTTCATATAGTTTCCATTGGGAACGCACATGATATTTTTTCCGATAACAAAATTAATTATTTTTATCTGAAATCCACATAATATTCATATGATCACATTAATTCTATGTGATAAATCACATAAACTTCATTGGACAAATAAGGTTCATGAGATTTGTTGGTTCGAATCGCAATTATGAGATCACATGAAAGTTATATGAAATGCTAATGGATATTTTCCATTGGAAATGGGATTTATTTTTTGAGTGTAGTGAATGGAATGCTGATTTATGATCGCTCACTTTTAGGCGAGGGGGCGACACATCTAAATCTCAAGTCTAGATGCTCAACAAATCTCCCACTAACGAATCAATCTTCGAAAAATATTCTTTCATTTCTCGCATCTACTTGCATCGCGCATCATCTTTTTGCAGGAAATCTTCAGAATCGTCGTCAATCTTCTTTCTATCTACTCAGCGTGCGCGCAGCTAGCCACAGCAAAACCCAATCTTTCCTGCATCGTAGATAGAGTAGTCCCCCTCGCTTTTAGGTTCAGTTTTTCTAATCTGACATAAAATTGACAGTGAAATCGTGATGATGACTGCGATATCGTCCGCAAATTGCACCAACTCGCAGTCATCGAAGGAAAAGATCATGATGCTCGGTCTTTGACAAGTTGAAGATAATAAGTGAGAGGTAACAACCTTAATATGGACCAACAGGTCTGTGCCATAAAAAAGGAGGTAACAACCTTGCGGTAATTCTTCTGATGATACTCCGGTCTTAGTAAAAGTATCTGAGATCTCAAATTCTCATGGAGCCACGAGATAATCTTGTCCGGTACTCTCAATTTTGCTAGCGTTCCAATGAGGATTGCTGAGTCGACTGAGTCGTACGCCATGCTCACATCCAGGAAAATCACGAAGGTTTCTTTGTGCTCCTCATTTGCTTTGTGTATCGAGTTGACAACGTAGTTGATGCAAGTCGACACCGAGACATGCTTCCGGAAGCCAAAGGACAGTTCAGGGATCAAGTCCTTTGTGGTTGCAATTTCTGCCAACCTGTTCTTGATCGCGCAGTTTATCAGCTTGATTTAGATATTCATCAGGGTAATTGGTCTCATGCTGTTAGGGGCGTCTAGATATCCAGTTTTCTTCGGGATTGGCTTGATCTCGGTGTACCTCCACTGATCCGGGATTTCCTCAGAAACGAATACTCGGCTGAGCATTTTGCTTTGCAATTCCGGATTCACCCAGACAACCAGAATGCATGTATATTCAAAGTTGTTTTCGTGATATACAAACATATATACAAACAAACAAATCGTATAGAATGCAAAGAAATGGGTTATACGTACAAAAGTGGAGGCCTTCTGGGTGATTTTTGCTTCTTGTAGGTTCTGATATTGTTACGTTTTTTAATATTCTGCACAGCTCATGTCAATTTTTTTGGCTATTTCACGAACGGAACACAGTTTATGCCATTTCAAAAGGCGTACTGCTGCCAGCTCCTTTTTCTGGTCCGATGTCCCCTTTTTGCGCCCAGATTTCGGTAAGTCTTCAAGAAAACACGTTTCTCCAAACTTCTTAACAGTCTTGAACACTGTAGGTTTACCAACCGGTGGAAACAAACAATTTTAAATTGGCTCACTACTTGAATAGCCTATTGGTCCCAAGCAAATCAATTAACGTACCCCATTCTAGGCGAAATTCTAGTATTACACTAGGTTTGTTTTGATTCGCTTGAAAGTTTGACAGATAAAATGAGGGGTTCGTGGAATTTCCTATGTTTCGAGGGGTGCATCGATTAGCTTGGGACCGAAGATAGTACCAGAGCTGAGCCAAATGTTTCTTCGGAACCTTTTGGTCTTAGAGTTACCTCTATGCTACATTTAGGTAGCGTAGTGTACTTTGTATATTGTGTTGCATTATTTTAAGGTTTTTATAATCCATTGTTTGTTCCTGTTAGTCTATTCTGTTGCTCCGTGTTGTCTACTGTGGCGTCCCCTAAAATTTTCTCCAAGTACGTGCTGACTGCAATCAGCAGTTGTTCCGTCTCGATCTCGGTTCTATCCAGGCTTATGCGGGATCCAAATTTCCTTCTTAGCTCGATTATAGGGGCCTGTGCGATCTGTGCGATGAGCTTTTCCAGTTCCGTAGTTTTATGGAAGTTGAAGCCTCTGCCACTTTCTTCCGACCCCATTTGCCCTCTCGCTGAGACAAGTCCACCCTGGTTTCTTACTTCCTGACTGTTTTCGTACCACCATCCTTCGTTCAAGACTCCCCTCATCCATCCTGTCTCATTCCTCAACCTGTCTTTTCTCCGGATCTTCCACATCTTCTGCCGTTGACTGAGCCCTTTGGAATGGAACCGGTGTTGATCCACCGTGATGTGTCCAGCCCATCCAAATCTGGGAATTCAGACTCATCCTCCAATAGTGCGAAGCGGTTCTGTAGTATCGGGAACTCCTTTTCCGCTTCTGCATACAACACTCGATTTGTCAGCATCTTCTCCAGATTCCTACTTCTTCTTGCGCGTTCAGGACAGTTCCTATCGTTTGATGGGTGGTCCTGTTGGCAATTTGTACAGCGAAAATGACTGTCGCATTCTAGGTCCAGCTCATGTGCTTTTCCACACTTCCTGCATTGTGCTCGTCCTGTACATCTAGTTTTCGTGTGTTCGAATTTCCAACAAAGAGTACACTGCTTTACAAGGAAGATGTAGGGGTCTGCACGCAAGTTGACTCCATACAGTTTGAACGAGTCAGGCGCCTCTATCCCATGCACGGTCACCTTAACGTTCCTCGTGTCCACTAGCTTGCCTTCCCTTTCCTTTTTCTGATCCACTCGACTTTTTTAACCCTGCGGGATGAAAATCTTCAGATTCTTCGGCTTCAGATTGATTCTTTCCAGTTGCGTGAAGTCCGCTACTGATTCCAGCTCCAGCTTGAACCGAAATTAGCCAATCTTCGTAATTTCGCTACACCGCACAAACCCGGCGTCATTCAGGATTTTTCCGACTGCTCCTGGATGACTGGGGATGGGTACGTCATACTTGATCGGTTCAAGATAGTCTACCTTCTATGACGTGATTTGCGTTGATTACCGCTCTTCCTGCTGCGGTACGTATGCCTGACGGTTTCCACCTGGCTCCTCCTGTTGCCGATGACACAGCCGTTCTACCATAGAGGTAACTCTAAGACCAGAAGGTCCGAAAGAAACGAGCTCAGTCAATCGGGTATCTCATATTATTTTCGATGTTAAAGAAATCGGATAGCTCTGAATGATTAATCATGCAATGACGACATGGTAAATTCGCTGAGTGTACATCATCGTTTTGAATGATTTGCGTTATGGGGCTGAACCAATACCATATGCATTTCCATTTAGTATGACAGTCATTCTGCAGAGAGCATAACGCATTTCAACTGAAGGCCCTATCCCTTCTCTTAACAATTTTCATCCTGTATTCTAGAGGAAAATCATCTGATTTCACAAGAACCGTCATCCGGTTGCAGGTATCATTCGAAAAAACAATTTCGGTGTTTTGGTTTGAATGGTCTGAGGTTTCATTCGATCAGAGGATGATGTTTGTGTACAGTGTACAAGTCGCCGGCAAGGTGACAGATAACCTTAGTTTCACGTACCCACTTGAAAATAGTAGATGTCGCCACACGACGTAAACAAAGGGATTATCCTTCACCGCCGCAACGGTATTTTTTTATGGAAAACCAACTTTTTGTTTCACCATGTGTGGATGCCAAACAACAGAAATGAATGCCATATGAAAAGAGCTAATTTATGTTTTTCGTGGTGAAGTGAAATAAATCCGTACAAATTGAGCCAAGTTTCAGCTTCTTATATCATCTATATCGAATGGCAATAAAAATACTTTGGTTTCCTCTGTTATTTTTACCCTTCTTACAAAGAAGGGTATAGATATCACTTGAAAAACCGACTATCGATCCGAGGCCCGGAGGGCCGAGTGTCATATACCATTCGACTTAGCTCGACGAGATCGGAACATGTCTGTGTGTGTGTGTGTGTGTGTGTGTGTGTGTGTGTGTGTGTGTGTGTGTGTGTGTGTGTGTGTGTGTGTGTGTGTGTGTGTATGTGTGTGTGTATGTAACGAAATGAATGCGCTCACGTTTCTCAGCAACCGCTCAACCGATTTGGACAAACTCGGCGCCAAATGATAGGTCTTGGGGTACCATTGAACGCTATTGAACGCGGTTCCGGAGATATGGCCGGAATAAAATCCGGTGAATATGGGCCTTTACGCTGGATTTAACGGAAAACGTATCAAAACCATCATGCGACACATCAAATTACTACAGAATTCAAAAATAAAATCAATGCAAGTCGTGTTAAGTGTTCCAGACCACATTGGACACACTTGGACATGTTCCGGGTACCCCGGGGAAGTTGCTTGAATATGAATTGAATTAAAACCCATTAAATCACATTAAAATACGATGATAAGGTGATTGGTAGCCTCACCAAATAGACTACACCCGGATATATTCCGGGTACCCCCAGGCAGTGGCGTAGCGTCACTGGATGACACGGGGGTGGGGGCTTGGTCACTGATAATGACAATAAAATAAATAAACTTGAATAAGTAAGAAGGGTCTGATCACACCATAGGTGGATACATTCGGGTTTTTGCTGTTGAATTTGATTATCCTTCAGATTATTGCTTTCAGCATAGTTGTGCAATGAAGGCTTGCCCGGGATCCGTAAAAAATGTTTAATTTCCCGTGTTTCTCTTACGGGCTAAGGCTGTGAACCATTTGCCGAGTTAAATTTAACTCGTGGTTAAAAGTGACATTTCGAAAGTTATTTTCTATGTTCGAAAATCCCCGTGCTGTCGATCGACCGTTTTTCGAGCCACGGTTGTCAAAATTTAACTTCTTGTCTGTCAGAAATAACCATGCTCGGATAGCAGGGTTAATCGATAACTTTTCATCTGTCAAATTTTAACCAAAAGTTAAAATAATCCACCAAATGGTTCAGAGCCTAAGGCTGTGAACCATTTGCCGAGTTAAATTTAACTCGTGGTTAAAAGTGACATTTCGAAAGTTATTTTCTATGTTCGAAAATCCCCGTGCTGTCGATCGACCGGTTTTCGAGCCACGGTTGTCAAACTTTAACTTCTTGTCTGTCAGAAATAACCATGCTCGGATAGCAGGGTTAATCGATAACTTTTCATCTGTCAAATTTTAACCAAAAGTTAAAATAATCCACCAAATGGTTCAGAGCCTAAGTAAAGTATACTGCTGAAATTGAAAATTAGTCAAATTGCATGACATATCACATATTTAGTATAAATGCATTTAAGGTCTTCGAAAGACGTACACACATAGAGGTAGCTCTAAGACCACAAGGTCCCGAAGAAACGAGCTCAACTTTTTGGCTCAGCTCTGGTACTCTCTTCGGTCCCAAGCTAATCGATGCACCCCTCGAAATATAGGAAAATCCACAAACCCCTCCTTTTATCTGTCATAGTGAATCAAAATAAACATAGTGTAGTACTAGAATTTTGACTAGAATAGGGTACGCTTATAGAAGTACTTGGGACCAATAGTCTAGTCAAGTAGTGAGCCAATCGAGGGCACGCAATGTAATTAAAAGTATTGAAAATGAAATTAATGTACTTTAATTACAAAATTTCGTCTGTAATTAATGGACTTAATGTAGTTAATGTTCTACACTGTGTAATTATTGTAATTAAAGCAGTAGTTAATGGAATTAATCTAATTACAGCCGTTGCCTGCGTCGGAGTTAAAGGTTATTGCATGCCCATCGGAGCCAATTTAAAATCGTTAGTTTCCACCGGTTTGCACAAAGTTCACCGCTCTACTCTTTTAAGATAGTTCCTCAAAATGTACATTTTGCAGTACTAGCTGCGTATACAATATCCACCCAGCTCTCCTTAATCTGACATCAAGGTCTCTTATGGAGCTTTTTTTTTACATTGGTAACATTGATTTGTATGGACTTGACAGTCAGATTATCAAATTTTTCGGATTAGCGGGGGATACTGTAACAAGTACGCTCTTACTCGCTGTAAAACCATTCTTGTTTTGTTCATCATCGACGATAATAGCAATAGCATCAAAATCACCGATAGTATCCTCGCTCAATTCTCATTTGTTTCAATAAATTCGATGACAATCACATATTTTCGTTTTACAAATCATATGTTTAAATTTTTGGTTCTGTTCTGCTCAAAAACACACGGGACTTCAAAAAAAAAAAAGTTTCACAAACTGATTATGAATTGTGCATACGACTGAAAACGACGAAATTTCTCGCTGGCATCACTGGACTTCCAATGCCACTAATGTTAATTTTGACGTCGGACGCGCATTCCCCGGTTTGGTGGGCGCGCGACAATGAGGATGAATTTTAAGCTTAGATTTTATTTATTGTACATCATTTCCGCATTCGCCCTATTCAGATAACCCTTCTGAAACTTGTACACTGGCAATATACTGCACTCAAAGATAAATTAAATCATAAAAGCTTAAAAAGTATGCAGTTTCCCGCTTCACCTTATTGAGTCCGAGCCATGATTACTTCGGCAATAGTCATGCATGATTAAAATCGAAATAATCTTTCCAGTATTAAATTTAATTCTTTTTGAATACTGATGTATAATCAAAAAAGATTAAAATTCAATCAAAAATTATTAAAATAGAATCTAAAATCATTAAAATTTATTCAAAAAAAGATAATCTACAATCTAATCAACCATGATTAAACTGGGATTAATATCAGATGCTTATTTTTTAATCATTCGATATGATTAAACTGAGTTTAATGTCAAATTGATTAAATTTCAAGCAAAATGGGAATAGTTCAATTTATCAGTGTGGAGTTGTCAAGTTGCCCCCGGGTTGGTTGCCTACCATGTTGGTTTTGACCAACCCGGGGGCAACTTGACAAGTCCAGTACATTTCCACTGTACTCAGAAAATTTGGTGCTGGTGGTTCTGTCAAACTCACAAATTTCAGAAGTGTTATCTGAATAGGGCGAATGCAGATATGTAAATAAAAATAAAGTAAGTAAAATACTGAACATAAAAACAGATAGCCTCATCTGTTTCTTGAAACTTCAAGTTGGTGGGGAACAATGTTAATGAAACGGACAGGTGTAACAAAAGACAATCACTGAAATTTATTCGTTTTAGAAGCTCATTATGAATATCTTTTGTTGAGAGACGCTTATTTTTATTTATTTTATTTATTTCTTCATGTTTAAATGGATATACGAAATATTAGTGTTCACACAGCAAACCTGCTACTCACCGCGAATAAGAATCAATTTTGTATTTTTTTTGTCACCCCTCAATAGCAAGATGGGGAAGTAAACGCTTTTTATTGATACGGCTTTTTATTGCAAGTCTTCATCGCACAAGTATGCTCAGAAACATTATTCTCAAGACTGATAATATTCAAGAGCAAAATATAATAGAATTATCCAATGTGTTTTTATTTCCATTTGATTATATAAGAAAAACTTCCATCAATCTGTTTCAATTTGTTTGGATTTATTTCATTTCACCACGAAAATCATACATCGCTCTTTTCACATGGCATTCTTGCTTGTTGTTTGACATCCACACATGGTGAAACAAAAATTTGCCTTCCCATAGAGAAATACCGTTGCGGCGGTGAAGGGCAGCCCCTTTGTTTACGTTGTGTGGCGACATCTACTATTTGCAAGTGGGTACGTGAAACTAAGGTTATTTGTCACCTTGCCGGGGACTTGGTTTTGACACTTTAGGCACTCTTCTCATCATTATAGTGAGATCCCGTGCGATTCTTGTATCATACACGTTAAATGCACTAGTAGAAAACAGTAGCGCAGAATTATATGAGGATCTCATTGATTTCATAAGCAACAAAAACATATTATTTTTTGTGTAAATCTCATGATATCCATGAGAAAAGCACATGATTCTATGGTGACAAGCACTGAATGGTCTTCATATTCCAAAACACATGAATAGAACGTGTATTTTTTTTTTTGAGTGTGGCTTCTGTATTGTACCGTGGCGGCCATGTTGGCTCTTCCACAAAAGAAATAATTTTCAGTTTATAATTTGTTCAGCTTTGTAGTCCGTCACCCGAATTCAACAAAAATTCCACTTTACTAAAACACACGGCGGTGCTGAAAACCGACTGAAAAAGGTTTTGCTCAGAACCACTCGATATAACACGATTTTAGCAAACCACGTTTATTTCTAAAGTTCAAATTGGCTATCATCTTAAATCCCCATAATGCTAATACACATGCAGGAGTGCTCCTTAAGCGATAACACACATCTCTATTCCATAAAAGAGGCAGAAGCACTAGGTACTTAGTGGCTGTTGGTCGTCTGCCATTCCTCTCCATGCTGGCCCTCATCATCACCCCTCCCTGTCAAGAAGCCCCGTATGAACGTCATATTATCATCCACAGAGCAAACCAAACAACCGTCAAGCAAAAAAAGAAGTTAAACTGTATTTTAAATATTTATTTCAAGCATTTGTTTGCTCTCCTGTTTCATATAGTAACTTGATAAATGTTGCATCTCATTTAGTTTTTCATCTTTCCATTACTGGTAATGTGTAAGATTTCCTTTGTATTTTTTTTTTATCAAATAATACGGTAATAATGAATGTTACTGGTTGAATGTTGAATTCTTGAAAACTATTTGTTTGTATGTTTGTTTGTTGTTCGTTTGTTAGTTTCCTTCTGTCGCTATTGTTTATACACGTTTCAGCTCTTCAACGAATAAATAATTATCATCTCACATACATGCTGTTCTACTAATTCATACATCCTCCTCTCTGCCTAAAATGCTCGCACATGCGTTCACCTCGAAACCACATCCACAGTCATATAGAGTTGAAATACGACAAAAATCTATTCCACCTTCGAGTCACAGCAAAAGAGTTTGTGCAAAATTAAACAATAAGAAATGCATCCTTCTCCGGGCCGGATTCGAATGTATCTGTTTTGTTTGTTGTCCTCGTTTATTGTATTGTTAGGGTTGTGGAATCTAGAAAGGTATTTTCTGCACTTGTTTTTTTTTTGAGTAAAATATTACGTTATAAGTATATTCACGTGTGTGTCTGGTTTTTTTTTCATGCAGTGCTGAAATTTGCATACTGCTGAGTAAAGAAGAGTTGTTGTTATATAGTAAAATATGAGAATCGAAAAAATAAATACTGCTACCCAGTTGGAATTTCTTATGTGTTTGTTTTGTTATTTCTTCAACCAACAGCACTGTAATTGATAACAATATATAATTCTTATTTTATTTGTGTTTTGTTTACCTCTGGTAATAGTAATTGTATGTTTGTTTTTTTCGTCATAGAAGAAATCTACTAACTTCTAGTAATTTTAATTTCTGATTTCATGCACCTGCTTGCGGTAGAATATATTTGTTTTTTTCCCCCTCATATAATCTTGTTAATCTCTTGGTATTTCTTGTTTTATTCGAAATGTTATTCGTCTTCTCTTTTATTGTACACCATACGTGTATCAGATCAGAGTTGAATTCCCCTCCCGTGGTGATACGTTTCCCGGTTTGTTCTCGACAGTTTCCCTTGTTTTCATTTGATCGATAAAATAGTAGTGTAAGTAAAAAGAAAATATAGGATCTATAGAGTTTTCGTTTTACAGTTCTTTGAGTTGTATTTCTCACGGTTGATCTATACATAATCCATAATGTTCTACTTTTTACCCCTCTTGTAACTGCCACTACTGCTACTACAGCCTTGTTGTTGTTGTTCTAGCAGCGTGCTGCGCTCCGGTGATTGACCACCGTGAGAACAGCACTGGCACTCGCACCCTCAGTTGAGCCCTAAATGTTGTTGCTGTTGTTGTTGCTGCTGCTGCTGCTGCTTGGCTTTCGAGAGGAGGTCCGTCGTTCGCAGGATCGGATGCCTCAGGAGGAGGGCACTTTCAGCGGAAATGATCGGCAACGAGTTCGTCCAGTGGTAGTTGATCAGATGGCTTATGCTTTCGAAGATTCGATCTTTGGTTCGTACCTTAAAGAGGGGGGAAATTATAGCCAGAATAAAGATGCTTGTAAATACGAGCAACTCACTATCCCTTCTGGGTCGATAAGCAACAGATGCTTGGGTAAGTTGTTCTGCATTCCTGTCAGTACGTACTGGCCGGGGGTACCGGCCGATTCTCGCACCAAAAAATCACCATCGTTCTTCAGGAGGTGTTCGCTCTGCGCTCGACTAATGTTACCGTGGTACCACGACTCGGTTAACAGCTGAGATTTCTGGATTTCCGACGAGATTGCAAATGGTTCTGTTGGTACGATGAATCATATTTAGTGAAATTCTTAAAGCGCATGATTCTGATATAACTTGAACAACAACTTACGCATATCAAAAACATCCTTCACAATGGAACTGGAAGATACCGACTTATTGCTGTGCGAATTGGTATTAGAATGTTTGTCGTTCACGTAATCGTGATTGGGAAGGGGTGTGTTCAGATCTATCAAGTTGCTGGATATCCTTTCTCGTGTCTGCAATCAATAAGCAAAAAATTATACCCCCATCATAACACGTCAAACAAAAACCATACCCTAACACTGGAGGAACTGTGCGACTGCGAGGAATGGTCGTTCTCCGTGAGCAAATCCGGCGGCATCTTGTCCGGCAGATCGTTGTAGTATTCTTTGTCGGTTTTGACAAACTCCCGAAATTTGTTCTGCGTTTCCGGTTTGTTGAAAAACTCTTTGTACCGCAGCTCGAAAGCCTGGCCGATCGTTGCTATCAGATCCTGAGCTACTCCACCACCGCATTCCAGCACATAACACGCTCGCCATTCTTCCATATCCTTCGCTACGTACGCTACAAAGTCCAGCGTGTCCTAGAATCAGAAAAAAAACATCAATTCCAAATGATCCTTCGTTAAGAACACAAAAACCACCCAACTTACCGTATCACCCCCGGAGGCAAACGATATTCGAGGCATGTCGTGCTGGGCAATCACGTCACCCGTGTCGACACTGACCAGCGAGAGGTACTTGCTGGACACGGTCAGCGTCACATTGGTACCGGCGTGTTCCATATCAGGCGCATCCGATATGCACTGCAATACCCGTTTGTCTACGCGGCGTTTCTTGGAGGACTTCAGGCTGGCCGCTTCGCATACCCGGTTGATGCATTCCCTGCAATGGGATCGATTAGTTTCAGTTTCAAGAGCAAACAGATTAACGACAACGTCATGGTGATACTCACTTAGCTACTTGTGATCGGGTGGCAAAATCTAATGTTTTCATCGATGCTTTGATTTCTAAACATCCTATGTACTGCAAAACGAGAAAGAAGAAAACGAAAAGGAATTCTCAGCATTCGAGTGGCATCACTGTGATATTCACTTTGTCGTATTTAGTAAATAACGCTCTTAAAACAATAACCGAGATTTAACAAAAAAAAAACGTTACAGTCTCATCTTTGATTGATTTCCTATTCGAATGGTACAGTTATGCGTGTATGGGTAGTATAGACAACAATAAAACAATAAAAAAAAGTCACAGCATTTAAATAGGGTGACCATTTGGTCTGTCCTACCCCATAGTAGACGGTCATGTTCCTCGGATTTAACCCTTATGAGCCCGCGTGGTCATACATATATGGTTTAAAACAGTGTTGGCTAAAATCAGAAAATCAAAATCAGCTATCTTTCAAGATCAATATCACCTAAAATCGCAGGCACCAATATCACAAGCCATCATCACCACGAAAACCACCCGTGATTTTCGACCAATATCAGCTGTGATTTTCGATCCCCAAAATCAACCAGCATCAATATCAACCAAGATCAAAATCATCTAAAATCATAGAATTTGAAGATATGTTAAATTCTAGAGTCTGGGACATTCCGAAATTCAATTCAGCATTCCAGATGAAATTAAAATGGTGGATTTCAACCCAAGATGGCTTCCACAAATCCAAGATGGCGGACCAAAATCCAGTATGGCGGCTTCCGGACAGCGAATATGCATCTAAACTAGAGGTGAGCAAAAAAGCTCGTCTGACTGAGTGGATCAAACCTATCCAGCACACTAAAGGGAGTCGATTCTTTTGATCACACATTGAAATTATAGAAATTATGACACAAATTCAAAACCGGAAAATTAATTAGTGGTTTTAGTGCTTAAAACTGCATACAATCGTAAAAGTAACCTAAACCGATAAATCTGTACCTTACAACATGGCTCTACATTTCAATGGAAAACGCCACTAACGCAACACCTGATCAAGCATCGCGTAAACATACATACAGATTTTATTTCTGATGTTAATTCTCCAGCAGAATTTCTCTCACTTCATCTCCAGATCAACAGCTCAGAACCGGATCCGGAGCTGAATCGTAAAGAATCGAGAGAGAAAAAAAAGAGATCCAAAGAGCTGGACGCGTCCGAGAGTTGTCATCCTAAACAGCTCCCAGTGACAGTGTTCACTCGGCTGTCGACAAAAGCAGGCCACTCTCGATGTGTGCTACGCGATCGTCTGTATACTCGGCAGCAACCATAGACGAGTGCACGGATTGATTTGAGTTCACTCGCTCGACAAAAAGTGACACAACAGCGGGGCCCTGTTTACTAAAAATGAACACATGAATAATGCTCGCGTAACATTTGAAAAAGGCCTATCAATTTTGTAAATAATTTGCTAGGTCCTTATCACGAGAATCGAAGTACGCCCACGCAAACCAAGAGCACTATCGGGAAGGAGAGAATTTCCTCTGCCCGAAAGTGTTGTTAGTTTTCGTGAGCGTATTCGGTTCGCGCGAAAAAGGCTTAACAAGTTTTGTGTACATAAGTTGATAGACCCGTTTCAAATGTTACGTGAGTATTATTCATGTGTTCATTTTGAGTAAACAGGGCCCCGCTGTTGTGTCACTTTTTTTCGAGTGAGTGAACTCAAATCTATCCGTGCACTCGTCAATTGTGTGGTCCTCCTCATTGTTCTTCATCAGCAGTTCTTTCGGTCGATGCGTCGTCGACTTTGGAAAGCAACCGTTTCGTGATGAGTGTGTGAGTGCTGACCACGTTTTGCGTCCATTGACATTGACGTGCTGTGACCCTCGATGGCGTACAACAATTTGCCATACAATGAAACTACTGGGAGCGGCTCCAGTTCTGATGGAGGAGGCTTTTTGGATAGATAAAGTGTTTATTGTGTTGTACCTTTTGACTATAGCTTTAAGATGTATTGTATAGTGACCATGAATCCTCGGCTCTGTTAAGTTAATTCGGTTGAGCCTTATCAAATAAATTAATATACAAAAAAAAAATGCTCCCAGTGAATCATTCCAGTCGATGATTCAGATCCGGAGCTGAGCTGATAAGCTGGAGAGCTGCATTTCAATTTTCGGTTATTTGCTTTTGTGTGGATCTTCCGCTTCCCCAGAGAATGATGGGAGGAGAGGTGAGAGCACATATACTGGAGGAATAACATCAGCAACAAGAGCCGGGTACATAACTAAATTGGATAATACTAGTAGAAAATTAACATGTACACTCCCGATCATAAGTTTAAGGACACCCCCAAAAAAACATGACAAATTTGTTATGTTCATATCTCTGTCATGTTACGTCCAATTTTCGTTCTCTTTAGATCATTTGAAAGGTATTGAATGGAACTTTCCTCGTAGGCAACTTGTTCAATATAATTTACAAATTTTGCGTGCTAAAAGTTTACCCGAAGTTACAATATTTTTCAAAATTTACTCTGAAGAATCGTGACTGATTTTCTCAGAATTGGGTTGGCCAAATTTTGAAATAAAAGTAGTAGTAGAACCACAGACAAACAGACATAACTCTCGCAAGTTGTTCATCGATCAAGCATTTAACGGACAATTTAAAAGTATCGTATTTGGTAGTACCGCCACCTGTGGCGCGTATAGTCAATTCCCTTGTGTTTGACGTTTACACACTACCGCCATCTGTTCAGTGTAGTGCCCACCACAGTGTACTCAACAGATGGCGGTAATGTTTTAGCAACGATGTTTTACAGTGAGAAATATTCAATGAGTTATGTCTGTTTGTCTGTGGTAGAACACTTATGCTATACCATTCATAGCATTCAAATAACCTTTGGAGATCGAAAATTGAACGTAAAATGAGAGATTATTTAACAAAACATATTGGCATGGTTTTTTGGGGGTGTCCTTAAACTTATGGTCGGTAGTGTACATATGTCTCTTTCTCTCCCAAACAGCCGCTTGGAAGTTTGCTTTTACCGTTGGTGCTGTCGATCAGTAGGCACATGTTGTATTGGGCGCGCGTCTTGGTTTACGCGGTCCTTTTCTGAAAAGTTCCGCTATGAGTGATGGATTGAATGGTTTAGATTTGTGACATCAGTGAGCTGATGAGCTGCAGTTCCTAAAAAATGAACCGCGGGTCATCAGCTCACTTTAGAGAATCGGGTCTATAGAACAACTATATTGCCCATCTCTAATCTAAACCCATGCTATATCTATATACCCATATCTACGGAATGGGTTCGATGAGTAGAAGTGGAAAATTGACATCCACCGCCATTTTGAAGTTCAATATGTCGGCTTAAAAGTGATAAATTTATAAAATTTATCCTAGAAAGCACTTTTAGAATACTCATTTGAACGAATTCGGACTGATGACCGGAAAATGGACACTGGAATCTACTGGGTGAGCTTTCGGAATGTCCTGAACAACTGCGAAAAAGGTCAATTCATTAAACTTCCTTGTAAAATTTCCTAGGAAGTAGTTGGATTGATTTATTTTTTGAAGACAATGGGTGACCTCGTGAGATTTTTATTTGAAAAAGTAAGTTTTCCTATAGAAATTCCTTTGTAAAATTAAAACCACTGGCGCTAAAATATAGTTACACCGACCGACCTGAAATATTACACAGTTACTCTAGGATCCAAAAGGCCCCCGAAATCATACTGGAACTGGAGTTTGAATTTTGTCCCACCCTAATACCCATATTGCATGGGTTTAGATGCATATACGCTGTCCGTAGGCCACCATATTGGATTTTGGTCCTCCATCTTGGATTCCAAAATGGCAGTGGATGTCGATTTTTCACTTCTACTCATCAAGCCTTCTCGACTGCTATAGTACAGCAACACTATCTCAAATAAACCACGTAGTCAACGAAAACAACCGTAGCCTGGACCTCTGCTTCGTTAGCGTTCAGGACACCGCTCCTTTCATCTCCACGGCACCTTCTCCACTAGTAAAGCAAGTACATCATCACCCTCCCTTGGTTGTCACTGTTGCTGACAATCACGATCGGGTCTTTGACGACATTTCCACGACCGTGTCATACGATTTCCGGAAAGCCGATCACCGTAGTATCGTCAACGTGCTATCTAGTATAGATTGGGAAAGCATCCTCGATTCCGATAATGTTGAAACCGCTGCGCAAACATTTTCACATGTCTTTTCACCGTAAAATTTCTCATCCTCCCTGGCAGACGAGTGAACTGCGTAGGTTGAAGTCGACCAAGAGAACCGCATTAAGAAAATTCACTAAGTATCGTACGCTTTCGCTGAAACGTCACTACGTTAGGCTCAATTATGAGTTCCTCAAGCGAGTTAGCCGTCGATGCTATTCGCGATATCAACGAGGGATTCAGAGAAAACTCAAGTCACACCCGAAGTCATTCTGGAATACGTAAATGAGCAGCGCAAGGAATCCGGCCTACCTTCTTCAATGGTATTGAATGGAGCAGTTGCTTCCACTCCTCAGCAGATCTGTCGCTTGTTTTCTGAGAAGTTCGTCAGTGTTTTCACGAATGAGAGATTTACTGACGAACACGTTACCCTAGCAGCTAGTAATGTTCCACTGTACGGTCAAACACTGGGTGCGATGGATGTCAACGTCGAGATGATTTCCACTGCCGCATCACAACTCATGTCGTCCTTCAATCCAGGACCCGATGGCGTTCCATCCGTATTCCTGAAAAAGCATATCGCCAGCTTGCTATTTCGATTGTCCATCTCGAGTGGTACATTTCCATCTTGTTGGAAATTCACACATATGTTTCCTATCCACAAAAAGGGCAGCAAACGGGATGTGGACAATTTTCGTGGAATTACGTCGTTTAGTGCAGTTTCGAAGTTATTCAAGTTAGTCATCATGGAGCCTCTACTCTCTCATTGTAAGCAGTATCTAAGTGGTGATCAACACGGCTTCACTTCCGGTTGTTCTACTTCCACAAATCTGCTGTGTTTGACATCGTATCTTACGGAAAGCATGGCAGAGAGGACTCAAACAGACGTCATATACACCGACTTGTCAGCTGCCTTCGATAAGCTAAACCATGCCATCGCGATTGCCAAGTTGCATACACTTGGGGTCAGCGGCAACCTCTTGCGATGGTTTCGTTCATATCTCACTGATCGGCAACTGATGGTTGCCATTGTTGACAACCGGTCCAATATCTATCTAGCTACGTCAGGAATACCTCAAGGAAGTCACCTGGGACCTTTGATTTTCTTACTCTACTTCAATGACGTGAACTTGGTCATCGAAGGCCCACGACTATCGTATGCAGACGATCTTAAAATCTACCTACGAATCCGCTCGATTGATGACTGTCACTTCCTTCAACGTCAGTTCGAAGCCTTTGCCAGCTGGTGTAATTTGAACCGAATGGTGGTTAACCCCACTAAGTGTTCAGTGATCACTTTTACTCGGAAGAAAGAACCAATCACATTTGAATACAAACTTATCGGCACTGTAATCGACCGTGTGAACCATGTGAAAGATCTGGGTGTTATTCTGGATTCTCAACTTACGTACAAGCAGCACATCTCGTACGTTGTCGACATTGGGATTTATCTTCAGGATAGCAAAGAATTTCTCCGATATCTACTGTTTGAAGTCACTGTACTGTTCCTTGGTGCGAACCATTTTGGAATATTGTGCTGTGGTCTGGAGTCCAAACTACAACAATGGTGCTGAGAGAGTTGAGTCCGTTCAACGCCGTTTTCTTTGATTCGCTCTGCGGAAGCTGCCTTGGAGAGACCCATTTCATCTGCCCAGCTATGAAAGTCGTTGCCAGCTGATTGACCTGGAGCCTCTCCGAACTAGAAGAGACACCTCTAGGGCCCTGTTCATTGCGGACACTTTACAAGGTAGAATTGATTGCAGTGCAATCTTGGGGCAAGTCAACATTAACGTCCAACCCCGTGCGCTACGTAACAACGTTATGCTGAGATTGCCACTTCAGCGCACAAACTATGGCATGAACGGTGCAATAGGTGGGCTGCAACGAGTGTTCAATCGAGTCTCAGGCATCTTCTTTTTCCATATGCCTCGACAGCTACTACGAAGATACTTCTCATCGTTCTTTTCTGGCACAGTTAACCGTGAATGATTGTGTGTTTTATTTATGTATTTTATTCTTAGTTTTTATTTTTTGATTTACCTATATAAGTTACTTAAATCATCATTGGGGCTATACACAGCCTGTTGATGCAGACAAATAAATAAATAAATAAAGCCCATTCCAAAAATATCCATATTGCATGGGATTAAATGCATATACGCTGTCCGGAGACCACCATATTGGATTTTAGTCCGCCATCTTGGATTACAAATTGGCGTCGGATGTCGATTTTCCACTTCTAATCATCAAGCCCATTCCATAGATACCCATATTTCATGGGTTTAGATGCATATATACGCTGCCCGGAGGCCGCCATATTGGATTTTGGTAGCCCAACTTGGATTCCAAAATGGCAGTGGATGTCGGTTTCTTACTCAGACTGTAATACCATTTTGCTCAAGATCAGGTAAGCTAAAATCAGCCGTGATTTTCGGCCGCTCCTAGTTTTGGATTTTTTGGATGTTTCTCATTACTGATTTAAAATAAAAATAAATAGATAGCTTCATACTTTCTGCAGCAAAGTTGTAGTTGTGGATATCTTTAGCAACGGCCATATTGACTCAACCAAATTTGACAATTCTAGATGAATTTGCTTGGATGCAACATGTTCTAAATTGTCCAGGGGTTCCAAATTGTCCAGGGGTTCAGACTATTTGATCTACTGGATCAACCGAGGCCTGCGTGATGCCTTCAGTGACGACACCTACCCAAACATGTTCATTGAGTTTTTGCGCATCACTTATAATCTATTTTGAGGTATATAAGATGCTCAAGGATCTTCAAATTACCCTGGAGTTCAGATCAAATTATCTACCAGATCATTAATGTAACGAAACAATTGCCAACAGCTTCATTGAGATTATCCACATCATTGACGTTTGAATTCTAGGTGTTTAAGATGTTCTAGGTACTCCCAATTGTTCCGGAGTTCAGACTGTTTGATCTACTGGACCAACCAAGGCCATCACTTATTTTGATGTTTATAAAGTGCTGGCCAGACTGAGCGTGTTATAACGGTTGTCAAATAATTGCAACACAGAAACCACCATCAAGATAGTGCTAAAACATGTTATAACTCTGAAGTCTGAACAAGGCATAAGATGCTCGAAAGCGTCTCCAAATTATCCTGGAATTCAGATCAAATTATATGACAGATCATCAATGACTGGTACCATGCTCTCAATTACGAAACAATTCCAAACAGGTTCATAGAGATTAAACCAGTCTTGATGGAGCCTCGCTCGCGAGTTTGAAATGAGTCGAGCGTTACATTTTTCTGAGGAGTAGAATGCCTGCTGCCAAATCATTCCACTGAGCTTCAGAGCTTGTGAGCGAAGGGGGGAAAAAATGAGAGTGAGGTTTGCTGCCATTCATGTTCATGTTTTCTATCACACGCTCTTACTCTCACTCTGGGTGAACTCTGAGCTTCTTGTGTCGAACAAAAAAGTCATGTGGAGTCTCGAATAGCGCCCTTTACGTCAAATCATCCTCTCGCTGAAGTTCACTCTCCCTCTCTCTCAAGGAGTTTTTGTTTACTTCTTCCATATTCCTGCCGCCACTCACTCGAGATGAGGGCTGACTAAACTCGAAGAACAAGAGTGTTTAAAAACCTCCAGTGAGTTTGAGGAGTTTCAGCCAGCCTGGATTAAACACATCGCTTAAGTTTCAATTCATGTGTATAAGATGTTGTAGGCTCTCCAAATTGTCCAGAAGTTCAGACTATTTGATCTACTGGACTAACCAAGGCCTGCGCGATGTCCTCAGTGAAAATACCTACCCAAACACGTTCATAGAGTTTTTAAGCATCATTTATCATCCATTTTGAGGTATTTAAGATGCTCAAGGATCTTAAGGATGGGCTCCGAAATGGTGAGTTGACAACCTGGCAGGAGCGGAATACCTAGCACTGGTCCTCACAAGTTCGTACCTCACGCCTCCCCGAGTCATATGATAACAAAAGACTACCAGCTGAAACATGAACACAGCTGGGTGGCGTAGTCTGGGCAATGTTGCTAGTCCGGCAATAGCAAAGTGAAGAGGTGCGACGCGAACACTGGCGTGGTAAGCATAGTACGGCGTCTGTTCTCCATGTTAGGAGCGGCTGATCACAGTCCTAGTGCCAGCGTGAGACTCTAAACAGCGCTGTGCACGATGGTCCCCCAGCGAGACAGAGGGTTGAGGCAGGCCCAACAAGCCGCCCTGGAAAAACATAAAGTTGCAAATACCGAAGTAAGAAATACGGATCGGAACAATCGACACAGACCTACGCGGCGAAATAAGGACTACGATTAGAAACTCAGAATGTGGAACTGCAAATCGCTCGGCTTCCCGGGCTACGATAGGTTAATCTATGATGAACTTCAACCAAGCAACTTCGAAGTCGTTGCACTGCAGGAACTTTGCTGGACGGGACAAAAGGTATGGAATAGTGGGAATCGAGCGGTTTCTTTCTACCAGAGTCCCACCAACGAGCTGGGAACCGGCTTTGTAGAGCTGGGAACCGGCTTTGTAGAGCTGGGAACCGGCTTTGTAGTGCTGGGTAAGATCAACGCGTGGATGTGCAAGTTGAGGATTAAGGGCCGTTTCTTCAACTACACTATCATCAACGTGAACTACCCACACGGAGGGAGACCCAACGACGGAAAAGAAGCGTTTTATGCGCAGCTGCAGCATTTGTACGACGGCTGTTCGCAACGGGACGTCAAAATCGTCATCTGCGACGTGAACGCTCAGGTAGGACGGGACCGGCAATCGGGCCAAACAGCCTGCATGCCGTATCGAACGTCAACGGAGAACAATGCGTGAACTTTGCAGCCTCCTGTGGTATGATAGTCCGGAGTACACCAGAGGTGATCAGGATTACGCGTAGCAGCTGGAAGCTGGCACTACCACCGGAAGAACAGCTTGGCGCAGCTACTCTTGAAGATAGCTGGAGGGATATACGTTCCACCATAGGTAGTACTGCTGCAGCGGCACAAGGCACTGCAATCCCGGACTGAAGAAATTACTGGTTTGACGGCGAATGCAAACTGTTAGTAGAGGAGAAGAATTCAGCACGGACGAGAATGCTGCAACACCTCACGAGATTGCATGTGGAGCGATACAGACAAGCGTGGAACAGGCAAAGCTCGGTTTTCCGAAGGAAGAAGCGATAGCAGAAAGATCGAGATCGCGAGGCGATGGAAAGTCTGTACCGCGTAAACGACACACGGAAGTTCTACGAGAAGCTAAATAGTTCTCTACGTGGCGCAAACCGATATGTGCAAGGATGTGGACGGTAACCTTCCCACGAACAAGTGTGAGGTGATCGAGAGGTGGAAGCAGTACTATGACGAGCACCTCAACAAAGATGCCAGGCTAACGGCCCCTGATCTCCAAGAAGTTGAGGAGGAGATCGGTCGGCTGAAGAACAACAAAGCACTTGGTGTAGATCAGCTACTAAGTGAGCTATTAAAATACGGTTCTTCCAAGTTCTATGCCACCACCAGTCACCATTTGCAAAAGAGTTCGTGGGGCAACACCAGTCGGGATTCGTGGGTGCCCGCGCTACCTCGGACCAAATTTTCGCAATTCGGCAGGTTCTACAGAAATTCCGCGAATACAACGTGCCCACACATCATTAATTTGTTCATCGATTTCAAATCCGCATACGACACTATCGATCGAGATCAGTTATGGCAGATTAGGCACGAGTACGGATTTCCGCGATTGGTCAAGGTGACGATGGATCGAGTGATGTGCGTTGCTCGAGTATCGGGGACACTCTCGAGTCCCTTTGAATCTCGAAGGGGGTTACGGCAAGGTAATGGACTTTCGTGTCTGCTATTTAACATCGCGTTAGAACGAGCTGGTATAGACACGAGTGGCACGACCTTCAGGAAGTCTATCCAGCTTCTTGGCTTCGCCGATGACATCGACATCATGGCACGGAGCTTTACGACGATGGCGCAAACGTACATCAGACTGAAGGCTGAAGCTAGGCGGTTTGGACTTGTAATCAACACATCGAAGACGAAATACATAAGTGGAAGAGGTTCTAGGGAAAACAATGTTCGCCTCCCACCCCGAGTTCAGATTCACGGTGACAAAATCGAGGTGACCGCTGAAAATGATATCAGCAGAGAAATTCAAAGACGCATTATGGCAGGCAATGGTGCCTACTTTGGACTCCGGAGGATGCTCCGGTCGAATAAAATTCGCCGCCACACGAAGTTGACTATCTACAAGACGCAGATTAGGGGCTGTTCATTAACTACCTAGACAGGTTTTTGAGATTCTTGGCCTCTCCCCCTAATGAACAGCCCTTTAGACCGGTGGTCCTCTATGGCCACGATACCTGAACTATGCTCTTGAAGGACCAACGCGCCCTTGGCCTTTGCGAACCACCTACGGTAGTGCAGAAGGATGACGGAACGTGGAGGAGGCGAATTAACCACGAATCGCACCAGCTGCTAGGAGAACCATCCATCGTCCACATTGCAAAAATCGGGCGACTACGGTGAGCTGGGCATCTTGTAAGAATGCCGCACGACGACCCAGTGAAAATGGTTCTCGAAAGCGACCCAATAGGAACAAGAAGCGACCTGCGGACCCTTCGCAGACTACGAGGCTGGAGACGTGTGGACATGGATCGAGAAGAGTGGAGATGACTTCTTCGGACAGCAGAGGCCAACAGAGGACAAGGCCTTAGTCTGATTGGTAAGGTAAGTAACATCAAGGCCGTGAAGTTAAAACAGGGTCCCGGAACATTTATGAAGTTTCTAGATGTTAATCCTCTTAACATCAGAGAAGTTTTTAAACTATTACAAAGTTCCCACTTCTACGAAGTTTTTCGGAATTTTTACAAAGCTCCTTCAACACAAAAATCAATGAAGCTCTACAAAGTTTCACGCATTTTTATTAAAGTCCCTGAAGTTATGTGTAGTTTAATGAAGATTAAAAAAAAAACTAAGTTTCTGCAAGATTTTCTGGACTTCTGCAAAATTTGCTGAAGTTTAAAATGCTCTGCACTTCAATGATTTTCAATTAAATTATACGGTATCGTTGAGCAATGTTTCTTAAACTACAACGCAGGTCCCAGAGATTCAATAAAGATTCCTGATGTTCCTTGAATTTCTAAACCGTTCCCTGAACTTTTACGAAGTTCTCTAAAATCCAATGATGTTCTCTTAGAAGTTAATTGCCCTTGATTCCTACGAAATTTTCTTGACTTCCTTGAACTTCTATTAAAAATCAGTTTTATAAATCGGAAATATTGACCAACATTCTCCCACTTTAAAATTTAAGAAAGAGCGATGAAGAGGTGACGACATTTCGTAGATCTCGTCGAAGATTTTTTTATTATTAATAGTTTTGGCATCCCTGACAGAGAATTTCTGAGGCTGCTATGGGAAAACAATCAAGGAAATGCTAGAAACAATCATATTATTCGGAGGAATCCTGGAAGCAACTCAACTTGGCCAACTTGGAATGATTTGGAAATTCTTAAGAAAATTCCATCGAAATTCTATGAAAGAAATCTTGTAAAAATCCGGCCTGCAATTGCACATTACAGCTAAAATGCTACTTATAGAAATTAGAAAACTATGAGCTATTAATAGTAATAGTTAAATGTAAGATGCAAAAAGAGGAGGTACAGTTTGTGTATGACACATAAAACCTGTCTATTTTGCTTTCTGAGCGTCACAATGAGGTATAACATCTCTGATCACGCCTTCCACGGAGGGGAAGTAAAGCCGTTGGTCCCCGGTTCATGAGTTGATGGGTCGATAGGTAGGGTTCAGGTGTGGGAGCTGCCTCACTGGCGTCGGTAGCATTGGTGCTCAGCACGGAAAACAAATCAAGGGAAAAATATTTATTTCTTGAGAATTAATTATTAATCGTTTTTTCAATACTCAACACTCAAAGTTCACATCATTCTTTATAAATTACATAAAGCTCAATACGCATGTGAATGATGATTTACTATCTTAGCAAAGCAAAACTTAGAAATCTTTCAGTTACGTTATGAGGACAGGCCCAAATTGGACAGTTCGTATTTACAGTATTTTATCTCTACCAAATTTTTCGCTATCCAACGTCATTCCCAGACGCACTTGTGAAAAGAATTTCTAGGAAACAAGTGATTCCAACCTTCGTGATTCATTGCCGAGATATTTACGCTGCATATCCAATCAACTCGTAATATAACTGCAATGACGTTCCCTACCCATATGTGTCTTCCTAGTGCCTCCTTTAACTGAATGAATCCAATCACCGGTTGACCTTTACCGCATGGAATGACTAATATCCTATTCGTGAGTATCTCGGGCTTTACTGCCGCAACTTGAAGCGTTATTAGCTGATAATAATAGAATAGGAAAGCAGCGGCAAACAAAACGGATTCTATCCAAAGCTAATTTTGGTTCAACAAACGCTTCAAGCATAAACAAGCATCCATAGTTAGGGGCTGTACATAAACTACGTATACGGGAGGAGGGGGTTAGCGAGGGTCTACGGTCCATTGCCTACGCGGGGGAAGGAAGAAGTCTAAACCTTCTCAAAATCGGTCTACGTAGTTTATGAATAGCCCCTTAAGGTACCAAAGGAATTGTATGCGAAATCTAATCTGGCTGGCGAAACGAGCTAAAAACGAGGCAATTAAAAATCACTTACCCGCACATCGAACGTGACACCTTCGTTCATAATAACATGGTCCGGATGTAGCCAGTCCGGTGTCGGTTTGCTGTTGAAACCCTTATCCAAGCCGGAAGCTTCACCGTTGCGTGGCATTGTTGTTGTTGTTGTTCTGTTTTGTCACACCGACCGGCTTAAGTATCTGCTGGTTGCAGCAGTTCTTTTTTCGCGTTTGATTTGATTTTCCTATATTCTTCTCTACCGACCAAGAGATTTACAACACTACACTCTCGATCCGGATCCACAAAGAGCTGGTTGCTTCTTTATTTTTTTCGTTAGATGGTTAACTTGATCATACGCATATTTAGCTTTGTTGACGTAATTTATGCTTCTTGCTTATTCTCACTCGTTCACTCTTTTCGCTCCTTCTTTATTGAAAGCACTGAGTCATGTTATGTGTTGGGTTACACTTATTTGCTTTACATATATGATACTGTTATGCACAATCACTTAACTATCAGTAGACTATTTTTTAGTTGTGTTACGCTGACTGGATTCAGGGATAGAAGAAGTGATCAATGTATCAAAATTGTGTTGACATTATAGTAGACTGATTACAATTATCATTGAACAATTACGAGGCTATTTGATTTACCCAAATGGGATTCTTCATAAATAGCTTAACACAAAATCAAATATTGACGGTTTTTATTGTTAAGATGACCCTGCATGAGTCGCAAACACACATTCTGAAACCCACATCTGGATGGGTGTTCCCCGGAAAAGGAATGATAAGTAAACCAAACACCTGAACATGACTTACAGATCCACTTTTCCACAGGAATGACGTTTATTTATTTTATCGGAAGTCACTTTGTATTCTTTAGAATTTTCGGTCTCGTTTCACCTGGAAATTTATAAAGCTTTCGACTTTTGATCTACTTATTTGCCGACTCGGTTCATACAATGTTCCATCATTTCCCGGAAATGGAACCACCTTGGTCACAGTAACTGGAACTGTTCCATCTATAATCCACCCACAGGACACACCAGCTCACACTTCGTGCCTGGGAGAAATTTCGGAGTTTTCACGGCGAAAAGCCCGAAGAAAAAATCGCATCAATAAGAATAGGTGTGACGACGTTTTTAGTGGCATGAACTTTTGCCTACAGTAGGTAGTTGTTAACAAGACAACGACGACAAAAACGGGACAGAGATACACACCGACGAATGGAAGGCAACAGCAGCAGCACTAGCAAGAAAAAAAAACTCCCGATTCCGAAAGGCTCTGCCCCTTTGAATGCGTTTTTCACTGTCGCTGCCTTTTCCTTTGCTATTTGCTATGCACACACAAATTCCTCACACGGCCACGGTTCGATCGGATGTTTTCCTACTGATACCGGAAGGTTGCTGGAGTTTTTGGTCGCATGATGCGAGGAAGAATAAAGGTTTAATTTTCACACTACACCCGCGACCGCGATTGCACCAGTTTTACACGACGGTGATTCCCGGAGCTTCTTCTACCAGAGCCAGTGCGGAGGAATGTTGAAAACAAACTTTTTGAAAAACTTTTCTTCTTTCTAATGTTTCTTCGCTGCTTGCGTTCTCTGGCTGCGCTGCGATGAATGATATGCGAAGCTGTGTGTGTGCATTTGGGAGGACACTGACAGCAATGAGGTAGACCACCGAGGTGTAGCAATCATTCATGTTGTGTGAGTGATACCTCGAGTGGTATACTACACTGAGAATAATTGGGTAGTAAATCTAACAAGAAAGTTTTTACACAGAGTTTAGTTTACCGAAGTCGGTAAAATTTTATGTTGCAGAGTTTAAAATTTATAAATTTATGTTGCAGAGTTTGTTTCTTGTAAATGTACCCTGTTTTGAAAAACCATCCAGTAATCCATTCATGCCCAGGAAGCAAAGTAAAGATACACGAGGCTGCGACAAAATTCACCTCGATAGATAACTTTTTTGTCGTATCTGACTTCGTCTAAAAAAACCTAGGTTGTAGATATCCCACTGGATAGCCATCATTTCTGTAACGACAATACCTGTAAGTACAATTTCCGTATCTCTTATTTGAATGGCCCTGCGTTCAATTGTTTTTCGTGAGAGCCACACACAGAAAAAAAAAAGTTGTTGAATATTACATCCAAACTGCTGCAACCAGGTCAATCCATCGGTTGTGTAATATAACGTTGTACGATGTACATCGATTTTGTTAACAAAATTACATCCATTGATGTAATATTGTATTTGCTTTTTGCTATTACATCATTATTTCATACATCAGCTTGAATTACGTTGATCGATATTATATTTTTTTTGCTGTGCACTAATGGTAATATGGAATCGCTTCTGGAACCTTCCCTTATGCTGGGCTTAGACTAGGCAAGTCGAATGATTAACTCAATATAATTAAATTGGCTTGAAAAGTTGAGCCTGGTTCAACTTTTTTCAATTCAAGTGAGTTGATCAAGTCAGTGGAATGGTATGGTTTACACGATCAATGCGCGTTCAAGTCATCAGTTGAATTCAGCTGACTTGATCAATTGACTTGCCCTGTCTATACCCAGCTTTAGCCTCATCCAGAAATAACATAGGTTCTCTCATGTAAAGTTGAGCTAACCAGCATATCGACTCTGAACTTTTTGTACAGCTGCTTACGTCGTTTACGCCGAAAGAGCCTATTATGGTGGTACTTTTTGATCCAAGAGCAGATAGTGGCGAGCGATTTTGAAATTCCTAAGAAGTAGTATCCATACAGTTCATCCCAACAAACAATTTTAGCTGTAGACCAGCCTTTACAGGCATAAATTAGCTGCATAAAGCAATTTTTTGCTGTATAAGCTAGTCTGCAGTCAAAATTGGTAGTTGGGATGGTAAACTGTATTTACACTAGCGTGTTGTCGGTGGACGCTTCGTACAATAACGTTTGCCATCTTTATTATAATATATTAGAATTAACATCATCCAATTAATAAATAATATTATTCAAATACTCACTTGTACGCATTTTCATACAATACCAAAACAAAGTAAATAAACAAAACTATACAGCCATCGCGCTTGGTTGAGTCCATTGAAATATAAGTCGGAAACTGCGTATCGCGAGTTGGACTTGCGTACTTCAGTTTGGTGGTGGCGCGACAATACGATCTGCATCCACCGTTCACGCGTGACGGAGGGTCTCGACATGACACTAGGCACTTTCAAAAGATATTCAAATACATCCATGGACTCGTTCAGATTATCTTCAGTTTGGGTGGAATAAGATTATTTGGTTGTTGGAAGCCCGCATAAACGCGAACCATAAATTGACCTTACCTAAAATGGTTAAAAATTGTTTATAATCCCTGCTAAACTTTAACTGAAATGGTTATGGAACTTTACATGAACGTTTAATGATAAAGTTTCAACCTTATGTATTATGGTTTTTTGGAACTGGACCTTACAAATAATGGGTTGTTAAGAACCATTACCGTTCCAAATTCTTGTTTTCTCCATACATTTTCGGAAAGAGAACTATATTAGAACCTTTTAACTTATGGTTTGAGAACTTTAATGGTAATGGTTATGGTAGTCAGTAAGGTCCACGAATGGTTTTGTAACATCGATCAACTTTATGTGGAATATATCGCGAATTGGTTGCCTGTAATTTACTGATTACCAATTCACGATATATTCCACGTAAAGTTGAGCGATAATACAAAACCATTAATGGACCTTACTGACTACCATAACCATTACCATTAATGTTCTCAAATCATAAGTAAAAACGTTCTTATATAGTTCTCTTTCTGAAAATGTATGGAGAAAACAAGAATTTAGAATGGTAATGGTTCTTAACAACCCATTATTTGTAAGGTCCAGTTCCAAAAAACCATAATACATAAGGTTGAAACTTTATCATTAAACGTTCATGTAAAGTTCCATAACCATTTCAGTTAAAGTTTAGCAGGGATTATAAACAATTTTTAACCATTTTAGGTAAGGTCAATTTATGGTTCGCGTTTATGCGGGAGGACATTCTCATTTATCCTGTGGATGCACGAGGGCGATGTTGCCCACGGATGCTCCCAAAGCGTTTTTGACCCTTCATACAATGGCAGGTTGAGTGCAATAAGAGGCTCGATAAGAGGTTATTAAGCTTGATCAAGTTGAACCAGCGAGGATAGTCCGCAGTCTACACAGATAAAAATTCTGAATTTTAATTGTGATGTAAACATTCATTCACGTAAACTTGTATTTCATTTCACGCAACCGAGCAACTTATAAACAATTTTGTTTACAAAGATGGGCTTTTGCATACAATATTTGCTACATTGCATGAAATATGTCAGAACTTTACATGATGTCAAGAGCAAATTTTCATTACGTCGAATGTAACAAAGGTAAACAAAGTCGAGCTATCAGTGTCAATCGATGCTCCTGCTATTACACTATATACTGTCCGAATATAGGATCACATCCCATTTTTAAATTCATTTACCAGTCGAATTGCTTTTTGACGTAATCACCTTCCGATCAAAATAGTTTTCGATGTTACTTAAGTCACCCGATTTCTATGGAGATGCCGTTTGCCTTAAGTAACAGCACTGAGAAACCCGTGAAAAGTGTACTTTCGTCGTTTCGCTTTCTCATTATTAAAGTGAATAAATCGAACTGTTTGTTGCTAAGATGATTTCGGTGGTCCTAAAATGATGAATGGGCTGCACCTAAGGAGACGTAATTGATTATTCTCCCGAATATCCTGGTAAATACACTTTGACTTAAGTAACAATAGGGGCCACCAAACTGTCGTGACCTGGCCGAGGTTTCAAGCCTCAGCCATGTGTCTTAACAAAGACCAGTGAGGTGCACATCCGTGCGCTACAACATTAGTTAAATGACCGATTCGATCATGAGTACGAGTACGATAATAACCTTAGCACTTAGGTCACGACATAGGCCATTGTCGTGACCGGACCGAGGTTTCCAGCCTCGGTCACGGCTACACGAATCTCGACTGATCTGCTTCCAGTACTGCTGCTGCTCTTGCTGCTGATGCTCCTGCTGCTGATGCTCCTGCTGCTGCTGCTACTGCTGCTGTTTGGTCTCCGTTGCTTCCAAAGTTAGTTACAAGAATGACAAGTGTGACCATTGTCGTGACCGGACCGAGGTTTCCAGCCTCGGTCACGGCTACACGAATCTCGACTGATCTGCTTCCAGTACTGCTGCTGCTCTTGCTGCTGATGCTCCTGCTGCTGATGCTCCTGCTGCTGATGCTCCTGCTGCTGATGCTCCTGCTGCTGCTGCTACTGCTGCTGTTTGGTCTCCGTTGCTTCCAAAGTTAGTTACAAGAATGACAAGTGTGACCATTGTCGTGACCGGACCGAGGTTTCCAGCCTCGGTCACGGCTACACGAATCTCGACTGATCTGCTTCCAGTACTGCTGCTGCTCTTGCTGCTGATGCTCCTGCTGCTGATGCTCCTGCTGCTGATGCTCCTGCTGCTGCTGCTACTGCTGCTGTTTGGTCTCCGTTGCTTCCAAAGTTAGTTACAAGAATGACGTATAATAACTTTTGACTAAAAAACCAGTATTTCTTAGCATGAAAGCTAGCGATTTGCCTTTGTATGATTAAAACCCGGCTAAATATGTTAAACATTGCTATCACTATGAGATTATATGTGTTTAATTGGAAATAGGAATAACTTTTCGGTCATCAAAACAAAACTTTATTTTTCTCGGATCGGTGCGAATGTTACTTACGACATAATGAAAATTTGCTCTTGATGTATAATGTAAACTTAGGCCACAGACAAACAGACATAACTCTTAGAAGAAAATTCTTCAAAAAATATCGTCAAGCGTATTTTGCATGCGCACTAGCACCATCTATCATCCACATTCTCAAGCATTGATGTGCGCAACTATATCATCCCTCGTTCATGCCATTTTTTCACCAGTTGCTTTTCCCTCGTTCTGTCAACGCGTCAACTCTTTTTAATTAAAAGTAAAACAGCAAACTGCAAACAAGCAAACTAATGTCGGTTCTACTAAATTTTCCGTAGATCTATAGAATTGATTGAATCCTGCAGGAATACGGATCCGTAGGAAAAATTCACAGAAGCTAAGACTTTTTTTTAGGGATTTGTTTTGATTGTTTATTGTGCTTTTTCTTTTGCTGGAAACAAGTTTTTAAACGAGGTAATGTATCACTAATTAGTGCCCTTTCTACCACCGCTCATCACTTTATACCCCGTTCACATTACAGCGTATATCACGTGATATACGCTGTCTTGCAATGAGCACTCATACATCTAGTTTTCACTGGAAATCCTATGTATGAGTGCTCATTGCAAGACAGCCTATATCACGTGATATAGGCTGTAATGAGAACGGGGTATTAACAACAATCAATACGAAACTAACGATTTTAAATTGGCTCACCACTTTAGTAGCCTATTGGTCCCAAGCAAACGATTAACGTACCCTATTCTAGTTGAAATTCTATTACTACACTATGTTTGTTTTGATTCTCTATGAAAGTTTGACAGATAACATCAGGGGTGTGTGGATTCATGCAGAACATGCAGGGGTGAGTGAAATAGCTTGGGACTGCTTGGGACCGTTGTTCTGGTACTGAGTGAGCCAAAAATAATAATGATTTTCTTCGGGACCCAGTGGTCTTAGAGTTACCTCTATGCTTATACCACAAACGAAGTGACAGACGACTTACTGGCGAAGAAATCCATTAAAATAATGTGGTTCACTGTAATAGAATTTTCTTAAAAGCTTGTGCCATCATCCACCAGATGGGTTAGTTTTTTTGTTTTGATTTGAATAAAGTTGATTTTGTGTACAATGATTCATTGACAGAGTGCAAAGAGTGTTTCATTTTGTAATTTTTTTTATGCATTTCAGTTTTGAGTAGAGTGAAAGAGATTTTGGTTCTATCTCTTTCACTCTACTCCAATACATTTGGTGAAAATGCTAGTACAATCCAGTAGTAGTGTTGCCATGTGGTACAATCCAGTAGTAGTGGTGTTGCCATGTGGTACACTGAAAAATTGAAATAGCAGGTTAGTCACCAAAGTTTTCGAGCCGCTCCGTCTGTCACTTCGTTTGTGCTTATACCAACAATCAATACGAAACTAACGATTTTAAATTGGCTCACTACTTGACTAGCCTATTGGTCCCAAGCAAACGATTAACGTACCCCATTCTAGTTGAAATTCTAGTACTACGCAATGTTTGTTTTGATTCGCTATGAAAGTTTGACAGATAAAATGAGGGGTTATTGGTTTTTCCTATGTTTCGAGGGGTGAATCGATTAGCTTGGGACCGAAGAGAGTACCAGAGCTGAGCCAAAAATTTGAGCACGTTATTTCGGGACCTTCTAGTCTTAGAGTTACCTCTATGCTTATACCATAGAGGTAACTCTAAGACCACTGGGTCCCGAAGAAAATCATTATTATTTTTGGCTCACTCAGTACCAGAACAACGGTCCCAAGCAGTCCCAAGCTATTTCACTCACCCCTGCATGTTCTGCATGAATCCACACACCCCTGATGTTATCTGTCAAACTTTCATAGCGAATCAAAACAAACATAGTGTAGTAATAGAATTTCAACTAGAATAGGGTACGTTAATCGTTTGCTTGGGACCAATAGGCTACTAAAGTGGTGAGCCAATTTAAAATCGTTAGTTTCGTATTGATTGTTGCTTATACCCCGTTCACATTACAGCCCATATCACGTAATATAGGCTGTCTTGCAATGAGCACTCATACATAGGATTTCCAGTGAAAACTAGATGTATGAGTGCTCATTGCAAGACAGCGTATATCACGTGATATACGCTGTAAGGTGAACGGGGTATTATATGATACGTGACGCTCCATTTATGTGCATCATGTTGAACAGAAATTTACACTTGTCACAGTTGTCTTGCTACAGTTAGTGGTAGTTCCATACCATATCCATAAGATTATCTGGTTACAATATTGTGGTTTCTATGAATATTTATACCCCGTTCACATTACAGCGTATATCACGTGATATACGCTGTCTTGCAATGAGCACTAATACATCTAGTTTTCATTGGAAATCCTATGTATGAGTGCTCGTTGCAAGACAGCCTATATTACGTGATATAGGCTGTAATGTGAACGGGGTATTAGACTTTCTCGACGAAATGTGGTAGCGGCAAAAATCTTCTGTGACTTTTGACATTCTTACCTTTTCAGCTTTTCCTTGTCGTTTTCGCGCGAAGACAGTTTCACCAGCTGGATTTGTTACGTAAACATGACCAGCTGTAAGCTCTTCTTCTTCTTCTTCTTCATTTCTTTATTTAACGTCGGTCTCTGTTCCGCAATCTAGTGCCAATCACCGACGGGCATCGATTGCCATCCATTGACGGCTGCGTATGATATCGCACCCATTCAACACACATGGGCCGGGACCAACGGCTTTACCGAGGGGGACGACTCTATCTACGATGCAGGAAATATTGTGTTTCGCTGTGTCTAGCTGCGCGTACGCTGAGTAGATAGAAAGAAGATTTATCACGATTTTGAAGATTTCCTGCAAAAAGATGATGCGCTATGCAAGTAGATGCGACAAATGAAAGAAGATTTTTCGAAGATTTATTGGCTAGTGTGAGATTTTTTGAGCATCTAGAATTGAGATTTAGATGTGTCGCCCCCCTCGGGCTTTACTTCCCTTCTGAAGGAAGACGTGACCAGAGATTTTTATTATTATTACATATTATTATTATAATTTATTTATGACACTTTAAGTAGAGAGAGATTTTTATGCCTCAGAAAAATCCCACCGACCTCGGCTGGGATTGAACCCAGACCCATTGGGGTGTGAGAAAGCAGTCACGCTTACCACTACACCACCGGCGCCGGCCAGCTGTAAGCTCGAGAACAAAGGGGTCAAAAGTAAACAAATGGATTAACAAGCTGGTTTAAAACAAAAGCGTCAGAAGTAAACATCACAAGAAATGTCATGGAAACCAAGCGTTATATATATGTTCCAAGATGGGATTGGTACACTAATAAAATTCCACTCATTTTTATTGACGAATTTCCATGTGAAATTGCATATTATTTTCATGTAGCCACACATAAACAGAATCCACCCAGAAGCACACATGAACTTTATGAGCCAAATGAATAGTATGTGTGGCTTTTATGTGTACATTAAGTATGTGTCCGACCCATAGATATCATTTGTTGATCACATTGCAAAAAATCATGTGTGGGACACATAAAAACAATCTTTGAAATTTTATAAGAGCGAAATCGAAAGCGAAATTTGAGAACGATGAAATTAAAATCACTAGAGACTAAATGAAGAAAAAATTGCAATATATTAATGAATAACTCATTTGACTTCGTTATGGTTCATCAAAACCAATTTACATGTGACGCAAATGACACAAAACAACTTGATTTTATGAAAAAAATAAATTTTTTGTTACAGCTCTGAGTTACCTGTTTATAATAAAGTAGGTTAATTCGTATAGTCATATATTTTAGCACAGCAAATCTGCGTAAAAAAAATGCATAATTTAAATAAAAGGCGCTAAAGGGACAAATCTAGACAATAAGACACGTGTAATACAGTTGACTAATCATTTTATTTAAATCACTTTGTATGATGGATGGTTTGCTGTTCAGATAGTCTGTCCTAAAGTTTCTGGGTGCAGATAGAATTTTCAACAGGAAACTTCGTTTTTTTTTCCTCAAAATTCAAAACATTTTTTAAAGTAGTCTTTTTTGTATTTTTTTTTAAATTCCTAAATATGTAAAAACATCTACCTATAATCAAATATGATCTAGTGTGACGAGATACTGTGCGAATTAAAGATTTATCTGATTTAATACGATATCACGCTCTTTCTAGAGTAATATAACAAGCTGATCTAAAAAAAATGGAGCATTTTCTCGAAACTGTGCCAATAATCATTTACGACAGAACATTTCTACCATCTCGGCAATGCACCATTGTTTCCGTTAAGCTTCTTCGAATTCAAACTCGTGCAAGGTTTCTGCTGGCGCCAAAATTCCTGCCTATTGTTTAGAAAGTTAATGGCATCTTTGGCAAATTCCGAAACACTCTCCGTGTTGGTGTCTGCCTTCTTAAGGTCTGGGTGTTTCAACAAGTTTTCCAGATACTCTTTATCCACGAACAGATCGCCCAACAACCGGCGTGCTGCCTTCTTGTCCATCTCCTCTCGCGATAGGGTAGGCTTTTTGGCCGATTTAGGTTTGTCTGGCTTGGGGGGTTTCTTCTGCGGTTGATTCTTCGCGTTACTTCCGATGGTGTTTTCGATGGCTTCTTGCGTTTTTTGAACTCCTTCAAAATGATGAAGATAGATGTGATTTAATTCTAAAAGATTAAAGTTAATACCGAACTACCTAAACGGAAGCTTGCAAGCTCTGGTCTCAATCTTAACCCACGATGGAAGAACATGAGACTGTGTTCAAATTGTCCCAAATAGTACAGGGCTTCAGCTTTTTGATAAATTGCTCTTATATTAGTTTTTTCCAATAGCAATGCTGTTTCGGCATCCTGAATTTTGATAACAAGTTCTTGTTAATTTAGTTTGCAAACATTATATAATTATTTTACCTGTAACGCTTTAGCTGGTTCACCCAACTGCAGATAGCATTTGCTCCTGGCTACCAACGCACTCTGATCGTTGGTGTTCATTTCCAGCGCCTAAAGTATATTATTTAAAAAAAAAACAATATGTTAAAATATTTATAATAATTCGGAGATGAACCAGCCTGCGGCTGAAAATCTCCTAAATAGAGATAATAATAATAATAATAATAATAATAATAATAAAATATTTATAATAGATGACTTTAACGTTTAATAAACACAATAATAACGTGCAAACTACAGTGCCTTGGATATAAAGTGAACAGCATTGTCCAGGTTACGGTTTTTGATCTCACGCATTCCCAGGGCCAAGATAGCCCCCGGGTCGGCTTCCTCCGGAATTTGCAGGGCTTCATTCCGTTCCTGGCGGCGTTTGTTAATCAGATTTTGCTTGATATCAAAATTGCCTGTTCAATAGCATGAACGATTATTATTAAATCCACCGTGAAGCTGATAAAATTTTATCTTACCAATACTAACGGCAGCAGCACGGTCTTTATCTGTGTAAACCTCATCAAAGTATCGTCGCTTTTTCATGTCAATTGGTTCGTTGAACAAATCCCTGGAATATCCAAGCAACTTTTAGTGCAGGTTTCTTGTCGTATTCAAATAACATACGAATTAAAAATAACTTTATAAAATCGGTATAAATAGCATTTTTTTAAATATGGTTATTACTTATTATAGTCATCTTGAAATCAGATGTCATACATTCAGTCCACATCGTGCTCTCTTGACGTGCGGATCTATTTGCTTTTTGCTGACTTTTTTGGTCACTACTTGACTAGCCTATTGGTCCAAAGCAAATTGATTAACGTACCCCATTCTAGTCAAAAGTACTAACTACACTATGTTTGTTTTGATTCGCTATGAAAGTTTGACAGATAAAATGGGGGGTTCGTGGATTTTCTTATGTTTCGAGGGGTGCATTGATTTGCTTGGGACCGAAGATAGTACCAGAGGTGAGCCAAAAAGTTGAGCACGTTTTTTCGGGACCTTCTGGTCTTAGAGTTACCTCTATGGTGCTACTTTCGACGATGTGGAGAGTGTTGGAGTTCCAAGTCCAAGTGGGACGTCGAAATGTGCACGAAGAATCCGGAAAAAATGACGGCAGAGTGGAGCGAGGAAGCCACTTTAGCCTTGATCGCAGCCGGTTATAAGCCACATGGTTATAACAAAGGTTATAAGTTGCTGAGGAAGTCAAGATCTTTTCGCTGGTGGACAGTAGTTCAGAGTTTTCTCCCTTCGTGGCGCCAGTATACATGTGAATATCTCGCTTATAAAATATCTCTAGATCATGACCAGATAGAAAGTTACTGTCCAAGACAAAGTTGTTCAGGAAGTTAAGATCTTTTCGTTGGTGTACAGTAATTCAGAATTTTCTCACTTCGTGGCGCTAGTATACATGTGAATATCTCGCTTATAAAATATCTGTAGATCCTGATCAGATAGAAAGTTACTGTCTTAGACAAAGTTGTTCAGGAAGTTAAGATCTTTTCGTTGGTGTACAGTAATTCAGAATTTTTTCACTACGTGGCGCTAGTATACATGTGAATATCTCGCTTATAAAATATCTGTAGATCCTGATCAGATAGAAAGTTACTGTCTCAGACAAAGTTGTTCAGGAAGTTAAGATCTTTTCGTTGGTGTACAGTAGTTCAGATTTTTTTCACTACGTGGCGCTAGTATACATGTTGGTCATTCCAGCTCAAGTGTATACACCACCTGTGGTCAATGTCACCGATTTGAACCAAACTTTTCCAAAACGCTTATTTTGACATTCTGAACAAACGACTGTTTTGGTTTTGCTCTTAAGTGCCTGGAACCATCTGGGCTACAAACTTGGATTTTTTAGATTTTTAGATATGTTATCTTTAAGAAGATTATAACTCCACAACCAAGCAAGTTATTTTTGATCTTGGTACGCATTATTGAAGGTATTTTAATTAAAATTTTTATAGGTGTACTGAAAATACAGTAACTACAGTAAACAGAATGATTTCCGGATGGTATTCTAGCTATCAAAATATGGGCTAATTTCACCCAGGGCGGGATTCTTTATTTCAATTTTTTTTACTTTTTGGAAAACCCTTCTGATGCGACCAACCTTTATGAAATTCTGCTTCAAAACCAGATATATGGCATCCAGGACTTCGGGTATGATGTTTGAAATAGTTGGCTGTGGGATGCGAAAAAGGTACTGGAGTGACATGAAGCTTTCACCGGTAGCCATGTACCGCAAAGTCAGAGCCAGCATACCACACTAGACTGATGCAAATTTTGACATTTTCGCTCCACAGTGCTCAAAAGGTTCCAAATCGGGTCCTGATTAGTCTCCCAAAACTTGAACTCATTTGAAAAGAAACTGACTTGGCACAAACCATTTGAAGTTACTATGGGAAATCCAAACTTTTTGTTCATTGTCTTCTTACCCTTTTCCATATGGCACTGTTTAAAAATTCAAAAGCTATACTTATGGAAAATTTTCTCAGCTTCAACTTAGCAGAATATAGTTGTTGAGCCAAACGTCAAATAAAATAGTTATTAATTGTTTAAGAGATTGATAATCTTATGGCATGATCAAGCAGCTGTTTTGTCAGCAACACTGTATCTTGCAGTGTGACATAGTAGCCATGATTTTTGTGCTCTATTCCAAGCGCCAGAAACACCAATGTTGCCTGCTGAACAGTTGATTGAGCATAATCGTAAGACATAAGTGGCTTTAATTATTGATAACTTTTGATGCTTACATTATATTGAAAAGTGGTTCAGGACAAAGTTGTAGCTGAGAAAATTTTCTACGAGCTCAGTAATCATTTTTTAAAGCAGAGCGATATGGTAAATTGTTAGATGGATATGAACAAAACATTCGGTTTTCCTATAGTAATTTCCATATAAACTTCAAATGGTTTGTGCCAAGTCAGTTTCTTTTCAAATGAGTTTAAATTTTGGGAGACTAATCAGGACGCGATTTGGAACCGTTTGAGCACTGTGGAGCGAAAATGTCAAAATTTGCATCAGTCTAATACCACACACTTAGAAAAATTGATGTAAATTTAGGTGCTCTGAGACTGACATATACGAGCGTCAATTTTGACATAAAATTGAGTCATAATAGACACGACATTCAGCTCATTCAAACGTACTTTTCGTCGAGTAACGAACATTTCAGTCTTGGAGCACTTAATTTTACATGACATGTTTGTTGACGTCTCATCCTTTATGTCAAAGATGGATTCCGTCACGTGTAAAATTAAGTATTTCTAAGTGTGCATATACGTGTCCTGTTTTTGAATATGCGGAGCTACTAAATCCAACAAATAGTCAAAATCAGCAGCCGTCATTCTCACGAAGTTTCGGAACAAAATTGGATGATCGCTCCTCAACTCATTCAAAAGGGTTGCATAACATCCTTCAGTTTGCCGTTTCTTCACCCACTCCTGGACCCAAACACTACACACTAAGATTATTTTACCGACATCTGTGAAATTTTACCGAAATCTCAACAGCTGAACGATATTAGTTGAAAAATTACAGGAAAACTGTGAAAAATCATCGAACTGCTTACCGAACGTTCAGCTGTTGAGATTTCGGTAAAATTTCACAGATTTCGGTAAAATAATCTTACTGTGTACGCACTTTTTTTTCGATTCGTTCTGCTCCATCAACAGATATGCTGCTCCCATAACTGTAGCAAACTCAGAATAATTCATCCTGGTTATTTTTTCTTCGATTTCAACTTCATAGCAACACAACAACAATCAGACTTTAGCTGCGAACGAATGACAAAGAGACAACTTAATATATAAATGCAAACAATTGCAAACAATGTGATAACATGTCAAATATATTTGTTGACCGTTGGTCAAAACACATTTCATGTTTGGCCAAATAATGATTGCTCAAATATTTGCGAAATGTTATCATAGTGTAATAACATTGACAAACAACTTTGCCAAATTGCATTACTTGGCAAAAGTTAACGAAGCAAATATTTGGCGTTTTGTCAAACAGTGCGATGTCAGCTTTAGAGTTACCTCTAGCAGGTAGCAGTAATAACCTAAAGCTAAAACAAATTTAAACAGCACTTTTCAGTGCTCAATATACCTGCAAATTGTCTACCTAGTTCGACTCTTATTTTTCTTCGATCCTTGTTCGGACCCTACCCGTGGTACTCCTGCTTGGACATCGACTTGGAAAATTCCTCTTCGATCCTTCGGATTCTTATAGTAATCTGCTTGGAAGTCGATTTGGAGAAACGTTTTACTGACAGCATGGCGCTCAAACGCAAAAGAAAAGGACAATTTCTTGATTCCCCTTCTGATGACATTTATATGGGCAATCAATTTGATATGCTCATGGATGATGAGAATAATTCATCATCCAGGCAAAATTCCACTAAACTTCTCCGGCTTAATGCCAAGAAAGAAAAGGTCCCCCTTTTGTCATAATCCCTGGATCAGATCAAATATAAATTGACTAAATTACTTGCAGTTAAGCCACTCCAAGTAATCAATATGAAAATGAAATCCCGTCCTGGCGATTCGCACAATGGGATTTCTAATGATTTTTATTTAGTTCACTTCAAGTCTAGTGAACTAAACAAATATAAGGCCTTAGAAAAAGCTAGCCATATGCTCCATGTCCGAGTGAAGTGGGAACACTGGACTAGAGGAAATTTTCAAAACCTCAGCCAGTGCCGTAAGTGCCAGGGATGGGGTCACGGAACTAAAAATTGCTACATGCCAGCTAAATGCATGAGTTGTGAAGATTCCTCTCACGCAAAGGACGACTTTCCTGTGACGGAAGATCCTAAGAAATATATATGTTCAAATTATGGTGAAAACCATAAATCCAATTTTTGGGAATGTAAAACTCGCAAAGCGATCCTACAATCCCGTTCTAATCGTTCACTGTTCTAATTTCTCTGCTGCTTACAATGATCAACGAGGAACAAATTCTAAATTCGTTATTATTTGTGTTGACCTTGTTATTTTAACGAAATGTGGTTCCATTATAATGTTCGAGTGGTAGGAAGCACTATTTCAAACTTCTCGCACGATGTGGTTAATTACATCCAAACTGGAACAGTACAACTTCTCCCAAAGCTTTCGAGGGCTTCTACAGATGCTAATTATATTTGCGTACTTTTATAGAGAGGTTCATATTTGAACATTAATCTTATTAAAGTGAATGAATTTCCTTGTGAAATTTATTTGACTGAGAGTAATTTAACGTGATTCCCCCACGCAACGCCGACATAAACGTTGCTTTGGGACCAGTATAATGATTTTACGTAAATTCAAAACACTACTTTATATAGACGAGAACACCTCCATATTGTGGCGCTCGACACCGCCACTTTTTGCTAGAAATTTCCACCCTTTGCTCATTTTACCTGTACTTCCGTGGAGCGTTCTTTTCGCTGAAATCTGAAAAATGGTCCGAATATTGACGCACCAAGTGCGTCTCGGTCTTTGGTTGGCTCAGCTGGTGCGGCGTAGAACTGCTCATGCCTCCACCACCTCCGCCAGATCCTCCCGGACCATGGCTCGACTGCTGCGACTGGTGATGGTGATGCTGATCGTCACCTTCCTGGAGACCCACTCGGACGAAACTTTGCAGCAACTCGTCGTCACCTCCGAGAATGGCAACAGCCGTTTTGCTCATCTTTACACGCTTTCAGAATTCCTTGCTGTATCACTAATTATGGCTAACCAGGTTTCTTCGTTCGTTGTTTGGTGACACAGTTTCACAATGCGAAAGGCCGAACAATATTATCCGAAAAGACACCCAACCAGTGGAATTTACCTACACGAGTGGAAGAATGTTCAAGTTTTTTATTGACTGTCTATCCCGACACCCCCAGAGAGAAAGAGCTGTTGGGACGGTACACCTTTGGTGATACAGAGTCATGGAAACAAACACTTGATAATCGATTTGTCATAAAAAGGAACCAAAGCCCAGACCCAGAGCCCTGAAACTGCACACTACTGCGAGTGGAATAAAATAAATCAGCCTGGCAAAATTCCCCAAAAGGGTAACCAGTAGCTCTGTGTGGAAAACCAGTCCAGTAAGGATAGCATTGAAATCCATATGATGTTTCGCGTGATGAATTGGGGAGGCATTTTTTTTTGCAAAATTGATACATTGCGCAAACATGCAATGTACCAACCGGGGTTCCCACGATCCATTCTCGGCACTTTTTACCACTTCCATTTGTTTACTGACTACGTGAAGAATTTCGCACTAACTTTTCTCATTGCAACGACCAGCAGCGAGGTGGTATCCAAGGATCAACAGGTGTTGAGTCGATTCGAACTGTTTTGTTGATTGCCGATTTGGGGCAAAAATAACAACGTCCTTCCGCGCACCATATTCGTTTAAAGAACTGCTAATGCCGTTTCCATTATATCCAGAAATAAACCAGTGCTAGATGGTGCTAAAATTGCAGTGCTTAAAATTTACTAGTTTCATCCTCACCTGGTCGTACAGGCCCAAGGCTTTATTGAAGTTTCGAACCTAGAACAAAAGCAAACAAGTAGAATAGTATTAGAACATGCTTTACCCTGTACTAAAGCCAACCAACGAAAAGCTTTCGAACGGGTAAAAAGCTTCATACCTTCATGTATTTGAGCGCTTCATCGCGAAGGTTTTTACACGCCACCTCGATTTCGTCCACCACGGGCTTTGAGCTTTTTGGTCGCTTCTTCGCCGGTTTGCTCATGGTTTTCTTTTGATTCCGCTGAAAATGGGAAAATCAATATATTAAGCATAAGATTTCAAAATTTTCTGAATTTTACGACAATAATTTCAGAGCCCAATAACCTAGTTGTCTGAATTTCTACGACCCATCTAAGGAACTGACTTGAATTCAACTGACTTGAAAGTGGATTGAACGTGTATACCTTATGAAGAGCATTGAGTGGGTTGGATTATTTCCTTTAAATTCCGTTATAATTGCATATCTTTTGACAGATACGCGTATTACGTCTACTACTTGCAGACTTCATCAGTGCCTAGTACTCAACACCACTGTGTTGGTGTGGTGTTGAGTAGTACGCACAACCCTTTCAAAGCTCTTCATAAAGGGATTCCGTTAAGGTGATTTCTTGTAGAGTCCACAAATGGCCGCTACGTAGGCTATACATACATGTACTTCCACTTCGAATTTTCAATTACACAAATCTCGGAAATCTGTGCCCAATTTCACTTGAAATTGCTACTTCATGTATGCTGCACTGCAGTGCAGCAAACGTGGAGTAACAATTTGAATGTTGCACATGCCGTAGAAGCTTATATTTGTGAACTTAATGTTTCGAAGTGGTTCCAAGAATAAGGATGTCACAGCGAATCACCTTAAGAGGTTCGACAAATTAAAAGGAGTGTACACCTTGCCTTTAAACTGACTTGATTTGAAAGAAAATTGAATTCAAGGGCCCAGACCGTCTATCGCCACTAGCAAGCAGATTTGTTGGATGTTATCAAGCCAGTTTTGTGGAGGGGGTGGGGTTATCGACAACAGACCAAACGAACATTTATGAAATTAAAGTTTGATCCTAATATTCCTTTACAAACCAAAGATGATGTTAATTATGCTCTTGAAGCTCTGATTAATACTATAGTCTTAGTACCAAAATGCGAGGTTAATGATCCGTCTGAAAAATGTCCGTAGGAGGCAATATCAAAGAACACGCGATCCTGATATAAAAGCTATGTGGCGGGATTTGCAAAAAAAAAAACTATTCTCTGTCTGAGGAACAACATTTTTAAAAGTAATGTTTAGACCTGATCTCATAACTCTTTTAAAAATTTCAGAAGCCTATTACAGCAGGTGGTAAAATACAAGAAAGTGGAAATATCTTTGAAACTTGCTTAGCAGTTTGAAAGTTTCCATAATTTCTGTTTAGGTCTTACAAATACTATTGAGAATCATGTTAAATATTTTTAACTCAAATGATTCAAAATATGAAAGCTCTAGGTGATGATGGAATTTTCTATATCATCATCAAAAAACTCATAGAAAGCACCTTGTTTCCATTTGTCATTCTTTTCTGATAAATGGAAAAATACAAAAGTGGTTACAATTTCGATACCAGAATAAAAAATCCAGTTGAACCTTTCAATAAGTTTGCTTTCTTAAATAATTAATCTTTTTGAAAAAATAATTTTGAATAGAATGATGCTTCACATCAATACGAACTCAATTTTTGCAAATGAGCAGTTTGGATTTCGACATGGATAATCAACTATACTCATCAACTCGTAAGAGCTACCAATTTAATTCGCTCAAACAAATCTGAAGGCTGCTCAACTGAAGTTGCTCATCTAGACATAGAAAAAGCATTCGACTGTGTTTGGCATGAAGGTTTGATTGCTAAATGGAAAAAGAGTAATTTTCCACTCTATATTATGAAATTAGTTAAAAATATTTAACTGACATAGCTCTGCAGGTAAATTATCAAAATTCCAAATCTTATTGACTCCCTGATAGGCCTGGAGCTCCCCAGGGTAGCATCATAGAGGTAACTCTAAGACTAGAAGTTCCCGAAATAACGTGCTCAACTTTTTGACTCAGCTCTGGTACTCTCTTCGGTCCCAAGCTAATCGATTCACCCCTCGAAACATAGGAAAATCCACGAACTCCTCATTTTATCTGTCAAACTTTCATAGCGAATCAAAACAAACATTGCGTAGTACTAGAATTTCGACTAGAATGGGATACGTTAATCGTTTGCTTGGGACCAATAGGCTAGTCAAATAGTGAGCCAATTTAAAATGGTTAGTTTCGTATTGATTGTTGGTAGCATGCTTGGGCCGATATTGTATAACATTTTCACTTCGGGGACCTTCCTGATTTTCCTCACTGTTGCCACATTTCGGCTAAAGGAAGAAATCTTCTTATTATTAGCAGAAGACTGCAGAAAAAAATTTAAATGTTTTTACAAAAATGAAAGATTTCTCCCAACGTTTCCAAAACTAAACTTATTCCCATAGAAGCCTAGAGCTTCCTTTCTGAAACCTAGTAATGATAATCAATTCTCCTGGATAACCAAGCCATTTTTTTTTATTGTTTTCAATAGTCAAGAACAGTTTAATAGATGATGAAAATTAATTGCACTGAGTTTATGTGCCCAAATTGAACGCTTTAAAATTATTTGATTCTTTTTTCCTAATGATGGTACAGGCTCAGACAAACAGACATAACTCTCACAAGTTGTTCATCGAACAAGCATTTAACGGTCAATTTAAAAGTATTGTAGTTGGTAGCACCGCCATCTGTGGCGCGCATATGTAGTCATTTCCCTTGAGTTTGACGTTTACACACTACCACCATCTGTTCAGCGTACTACCCACCACAGTGTACTCAACAAATGGCGGTAATGTTTTAGCGACAATGTTTTACAGTTAGAAATATGCAATGAGTTATGTCTGTTTGTCTGTGGTACAGGTATACCTCAAAATAACGTAACTGTCACTTTTGACTTCCGTCGCTAATTTTTCGTAAACGATCATTCAAACAAGCAAAGTAATATCAACAATCAATACGAAACTAACGATTTTAAATTGGCTCACCACTTTAGTAGCCTATTGGTCCCAAGCAAACGATTAACGTACCCTATTCTAGTTGAAATTCTATTACTACACTATGTTTGTTTTGATTCGCTATGAAAGTTTGACAGATAACATCAGGGGTGTGTGGATTCATGCAGAACATGCAGGGGTGAGTGAAATAGCTTGGGACTGCTTGGGACCGTTGTTCTGGTACTGAGTGAGCCAAAAATAATAATGATTTTCTTCGGGACCCAGTGGTCTTAGAGTTACCTCTATGGTAATATCACCACCGGCCAGATGAGATAATCTTCCATCTATTGGCAATATTAATTTGTATGATTCAATTGTTACATTATACCAGAGAGTTTTTCAGATATTTTCAGACAAACAAATATTTTTTAAATAATTTCTTAGCAACATGATATTATGAGTGAATATATGACAGATGAGATTAGAATTCTGAAGATCTTCAACTGGCAAACAATTCAAACAACATTTTCCAGTTATTCTCTCAATCGCCAAGTTGCTCAAAAATTATTGCATAGGCTGGTGATCATACATCTCCAAAATATCCTCAAGACATTCGTTCAAGACTTCAGTCCTCAAAATATTTGTTCAAGACTTCAGCTTGATCAGACATCATTCTGAAGATCTTCATCTGTCCAACATTTCAAACCACATCTCTTAGATATTCTCTCAAGATACCAGGTTACTCAGAAATCATTTAAAATACCTCCAGGAGATCATAGATCTCCAAAACATCTTCAAGATATATATTAAAGACCTCATCGTTATCAGGTATCATTCTGGAAATCTTCAACTGTCCAATAATTCAAATCTCTTGAGAGTGAATAAACAGCAGTGGTTTGGAAATGGGAAAAATTCTTGCGTCACTTTTCAAATAGAGCAATGTAACATATGTAAACAAATCGAGTTAAGCAATACAAGCTATTGCTCTTCTATCATTGTATGTGATACAAAAACACCCATCCAAATTTACTTTCATTTATTTAAGAAAATCATCGATCAAAAATTGTCCAATGTACAGTTTGAAATGATGGGTATATGATTGTTACTTCGGTCATTCGGACTGCCTAACATGATTGGTGCTCATTTTCCAAAGGCGGGGCCAATCTAACGTTAGGTACTATACTCTGAAATCTGTGAAAGGGAATCTAGTTTTATGTAGACAAAACGTCCAATGCATTCCGCATCGAACGTTCGACTGTTTCGGTCTAGTGTTGCTTGCACTCCGTTATTAGTACTAGTTTTTTTTTTTCCCTATTGAGGTTTTTTTTTCAATCCGCTTTCACACTGAGTGGTGTTATAGTATACACAAGTGTAGTGAGCATCGCGGAATTGCATTTGCCGCACAACCGTTCGAGAAAGGAAGCAGTCATTTCCGGCCGAGTCCGGCAGATGAGCTGTTCATCTTTAGCCAACAAATTTCATCGCATCACCACCATCCTCACATCAGTAGATCATCGTCATCAGCCACACTCCGTGCGCTTGTGTGGAGAGTTAAGTAACAAACGGTTATCTTCCGTTCTCCGCAACCTGATTAATCTCCATACAGCGTTGATTAACTTTTCTGACACCTTTTTGTTTTTTCCTGAAAAAGTTTTCATTTTTTTTTCACTTACTGTTTTTTTGCAGTCTGATTAATCTCCCTATAGTGTTGATTAACTTTCCTGGCACATTTTTTTTTTGCTTTGTTGGATTAAGTAATATTTTTACCGTTATATTTCTGGATAATTTTTTTCTTATATATATATTTTTTTTTATTATTATTTTATTTTTTATTTATTTTTTTTTTGTTTTCCTTGCGCATATTTTTTTTTCTTCTTGTTTATGTCGAAATTTGTTGCGGAGGTACTTAAGACCCCGCAATGGATGAAACAAATGATGGCGGGGGTATTTCGCTAGCAGATATCTCCGATGATGAGTCTGTTGAATCTCCATCATTCGAAAATCTGCTTCTCACTGAAGAGAAAATGGATACCTCAGGGGACTCTACTTCGGACCCCAAAACGAGCACTGGAGCTTACCCAAAGGTGATGTCTAAACAACAGCCTCCTGCACACCCTGCTCCCCCTTCTCCACCATCGCCCCCTCGTCCACCTGTTCCCCCTACTCCAACCGTTCCCTTAAAAATTTCTGCGACCCCCCGCCATAAAGCTTACCCAAGCGGCTCAAAAGGTCCGTGGGTTGTTTTTTTCCGGCCCAAACAAAAACCTTTGAATATTTCTCGGATTTCGAAGGATCTGACAAAACATTTTTCGGCCGTAACCGATATATTTAAGGTGACGCCAAACAAACTGCGCGTTACCGTTGATGACCTGAAACAGGCAAACCGGATTGTTGCCTATGAGCTTTTTACGATGGAATATCGAGTCTACATCCCCAGTTGCGACGTAGAAATCGAAGGAGTGGTCACCGAAGCGAGTCTAACTTGCGAAGATTTCCTTCATGCCGTCTCCTTCGGTATTTTTAAAAACCGTGCCCTTCCGAAAGTGAAGATTCTGGATTGCATCCAAATGCAATCAGTGTCTCTCATTGGCACGAAAAAAACGTACTCTCTGTCAGACTCGTTCCGTGTGACCTTTAGGATCGGCGCTACCTGACTACGTCGTAATTGGGAAGGTTCGACTGCCTGTACGCTTGTTTGTACCGCGGGTAATGAACTGCTCAAAATGCAAGCAACTTGGTCACACCGCTGACTTCTGCTCCAACAAACCGAGCTGCGATCAATGTGGCGAGCTGCATGCAGATGGTCCTTGCCGGGCTACCCCAAAATGTGTTTACTGCAAGGATACTCTGCATGCTTTGGTTGATTGCCCGAAGTACAAACAGCAGGGAGAAAAACTTAAGCGGTCTTTGCAAGCTCGCTCCAAGAGGTCACTTGCAGAACTCTTAAAAAACACCGCTTCATCTTCCCAAACCACCCCAAAAACCAAAAACACATACTCCATTTTGCCAGATGATGATCAGGGCTCTGACTCAGAGGTTGGTGAAGGTAGTCCCTTTGTCTTTAAAGGCAACACGAGAAAGCGATTAAAAAAAAACGTCACTCAAAATCCGCGTAAGACCTCTCGTATGGACTCCCAACCTACCTTGACAAATTTAAGAGGTAGCGGAAATGTACCGAAACCCCCACCACCAGGATTTAAATCTTGTAATTTTAACAAGGACTTTCCGCCACTTCCGGGATCATCTAAAACCCCAGATATCCCAGTTTTTTAGCCAGAAAAACAGCTGAATAATCAGCAAGAACATGATGCCATGTTCACGTTTTCTGGAATTGTGGAGAGCATCTTCAATATATTCAACGTCTCTGACTCAACTCGGAACATTATTAATTTAGTGCTTCCATTCGTGAAAACTCTTTTGAAGCAACTAGCTTCTAGGTGGTCCTTCCTTGCATCAATCATATCCTTTGATGGATAATTTTCCGAATGAGGTCGGGGATATGATCTCTGTTCTTCAGTGGAACTGTAGAAGTCTTATACCGAAACTTGACACATTCAAATTTTTAGTTCACAACTCACTTTGTGATGCATTTGCTCTTTGTGAAACATGGCTTTCTTCAGACACCGATCTCCCTTTCCACGATTTTAACATTATTCGCCTTGATCGAGCAGATTCGTATGGAGGGGTGCTTCTCGGGATTAATAAGCTCCATTCCTTTCATAGAATCGATCTGCCTTCCGTGATATTCGAGGTAAAAGCCTCAGTATTGCCTCAGTATATCTTCCTCCAAGAACTGCGATTTCTCGCCAAGGTCTCTCAGATATCTGCTCAGCTTTATCTGAGCCTCGGTTGATCTTAGGAGATTTTAACTCCCACGGTACAGGCTGGGGGGAACTGTACGATGACAACCGCTCAACCCTGATATACGACCTTTGCGATAACTTCAATATGACAATTCTAAACACTGGGGAAGTAACACGAGTGGCCAAACCTCCAGCAAGAGAAAGTAGATTAGACCTCTCCCTCAGTTCGAGTTCACTATCGTTGGATTGCTCGTGGAAAGTAATTCAAGATCCCTACGGTAGTGACCACTTGCCAATCAAAATCTCTATTACCAATGGTTCATCTTCCACTCGCTCGGTTGACATCGCGTACGACCTCACGAAAAACATCGACTGGCAAAAATTTGCGTCCGCGGTTCTCGGTGGTACTGATTCGGTTGAGATACTCCCTCCGCTGGATGAGTACTCCTTTTTATCGCGACTTATCGTTGACTGCGCTCTTCAAGCACAGACGAAACGCGTTCCGGGTGTTTTCGTTCGCAAACGACCTCTCACTCCGTGGTGGGATAAGGATTGCACCGACGCGAACAGCGAGAAGTCCGCCGCGTTTAAACGCTTCCGCAAACACGGTAAGGTCGAGGATTTCGAGCGGTACACCGACCTCGAGAAAACTTTTAAAGGCTTGATTAAAGCCAAAAAACGCGGTTACTGGCGTCGGTTCGTCGATGGTTTGTCGAGAGAGACTTCCATGAGAACACTCTGGAATGTCGGCAGGAGAATGCGCAACGCGTCATCACCGGTCAACGAAGACAAGGAGTACTCAGACAGTTGGATATTCAGCTTCGCGCAGAAAGTTTGCCCGGATTCGGTGTCGGTTCAAACCAACGTTCGTGATAGTCCGTCGGGTAGTAACGAAATAGATTCTCCGTTTTCGATGGTGGAATTCTCACTTGCTCTCCTCTCATGTAACAACTCAGCTCCAGGAATGGATAGAATCAAGTTCAACTTGCTCAAAAATCTCCCAGACGTCGCGAAGAGATGCTTGTTGAACTTATTCAATCAATTTCTGGAGCACAACATTGTTCCGGATGATTGGAGGCAAGTAAGAGTTATCGCCATTCGAAAACCCGGTAAACCCGCGTCGGATTATAACTCGTACCGTCCCATCGCGATGCTGTCCTGTATACGGAAATTGTTGGAGAAAATGGTTCTTTTTCGTCTAGACAAATGGGTCGAGTCGAATGGTTTACTTTCAGACACGCAATTTGGATTTCGGAGAGGCAAGGGAACGAGCGACTGTCTTGCGTTGCTTTCAACTGAATTTCAACTGGCCTATGCGCAAAAACAGCAAATGGGTTCAGTTTTCTTGGACATTAAGGGGGCTTTTGATTCTGTTTGTATCGATGTCCTTTCGGATAAACTCCACGATAGTGGGCTTTCACCAATTATGAACAACTATTTGAGCAACTTGTTGTCTGAGAAATATATGAGCTTTTCTCATGGAAACTCGACAACTTCACGAATTAGTTACATGGGTCTCCCCCAGGGCTCATGTTTAAGCCCCCTTCTTTATAATTTTTACGTTAAAGACATTGATGGTTGTCTTGATGAAAATTGCTCGCTAAGGCAGCTTGCAGATGACGGCGTTGTGTCCGTTATAGGGCCAAGTGCACCGGACCTGCAAGGACCATTGCAAGATACCTTAGACAATTTGTCTACTTGGGCTATGAAGCTGGGTATCGAATTCTCTCCGGAGAAAACTGAGTTGGTTGTTTTTTCTAGGAAGCATCATCCTGCACAGTTACAGCTTCAACTAAAGGGTAGAACAATCACTCAAAGTATATCTTTCAAGTATTTAGGTGTCTGGTTCGATTCCAAATGCACATGGGGAAAACATATTGCGTATCTAAAACAAAAATGCCAACAAAGAATCAATTTTCTTCGTACAATTACCGGAACTTGGTGGGGAGCACACCCGGAAGATCTTATCAGGTTGTATCGAACAACCATCCTGTCGGTTCTAGAGTACGGTAGCTTCTGCTTTCAATCCGCGGCGAAAACACATATCTTGAAGCTGCAACGAGTTCAATACCGTTGCCTCCGAATCGCGCTTGGCTGTATGCACTCGACGCATACGATGAGCCTCGAAGTACTCGCGGGTGTTCTCCCACTGACAGATCGTTTCGCTGAGCTGTCTTTCCGGCTCCTCATCCGTTGTGAAGTATTGAATCCTTTGGTAATAGAACACTTTGAGAAGCTGCTCGACCAAAATCCTCAAACAAGATTCATGAGTTTGTACTATGAGTACATGACGCTGGAGGTTGGTCCTTCTTCATTAATCTCCAATCGTGATTGCTTTCAAGCCTTCTATAGTTCCTCTGTAAATTTTGATCTGACCATGATGCAAGAAATCCATGGAATACCAGATCACCATCGGTCGATGGTTGTTCCCTCATTTTTTGCAATCAAGTACCACCATGTAAGTAACGATAAAAGATTTTTCACAGATGGGTCAACCATAAATGCTTCCACTGGATTTGGTGTATTTAATCAATTTCATAGCGCCTCCTATAAACTGCAGAAACCATGCTCCGTATACGTTGCGGAACTCGCAGCTATATTTTACGCAGTAGAGCGAATTGCCTCACTACCTTCTGACCATTATTTCATTTTTACGGATAGTCTTAGCTCATTGGAGGCTATTCGTTCAATGGGGCCGATGAAGCACTCCTCGTATTTCCTGCCTGAAATACGAACTAAACTGAGTGCTTTATCTAACTGCTCCTATACTATCACCTTAGCTTGGGTCCCATCTCATTGCTCAATTCCGGGTAATGAGAAAGCGGACTCATTGGCTAAGGTGGGCGCTATGGAAGGCGATATTTTTGAGCGACAAATCGCCTTCAACGAATTTTTCTCCATTGCTCGCCAGCAAGTCCTCTTCAGTTGGCAACAAAAATGGAATGATGGTGAATTGGGAAGATGGTTACATTCTATTCTCCCACAGGTGTCGAACAAACCATGGTTCAAAGGGTTGGACATGAGCCGCGACTTTATACGCGTTATATCAAGGCTTATGTCCAATCACTGCTCGTTAGACTCGCACTTCTATCGAATTGGGCTCTCAGGCAGCAATTTATGTGCGTGTGGCAGTGGTTATCACGATATCGAGCATGTTGTTTGGTCGTGTACCTTACACCGTGTTGCCAGATCTGAGTTACCCACATCCCTCAGGGCCCGAGGAAAACAACCCGCGATACCCGTTAGAGATGTCTTGGCAAGCCGAGACCTTGACTATTTGAATTTAATTTATGTGTTTTTAAAACGGATAGATTTGAGGATTTAGAAGTTAGTGTCATCTTGTGTTCTCCCATCGGTGTACCCCCATGTTTGTCTTTTTCATCAGAGTGTCGCCTAGTTCGAGATCAAGAGCACATTGCTCTCCAAACCTTGTGTTCACAATCCCTACCCTGCCATCCATTTGTTACAATTTGTTACCCCTAACCTCGAGATAGCCGCGAGTAATCGGCCCCCGCTTTACTAACGTTAGTTTTAAGTAATTTTGTTATCTAAACAATGAATATCGGCTCCGCAAAGCTACAGCAAATGAGCCTAAAAAAATAAACGAATTATTAAAAAAAAAAAAAAAAAAAAAAAACGTCCAATGTAACACAGATTGATTATGTCATTGAGAAAAATCGTCCAATGTAACATGTCCGATGTACAACTCGACTTGTCAAAACGTCCTATGTGGTTTTTTCTATGTTGTAGCATGAAATTCAAAGTAAAATTGTGATTTAACCGTTTCTTCTGAATTTTCAACGTTATTATACACTGACTACATTAAAAATAGTATTGCAAAATGTATTGTTTTTAAACAGTTAAAATAATAATCTGTCGAACTTCAACTTCGATTTTCTCAAAATGGTGGATATGTTACATTGGTCTATTTGAAAAGTGACGCGAGAATTGTTATATTGAACTGATCTTGTGGAGTGTTACAATTGGATTGAACATTTTTATCGACTTGTTACCTGAAATCAATTGCATTGCTAAGGACTTGCTAACAACTAATAAAGTCTTCGGTAGCTTCAATTTCTATTACATCAATACCCCCTCTTAATCGGCTAATCAAAGGAACTTCCGAAGTTCTTGAAATCTTGTAGTATCCAGCGCTTTGGTGAATATATCCGCTAATTGGGTTCTTTAATTTTGAAAAATATATCGGTTTATATATATCATCTGAAAGAGCTTCATTTTCTGAGCACAGCGATATTTTTTTCGAACCCACACGCTTTCATCTCGATTTTTAAATCAATATTTAAAGCAAAATAATAACTTCACTGTTTGACACTAAACTGACAAACTGACAGCTCGCTCTCATACAAAGTGACACCGAGGGGTGCTAATAAAGTGATTTTTGCTAATGTAATCGTTCTTATTTACAATAGTTCCAGTGTACCAAATTGATGAAATTTTGGGTTCGGGTTCCATTTTTAATGCAGATTACGAATATGCATTTACCTCAATACCCTTAAAGAACCCAATTGCTTATTGCTTGGAATTGGCTCAATCTTCAGTGTTCCCTTGTTGACGTGTTTCCGCAGGAAGTGATGCCTGACATCGATGTGTTTCACTCTTCTACATTCTGCGTTCTTCACAATAAAAATACACGCGTGGTTGTCCTCGAAGATCGTGAAGGACTGATCCGATGCGATAAACTGTAGGTCCATGAGAATTATGGGAGAACGGTACATAACACACCCCCGGGGTAGGACGCACTTTTTCATTTTATTTTGAGATTTTCTTGGAATTCTGAATCCAATTCTAGGATTTATCATGCAGGATTTTGATTTCAGATGCTATGCTAGAAGTTCTGCTTGATAAGACAACAGAACAGTTACTTAAAAGCCATGAAAAACACAAATGAAAATCAGCTGGTGCGTTCTGCCCAGAGGGTGCGTTGTATACCATTGTCCCCTACTTTCAGCCACATTCCTTCAGACACAGCTATGCTAGGCGCACCGTATTCAGCTTCACTGGATGATACTTCTTGGTGTATATGAGCTTCATGTACTTTGTGCCTTTTAAGTAGCGAGCGATTCTCTTCAAAGTTTTCCAATGGAAATCTCCTGGATTATGTTGATATCTACCTAAATAGGTATCCTATCGAGTAGCTGATATCCGGACGAACACATAGCATTGTGTACATGCTACTTCCCTTTAACTCTCGGTATGGCTGGTTCGTAGTGCTTATATCTTGAACTTGCAGCAAACAACCCTTCTCCATCGGCGATTTGACGAAATTGCTGTTAACCTTTCCAAACTTAGTCAGTACACGGTTGATTCCAGTCTCATGGGACAATGATAGAGTTCCTGTCATCCTGTCGTATCGAATCTTGGTTCCCAGGAAATAGTTGACTTCACCGCAACCTGACATTTGGAACATCTCGGAAAGTGTCTTCTTGATGTCCAAAACCGAATCCAAATGGTCGCCAGCAAGTAGGAGATCATCAACATACACAAACGTACAAACGTACACATTACCTTTCCTAGTGGTCTTGACATAGAAGCAGTAATCGTGTTTGGATCGTGTAAATTCTTCCTTCAAGAGTACTTCGTTCAACTTGTTGTTCCAACGGTGTGCACATGGGCTTTGCTTCAATCCATATAAAAATTTCTTCAATTTGAATACCAGGTTTTACGGCGCATCAATCCAGTCAACTACTGGAGTGTAGGTTTCAGTGTAGTCTGATCCATGCCTCTGTTGAAAGCCCTTCGCTACTAGACGCGCTTTATAACGGGCAGATCTACCATCTTCATCCTCCTTGATGCAAAACAACCACTTTGTCTTGATAAGAACAGCATTGCTTGGGCGTTCCACTAGACACCAGACGCTGTTTTCGTTCATGGAGTTCAGCTCGTTTTTCACAGCTTGAAACCAGTTACGTTTATCGGAGCGGCCAAAAATCTCGTCGTAGGTTACAGGTACATCGGAGCACGGGTATTCCAGTTCGTTGACTGACTGATCCATGTTGGCTCAACGAAGACTTGAATGGCATCTGTTGATGAACATTCTACAGCAGTAAAAATTCACTCGGTGAAAAAATCTTTCAACTTACCGGGGACCCTGCACTTTCGTTCGCTGTGCCTCATGGTTGCCGTATCAAAGTTCGCACCAAGTTCTTGTTGCGAAGGGAGCGCTTCCGGTTTTGAAAGCTGCACATCATCATCGTTGTCACCAGATTCGTCATCAGAAATCAGTGACGCACCAGATCCGACACTCTGATTCAGGTTTCCCCCTCTTGCTCGGCTTGTGGTACAGTCGTCAAACTTGCTTCATTTTGTTGCTCATCGTTGAATTCAACTTCCAGATCGTAAGGTACAACTATCAGCGGCACTTCCGAAAACGGAGCAAACGGAAAGGAAAATTTGTCGAACTTAACGGTAGCCTTTAGGATCATACCCTACTATCGCTGCAGCTTTGTTCTTGGGGTCTAGCTTCTATCTCTGTTGTGATGGTACCCAAGCAAAAACCTTGCATCCGAGCACTCTAAGTTTTGTCAGATCGGGTTTGTCCTTGACTAAGTAAACTGCAGCAAACACCGCTGTATATGCTGCCGTGAGCTCAATTTGGATACCGTTTTCGTCTTAGTATCGCTTCTGTTCGTTGGAACAATATTCACGGCCTTGGTCAACGGTCAACCCAACGCTCCTGTCGCCATCGCCTCGTAACAGCGGAACTTCTCGAAGACTTCAGACTTTTTCTTCAACAACTGCTAAGTGTGTGAAATCATCTACTAACGAGACGATGTACCGTGATTCATCCCAGCCAACAGCCGTGATCGGACCGCAAACGTCAGAATGGATCCTTGCAAATGGACGGCTAGCACGTGGTCGGGTTCCGTTGAATGGTTCACGGCACTGCTTCCCGAAGACACATGCATCGCACAATTTCAGTTCACCATTTATATTTGAAATACCTGTAACCATGTTTTGCTTGACCAGTACGTCCAGATTGCTTTTACCAATGTGGCCTAATCGACGATGCCAGAGTTTGACGTCTTGAGTTGTACACAGATTTGCAGAACCGTTGGAATAGAAGACGTCCAGCTCGTAGAAGTCACCTTTCGATGGGCAGATCGCTATCACCGAGTTTTCATGCTTCATTTCACCAACATTCGGTCCGAAATTCACCGTTACACCAGTTTTGGCCATCCTCTTGACCGATGGTAAATTTGCACGCAGATCCGGTACGAGCAGAACATATTGTATGGTCATCCTCACACCTTGAAAATTGACTCCGTAAATTGTTCCTTGATGTTAAGCAGTCATTGATTGGTCGTCCTTGGCTACACCGATGACCACAGGTTGTTTGAGCTTTTCCAATGACACGAAAACATTCTTGTCATTTACCAAGTGATGACTAGCCCTGGAATCTCCTTGAATCCAGTGAAGACAGCAGGTTTCTCTTTACCAATATTTACCATCCGGTCGGTTTTCTTCAGTTCCTCTGCCATCAAACATTCACAAACAACATCTAGAGTCTTCACCCAGATTCTCCATCGCAGTTACCAGAGGATCTTAGGATTCAGGCAGGGTCACAAAAAGCTGCGAGACCATGTCTGCCTCCTCAAGCTTCGCCCCAGAAGGCTTGAGTTGCCGAATGAGCTCATCAAAGATCTTGAGATGTTCCTTGATCGACGTTCCTTCTATCATCTTGAGTCTTGCCAGCTGCTTCCGAAGAGGATTTTATGATGATAATGACTTCTTTGCGTAGAAGTTTTCCAACGTGGTCCAGGCAAAATTCTTGTCTCGGATCAGGTCCAAAACGTCATCGTGAATGAACGAAATTATTACATTCGATGCCTTGCTGTCCATTTCCTGGAACATTTCCAGTTCAGTTGCAGCCATAAATTAATTTGGATATTTTTCCAAGACTTCACGATGATCAAGTACTATTTTACTCAAGATCTCAACTGCTCATCAATTCCAATCACATCTCTCGGATATTCTCTTATGATGCAAGGTGGCTCCGGAAATATTCCAAAGACCATCAGGTCATCAGAGATATTAGTTTTCGAGGCTTCTGGTTGATCAAGTTTGGCTCTGAAAATCTTCTGATCGAGTCCAACCTGAAATTTTTAATGTTGAGACTTTAGAACAAATGTCCAACAAAATTATTAAAAATGTCAGGCAAAAATCATTGCAATCTTTAATTGCAACGATCTATTCCCTTTATACAGGGTGTCTGCAAATTATCCGTACAGGCTTTGACAGCATGCCTCTATACAACCAAACGGATCAAACTAAGCATACCTTTATGGTTTAATATCTTGACCTATTGTTTTTATACGCAGTAAGTTTGGTAAAGTTGTAATTTCAAATTCTTGGAAAATGAAACCAAATAGTTTGCGCGGAGCTGTTGTTGAACTTTTTCGTCAAGGAAAAACTGTGTCAGAGATTGCAAAGACGCTGAATATGGCAAAATCTACTGTAAGTGACTCAATAAAACGATTCCAAGAGCTTGGAACGCTAGAGGACCGCGTCGGGAGAGTAAAAACCGCACCGTTTGGACTCCACAAAAGCGCGAGACAATCCAGCGACGAATCAAGCGAAATTCCATCCGAAAGTCTGCGAAATCACTGGAAATGTCGAAATCTTCCGCTGCTGCCATAGTTCATGATGACTTGAAGTTTATAACATATAAACTATGCAAAAACCACTACTTAAATGAGACCATAAAAATAAATCGGTTCAGAAAAGTTAAGATTCTTCTGAACCGGTTGTCCGAGGGCCGTCATCAGTCAGTGCTGTTTACCGATGAAAAAAAATCACTATCGAATAGCATCACAACGACCAAAATGATCGGCAGTTGCTTCCTGTTGCTTCTAAAAATAGAGGAAGTATTTCAAAGAGTCATCATCCCACTTCCGTCATGGTTCTGGCTGGAATGACTCACTGTATCTCAGCTCGGGCGGCAATTTTAAAATGAACAAATAAAGACTGTTTTCTACTATAAATATTGCTATAATAAACAATTTTATTTTTTTGGTTGTCAATAAAAGATAATTTCAACACCATTTTGTTGTACGGATTATATTCGGACACCCCGTAGGGGAAACGCTCCTATAGTTGCGGTACGTTAGAAGCGTTAGGTTCCTATAGTTGTGTATGGAGTCTCCATACACAACTATAGGAACCTAACGCTTCTAACGTACCGCAACTATAGGAGCGTTTACCCTATTTAGATAAGATTTAATTGAAGTTTTCAGTTTAAAGATGACATTTGTTATACTGAAACAGATGGAAACACTGAAGAAAGTGGGAGAATAATTATCTGCACCAAATAGCGCAAAGAACCTACTGTAATATTGGAGAAGTATGCCTTCTGACAAGTTTCTGCACGCAAAACGAATTTCTCTTACATCCAATGTAAGGTTGGATTTATTACATCATCTGCATATATTTCATATAATAAATGTAATGGCAGTTCTTGCAATGGAATGCAGCGAACAGCCAAATTTTTTCCAGAATGCTTGTTTTTGCATAAATCCTTCACGAGATGATTTTCTAGACGCCTGGCATTTAGGAAAACAATCTTGGTTCGAAAATCATGCTAACATAAAAATTACAAAATTATTTAAAAAAAAAAATCTTTCAGCGGCCACATTAAAGAATCTGTTCATGTCACAAAACATTGAAAATTCTACATACTCTTTTTGCAAATCTGTAATAGAATCTTACACTTCCCGGTTGGGTGTGGTGAGAAACACGCAGGTCACAACTTTAATTTACAACTTAGCCTTACTTTCATTCATCAGAAAATACAATCTACCTGCAGCGGCTGCGAATGATGAAATCTCCACATCGATTGAGCGCAACCTCGCGATTGCTCTTCCACACATTTCCTCACAAAATCTTATTATTGTAGTAATTGCAACGATTGCAACGCGATACGCCCTCGCAATCGACTGATATAAACACAAATACCTATATATGTAGATATTGGCCAACGTAAAACACCCAACCGTACGGCATTCAGAACTAGTAAACGGTCGTCTTCCACGTTTAGCGTAATCGTAAAAAACAATCGCAACATAAACAACATCGCGATGTGACATAAATCTAATAAGATAATCGATTTTATTTACGTTCTCGTGGTTTGTTTACAATTTCCTTCGGGGCTTTCTTAACTACAGTTAGCAATGTATACGACACTCGGCCGAGAACGTCGATGATGATGAGGTATGTAAAACCCAGGCCAGGTGATTTATGTCTTTCGATTTGGTTGGTGTATATATATGGTATATATAGGCAAAATAAGCTCTGACAGAAGTAATCAATTTCGATGTACAGCAGAGCATTAATAACGGCTGAGTTTCTTCTTCTTTCCACTGGTTTGTCACCAGGCAAAGCGAATTAACATGCTTTACCGTAAATTATCCGTGTCTTGTCTTCTGAGGAAAAATGACCTACCCGTTTCTATTCGCAGGCAGAAGCGACGGCAAAGTTCGATGGGACTACGAAACAACCTCAAACCGTACAATTTCACTAAATTAAGGCAAATAGTTTAGTCATCGCATGTTGGCATAACTTTGGCAATAATTATTTTTTTACTGCAGAAGTTTTAATCGGCTTATGAATTGAAACAGTCATCTGGAAGTTCTCATAATGGCAGTATGTCATGCTTTCCACTCATATAGGAATGGATCCTGTAAGGTGGAAGAAGTTTCGTGAACTTCCCCATCAACTTAGCCTTTTTGAGTTTCCTTGTAGAATAAATCCCAAGAACGTGCATACTCCATTAACATCAATTACCGAAGGAATTTTGAATCTTGGCGGTCGACTCATCCTGCCAGTAAGTAAATCTTCTACGGCACACACGCGAACTCGTTAAAAGCTCCAACCAATCAGGCACCCACTGAACTATTTCCGCGACTTTCGCTCTCGTTGGTTTCGAACCGACTAACGATAGCCCATCGGTGGGCACATTTGCGGAGCCTCTAATTTGCATTGTTCGCGAACCGCGGGGTACTTGACACAGAGCTGGCCTCATCCGCCACCACGCCACCGCACCACTCGGGAATGTTCAGTTTTCGGGGGTTCAAGTGCACCCCGACCGATGACGATGACGACCATCGTTGGTGGAGCCATCACTTAAATGCTTCCGACACAGAACTACCTCTGGGGTGTCTCCTCCATATGTACAGTTAGGATTCCTATTACGCTCTGCAGATTCCTATTGCGCGATTGATAGGAATATTCAACTTTGCCGTGTTGAAAGTCAAACTGTTGATAATAGACCAAGCGTCTCCATTGAATGCCTTAGCTTTACCTCGCCATGCAAAGGTGTTGCGATTTCAGTAGGCAGGTATTAAAACTCCCCGAAGCAGGAATCTTGACTGTAGCGGGTTTCCACCAAACCGAACCACTTCGAGTCCTTGAGCGAGTGCACGACGGTGGTGTGTGTGTGTGTGTATTGTGTGCCGGTGGCGGTAGTGCTAATTATCCTTTTCACCATTTACCATTTCAAGTTTGGACTGTTGTTTTGCTGTTGCTTGCTTTTGAATTTTGATTCTTCAGCGAATTGACTTCCCGCACGTGTATGGACTGAAAGGGTTTGCGCTTGAATTTGAGACGCTTTCGGTCGCGTTAAAATAGATATTAATCAATACAGCTCGTTGATTTCGGTTCAACGGCTTGTAACACGCTCGGTTTTAAAATTGAATGAATCCTATTAGTATCGTTTGGAGCGTATTGAATCATAAATTTATGCAAACAGACAGTCCTGGATTCGATAATCGATGCTTGGATTTGAATTATTTGATTGATACTTTACAGGGCTCAAGTCATTGATAAATAGTTCCACAGACATATCAAACTACTGTTATAATCTTATAACCAACTGATTGAGATTTCAGGTAGGATGTGTCATTTATCTCATCAAGGAATCTGAAACTCTGTCTATATTAAGATTCATAACCCTGATAGAAAAGTACCATAAAAAGTGCTTGGGATACTGGCGGTCGGGATACCATCCAGAATGTTTGTAGAATAATTTTACTATTCGTGTTATCGTTCGTTTATTAGGGAAGCTCATTTTACAAGGTCATTTTTAAATCACATTATTAACACTAGGAGGAAAAGTTCGGAAGTCTTCCATTAATGTTATTTATATGAATTCATTTTCAGGCTCCATTCCAAAGAAATCTTTGAACATTGCGATAAGCTTCGATAGAAAACTTTGGAATATTTTAACCACAAACAGAACATTAAACAACAAATCCTTGGAAATGTAGCATAATCTGCAAACCCAATTCTGACTATGTATAGGCCTTGAGACAGCTCAAAAAATGGCCAAACAATTTTCAAAGGACTACCGTAAGAAGTTATTGGGTCCTCCAGGGAAAGCGTATCTCGATTGCCTTCTTGGGAATTCACGTGCAGAGTTCTGCATGTCTGAAATTTCGGATGTTGGTAAATCAAATTCCGTACTGTTCTGAGATTTACGCGTAGCTGGTTTTGTAAACAATGACTTCAATCCCCGATTTCTCGTACACTTCCCAATTTCTTTACTGAATCTCGGTAATTCTGGCACCGTCGAGCAGATCGGCAGCAAGTTTTACTGAGATCTCCGCAAAAATGACGTTTACTAGCTGAGATTCAACGAAACATGTTTCGAAACTCGGCAGCAGCCAAACATTACTTTTGCTGAGATATCAGTAAAACTTACTGCCGAGATCGGAAGATGTCCAAATGGAAGGTAACATCATAGAGGTAGCTCTAAGACTAGTAGGTCCCGCAGGAACGTACTCAACTTTTTGGCACAGCTCTGGTACTATCTTCGGTTCCATCGATGCACCCCTCGAAACATAGGAAAATCCACGAACCCCTCATTTTATCTGTCAAACTTTCATAGCAAATCAAAACAAACATTGTGTAGTGCTAGAATTTTGACTAGAATGGGATACGTTAATCGATTTGCTTGGGACCAATAGGCTAGTCAAGTAGTGAGCCAATTTAAAATCGATAGTTTCGTATTCATTGTTGGTAACATGGTCACATAGGACGATATTAAATATTTTTGAAATTCAGTCAACTGCTAGCGAAGATATGGCCGGAACATGTTCCACTGAATACGGACCTTAAGACTAAAACCACAAACGAAGTGACAGACGGAGCGGCTCGAAAACTTTGGTGACTAACCTGCTATTTCAATTTTTCAGTGTACCACATGGCAACACCACTACTACTGGATTGTACCACATGGCAACACTACTATTAGATTGAACTAGCATTTTCACCAAATGTACTAGAATGTTTTGGTTCTATCTCATTCACTCTACTCAAAACTGAAATGCATAAAAAAATGACAAAATGATACACACTCTTTGCACACTGTCAAAGAATCATTGTATACAAAATCAACTTTGTTCAAATCAAAACAAAAATAATTAACCCATCTGGTGGATGATGGCACAAGCTTCCAAGAAAATTCTATTACAGTGAACCACATTATTTTAATGGATTTCTTCGCCAGTTAGTCGTCTGTAACTTCGTTTGTGCTAAAACTGTCCTGAAACATGCCAAACAAATCATACGACTCATAAAAATACATGAAAATCAAATCCTAAAACAAGATGATCATATGGAGTGCACAGGACCACATTGGCCACAGCCGGCCATGTTTCAGGTACCCCCGGTGAAGTGACCAGTTTATGACTTGTGTATGTGCCATCCTCATGGGGGTAGGGGCACCCTGCTGGGGGCGTTGGACAAGTACTTACCTTACCAATCAGGCTAAGGCCTTGTTGTCCTCTGTTCTCGGAAGAAGTTGTCTCCACTCTACTCGATCCATGGCCACTGTTCGCCAGCCTCTAGTCTGCGAAGGGTCCGCATGTCACCTTCTACTTGGTCGATCCACCCTTCCCGCTGCGCGCCTCTTCTTCTTGTTCCTGTTGGGTTGCATTCTAGAACCATTTTCACTGGGTCGTCGTGCGGCATTCTTACGACGTGCCCAGCCCACCGTAGTCGCCCAATTTTTAAATGTGGATGATGGATGGTTCTCCCAGCAGCTGGTGCAATTCGTGGTTCATTCCGAGGGGGACGACACATCTAAATCTCAATTCTAGGTGCTCAACAAATCTCACACTAGCGAATCAATCTTCGAAAAATCTTCTTTAATTTCTCGCATCTACTTGCATCGTGCATCATCTTTTTGCAAGAAATCTTCAGAATCGTCATAAATCTTCTTGCTATCTACTCAGCGTGCGCGCAGCTAACCACAGCAAAAAACAATTTTTCGTTCATCGTAGATAGAGTCACCCCCCTCGGTTCATTCGCCTATTCCACGTTCCGTCATCCATCTGCACTCCACCGTAGATGGTACGCAACACCTTCCGTTCGAAAGCACCAAGGGCGCGTTGGTCCTCCACGAGCATAGTCCAGGTCTCGTGGCCGTAGAGGACCACCGGTCTAATCAGCGTCTTGTAGACAGTCAACTTCGTGCGGCGGCGAATTTTATTCGACCGGAGCGTCCTCCTTAGTCCAAAGTAGGCACGATTCCCTGCCATAATGCGTCTTTGAATTTATCTGCTGGTATCATTTTCGGCGGTCACCAGTGAGCCCAAATACACGAACTCTTCGAAAAACGTCAATCTGAACTCGGGGTGGGAGGCTAACATTGTCTTCCCTAGAACCTCTTACTTTCATGTATTTTGTCTTTGATGCGTTGATGACAAGTCCAATCCGTCTAGCTTCAGCCTTCAGTCTGATGTACGTTTCCGCCATCATCTCAAAGTCCCGTGCCATAATTTCAATGTCATCGGCGAAGCCAAGGAGCTGGATGGACTTCCTGAATATCGTGCCACTCGTGTCTATCCCAGCTCTTCTGATCACACCTTCTAACGCGATGTTGAACAGCAGACACGAAAGTCCATCTCCTTGCCGTAACCCCATTCGAGATTCAAAGGGACTCGATAGTGTCCCCGATTCTCGAACGACGCACATCACTCGATCCCTCGTCGCCTTGACCAATCGCGTTAGTTTATCCGGAAATCCGTACTCGTGCATAATCTGCCATAGCTGATCTCGATCAATTGTGTCGTATGCGGATTTGAAATCGATGAACAAATGATGTGTGGGCACGTTGTATTCGCTGCATTTCTGCAGAACCTGCCGAATCGCGAAAATTTGGTCCGTGGTAGCGCGGGCACCCATGAATCCCGCCTGATATTGATATTGTCACCCTTTATGTAGATTGGACATACGACACCTTCCATCCACTCCTCCGGTAATATCTCCTCCTTCCAAATCTTGGAAATTACCCAGTGCAGCGTTGGACAAGTAGTTTTCAAAGACTAAGCGTACATTTTCTATGGAAAAATGCCTCAATTGATGAATCTACGCGAAACTGCACCAGTGCGACACCTAGGTTTGAAATCTAAAACCACAAAAGTGATGATGTACTAAAAAATATTCCATACGATTTGACAGCTAGCAAAACGTCATTATCATTTTCACATCATTTCCATCTGCTGGCCGACCATAACGTAGATTCATCAATTAGGTGCTGTGTGAGTGAATGCAAGCGGTGTGAGTCCTAGGCGCCTAATACATAGGTGACACAATTGGCATCTTGCAGCAAAACTATGACAACACATGCGAACTCTATGCGTGGGAATATGAACTAGTACATGGATGATGTTCGTTTGAATTCCTCTTGAGAGTGAATGGACGCAATTACAAAATCATTTATTTTCAATTAAATAAAGTTCATTTGGAGTAAAAAATGGCAAATGCAGGTAGGAAAAACATGATTGAAGTAAATGGATGCATTTCCTTTGTTGGTATAATACAAATTTGTGATAAATTTATTGTTTTGAAAACGCGCTGTTATCAAATTACAAAAGTTCACTTCCGGATTAGTTTCAGATGACTGTAGGGACGATATTAGAGTTAATATCACGTTAGTTGATATTCTCGATTATGTTGGAGATAGTGTCCGGCCAATTCGTGAAGGTTGCGCTGTGTTTGATGCAGGGCACGTTGTCTGTATAGGATATACAGAAAAAGCAGATTGCGCTGTAACTTACTGTGGCTATGTTCTGCAATCATCACATCCTGGCCAAATTCCACACAAAACGAGTCTAACCATATCAGCGGATGTATCAAAGTGGGTGTGTATTTGCTCCTGCAAAGCAGGAACTTCTCGTTGCAAACATATTATCGCGTCTATGCTGACGCTAAATCGGTAATTTTTGTATTTCTGCAATTACTAGTACTCAATAATTTGAAAGTATATTCAATATATTTAGATCGGGAAACGCGTCGTATTTGTCGTGCACCGACACAGTTCAGGCATGGGGAATCACAAAAAGTGAAAGGACAGCTCCTTGGGGTGCAAAACGGACTGACGACCTCTGCTGTGTGAACCACCCAAAGAAAATAATGCCTACGGATAAGACTATGGAAAATAACATACTGATGGAATCATTCCACCGGATTTTAAAGGGTAACTGAAAAAAAATATTATATGCTCATGGGGTTCAATATTGTTTCTTTTTACAGTGGCCAAAGAATCTGCCATCAGTAAACATCAGTTGGGAAGGCATCTTAACATTCCTTCAGTAGATCCAAATCGAGCTGTGCAATGTCGTGGTAATGGAGACGAATTCTGTGCAAAAGATGAGTTGAGATCTCTGTTAAATGGATATTCGGATGTTTTGATATCCGAAGCTCCATTTGAATCAGTTGTTGAGAAGACCTGGTACTGTGAAAACGTGGAGGCTGATTTGAAGCGAATCATAGAAATAGCAGTAGATACTCAAGAGCAGACAACCAACTATTGGAGGATACAGAGATCTATTCGGATCACCGCCAGCTCGTGTTATCAATTATATACGTATCTTTTCAACGCTGAACCTAACTGGGACAGAAAAATCAGCCGCTATTGGAGCATGTCGAGTATTAAAACTGCTGCCATTAAGTATGGGAAGGATAATGAGCCAAAAGCCTACGCATGTTATAAGCGGAAGCGTAATCCATTGATTAAAAAGTGTGGATTGGTAGTAAAGCCTGGTGAAAACTGGTTTGCTGCATCACCAGATGGTGTTGACCCGTTGGGCAACGTCATCCTTGAGATCAAATGCCCTGTAGCAGGAGAATTAGGGACAGTAGTAGACATTGAGAACAACGCAACCGTTAAAAAATATGTTAGACGCTGTCCAGCAACTGGCCAACTAAAGCTGAACAACAATCATTCATATTACTGTCAGGTTCAATTAAACATGTGGGTTCTAAACAGTCAAAGTTGTGATTTTGTGCTGTATTCTGTCTTGGAAGACGACTTTTTATTGATTTTAGTTGAGTTTGATAAATTATTCGTTGAAAATGTAGTCAATGGATTAAAGGGGTTATATTTTACACGTATGTTGCCAAGTTTGGTTACTCACGACACACCTCAAATCAGCACTTAAGATTTGTGTTTGTCCGTGTAAATTGAAACCAAGTGACAAGTGAGAATTTATGTTACATTGAAAGCTCATGTTCAATAAGAAACAAAATAAAATGTATTAATTTTAAATAAAAAACATATACTATGTTGTCCAAACAACCCACACAGTGCAAACAAAATATATTGGGATTCCATCAGGCCTATTGAAGTGAAAAAAAAACGAAACGCTTAAATTTTTATTCCTTATACTATTAATTTACGCATACTTACCTACAAAACCACCGCTAAACATTTGTTTGATTTTTGCATATAATTTTTGTTTCAAAATCTATTAATAATGTTTAAAAATTATTGAACAACTTATTTGTACAATACGTCTTAAATACGATATTCATCTTCGGTAGATTAGTAATTGAACTGTGGCTTGTACTCAAAATTCATTTCCGTGGCTGATATACTAGCATAGTGTCCTGTAGCTTTTCGATTGGTGTAGATACATGACAAAGTCAGCAATGATTCAGTCCGCCTCTGATTATTCGACAAATTGAAATCCTATCAGGATGAAGCCGACCAACGTTACAGCGTTCGTATCGGCTATGTCTTGGTCATACACTGGACCAAATACCATGAATCCTCACCGAAAGTCTGCATCCGTGAGTACGAACAGAGAGCAACGTTGTCTTGCAAGGAGAGAATTGATTTGTACAGCGCCGATATCTGCACGCAGTGCTGGCTCCCTTTGCGATCAATTGACACGTTAAATTACTAGAATAAAGATTTAATTCAGAACAAACATTCGTAATGTGAATAGCTGACATTACCTTGATACTTACTATAGATGCATTGGTTGAATGCATTTTAAACCTCTCCACATCCTTGTTGATAGATGGCACTGTAAGCAATCATATAGTACGCCTTTGATTGAGCTTCCTCCAGGGCATATAGCACCCAACGTTCCACCAATTATCTGCAACTATTGAGGATTTTCACCGCCAGCATCCAAGACCATCCGAGCGACCATCAACAAAACGTGGCGTTGACATCTGAGGAGTAAATCGATTTGTACTGCGCCAAGTACATATCGTAGTGTTGGTTTGATTTGCGATTGATTGTGATTTCTAGAAAGAAGATTCGATTCAAAACATCGATTAGCAATCCAAATTGTTGATCTCACCTTGATTACTCCTTTAATTTGATCCAGAGAAATTGATTTCAAGTCCGATACCTTCGCGTTCTGCCGCGTTGTTACTAATTGCAGTTCAGTCATCATAGCGTAGAATATTTTGGATGGAATCTTGGTTAACATCTGGAGTCCGATTGTTATTCACTGTAGCACTTGTTGGTTGCAGCTAAAACTGATCAGCTCCAAAAATACAAAGAGTATAATAAAAGTGCACGCTTAAGTCAAATCATTTTGTTGTTTTCGCAGCACTTATTTCTTGCTGCACCGAAGACAACAAAACGATTTGAGGTTAACGGTTACACTTTTGTCCAATTTGGTGACAAATGCGCAATACTATCAAAGTATACCTGTGGATAAGAAAAAAAAAACATTGAATTATTGAAATATAAATATCTTACGATTTTTGTTGTTTTTAAATACTCTTATATTGTTGTTGTATTCCTTCTGCAGCCTACTATTGTTATGATGAATGAGAAAGTTGTTGGTGTGCATAGCTTAAAATTTATCGTCACGCAGGATCGGGTTTGTCAAATTGACTATCCCACAGATTATAGACATTATATCGTTGATGTAACCCAGCATACACACATCGAACGTGTCTTGTAATATCGCAAAGGTTTTGATTCGTTGCATTATACGTTCTACGTGAACTCGAGCTTTTGCTATGGCTTCGTTCAAGTACGCCTCTGAAGGTGATAGTCGATTGTTCTTCATAAATGGAGGTCTATGCAGTTTAATCCCTTTGGCAGACAATTCATTTTCGATCATAAAACCCTTGTCCACCATCACTTCGTCAATATGAGGATAAAGTTGGTCAATCAGCTTTTCCGCGTTGAAAATATATTTATCTGAAGATTTTCCTGCATAAGCCTTGCTGCGGTACGAAATAAGTCCTGCAGGTGTAACTCCAATCAAGAACTTAGCTGTTCTTCTACTTTTGTACTGTGAATAAGTTGCTATTCGGCAATTCAAACATTTAAGTGTACCCAACGGAACTTCTGTACAGTCCAAGATAATCGTAACATTGGAGAACCCTCTGAAGCATAGGGGAATATTCTTCCGAATTTCTTCTTTGGATGGCATATACACAAATGTTTGTAGAACGCTGCTCAAGATCTGGACGGTATGCGAAAAATAATTGGTTACTGTAGCTGCATGGATTCCAAATAATATTCCGATGGCTGCAAAACTTAGATTTTGTTTCAGTTTAACCATTACTAGTATGACTCGATCTGTACAGTTCATGGCAAACTTCCGTGGGTACACCCATTCCTCCAGTTTCTTGGCCGCCAAACAAATTTCTTCCAATAGTTCATTTGTGGGTATGCCAGTCCAAGTGTTCAGCGCTTCATTTGTGAGGAGCATATCCGATAAAATCGGATCTTTACTATTCGAGCTATAAGTGATACCCACAGTCGTGTGGTGTGTTTTCAGTACATTATCCTGCCCACATGTTGCGCACTGTCTGGTAACATTGTTGTTTTCATCCTTGTTTGCATTCGTGTCTGCAGCTTCCACAAGGTTAGAAGAGCAATCAATTATATCAGAAATCTTAGTTTGATTTAGCGAACTGCTTAGCTCATCAATTGACGCTACAGCCCCTTTACTGGATGTTGCTGATAAGATAGAAGAAGTTTCGTCGTTTTCTAGTTGCAGTGACAATGTTTTCTTTCGGAAAGATTTCCTGAGTACGGTGTATTTGTTAATGCTGATATCTAATTCAGCGAGCTGCGGTAAATTTTTCGAAGGGATTGCAGTTTTCTTCAAGCTTTTGGATCCTGAAAAAAAAACGAACACATGAGCTTTCGACATGAACTTCCCAAAGGCATTTGCTGCGTTAGTCAATTGTAAAGTTGCTAGTGAGATACACGCACTCTGAGGAAATGTTGAGATGACGATTTTCAGGCTAGATCAGTTTCTACTCAAGCGAATTATGAGAAATAGTCCAACGGAATTGGGTTCTTTAATTTTGAAAAATATATCAGTTTTTATATATCATCTGAAAGAACTTCGTTTTCTGAGCACAGCGATATTTTTTTCGAATCCACACACTTTCATAACGATTTTTAAATCAATATTTAAAGCAAAATAATAACATCACTGTTTGACACTAAACTGACAAACTGACAGCTCGCTCCCAAACAAAGTGACACCGAGGGGCGCTAATAAGTTGATTTTTGCAAATGTAATCATTCTTATTTAAAATAGTTCCAGTGCACCAAAATTGATGAAATTTTAGGTTTGGTTCCATTTCTAATGCAGATTACAGAAAACTTTTGATATTGTAAGCCTTGTAAGCCTAAATTTGCGAGATGAAGGACCAAGAATAAATAAGACTATGAACATGAAAAAAGAGAGAAATTGTTTGGTTTCTTAAAAAGAAATGTTTTAAAGGAAGAATAATTGAGTAGATATTCATTTCGAGACAAAGAAAAATGTTGAAGATCCTAAGTTATATGACATGGAAAACACTATAAGGGGGGTTATATCTGGAACATTAAAAAAACATCAAAATTGTATGATTCAGACAAATAAATCGAGACCTTGAACAAACAATGTTACCTTCCGGAACTGGCATTTTTTTATGATTCAATGATTCAATACAAAATCAGATTACAAATACATTATCGATAATTTAATTTCAAACTCACCACAAATTTGGAGAAATGTTAGATATGTTGAAATAACATTCATCTTAAACCACTCAGAAGAATAACAATATCACCACAGACAAACAGACATAACACTCGTAAGTTGTTCATCGAACAAGCATTTAACGGACACTTTAAAAGTATCGTAGTTGGTAGTGCCGGCACCTGTGGCGCGCATAGTCAATTCCCTTGCGTTTGACGTTTACACACTACTGCCATCTGTTCAGCATAGTGCCCACCACAGTGTACTCAACAGATGGCGGTAATGTTTTAACGACGATGTTTTACAGTGAGAAATATTAAATGTGTTATGTCTGTTTGTCTGTGATATCACTTTAAGTTACTTCTTGATGACATATTCGATTTTAGTCATAATTAGATTTTCAGTTATACCATAATGAGCCATAATTTCTAAAACCGTCAACAATATTTGACATGGATATTTGAAATTATTCAGTAACATGATCTACAATACAAAGTTGAATAATAAGTGACGTATTGAACATTACAGAGCATAAAATCACTCTATTTGAACTTATAAGAAAAATAATCTTGTATGTGCATAAGACTGATGCATGATGATGATGAGAAAGTGATTCGCAGTCGAGCAATTCGACTGGTAAATAAATTTAAAAATGGGATGTGATCATATATTCGGACAGTATATAGTGTAATAGCAGGAGCATCGATTGACACTGATAGGCTGATAGCTCAACTTTGTTTACCTTTGTTACTTTCGACGTAATGAAAATTTGCCCTTGATATCATGTGACGATAGTTTCACAAAAATCCGTTGAACTTTCATAAAGCCGTCCCTTATAAAATTGTTATGGTTATTTTGTTTAACGACGTGTTCCGGGTATCATCCAAACCATTTGTGGAATAGTTCAATCATTTGGGTTATCATTCGTTTATTTTATTAGGGTTTGCATAAAATGTTAAAAAAAGACGTGGTGCATCAGTGTAACCATGAGCGGGAAAGAGTTAAGTGCAGACATAGGCTCTAAGTGGAATTTTGCACTTATGCGTATTGCAATCTTATAACTTTCACTGTTCATGTCGCTTATGGACAGCCCCTTAAAACCTTTACAATGTTCATTTAGATTCCTATCGGGATCCAGCTACGAATACATCAAGTTAGTATTTTAAAGAATTTAGTCGATGTCATGTTAGTATTTTTACATTAAAAAAATACTTCGCTTGCAATCCATTAACAGAACCGCTGTCTTTTAAATGTACTCCTTTTAGCTATAGTATCTCAATTGACGTAATGGATTAAAGAAGTACAAAGTTAGTCCTCGTTTCTATAAAAAGTATAAACATTTTACTTACCTGCAACGTAATCGTATATAGCAAAATGCTTACTGCACACTTTTGCATTTGACGACGGTGTTTTTCCACTTCGTAATACTTTTTCCCATTCTTTGTACCTGTCCTTGTCCTTAGGAAAACTATGCAGATGGACATTATTTCCTGCTCTTAATCTACATCCAAAGACAGAACAGATGCGATTACTTCTAGGTTTAAACCAGTTCTCGAAATAGGAATGCTCTCTCAGGTGCCCGGGAACATCTTGCACTTCACGAACGCGCCGTCGAGGATATTTGACCAGACGCTTCACATGAAGGCTGGGTATAGCGTGCGGCCTCAGATAAAATGATTTAACTGAAAGATAATATTGATTAGCGATGGAATAAATAAACGCTTCTTCACGCGTTCTTGCCTGTGACGAAATCATCTAGCTCAAAATGCTTAGGACAAATTCTCAATCCAGCGGTGCTATCACCTTTCGTCATTTGAAGAGCTTTTTTCCATTGATGAAGCGGACGCAGATTTTTCCGAGAGGGAAACGGCAGAAGGGTCTTTAGCACTTTACTGTGGCATGATGAAATGCAGCAATAACCGTTCTGTTTGATGAACGGCGGTGAATCGGGTAAATTCCGTGACGGGGCTGCAGTGTCGATTACTTTGCGGCGCGTATCTACAATATAAACAGCATCATGATAAAAAACAACATTCGGTTAATCTCTGGTACAACTTACATGTAATAAAATCACTATCCCGGAAGTGATTTTTGCAAATTTTCTCCTTCTGTTCTCCGCTGAGGACGACGAAATTGCACCACTTATTGAACACTTTATTATTTTTTGCTGGAACGGTAAAGAACAGCGTCGAAGATCCGGGTCCACTACGGTTTTTGCATCCCGGAACAACACAATTATGCGGGTCATCCATATGAGACGATTTGAGCTGAAATAAAAATAATATTTTTACCATCAAACACATATATAAACGGGGGGAAATACATACCATGTTGAAGCCCACTACATTTCCTACGCGAATAAAGCAGTTTACCAAGTTAATGCATTTAAATTTAACAAAAAATCGTGAAACTTTTGTGTTTGTTAGCAAATTTCTTCCCGGTTTGACAGCTTTTGGCGAACGATCATCACAAACACCTCAGCGCCTCCTGTACGTCGTTTTGACGTAGCTTTTCCAATAGGAAGAAGTGTTAGTTTGTTTACTAAAATGAACTATGCCCATTTTGTTATGGCAAGTTTTGCTATGAGAAATGCTCCTCGTTTATAGGCTGTTTCTATGCATCACCAATGTAGAGTGCGCTAGGCGATTATGAGAGGAAACGTCAACCAAATCGTTTGTTTACATCAAAATTACAATTTTTACATCTCAAATTAACGCATATTGTTATACGTATCTTGCATATTTCTATCGGGAGGGGTCCTATTTTATTATTTTTTCACATATGTTAACGTATTTACAGCTCAATTAACACCACATTAAAAATCCGGAAGACCATAACCGCTGCGGTAGTTTTATAAATCTTCACTTTTCTTAACAAAAATATATGGAAGCACCAGCCGGATCACTGAACAATCGATACAGAAAACAAAATATTCAATGTGGATGATGATTACAAGCACCTGCGATGGATAAATTAATCAGGAAAGGTAAAAACATTTTCCTCTTCGTATGCTTCACTGCGAAAATTTCAGCCCTCATCACTCTTTTGATGGCTCCCTTATTTACCACCAGAGGCTGAAACGATCGCTTAGTTTCTATTAGATTCGCCTATTAGCGAAATTCACATCAAATGTTGATTAATAGGCTCTTTTCATGCACCATCAATGTAGAGTGCGCTAGCCGATTTTGAAAGGAAATGCCATCCAACCATTTGTTTACATCATAATGACGATTTTCAAAACTCAAAACAATGTACATTTTATTGCACAACTTGTAAATTTCCATCGGGAGTGGTCGTATTGTTCGATTAACTACAGATCTGAACTGATTTACAGCTGAAATAACCACACATTAAAAATCCGGAAGATCATAACCGCTGGGACAATTTAATAAATCTTAATTTTTCTTATCAAAAATATATGGAAGCACCAGCCGGATCACTGCAAACCCGATACAGAAAACAAAATATTCCACGTGGATGATGATTTCAAGCACCTGCGGTGGATAAATTAATCAGGAAGGTGAAAATATTGTCCTCCTCCTATGCTTCACGGTGAAAATTTCCACCCTCATCACTCTTTTGAGGGTTCCCCTATTAACCGCAAGAGGCTGAAACGATCGCTTAGTTTCTTTTGGATTCGCCTATTGCGTAGGAAATCAGTTTGGCACGGCATTTGTGTCCAGCGTACACCTTCCGGTCATATGAAACAGGTCAAAAACCGTCCAAATTCGCCCAAAAAAAAATTTTGTTTTGAATTTCTGTATGGCAAAATAGTGAACTTTTCGTGAACATTAACGGCAAAGAACTCACCAACACTGGAAGACCGTGAGTTCCTGCCCACCTGTCCTATTTCCCGCCTAGGTGTGAGTTGCCTGTTCGTGAGTGACTGAATGTTTTTGTTGGTTCTTTCATTGTCTCGTCCTTTAAGCTGGGCTTAGACAGGGCAAGTCAATTGATCAAGTCAGTTGAATTCAACTGACTTGAACGCGAATTGAACGTGTAAACCATGCCATTCAACTGACTTGATCAACTGACTTGAATTGAAAAAAGTTGAACCAGGCTCAACTTTTAAAGCCAATTGAATTCAACTGAGTTGATCATTTGACTTGCCTAGTCTAAGTCCAGCTTTACCGTTTGCTACAAACAATAAATTGAATAGTGCAGTGCTTTGGCACTCAGCCTAAGCAGTCAATCATTTTTCGCTCTGCTTATACTACTATGCGTCCATGGTGTAATCGCATGCTTTGTAAATGCTCTATAAACTGCGTATGAGATTCATTATTCCACAACACTGGTTCAGTCTAGTAACAAGACGAAATCAGTAGAGTAGTGGTTACCGTTTCCGCTTTCCAAGTAGAAGCACTGACGAACCGACATGCCACAGGAGCATTTCGTTTGTCCACAATTCGAATTGTCAAACGAGCGATTCGAACTTTCAAACGGGCGATCAGATCTGTCAAACGAGGTGAGACGTAAACCAAAGCTATATAAATTATACGTGGGTTCGTGTCCTTGCTCATGGTATGACGTGATCGGATGAGTAGAAGTCGGTAGTGTTTAACGTATTTTAAATATGGCGTCTTGGGCACGAATTTATATATTATATGAGCTGTCATTTATATTATATGAGCTGTCACGTCGGTTCGTCGGTGGTCGGAAGGTCGTGAGTTCAATCCCTAGCTCAACCCTTTTTTATTTATATTCTACGCCTAATTAATAGTAATCATCGATCATATGACTTACGACAATGAATGCATTGATATAGCTTAGTCTCATGTAAAACAGCGACGAATGAATTAATCATTCCCACAGGGCCTTGATGAAGCTAGAGTTGTATGATGAATTCTAGGGTACCTCAGATGACAAGGCAAGCGGCTGATGATCGGGAAGATACATGGTTCGAATCCCATCGGTATGTATATGTATTAGACCTGTTCATTTTAAACGAAATGTTCGGAATGTAACGGGTCAACCGTGATTACTGTTCGTCATGTTAATTTAAACTTTTGTGCAAATTTTCAGCAAAATCGGTGTTGATTTAGGGGTGCTTCTAGTTAATTTTATGTTTTCAAGGTAATTTACGGCTTATAATATTTGTATCTCGAGACTGAAACAACGAAAGCTGCTGTAACAACTTTCATAGCAAAGTTTAATGTGTCATGTATCAACTTTGTAACCAAAGGTTGACTATTCGAAGTGATTTTATTGAAGTTTGACTTAGTTTCATGCTCGAAGATATCTTAAAAAGTGAAGAATTTTAAAGTATTTGTTCTACGAATTTTCCACCCATATGATATAAAAATGTGTAGTGTACGGCATAATGTTCCTCATATTGTTCTAAAAGTTTCGTTCCAACATAGCTTTCGTGTATATTTCATAGATTGAGAGATAAAAATCAGAAAAGAGGCCGTTTAGCTAAAATTCACAAGACAACAGAACCAATAAAAGTCAATTAGATTGACAGAACATAGTTGCATTGCTTTTCAATGACGACCGATGACTGTTTCATTGATATATGATTTTTTCATAAATATGAATCCTCAGTAGACGTGTTTTTTATCAAAGGCTAGTGTCACCCGAACCATAACAGCAATTTATAAAATAACGAACATTTTGAATGGCTCGAGTGACACTTGCCTTTGATAAAAAACACGTGAGAAATAATGAAAACAATCACTAAAGAACCACTCTTCCCTGTCTGCCTCCCCCCGTCACTCTTATTTTCGGGTTAATTTGCCCACAGTTGAATAATCGTTTGATAAATGTTTAATAATGTCTAATTAAACGTTACTTCACATGATAATCAAATGTATACAGAGCAACACTGTTTTAAGGAGGAAGCAGTGATGTATAATAAACACTGAATAATCAAAAATGTTATCGAATAAGCTCTGCTACAATATAAGTTTGGGATTCCTTCAAAGGAACATTGTTCCACTGGGCATCCTATTCCGCAGTTAGTTTTTGTTTAGTGTTCATCACTTTCGTGCACACACAAATGAAGTATATGTTTATTTGATTGTATCATTATGTTTATGTATTATTTTAGATGAGTCCACTACCAGAGGGCTCAAAAGAGCTGTTTGGTGTGAAGGTTAGTGGTGGGCCATAAAAAAAGGCGAATAAAAGCTCCTCGACATACCTTATACAACACCAAGTTGTTCAATGTGTGTTGTGGTTGAATAAATTCTCTAGAAGTTATAATTACAAATAATACAAGTATTGTTAAGCATGCAGTTGAATAAAATCGTCAAGAAGTCATTTCTTCAATAGACGATTGTTTAGGGGGGAGGCAAATTGATCACTGTTTAAAGTAAATATCGAAATTAAATTCTACAAAACAGGACATTGATCATCTAATGGTATTAAAACCAGTAGCTATGAAAGTGATGAACCAGCCGCTGGCTGAAGATCACTCTAAAAAAGAAAAAAAAAAGAGCTATGAGAACTCTGATTACACATGGTTACTTAGGGGTAGGGGCATTAATTATGTCACACATTTAGGGGGGAGGGGGTATTTTGAAAACTGTGACGAGCCATACAAAAAAAAATTAAGGTCCATACAAAAAATGTGACAAAGGGGGGAGGGGGGGTTGAAAATGGGCCAAATTTGCGTGACATAATTAATGGACCATCCCTTATCATATTGGATGTTTTGCTTATTTTTAGGAATTTCTTAAAATCTCGTATTCGAAAATGCCGATATGCGGTGAAATTGATCAACCCTTCAAATAGTTACCCGTTGCATTTCCAGTAAATGTGCTTTGTGAATTTGGGTTCAGTGAATCTGAATCAGACGTCCAAATCATTGTGCGAAGTGTATTTTAAGCAAAAATGTAGAAGATAATTTCCTAAAATTCAGAATTGCGCCTAAATATAGACAATTTTGTTTAAAATCATTAGAAATTCTGCAAAAATCCTCTAATTTCTTGGACATTGAAATTTTTGTTTTCATAATATTTTAAATACATCAACTTCATTGACACTAAGTTTAAAAAAAAAACGCAAGTGAAATGAAATTGAAATTTATGAAGTAAAATGTACTTTTTTGTTGAGAAACCAAACCAATCATTCGAGTCCATTGAGAAAATACTATCAAGATTTCGCTTGATATCTATTACCGACAAATTACAGCGGGACAGCTGAATTGATCAATACAATGTCGAGCAAATTTCCAATCTTATTTTTTTAATTAACTGTATATTACTTGCCAGTGACCACAGATTGATGCTTTCCTGTCATAAAATAAGAAGAAGTTGTCAAAAATTACATCATACCTACTGACTAAAAATCCGAAACGGTATCCTACAGCAACTCTCTCTTGTTATCCTCTCCTGCTGGTTCTGATCTCCAGCAACACTTCAACAAAGGCACTTATGCAAACACCGTCTTCCATAATGCACACATATCAATAAAAACAATCACACTCAATCATCAAATCAGTTAGCGTAATTTCCTCGAACCACAATAAAGTTCACGATATTCACGCCCTTTCACGTCACTTTCCGTTTCCGCGTACGGCACACGTGTACACTTCATCGTACGTCAATCACACGTATGGGTGGGTGGTCGTGGGGGGCGCTGCAGAAAACAAGGAAACTTTTATTTTATTTCGCACCCCAAACAAAGACAACTAACACTAGTGGGCACACTTTATTCCGAAATTGCAGAAAATTGAATCATATCGCTCGACCCTTGGCGGGGGGATCCTTTTTTACGCAACGCGGGTATGAAGCAATCATAGCACTAGGAAGTATCGCAGCAGAAGCCGTGCAAAGTCTACGCTAAATCGGTCCTGACTTTGATGTACACCGACCGGCAGACAAACGACGATTGCCCGTGGCGCGGTTCTAGGTCCCGAATATTCTCCCGCCCACCTACGAGGGCCTTTGTGCTAGTGAAAGTCAAACCAACCAGGATCCACCGTCGTCAGGCAATGTAGGCAGGTATGTATGTAGGTAGGGTATACGTCCCTAACCTCGGTCTAATATGCAGCCATAGATTACGTTTTTAATCATAACTCATCAATTAATTTACCTGCAAACGATATTCTACTGCTAAATGGTATGCTTAGATATGCTTATCATGTCGTTTGCTATCAGGAACCGCAAAAAGTTGAAAAACTTACTTTTTTTAAGACAAAAACTCACCAGGGAAATGTATGTAATATCGGTCTATTGTCCCCAAATTGGGTCTATTTATGGATGCAACTTCGTCCTATCCTGTTTGATTCTCAAAAAAAACGCTCTTGGTAACGTTTTCTTATGTATTTTTTTTTATCACTATCACTGTTAACTTAATACTCTTCATTCCTCAAAACATTTCTTAGAGAAAATTTTACGAAAACTACATTAAATCACTCAAGTTAAAAATTAAAAATTAAAAATTTCGCTTATCGTCTTTCGACCGCAGAATATCTAAATCAAAACATTGTGATGTTCATTATACAGATTTGGCAGAAAAAATCTCCCTTCCTGTTCGTTCCTTATCATCCAAATGCAAACCACATTGTTGACGTTACTCTTATTGCTATATGCTGTCAAATGAATTTCATGGGCCAAAGTTAGGAACATAGAAAAGAAATGTGTCCCTAAAGTTGGGTCCATGATTTACTTGTGAAAACGTTGTTAAACAATTAAAATAAACATAAAATATTCAAACAGTAACTGTGAGTTTTACGTCTAGTGTGTATTATCAGGTAATTCCATTCAATAAATGCCATAATCAGGCCATTTGATGATCGTCAGTGCAACCTTCCCATCTTAACCTTAGAAGTCATGGCGGCTAAAAACTCCGAACAGAGTGATATTCTCAACCAGTTTTATTACTTACGAGAGCTGAAAATGTATTGAAATGTTGTGATATAAATTGATTTGTGTGTGGTACACATTTATCAATCATCAGTGATCAATATTTTCCTTATTTTTTGTGTAATATTCCTTAATTAATTATTTATTTGCGTGATAGGCCGAATGAAAGGACTAGACCCACATTACATACCGTAACCCTACATAGAATCAGTCAGTCACTCATTCGCGTTGTTTGTGAACTGCCGAAGTTTTGCATGGGAGGGAAAAGCGTGTGCCTTCTTGCCTGTTTGGGAGTGATTTCGGTAAAGTTTTACCACAGACAAACATACTTAGCTCTTTCTCCTCAATCGTCGAACACACATTTAACGTTCAATTGAAACACAGACAAACAGATGTAACTCTTTACATAAATTTTCCTCGAACATATCGTCATGGAACTCACTAACGACATCTTGTATTCGCGAAAATTTTCTTGCTTGCCAAGCAAGCATGGGAAAATTCATTCACTCGCGCGAGCACCACAGAATCAAAATAGCCATCCTCGCCTACAAACAGATTGCCGAACGAGTGTAAATTCTTCCTACCAAGTGACTCTGCAGCTCGACTCAGAACTGACAGCAGTAGAAGGAAATAAGGATAAACTGAAAGGCAGCCGAACAATTTTCTTTAGCGAGGGAGAACTAGATTGAATGCGTAAAATCCGAATGCTAACGATTTAAATAGCCGAGTCAGAAAGTGTTTGGCTCACTGATTTAAATCAGTTGAATTGGCCACAGCAGTTTTAAGTTATTTGCGTGACACTTATGTTTATGTGTTACAGTATTACAGTTTTCTCGATATTAATAGTGATTTAAATGTGTCAATGTATGTTTAAAGCTATAAAATAAAAAGTGATTCTTTCTACAAAATTCTCATTCAGCTCACTCAGCAGAATGCAATCGTAAAAGGCTCAGCATGGAAAAAATAATAAGAGAGGAATCATCCACACTACTACACTCAGAATCATTCATGTTGCGCTCAGCTGTCTGTTTTGCTCAATTCTGCGTTCATCGAAGAAAATAGAAGCAATGCGAATACGAACGAAATCAGTGCGGCTCGCACAAGCTGCTGTTCGTTTCTGATGTTGTATGCGTGTGAGTGAGTTGAGAATGCAAAATTGAACGATTTTTCCCATGCTTGTTGCCAAGTTGGGTAGAATGTATAGAAACGTCAAAGTGAGCCGATACCAGTGCTTTGGTGTAAGTGTTAACGTCTTTGTTTCGAAGATTTTTTAAATCATCGGGGTTTTTAGTTTCCGTTAAATTGTTGGAAAATAGAGGCAGCTAGTGTTCGTGAGTGTTCCATTGGAAAACTCCCTGGTAGGCAAAGATAGCATAGCTTACTGTAGAACGTAGCCATCCACCCCACCGAAACTTGCAAAACCCGCCATCAGATGGACGAACAACTGCCTGTTGGTAGGCCATGAGGGGTTGCGATACAGACGGGCATTTTGAATGGACGAAAACGGGCACGACAAATTGACCGACAACCTGAAGCAGTGACCCATTGATCCACTCAACTTCCAAATATAAAATGACTGATCGTAGGACCACCAGCTAAAACTGTTGATCATAACTAGAGTCGGTGTATAATGAGTCACACCACGAAAGGTATTGCAATAACATATACAATATAAGCGAATGTAAACACGCAGTGAGCATAAAATTCTCATGGGATACGTTTGGTAATGATCAGTAATGAGAATTTCTACTATTTTTTGTTAAGATAATGATTTACTACAGCCGCTATTTTTTTTCTCACTAGAAGTCATTTTAATTTGATGCATCAGATGTCCTCTGTTGCCTAGTGAAAAGAAAGACAATCGTTTGTAAACCGTGATGCAAGTTCAACTGTTTTTCTCTTGGCTTGAGTCATTATACACCAGCTCTAATCGTAGCAAGCTTAGCTAAATTTTGACAGTGAACCAACATTTGGAAGTCAAGAATAACAGTTTTCGAAAGTGGAAATTAATAGTGGAAACTATACTGCCGTTATACGCATAAGAGTCCATAAGGATTGCATAGAACATGGGACAGTTATGCGTATCACGGCAGTATAGCTAACAGTGAAAAGAGTGAGGAGACAGTGACGGATAAAATGACAGCAGTTGAAACGTAATAACTGCCAGTTTGGTTAAAATGGTCCTTATGCCAAATTTGTTTGACCATTAGGACTTGTTGGCGTAGTAGGCAATCAGCCGTCGCTTTCCCCTGTTACGTTGTTGGGAAGCCCTCCCTGGCAACGACCCGTTACCCGTTTCATTCCACAATCGTACTTTGTGTAGTACAGACGTTTAAATAAACTTTTCTCCGTTTTTCATGGTAAACCATTTACTTCGTTTGGAGTCTCCCGTTTGTCTCTTCAAGAGGTTATGGGCACCACCGCGAAGGACGTTTCGTGCAACATCCCGTTGCTGCGTGGAAGCGGAGCTGAAAAAGGATTGTCGCCAGCGTGAAGCCAATTCAGCGAAGAAGGATGCCATCAGTTTCATGGCCGATGCAAACATTGCGGAAAAGCGGCCTGGACGAATCCTTTTCTATTGTGATCGTAGAAACCCAGTAATTCGCGTCGCTATATGCACTTGTTATTAGTTGCTAAGTTTCTGAATAAAATTTTCATTCCACTGTTCAACGTCAACCGATAAAGACGTGTTTCAATTACTCTCTACAATTGGTTATGGGCCCAGGATACCTAACCGGAAGACTCTAACATTTCAAGACCAGAAGAAGTATGTCCACAGGCGGAAGTTTAGGATCCGGACAGCAAGGTCAAGGAGATGGAGGCGCCAACGGAAACGGCAGGACTGAAGCTGGAAGCGTTCGAGTCACCAGAAGTTCCGTGGCACTGCCAGTCATTGACAAGCTAAGAGGCCGGGAGAACTACACGACGTGGGCATTTGCGATGCGGATGATCCTAATCCGTGAAGGAAGCTGGTCTGCCATCGACGGAGACGGAGAAGGTGTTCCTGAGGATTTGAAGTTGCAGGCTCTGGCTACGATTTGCTTAAGCCTCGAGAGCTACAATTACAGTCTGGTGCAGGATGCGGTTACAGCAAAGGAAGCCTGGACGAAGCTGCAATCTGCATTCCAGGACAGTGGACTAACCAGGAAGATTGGACTGCTCAGAAAATTTACGTCGGTACGGCTGATCAACTGTGCTAGCGTTGAGGCGTACGTGGACGAATTAATGAGCACAAGCCACAAGCTTGCATCCGTGGGCTTTAAGGTGGACGATTCCTGGCTCGCGGTGATGTTGCTGATGGGTCTTCCTGATCAGTACGAGCCCATGATAATGGGACTCGAAGCCTCTGGAGCGGCTTTGACAGCGGATGCAGTGAAATCCAAAATTCTACAGGACGTTAAGCTGGATCGTGGTCCGGTCAGCAGCGGCGCGGAAGGTGCCCTGTACATTAAAGCGAACCGGAAGAAGCCAAGCGAATCCAAGGACGGTAGCAAAGGCGAAAAGTTATGTTACACCTGCAAGAAGCCGGGTCATTTTGCTGCCAAGTGTCCGGAGAAGCAGCAGCAAGCGAAGGCGAGCAAACACAAGGGTCTCTGTTCCATTTTTGCCATGGGAGACGTCAGCACCAGTGAATGGTATTTCGATTCGGGTGCCACTTGCCACATGGCACGGCCGGATCAGAAATTTCTCGATGAAGTCAAGATGGACCACAACGTCGGAACGGCGAACAATGCCACTATGAAGGTCGTAGCGAAGGGTTCAGTCGTGTTGGACAGCAACGATGGTCGAATCGATGTCAGCGGTGTTCTGAAGATTCCCGACCTAGCCACCAACTTGTTATCCGTAAGTACGATCTGCAAAAAGGGCAAAACTGTTATTTTCACCAAAGACAGATGCGAAGTTCGGGACGAAGACGGTGATCTGGTTGTCACCGGCGTCGAGGAAGGTAGCCTCTACAGAGTCAATTGGCCAGAGAAGTTGGCAAGCGGCATGGAGCTCTGGCATCGACGTCTGGGGCATCTTCACGAAGGTGGTTTGAAGAAGCTCAAGCGAATCGCCAACGGAATAGATTTCCAAGATGGGTCGTTAGAAGGATGTGTTGCCTGTCTGGAGGGCAAGCATACGAGGCGTTCATTCCCAAGCAGCGAGTCAAGAGCTGAAGAACTGTTGGAGTTGGTACACTCCGACCTCTGCGGACCAGTGGAGATTTCGTCGTTGGAACGTCAAGAAGCAGCCTACCGTAGCCCTTTCGTCCTGTGAAGCGGAATACATGGCCATGTCTCGCACGATCCAGGAAGCTATGTGGTGGAGTAATCTGCAGTCGCAGTTTTGCGAGGCCAAACCGATTTCCGTGTGCTGCGATAATCAATCGGCAATCAGCATCGCCAACAACGGTTCGTATAACCCCCGGACCAAGCACGTCAGTATACGGTACCATTTCGTGCATGATAGCCTGCAGCATGGTGTCGTCCAACTGAGCTACACGTCGACAACGGAACAGCCAGCCGATGGGTTCACGAAGCCGATGACCGTTCAGAAGCAGCAGAAGTTTCGGAAGCTAACTGGCGTCGCGGATTAGGGAGGAGTATTGTGATCGTAGCAACCCAGTAATTAGCGTCGCTATATGCACTTGTTATTAGTTGCTAAGTTTCTGAATAAAATTTTCATTCCACTGTTCAACGTCAACCGATAAAGACGTGTTTCAATTACTCTCTACAATTTTTTCAAGCTTGATTCCGGGTGCAGTGACCACCTGGTTGGCGACAAGTTCGTTTTTGCTGCTCTGAAGAAGATGACCAGTCGCGTGGAGATCAAGGTAGCCAAGGAAGGATAAGCTATGCTTGCTGAACAGATTGGCGAAATCAACGTGACCAGCAACAAAGGTGTACATTTCAATCTGAAGAATGTGCTCTACGTTCCAGAACTACGTGAAAACCTGATATCCGTCAGGAAGATGGCCAATGCTGGGATCGATGTCTTGTTCTCTGGAAACGTAGCAGTTCTGAAGAAAAGTGGTAAGTTACTGGCCACTGGACACCTTCGAGGCAGCCTGTACGAGCTTGAGCTGTCGTTGGAGGAAGTTGAAGCGAATCACTGCGAAGCTGTGGCATCGTCGACTGGGGCATATCGGCCAACGCGGATTGAAAACCATGGCCCGGAAAGGAATGCTGAAAGGTATGAATGAAAAAACAACCAAAATTGATTTCTGCGACGCCTGCGTGCAAGCCAAGCAATGCCGAGAACCGTTCAACAAAACGCGAGCTAGGGCTGGAGCGGATTCATTCTGATGTTTGTGGACCGATCGATCCGCCGGCATGGGATGGTTCTCGTTACATAGTCAGTTTCATCGATGACCATACTCATTTCTCGATGATATATTTGCTGAAGCACAAATCAGAGGTATTCAAGAAATTTCAGGAATTCGAAGCAAAGGTCACAGCTATGCTGGGAAAGTCCATTCCAAGAATGACGGTGGACCAGAGACGAGAATACTGTTCTACAAATCAGATGCAGTTCTACAAGAGAAAAGGGATACAGCTAGAGACAACGGTTGCGTACACGCCCCAGCAGAATGGTGTAGCGGAGAGGTTCAACCGAACCTTGGTTGAAAAAAATCCGTTCCGTGCTCATCCAATCCAATGTGCCGAAGCAGCCCTCGCCTGCGTTTACTTGATGAACCGAAGCCCAACAAGTGCGTTGCTCTCTGGTGTTACCCCGGCTGAGATATGGTTCGGTATCAGACCGGATCTATACAAACTTCGTGTGTTTGGCTGCAAGAGTTTCGTGTGGATTCTGAAGCAGCAAAGGCGAAAGTTGGATGCGAAGAGCAAGGAGATGGTCATGGTTGGGTACGCTCCGAACAACTACCGCGTGTGGGACCCGGTGGCTCGAAAGCTTACGATTGCTCGAGACGTCAAGTTTGATGAGTCGTCCTTCCTGTACGCTGTGATGCAGCAAGAAGACGATGTCCCATTGACCGTCCACTTCCCGTTCGAGCAAGAGAGGGAACGTTGCCAGCCGGCCCCCACAGATGAAATTCGTGAAGCCAATAATGAATCTGAAATCAATCGAATTGAAGCAGAACCCGACAATGATCTTGAAGAATCGGTTGAAGAACCAGAAAATGCGCTCCCCTCGTCCACAGAAAGACGCGAAATTCCTAGTGAATTGTCGTCGAGGCATAGCGAACGGGAGCGCATTCTCCCCGGTAAGTTATTTGATTACTTTATCGGTTATAGAGCTATTTCTGGCGAATTAATTTCCGCAGATATACCCGAATCGTTTGACGGACTGTCCCAGCGTGCTGACCGAGCCATATGGATGGCTGCGGTACGAGATGAGTTACGTTCCATGGAGGAGAACAAGGTCTGGCGTCTTACGAGCTGTCCGAAGGGAGTGAAGCCTCTGAAATCGAAATGGGTGTTTCGGCTGAAGGACGATTCGGCCGGCAATGCAGTCAAACATAAGGCGAGACTGGTGGTGAAAGGATTCCTGCAGAAGGCTGGAGTCGATTACGAGGAGGCTTTCGCTCCTGTTGCAAAACTGGCCAGCATCAGGACGGTTCTCGCGGTCGGAGTGCAACAGTGTTTCAACTTCCATCAAATGGACGTCAAGACGGCGTTTTTGCACGGCGACCTGAAAGAGGAATTGTACATGGCGGTTCCCGACGGTGTTGCAGCGTCCCCTAATACAGTGTGCCGCTTACTCAAGTCCTTGTACGGCCTCAAACAATCTCCTAGGTGCTGGAACGAAAAGTTCAACGATCGGTTGCTGAGTTTGGGATTTCGTCGATCGCTGCACGACTACTGCCTCTACGTGCGGGTTGTACCAGGAGACGAAATTTATATCATTCTGTATGTGGACGATTTGCTCATCGCTGGGAGGAAGATTGAAACGATTGTGAATCTGAAGAAAGGCTTGAGTTCGACATTCAACATGACGGACTGCGGTGAGATCAGTCGTTTCCTAGGTATGAAACTAGAATACGACCGTGCCACGAATTCCATGAAACTCTCTCAAGAAACGAATATTGAAAAAATATTGATACGCTTTAAGATGACGGATTGTAACCCGACCAAGACGCCTATGGAGAAGAACCTGGTTGTTTCCCGTGATGGTGAGTCAACCCAAGAACCGTACCGTGAGCTGCTGGGCACAATTATGTACGTAATGCTGTGCACCAGGCCTGATTTGTGTTTCCCCGTCGGATTCCTGGGCCGTTACCAACAGAACCCAACAGTTAACCATTGGCAATGCCTCAAGCGTATAGTACGGTATTTGAAAGGGACGAAAACGAAGCACCTGAAGTTTGTACGCGACGAATCAGCGGAAGCGTTGGTCGGATATGCTGACGCCGACTGGGCATCGGATGCGGAAGACAGGAAGTCAGTCAGCGGCTACCTGTTCACGGTATTCGGTAATCCTGTATCGTGGTCGAGCAAAAAGCAGGTTACCGTTGGTACATCCTCGAGTGAAGCGGAATATGTGTCGCTGAGTTCTGCTGTTTCGGAAGCGATCTGGTTGTCCGGAGTGATGGAAGATCTTCAATTGAAGCGGCCTGCGAATGCGAAAACACAATTGGGTGCACACTAATTGGCACCCATGGTTGGAACAGCGTCTCGAATGAACTAAATTCTCCTCTAGCAGGGGAACAGTTTAAACAGACGTTAATAAACTTAGCCACTTAGTCATGATCTTTAAAGTTACTGGCAACACTGCACTATCTCTGAGCGTGCGCTTCGGAAATGACAAATCATTGTTATTGATGCAATTCAATTTTTGGATTCGCAACTGTTTCCCCAAAAACCGAGTTGGACAACAACAGGATACATCCCAAATAACATTGCAAGTTTTATCAAAGTTTTAAAGCATTCTACAACTCTAAATTATGGTCTACAGAACGCTCATAAAACCAAAATTGTTACTTGGGATCCTAATACCTATCCGAAGCAATGCATCATTTCACGCTCCGTTCAGAAAATCAATAGTGAAACCAAAATATATGTGCTACTAGAACGACCGGAGGTGATCATCATGAAACCGAGCTGTTATTATTCACCCGTCTGATCACTTCCTTCAACGGCGGATGCTGTTGCTGTTGTACCGGGTTCATCGTTCATCAGCATCTGCATCGATGGTCTTGAAAAGTTCATCCTGATCAGAGCGTAAAGTTATTGACTGCCTAGGCTGAGTATGAAAGGACTGCACTAATCAATCCATTGCTCTGTGCAGACCATTTGTACCAAACGGTAAAGGACGAGGCAATGAAAGAGCCAACAAAAACATTGAGTCACTCACGAGCAGGCGACGCACACCGCTTGCCTACGCTCACACAGCATTTGGGTACCATCACGGCAGAATAAACGTGTTGACTGAGCTACTGACTGAGTGCTCGGTTGTCAGTGACTCGTTTACCTCCTAATCATTCAGACTCTCACGAGGCAGTGAATGATGAGCAGCGGTGCCAGATATACAGATATGTCTGTATTTATACAGATTTTTGAAGTCTCGTGCAGACCCAATAAAGACCACAGACATTTTACAGATATTTGAAACATGTGATGAACTAGCCTACGGCTAAAAATCATGATGTTGTACAGATTTTTACCAATTGGTTCCTGAAATTTAACATAAAATAAACAAAATTATTTTCGAGTGTGTGAATCTCGTTATGATTATGGTACGTGTTATAATTCTCGCTCCAGCCCACAACCGCGATCCGTCCGTAAAGCGATGAACGTGCCCCAGATAAATCGACCCGAGAAGCTCTGCAACAGAAAGTTTCAAAGCAACAGAGTTATCGCCGGCTTGGAATCCACTCTTAATCCGCTTATCTATTTGACGACGTTTGATCGCCAACTCTTCTCTCCATGCCAGTGGACCCTGGCCACCGGGGGGAGGTCATGGTTGGCTGCAGTGTGGAGGGCTCTGTTCCCCTCGTTGAGGAGAAAGACCCTTTCGTTCCCTGATGTCTTAGCAGCGAGGGCAGCAGATCGATAGCGGAAAGGGACTAAACGCACAACGCACAACGCAAACGTACAAAAATGCTTATTTATTCAGTTTAGTGTGTGGTGAGCAATTTATAGCCAAAATACATGTGGGAAATACGTAATCAGCAATGCGGCGATTTTTTCTAGTGTACAGATAAATACAGACATATTTTTGACACCATACAGACTTTTGAAAAAATCATGTGGCATCCCTGTGGCAGATGGCAGTTCATATTCATATCAAAATGACTCAATGAACCTGACTGTTTTGCGCACTGATCCTGGTAGCAATATTAATCCTCGGAAAATATTTAAAAAAAATGTCACTCTGTTGTATGCTCCGCTCCGTCCGTCCAAAGTTTCGTGTGGAAGATGACGAAATAAAAGACAAAAGTTAATTGACGCCTTCTTCATTCAACCAGAAGTTGCACAGATTGAACACATAACAATAGACAACGGTCAACACCCAGAAGAGAAATTTTCGGGTTGCAAATAGTTCCACCGGCTGGAGCGGGAATCGTACCCTCACTTTGTGTTACTCACAATTCACCTGAACGACGGGTGACGCCGCTAACCGCATGACCACGAAGCCCAAGAAAGAGAAATGGACAGAACCGTGCTCTCCATTACCTATACTATGTGTTCTGTTTCGGCTTGATAGTGACGGTCGCTAAAGACGCCAGCGACGACGACTGAGTGGTGGTCAATGCAGCAATAATCGGTGGACATAACTCCATCACTTTTTGAATGCGTCTACCTGTTCTCCGTTGCTGCTCCGCCTTGTCCTACTTGGCTGGCAGATAGCCATCGTCAATCTCCAAAGCCAATTTCGATCCCCGGAAGAGCTTCTCCCTCTGGCATCGATAGCGTGAGCCCATTCCAGCAATAGCAGGTAACATAAGCAGCAGTTTGTCCCAGCGTTTGTAAATTTTGAATACAATCAGATCCGTTTCAATGTGGTCTTCGTCAAGCGATTGAATGAACTCGACCGCCTTCTCGAGTGGATCCTTCGGTCAGGCTAGTTTGTCCGGTACCAACTTGTCCAGCAGGAGTGTATCGTTTTCGGATGACTGAGACCACTCACGGTCAATCTCGCCAAAAGTATCGTCGTCTTGGTTCGGATTCTTAGAATTTCACTACTTGTTGTGTTGGTTGTTTCAACACAACAAAAAAAGAAGTCTTGAATTGACCTGTCAAATTAACCGGGTTGCCAAGCATGCCGATATTCACAACCAAACAAAGTCAGTTCAATGACTGGCACAATCGGCACTGCCGGTATAGCTGCGGCACAAAAGTTGACGCAAAATATGTGTGTAATAGACTGATGCAAAATTTGAAATTTTCGCTCCACAGTGTTCAAACGGTTTCAAATCGGGTCCCGATTCTCCAAAAGTTTAAACTCATTTGATAAGAAACTGACTTGGAACAAACCATTTGAAGTTTATATGGAAATTACTATGGAAAATCAAAACTTTTTGTTCATTGTCTTCTAGCCTTTTTACATATTGTACTGTTAACAAATTCTATTGCTATTTTTATGGGAATTTTTATCAGTTACAACTTTACAAAAAAATCGTTTTTCAGCCAAACGTCAAATTAAATAGTTATTAATTGTTTAAGAGATTGATAATCTTATGGCAAGATTAAGCAACTGTATTGTCGGCAACACTGTATTCTGCAGTGTGACATAGAAGCCATGATTTTTGTCCTCTATTCTACGCGCCAGAAACACCAATGTTGCCTGCTGAACAGTTGATTGAGCATAATCATAAGACATCAGTGACTTGAATAATTAATATTTTTTTGTTCCTTGCATTTGATAGAAAAGTGGTCTTAAACAAAGTTGTAACTGAAAAAAAAAATTAACAAGCTCAGCTATCATTTTCTAAAGAAGAGTGAACTGGTGAATTTTGAGATCGATATGAACCGAAATTATGGTTTCTCTATAGTAATTCCCATATAAACTTCAAATCCAGAACAACATGTGAAAAGGGCATACAAGCTTTTTGTAAACAAACCTTCTTATGCCCTTTTCTCGCCACCCATATGACACCAACACAAACCTTTAACATCACCGGGTAGGGGAAACTTTCCTCTTCCCGATGATATTGCTGGTTTGCGTGGTCGACCCTCGGTTGGTGAGAAAAGGGCCTTCAAAGGTTTGTTTACAAAAAACTTGTATGCCCTTTTCACATGTTGTTCTGGAAATGGTTTGTGCCAAGTCAGTTTTTCACTAAATGAGTTCAAATTTTGGGAGGCTAATCAGGGCCCAATTTGGAACCTTTTGAGCACTGTCTAGCGAAAATTTCAAATTTTTCATCAGTCTAGTGTGAAGAGTGACTATCCCTTGTATACAACATTGCTTTTTTCTGTGAATAGCCCGCGAGATATCGTTAGTGAGCTCCTTGGCGATATTTTTATGGGAAAATAATTTAAATATCTACTTCTGTTTGTCTGTGGTTTTACTATAAAATTTATACGGGCAGCCGTATATTGGGCAATGAATCAAAAGGACCTAACTTGGATTCGAGAATTTAGGATTATAGATCCCATTCAATTTACGTGTTCCGTTCCGTAAGCCTAAGAATAATTGTAAAACTTAAATTCAAATGTAACATTAATCAATTAATCACAACCTTACGGATACTAGGAACTCACAATTGAGTCCTATCGCAACGATAGATTTTCGGTAGGTTACCTACGTGATACGAAAATACAGATGTAACGATTGGCGTAGATAAACAAATCCAAGAAAACCTGTACCCGTTTATAAACTATACCGTCTGAACTAGTTACCTTGCTAAGAATAGCAACAGAACCAGTAACCAAACAAGTGTGTGACCGGTAGTAAGGTTCTACGTTGTGTAGGCAATTTCCGATGATGGTGATCGTGTCAATCTAGAGTAACGTAGAATTATGTAAATGAAGGTAAATGGGATAGTTTAACAGGGGGATTGAATCATTTTGCCAGTGCGATGAAACAAGGAATTATGTCATTCGTATTTTCAGGGGGTTATGAATTTGGGAATGTAGATTTGCGATGACTCATGCAATTTTAAAGACTGAACGCAAGCAAGCTATAGCATACCATAAAGAAAACGGAATCTCTTGGGTATAAGATGAAGATTAAGATAATAATTTAGAGAGAACCCATCTCATTGCGAAATAAAACAAAATACTGCCATTCCATAGCAAAACGATATAGTGGCTCCCAGAATTTCGTAAAAATTGGTAGTTTTGTTCCGTATCTCACAATATTAGACCCTTATTTTTATTTTATTTGATTAGGGTGACCATTTCCATTATAGGGGTGTCTAAAAAATCAATTTTTTTAAATGACCTTTTTCAAAATTTAGTAACTTTTGAACCACTGAGCCGATTCAAAGTTAAAAATATAAAATGAAAGGTATTTTCCCCTATATAGAAAAAATATAATTGATTTGGTTGTTCGACTGGTTGTATGGAGATTTCGTTTTTATGGCTTTCTCAGTCTAGGGTAATCCAAACAGTTAGTTGTGCATTGCCCGACGTTTCGGCCTTTTATTGTGGCCTTTTTCAAGGGTAAAACAGTCTACCGTTTGTCGTCATTTTTTTTTTGTTTGTTGCCACGATAAGCGTGTTTAGCTTGGAGGAGCTTCCTGTATGGTGCATTGAGTTCAATATTAATTAACATAGGACACTATATGACACTACACTATATAACGGTTATTTTGAAGAAGCTAAACACGCTTATCGTGGCAACAAACAAAAAAATTGACGGGGTTTTACCCTTGAAAAAGGCCACAATAAACGGCCGAACGTCGGGCAATGCACAACTAACTGTTTGGATTACCCTAGACTGAGAAAGCCATAAACAATATAATGATATTAAAAAGTTGAAGTTTTGTATTGAAAAACATTGATTGTATTTGTTTTTTTATGGTTTGTTGATAGAGGCTATACCTAATGATAAAATAAAAAAAAATATGGGTCTAATATTTTGTGATAAGGAACAAAACTACCAATTTATACGAAATTCTGAGAACCACTATATCGTTATGCTATAGAATGGTTGTATATTTTTTAAACGTTTCTTCCATGAAACCTCCTTCTCGAAGATCTTATTACCTTCATTTATACCAGCCGATATATACATACAAAAAAAACGGATGCATGCAGGAAGTATTTTACTGTCACCGACCGTCGTCGGTCAGTTGCATCCCATCATACTGTTTTACCTTGCCTAAGGCTATCAATCGAACAGGTAAACAGTAACGAACAGCTAGGCAGAATTAAGTCTACTTTATTGGCTCAGTTATACCTATTTACATATTCAAATGAACCGAACCTCTAGGTTCAAGACTGGCTATATTTTTCTGCTAGTATTTTAATACTTGATCGCTTCTAAACAGGTCCGTTCCTCTTTGAACTGATCTTTTCGCCGTCATTCTCAGTTAAACCCTCGAGCAAACCACAACTTAAATCCGTCGCGTCGTTGCACAAGTAGTTCGCTGATTTCAGTGCAAGGAAAAAAAAGTGGTTCAGCGTTATCAAAATGGGTACGATTAAAGATTAAAGTTCACTACCTACGATGAGTGTTTACTTTCATTGTTCACAGTTTTGTTTAATTTTAACATCTTACAGCGAAATTTCTGGTTTTGGGTCTGGTGATTCTGGCAGCGATTGCAGCAATCGATGCGGCCTGTAAGTTTTTTTTTTTTTTTGCGAGTCCAAGGATGCAGTAAAGGTCAAATACGTTTTGTTTTTGCAGCTTTTGGTCAGTGTCCAGTGGCTTCCAAGGTGCAAACTTGCACCCCGAAATGCTTGAGCGACGTAGAATGCAGCACTAGCGGAGGAAAGTGCTGCCCAAACACTTGCAACTATAAATCTTGTGTGAGTCCCAACCAGCTATCGCAGAGTGGATCAAGTGGAAACAAGTGTGAGTATCTGTTGGGTTTTGCCTGATGCGTACCCCGTAAATTACCAGTTTTTAGCGAACCAGTTTGTGATTGCGTGTTATTTCTTTTCTATTGCAGATCAATCAGGAGGAGCCGGTACATATTGCGGAAATGTAAAGTGCAGCGCTTACGAGAAGTGTGATTTGGACAAGACCACTAAACGTCAGAAGTGTGTTCGGTCTTAAATTTGATTTGCTCAAAAATAATTCAACATCGTGGAAGTAATAAACAGTCATCTATTATGCATTCACGCCTTGATTCAAGATTCTTCGGCAGTGTTCGAGTTAGATCCGAAAAGCGATGATGACACGTCAGATTTTCCATTTAGATTTCTCTGAAGTAACCAAGTAACCAACAAGCCCGCAAATTCGCCTTTTTGCAATATAAGGCCAATATGTGGCTAATATAAAGCTTAGCATGCCCTATGTTAGCCGTGTATTAGCCTTATATTGCAAAAAGGCGAATTAGCGGGCTTGTTGGTTTCTTGGGTTCTTCTTTGATTGGAGACGAGATGTAAGCTTTCAGTTTTAATCTCACCACTACTGACAGCATGGCGCCATATTGGCAAAAAGTTTTAAAAAATATATAAGGAGATATGAATTTAGGTAAGCGCGATTACCTCTCACCCCAGCAGGCCTGGGTTCAATCCCAGTCGGCGCCGCTGGGATGTTCTGAGGCATAACATCTCTGACCACGCCTTCCTTCGGAAGGGAAGTAAAGCCGTTGGTCCCCGGTTCATGAGTTCATGAGTTACCTGACCAAATATTTTATCAGGAAAGTTCCTTATTTCGTTACAATCAATATTTTCCGGTTTTCTGCATACAAAATAAATTGCTGTATCTTTTTACAAGCTGCTTTTACAAGCAACATCTGTTCAAAAATCAGCCATGCTCAAGGAATCAAAAATTTCTCCAAATGACAAAATGACAAGCGATCAACGAGCCGAACGATAAAGCTATGTCAGAAGTATCTTAGTAGTATAATCTTCTTCTTTCTTTTTCATGACAAACGACCTTTGTAACATAGCTCACTCGGGTTGGTAGTAGAAAACGACCAAATTACTGGTAAGCTTCTTCACGAAGTAAAGTCGAAGGTGATACACGTGTGTTGATGGGATTTTTTTGTTATGTCTTTTCTCGATTGCGATCAAGCTATGTCCTCAACCATTGCAACCATTGTATATTGCAATTGACAAATACAAGTTTGCAATCGCAGTGGTGATAAGTCCGAAATAATGTGTCAAACTGAATACATTTTTGAAATTTCAACCTAAAAACTATTATTTTCTATTTATTCTAGCGAGTTTCTGTGGAAGTCAAAACATGATCCGAGCAAAAAAGTAGTACTCGTAATAATGGCATATAATGCTGAATTTAATCGTGCTTTGTTTCGAAAATATCTTCCAAATAAACAAACATCATCCAAATCACCCGATTCGTCCACCGACTAAATCTATTGCTACTTGAAAATTAATTTCAGTCGGAGTATTAATCAAATCAGCAAATTAAATCATATTTCATCTGGTGCTACACCGAGAAATCGGCCTATTTAATTGTTTTTCGTCGATGGATTTTGTCGGCCACCTTTGTCTGCTGTTTAATTTATTTATTTATTTATTTGTCGTCAATCAGTGTAGACCGTTTTACAATTGTTGTCTTAAGAGCTATTTTTACAATTTTCTCTTTGTTTATATATTTTTTTATAATTTGTCTTCAGAACAAGTTAAAACATTACTTCTAGCTGACGTTATGCGAGGAATTAAATATTGCTCTAATTTGGTTTTTGTCATTGTAAAGTCAATGTTATCGCAATGCTTATTATATGTATCCATCATTTGGTTCAAAGGTCCAAATTTGGCATAATTCGTACGATGACGATTTGTAGCAAATATATTTCTATTTCGTAAATGCCTAGATGGTGTATATAAATTTAAGGATGACAATAGTTCTATAGAATCAATACGATGTGATACGATATCGTTTACGAAAGAAATCATAGCAAATTCACGACGCTCTTTTAATGTTTGGATATTTATGAGCATACACCGAGCTGTGTAAGATGGCAGAGGAAATACAGTCCAACCTAACTTGCGGAGTGCATACAATAGAAACTGCTTTTGAACGGACTCTATACTTTCTTAGTGTGTGATTAAAAAAGGAGACCAAACTATGCTGCAATATTCTAATATCGATCTTACATAAGCAATGTACAATGTTTTTATCGTATACGGATCGTGAAAGTTATAGCAGAAACGTTTTATGCATGTTGTTAGCTCTGTTAATAATTGTGTTATAATGATCGGTGAAAGTAAGTTTTGAGTTCAAAATAACACCTATATCCCTGACTCTATCACACTTTTCTACGATATGGTTTCCTAAAGTGATTGTTATATCGGGTAGGATTCGTTTTCTACTAATGGTAATTGAGTTACATTTTTTTATATTTAATTGTAACAGGCTTTTTTGGCACCAAGTATGGAATATCTGTATTTCCTCTTTGAATGTGATGATGTCTTTGGCATCCTTTATTTCCAGAAAAAGTTTAATGTCGTCAGCATAGATTAAAACTTTCAATTTCTTAATAATGGAAGATATGTCATTGACGAAGAGAATAAATAAAAGCGGTCCTAAATGGGAGCCTTGAGGAACTCCAGAAGTGACATCGGCAGATGATTTCAAACCTTAACATGTTTTCTTTAATTTGCAAGTCTTTAAGTAGCTTTTTCATTTAGGAACAATGCATTACACTATGCATTTTGTTCAAGATTCATCCATGCTGACAAGAAACTTGCATAAAATTACATTGAAATTAAACAATTTTGCAAACAATCGATTAAATGGTCAAGGGTTGTCACAGACTTATCACAGTCGGCTAGTGCTTATTCCTGCCACCAGGTGCGCAGGAGTTTAAGTTGGATTTCTCAATAAATCGGGCAAGCAATATATCATTATCCTTCTACGGTCAAAATTTGGTCAAGGGAAAACGCGTGTAAATCGGTGAAATCGTTTATTTAAAAAATCAAATTAAATTTCTTTTTCAAGTTCAATTAGTATAAAATTCAGGAAAAATATTCAGTTAGGCTTCCGCTTTTCCAAATCCGAATTGCCGGGCCTTACGCTTGACCCCTGCCATCAGATTTTGTACAGCCACCTTGTCCACCTTCTTCGCCGCAGAAAGCCAGTTTGCCTTGAACTGCTGCTCGCCCTTAGCAGTTTTTTTGGTCTTCTTTAGGTTCCGCTTGACAATAGCCCAGTATTTCTCAATTGGGCGGAGCTCTGGCGTGTTGGGAGGGTTCTTGTCCTTGGGAACCACCTGCACGTTGTTGGCGGCGTACCACTCCATGGCCTTTTTACCGTAATGGCAAGATGCCAAATCCGGCCAAAACAGTACGGAACAACCGTGTTTCTTCAGGAAAGGCAGCAGACGTTTATTCAAACACTCTTTCACGTAAATTTCTTGGTTGACAGTCCCGGAAGCTATGAAAATGCTGCTTTTCAAGCCACAGGTACAGATGGCTTGCCAAACCAGATATTTCTTTGCGAACTTTGACAGTTTCATGTGCTTGAAAACATCTGCTACCTTTCCCCTTCCTTTTGCCGTATAAAACGCCTGTCCCGGAAGCTGCTTGTAGTCGGCTTTGACGTAGGTTTCGTCGTCCATTACCACGCAGTCAAATTTTGATACGCTGCTCTTCTTGCTTGGACGGCATTTTGACAACTGAAGAGTGAATTCCAAAATCAAAATGGGAGCAACATTCTACACACACACACCTTCAAAATGAGGGGTGTTCAGGTTTTTTAAATGCAAAATTGAAAGAAATACGTCAAGTTGATATTGACCAAATTTTGACCGATCACCCTTTATAAGTCCGATCGAGCTGTGTTGCAGTGAGAGTTTGCCATGGTAGTCGTAGCAAGCGGTTTGTCTGTATCGTTGGTTGCAATATTAATTCATTACTTAAAATAGTCTTGATGCACAATAGAAGAAGGATAAGAATTACCCATTACCCCCAGGAACTCTTTTAATTCAATATAACATAACTCGATGTTTCTTTAAAATAAAGAACCATAGACGTACAGTGAAATGTATTGTTACCATGCAATAGAACTTATTGTATTTACTAGTAATCCTACATACAGATACATATTCGCGGAAATATTATCAGACAATTTGGCAACGTGATTTGTTTTGTTTACAAAAGTTGCCAACACTTGCCACCGAGGAAAATGTTCCAGCTTTGTGTGTGACTTTATCGTTGTCTACGCTACGAGTTGGTTTGTTTACGTTGTTTGAACTCTCAGTGAACTGGTGAACTATTTTTTCCTTAAATTCCGAATAACATTTACTGTCAAGTTTTGCCCTTAGGCTCGTGGAAGTGCAACAAAGTATAATCACAGACAAACAGATATAACACTCATAAGTTGTTCATCGAACAGACATTTAACGGTCTATTTGAAAGTATATCAGTTGGTAGTACCATAGAGGTAACTCTAAGACTAGAACGTCCCGAAATAACGTGCTCAACTTTTTGGCTCAGCTCTGGTACTCTCTTCGGTCCCAAGCTAATAAATTCACCCCTCGAAACATATGAAAAACCAATAACCCCTCATTTTATCTGTCAAATTTTCATAGCGAATCAAAACAAACATTGTGTAGTACTAGAATTTCGACTAGAATGGGGTACGTTAATCGTTTGCTTGGGACCAATAGGCTAGTCAAGTAGTGAGCCAATTTAAAATCGTTAGTATCGTTAGTATCGTATTGATTGTTGGTAGTACTGCCACCTGTGGCGCGCATAGTAAATTCCCTTGCATTTGACGTTTACACACTACCACCATCTGTTCAGCTTACTACCCACCACAGTGTACTCAACAGATGGTGGTAAAGTTTTAGTGACGATGTTTTACAATGAGAAATATTCAATGAGTTATGTCTGTTTGTCTGTGGTATAACAATGTGAGTTTCTTTTCCAGTTTCCGAAAAACGCTGAACTTTGCAAAAAATGGCCGCAGTTTTGCGAACTACCGTCGGATTTTTCCCTAGTTGATTCTATGTGTGTGTGTGTAGTGTATGTTACAATGATAATTATTTGGTAGTATCTAGTTAAAATTTAATGCTTTTTCCAGTACCATTTCGAGCGCATGCATTTTTATTTTGTTTAAGAACCAAGAAATATTCCTGAAAACAAACAGAAATATTGCGAATAGTTTTATTGCGCATTTCACACCAAACTGATCTGAAAAATCTTTAAAAATAATCCATTCACAATGTTTTATATAATTGTGTGTGGTGTGTGTATGTGGATACAATCCATCTCCCACTCTGACCGACAGTGCATTTATGGAAGAAACCTGCCTGCACACTAAGATTTTTTACAGGAGTCAGTATTTTTTTACTGGGTTTTTGAATTGCTGAAAAAGTCGGTAAAAATTCAAATGACCGTTTTCCGTAAGGAATCAATGAAAACGACCAACTTTATTTCTATCATTAAATGGGGTTAACAGAACTAAGTATGTACAAGTTCAGAACAAATTTTCTCATTAATAAATTTTCCACAGATTTTTAAACTTTTACCGAACAGTTCCGCAATTCAAAAACTCAGTAAAACCATAGAGGTACACACTTAGATTTTTTCGCCGAGATGGGCACCACCGAGCAGCTCGGCATTTTATTTCGCTGGATCTCAGTGAAAAACTTGCCGAGATTCAGCTAACAAACGGGAATTTTGCCGAGATCTCAGCTTACAAACATATTTTTTGCTGAATTTCCAGCAAAATAAAATGCCGAGCTGCTCGGTGGTGCCCATCTCGGCAAAAAAATCTAAGTGTGTAACTCTAAGACCACTGGGTCCCGAAGAAAATCATTATTATTTTTGGCTCACTCAGTACCAGAACAACGGTCCCAAGCAGTCCCAAGCTATTTCACTCACCCCTGCATGTTCTGCATGAATCCACACACCCCTGATGTTATCTGTCAAACTTTCATAGCGAATCAAAACAAACATAGTGTAGTAATAGAATTTCAACTAGAATAGGGTACGTTAATCGTTTGCTTGGGACCAATAGGCTACTAAAGTGGTGAGCCAATTTAAAATCGTTAGTTTCGTATTGATTGTTGGTAAAACCGTACTGACTCGATTAGTGTGTGGTGCCTGGTGTTGTTAGAACATTTTTAACCGATAGATGCATACATTTTTAGCCCTGGAGATGAAAGGTGATAACTCTATTGTAAATCCAATGAACCATTTCAAGAATGCTTGTTCATTAAACTGATGCAAAATTTGACATTTTCGCTCCACAGTGCTCAAGTGGTTCCAAATTGGGTCTAGATTAGCCTCCCAAGGTTTGAACTGATTTGGTAAGAAAATGACTGGGCACAAACCATTTGAAGTTTATATGGAAATTACTATGGAGAAACCAAACTTATTCTTCGTAGTCTTCTATCCTTCTTCCATATTGCACCGTTAAAAAATTCTATAGGTATTCTTTTGGAAAATTTTCTCAGCTACAACTTTGCGGAATATTGTTTTTCAGCCAAACATCAAATAAAATAGTTATTAATTGTTTAAGAGATTGATATGGCATGATCAAGCAACTGTTTTGTGGGCAACACTGTATTCTGCAGTGTGACATAGTAGCCATGATGTTTTAGCTCTATTCTACGCGCCAGAAACACCAATGTTGCCTGCTGAGCAGTTGATTGAGCATAATCATAAGACAATAGTGACTTGAATCATTAATAACTTTTGATGCTTAAATGTTATCGAAAAATGGTTTCCAACAAAGTTGTAGCTGTGAAAATTTACTACAAGTACAGCATTACATTTTTACAACAGATTATAACAATAGATATGAATACAAAATTTGGTTTTCCCACAGTAATTTCCATATAAATTTCAAATGGTTTGTGCCAAGTCAGTTTATTACTAAATGACTTCAAATTTTGGAAGGCTAATCAGGAACCAAATTGGAACCGTTTGAACACTGTGGAGCAAAAATTTCAAATTTTGCATTAGTCTCCTGTTCATACACGTACATTCTGAGGTCATCTTCATGTACAATAAGCCCCGCATGAGCACATTCACATATCAAATGGATATCTGAAGTGTATTCACACTTCCAGAATAAAAAAAAAATCTAATTTGATACTGGCACGTATTTAGTTATTAAGTTATAATTGAAATGTATATGGATAAACATAAATAATTATATGGATGGTAAATAAACTTAGCTGAGCGTTCCAAAGCGTTAGTTAAAATAAACTGCACCTTATACCACGGAACAGGAAGGATTTGATTCTAAATTCAGTTCATATCACTTATCACAGCGACAAACACTAGGGACACGTGGGATTTGATAATTATCACTTGATACACTTTTTAATACCACTTCTGTGCATTAAATTTAACTTTTTCTAGATCAAAATTGTAATTATTTTAATTTTTGCTAGAACAAAAATGACGCAGCAAAACGTTTTTTTTTATATAATTGTTATTGTTAATTATGCTTAAAACTCTCTTATATGCATTCAACTGCTATAATATTTTTTATTATTTTTTTGATTTATAAACTTTTTGATTGAAATTATTTCACCCCGATTACAATACTTTTCAACTCAATAAGAAATTCTCTGAATAGTTCTAATGCGAATGCTCGTTTGGCTCACATTTTCTCAGTTCTCTCTGCTCGATTGGCTCAAGATGGCCGCTTTTGCAAATATACAGGATTACTAGTATTTCAATAAATCGTATTTTCCACTTCGATACAATAACCATAGAATTTATTGTTTCAACAATAGAATTTATAGTACATGAGGCCGTTTACAACGGAACTCGGGGTTTTTATGCAACTTAACCATAGACAAAGTCGCTTTTCCCCAAACAAACATGAGCCATTTACCATGATATTGCTGCAAATTCATACTATGCGGAACGTATTGTTGATCTACTGTAATAACAATATTCAAAATTTACTTGTATGATATACGAGCAATAAGATCGACTATTGCCAATAAATTTTGTTGTAATGGGCCACTGTGTCAAGTAGTTTTGGCGTGACATTCTACCATTTCACAAAACTGGACCAATAAATTACATTTTTTTTATGAAACGCACACATTTTGCCCACTTTTTTCGTGGTTCAGAAAAAACTCTCAAAATCAATATTTTATTTGGAAGATCGTGGTAGTAAACATCATTTTAACAGCTCAAATAAAGTAATTATTTGTATTATAATTTATGAGTATTGTATGGTTATCTTTATCCGGATTGTTCAGACAAACTTTTCGAAACCACTTATGGTAAAAAAAAAATCGCACAGCTTGTAGGTTCAACCTCTTTTAGACACGATCAGATCTTTTCTAGTTATGGTCCCGGCAGCGAAGAATGTATTGGTGGAAAAAAATGCGAGTTTGGTAGTGAAAAAAGCAAAGTGCATCTCCCCTGAAAAGTGCAAATTGAATAAGTCCACAGAAAGCGTCAAAAGTGTGTATGATCTAAGCTTTTATTTGTTCATTTTTTTACAACATTTAAATAATAAACGGACTCCACTTAACAATCGTTTACACCTTTTTCGCTAGCTTCTTATACAGCGGCCTAGCAATATCGTCGGCTGTGATTGAGTACGATCCGGAAAGGGATGAAGACACGTCGGCTTTCCCATTTGGATCTTCCTGAGGGCCATCTCCGATCGGTATCGTGATCTCCTTCACCACCCGGTATCCCTTTTCATCGGCAACGTAGTGCACTTCCCGCTTGTAGAACCCATCACTATACGCGTACATTCCCTTAAGGGCTAGTCCTTCACGTGTTTCCTGCCTTTGGATGGTCTGATCACTGATCGTATCGGTGATGGAAGAATCGTACGAGTAGTGTGCAGATTTGGCTTGAAATTTTGCTAAGGATTCTTCGTCATCCTTTCGCAAATTCCTCTCATTGTTTCTCGCAGGTCCCTGTGCTCCACTGGAAACGACTTCATATCGGTCACGATCATTTTTCACAGGAAGCGATTCAGATTTTACTGCACTTGATAAATTATTCTGAGGTGCAGCTAAGCTCACTACAGCAAAGCTTGCTAGAACTACAACCACGCACCTGAACGACAACATTACTCTTATTCCTACTCTAGAAACAATACTAAGTCGTTTCCTTGCCAGCGTGATCTATATATTGAATTTTCCGTTCAAGGTCGAAACCGAAGACTTCACGCAACGAATCGACGGCGCGCGAAGGAGCGGCAAACTTCTTCTTCTGTCGTCTTAATAAGTTGTCGTACTTTAAATTATTTACCGCTTCTGCTTCGGAACGTGTATGATGCCGTCGGCGCTTGCTGTTTACAATTGTATACCTATAATGGGAGAACAAGTTTCACTTTCTTCCTCGCACAGACGCCAATCGATTGCGATGATCTTGCACCGTCCATCGGCGTAGGAAAAACTGAAAGTTCGATAAACTGCATTGCTTGATAACGAATGTTGACAAGGAGGATGCGCTTCAATGCCATTGGGTGTGATCTTAATAAGTACCTATATATGTTGACCTGTTGCGGAAATGGTAAGATGTCATATTCAATAATAAGTAGCATACAGGTTAATGAACGTATATAATCGATTCTATAAACTGGGCCCGTCCATTGACGGTTGCGCATTTATGATTTATATTTGAATACATTAAGACTAAGTAGGGTAGGACAGTCCGAAATGCACCCCTAGGGTAAAATGGTCCCACGTGGTTTATCAATTTGTGCATTTAACGATCGGTACTTTATATTATACTGTCCGAATATAGGATCACATCCCTTTTTAAATTTATTTACCAGTCAAATTGCTTTTTGATGTAATCACCTTCCGATCAAAATAGTTTTCGATGTTACTTAAGTCACCCGATTTCTATGGAGATGCCGTTTGTCTTAAGTAATAGCTTAAGTGAATAAATCGAACTGTTTGTTGCTAAGATGATTTTGGTTGTCCTAAAATGATGAATGGGCTGCACGTAAGGAGACGTAATTGATAATTCTCCCGAATATCCTGGTAAATACACGTTGACTTAAGTAACAATAGGGGCCACCAAACGACGTATAATAACTTTTGACTCAAAAACCAGTATTTTTTAGCATGAAAGCTAGCGATTTGCATTTGTATGATTAAAACCCTGCTAAATATGTTAAACATTGCTATCACTATGAGATTATAAGAGTTTAATTGGAAATAGGAATAACTTTTCGGTCATCAAAACAAAACTTTATTTTTCTCGGATTGGTGCGATCGTTACTCACAACATAATGAAAATTTGCTCTTGATATCATATATATATATATATAGGGGAAATGGATGTAATGCCGGCCTAAATGCCCTTAATCTGGGCCCATACATCAGCAATCGACTAAATTTTCAATAGCGACCAAAAATAGCCATTAGTACCGTCCCATTAGTAACGTTCATCTAGATAAAATTGATAAATAGCAGATTTTTAACGATGGGCCCAATCTTCGATCCAAAGGCCAACATTAGAGCCATTTTCTCTATATATAGATTAAATAAATCTATGAATACAGGGAAAACTGTGCCCCTCTCTGCCCCCTTGGTTACGCCTGAGGGAGTGTTGTTCTATTATGGGCTCAGTTGCCTTAGACAGCCGTTTTCATATAGAAGAGTTTTAGAGTCACATTGCTTGCTTATCGTGAGTTTTGTGAAACTTGTCGTCTTCGTCGTCAATGCCGGATCAGAATGGTTACAATTACTACTCGATGGTGTGATGTGATATAAGGGGCTCGGTGGCCTTTGAATGACCGTTTTTCAAACTCAGCAGATCATCATGGGTTAAATCTCAGACCCCTTCACATTCAAGATTCGTTTGTCGCATTCTTTCTTAACACCAACACATCCCAAGTAACATTACAAGTTTTATCAAGGTCTTAAAGCATTCTACAAGTCTTAATCATGATCAACAAATCCCCCATAAAACCAGAAATGTGATAAATTATTTTTAATTAATTAAAATTATTTAATGCCCACCCACAGGAACCCTTAGTTTACGCGTAGACATCTACAGAGTTGGCAGTCCGCGTAATATTCGTCGTTTTTATCTACGGCGAGGGGGGGGGGGCAGTGAATCATTTATAGCAATCTAGAGTTACTTGGGGCATGAAGTAGTTCGCCTCCTCGTGGTGTGCCCTGGTAATGTTAATTTTCGAACTACAGTAGAGTAAGGACGCTGGAGCCCCATCCAGCTCGTCCCAGGAGGTCGATAAGCCCTGCACAAACCCTCGTTGTGCAAAGGCAGGAGTGACACCGGATTCTTAGAGTGTAGACGACTCTGACCAAGTCGCAGCACACGCAGCTGGTAAGCGGTCACATCTGTCCTGTCCTGCCGTGGACAGTTGGCTGGCTATCACGTCTGCTCTAGAACTCAGGCGAACAATTAACAGCGAACAATAAGAGGAAGGCCCTGCACAGCTGCTCACTGTGCAGTAGCGAGTGTCACTTCTGTGACACACCACTAGTGTGACGCGCCATAGCGCAACCGGCCCCCTCCCATGATGTAATGCTTTCGGGCGTTTCCGGGGAGGGCAAGAGCCAAGAGCACAGGGTAAGGTTTTAGTGGGTCGGGAGCGCTACTTCTCCCATCCCCACACCCTGAGTTATCTTCTCAGGTGTCTGGGAGCAGATTCCTCCTTGTATAAAAAAAATAAAAAAAAAAAGTTACTCTGAGAAACTCTTTTGCTCTCTGAGCGAATCTTCCTCTCATTTCTAGTGGATTTTTGCAAAAGGTTTTATTTATTTCTTGATAATAATTCGAGTTTAAGAGAAGACTTATATTTCACGGTTGTTGATTTTAACTGCCTTGAATACTAAAATTCGAATCAAGCATCGAGATGCAGAATTATGTTTCCTCATGATTGGAGTCACACTCAGGTTGCAGCTCCAAGCACCCAAAGCTATTGATACTAAAAACATTTCCATCAAGAATATAGCTCGGCATCTTCAAAACATCATTAACTTCCAAGAGCTGATTACAATTCAATGCAAGAGTATTGAATAGCAAATGTGATGTGCTTCCACAAGAATTTCCAGACTGGTCCAAAACTCAGATGGATTCCTGAAAATGTCAGAATTTTACGGCAGTTTCGATTAAGACCCTGAGCAGTTCACATTTGAAAAGGGCTTACAACTAAAATTTAAACAAACCAGAAAGTGGGTTGTAAATAATGTTTGCCTTTTTCTTGGCCTTTTTAATCATTTTAATTCCTATCTCTCGTAACATTTTAAAAGGGCCAACAACCAAAATATAAACAAACCAGAAAATGGATTGTAAATAATCTGCGTTTTTCTATTCCTATATAAGAAAATCTAATTTTTTTAGTTAGCTTTTCTATAGTTCAGTATGACAATAATATCTGTATCTCAGCACACAATACTCAAATAATACATAGTTGGCTGTTTTAGCGTTCGGGCCAATATATGATTTGAAAAATCTCTTCGATCTGCCATTTTGAAAATCGAGTTATTTATAATGATTTTTACTGGTTATGCGAAATATTCCTACACAATTGGTAGCTATCAAGCGGTGCTATAGGATGGTATCAAAAAACCGATTTGTTTACATTTTGATTATAGGCCCCTTTCACATGTTACGCGAGATATGCCTTGATCTTTATTTTTCCGATGCAGATCAGAGCAAATCAGAGTTACTCCATAGAGGTAACTCTAAGACCAAAAGGTCCCGAAGAAACGAGCTCAACTTTTTGGCTCAGCTCTGGTACTATCTTCGGTCCCAAGCTAATCGATTCACCCCTCGAAACATAGGAAAATCCACTAGCCCCTCATTTTATCTGTCAAACTTTCATAGCGAATCAAAACAAACATAGTGTAGTACTGGAATTTATTCTAGAATGGGGTACGTTAGTCGATTTGCTTGGGGTCAATAGGCTAGTCAAGTAGTGAGCCAATTTAAAATCGTTAGTTTCGTATTGATTGTTAGTTACTCAGAGTAACTCTCAGCTAAAGAGACACTCGCATTAAAGCCGTCCTCCCTCTTGATCTACGGCGTGGTTGAGCAACTACATCGGGAGTCAAACAATCAAATCCGGACCACCCCAACGTCTGTACTACATTCGTTAGGCACTGCGGATACGTTAGTTCGTGGGCACTGCACGCTATGGCTAAAAGCACTTATTTTGCAAGTTGCATGTACCTCAGGTCGTGGAGCCTCAGTAAACCTAGTTGGTAAAAGCACGGTATTACCAACCAGTGACAACTAACGATTTTAAACTGGCTCACTACTTGACTAGCCTATTGGTCCCAAGCAAATCGATTAACGTTCCCCATTCTACTCGCAATTCTAGTACTACACTATGTTTGTTTTGATTCGCTATGAAAGTTTGAGTTACCTTTATGGTATTACCAAGCCGGAGCGATTGATTCCCCGTCCGGTCGAGGAAATTTTTCACGTTAGAAATTTTCTCGACTTTCCTGGACATAGAGTATCATTGCGCTTGCCACAAAATATACAAATTCATACATTGGTTGGCATAGAAAGCTCGCAATTAAAAATTGTGGAAGTACATCTATGACACTACGTTGAGAGCCGGAAAATCGCTCGCAAAAGAAGCGTAGAAAACCTAGATGAAGAAGAAGCCAAAGTAAATTGCTGCTTAAAGATGGCAATTATAGAAGTTTTAGTGAAAAGACAACTCATCAATGCCCGCGTTGAGCGTTCCATGTTTCTAGTAGAACAAATTTCTTTCAGTACAGTATTGATTAGACAAACATAATTTTAGCGGGAGCCGATAATAGCAATAACACGCTGAACTTCATCTTTGCCAAAAGGCACGAAAACAACTCAGTTCAAGCAGAAGTGAAAATGTACCCAGGCCTCGAATCGAAAGGATAATAATACCACCCCCACCACCCCATAACCACTACTAGGTCTATTAGGTAGAGCTATACACAAAATTCTGAACAGTGAAACTTTCCTCCCAATCATCACCGCCGCACCACTCGAAACCACACCGCTTTTTAGTAGCTGTATATCGTAGATTTGGCTTTCCCATTGCGTACCTACTGAATAGATGACCTAGACGACCTGAAGAAGTTGGTGAATGGTGACGAGGCACGCGGAAGGGCCACACCACCGGCACCAGCACCGGCAACGACTCAACCGACTAGCTTAATCGGTCGAAAAGCGATGAATTGTGGGAAGTTTATGGTTTTTCATTATTGTAACCCGCTTCCGCGACGACGTTCACCCGCCATCAAGGGTGCCCTTCATGCACGTTAATCGATAGAGAAAATTGCTTTCTTTTGACGAGCTAGTTCTGACTTTCTGCAGAGCAAGTGATTGCACGGAACTTGTTTTGTTTCAGTGCAATATCAAAATCGATACCCGAACGAAACTTTAACCATAATGTTTCCATCCCTTCGATGGTGTATACTGCTAATTTAGATGGCTCTACTGTAAACACGTGAATTGATATCGTTCAAGAATTCATGTTTAGACATGTGCCACAACGATATCAACAACAGAAATAACGACAAAAAATAAAGCAAAAATACGGGTGCATGTTGTTGATGGTACCACAGACAAACAGACGTAACTCTTTGAAAAAGTTTTTCTTGAAAACATAGTATCTCAAAACATAGGACCTTAGAAACGACATCTCTCGGGCTTCGCGCGGAAAACAAGCTTGCTCGCTAACTTGCAAACAATATTGCATAGAAACGTCAAAGTCATCCGATACCTGCGCTGCGGCGAGTAGTTCGCGGAGCTTATTAGGTCGTATGCATAAAAGCGTTTACTTTACTTTTCCCGTAAGAAAAGCACGGGAAAGTAAAGTAAACTCTTTTTATTCATACGGCCCATTGAATCAACCGTTAAATTCGTGAACGAAGATACACAATGAAGTGTTACGTCTGTTTGTCTGTGATGGTACCTAGGTGCGCTGATGCCAAGCAATCAAGTACACAATTTCAACAGCTTATTTTCAAGTGTCAAGGGCACGCAGTCCTCATACCTAACGTATTTAACGAACGAACGAACCGTTTAACGAGCAATTTTGAATTGAATAATTTAAGAGAACTCACCAACGTTGTTATTGTTTCGCCTGGACTTTGAAAATTGATGTGACGTATTTTTTTTTGCGGAAAAGCGATTTTGAATATTAAATTCCATTGTTCAACCAATCGTTTAAATTCCGGTTAGAAGTAATGTATTATTTTTGGGTTCTTCTTCATACGTTCAATGAAACAGAATAAAATTTCATGACACAGGAAAATCAGTGAACGCTACTTCAATCAAAGCTGCCGATTTGAGCGATACTACAATAGAAAAATACACAGTACAACATTCTGAATTTTAACTGTCACGTAAAATTTTGAGTTATAGTTTGGATAAACATCGAAATTTCTAACAAGCTTGTATGAAATATTGTAGCTTTATGCGATATTGTACATACATTTACTTGAAAATCGTGTAAAATTTCGCCAAATCTGTGCGCTATACATCGCAGAAATGTACACGTATTTTTCATACGATGTATTCCTAAATTATATCCCGAAACCCTAATCAAACTTTCCAGAATGCTTTCAAGTTAGCTTATAAGTTAGCTACGGCAGTTACTTGGGTTGTAAAAGGGTTCAATAAAATTCACATCAGCTTTACGTGGACAAGGTTCTTCAAAACACAGGACAGTCAATAATCCGAGATATAGATAACACCTATACATTTGTTAGTATAATTTATTACCTATTCATTGTTCAATAAATCTTCACAGTATACTATTATCGACATTGACTCTTGTTTTTACGAGGCCACAGTTACTAACGTTCATTTAAATGCAAATCCAATTTGCAAGTATACACACTGCATGCCGCGCAGGTAATTTATAGATATCCAGGAACAATCTGCCACACGCTGCTCTAACCGGCAGTATAATTGCCAGCTTAGAAAAGTGATATCAGTTTTGCTTACAGCAATCAGATAAATCTATTCACATCAAGAAACGATCAATAAAGTATACAAATATCATATGAATTAGAAGCGTTAAAAATTGTAGACTAGTACTAGCGTAGCACGATTCAGACAGGAGACTTTTGACGTTCATATTCATCTTTGGACAGTTCGTTCAACAGTTTGTACTTCTCCGTATCGGTCAGATTGATATAGCTGTTATTATCCATCAGCTCTTTCTTAATACTGTAAACCAAATCACAGGGTAGCTCAACATTCTTTTCGTTCTCTATCTGCACCTGAGTGGTGTGCACTTCTAAACTACGAATCGAAGCAGTATCGTCATTCGTTTTGGACGGCTCATCGATTTCCACCTTGGTGTGATCACCTTTGAAACCTTGCGTCAACAGTTGCACTGCAGCCGACTCCCTCGGCAGTGCTTGAATCACCGTTTTCAGCAGTTTAGGAGACTTTTCATGATTAGGATTATTTATGACCACATCCGTATCACCATCGGTGGCGTCAATACTCTGCTGAGATTCCGCTTTCTCACGAGCTGCATTCTTCCGCATCAAACTCTTGGCACGTTTCTTCAGAATGGCTTGCGCATTCGGGTAGTATACAATTGCTTCATTTAGGTCCGATTTTGACAGAACAAACAAATTCGAGAATCCTTTCGATCGGACATCAGCCGTTCGACGATTGCCTTCGGCTCCATTGATCGCCAGTAAACTGATCTCCCCAAACACCGATCCTTCATACAGCGTAGCTAACACGACATCATTTCTAGGACCACCCATAACCTGAACTTGTCCAGTTTTCACGATGTACATCTCCTTCCCAACCTCCCCCTTACGGCAAACATGATCTCCTGGTAGGAAGGTTACCGATCTCAGCTTGAGCACCAGCTCCCGAAGCAATGCTTCCTCACAATCGGCGAACAGCTGTACCTTGGACAGAGTCTGAATGTGAACCGATATCGCAATATCGGTCTTCAAATTAGCCGGCAGAGCATCCATAATGTGCGTCTCATCCAAACTACGTTGCTGTTCCCAGGTGAACGTGAACCACATCTTAACCCTCCGCTGGAGATCGGTCGGCAGGTTAAGCTGTCGCATGTACTCCAACGTTTCGTCCACCAGTTGTTTGTATTCGGATTTTGATCTGGTCGCAGTTGCAATGATGTCCCGAATCTGACCGATCAGCAACGCAAATACGAATACACCCATCAACCAGGCAGCCGTCATGAATAGGAGCTCACCTTCCTTTTCCGGTTTGGGATTCTTGCCGATGGAGGTTGCTGTTTTCGTGGCAAAGGCAAAGCACCGGACGTACGCGTGGCCTTTGTCGTTGAACACCCACCGGTTCGAACCGAGACCTACGGGACAAACAAATAGCATTGATTAGGATGTTTGTGTTTCTAAATTCAGATTAAAATTGTTTTGCAGGTGTCCCGCATTAGCAAATCAACGAAAAGTGTGTTTGATTGAATTGAATTTCTCGTCTCATTTAACTGATTCTTCTGTCAAAAGGGCCACTTGCATGCACGAAACGAAAATCAATTATTTAATTCATGTTTTTCACTTATACATTTTTGCCAAAGCATCAGCCTTATACATTCCATAAGACAAACAACATAGGTCCTATTAGAATGCATAAAAGGTATGTGTGACCGCTTATACAATTCATTTGACACATGATCTTTATTAACTTTTTGCAAGGCGTCCCCTAATAAACAAATACCATAAACGAACTGTATCCCGAATGAGTAAACTATCCCACAAATGGTTTGGATGATACCCCGAACACGTCGTTAAGCCATCTTTTATGTACTTTGACTATATGTTTTTAGTATTACTTCTACGTGAAGTCAACGATTTACATAGTTGAAGATGCTAATTTCAAATAACAGACTGTAGTGGTAATTTTTATACGATAGATGGAGTAGATGAAAGCATAGAGTTGATAGTTCCGTTAGAGTACGGCAGTGTGAAGATTGTATATAGATATTAGAATAGCGAACTAGGACAACTTTTAAGGAAGGTACAAATCGGTTTTTGGCAAATCCCTCTCCAAAGGGGGAGTTTGGTAAAGAGAGATGAAAAAACCGATTTGTACCTTCCTTAAAAGTTGTCCTAGTTCGCTATTCTAATATCTATATACAATCTTCACACTGCCGTACTCTAACGGAACTATCAACTCTATGCTTTCATCTACTCCATCTATCGTATAAAAATTACCACTACAGTCTGTTATTTGAAATTAGCATCTTCAACTACATCTTTTATGGTTATTTTTATTAGGGTCTGCTTATTAGTTGACTTATACATTTTATGAATAATCAGCAATGGAAATTTGCCAAAGAGTATAAGGAGATTTCTATCCGTGTGTGTCGGTCTCAGGGCACCGAAGTTTACATGACTTTTTCGTAGTGTGTATCAAAAGTCTGGTCCACTTAGAATCCGGACACATTATTTATTCCATAGCAGTGCCTCCAGTGGACGGATTTGGAATGTTTTGACAGTGACTTGTTTTGAAAGTACACGTGTTTCAGTAGCAATTCGTGCAGTATTGAAAAAAAATGTACTAGATGGAAGACGAGAAAAGAAAATTGAACCTGCACACTTACGTCAAAAACTCGACGTGATCAATCCGAAATATCGCGAAAAAGTTGAAAATGGCCGTTTCTAACGTGGGAGTTTTATCTGGCCACAGCACAGGGTGATGTCCCCAGCCAACTCAAGTTTGTTTTCACCGAGAAATTTGCCCAGAAACTGATGATCTGGCAAGGGCTTTCTGCGGACTCAAAACCAAGCTTTTCATCACCAACAAAACGGTGGACTCGAAGCTGTATAAGCAAGAGTGCCTGGAGACATGTATACTACCTTTCATTAAAAAGGTCCAGTGAAGTTCTGGTCAGATTTGGAAAGCTGCCGCTACAGCCGGGAGGTGCTATAGTGGTACCACGATAAAAGGTGGATTTCGCCCGCAAATCCGCCCAATCAAACAAACAAAAATCGCCAATTATCAAGCGGAAGTTAAATGAAAATGGATGGCTCGATGAGGCCTCCCTTAGCTCAGTCGGTAAAAGCGCAGCTACAAAGCAAGACCATGCTGGAGGTGGCTTAGTTCGATTCCCGGTCCGGTATAGAAATTTTCGGGTTGGAAAATTTCTCGACTTCCCTGGGCATAGAAGTATGATTGAACTTGCCACACAATTATACCAATGCAAAAATGGTGCAGGCATCGAAACCTCTCAATTAATAACTGTGGAAGTGCATCTAGAACACTAAGTTGAGAGCACGCAATAAGCTTAATATGCGATATGCAAAATGCGAAGAAGAAGAAGAAGGATGGCTCGATGTTGGAAAAACATGGCCGCTGAAGTTGACCAGTCCAGTGTGCGGCAGATGAGTAATCTTGCATTTATTTTTATGAAAGGACTATCAAATATCTTAATTTTGACAAAATTACATTTTTCTTACGTCACATCAATACGGAAAAACACATGGATTTATGTGTCCGGATTATAAGTGGACCAGACTTTATATAGTTAGAGGACTCTATCCAAAATTAACTCCAGAAATCTCTTGAATCAATTCCGGATATCCTTTGGACCAACTGGGTGCTAAAGAAGAGCGGAGATGAAGCCGTACATGATATCAATATCACACGGAACTTTGAGGCGATGGTGAAAACGTTCTTCACACTGGAAGCTGAATTCAAGCTGATTGGACTTGTCATTAATGCACATTAGACGAAATAAAATCCAGAGGAAGCGAGTAAGGTTTCGAAAATCGGAAGAAAATTCTAAAGGGTGTCCCACATCGAATTGCATCACGGAAAAAAAACGCTGTGAAAAATTACCTAGTTGACCAATCCTTTTCAAACTTTCAAACAATAAAATATAACCCATCAGTAAGCTTTTGACATATTTATTTCATTCAACTTCAATACCATAACCGTACCGCACCTTACGCATAACTCCACTCATTAGGTTCTGTACAACATCTGGATGCAGCTTCATCTGTACGGAAACCCACTTTTTCTTCATGTCTTCCTCAGATTTGACCTCCTTGGGATGCTTCCGTAGTGCCTGCTTCATAATAGCCCAGTATTTTTCGATGGGCTTTAGTTACGGTGCGTTGGGGGGTTCATGTCCTTGGGTACGAAAGTGACCCCGTTGGCTTCGTACCACTCCAGGACAACATTTGAATAGTGGCACGAAGCTAGATCCGGCCAGAAGATCGTAGGGCCCTCGTGTTGTTTCAACATAGGAAGCAGTCGCTTCTGTAGACACTCCTTGAGGTAGATCTCCACGTGCACTCCGTTTGCCACATCAGCAGATCGCTTGCCAAATAATGTATTTCTTGGCAAACTTTGAAAGTTTCTGCTTCCTTACTTCCTCCGGAACATCAAACTTGTCCTGAGCGGTGAAGAACAGTAGGCTCGGATGCTGCCGGAAGTCCGCCTTGACGTAAATCTCATCATCCATGATGAGACAATGAGGCTTCGTCAGCATCTGGGTGTACAGTTTCCGAGCCCGTGACTTTCCCACCGTATTTTGCCGTTCGTCACGATTTGGAGCCTTTTGCACTTTGTACGTATGCAGTCCCTTCCGGTCCTTGGCTCTCTGAACGACTAGGACAGATTCAACTTTTTGATCACATCCCTGACCGAAGCATTGGGATTCCACTGAAAAGCTTTCACGATACGCTTGTGATCCTGATCACTAATAGAACATTCATTCTGACCGCATTTTTCCTTCCGTTCGATGCTCAGAGTTTTGTAGTAACGTTTAATCACACGACTCACCGTTGACTGTACAATTCCGAGTTGTTTCTGATGTCCCGATGAGAGAGTTGAGGATTCTCCAGGTACTTGCGCAAAATCAATGACGCCATTTTTTCCAACTTTCGAAAAACTGACAGCGATAAAAATACAGTGTAAACAATACACTTTAAACTACTTCTACCCAAATTTTCAAGAGAAAATACCCAATGGGTAATTTTCTACAGAGTTTTTTCCGTGATGCAATTTGATGTGCAGCAATTTCCAGGGGAAGCCAGAGGAAATTCGGAAAAACCTTCCAATAGAAGTCAAAATAAATCTGCGGAGGAAGCTTATGAAAAAACTTCCACAGATGCCAGAGACGTACATCAGACTGAAAGCTGAAAGCTAGGCGAATTGAACTTGCCATCAACGCATCGAAGACGAAATACATGAGAGGAATGTTTGCCTCCCACCCCGAGTTTAGATTGACGGTGATAAAATCGAGGTGGTCGACGAGTTCGTGTATTTGGACCTGTATAGTTCCTTGCTCCGGAGGACGATCCGGTCGAATAAAATTAGCCACCGCACAAAGTTGACTATGTACAAGACGCTGATTAGACCGGTGGCCCTCTATGGCCACGAGACCTGAACTATGCTCATGGAGGACCAACCCTTTGTGTTTTCGAACGGAAGGCGTTACGGAGGAGTGCAGATGGATGACCGAACGTAGTGGATGCGAATGAACCACGAATTGCTGCTGTTAGGTGAACCATCCTGTCGTGACTGGACCGGTCACGGTTCCACGAATCTGCCGCTCAGCTGGTGGTCTGATGTAGTAACTGGACCGAGGTTTCCAGCCTCAGTCACGGTTCCACTGCTGCTCCCTCTGTTGGTCCGCTAGTGAAGCTACCCCTTCTGCTGGTGGTCCTTTGCTGGTCGTCCGCTCTCTCCACAGTCCATGTAGTAGATATAGTTAGTCCACACTGCAAAAATTGGGCGACTTCGGTGGGCTGAGCACGCCGTAAGAATGCCGGACAACGAACCAGTGAAAAAGGTTTTCGAAAGCGACCCAACAGGAACAAGAAGAAGACGCGTGCAGCGGGCAAGGTGGATCGATCAAGTAGAAGGCGACCTACGGACCCTTCGCAGACTACGAGCCTGGCGACGTGTGGCCATCGATCGAGTAGAGTGGAGATGACTTTTTCGGACAGCAGAGGACATCAAGGCCTTAGGTAAGGTAAGTAAGTTAAAAAATGAACATTCTGATGGACCTTTTTGGTTATATAATAGATAAAAGTATTTTCCGATTCCCTGGATTAACCGGGTTAAGCCATCCGCTGTTTCTCGATTTCTGGGTAGTCGAAAACGGCGAAAAAATGTCACTGATCGAAAGAATATCAAGCATAAAATAATATTAAAGATTCATAACTTTGTTTGCATTGTGAGAGACTTTTATCTTTTTGAATATCTCAAATTTTTAGAGCCTTACATCTAAAGAGATCCACAATAGTTTTCTCAGAAATTTGAGCACGGGTAGGCAATAATAATTTTGATTACCATAAAATGGGGTGATGTTGATCATTGAGGTGAAAGTTGATCGCTATACCCTTCAATTTCCGTTTCTCAACAATCCATTTTCATGATATTGTAATAACATAATTTGTTTAGTATTTCATCAAGTACTTTTGAAACGTTTCCCTTAACCAGGCTTGATGCCTCATTCGCGAGTTTGAAATGAGCTGAGCGTAGCATTTTTCTGAGGAGTAGAATTCGCCTTGACACCAGTCCCGAAGTGACGTTTCTTCACACACATTTTGACAGTTCCTTATGGGGTTTTGCGTTGGAGTGAGAGAATAAGAAAAAGTCCGCCATGTTTCACACATAGACTGACTGTTACATATGAGATTTCTCCATAGGAATAAACAATAAAGAGTTAAAGAGCTCTCGTCAACGCCAATGCCTACTGCCAAATCATTCCACTGAGCTTCAGAGGTTGTGAGCGAAGGGGGATAAAATGAGAGTGAGGTTTGCTGCCATTCATGTTAAGCTGGGTTTAGATAAGGCAAGTCAAATGATCAACTCAGTTGAATTCCATTGGCTTGAAAGGTTGAGCCTGGTTCAACTTTTTTTCAATTCAAGTGAGTTGATCAAGTCAGTTGAGTGGCATGGTTTACACGTTCAATTCGCGTTCAAGTCAGTTGAATTCAGTTGACTTGATCAATTGACTTGCCCTGTCTAAACCCAGCTTTAATGTTTTCTATCACACGCTCTTAGCTCTTACTCTCACTCTGGGTGAACTCTGAACTTCTTGCCTTGAACAAAAAAGCCATCCGGAGTCTCAAAAAGCGCACCTCACGTCAAATCATCCTCTCCCTGAAGTTCACTCTCCTTCTCTCTCGAGGAGTGTTTGTTTACTTCTTCCACACGGTAAGAAAAAAGTACCCAAAATTGAGTTCCTTTCACTCATCACGTGGCTTCCGTGGGGCTAGGTAAAATTAAGTTAAATAAGAAAACTCAATTTTGAGTAATCCTGAAGTTGACAAAAAACTAATAAAACGGAGCAGAGTGGAACCGAACCATGGACGTTGAGATCACAGGGCCCGTGTGTTGACCACTCGTCTATCAACGCTTGTGAAAATGAAATGGTTAAAGTCGCATAAGAGCAACCTCAATTAAAATAAACTTATATTTGAGTTTATTTATTTTTACTCAATAGTTGAGTAAATTTTAACCAACGCCGCTTTTCTGATTTACTCAACGGCGGACCTCAAATGATAGAACCCAACGTTGAGTTTTTTTTTAACTTAATTTTGAGTATTTTTTTCTTGCCGTGCATATTCCTGCCGCCACTCACTCGAGGTGCTAAACTCGCAGGACAAGAGTGTTTTAAAACCTCCAGTGAGTTTGAACCGTAACACACGATGCATTCTACCACTCTAAACGTACAATTTTGTGGAAGTAATAAAATACGGCTTTACTTCCCATCCGAAGGAAGGCGTGATCAGAGATGTTATGCCTCAGAACATCCCGGCGGCGCCGACTGGTATTGAACCCAGGCCTGCTGGGGTGAGAGGTAATCACGCTTACCACTACACCACCGGCGCCGTTAACAGTTCCTAAACATCCTATCAAGCATGTATTCTGGTGCTGTGTTCGGTAAAATTACTTATTTAACTTAATTTTGGGTCCCTGAATCCGAATTTGAAATCCAATTTTGTTAAAATGAACGATTTCATATTATAAAAACTATTTTATTTGAAAACAACATGTAGGCGTAAATATTTTTAACTATTTTCCTTCAAAAATTTGATCCACGAAATCCGCGATTTCTTAAAAGAAATTCGCGACTTCAAATGCTAATCCACGCCAGATAAAAAAAAAAAAAACGTTTTCATTGCTTTAAAATACCATTTGTATTTCTAATACATGGCATTTCAAGATTATTGCTTATAGCCAAGGATTCAAAAATATCTCCAAATGACAAAATGACAAGCGATCAACGAACCGAATGATAACGCTATGTCAGAAGTGGAGAGCAATAATGATATCAGTGCTAACATTTGAAAACGGCACAAAAGCCATTTGTAAACAAATGGTTTGTGGGCCCTTTACTCACTACTTGAAGTACACCCACGCGACACAACAGCAACATCGGGTAGGAGAAATTTTCCCCTTCCTGACGATGCTGTTGGTTTGCGTGGGCGTTCTTCGGGTAGCGAGTAAAGGGCCCACAAACCATTTGTTTACAAATGGCTTTTGCGCACTGATATAATCTTCTTCCTCGGGGCGGTAGAAGGAAATGAGCAAATTGTTGGCAAGCTGGTTCACGAAGTAAAGCCGAAGATGATAAAGGGCGAACACGAAATTATTGCGACACCGAAAATGTCATGCCAATTTTCTTATAATGTTTAGAATCAAACCAAAATTTTAGGGTAGTTTTATACATATATTTACTTCAAAAATCAAAAGAAAAGTTAATCGATGGAGCCTTGAGTGTAAAATTGAACGCATTTTCGCTTGATGCCCTCCATCAAAGTCTTTACAGTGTCATCCGGTACCAGTTTCTCAGTTTTTTTTTTCCTAACATGTCCTTCTCGTCTTTGACTGTCTTCTTGCTCTTCCGAAGTTCCCGCTTCATTATTTCCCAGTACTGCTCCACCGGGCGCAGCTCCGGACAGTTTGGCGGATTCATGTCCTTTGGAACAAAATGGACAGAATTGGCCTCATACCACTCCAGGACACTTTTAGAATAGTGGCATGATGCCAAATCTGGCCAAAATAGCGGAGCTTCGTCGTGCTGCTGCAAGAACCGCAAAAGGCGCTTCTCGAGGCACTCAGATTCGCCATTTACTGTGCCCTTTGTCACGAAAGGCTCACTCCTCAGTCCGCAAGAGCGATGGCCTGCCAAATGAGATATTTGGAGGCGAACTTCGACATTTTCTTCTTCTTAAATTTGTCGTCCACATCGAACTTGCTCTTGCCGGTGAAAAACTCCAACCCCGGAATTTGCTTAAAATCGGCTTTTATATACGTTTCGTCGTCCATCACACAGCAGCCATATTTTGTCAGCATCTTCTCGTAGAGCTTCCGTGCCCGAGTTTTAGCCGTCGATTGCTGCCGCTTATCGCGGTTTGGGAAGTTCTGTACCTTGTATGTATGTAGTCCAGCTCTCTTCTTTGCATTCTGGACGTAGCTCTGCGACATGCCGATCTTTTTAGCCAAATCACGGCTTGAGACGTTGGGATTTGCTTTAATCATCCGCTTCACCTTTCCCTCCGTCTTTTTGTTCTCCGGTCCCGGTTTTCTTCCAGCTCCTTTGCCGTGGTCCAACGTCAACCGCTCCTGGAACCGCTTCAACACTCTGGAGACGGTTGAATGGTGAATGTTCAACATTTTTCCCAACTGCCGGTGCGACAGGTCAGGAAATTCCAGGTGTTTGGAAAGAATTTGTTCTCTCAACTCGCGTTGGTTCACCTCCATTTTCGTTGAATCGAAAAACACGACTTCGAGTTTGACAGCATGTACACAATACACATCAATGAGAAAGTGTGCAAAATTTGGTTGATTTTTACCCAATGGTAAAAAAGTTATGCCCTGTTGAATGTGTCGCAATAATTTCGTGTTCGCCCTTTACACGTGTGTTAATGGGATTTTTTTTTTGTTATGTCTTTCTCGATTCAGATCAAGCTATATATCTTCATCCGTGTATATAGACCTTTTTGACGTTTAATCGTCTTTCTCTATCTAGCACACATGGATGAATGAACAGTTTGTTTTCCCACTAATCTGTTTCCCTCTTGCTCGCACTCGTTCGATTTAAATGGTGCAGTAGTGTGCGCCGATTAAACATCAAAAAGCTCTATTGCAACAAAGCAGGCAAGCAACACGGCGAATGAGAATGACCCAAATTTGAGTTTAGTTCACTCATGAGTAAAATTTGTCTCATGGTTTCCTGTAGAAAACCTAAAAAATCTGCCGGAAAATAAGGAAATTTCGAAAATTTTATTCAGTCTCGGAGTAGTACCAATAGACTGAGTGAATCCAATCTTTACTTTTCTCAAATTCGGGAATTTTTCCCTGGAAAATCCTGGAAAAACCTGGGAAAATATTAGGCAAATTTACTCATCGCTGAGTTCCTGCACTTTTGGCGATTATGAGTGAACTAAACTCAAATTTGGGTCGTTCTCATTCGCCGTGAATATATCATTATTCTTCTACCACTCTGATCGAGCTATGTTACAGAGCGAGTTTGTCATGGTAGTCGTAGCAACCGTTTTGTCTGTATCGTTGGTTGCTTTATGTGTTTGGATTCGCTGCTTATAGCATATTAGCTATTTGCTTGCTCTTAACTTATATTGCTGACTGAAACTGGACAGCTTAAATAATCTAAAATGTGTGATAAAAGTGCACGTTTCCGTCAAATTGTTTTGGTGTTGTCGGTGCACTTATTGCTTACTTGTCAAGGAATAAGTGCACCGAAGACACCAAGACGATTAGACGGAAACGTGCACTTTTATCACACTTTTTAGTAATTGAAAATGCGCTTATAAGTCCAGTTTGGTGTGAATTGTGCAATAGCGATTTTTGTTTTTATTCAGTTCCAACCTGAATCGGGTATCAAGATTGGGTCGGCTTGTTGTTTGTCAAATGTCACTGTAAACGTTTGTTTTTGTAACCTGGCTCGGGTTGAGGTTTGCACTGACAATAAGCTCGAGTTCGCACGGGTTGGAACTGGTTCCAACCTGGATAATACACAAATTCGCTATTAGTGTTTTAGAAGCGTCTCCACATTTTAATTGAGTGCTTTCTACGCCTGTACAAACCTACACACTTAGAATTTTTTACAGAAATCTGTAAAATTTTACCGAAATCTCAACAGCTGAACGTTTGGTAAACAGTTTCGCAGATTTCCTGTAATTTTTCACAAATATCTGTGAATTTTTTACAGATATCTGTAAATAATTACAGGAAAACTGTAAAATTGTTTACCGAACGTTCAGCTGTTGTGATTTCGGTAAAACTTTACAGAAATCTTCGAAAAACTTTCGAAAAAAAAAAACGAAAACCCAAGGAAGTCGACAACTAGTGAACATAAAAAAAAACACATTATGAGACTCTACTGAATAACTTTTCTGAAACATTCTTTAAAACATTTATGAATTTTCATTTGAAATGCAAATTAACTTGAAAATGATTAACATCCAAATTCCAAAAAAAAAGTTGGTGCATAGCACGAATTACCATTTTTAAGAAAAATAAAACCAAAAATAATTCTTCTTAGGAGTATTTCAAAGGAGTTTTAAATAAACCTTTAAGGTAATTCCTACGAAAATTCAAAGAAAATTGAACTGAATTCCGAGGATAGTTCTCACAAAATTTTGAGGAAAATTTCTAAGGAATTCTGAAGAGTATTCCAAGGATATTCCGGTGATAATTTTTAGAAAATTTAAAAGACATTTCCAAAGAAATTATGAGGAACATTAACCATCAAAGAATTAATGCGAATTCTGAGAAGAACTAAAAAGGAATTCCTATGGTAATTCCACCGCCAAACCGACATGACAATTAAATCTAACGTATGCCCGATAATCGCAAACGGCCGATTTAAATGTGCAGTGATCCGAACTGTTTTTGATCTAGATACAAATAATTTGTCCAAAATAGATCAGACACGAACCAATTCATAACTTTTGCAGGAGGGTCTCATGGCTTAGCGAAATATTTCCCGCGAACACGGAGCCAGATGTCAGTAGTGTGCTTTGGTTAGAAATTTTATTGTATCTGTTATGGTCATTCATGTCGGTTTGTCGGTGGTAATTCCATGGGAATTTCAGGAGAATACTTGAGAAGAACGTGATTTTTTCAGGGAATTGCTAGAATTATTCATTAGTCAATATGTCAATATCAATATGAGGAGCATTGTAGAGTGAATTGAGAGAGTGTTCAGCAGAAGATTTTTAAGCGTATTATGGAGGAAATTGAAAAAGAATTCAATTTTTCCACAACTGAACACAGAAAAAGGTCAAGATTTATTCAAATTTTGGAAATCCTGAGGCTTAGATTTTTAGAGATTTCATGCTTCGAAAATTATATGATCCTGGATTTAGAGAAATCTTCATGGTTCAAGATGTTTTATTAAAAATGAAATATTTCGGACATGGAGGGGGACTAGCAAAAATATTTGAAACACCGAACATTGAAATTTAAGGTTGTGAACTTGAAATTAATCAAATAGCTGAGACTTCATTCTGCTAATTCTGGGATTTTGGAACATTGAAAAGCTTCTAGATCTCATGGTGACCGGTGAATTCCGGTTTTATCTTGATGCTTGCCCGTAATTTTGGAAATTTATCCGGTTCGAGGAATATATCGCGAATTGGTAATCATTAATTTACACGCAACCAATTTGCAATATATTTCACATGAAGTTGAGCGATGTTACAAAACCATAACAATTACTATTATATTTCTCTAATCATAAATAACAAGGTTGCAATAAAATTCCTTTTCCAAAAATATATTGAGAAAACATGTATTTGGAATGGTAGTGGTTCTTTAAAACCCGTTGTTTGTAACGTTCACTTCCAAAAAACCATAATACATAAGGTTAAAACTTTATCACCAAAACGTTCGTGTTCCATAACCATTTCATTTAAAGTTTAGCAGGAATTATATACAATTTTTAACCATTTCTGGTAAGGTCAAATAATGGTTCGCATTTATGCGGGACGCAAACCAACAACATCATCGGGAAGGGGAAAGTTTCCCCTACCGGGTGATGTTGATGGTTTGCGTTATGGGTGGCGAAAAAAGGGCATAAGAAGGTTTGTTTACAAAAAACTTGTATGCCCTTTTCACATGTTGTTCTTGATATGGTTTGTGTCAAACCAGTTTTTAGTCGATGAGATCAAATTTTGGATCCCATTTGGAACCGTTTGAACACTGTGGAGCAAAAAATTTCAAAGTTTGCATTTGTCTACTATTAAATAATGAGATCATCAGTATTCAAATTGAAAACATAATACCTCATTGATCTTCTTCTCAACTGCAGATGTCTGAGAACGGTCAGATCTCACCGCAGGTAGATTGATTCATGTTTATTAAGTCAATCCTGATGCATAAACAACACAGATAAACCCTCACTTACCTTGATAGGCGCTGTACGCATAGTACGAGCAGGCGGTCAGGTGAATCATGTACAGCATATAAGTGAGCGTCTTGACGACTCGTATCTAAGGAGAATGCAAATGAAATAAGGTAAAGTTGGATTGATTTTGCTTTGCTGGGGTTGAAACGCGTCAATGTCACACTGGTCGCCTCTGTCGGTCGGTCGATCGGTCGTTTAGTTGTCGTCGTTTTATATGTAGGCATTTACTCACAATGTGTGGTGACGATAAAACCCGATCAATCAGTTTGAAAAACTCCCAGAAGCTTTGAATCTTCAGCAGACGAGGCGCCCGGAATACCACGTGTTCGGTACCGAATTTCAAATAGAGCAAGTCCAATGGCATCAGGGCTAGGAGGTCCATCTTCAAGAAGATTAATTTGACTTTTGCTATCCCACTGCTAATCGAATAACAAGCTTACCTTAAACTGTAACTTCCTCATATAATTCTTACGCGTCAGATCGGTGTCCTTGACCCAAAAACCTTCAAACAAGTACATGATTCTGTGCTTAACGAACAGAATGTCAATTAGATAGATAACATCAGCGCAAATGTCAACAGCGATCCAGTATTTTGTGTTTTCAGGAGTTTGGTAGGGGAACGAAGTCCGCAGTGGGATAACCCACGCATTGTACAGGAAAGACAGTGATACAATGAACAGCCAAGAAATGTAAAATTTTCCCTGCGGATCCAGCACCGCATTCGTCGCTCCGGAGCAGAAGATAGGACAAAAGTAGTGACGATCACACGTTTGAGCCCCCGTGGTTGATTGCAAGGTTAGCGCAGAATTCTGAATGGCTAGTACTGGAAAAAGAGAGTAATGTCGATTTAATCTGAAACATTGGAATGTCAACAACGTTAAACATACATTCAGCATTATGCTTCTGAGTTGAAGGAGCCGTCGACGGGGCACTGGCACTACTAGAGGGTGTGGGTGGAATCTCCAGTTTACTTCTCATGCGCTTCGTTCTTTCCGAGAATCGATTCGCGAGATGTCTCAGACGACCTGTTACGAAATCGTTGTCTTCCGGTGGAGGACTCCTGAAATACAATTTAAATCACATGCATTCGATCGTTTTTGATAAACAATACTACTATGCTCACGTGACTTCCATGTCTTCGATGATTCTCTCGTTACTATCGCTACTGTCGGCCTTCGGATCGGAGACATTATCTTCGGGTTCGTCGCTTGCCTCTTTATACGGTTCATCGCAAAGAGAAGTCGCCGATTCCGTAACGCACATCTGCAAACTCTCCAGGGGAGTTCCAACCGAGGTCGGCGATTCCGACTTGGGGTCCATCGTGAAATGCTGATGTTCTAATTTGACCAACATGTTATTCTCATCATTGATAATCCGTTTGACTATTTCATGCGTACTTTTCAGATTGGACACCGCTTCTTCCGCATCCAGGCAGCCAATTTTCCCATTTCTAAAGTACAACTTGGACTTATAACCCTTTGGACTTAACGATTTGATACGCCTCTTCTGCGTAATATTCACTTTGAAGGTCGGCGATTTGACCCTGGAACTATCGGGCCTTCCGAAGCACATTTTCGTTGGACTGCACTTATTCTTAATCTGTTGCATCTTCTTCTCGAAAGCCTTCCGTTGGCGTTCCCTTTTGTACAGCTGTTCGTCAAATTCCCGCTCCTTTTTCAGGATTTCCTCCGTAACGGATATGAAATCTTCCAGTTCCTTAATGTCCTTGGAAATTTCTTCCAAACTTTTGTGCAGCTTGATCTCATCTCTGCTTCCATTTCGGGACATTCCACCGGAATTGGCGGAATAACGTCCTTTAGCCGAAGCAGAATACCTATCCGGGCAGAGAACCGTCTCCGAGCGGGACTTGTTGTCCTCCCAGGCGCTCGATAACCTTGCCGAGGACATTCTCACGCGGTACGCGACGACGCGCAATAGTCAACAGTCAACTCGCAACTAGAGGAAAAAAGTATAGCGAGAAATTAAAAGTTACAAGTAATCGATGTGCTTCTAAGCAAATACTAGGTAGTGATACTAAAGTAGCGGTCACCATCGTAGTCTTAGCACGGTACCATCAGTATGAACGTTGTGGACCGCATCAAATACATTCGTGGGGAGTGCTATGGTGAATACTAATCGCGTGATTGGCCATAAATTATGGTTGTAATATTACTGCACGCCGGGAACAGCAAAACGCTCGTTGGCGGTGGTATTTTGGAGCCGGGCCGTGTTAGTGGAGGGAAAAACTTGTCTTTGGTAAAACAAACATAACGGGGAGGATTAATTCAACTAGAAGTTTGTTTCCCAGGCGCACTACTGACACCATCAGTTACACACTTTTGCATACATGATTCTTCTGTAGAAAGTCTGACGGGTGGGTTTGATTCATAACCCCAAAATATGAGGCTGTGCAAGAAAATGGCAAAGAATAGAAGTTTATATGGAAATATTGGCGAATGGAAGATTATTAAAATTCACTTAAATCGTTCTAAGTTTGGTTCTAGTTGTTGAAACGTTAATATGAGGTTTCGTTGACAATGACCAATGCCTGTTATTGTTGTTGTGATGAAATTAGTGTTGTTGTGAGGTGCATATTAAACTTTCAATTTACCCTAATTTGTAATTTTTGTTGTCACTTTTCTATTGTTGGTCATTGTCATAGCAACCACATACAGCATTTGGTTAACCAGAACCAAAGTTAGATGGATATAAGTGAAATTTAAAATGCCTCCACGGTAATTCCTATAGAGGGTCTAGTATAAGAGTGGAGCGGATTCAAAACAAACTGCCTTGGCAACCTATGCCTATGTGATTACTAGCAACACTGCCAATTCAATCAAGATAGGCACTGCTCAGTTCGTTTGGCTCAAAACCAGCCAGTCCGCTCCTCTCTAGTAATTCCCATACACAATTTCAAACCATTTGCGTTACTTCTAAGCCTTCATCAATCATTACCGTGTTTTCACTGACTCATATCTTGGGGTTATGATTCAAACCGGAAGCTGGCCTATAAGAAATCTATCTTTTTTTCAAAATGAACCACCCTAACGTTATTTCCACTTGTAAAATTGACAAAAAAGGAAAAAGTGAACCTTCAATTCCGAGACCATTTGAATACAGTTTGATTGGAGCATTGACAAAATTTTGAATTTTAACCTTCGCTTACTGATCACATGATCACATGATCTAAATTTTACAGCTCAGATCAAATGATTTACTTAGATCAACAACGAATGGTACAATCAACCAGTGGAAACGGATGATTTTAAATTGGTTCACTACTTGACTAGCCTAATGGTCCCAAGCAAATCGAATAACGTACCCCATTCTAGTCGAAATTCTAGTACTACTCATTGTTTGTTTAGATTCGCTATGAAAGTTTGACAGATAAAATGAGGGATTCGTGGATTTTTCTATGTTTCAAGGGGTGCATCGATTAGCTTGGGACCGAAGATAATACCATAGCTGAGCCTAAAAGTTGAGCTCGTTTCTTCGGGACCTACTAGTCTTAGAGTTGCCACTATGGTACAACCATAGAGGTAACTCTAAGACTAGAAGGTCCCGAAGAAACGTTCTCAACTTTTTGGCTCAGCTCTGGTACTCTCTTCGGTCCCAAGCTAATCGATGCACCCCTCGAAACATAGGAAAATCGACTAACCCCTCATTTTATCTGTCAAACTTTCATAGCTAATCAAAACAAACATTGTGTAGAACTAGAATTTCGACTAGAATGGGGTACGTGCATAGTGGTAACTCTAAGACTAGTAGGTCCCGAAGCTTTAATTACAAGTAACATAAATTAATTACATTAACTCCAATATATTCATTCATTAAGTACAGCGAGAAATGTACTTTAATTACACCCCAGCGTACCGTTAGACCCTTCCGTACTTGATGTACCTGGTCAAGCGGGAACGGTGACAAAGGCGCAGAAGGCGGTAGTTCCAACAATCAATACGAAACTAACGATTTTAAATTGGCTCACCACTTTAGTAGCCTATTGGTCCCAAGCAAACGATTAACGTACCCTATTCTAGTTGAAATTCTATTACAACACTATGTTTGTTTTGATTCGCTATGAAAGTTTGACAGATAACATCAGGGGTGTGTGGATTCATGCAGAACATGCAGGGGTGAGTGAAATAGCTTGGGACTGCTTGGGACCGTTGTTCTGGTACTGAGTGAGCCAATAATAATAATGATTTTCTTCGGAACCCAGTGGTCTTAGAGTTACCTCTATGGTAGTTCTTTCGCTGGCCATTTCGCAGGATCAGATTTTTTTTTTTTTAGGCCGATAAGAGCAAGGGCCGAACGGAAACTGAAGCTGGTGTATACTTTGGACATTCTGCGACACGCTGTGCTATTTCCGGGAAATAGCGCAATAAAATCAGAGCTAATATGCAATTGACTTCCCAGCACGGATAACTTGAGTGTGTCAAGTTGATCGGTAACGATTATTTCGTGTCCTGTGCACATGGTCCTCATCGTTTCCTATCGGTTTGGAGTTCTGCCCATAGTATTGTTTAGTTTACCCATGGAAATATGAACAATGGGGAGGCGAATTTCATAAGTGCTCTCGCGTCAATTTTGAATACGGATGTGATTGTTTCCGGATCATACGATGGCCTGTTTACTTTTGCCTAATTTTCCATATCTAAGATGGCTCTCTTCAATCAATTTTGCCTCTTTTCATCATATGCGCATGATGCGCATCCATTTTAGTAGCACAGCAAACAAGGAGTAGCAATTTAAAATTTGTATGTTTTGTGGAAGCTGACATTTGTGCCTTTATAGTTTCACGCTAAGGCTTCCTTAGAATATCACCTTACGATTTTCCTCCCTTCAGTATCCTTTGAGTGTTTTGGCAGCGGCACAAGCCCTCTCGCTCTTGTGTGTGTCTCCTGTTTTAGGTTTAACAAAACGTGAATTTTCCCAACCAACAAAAACTCATACAGACGAAAATCCACGGATTGCAACCAACTGGTTACAAGCTGTCAAATCAAACAAGAATATCCACGTTTATTTTCGACATGAATACTTTTATACGATATCACATAACTTTTCTTTTAAAATACGTTTGAATCAACCTAGTTTATTTTTGTGGTCAGAACAAACTGAGTTTACATTTATATTTACCTCAAATATTTTTATTTCGATGATAGTTTTTTCTGCGTGTTATCATGACAAAAATTTGGACCCTCAGCAAAGCCGAAAGTTTGATTTTTTGGGGTTCTTATAGAGATTAGTGACGTTTAACGCTCGCATACTAGCGGGAGCAACGCCGTGTAAAGTTGTTTATTATTTTCCTCTGGCTAACCTACAAAAATGTATGAAAGTAGATCTGTAAAATGAGTTTGACATCGATTTGTTATGTATTTTCCTCGGATATTCACTAACACGCTCTCACATATCGCACCAATACAACCGGCCGTGAAAATCTCTATAGTCTAACTTTATGCCATGATGCCTTACAAAAAATGTTTTTGTACGTGAATTTTCTTTAGAAAATAATAAGAAAAAAAAAGATTCTTGATATCTTTTTCCAAAATTTTCAGAAAAATCAAATCGTAATATATTTTTTTAGCAGTGAACTTTCCCTTAAATCTTTACATTATTATTTATATTATAATATTTAGTTTGAGAAAAATATTGAAAAAATCGAAGAATTCACGCGTAACATTAGAAAATTAATGCAACTGCAAATGCATCTTTCATTAAATCTGTCAATTCAGGTATAAGCTAATATCATCATCTTTCGAACTGTGCTGTGAGCATAGCTTAAAATTCGAACATTTTTTAATCAGGAGGAAATCGTTCGAGAATTTGGTTGAATTTAAGGAAATGTAAAATTTGAAGACTCAAAGTTGAGGTTCTAATTAAACATTTTAAAACTGATATCCCAACAAACAATTGCCTATTGTAGAAACGGCTCCATGACGATTTTATTCAACTGCATGCTTAATAATACTTGTACTATTTTGAATAATGTATGGTATAAGGTATGTCGAGAAGCTTATATTCGACTTACAAGAGTTGTAACAGAGCCTATTCGATCAAATGTTTGATTATTCAGCGTTTATTAGACATCATTACTTCCTTAAACAGCGATGGTATAAATGATGCTTGATTCTCATGTGAAATAATGTTTAATTAGACACTATTATTCATTTATTTAACGATTATTCAACTACGAGATAATTAATACGAAAATAAGAACGGGACAGAGCAGGGTTTATTCTCGTTAGTGTGATTTTGTTGGTGTGTCATTATTTCTGTCGAAGCACAATACTAGAAAATTTATTACATATATACATACATACACACACATGTCGTTAGATGGGATTCGAAAACCATGACCTTCCGATCACCAGCCGCTTGCTTTGCCATCTGAGCTATCCTAGAATACATCCTAAATAAGCAATAAAAGCTTGAATCTGAATACCTATCAGCACTCCTAGCCGTAACTTTAGCTAGTTCAAGGAGATGTGAGAATGATTAACTCATTCATAGTTGTTTTACATGAGACCAATGTTACCTCTCCATTTCTCTAATTTCGATGGAAAGGATGCTGGGCTATTCTTTTCGATAGATCGATGAATTGGTTGATTACGATTTAAATTAATTAAACGTAGAAAATAAATAAAAAAAAAAGGATAGAGGTTGGGATTGAACTTGCGACCTTCTACTTGGAAAGCGGAAACGATAGCCACTATGCTACCAATTTTGTTTTGTTGTTAGCCTGAAACAGTGTTGTGGAATAATGAATGAAAACGCCGTTTGTAAAGCATTTACAAAGCATGCAATTAAAACATGGACGTATAGTGGTATAAGAGCTATTATGCTGACTGTATTCACCTTTATTCAGCAATATTGTTAAGCAATGCAATGGAATCTAATAATGGAGCTAGAAAACAATTATTAGACGTATAATAAAGCATGTTATTAAATCAATTGAAAATAGTCGAATCAAAGCTTGTGCAAATTACACTTATTCAGTATGTTATTAGATCAAACTTGTGTTGCTATAGCCTATTGGTCCCAAGCAAATCGACTAACGTACCCCATTCTAGTGTAAATTCCAGTACTATACTATATTTGTTTTGATTCGCTATGAAAGTTTGACAGATAAAATGAGGGGTTAGTGGGTTTTCCTATGTTTCGAGGGGTGAATCAATTAGCTTGGGACCGAAGATAGTTCCAGAGCTGAGCCAAGAAGTTGAGCTCGTTTCTTCGGGACCTTCATAGAGTTACCTCTATGGTTACGCAGAGTGAAGCTTGCAACACTGATGTCGATCAATGGGAATTTGTTTTATTTTGGCAACCTTTGTTTTTGTTTACACCTCGGATGACTTCACCTGGGTTGTGAAAATTTCCCCTAGTTTCGATAACAAAACTTCCCCCGCAACACTGCAGTGTTCGAAAAAACTCAAAAACTTAAATGTCATGCATGCGAGTTTATGCGCCTATGAGTTTTGCCTTGCAAAATTCAAAGTCGCAAAAATCACCGATGAGTTTTCAGGTTCAAAAATTCATTGCTTTATATTTTTGCGTTATTCATTGTTATTACTATTGTTTGTGCATCAGGGGTTCGAAAACTAACATAACATGCGTAGGCATGATATCAATTGACGTTTGAGAGGTTTTTATGAGTTTATAGCTGGAATGATTTTTCGGCGTTGTGAGTGTGAGTGCGTGAATATGCATGAGAATCTCAAGCGTGAATTTTGTTTGCCACATTCGCACGCGAGTTTATACTCGCAGGGAAGCTCAATGAATGAGATTTGAGAATGATTTTCCGAACACTGCAACAGAGTCAGTTTGTGCTCGATAAGTAGACGGTTTGACAGTTCGATAGGTAGATTTTGGTTTCAGTCTGCGTAACTCTTCTATTATTAACTCTGGTCTCGACTCTGGTTTTGTGCAATTAATCTCTTCATCAAAATTCAAAATTTCCACTCTACAGACCCACACCAACCGGTGGAAAGTAACGATTTTAAATTGGCTCACTACTTGACTGTCCTATTGGTCCCGAGCAAATAGATTAACGCACTCCATTCTAGTCGAAATTGTAGTAATACACTAGGCAACAAACAATCGCCTATTAAAGAAACGACTTCTTGACGATTTTATTCAACTGTATGCTTGATAATACTTGTACAATTTTTAATAATAACTTCTGTTCAGGCTTTGTTCACACAAATCTGGAGAATTTATTCAACCACAACATGGTGTTGGTTGAGGTATGTCGAGAAGCTTTTATTCGACTTCCATGAGTTGTAAACAGAGAGCTTATTCGATCAAATTTTTAATTATTCAGCGTTTATTTGACATTTTGTTTCCTTAAACAGCGATGATGTACACGCTTGACTATCATGTAAAGCAACGTTTAAATTAGACACTATTATACATTTATTATACGATTATTAAACTGCAGGAAAAATAACCCGAAAATAAAGACTGGTAGAGACCGACAGAGTTGTCTTTTCTTTAGTGATATGAGCTATTTTGCTGACTTTATTCACCTTTATTTTTTTTTAATTTTTTTTTTGTAGTGATCCAGTGGCAGCAACTTGCTAAAACTCTACACTGGACCCCTTTTATTGATAAATTTTGCTTCTATGAGCCTCTATTTTAAATCAACACACAGACGTTCCTAGGCTTTGGTACCCGTTTGGTCACTGTTGTTTTTGTGCTGATCCAAATAGTTTTGATAATATAATTGCGCATTCTTGTTTTTTTAAAAGGTTGATTTTCGTCCCAGTCTTGTCTTCTGTCGTCACTTATTTTGTCATTTTGTCTTGTGTATTAACCCCCACTTGTCTTGTTTATTGTGTCAACTTGGGTCTATTGTCCTTCCCCATCTGTTACTCTGTCATGACTAATTTCATTGATATATAAAAATAGTAATAACAATTACAGGATAATATGGTTATTTCTCGATTGCTTTTTCAAAGGGAAGCACCAGCTCCTGCAAACAATGCATCCGATCGTCGATCCGGCGCAACCGGCATCTCGCACACGCTTAACAACACCACCAGCAGGTAGAGGAAAATTTCCCCTATCTGATGATAGTGCCAGCACGCGCGGGCAAGCCACCAGTTACGCCAAATCGACGACCAAACGCACCGCCTACAAAAGCCGATACGCTCCCTTGAAAAAGTTATCGTGATTTCTACTAATTAATGAATTATTGACAATTACCTCTCATGATCCTTGGCTCTGATTTTAACTTACCACTTTTTGATTATTTATCAAATACCTCTCCCAGAATATATAACTCCCCGATGCTTTGTTGGTTTCTGGTCTCATTTGGATTGGTCCTGAATTTGTTTGACATCCTGTTCGAAGTAATTCTTTGAGTTCCAGCTTGCACGTGTCTCACGTCATATGATTCGCCATTCATAAAGATAATGGGTTAAAAGGGAGTAAAACATACATAAAGGTAGATTAGTATTAGTTGTACTTGATCCAAACAATAGAAAGAAGCATAGATGTCTTAGTAGAAAAATAAAACTAATAAATAACTAAAAGTGCAATGGATAAGTGTTAGTTCCGGGATCATTTTAGTGTTAGTAGTTATGTTAGTTTTGATCCGTATTCAGCCCTGCTGGCCCCTCCAGCACTATTTGCAGCAATTGTGATAAGATTATGCGACACTGCTACTACTACTATGTTAGATGTATGACTTGTCGCAACGCAATGTCTTTCAATAAATCACTCAATCAATTTGATGTTTGAAAATTTGCTCAAAAGGGCTTTGTTGACACATCATACCTTACCGAAAACTAAAGCACAACAATCCTAATTCTTATTTCAAACCTATCAACTTATTTAACACATCTTTCCTAAAATTTCACTTGTTCGTAAGCGCCTGGTTGAAGATATGACTTTCGCTATTGACATTGTCTGTAATTAACAAATACACTAAATAGGAAGATTTATTATACAACTTCATAGGCTAGTCGCCTCCCTAAGCGGACCCCCCGCGTCCTATCTCTTATGTTAATTAACTTTCTGAATTCTATAATTGAAGTTTATTTAATAAATAACTGAAATCTCTAATCTACCTACACAATCATAACCCATGCTTTTAAACTACAATTTAACGTGTTTCAAGTACTTCTGGCTTTTACATATCTTATCTTATATCTTTGTTCGTCCCAGATGACACCTTCAAGTGACTAAAATGCTTCACTTTGAAGTTAGTTTCCAAGCTAATTTTAAATTGTATATTGTATAGGGTAAATGTTCCAACTACGCTCTCACGTTTCCACTATGTCGCACCACAAAAATACATATGGGTATGTCACAATAAAAGCACACCACAGTGGAAAACCCGAGTCATAGTTCAAACACTTATCCCAAATCAAAATGAAGCACATATAAGATTAGTTACAATACCATGTACAAAAATGATGTTTAACATTGTTTTCTGAGTAATACTTCAATGAAAACAACAACAAAAGCTTGTCACGCAAGTAGAAGGAGCACTGTTGGGCACTTTCTGAAATATTTCAATAGTATAATTCCCTTGCAAACCCAAATAAATCTATCTGCGTAAAAAATAAATAAAATAAGAGTGATTTGCGGCAAAACCCGCCAGTATCACACCCAACGTCAGTGCCTATACGTAAGCGTACTACGACGCGGCTCTCAATTAAAGGAGTAACAAGAGTGATACTATCACTGCTAGACTAGATCTTTGGTTCTCTCATGCAGCGGTTTATCAGAGAGGGGAAGCTTAGTAATCCCCATCGCCTGCCCATGTCGCCATTCTATCGCGGCATGAGCCAGCAACGCCGACCATAAACCTACCGTCTCCAACACTCCACTATAAAGCATGAAATTAAGCCCGCCCACCAACAGCAAGGTGCAAAAACTAGCCAAGGGGAGGGACTTTATTCACCTTTATACAGCGATATTGTAAAGCAATACAATAAAATCTAATAATGGAGCTAGAAAACATTTATAAGACGTCTAATAAAGCATTTTATAAAATCAATTGAAAACAGCCGATGTAAAGAGTCAATGTTTGTGCAAATTACACTTATTCATTTTGTTATTTGATCAGCGTTTATAAAGCTTTTAATAAGTAAATTAATCTTATCAGAGCAAACAGCGAAATAAAGGCTCATCTATCGATCTCAAGGAGCTTTTTTCAGCACATCCTCTTTTATTCAGCATTGTACACTGTTATACAGCATTTATTCAACATGTATGCTTATTTGTGACTTTGAATTGTTTGTTGGGTTGTTAGACTGAACCAGTGTTGTCGAAAAATGAATCTAATACGTCGTTTATAATAGGGCGACCCCGGCGTAGTGGTTAGCATCCATACCTCTCACGCCAAAGTCACGAGTTCAAATCTCACCCCCGGACAAGTCACGAATGACCCAAGAGCGTTAAAGTGACTATAATAAAAAAAAAAAAAGAAAAAAAAAACGTCGTTTATAAAGCATTTACAACATGTACGCATAGTAGCATAAGAGCTATTAAGCTGACTGTATTTAACTTTATTCAGTAATATTGTAAAGCAATGCAATGAAATCTAATAATGGAGCTAGAGAACATTTATTAGACGTCTAATAAAGCATCCCAACAAACAATTTTAGCAGCAGATCAGCTTATACAGACAAAAATTAGCTGCATAAGGGAATTTTCTGCTGTATAAGCTAGTCTGCAGCTAAAATTGTTAGTTGGGATGTTATCAAATCAATTGAAAACAGTCGAATTAAAGTGTCAATGTATGTACAATTTACACTTATTCAGTTTGTTATTAGATCAAACTTCTTGCGTTGAATTGGGAAGACATTTAACGCTTTTACAGCTTTTAATAAGTAAATTAATCAGATCAGAGCAAACAATTGAATAAATGTGCATCTATCGATCTCAATGAGCTTTTTCAGCACATAATTTGACAACTCGTTTTATTCAGCATTGTACATGTTATGCAGCATTTATTCAATATATATGCTTATTTGTGACTCTGAATCGTTTGTTGGGTACCTTCAGTCCTCAGAGTTACTGGAGTTTTCTGGGGTACCCGAAGTTGAAAATTGTCAATAATTCTAGCTGGTTCTCCGGAAGATCCGTAATGCCCGGTATACAATAGTACTGGTTCACTAAGGCTGATAAACCAGCTGCTAGCAAAAAAGGTAATCAGCATGATGTAAACAGTTTTCAGCAACTGATTTTTATCAGCACGCCAGTTTCAGGTGCCCCTGAATTTGTAAGCTGACTGACATTTTGGTTTTCAGCATGATCGGCTTACTCGCAATGTGTCAACACTTACTCCATGCTGATGGTTTGAGAAAAATTATCAGTACTTTTGAACCAGCGTATGTGTAAAAAAAAAGCACTTCGCATGACATCCCTGTATTTAATATACATCATAAATAAAAGGGGCCCTAATACACTTCCCTGGGACACTCCAAGGTTATTCTCCACGGGACTAGAAGCAGAATCATTAAAAACAGTCCGACGAGATCTATCAGACGAATAGCTTTCAAACCATTTAGATGCAGTACTCGTAATTCCAAAGCGCTTGATTGATCGTAACAATAAGTGCCTACAAATTGTTTCATTGTTTCAATTGTTACGCTCCAAGATATCTTTCCACTTCGCTTATACCCAATTCAACGCGGTTTCACAAGAATGACCTTCTTGGTATCCCGAATGTTCTCGGGAATCGACTAAAGATTGAGATCCGCTAACCATGCTACTCTTCTGGAACGTGGAACATTACTGCTAATACCCGTATAACGGTAGTATGGTGAAATTGGTTTTTTTTTATTCATGCCGAATTTATATTCTTATTGTAATTTATTAAAAGTTAATTTTAAAATTAATGAAAAATACAGTGGAGGTACGTCAAATGTTGAGACCAAGCCACCAACTGCCTAAATCCAGGCCCGGCTATAATTGTAGCTTTTGAAATTCTGGATACCTAAAATTCTATTCCAATACCATTCTCCTACCATCAAAGGGAAGTTCATCACCCTAGTTAGCGCTGCACATGAAACATCGATTTGTACAATTACTGCAGCAGCGGTCTTGGTGGACGCCTAATTCTACCACCAGACAGCGTTCGCGTGCTTTATCAATTTCATTCCTACACCTGCAATTTGGACTGCACTCTGACACTTTACATTTCCTCTCTTAAATTGAATATTATTTTTGCTCATGTTGCAGGGATTATGGGTAAAACATTACAATGTAACTGCGAGCGTTGTATGAAATCTGAAACTAATGCTTTCTGTGTTTCAATTTTCAATATGGCTAATCGATTCCAGGATACCAGGATTTAAAATTTGAATTTCTTCACGCGAATGATTTCTTTCTTTGAACAAATAGGTACCTCAGACTGCATAACTACTTACCAACGATTTAGGACATTGATAATTGAAGAAAACTGAGTAAGAATATTGAAACTTTGCTTTTCGTTCCAAACAATGAAACTATTTTGACAATTTGCGTGCGAAGAAAATGTGCAAAAGAGGCCGTCTGAATATCGGCGCATGTCCTTTGATATCTTTCCCATCCCATCCCAACAGATGGCCGTCATGAAACAGCATGCGAATCTTGGTGTTTGTTTATCGATGCAGATTGCACGTGGACCGTGGCGGAGGCGTCGTAAGCAACAGGTACAGCACCACGTGGTCGTGTTTACCAACAAAAATCTGAAATTTATGACCTGCGCTCTTTACAATACCGGCGGAGATACTCTGGAGGATTTTCTAGTATAAAAAAGAATTAGGTAAAAAGAAATTTATTCGAGACATACGGCATCATAATCATAATAATACTAGCCCCTAAGATAATCCATGAAAAACGGAGTGTCTTCAGGAGCGTAAGGAATTATCGGAACGTCATAAGGCATGGGAAAGGTGGGATGCTGTTGATCAGGCTTCGATTCCATCGGGAAGAAGTTTTCCTCAATCTAAAAGAAGAAACAAGTTGGAAAAAATATGCGTAAATCTTGCCTCAATATGCTAGCTTACCACAAACTTTGGCAAGAATAAGACACCTGCCTCGTAGCTGTTGATCCTGAGCGGCGCTTCAAACTTGGCCGATTTATTGTACACACCCCAGGCAGCTTTCGAAAGATTCGCCGACGTCAGCAAGAACCAATACAGACCTCGATGAGACCACCGACAGTAGGTTTTGATGTGAGGTACTGCTTTGGTCCTATTCCTAGAATCACTTTTCCACTGATGCAAATAGTCCTTCAACCACTGCTGCTTATCGTTCGTGGCCTTCATATATGGTAGGCATCCCCCTCCCAGCAGATGATCATGACTGTTCCTAACATTGGAGAAACTTGGGAATATCATCTTGAAAGCAGGAACTCTTCGCAGTCCGATGGGGGCCGAGTCCCTCCTAAAACTGGCCATTATTTCCGACAGGACCCAAGACTGTGGAGTTGGACCAAGGCTGCCTATGCTGGAACTTTGAGCCACCAGCGGACAAGTATCATCGACAGGAGCGGAATGCTTTCCCAGTAAATAACCTAACCGAGGATGTCCCCATAGCGGTCCCTTAGGAGTATTAAGATGGCCACCAGGAACTGATGCAACTAGGAAAACGCTGAGAACGAATTACCATTTAAGTATCCTAGTTAAATCTATAGGAAATCAGTCTAAAATACTCACTTCACCTGACTGAAATCGCTCTTTTGAACTCTAGTCACCCACTGTTGCAGGTGACCAATTTTATATGAATTCAAATATGTGATCAAACTTTCCCGGAAACCTGTCTTGCTTTCGCCGAAACCTGTATCCGCATCCTCCGGAACCGCCGGTAACCTTGGACTGACCCACAGCCCCTGTGTCCGGTTGTGCCAATCGTCTTCGTATAAATTAGCCGTCGACACTACAACTCGCATCGACCCGTCCGTATATCCGTACAACCCCATTTTGGTATGGTGGACCCCGAAGGGTGTGCTAATGTTGACTTTCACTGCCGTTACGTTCGGTTTTTTCGAGGACACCATCTTCAGCTCGGGAGTTTCATCGCCATATAGAATCAATAATGGACGATCTTCGTATCCGGCAAAAAAATAATGCCCCAGAAGCCACCCGATATCCACCATAAAGTTCATTTGAACGGAACATTCCAGCTCCCCCAGGCTACCGTCCAGCAGTTCCTGAAACGTTACCGACAACGGTTCCGAGTGGGTCACTTTGGCATCGGTTATAGTCGTCAGGAAGTAGTTGTAGGGAGCTGCATCCGCAAGCTTCTTGGCCATTTGACCTTTGGGAGCTACCACTGGATAGTAGTCGTGAATATTCCGTGGGATAACCTTTTTCAATGAAATTCCCGTCTCTTTGGGTGGATCTGGTTTCTTCTGTGCCTGTGAACTGCTGGTCGACGGTTGGGGTTCTGTTTTCTTTTGCTCTTCACGTATTTTAGCCATTTTCGCCCTACGCTCGGCAAACAGATCAGCGACGGCGTTACCTTTCGGTGGAGATTTTTTGCTAGAAGAGGAACTGGTCGATTTGGCATCACTATTTGCGGTGGATACACTTCCGGGCTGGGAACTAGCTAATTTCGGCGACGATCCACTGGTGGAGCTCGGTTGCGAATCGAGTTTGGTGTCGTTCTTAGAATGCTTCGTCGGAGGACGATTATTGTTTAGCAGGTCGGGATAAATTTGGGCTAAAATTTTGAGCTGTTCTCCAACCACCTCCCGGCTCATGAATAGCTCGTCCGGTATGCGATACTTGTCCTTAGCTGGAGCTTCCACTAGAATCGATTCCACTACAAAACAGCAATGCGTGAAGGTTAAACGGTGTGAATCGGGTGTAAGCAGTTACTGATACTTACAATGTGGATGGGAAAATTCCTTGAAATGCGCGGGATTCTTGCGGTAACAATCGGAACCATACTGGCAAATCTTATCTGGCACTAGAAGTGTAGAACAAGAATGGTAAATGCTGAGAAAGCTGACGGACATGGATCAAACTACTCGAAACTACTTACCTTTCTCAATGGTCCTTCTTTTATTACTTTCCATTTTATTTTATCAGTCGCTTATTTTTTAAAGGGATTAACTTTTACAATAGCAAATAAGAACACACTAATTTAAAAACTAGAAACCTTTTATTTATTTCCTTCGAGAATTTCGAGCCGCGCAAGCATCAGATGCTGTTCAATCTGCAAAAGAGCGGAGCATCGGTGGATTGGACAGAATAAGAAAACCAAAACAAAATTTGCCAAAATGTGACAGGAAGAAAATGCCTTACACAGTAGAGGCACAAACGAAGTGACAGACGACTAACTGGCAAAGAAATCAATTAAAATAATGTGGTTCGCTGTAATAGAATTTTCTTAGAAGCTTTTGCCATCATCCACCAGATGGGATAGTATTTTTGTTTTGATTTGAACGTAGTTGGTTTTGTGTGCAATATGATCTTTGACAGTGTGCAAAGAGTGTATAATTTTGTCATTTTTTTTATGCATTTCAGTTTAGAGTAGAGTGAAAGAGATAGAACCAAAACATTCTAGTACAATCCATTAGTAGTGTTGCCATGTGGTACAATCCAGTAGTAGTGGTGTTGCCATGTGGTACACTGAAAAATTGCAATAGCAGGTGCGTCACCAAAGTTTTCGAGCTGCTCCGTCTGTCACTTCGTTTGTGGTACTACCAACTACGATACTTTTAAATTGTCCGTTACATGCTTGTTCGATGAAAAACTTGCGAGAGTTATGTCTGTTTGTCTGTGTTTAAATGTTATCTTACTTTAGTCCATGTAATTCATATATTTATCATTCAAAGTAAAAGGTACAAATCAAGTTCGAATTACGCTCCATTGCTCCGAACAACCGTTTCACTTCTCATTTTCTCCCCCGACTGTTTTCTTCTCGAGTCGGTAGAAATCCTTGCTGTTCTCCTTGTGCAGATTCAGCTTCAGAGCGAACCCATCGGCCAAATCCTGAATCGTATCCATCTCCTTGCTGGTCAACCCTTCCGGGAGGGTAAGCTGTTTGCTTTTCTCGTCTTCCACAAATGCCTCCAGCGTTTTCGTCATCGTTTCCGTAAATTTGATCTGCTCGTCGGTTTGCCGCTCGTCCTTGCGTTCTTTCAAACCGAAAGCACGCGCACATATGGTTCGTTCTTCCTGTCGATGCTTTTCCCAGCGTTCGTTTAAAATTTTCAACTCCTTTACGATGTCCTTGTTGGTCGGTTCCAGTCGCTGAGCTTTCAACAAACTGGTCTTGGCACGCTGGTATTCTCCCAGGTTCATCAGGGCCCGTCCCTCGTGGAACAACGGTCGTGACATACGATCAATATTTCCGAGACGACGGATTTCGTTGATCATCGAACAGGCCCGACGAGGATTTTCCTTTTTGTTGTAGCAAACGGCCAGGCTCGTGTACAGCGAAATCAGTGTTTCGGTTTGCTCTTTCTGTTCTTCCTCGTCCTTCACGTTGCACCGTTCCAGGAAGTTGACGGCTTTGTGGTAATCGTTGATTGCATTCGCAACCATGTTCCGCTTGAAGAAGTCCTTGGCGTGAGTCCTGGTGTCGGTAACTTTCTGCTTCACCACAGCGTAGGTCATTTTCTCCTCTTGGGTCAGTTTATCCAAGGCCTCTGCATCACCTGGATCGGTAAAGCTAACCAGCTTCACGATAAACAAGGCGTCAGCTTTGGGTTTGATCCGTGGTTTGCATCCCAGTTCACCAAACAGAACCTGATATCCGATCACGAATTGTGCCTCCTCGCTGGGTTTCATGGACTTGACCGCTTCCTCCAAACCTCCGACCACTTCGTCTTTGCCGATGGTGAATGTCTTGAATTCGCCACGCATCGAAGTGGAATCGAACGCGTACGTCTCGCTCTCAAAGTACCCATTGTAATCGATTGTGACCCGGGCGCGATCCGGAACCAGCTCTTCACCAACACCCTGCTTGGTGATGCGTTTGTACACAAACTCCGACACCATAAACATTTGCGCACGCAGCTCATCGAAACTCCTATCCCAGGGGCTCATTATCTTCCGGTGGGCATCCTCGTCCTCGTCGGCACTGCCGTAGTCGTCTTCCATGAAGAACTCCCCCCCGTGGTCGTTGTACTTTGTGCTGATCTGAAACTGGGCACCATGTTCGCCGAGCAAATCGCTGGAAGATGGAGGAAGGGGTGGAAACAGTTTTTCGATGTACAGTTGAAAACTATTACCTGATGTTCAGCGCTTCCTTCAACACTGATCCGTCCATTGTTTACAGGTTCTAGTGGAATTTAACGCGTAAATCACTTAAAAGCTGAGTAAGCAGAAAAAAAATGGTTCAATCAGCTTTGTCCGGTAGCGTGGTCGGTTCTCTTTTGTTATTTACTTCGTCTTCGTAAAAAAGTGACAAACAAGTGCGCCGAAAAAGATTTGTTCGATGCAGAATCCAACTTCGTTGTGGAGTGAAACGTTTCTGAAGGTTCTCGAGCTTGCTGCCTTTGTATGCCAAGTGCAACAGAAACAAAAACATCAAACGGTGCGCGCTGCACCATGGACGCATACCGGAATTTAGAATGGTAATTTTCCATTCATTTATCACTCTTATTTCACCAGTTAATAATAAATCTCACCCAACCGTAGGTCCAAACAGAACCGGCGTAGCGAACAGCGATTGCTGGAGTACTTTTCCGTCGATTTTTCCCAATACGAAGAGGACATCTTCAATCTGCACATTAACGAAGTCGATGCGGTGCACCAACTGAACGATACGTTCCGGGATGACAATGCGGTGGCCTTGGAATACCCAGTAGATCCGCGAACCGGCATGGAAGTAAGGCAGCTGGATATCGATACAACCAAGGGTATGAGATTGTACGATAGCTTTCCCAGTGGGTCCATGCTGACGAGGGCCGAACACCAGCACTGCTTGATGGTTTTGAACAGAAAGAACATGAGACTCGGGTTTGAGAGTGCCGAGGATCGGGAAGCTTTACACAAGTATTACGCCCTGAAGAAGAAACTGGGCAAGGAGCCTTTGCTATATGCAAGCTTTGTCAAGAATTACTTCAACAATCACTTGGTCTGTAGGAAAAGCACGATCGAGAAGGATTTGGACGATTTAGTCGTTGCTATCTGGAAGGGAAAGGCCGGCAATATGTTGAGCGAGATCTCCAGTAGAACATATATATTGAGTACGGCAGTAATGTGGCTAAACTACAAAAGCCATGAACAAAATGTGCAATTTGAGCCCGTGTCCGAAAATGTGGTGGAGCATGGAGTTGTGAGGAATATTTTCACCGAGAATTTGCTACAGTGTAAAACTCTGAAGCGAAACAAACGAGTTTTGGACAATTTTTTCAAGGATCAACATTTTTCGATGCCGATGAATGATGCTGTTCAGGTTGATACAGTACTGAAGCAAGACGAAGACGTGAGGTTCGTAATCGATTCGGGGACACTTTGTCATCTGTTGGACTGTGCAAGCAATATGGACGAGCAATGGATGGTGCCTTTGCGAATTGAGACGGTTGAGCATCGAAATGTAATTCTTATTGGGAAGAAGTTTCCCGCAACGAAAATGTCCACGCACGCGAGAAACGTAAAAGCGCACAAGTATCTAGTGAGAAGCTTCATGTCGATTACCAAAAAAGAGGCAACCCATGGTTTGGATAAGAAAACGGAGGAACGAGATGCCAAATGCTCCAAAGAAATCGACTACAAAGTGGTAGAGTTCGATGAGTATCTTCGTTTGATCGATGCGAAATCTAAAACGCAATATCATCCTCATCGAAACAGCCGTCTTCAATTATGGAAACTACAGGATGGAGATGATCAGTATAGGTTCCTGATAAGATCCCGAATGGATTGCTACGAATCTCTGCGTAAGATGAAATTCTACATAAATATATCGATCAAACTGGAATATCAAGCAGAGTTCGGTGCTGAGCAGATGACCAAGAGTGAATTGATTCGAGAATGGGTTCGTCAATTCCTTAGGCCCAATTCCAGGACACTTCGGCTTCGGATCAACGTGGTCACTCATGCCATCCTCTCACACCATTATCTGGAACTGAAGGACATCGAAGAGGCGTTGAAACGAACGTACGACATCGAACCAGCAAATCTCATTACAAACCTCTGGCAAACACTGAAGCTCCTGTTGAATTTCCCTCCTGGAGAGCACATAATGCACCACGATATCAAAAACAAAGAAACCATCATGATCCTCTCCAGCGATAACATGACCAGCACAGTGGGTTCATCCATCGATCTGGGAGAGCTGTATTCTAACGTCGAATACGTACAACCAGCCTTGGAATCGTACCAGTGGATTCCTATCGACACATCTGTGATAACTCAACTGCATCGCGAACACACGCTTCTACCGTGCACTTTTCCTCATTGGAACAGCGTCCAACGCATCACTTCCAGGGAGAAATTCAAGCACAAACGTCCTGCTGCTGCACCACCACCTTCGGTGGTGAAAACTAAGAAGAAATCCAAACGTCGCAAACAGAAAGATTACGAGAAGAAGCTTCAAAAGAAAAATCAGAAGGTTTTCGTAAATGAGATACAGCAATCGTTGAACACATTTGCACCTTATGAGGGACCTTCACGGAGTAATGCCTTCATGACCAATGCAACGAAGAAGGACCCGACGGACCTGGTTAGCTTCGCCAAGGCACGGGAACCGTTCGATTATCAAGCGTACATGAAACAAGCAAGTGCGAAGAAAGAAGACCAATAAACTGTAACGAAACAAACTTTTTTCTTCCTACCAGTTAATGTCTAATTTATCACAAATAATCCCTGTTTGTGTGTTACTCTAACGTTTCACCCCGTTGGTTGATGTAGGTACTTTTCCACCATTCGCTATCCAGTTTGTGCTTTATCGAATTCCACGTGAAATGCGTTGGCGGTTGTTCTTCACCATTGAGGAAGGTAAAATGCCTGCTCAGCTCGATGGCCAATTTGGAACGGATCAAACCCACCGAGCCGTACCGTTCCGGTGCCGGATGGTACACGCGTCCACTGAGCGGAAACATACAGATCCGGTTGGGCTCCCATGGTACGTTCAGTAGATCTCCCGCGTGGGCGAATGCCAGCCGTTCTATGCCTTCTGCGAATTTTCAACATGCAATCATTACATAAATTCGATATAGTATCTCAATCTATCAAAACCTACCCGCATCCCGAAAAACGTGGGTGAACACAACGGGAACGTCATCGCAGCGGATGTAGTTCCGTTCGCGACCGCAGGGCGATACGAAGGGAAAGTGCTCTCGGTAGCGGTCGCCATCGTTCAGGCGCAGTCGCTTGAAGAAAAATTCCAGGAATTTCTTCTCCTTGAAGCAGGATGTGAAGTTTTTGATTCGGGCATCATCCAAGAAGAGCTGGTAGTGGAATATGAATTTTAAATATTTTTAACACGTATTTTCTATATTCGGCGTATATCTGGAATACGACAAGAAGTGAATTATATTCAGGTCTTCGTAAGTGTGACGAGAATTGCCTAATCATATACTATCGTATCTGAAAAACTGGCATTGTTTTTCGATGCTTACCGACAGAATTACTTTTTTCTGTCTGTTCTTAGCTCGAGGATATTTTATCTATTAATCAAAGGTTTCGTTAGGACGTTGGGGTCCAGTATTAGGATAATGCGAGTCTGGTCCACACTTGTCAGACGATCTGCTTGTTTATGCATTTCGAGTGGCTTACCATTCCTTCATGATCGATGTAGTAGAAATATTCGCGTAGTTTTGGTGCTGGCGATTGGCCTTGAACGTAGCTTACACCGGACGAAAAACTTCTTCTCGCTGCCGATATCATTAGCCGTTTAAAAATCATGTTCACCCTTAAATCAACTATTGACAAAAAATCTGCCCAGATTGAAGATCAGAAATTTTCACCATTGGATGTGTAGCCGCACTTTTGAACCAAAACAAAAATCATATGATTTTGTATGCCAATTTCCAATTTGAGGACGGATCTATGCCGGTGTATGCCAACCCGGGGGCAACTTGACAAGTCCAGTACATTTCCAGTGTACTCCGAAAATTTGGTGCTGGTGGTTCTGTCAAACTAACAAATTTCAGAAGTGTTATCTGAATAGGGCGAATGCAGATATGTGTATGCCAACTTCCAAGGTCACGTACACTGATAAAAATAGTATGGTATCACGTACCATTGAAATGTGTTTAATTATACCATGACAGCTCATAGTAAAATCAACCGATGTTTATTTCAATTCTATTATGTTTTTAACTTATTTACTATGCTCCCCATAGAATTTCATGTAGTATTATTAATAACATTCATGGTTAAAAAATACTTCAAATTTATCATGTTACCTTGAGAATATGGTAACATCAACAGAAATGCTGTTTGGTTGGAAAACAAAACCATTACTATTTCACTGCTCTGCTAACCGTGGTAATCACAGATTATTGCATGATCGCCATTTAAAAAAAAAAACTCATTCGACAAGTGCGTATCAGCGGGTATTTTTCAGGTTGCAGATAAAAGTGGCAGCTAAAGTTGAACTATTGGATCATTCCTGGAATCATTGTTGTTGTGGAGGTAAAACTCATTAAAGGTAAACAATTTTAAGTTAATGAAGGTTTATTTATGTGGAAGCAGACGAAATACCGGAACAGCAGAATTTTCTCGATCAGGAGCTTGATTCATCTGTTTATGTCAATTGGTAATCAGTAACTATTATTAAATATATAATTTTTAACATTAGATTTTTGACAGGCTTTGAACCATATGGAATAACGGACACAAACATGCACTTTGATAAAAGCGTCGTGATCTGACCGGCACCGCCTTCCTGCAATCCTGCTAAATCTCTGGATCAAATCACAACCATTGCTCAACCAGGACCATTTAGTGTGTGTATGTTGTGCAGAGTATTTCAAAATAAATAAATTATGAAATTTTTTATTTGATTGGAATCTACAAAGAGGTCGAAAGTCTCAAATCAATGCAATTTTATTTTTACAGTAGAAATTACTACATAAATATGGTTAACAATACTGTTCTCAATGGTAGTAGAATTAACTGAAATTTCGTTTACTACAACAATAATTTACGTTGTAGTTGATGCAATCATTTTTGTTTTTGTTTATACTAGAAGAATGGTTCACCGTACTACGCCAACGTTTTTGACGCAGCATGGTAACATCAACAACAGTTGTATTCATTTCAAATACAATATTCGTTCTACCGAAATTTAGTGGTATTTTGTTTTCATTTTTAACCTACGAAATAGTAGTGGTTACCATGGGACTGTTTTCAGTGTAAACAGTTTACTGACTGACTTCCAATGAGAGGTAAACAAGTGAGGCCCAGTGAATTTGTTTGACGTCACACTCTGCCAACCATTTAAATTACACAGAGAAAAAAAATTACCCTAAATTTAAGTTCTTTTGACGTTAGGACTACGTCTTTGATTTCTACATGGGGGTACACTTTGTGAAAACCGAAAATGGAACATGTAACAAATTAAGAAAGATTTTGAAAGTTAATAACTCAGCTGCCCCTGGTCCAATTTCAATAATTTTATCACCAATCGATCAGAAATATGGCTACGCATAGATAACAACGCTTCCGAATGAAAACTATTGAAAAACTGGTAAATGTCCAGCATTGTCCAAAAGCGTCGAATTAACTAACAAATCCACCAATCAGTGCTAACATTTGAAAACGGCGCAAAAGCCATTTGTAAACAAATGGTTTGTGGGCCCTTTACTCGCTACCCGAAGAAGGCCCACGCAAACCAACAGCATCGTCAGGAAGGGGAAAATTTCCCCTACCCGATGTTGCTGTTGTGTCGCGTGGGTGTACTTCAAGTAGTGAGTAAAGGGCCCACAAACCATTTGTTTACAAATGGCTTTTGTGCCGTTTTCAAATGTTAGCACTGCAATTACCTACATGCATATGCTGCTACCCCAGCACAGTCGTCAGAGAGTAGTAAGTAGACGAAACAAGTCGAAGTGGCATTCGCCTCCGATCGTGAGTCGCTGCGGGTTGGTTATCTATGCCAAGCGTGTCACCCTCGCTCCAAACGACATACAGCTCGACAGCCTCATCCGTGTTGAACACCCAGCTCAGAATTGATCAACCATCATTACAAAACGGTCCTTTTCAGGACCACCATAATTTTTTTAATAGTATTATTTGGACATTTGTCAAGGTCATCAGTTCCCGCAAGTAGCTAGCTATCAAGGCTCAACCTGGTCTCTATAGAAGGTGTGGAATTGTAGGCCCGAATGTATGTATTAGTGAGATTAATCATCGTCCGACCATTTTCCAGAACACGCTGGTAGGAAGTGTTAAAAATCCATATAGAATTTGAGAGAAGTGGGAATAATTCGCTTTGGGTGTATATTCAGTCCCCAGAAAGCCAATAAAATCAAATTTGTGAGAAAATTAGCTCTCACGAGTTCAATCTCTCGAAGTCCCTCCTTTTTTTTACATATTCTGCTCAAACGATACTTTCCGCCCCGCCCCATTAATTTAATTCGGAAGGAAATCCTGTGAGGGGTGAATTGAATGCTCTTTAATACCAAAATGCACAAAACTTAAAAATTCATAAATAACAAAAAAATCAAAATACACCTTTTAAAATCGGGTAGATGAATTGAAAATACTCAAGATGACAGTCCCTTGGATTCTCTTCATCAAGTTTCTCTTTGAAATAAATACTACAAATTTGATACGCCTACAAATAAAAAACGGTAAGAGTTAAGATAATTGATGATTGATCAATTAAAAGAACTAAATGTTCACATTTGTTCCGTCCACTAGCGGTCCTACGTCAAGCTTCCGTTCGTGCCCCTAGGCACAGATCCTTCTACTTTTTACTTAATTTTGGGTAATTTTGAGTTTTGCATCCCACTCTCACTTCTTGTTGTTGTCAAAAACGGAACGAGAGATTCGACTTTCTCATGACTATCGTTCAATAAGCTACTAGTGAGTATATGAGATATTCTCAAATTTGAGTCAATTTAACTTAATTTTTGGTAGTCAAATGTAAACTACTATAAGCGGTTTACTGAAAATTAGCTTATTGAACGGAACAAGGGAGATGAGTGAAAAGAACTTGATTTTGGGTAATTTTACGGTTCCGTGTAGGTTTTGCACCGTCGGGGTTAACCTCAATCTGTTGACAGTTCAGTGACAGAGAACAGACATCCAAGTCAAATTCCTAAAGTGTGTAAGAATAGAAATTTGAAACTATTTACGTGGACCTCGACGTGGACTTAGTCGTTTTTTTCTTGGGTAGATTTCCCGCATAAACGCGAACCATAAATTGACCTTACCGATAATGGTTATAAATTGTTTATAATCCCTCCTTAACTTTAACTGAAATGGTTTTGGAACCTTACATGAACGTTTGTGTGATAAAGTTTTAACCTTATGTATTATGGTTTTTAGGAAGCGGACCTTACAAATAATGGGTTGTTAAGAACCATTACCATTTCAAATTCTTGTTTTCTCCATACATTTTCGGAACGAGAACTATATTAGAACGTTTTTACTTATGGTTTGAGAACATTAATGGTTATGGTTATGGTAGTCAGTAAGGCCCATGAATGGTTTTGTAACATCGATCAACTTTATGTGGAATATATCGCGAATTAATCATGTTTTGTTGTTTTTTATATCATCCACATCCAGAGGGCCAGTCACTTTCGAATGTATGGGATTGTTAGGAAACCATTTGAAAATGCATGAACATTTTCAGTTTTTATTCATTACCGTCTTTATGGGCAGTTTTAGATGCACAAAAATTGCACGAGTACATTACTAAGGTTATAAGGTAAACACTCGTTTATTTGTTTCCTTCTGTGAAAGCATGTTAAGTCACAAATCGTGGATTTTCTGATATTCTCCATACTGCAAAAAAGATTTTCCTACCACTGAAGGGGCGACATCTCTCGGATCTTCAGTATAGCTACTACTCAAATCATATAATTAATTGGTTGCCTGTAAATTAATAATTATCAGTTCGCGATATATTCCACGTAAAGTTGAGCGATAATACAAAACGATTAATGGACCTTACTGACTACCATAACCATAATCATTCAAGAGCAAATTTTCATTATGTCGTAAGTAACATTCGCATCAATCCGAGAAAAATAAAGTTTTGTTTTGATGACCGAAAAGTTATTCCTATTTCCAAGTAAACACATATAATCTCATAGTGATAGCAATGTTTGACATATTTAGCAGGGTTTTAATCATACAAATGCAAATCGCTAGCTTTCATGGTGTTACCGCGAGGCAATTAATTTAAAACCAAAACCATAAGATAACCACATAGTTGCATCCCGTTTGCATAGCCCTAGCTGACGTTGATACCAAGGCCAAGAATATGAAATGAAAAGTAGGGCAAAAGGAGCGAGAGCTCGTTTTACATAATCTAACTGCAGTATTTACTTAGGAACGTTTCTGCGTTCAAGTAGGATAAACACGCCCACGCATGGCATGCTTGCGCATCTAGGTTACGTTTAGCTTTCCCTCTCTGTTTATCCTTAACGAAGGATATAATTATAATGTTTAAACGTTACAAATGTCTCATTCTTATTTGTAGAGCCATATCATATCTGAGTTACAAAAAGAAATAAACTTACAAGATAACCTGAGAAATCCCAGATCTGAGAGGGCATAGTATATAAGATCCAAATAACACAAATTTACCCTTTCAAGGGCGATCGAAATCCTAGCTAATAGAATAGGCAAAATTAGGTCAAAAGTCCGGTATTGAAAGGGATATGTAAAACCCTGGACGAACCAAGTAAAAGTTTTACATAATTATAAGTTGCTAATGCAACACGTAGCTGTAAGATCACTTTGTACAATTTTGTTGAATAAAATGAAGTTTCATAGGTTACTCCAGATTCTTCTCTTTTTTGAATCCGAAAGAACTTTCGGCCTAGAAGTGAAAACTTCTCTCCTTAACCGGGGAAAAAAGTAGCTCCTAGAATCGAGAAACAGTGTCTGACCTGAAAGCGAAAGACTCTCCCTAACCGGAGAAGAAAGTAGCTTTTGGCGGCGACATTTCATGGTGGCTCCAGAGAGGAATCTTGGAGGACGTTTTCCGACGTTTTGAGCCCGCGAACTTCCAGTCAGTCGAAATCTGACTGCAAAGAACCGCAAAGTTGGCGGTTTAAGTGGGCCGTTGAGCCAAAGTGTCAATCTGACAAAGTGTGGCGTTAAGCCAAATAGCAGTCAGTCGAAATCTGACTGCAAAGAACCGCAAAGTTGGCGGTTTAAGTGGGCCGTTGAGCCAAAGTGTCAATCTGACAAAGTGTGGCGTTAAGCCAAATAGCAGTCAGTCGAAATCTGACTGCAAAGAACCGCAAAGTTGGCGGTTTAAGTGGGCCGTTGAGCCAAAGTGTCAATCTGACAAAGTGTGGCGTTAAGCCAAATAGCAGTCAGTCGAAATCTGACTGTAAAGAACCGCAAGTTGGCAGTTCCAGTGGGCCTTTGTGCCAAATAGTGTGGCGTTAAGCCAAATAGCAGTCAGTCGAAATCTGACTGTAAAGAACCGCAAGTTGGCAGTTCCAGTGGGCCTTTGTGCCAAATAGTGTGGCGTTAAGCCAAATAGCAGTCAGTCGAAATCTGACTGTAAAGAACCGCAAGTTGGCAGTTCCAGTGGGCCTTTGTGCCAAATAGTGTGGCGTTAAGCCAAATAGCAGTCAGTCGAAATCTGACTGTAAAGAACCGCAAGTTGGCAGTTCCAGTGGGCCTTTGTGCCAAATAGTGTGGCGTTAAGCCAAATAGCAGTCAGTCGAAATCTGACTGTAAAGAACCGCAAGTTGGCAGTTCCAGTGGGCCTTTGTGCCAAATAGTGTGGCGTTAAGCCAAATAGCAGTCAGTCGAAATCTGACTGTAAAGAACCGCAAGTTGGCAGTTCCAGTGGGCCTTTGTGCCAAATAGTGTGGCGTTAAGCCAAATAGCAGTCAGTCGAAATCTGACTGTAAAGAACCGCAAGTTGGCAGTTCCAGTGGGCCTTTGTGCCAAATAGTGTGGCGTTAAGCCAAATAGCAGTCAGTCGAAATCTGACTGCAAAGAACCGCAAAGTTGGCGTTTTAAGTGGGCCGTTGAGCCAAAGTGCAAATCTGACAAAGGTCAGATAGTGCGAACATTTGGGCTCGTCAAAGCCAAGTAGGCTTATAGCCAAGTGATCTGAAAAGTTTCAGAAAATCCGGACATCGGTGGAAGTGGACATGAACGATTTGCAAAAAGAAATTGATGAATTGGTCGAGTATTTCAACGAAATCGACATTCAGGTTGCAAAATTAAAAAAAGTAAAGAAATATAAAAAGTGGCTAAATGAACCCCTTCCAAAGGGAGTGTATTGTGTAAGCAAGGCGTTTCCAGTGACCTTGTGGCGCGGTACCGATAAAGAAAAAGTGTTCCGGCAACATATTAGCAAATTCACTTTACACCACGCCACAAAGAAGTAGCTCAAGCCAGAGTAATAAAACGCCGCACTTTCCCACGGCTGAAGGCCAGAAGCAGACCACAAGCAACAAGGCTACAAGTTCATCAAATCCGGACTCCCACGGCTGAAGGCCGAAAATATCACAAAAGCTATAGGCCAACCGAAATCCTAGAAGGACGTCCAGTGGCAAGGAGCAGACCAATGGCGAGCTGTTAGGCCATTAATATCAACAAAGTTCAAATTAAAGTGTGAGTAAAATCAGAGTTGACGCTATTATATTATCAGGTAGAAATTTATAAATTAAAAAAAAAAAAAAAACAAGATGAGTGAAAAATTTGTTGTTAATAAAAACGGACACTGTCGTCTTTGTTTTGAGAAAGACGACAGTGATAACATGGTGGCCTGCGACGATTGCGATCGCTGGTTCCACCTGACCTGTGTAGGATTAGATCACATACCGAAGAAAAAAGAGCCTTGGACATGTACAAAATGTACTAAGATTAGAGTCTATTTGGCTACACAGGAAGAGCAAATACAAACTCTTCAAAACAGGAAAGAATACAAGACTAATGCAGATAGCCAAGTAGAAGCTTTCGAAGCGATCATTAAAAAAATTAATGGTATCAATGCTAGCGGACAAAACACAACGGAAAAATACATTTTAAGACAGTCATTACTGGAGTTGCCATATTTTGATGGAAACTTCAAAGCTTGGCCAAGATTTAAAAAAACATACCTCGAAACCACACAGCGGGGAAATTTTTCGGACCTTGAAAATTTACACCGTATACAGAAAAGTCTAAAAGGAGATGCATTGCGCGCGGTTAGCGCACTTCTTCTCGACTCCGATAATGTGGATTTGATAATACGAAAATTAGAGGACCAATTTGGAAGTGTAGAATTGGTTTATTCTGGATTATTGCAAGAGGTTCTTGCAACTAGAAATCCTCGTTTTGAAACCCCAAAAACAATGGTGGATTTCATCTCTGCAATTGGGAATTTGGTAATTAATATGACGTGTCTTGATCATAAGGAATATCTAAATGATCAAAGATTAATTAGAGATCTGGCGGGAAAATTACCCAATGGGCTGCATCAACAATGGTTGATGCATGTAAATGAAAATAAGACATTGTCAACTATATTAAATCCATTTATCGCTCCAACACTATGTGATTTCTATGAATGGTTAAAGCCCCAAGAAAAACTGGCTACAATGTTGATAGCTGATAAGGGGATTAAAAATGAAAAGTTTTCCAGATTGGAAAGACCCGATAGAGTGAACTACCACAGTACAGGGTATCCTAAGTGCCTTAAGTGTGGACAAAATCACCGATTAACAGGATGCAATGAATTTAGAGGATTGTCTTCCGAAGAAAGAAGACAGTTTATAATGAAGAAGAAACTTTGTTTTTCATGTTGCAATCCAAATCATCTATTAAAGAATTGTAGAGTAGCACGACCATGCAATATTGACGGATGTACCAGTAAACATAATCGATTGCTACATCCAAGAACTGATAAAAAAGAAAAATTAAGGAAAAGTTCTGAAACCACTATTGCGTCTGACAAAGTAAACTGTCACGTACAAAAACACAACATGGTGTATTATCAAATTTTGCCTGTTACTTTGAACAACGGAAAAGACAGTTTAAAAACTCACGTATTTTTCGATTCAGGTTCATCGGTAAGCTTAATTCATAATAGCGTAGTTGAACGATTGAATATTTCAGGATTTAATAAGCCTATGACTATAGCTTGGACAAACGGAGAGGTCCAAGAAGAAACTAAGAGTATGACCGTTCAAGTACATATAAAAGGTGAAAACGGGAAATCGTTTTTGCTTAAGGATTTACGTACAATTAATGAACTGGCTTTACCCATGCAATCTATTGATTCAAAACAAATACAAGAACAGTTCCCATATCTAAAGGGAATAGAACTGCAATCTTACGATAAGGCAGTCCCAACGATATTATTAGGATTACCACATGCATATCTCTTTAAGGGTATTGAAGAAAGATCGGGTGGATTTTCTGAACCTATTGCCAAGAAAACAAAGTTGGGATGGGTTATATTCGGTACCAGCCGAAATAACACCGAAAACAAAAATCATGTGTTTGTAATGAATGAGGTGAATGAAGAAGAAAAAACAATGAAGGAGATAATGGCAGATTACTTCTCTACAGAAGCCTTTGGCGTAAAGGTACCTCAGAGCGAATTAATATCAAAATTAGACGAACGCGCTCTAAAAATTATGCAAGAAACATGGAAACCAACTGATAAGGGTTACGAAATCGGCCTCTTGTGGAAAAATGATAAGGTCGAATTTCCAAATAGTTTTTCTACGGCTCTGAATCGCTTTCTGTTATTAGAAAAGAAATTAGAGAAGGATTCTTCTTTAAAAGAATGGTATAGTATACAAATTGATGAGTATGTAAGGAAAGGATATCTTAAAAAGTTAAGTCCTGATGAGTATATGATTGATACTGCGAGAACCTTTTACATACCTCATTTTATAACTATCAACCAAAGTAAACAACCGCCTAAACCAAGAATGGTATTTGATGCGGCAACTAAGATTGATGGAGTTTCTTTAAATTCACAATTATTAGCAGGACCTGACATGACAGAGTCAGCTCTTGATATAAAGATGAGATTTAGAGAAGGTCCAATAGCAATAACCGGGGATATTCAGGAGGCCTTCCATCAGGTGAAAATCAGAAAAGAAGATCGAGAATCACAAAGAATGGTATCTCGAAAGCAACCTAATACAAGATTGGACATCTATGAAATGCAAGTAATGACCTTTGGAGCTACTTGCTCACCAGCTTGTATGCAATTTGTCAAGAATGAATGAATGAAAGACCTAAAGCAGTTGAGGCTATAATTAAAAATCACTATGTAGATGATTATTTAGACAGCTTCAACGAAGTAAAAGAAGCTGTAAAAACTGTATCAGACATCATTCAGATACATGATAAAGCTAACTTCCGAATAAGGAATTTTATATCAAATTCGAAGTCCTGCTTGAAGCAATTACCAAATGATAGAATCTCTCCAATAAAGGAAGTGAAACTGGATGATAACGAAAATGTATATGAAAAGGTCCTGGGTATGTATTGGGACACGCAAAACGATAAACTTACATTTAAAATCAACATTCCCAATTTAGTAATGTTGGAACCGACAAAAAGACAAGTGTTGTCTTTTATTATGAGTGTGTATGATCCTCTTGGGTTAATCGCACATATAACAATCGAATCTAAAATAATAATGCAAGATTTATGGCGACGTGGTATAGACTGGGATGATAAAATTCCCGATGACATAAATAAGACTTGGCAAACCTGGATTAATAGATTGTCTTCCCTATCTAAGATAAAAATCCCAAGATGTTACTCTTATTTTAAAGGCGTGATACGTCGAGAACTTCATGTTTTTTGCGACGCCTCACTGAACGCTTTCGCTACTGTTATATATATGAGAACAGTAAGCAAAGACGGCATTGATGTAACGATTGTTGCTGCCAAATCAAAGGTTGCTCCCACGAAAATAATGTCAATACCTCGTTTAGAACTACAAGCTGCTGTATTAGGGACAAGATTATCTAATACAGTACAGAGAGCATTAAGACTACAAATAGACCAGGTTATATACTGGTCCGATTCAAAAACAGTCATAAGTTGGATCAAATCTGAATTAAGAAAGTTCAAACAATTCGTTCAATACCGTGTTAGTGAAATCCTCGAAAGCACCGTTGAATCACAATGGAAATATATTAGTTCAGCAGCAAACCCGGCTGATGAAGGAACTAAAGTAAGGCAATCGAAATCGTCTTGGATTGAAGGACCCGCGTTTTTGAAGCTGGACGAGAAACATTGGCCATCCGTGAATGGGGACAATCATAGTTCAGACTTAAGTCATGAAGAATTACGTCCCGTACATTCGATAAAGGGCATAAGCAAACCAAATTTAGATTGGCTGAACGTTAAATGGTGTTCGGATTGGGACCGTTTAAAGAGGTCTGTATGCATTACAATAAAATATATAGAGTGGCTTAGGTCTAAAACAAACAAAGAATTGAGATTCGATAAGACCATCAGTGCTGTTGATATGGAAAGGGCAGAAATTTTGCTGATTCTGAAAACTCAATGGGATGCATTTCCAGATGAGTTAACGGAACTCAATGTTAAACAGACGGTTGACAAATCTAGCAAAATACGAACGCTAACACCATTCCTAGATCAAAATGGTACAATAAAATCAGAAACACGATATAAGGATGCAGAGTGCGTTCCTTATGCGGCTCGATATCCTTACATACTTCCAGCAAAGCATCATGTAGTTGATTTAATATTGAAAAATCAACATGAACAGTTTAAACATAAAAAAATGAAGGCTACGATAGCAGCAGTGCAACAAAAATATCATGTTATCCAAATAGATGCTGGAATGAAGAGGACAATAAAAAAATGTCAACATTGTAAAAATGAAAATGCGAAGATAAATACCCCTAAAATGGCACCTCTACCTGAGTGTCGATTGCAACCGTTCGTGAAACCATTCACCCATACCGGAGTAGATTACTTTGGGCCGTACAATGTGTCCATCGGACGGAGAACAGAAAAACGATGGGGAGCATTGTTTACATGTATGACAACAAGGGCAGTATATCTTGAAATAGCCCATGATCTGTCTGCAGATGCATTTTTATTATGCTTGAACTCAGTGCAGAACAGACGAGGCAGAATAAAATTCCTTTATAGCGACAACGGTACTAATTTTGTAGGAGCTGACAATGAACTAAAAAAGATTCAGCACAGACTTGCGTCAAGAGGAATTGAATGGCATTTCAACCCTCCATCATCTCCACACTTTGGTGGAGCATGGGAAAGGTTGGTTCAAGAAGTTAAAAGTCTTTTACCAAATCAAACTATGCCAGAACACACATTCCGTGCGTTATTAACAGAAATCGAAAATATAATAAATAGTAGACCTTTGACGAAAATATCTTTAGATGCCACGGATGACGAACCACTCACTCCAAACCACTTCCTAATTGGTTGTGCCGGCGGTGCCGAACCATCATTGAATGATGTGTCGAAGGCAGAGGCCACTAGACAACAATGGAAGAAAGTGCAGTCTATGGCTAAAACTTACTGGGATAGGTGGTTACACGAATACCTTCCTTCATTAGCCAAAAGATCAAAATGGTCGGAAGCTGTGAAAAATGTAAAGGAAGGAGACATCGTTATGATTGCTGAAGATGATCAAAAGGCAAAGTGGAAAAAGGGAGTTGTTTTGAAAACACATGTAGGCAAGGATGGTCAGGTAAGATCGGCTGTTGTGAAAACAGCCTCTGGAGAATACACTCGACCAGTAGTCAAATTGGCTATTATGGATGTTGAGCCGCCAGGCGAAGCTTCTTCAAATGAAGACAATAAAAAAGAACAAGTAGCATCAAAACGGGTGTTGAAACACCAAGATGTTGAAACTACCATTAAGAAAGATTGCTTTGTGGGAATGATACGCAAAGTAAATGACGAAACCTCGCAGGGATACGAATGTGGAAAACGAAGGCGTGTCGATATTGACAAAGTAAAGCAAATAGCTGCGGAAATTGCAACACCAAAACCCAAACCAAAGAAAATCATAAGGCCTGTCACATGGGCAAATTTTATGGTGGTTTTGTACTTAGCATTTGCAATTTTCGGAAGTGTATTATCCTTTGAAGGATCCGGATTAATTGCATATGACTGCGGCAACCCAGAAGTTAATTTAACAAGTTATTCGTTATTGGATGTAGCTTCATGCATTCCACCATCGAATAACTTATCAACTGTGGAGGTACAAATACAAGTATTACAAAGAAATGTTAAAAGTGAAATAAGAGTGTTCCAATGCAAGGTTATAATTAAACGAAGCATAAAACATTGTGGAATGCATTCTCATACTTCTGATTATGAGAGAGGTTACGAATACATTGTAAAGGAGTTTTCATCTGAAGAATGTCAACTCTCACATCAATTAGGAATTGTCAGACTAACGCATGACTATCGATTACGTGAATTAAAGCGGAACGCAACTACACGTGGAGAAGTCCTCATAACAGGATCTGTGTGGGGAAGTAATTGCAAAGGCGGAACGTACAGAACGCCTGTCTATACCTGGGTCGATGCCTTGGTATATTATGAGTATGAAATAACGCTACGTGATTATGTTGCTACCGTAGATTACGAAAACGACGCTATTTACTTAAAAAATAGTTTGGCCTGCACATACTCTCAAGGAAAATGTTTAGATTCAGAGGATGGCTACATCACATGGGACATAGCACTCAACAAGAAATGTGAAGAAACCGAATTTGAAATAATTTATGAGGGCCTGGTGAACAAAACCGAAAACAAAAACACTCGAAACCAGGGCAGTAATTCTAATGTTGTTTATAGCACCGTCTCTAAAACACATCTGTTTTCAATACGAGCTAGAGAACACACAAAGGTCTGTGGCCACTTGGGTTTTATGACCGATCACCCACGAATTATCATCGTTGAGGTTTTAGGTTTTAAGTCTCCCTTCAGCAAAAAATCAGGGACAGGAAAGAATTTTGATTTGTTTACTTATTTCAATTCCAAGATAACATTGGTTGAAAATTATATTGGACAAAGCATGGTTGAACTATATAACACAGTTATGACTGAAATATGCAAAATTGATAAAACACTAATGGAGACTAAATTAACTCTAGCACGCCTTAACCCAACAGAGTTTGTAAACAGTATCATCAAAAGATCTGGCTATACTGCAGTTGTAGCTGGTGAAGTTTTACATATTCTTGAATGCAAACCCGTATATGTAACACCCAGATCTGATGACAATTGTTATCAAGAAATACCCGTAGCTTATAATAATCAAACGATGTTCATCGCCCCAGTAACACGAACATTACAAAACAGAGGCACTCAAATAGATTGTACACCCCTGTTACCAGCTAAGTTTCAAATAGGTGGAAGATGGTATACGACCGACAGTCGCATCAGGGAAACCACTGCTCCTTTAAAACTTACTACGGATATACTAAATACTTGGTCGTACACACAACTCCCAAATTTAATGCAAAGCGGAGTATACGACGCAGAAAGCGTAATAAAGATGAGAAACTTGATATATGAGCAAGGAGATAGACGAGTTGCGTCTAACGTATTACACAAAATCTTGATCGGTGAGCACCCAGAGTATCAAGGATTTCGTTTTGAGGCGCTCGTCTCAGACAAGTTTGTCGAAAATATAATTGGAAAATTTTGGGAGAAGTTGATGTCATGGTCTAATATGCTTGGTAACATAACATCCACGTTTATAGGAATATACATGATCAGTCGGATAATTAAATTCGTCATTGATACAATAATGCATGGGCGCATATTGTACGATATTTACGGTTTAGGTTGGCAATTGCTAGCTTCATTTTGGGACTCCCTAACAAGCTTCCTTTCTCATCGAAATGCAATGAAGAGAACGTCCCAACGAGAAAACAATATAGAATTCATTAATCAGGATGAAGCAACCGCACATGTAGACATGGGTGAGCCTAGTGCACCAACAATATACCCAATCTTACACTCGCGGAATAACGATCATATATAAGTAAACCTAGAAGGATTTACGGGCTCCGGAATGTTACCGCGAGGCAATTAATTTAAAACCAAAACCATAAGATAACCACATAGTTGCATCCCGTTTGCATAGCCCTAGCTGACGTTGATACCAAGGCCAAGAATATGAAATGAAAAGTAGGGCAAAAGGAGCGAGAGCTCGTTTTACATAATCTAACTGCAGTATTTACTTAGGAACGTTTCTGCGTTCAAGTAGGATAAACACGCCCACGCATGGCATGCTTGCGCATCTAGGTTACGTTTAGCTTTCCCTCTCTGTTTATCCTTAACGAAGGATATAATTATAATGTTTAAACGTTACAAATGTCTCATTCTTATTTGTAGAGCCATATCAGATCTGAGTTACAAAAAGAAATAAACTTACAAGATAACCTGAGAAATCCCAGATCTGAGAGGGCATAGTATATAAGATCCAAATAACACAAATTTACCCTTTCAAGGGCGATCGAAATCCTAGCTAATAGAATAGGCAAAATTAGGTCAAAAGTCCGGTATTGAAAGGGATATGTAAAACCCTGGACGAACCAAGTAAAAGTTTTACATAATTATAAGTTGCTAATGCAACACGTAGCTGTAAGATCACTTTGTACAATTTTGTTGAATAAAATGAAGTTTCATAGGTTACTCCAGATTCTTCTCTTTTTTTGAATCCGAAAGAACTTTCGGCCTAGAAGTGAAAACTTCTCTCCTTAACCGGGGAAAAAAGTAGCTCCTAGAATCGAGAAACAGTGTCTGACTTGAAAGCGAAAGACTCTCCCTAACCGGAGAAGAAAGTAGCTTTTGGCGGCGACACATGGTAAAAAATACTGGTTTTTGAGTCAAAAGTTATTATACGTCGTTTGGTGGCCCCTATTGTTACTTAAGTCAAAGTGTATTTACCAGGATATTCGGGAGAATTATCAATTACGTCTCCTCACGTGCAGCCCATTCATCATTTTAGGACCACCGAAATCATCTTAGCAACAAACAGTTCGATTTATTCACTTTAATAATGAGAAAGCGAAACGACGAACGTACACTTTTCACGGGTTTCTCAGCGCTGTTACTTAAGTCAAACGGCATCTCCATAGAAATTGGGTGACTTAAGTAACATCGAAAACTATTTTGATCGGAAGGTGATTACGTCAAAAAGCAATTTGACTGGTAAATAAATTTAAAAATGGGATTTGATCCTATATTCGGACAGTATATAGTGTAATAGCAGGAGAATCGATTGACACTGATAGCTCGACTTTGTTTACCTTTGTTACATTCGACGTAATGAAAATTTGCTCTTGCATTAATGTTCTCAAACCATAAGTAAAAACGTTCTAATATAGTTCTCTTTCCGAAAATGTATGGAGAAAACAAGAATTTGGAATGGTAATGGTTCTTAACGACCCATTATTTGTAAGGTCCGCTTCCTAAAAACCATAATACATAAGGTTAAAACTTTATCACACAAACGTTCATGTAAGGTTCCAAAACCATTTCAGTTAAAGTTAAGGAGGGATTATAAACAATTTATAACCATTATCGGTAAGGTCAATTTATGGTTCGCGTTTATGCGGGTTTCTCGATAATTTTTCAGACTGCAGTGAGATGTAAACAACACTTCTGCATTATCCACGAGCAACATCCTTTCACCGTGCTGTTCCTCGACAATTTTCAAGTTACAATTCGAAGATTTTAAAATATTTTTTTTTTTTGAAAAAACGACTAATTACTTGTAAACAGAGGTAAACAGTAACACTGAAATGTCAAAAAGGTTCTGCCTATTAACACTGAGTTCATTTGTGACGTCACGCTTCAGAACCTAATCAGGTACTGTAGCGTGACGTCACAAATGAACTCAATGTTAATCGGCTAAACCCTTTTGACAGCTCAGTGGTACTGTTTACAAGCACAAGTTTTTTCGGAAAAAAATATTCTAAGATTTCCGAATTATAACTTGAAATTTGTCGAGGAAATGCGTGATGAAAGGATGTTGCTCGTGTACATTGCAAAAGTGTGGTTTACATCTCACTGCAATCTGAAAAATAATCCAGAAAATCTACCCAAGAAAAAATCGACTAAGTCCAAGTAAACAGTACCACTGAACTGCCATCAGATTGAGGTTAACCCCGACGGTGCAAAACCTAATAGCTGGAGAACCTGTCTTCTTCTTCTTCTTTCCTTTATCTAACGTCGGTCTCTGTTCCGCAATCTAGAGCCAATCACCCACGGACATCGATTGCCATCCACTGACGGCAATCGAATGTGCAGAAAGGCCTCTTCCACACCTGCGTAGGATATCGCACACGGAGATGAAAAACTCCCCAAAATCAAGTACTTTTCCCTCAATTTTGGGGTTCAGCCCAATAACCCAAATATGAGTAAATCAGATATGTATAGTAGTTTCCATTTAACACCAGCAAAAAAAAAACGCCTACTCTTAAATATATTCTACCCAAAATTAAGTTTAATTCGCGTAAATTGGAGAATATACAATTTACTCAAAAGTAACTAATTGGGTTGAACTATATCGTTGGGTCGAATCTCTCGTTCCTTTTTTGACAACAATAAAGAGTGCAAGTGAGAGGCTGAACTCAATATTAAGTAGAAAGAACTCAAATTTTGTTTAGTATTTTTTCTCCGTGCAGCCATTCACAACACACACATGACCAACGGCTTTACTTCCCTTGCGAAGGAAGACGTGACCAGACATTTTTATGCTTCAGAAGAAACCCACCGACCTCGGCTCGGATTGAACCTAGACCCATTGGGGTGAGAAAGCAGTCACGCTTACCACTCAACCACCGGCACCGTCCATCAGTGCTGCACAATTTCGACAACACACGGTGATACTCAAAATTCTGCTTTGGTCACTCGTTTGAGCTAACAGTCATCGTCAAGGCAAACCATGTCAATTGTCAGTGGCATTTTTGTCAGTGACGAACATGTGCTGATTTGTTTATTAGCTAAATTGAAAATGAAATTAAATGGCTTGAGGAAAACAATTACATGGAGCCATTAAAGTGAACAAGCATCTACGGCCTGAACAGCTTGGATAACAATAATGTGTCTCAGAATGCAAGAAATTACCCTTTCTGTTACCAGGTGAATCTTTGTCATTGACGAAAAAATGAATGAGATTTTGACAAAGATTTTTTTGAGGATCAAGTCTATCATTGACTATTAGCTAATTCGTTTATTATTCAGTTCCAACCTGGATCGGGTATCAAGATTGGGTCTGCTTGTTTTCTGACAAACGTCAGTTTGCTCGTTTGTTTTTAAAACCTAGCTCAGGTTGAGGTTCATACTGACAAAAAGTTCGGTTTCGCACTGGGTTGGAACTGGTTCCAACCCCGATAATAAACGAATTCGCTATATGTGAAAAACAATTTTGTCGATATCGCGCAAAAGTCTGTCAATGACAATGACAAATCTCAGCACTGCCGTCCACACAGCAAAAAAAAAATGTAATATCAATCAACGTAATTCAAGCTGATGTATGAAATAATGATGTAATAGCAAAAAGCAGATACAATATTACATCAATGGATGTAATTTTGTTCGCAAAATCGATGTACATCGTACAATGTGATATTACACAACCGATTGATTGACCTGGTTGCAGCAGTTTCGATGTAATATTCAACAACTTTTTTTGCTGTGCATCCCACTAAACCGAGCACTCAACCACCGGCGCGGGAGAAACTATTGCCTCACCTGTTTACACCGAGTTCACGCTCATTGGGTCTAACTCGCTTGCTGATAACGCGTTTCCAAAGGGCCACAATGTGACGTTTCTCGATGTCATTCCGTTTTTGACTCATCGCTCTCACCGAAACGGTGGTTCGAGGTTTTTTTTTTGCGTTTGATGATCACTTCGATCTTGTTCCACATCGCATTTTCTCTCTCTGTGCCGACGACGGTGTCGTCTGCGGCTGAAGATCGTGAAAAACAAAATTTTCCTCGGTGAAAATGAACTCATAAATTGTAGATAGTTTGATTAGCTGTAAGTTTCGTGACAATTTATCCTTCAAAGTGCATCAAATTAAAAAAAAAGTGAAGTAACTCGAGCACAGAATGACTTTCCTCAGTTTGCTGAGCTATGTCTCACTGTTGGTGCAGATCTGCTTCGTAACCGTATCGATAGGTTTGTTTTGGTTCCCGCCATCAAGGTGGCCAATGGGCAGCTCCCAGAAGAAAAAAAAAAATCTGTTGTGAATACGCAAACCCTACTGCACAAAAAAGCAGGAGTTTCCCATTGGCACGGGGTGTTTTTGGCTTCGGTCCAAATGATGATCAATGTTCTGTTTACTTGCAGCTGCTGGCCTTTACTATCTAGCCGAACTGGTAGAGGAATACACGGTCATGGCTAAGAAGGTCATTACTTGGATGATCGTCGGGTCGGTTCTACTTTACGCGGTGTTCATATTTACGGAACGTTTCACCTGGACGTTGATACTCTGCGGTGTTGGAGCCCAGGGCTTACATGCAGCCATACTGAAGAACTTCCCATACGTGAAGTTCCTTTCGCCCAGCTTTCTGGGTGCTGTGATATTACTTTTATTGAATCACTACTTGGCTTTCATCTATTTCCAACAGCAGTTCCATCCATTCACGGAGGTAATTGGATTACGCAAACTTGAGGGAAACGATTTTAATCTATTTTCTTTTTTGCATCGTTCTGTTATAGGTAATGGCATACTTTACGTTGTGCCTATGGTTGGTGCCGTTTGCGCTGTTTGTGTCACTATCGGCCAATGACAATGTTCTGCCAACCAGCAACGAAAGAACGCATCTTTTAGGTGATAACGACGTGGTGACAAACTACTTCTCCAGTCGGAAGAAGATAGGCTTGCTGTCGCTATTTAACTTTGCCAAGGAATCGCTTCTACCGGAGCGAAATAAGAAAGCATTTTAAGCAAACGATCTCCGTACCACCGTAATCAATCCAACTGAAGAACAAAATGTGAAACGTTCTGCCATCATCAACATTATTGACCATCGATAGATACATCTCCGTTTTTTGCTCTTTTGTTATTTATTTATTGAACATATTATGATAGCTGCATCAAACACCAATAAACTTTGAGTGAGAAATTATTGTACGTTGTTGTTAGGCAGTTCTTTCGGTGACAGATCCATCGGCAAGACCGAAATAGGCTTTCGATGCCATTTTTACAAACAACCCAGTCTCGACCACACCAGGAATCATCATGATGTCCCGATTGACGGCATCCCAGTCGAAGTCGCCTTCCGGGAAGTGCCAATCGAGAATGAAATTTCCATTGTCCGTTACGACCGGACCAGCCTTTGCAACGGCCATTCGAAGATTCAATTTACCCCCGTATTTGGCAGCCACCCTATTCCTTATCGGAACATACGCCATTGGAACAACTTCGATCGGGATACCCTTTTTGTACTGTTCTCCGAGCTTCTTGGAATTCTTAGTATAATCGGCAATTACAATCAGCTGATCAGCACAGGAAGCCACTATTTTTTCCTGTAAAGCATGAACACCATTAGAGCAATGCTCAATTGTAAAATCAACCCCCAAAACTAACCTGCAGCAAACATCCGCCACCGCCTTTGATTAGGACCATATCGGCGTCAACCTCATCGGCACCATCGATGGCACAGTCAATCTTAGGATTCTGCTCCAAATCCCCTAGCACCAGACCATTATCTATAATCAACTGACGCGCCTGGAAGCTCGTCGGAATGCATACTAATTTCAGTCCTTCGGTTTTCACCCGTTCGGCCAGTCGCTGCACGGCGTAGACTACGGTCGAGCCACTGCCGACTCCTACCACTGTATCATTTTTTACATACTCATCCACGGCTTTGAAAGCGGCGATCTTCTTGGCCTGATCCAGACTCATTTTTGCGACACTTTCTCCGATGGTAAACGTACGATTGATACAAGTGAACGCGGCGGAATTTATGTAAGCAGTAACCAATCCGGTTCGGAGTAGCCGTTGAAACATGGAAGGTTTGCTGTAGAACTACTGTACTTTTCTGTTTACCAGCGCAAAAATGATAAGAAAAGTAATCGTGATATGAAGGATATCAACTTGATGTTTTTCTATAACCATGTGCGTAAGATGTGTTGTTGTGTACTTATTGTTCTATGTTTTGTATTTACCGGTTTTGGGAAATATGATTATAGGTATCAATATTACAAGCCGCTCAAAGGCAGATAGTAGCATCCCATTGAAATTGTAGTTATTTGCTAGATATTAATACATTCTTTATTATTTAATAATGCTTAATAATATATGAAAATATCATCAACCTGTTTAGTTAAAGGTTTGCAATCTAACTAATTTAGGTGAATTAATCACGCTTATCGACTAAACAATCGCATTGCATTAGTGTGTGTTAGCATGAATGTAACTCGGAAGTAAAACAAAACACACATCATTTTTTGGCAGCACGGTTGATAACGAGGGGTTCATGTGCTTATGGTTGGTCGGGTCATTATTTTAGGATTGGGCGATCTTCAGAGAAGGATCGATCTTATATTTGGCTCTAGAATCGATCGACTGATTAAATTGATCTCATAACATGTATATTGTGTGTTGCAGGATAATTTCTCAAATGGGATTATACCATCTGCTTTCTGTTTATGGCCGCACGACTGTGCCCATTTATTTAACACACGGCGGCTATTTATCCAGGATTCACTCCTCAAGCCGCTGCCATAAAATACTATCTAATTTACACACCTGTGTATAATCCTTATGGGTGGAGTTGCATCGCGCTTATGAGCGGCGCGTTTCGACCGTCACCAAATGAGAATTTAACATAAGCGCGACAATAACATGTTGCCTACGCGCCTGCCACTGGGCTGCACTGAACGAACACATCCGTAATACTTCAACTGATTATTGTATTGCTCGAGACCTTTAACAATATGCTGTCGAATGTCGGATGATTTCCTAATGGTTGAATTCGTCATCAACTGATGAGCATCCATATGACTGTCCTCCAAATAAAGTATGATATTTATTTGAAAATTGGCTGTAAAACTCAGGCTCAGAGGACAACAATTTAAGAATAGGATGACTTGAAAATGCTTTAAATTAGATTATTAATTCGATTGTTTACATTGTCATATTGATTAGCCATGAACATTATGGATACAAAAAATCCTTATTGGTTGGTAGAGGAAACTTCCTCCACCACGAAATAGAAAATTTACGGTTTCCACTCTTTACCAATGCTCGTACCACTTCTGATAGCGATGGCTATGCTTCCACCTCGTTTGTCTGCTCAGAGCAAAAAATGACGTTCGATAGAATTATTTACATCATCGTTTTGAATGATTTGTGTTAAGAGGCTGAGCCAATACCAAATTAATTTCAATTTAAGATGATTACCATTCTGCAGAGAGCATTACGCATTCCAACTGAAGGCCCTATGCCTTTTCATAACAATGTTCATCCTGTATTCGAGAGGAAAATCATCTGATTTCAAAACAACCGTCATCCGGTTGCAGCTTTCATTCGAAAAGGCGATTTCGATGTTTCGATTTGAATGGTCTGAGGTTTCATTCGAACAGAGGACGGTGGTTTGGTACAGTGTGGAAAATCGGAAACTGGATGGAAAAATCGATCTTCCAAAGAACGACCCAAGATCGCCCAATCCTACATTACTTTGACAGTGCCTCATACACGGAAACCGAAAAATACGCAAAAATGACTATAAAGGACTCAATTTTGACTATAAAGTATGCATATTCGGCTAAAACGGGACTACACCTAAAATGTGTGTATTTTTTACACCTTTTATGAGTATCTGTTACTCATAAATGCATAAAATTTATTCATTTTTGTACTAGTAATTACTCATAAATGTGTAAAATTTTACTCATTTTGTGGGTAGTCCCGTTTTCATTCAAAAATGTGTACTTTATAGTCATAAAAGAGTTTTTTGCGATTACCGTGTAGAATCGCAAAAAAAAATATTGGTTTGGAGTTTCACTTTTATGCGTCAGATTTTCCACACTATTTTTCGGGAATATTAACGAGAAAATGGTCAATAAAACCGAGACAAACGATCGCGAAGGAAGTGACAAAAAGCGGAGGAAAACGTCCGTAAATGAAACATCCCCAACGAAGCTATCCAAGGAGGACCTGTATGCGGTAAGCTCAGATGAGCATTACCGTAACCATTTTTGTTTACGTTTGTTTCTCCGGCAGAACACCATCGCTTTCGAGGAACAGGAAGCCGCCAAGCGGCCACCGGAGAAAGATGCTCAGGTGTTCTACAGTACGTGCGACGAGTTGCGAAAGCTTTTCGATGAAATCGCCACTTTGAAGAAGGATAATTCCGATGAGGCGAAGGCTAAAATCGCCGAAAAGCGAGTTGATGGCTCGTTGGCATTCGTGGCATTGAAGAAATTGAATCGATTGGATAAGGTACGTATTCGCGATGGAAGGGAGGCTCTGCACAAGGAAAAGCTACGGGTGGACAGTAACCGACTGCAGTTGCAAAATCTGCTCTATGAAGCTGATCACCTGAAGAAGGAGGTTCAGCGGTGCTATTTGTTCAAAAGCCAGGATGAGGAAATTGAACTGGTACCGGTGGAGGAGTTTTACGATAAAGCGCCAGACACGATTTCACGTCCCGAGAAGACCAAGAGCGATGAACATGCCCGACGAATCGCTAGGCTGGAGTGGGAATTGCAACAGCGAAAGGAACTGGATGCTCATTGCAAAGAGTTACAATCATCGAAGGCAAAGATTGCACAGGAGATCGTATCGAAAACAGAACGGCTGGATTCGTTGGCTCCGAGGTTGAAGGATTTGCTGGTGGCTACACGGCCCCTGCAGGAGGCACTCGATATGCCGATTGAGAAGGGATGGGAGATTCAGAAAACCGTTCGACTATTGGTGCAGCCGCTATATATGCTGTATGCTAATGTTACTGCCTACGGGGAAGCTTGCGGTAAGATAGGTTTTGTAGGTTGGTTTTGAACATTATATCAAGATTGTGTTTTGTTTTTGTAGATCCAATGTTATTGACATCCGTTCAGGGTGATGAGGAAGAAGCTCGTCAAATAGAAATAACCGGTAACATTGACTGTGAGTCTGATGACGAAGGGGATAACGAGCGAGAGACCAGAGGAAGCTACAACCGTCGCAAGTCTACCAAGCAACAGGACCCGATGAGGCAGAAACGTAAGGCTTTGGTTAGGCCTCATCCGTTGAGCGTTACGATTACCATCAAAAGCAGAGACGGGAAGGAATCGCTGGCTCTGACTTTCCAGTACGTCCCGAACGCAGGATTTGTTACGGTCAAGTGTGCGCTGGTTGAATTTGAAGTAAGCGGAGTTGCAGCGGGAGACGTAATGTCTCAGGAGAACATTCTCAATGAACTGTTCCCGGATGATAATGGTGAAGGCAGTCCGAACCCGAAGACCAAGTTCCAAATTCAGGAGGTCAGCATCGGAATGGAGAAATTCATATCGATGATGAAGGAGAAAAATCTGGGCAAGCCCTACAAATGGGCCCAGGAACTGTGTGGAATCGAGTTCGTGGATTCTGGCGAAAAGTTCCTCGCTGCTAGCGATAAATGGCAGAAGACTATTCCGACTATAATCAAAGCGATTCGTACCAGATGGGAAGCAAGGCTCAGACTGTATCAGCAGGTTCACGAACTGGAAACGGGCAACGTGGATACCACGATCAACATGGAACATAACAATCCGATTCGCATCTCGAGTACCTTGGTTCAGTGGACCGCACTTTCGGACTCGGAATACGTGGCTTCGAACGTAACAGGAAAGTTTATCGATCACAGCGATTCCACTGGAAATGACCTGTACTTTAGGGCGATCATCACTCGTGGATCAGCAAAGCTGGAGTGCTACATTTGCGTTCCGTGTGATTTCCCGGAAAGTACATCACTGTGGTCGCTTTCGCTGAATTGGAATGGAAAGCACTCGGCCTCTGATAATGCTGCTGTTAGGGTGAGCTTTGAGCCATCGTTTCCCTGTGCTTTTTAATTATTTTTTTTATTTACGACTTTCCACAGGACATGGAGTACTGGATCAACAGCCTGCAGGCACCGAAGCACCCGAAAACGATTCTCTCATTGCAACTGAAGCGTGCTATGTCCTGCTTGGATATCTACCTGGAAACCGAAGGGCCGTTTTACACACCGGCTGAGTTTACCCAGGACAAAACCTATCTCAAGCCGTTCCGTGGACGGGCCCGTTCCCGACCATTCCGCATTGCTTCGAACGGAAGTAGCTCCGTTTTCACACAAATTTAAGTGTTATGATGTAAGTCAAAACTTTCGAGATAGATTAACATGTAATAAAGGGAAGTTATGCCATTTTCTTCAAAATATGATTTTATTGTTGTTTAGTTGTTTGCCATGAAACCACACCTTCCGTTCAGAGATAGGTTCGTATGATGACGCTGACGCCACTGATAACGAATTCCACGAAAAAAAATCGGATCAAGCTTACACATAGTAGTATACATACTATAATATACTATTAGTCAGAGTGAGTAATAGGCAATAAAGGCAATAGCCGGCGGTTATTCATAAGCAAACAAGCACCCATAGAGATTGCTAAAGTGTGATTGTGTCAGTGATTTGTTTTCATCGGGAAAATTTTCGGCTATGAAATTTTTTTTCCCGATGAAAACATTTTGCGTATACGTATACGTAACGTAGTGTGCGTACGATAAACGTCAGCAACCTCTATAGTGAGCAGGTAACACATTCCACACACGGTAACCGCAAAATACTCAATAATGACTGTAAAGCAGCATTTCTCAATCCATGGGTCGCAGAAATTCGCACAACTTCCTCCCTTATATATAGGGTGTTCGGTTCCTTAGTGGAAATAATTTAAGGGGCGATATAAGATCATATTTGAAGTAAAAAAAGTAGAAGGGTCTGTGCCTAGGGGCACGAACGGAAGCTTGACGTAGGACCGCTAGTGGAAGGAATAAATGTGAAGAGCATTTAGTTCTTTTAATTGATCAATTATCTATTATCTCAACTCTTTCCGTTTTTGAATTGTAGGCGTACTAAATTTGTAGTAATTTTTTTTCAAAGAAAAAGTTGATTAAGAGAATCAATCAAAATCACTGCACCCCTGCTTCCATGTTTGGTTACAAGATTACAACTCTGGAGAGCATTTTGTGTGGTCGTTGGGGGCTTGTGGTTCTGAATATGGACAAACTAGAGTCGGTGTATAATGAGTCACGCCAAGAGAAAAACAGTTGAACTCGCATCACGGTTTTCGAAAGATTCCCTTTCTTTTCACTTGGCAACAGAGGACTTCTGCATTAACTTCAAATGACTTCTAGCGAGGAAAAAAAGTATCGGCTGTAGTAAATAATTAAATTAGTGATTTTGTCAATTTATCTTAACGAAAAATAGTAGAAATTCTCACTAACGACCATTACAAAACGTATCGCATGACAAATGTAATGCTCACTGCGTGTTTATGATCATTTGTTCGATTATATTTACATTTAATTGCAATACCTTTCGTGGACCTTTCATAGCATCGTAATGCTTGTTTACTTTGCACGATAGGTAGCCGGTTTGACAGTTCAATAGGTAGACTTGGCTTCACTCTTGGCGTGACTCATTATACACCGACTCTAGGACAAACAAGCACAGATAAATTTTATTCCAACTCTTTACAGTTATAAGCTTGATGGCTCTGAAAAGGGCCGTTTTATTGTAGAGGACATCAGCATCACGGATCTCATTTTTCAGGAACATCTTCAGCACACCTCTCAAATCAGACCGGAGATACGTCAGACATCGCCACGACGAGCCAGACGACGGATGGTGGTTATATCGAAGAATTTGCGTTTGGTTCTGAATATGGCGATGAGTGTGCAAAATATTACGCAATTCCATCAACAATCAATACGAAACTAACGATTTTAAATTGGCTCACCACTTTAGTAGCCTATTGGTCCCAAGCAAACGATTAACGTACCCTATTCTAGTTGAAATTCTATTACTACACTATGTTTGTTTTGATTCGCTATGAAAGTTTGACAGATAACATCAGGGGTGTGTGGATTCATGCAGAACATGCAGGGGTGAGTGAAATAGCTTTGGACTGCTCGGGACCGTTGTTCTGGTACTGAGTGAGCCAAAAATAATAATGATTTTCTTCAGGACCCAGTGGTTTTAGAGTTACCTCTATGATTCCATCCTTCCTATTCGCACGCGCCCGAGGATCGGAGGCTACTTCGACTTGTTTCGTCTACTTACTATTCTCTGACGACTGTGCTGGGGAAGCAGCATACCCGCATAAACGCGAACCATAAATTGACCTTACCTAAAATGGTTAAAAATTGTTTATAATCCCTGCTAAACTTTAACTGAAATGGTTATGGAACTTTACATGAACGTTTAATGATAAAGTTTCAACCTTATGTATTATGGTTTTTTGGAACTGGACCTTACAAATAATGGGTTGTTAAGAACCATTACGATTCCAAATTTTTGTTTTCTCCATACATTTTCAGAAAGAGAACTATATAAGAACGTTTTTACCGGTTTTTACTTATGATTTGAAAACATTAATGGTAATGGTTATGGTAGTCAGTAAGGTCCATTAATGGTTTTGTATTATCGCTCAACTTTACGTGGAATATATCGTGAATTGGTAATCAGTAAATTACAGGCAACCAATTCGCGATATATTCCACATAAAGTTGATCGATGTTACAAAACCATTCGTGGACCTTACTGACTACCATAACCATTACCATTAAAGTTCTCAAACCATAAGTTAAAAGGTTCTAATATAGTTCTCTTTCCGAAAATGTATGGAGAAAACAAGAATTTGGAATGGTAATGGTTCTTAACAACCCATTATTTGTAAGGTCCGCTTCCAAAAAACCATAATACATAAGGTTGAAACTTTATCATTAAACGTTCATGTAAAGTTCCATAACCATTTCAGTTAAAGTTTAGCAGGGATTATAAACAATTTTTAACCATTTTAGGTAAGGTCAATTTATGGTTCGCGTTTATGCGGGTATGCATGTACATAGGTAATTGGTGGATTTGTTAGTTAATAGTTAGTTAGTTGGACAATGCTGGCAATTTACCAGTTTTTCAATAGTTTCTTGTTGAAAATCAACATTCGAAAGCATTGTTATCGATGCGTAGCCATATTTCTGATCGATTGGTAATAAAATTATTGAAATTGGACCAGGGGCAGCTGAGTTATTAACGTTCAAAATCTTTCTTAATTTGGTACATGTTCCATTTTCGGTTTTCACATAGTGAACCCCCATATAGAAATCAAAGACGTTGTCCTACACACTAATCGAGTCAGTACGGGTTTACCGAGTTTTTGAATTGCGTAACTCTCGCGTAACATTTGAAAAGGGCCTATGTCCAAAATGTAAACAATCCAGAAAATGAATTGTAAATTTTTCCGCCAGTATTTAATTCCTATATAAATAAATTGAAGTATTTTAGGCATTTATATTGTTCACAATAACAATAGTAACTATATCTCAGTACACAACATCCAAAACATGCGAAACGTTTTCAAAAATACATGAAAATCGATAAAAATTTAATATCACAGTAATAAGCCTTTTTGTGAATCCTTAAATGGTTAGGCCCTTTTTGTTAAGCCGTTGTGCTTGTCATCATAAATCAAGCAGTAGGGCCTAGCTTTGATTTGAAATTTTTCAATCATCGTCCCTTCTACGTCGCTAGGCTTATGAATGGAACCTCATCGAACGAAAAAAATATATGTTAGGCCCGAGGTTAGGCCGTTTTAGCATGAATGATTGGAAAAATTTCGTGGATCGGCCGTTTTTAAAATCAAGTTATTTTTAATGATTTTTATCGATAATACGGAACATTCCTATACGACTGGTAGCTAATTACCAGTGCTACAGAATGGTATCAAAAATCGGTTTGTTTACATTTTGATCATAGGCCCTTTTCAAATGTTACGCGAGAACTGTTCGGTAAGTTTAAAAATCTGTGGAAAATTTATTAATGAGAAAATTTGCACTGAACTTGTACATACTTAGTTCTGTTAACCCCATTTAATGATAGAAAATAAAATTGGTCGATTTCATTGATTCCTTACGGATAACGGTCATTTGAATTTTTACCGACTTTTTCAGCAATTCAAAAACCCAGTAAAAAAATACTGACTCCTGTAAAAAAATCTTAGTGTGTACGTCAAAATTGTTCTACGCATATGATCAAATCTCAAAGATTACTAAGTTCTTGAACTTTTTCTGTTCAAAACTCTTGTCTCCATTGGATAGCTTGGTAAATTTTCTACTTAAAAGTGTCATTTCTACTTTAAGTAGGCTGCATTTAAACACATTTTAGGGGTAAACTAAAGAGCCTGAATTTATAAAGAGACGACATGTCAAAATTGGAACAATCGATTGTCTGTCAAAGTCATAGGAAAAGTCATTCCAATCGAACAGAAGACCTGTCAAATAGATAAGATGTCGCCTCTTTATAAATTCAGGCTCTTTAGGGTAAACGAGTCTAAAACTTGTGTTTTTCCCGAGGGGGACGACTCTATCTACGCTGCAGGAAAGATTGTGTTCTGCTGTGGCTAGCTGCTCACACGCTGAGTAGATAGAAAGAAGATTGATGACGATTCTGAAGATTTCCTGCAAAAAGATGATGCTCGATGCAAGTAGATGCGAGAAATGCAGGAAGATTTTTCGAAGATTGATTCGCTAGTGTGAGATGTTTTGAGCATCTCAAATTGAGATTTAAATGTGTCGCCCCCCTCGGTTTTTCCTTATTATTTCATAAATACGTAATAAGTATATTGTTTTGTCTAACCAAAAGATGCCTCTCAATGCGCTCTACAACTCTCTGTTTGACACCAATTTTCTATCTTGTTTAGTTTTGTCGCAATTTCGTACTAAACAAAAAAATCAACCCCACCGTGCGTTGCTGTTGACGTCTGTTTGCAGCGCGCATAGCACACTTGATCGCCACGCGGAGTGACGGTATGAAAAGTGTGACAAGAAAAACAATTGAACGCATGATGAAAATTGAAAATTTTCTGTTTTTTTTTCTCGAGTCCAATGTAGATCAGTTCATTGAACTGATTGGGCATTTTCCAATGATTAATCAAATTGAAACACTGATCTTCGTTTATCTCATACATTTATTTTAATAGTTGCTCTATGTGTTTTCCATTTTCTTGGATGCAGTGCCTGAACCTCCTTCCGATCTCTTCCACAAGGTTAATATTATTCATCTTCTCTTGTATCTTTCGAGCTGCGAGAGAAATTCGGTCAACTAGCTGTTCGCGCGTGTTGATTGTCACCGAATACACCTCTTTCTTTATGCACCCCCATAAAAAGAAGTCCATGGGAGTCAAATCCGGACTCCTTGGGGGTCAAGCAATCGGCCCTTTCCGACATTTTCTGAACGCCAATTATCGGGAACCGTGCTGCTCGAAAGATACAAGAGAAGATGAATAATATTAACCACCCCTCACCATCCCTCTCCAACGGGGGAGTTTGGTAAAGAGAGATGATAAAACCGATGTACCTTCCTAAAGTTGTCCTAGCTCGCTTTCTACTCTCTATATGCAATTTTCACACTGCCGTACTCTAACGGAACTATCAATCCTATACTTTCATCTCCTCATCTATCGTATAAAAATTACCACTTTATTCTGTTATTTGAAATTAGCATCTTCAACTATGTAAGGAAAGTTGTTAGTTGATTTTACCATCAAAGAGTTTGCCAATAGCGCGATGGTATATTATTATGATGCTGATTATACGAATCCTGGTAAAGCATCATCCTCGTTGTTAGAGAAACCTCTGAAATCCTGGATGTTCACTTGATCACCGCTACTTGAATCACTGAGAGTATCATCCGAGTCTTCGTATTCTGATTCCACTATTTCAGTGAACAATCTTGTCGTTAATTAATCGAAAATTAATTGTGTACAAACATCTAGAGAAAGTGTTAAAAGTCAACGGCGAGTTACAAGGATACCCTGAGTGTGGATAGAGCACAGCGCATCTATCAAAAAAGTGGCACTAGGGACAAAGAGCTGAGGAGAAAGGTGTTGAGGTACGTGAAAAGCAACCCAGGTGGCTCCATACGTGATTTGGCAAAAAATACGATTCCAACTTTTCCACCGTGCGTAACATCCTTTCAAGAGAAAGATATAAGTCTTTTTGTGCCAGTAAACATCCGAATCGCTACCTGAAACAAAATTTAGTGGCCAAAAAGCGAGCACGATTACTATACGAACGAGTTTAGACGAAATTTGATGGCTGTATATATACAGTTATCTGTATTTAAAATCGTTAGTTTCGTATTGATTGTTGCCACTACTCTAAGGAGGTACTAGAATGATATGCTGCAAACAATGTTAATTTCGTCGCCAAAGAGATTAATCCTCCGAATTGCCCTGAGTTCAGACCGATCGAAAAATATTGGGCAATTGTCAAGCGAAAACATCGAGGATGCGGTAAAGAAGTGACAAATGCACAACAAATGCGTTTAAAGTGGAATAAGTTCGCCGGTACAGTGTCACCAGCGACTGTGCAGATCATGATGGCATCGATCACAAGTAAAGTGCCGACAGTTCGTTCGAAACGGTGAAATGTAACAACTTGTTATATATCGTTTGAAAGCTGAATAAATACCCTTTTGTTTGACGTTTTGATCAACCGTGTATGCTGTTTAATTCTTGAGTTATGATCACCAAATTTACTTTGGATCGGACTTTATAGTAACCGATATATTTTTCAAAATAAAAAAAACCCAATTGAAGATTGTGAGATTTTGTACTTCAAGGAGGCTCATACCATCATTTAAAATTATTAATTGTTCTTAAAAATAACATTGTTGGATTATCCAAATCATCCCGGATATCTGATCTTGAAGTTCTGCAGACACAACACGAAGATCCTAAACAATATGATTATAGAGTGCCCACTATTGGCCCATAGCATTTTAAGCAGGCAGATTTGATATGAAGTTTTGAAAAATTCGAAACACCTTTCGATGTGTTTTAATTTGAATTGTATTGATGATACATCAAGATGATGCCATAAACTCGCAGTGAGGTGTACGAACTCTTGTAAAATCCACGTTATGGAATACATAGAAAGAACGCAAAAATCGTTAGGGTGGCACACTTGCCCATAGATACCCTAACGGCCAATACATTTACAGCGTTGCTATCTAATCTCGCTTGCCGTATGGCGGCAGTGTTTTATCAGATAACGATAGCCGCGGCCACCGATTATGAGTGTGGAGTACTTACAAAATTCTGCATTTCGATCGAAACTGCCAGTTTAGTTGGTCGTCGCGTTTCGAAAGGATCACTTCTCATCGCTGCCGTCATTTTATGGCATTATTGGTTATGAGATAAGTGAAACATAGCTTTTTATAGGTGGATACGGTTTGATTGATTATCAGTGTGAAACGGAAGTTTATTCCTTTATCCAAAAATGGCAAGGACAATCAGTGCGGGAGTGATAGTGCTTGTACTGTGCATTTTGGGTACTACTAACGGTCAATTGGTTGGTAAGTAGCAGCTGGACGAATGATATCATGGAAAATGGGTGCGGTTCAATCGAATGATACGATGCAACGACGATTGAATGCCAAAACTAAGTCAGGCCATGTGATATGGTGATTGCATAATGTCAGCTTCTGTCTGATATTGAATTAAAAAAATAATAATGAAGGAATCGAATCTTATATAAGTGCAGTGCAGGCTAGTTTTATATGAATCAACGGTTGATTCATTCATTTAAATTGGTTATTCTTTAACAAAAAAAAAAACAAGGTAGATTACAGTCCAAGCAATTTGATACGGGTCTCGATAAAGCCGGTAACAGAACGGGCAAGTGCTGAATTAAATTCATCATGATAACGTCCAATTGCCGTTGAAATTTGTCGTGGCTTAATCAGTTCTCACGAAAACATGAAAGAATAAATAACTGTTGCGTCGAACCATCGTTACTGCACCGTTATTTATTTCGAGTTACGTTCACAACGCGATAAGATAAGAACCGTAGATACTTACCTGTTATTTATTATTTGACCCCACACCTAAATATTCTGTTTCGTTTTACCAATGTATGCTTACGTTGTAGATAGGATATGCGCGAGCTCCAAGTTTTCCGAACAATGCCTTCAGCTTCAACGGGGCAATTCGGAAGTGGTATGCGTCACCGTTCAGGACAGGTATGGGCCTTAATAAGTACTTGTAAACAGTGTGACTAATTTCCTACTAAATCATTGAAACAGTATCGAGTGCGCCCAACGGATTCGTAATGGCACCGCCGATATGGGAATCTTCAGCGCGGAAAGCATGCTGCAGTTGGCCACGCTCGCTTGGGGTGAAATCACCGTTGTGAAGGAGCTCCGACACCAGGAGAGAACGCGCGAGACGGTTGACTTCCGTTCGGTGGTGGTGGTGTCCTCTCGGCATCAGGGAGGAGTCGATGGACTGCGTGATAAAAAGTTCTGCCATCCGGGATTGCACTACGGTCGACAGCAACGGTGGAGTGAACTGTTCCTGAAGCACTTTGAACGGATGGTCGTTCCTGCCGACTGTACGGATCTTTTTAATGCAGCGGAGATCGAAACGGCAGCGCTGTCCAAGTACTTCCAGTCTGCCTGTCGGCCGGGCAAGTGGTCCAATGTACCCCAGGAGGATGCGGAATTGAGTGAGTATCAGAATGTTTCCATCATTACAGCACAGTGCACTTTGATTGTTTCAAATGCAGTCAACTACTTTCTACAACACGATTGTCAGAACTTTGGGATTATAGAACAGCAATTCTTTTCATGGAAATCACTTGATGGTTTCGTCTTAGAAGTTAAAAAAGGTGTGCTTTACTGTGGTTGATAGTTCAACATCGAGTTGGTGAATATCATCGACATATGGAGAGTTGACTGTAAAATCAAAATCAAATTATTGGTTTCTCAAAATCAACTTAAAGGGTTTTCATCTAGCATTGCTACAGTATTTGAGGGAGGAGAGAAAGGGGAGCTTGCAATGGTTGTGTTTAGATAGGGTCTAGGACAGTTCGTTTGGTCCCTAATCGTAGGCCCTCTCTAGTTATGATCGGTCATGTATAAAGTACAGGGCTCTACATTTTCGAAGCTCAAAAATGAACTCGAGGTTTGTCTCTTCCATACAACGTGTTCAACGCATCATTTCTATAACACCTAGCAAGACTATCAACACGAAACGAAAATGAAAAAGAAGCACGCTTAGAACGAAAGGTTGGCTGTGGATTTTCTCGTCGTTGCTTTGCTCATCTTTTCCAATGAAACGAAACCTCCTTATGGCTTACAATCCCTTTCACCGACACTTTCAATTTGTTAAATATGCGTTATGTCCCATTTTCGTTACTTTTTGTTAGCTAAATATGTGGTTGGAGGATAAAATATACATGCAGTGCTTTTCCGATTTTGTCAGCCCCTTCACAAATTTCAGGCCAATCAAAGAAATTTTTCGATTCATTAATAGACCTTTTTGACGTTTAATCGTCTTTCTCTATCTAGCACACATGGATGAATGAACGGTTTGTTTTCCCACTAATCTGTTTCCCTCTTGCTCGCACTCGTTCGATTTAAATGGTGCAGTAGTGTGCGCCAATTAAACGTCAAAAAGCTCTATAGGCCCGCACGCTAAAACGGCCAGCCATTAGTTTGTTTTCATTTCATTGATAAGCCTATTGACGTACAAGGGCCGATGATTGAATTTTTTCAAAGCTAGGCCCTACTGCTTGAGGCAGGGCCGTTTTGAATTTATTTGACGTAGCGAAAAGGCTTAACAAAAAGGGCCTATCCAAGATTCACAAAAAAAGGAATATTAATTTATGTTATCGATTTTCATATATTTTTGAAAACTTTTCGCATATTTTGGATGTTGTATACTGAGATACAGTTACTATTGTTATTGTGAATAATATAAATGCCTAAAATACTTCAATTTCCTTATATATGAATTGAATAGTGGCGGAAAGATTTAAAAAGCATTTTCTGGTTTGTTCACATTTTGGACATAGGCCCTTTTCAAATTTTACAAGAGAGTTAAATTGTTATAGTGTAAGGTGCAGTAATACGCGTAATATGACCAACAGCGCATGTTTACGTGTTTTTCAAAACAAATTTAATAGGTTTTCACCGAGGGGGGCGTCACATCTAAATCTCAATTCTAGATGCTCGAAAAATCTCAACTTAGCGAATCAATCTACGAAAAATTTTCTTTCATTTCGCGCATCTACTTGCATCGCGCTTCATTTTTTGCAGGAAATCTTCAGAACCGTCATCATTCTTCTTTTTATTTAAACGTGCGCACAGCTAACCACACAAAAACAAAATCTTTCCTGCATCGTAGATAGAGTCGTCTCCCTCGGTTTTCACCCAGAATTACTACTGCTGCTGAACTATCATCTAACTGGTTATATCAATTAGTCTGTGAATAGTACGAGAAAAAAATGCTGTTGGTCATATTACCGCGGGACGAGTTTTACCTATGCTATGTATATTATTTGTAAAAACTCTCCTAAATTATCAAATAATTTCTGAATTATTGAATCAATTTTGATGATAAAGAAATAAGTACCGTAAAACGGGGTATCTTTGATAATGCGGGTAACTTTGATAGTATAATATAAAGATTAAATTTACTCGCTGCGCTTTTTCTAAATTAGAAATATTTGTTCCATATTGTAGCTTAGGACATTTCCGTTGATATCGTCTATAGTCTTTATATAGTATGTGTTACATATTTTACAAACATATTAAAAAACCATTTTTGTATTTTTCGCCTGTTTGAAAAAGCACTCAAACCATCATTTATGAAATCTTTATCCGATATAGCCATCACAAATTCAATGTTGTATTTTTATTGCCTATGCTGTTTTCGTTCAAAGTTTCATATTTAAAGAACTGAAAAGTTTGAGTTTCACGATTTTTTTTTTCTCTATTCATCGAGCATTATCAAAGTAACCCCAAATCAAAATACTGATGTTCGGTCACATAACTTAAAAAATAATGCAAATGCTTTAATTTTCGTTAAATAAATAACTAACTAATTAACTCCTGGATCCTCAGTACTTGTTTTAAAAATATAAAATTAAAAAATATTCATTGCTGCAAAAAATATTTAGAATATACTTTAAAAAATTATCAATGTTACCCCGTTTTACGGTTTCAACTTTCAAAGCAGAGAAAATGTGTGTGTGTTTCTTGAATCTTTGTAGTGGAAAAATCTACTTCGGCCTAGTCGCCCATTCCCGGCAGGGTGGCCATACCTACCGAATTATCGGTAGTCCTACCGATTTTCAGGATGCCTACCGATTCACAGACGAAAGGTTCAAAACTACCGATATTTCACTTTTCCTACCGAGAATCACATTAAAATCTTGAAAAATGTTAAATACCTACTATATGTTTTATTTTCCGTGTAGTCTGTCAATTTGATCGAACGCGATGCGTCCTGCAACTTCAATCCAAACGGATGAGTTTTTTTTCAACGTCTCTGTCTGGTGTCTATTTCCTAGCGGAGATGCTATTTTCTGTTCCTTTTTTGGTTCCGTATTCCGTTCGTCCTACTCGCACTTACTTGTTATGATTAGACTAGATTCGGTGTATAAAGAGTCACGCAAAGAGAAAAATAAGTTGAACTCGCATCACGGTTTTCGAAAGATTCCCTTTCTTTTCACTTGGAATCAGAGGACTTCTACATCAACTTCAAATGACTTCTAGCGAGAAAAAAAAATAGTGGAGGTAGGTCACTCCGCACACCAATATTGGGTCATCTTCTTTGACAGTGTGCCGCATGTGTGCTAATTGTGCCGGTCATGACACCTGGAATGTTTTGGTTTGAAATCGCAAGGATAAATCAGATTGAGGATGACGCGGGAAGTGGCGGGTGTGCAAAATTTGTTTGTGTTGTGTTCATAGAATAATAAAAGTCCTGTGTTTAAGGGTATTATAATGTCCTCAAAGGTAGACCAGAAACCTAGCCTTTCGTGATGTGAAAAGCAACGGTCTATCAGCGGCCGGAACAAGTGGCAAACATTGTTGGAGACCATCAATAAAGGATGATGAATTGACTTTTGTAGATTGTTTTTTTGTGAGTTGCAGCATTTTTTTAATTAAGGGTACTAATGGGGTCTGTGAAAGTGAAATGTAGGTTCTAGAGTGAGCTCAAGAGGAAGAGGCAGTTATCTTCCTCTTGAGCTCACTCTAGAACCTACATTTCGTATTTAGATCTATAAGTGAACTGCTGGTCTGAGTTCCTCTGATATATTCAATTAGAGGATGTTCCTGAATATACAGTCAAACAGCACGTAATGTTGTGAACAACTTCAATGATAGTTGTCCAGCAGTGCTCCGATTTTATTTACAACAATCCAATGCCTACGAGATTGTGCCCAAGCTGTGCCGAATCTAATTTTGGCACAATGTGCTGAGTGACTTACCCCTTGGATTTTGTCAAATTATCTTAACAAAAAATAGTAAACGTATCCCATGAGAATTTAATGCTCACTGCGTGTTTATGATCATGTTTTCATATTTTATTGCAATACCTTCACAGCAAAAAATAAATTTTAATATTACATCCAAGAGGATGCACTTCAATCATGTCGAAAATCTCATGTAATTCATGTAACGCTAGGTAGCCGGTTTGACAGTTTAATAGGTAGACTTCTAAGAGGAAGAGGTGACAATTTGCTTCTTCCTCTTTTAGTTCTATCTCTATCTTTATCTATCTCCACCTCTATCTTACGCACATGAAATCGGCCAATCAGGAGCTGGTTCACGTTTGACAGAAAAGTGGTTCATTTTCGCCCCCGTATTGTCACCTCTTATCTTAGGTAGACTTGACTTCACTCTTGGCGTGACTCATTATACACCGACTCTAGATTAGATTAAAGGTGTGAGGTTGAAGGACTGATGACTCGGTTCGAAAGTTCAAAATTGCTTGTGATTAGTTTTCATCCTTCCCCCGCTCACAAAGGTTTTAAGTTTCGGGAAGCCTTCTTAAGACGGCTTACCGATAACTACCGATAAAAGTTTTGAGAAGCTACCGACAATGAAAAAAATAATGTAGCCACCCTGATTCCCGGACTATCGAACACAAAACATCAAATATATCTATGATTTCGGCGTAAACATGTCAAACAAACGTTTGGTACGATGCTTCTATTCAATAGCTGCAAGACGAAGTGTTGAAGAACGCAAAATAAAATCGCGGAAACAGAAGGCGCACGAGAATTCACTTTTCTTTCCGTTGGATAGGCCAAAGAGAATCCCAATGGCGTTTCAATGGCTAATAGGCCAACGATAAACGAATATTTTGCGACCCCTTATTAGAACTAACGGTACATATGGAAAGGTAAATAAATTTGGAAGCCATCTTTAATTATAACATTCCGTCTGATGCTAAACTACGCTGCATGCTAAAATAGGCCGTGAATGGGTTAGTTAACCCTGTATTCACCGCACATTATGCGTTGACAGAAATTTTCAACTTGAAAACCTGAAATCAATGCAATTGGGTTCTTTAAGGGTATTGAGGTAAATGCATATTCGTAATCTGCATTAAAAATGGAACCCAAACCCAAAATTTCATCAATTTTCGAACACTTGAACTTTTTTAAATAAGTATGATTATGTTTGCAAAAATCACCTTATTAGTGCCCCTCGGTGTCACTTTGTATGGGAGCAAGCTGTCAGTTTGTTAGTTTAGTGTCAAACAGTGAAGTTATTATTTTGCTTTAAATCTTGATTTAGAAATCGAAGCTCTTCCAAATGATGTATAAAAACTGATACATTTTTCATAATTGAAGAACCCAATTGCCTCGTGTATGGAGGAAATTAATGTCATGAAATATTTTCCTTATAACATTTGCATGACATTTACCACCTCTGGTCGGGGTAGCCTTGAATGCCTTGTACAGGAGGCGGAACATAGTTTTACCTTTATCTTATTGTTCTAAAATTTATTTTTAAACTTTATTAAAGTTTTAAATTTATTTTTAATCAATGTGACTCAAAAATCTCATCATTTTAAACAATATTCTTTAAGGGGAAGCTTAGAGCAAAAAAAAAATAAACAAAATTCGGGTTCGTTTTGATTTTTCTAAAACAACTGCAAAAAGATATAAAAATCCAATAAAATTATTTTTTTCCATAGAAATGTGGGACTCTAAACAAAATCGAAAGATGGCGCGAGTGTTCTTAGGTCTAGGCGATTTTTTGTTAGAGATTGACATTAACGGCTCCAGGGGTATAAGCTGTTAAATGTAGTCAAGTTATAATAACAGGCAAAAGTTGCTTGCTACATTTGTGGTTAAAGTGACAAAACTGCCGACAAATGAAGGGGACACGTGTCCCCCCTGACAACTCCTGGAGCCGCCCGTGGCGATTGGGAATAATGCACTAAAATTAAGTAGATTGATTCCTTTGAGCCTCAAAATAAATCACGGCGAACATAGTTGCTTCAGAACCCTTATGTCCGGACTGATTTGAGATTTGGGCGTAACTGTTTTTGTAAGTAATTACTTCAATCACCGATTTCTTGCGAATAAAAGCTCTATCTCAAAAACTAACAACACAATCGGGTAGTGGAGTGATTCTTCTAGCAGTTGGAATAGTTTGTTTAAATTAGTATTAGTTGTATTGCAAAAGTATTTTTTTTTCCTTGGTTTGTTTTTCGTCGATCTTGTTTTCCGTGCTGAGCACCAATGCTACCGACGTGCCAGGAAGGCAGCTCCCACACCTGGACCCTACCTATCGACCCATCAACTCATGAACCGGGGACCAACGGCTTTACTTCCCATCCGAAGGAAGGCGTGATCAGAGATGTTATGCCTCAGAACATCCCGGCGGCGCCGACTGGGATTGAACCCAGGCCTGCTGGGATGAGAGGTAATCACGCTTACCACTACACCACCGGCGCCGCTGTATTGCAAAAGTAACCTCGAGACAATTATTGACCAACAATTGAAAAAGACCTATCAGCTTTTGTGAGCAAAACTGTATTAGTCCTTTAACCGCAAACCGAAAGCAGCCCACGTAAACAAACTCTAGGACTAGGGAGAAGTTATCGTGGAAGTTGCGTGGACTGATTGGGCTGAAGCCACCGACAAACCGACATGAATGACCACAGAAATTACCACGAAATTTCGGCTCAAGGCACACTACTGACTTCTGTCTCCGTGTTCATGGAAAACGTTTATCTAAGCCATGAACGAAATCTCTTGAAAATTGAAATTCAATGAAAACTTTCATGTATTATGCATATTTTTAAATATATAATGCTTACTTTTTTTTATTTTCTAAGAATAAATGTTGTTGATAGTAAGCAATGTTTTTTTTATTTGATTGCAAAAAAAAACAAGATTTTTCGTGGTAAAAATGATTTTTCCAGCAAACAGCAATTCAAAAGTAATAATTACTAGTAGGAGAACAGGGAGTAAAATGAACAATCATTCAAATTGTATGAATGTAAATGAATTAAAATGTAATAGATCCATTGGTTGAAACACCCGTGCGCTGAATTGATTGATATTTGATCGAATAAGCACTTAAAATCGCCAATTGTTCATTTTACTACTGATTATATGTTAATTTTACGCCCACTTTCCCTAACAATCACAAATCATTATGACCGAATTCATGTTTAAAAATTGAAAAATTTAGTGAAATCTGCAGGCTGACAAATTCGGGGTACACTCAAAAAATTCCACACGTTTAATCGAAGTGTTTAAACACTTGATTTTTTAAATGCACAATCACATTTACTTTAAGTGTATTTCACCTTAGTTCAATGTGTTATACACGTTAATTTATAGTGTTTCAAACTTTGAAATGTTGAAAATCTTTCACTTTTTATTCAAGTGTATAGCACATTGAATCACACTACTGTTCAAACAGATGGATTTAAAGTGTTTTGCATTTCAATGCGATGTGAATTGCTTGCTCAGAAAGCTAAACATAGAAAACAAGACTTGTGGACTTTTTCCTATCAACCCGCCTGATACATGAGAAAAACCGTGCAACAGTGAGATCGAACGAAGACTCCGGCATCTTGTAGAATATTGAACTATGATGTGCAAAGCTATTGATATCACCAAATTATGCACATAGAATCCAAGTGTGTCACAATTCAAATCCATAGTGTTCAGTTCAGGCATGATTCATAGTATAAGATTCACACATGAAATGGATGTGTTTCACAATAAGCGCAAAATTAAGTGTGAGACACATGATGATGGCGTGTGGAATTTCAAGAGTTTTCACGTGAGAAATGCTTTAAATATATAGGAGAATGGATTTAATGTCGGCCTAAATGCCCCTAAATTGGGCCCATACATAAATTCAGCAATCGAGTAAATTTTCAATAGCGACCAGAAATATCCATTAGTACCGTCCCAATGACGCGTTCAACAAGATAAAACTGATAAATCCGGAGAGCTTTGAGATTTGGGCGTAATAGCTTTTGTAAACAAACACGTCTATCGCCGATTTCTCGACGCCATGAAACCACCGATGGTGATGAAACCTCTGTTGATGTGTTCAATGAAAGACGAAACTATCAAAGTCAAGCGCTCTTTCACTCGTCCGCTTCATCGAAGCTTGAAAGAAAATTTGTTTGTATAGAGGGCGACTGACGTTCTAGAAAACCGCGAAGCTGTTCGACTTCAACAGAAAAAGAAAGCTAGCAAAAACACTAGGGGGAGGGTCTCCTAAAATTACTAAAAATATGCTACGTCATATCCTCGGTCATATCAAACTGAACATTGCATTAGGTCCTAAGTAACATTGATCGATTCTCTTCGCCGACATCGTTAATAACCTGAGCTCGTTTCTTGTTGTGTTTGTCGTATTAGATGCTACACGGTTAGAAAAAAGTACCCAAAATTAAGTTCTTTCACTCATCTCGGCACTATAGTGCAGGAACCCAAAAGTAGGTAAAGCGGGTCAAAGTAAATTTCATTTACTTGTGTGCAATTCGTATGGAATTTCCACTGGCTTTTTAACCAAAAGTAAGTTAGTTGATCCCCAAAATTAGGTAAATATGATTATACTCAACGTTGGGTTCCCACACTTTACTACCCTTGTTGGGTGGTTTTGCTCCTCCGTTTTTGACAACATTAGAAGGAGAAAAGGAGACAAACTAGTCAAAAGTAGGTAAAAGTGAACTTTCCGTTGGGTACTTTTTTCTTACCGTGTAGATAAAAGCTTCTTTTATCGATCTGTGTGCTGAAAATATCTGGGACTGTCTTTAAATGGCCGTGGGAATACAAAGAGAAAGTCAACGAAGAGAATCTTTCATTGTTATTTAGAACCTAATGCAATGTTCAGCTTGATATGAGTACGACTCTATAGAAGATCGTAGTATAGAGATTTTATCGAATTACAAGACAACTTTACAACGCTTACGATTATGATTGTGATTGTGTAGTTTAGAAGGCAGTCAAGGGCCATGTCTCCGATGCTTTTAGGCTTCGTACATGCTATACCAGTAGACAAGGGGATGCTGTGATGCCAGTTGAATTAAACTGACTTGAACGCGAATTGAGCATGAGCATGAGCATGATTGACCGCCCACGGTTGCTACTCTATTATTGCCAGACCAGCTGTAATTACACAGATAACCAATAAACGATGCTTGGGACTAGCAATCATCCTCAATGTGTAAAAACTTGTGATCTCAAACTAGGCAATACCAGCGCCGGCCGCACCCGAACACAGGTCAAGAAAGGAAGGGGTAGGAATGTGTTGACGTGTTGACCTCTGCACTTCCACGAGGAATCACTGGGATATTGGGTAATAGGGTTGGGTTTGCAGCAGGGTTCGTTTTTGTAAACGATAAGCTGAATTGATGTCCTAACAATCATATAACGCGAAGGAGCTTGGGATTGAACCCACGGTCTTCTGCTCAGTAAGCAAAAACGTCTACCACTAGGCAGACGAGCTCCTTTTTAATCATCGAGTTGCTGTTATTACCATGTAGTCATGTTAACAAATAAAACGATTGAAGAATCTTGAATATGGATGGGCTTGAGATTAGACTCATGATGTTCTGCTCAGTAATCAAAACCGGTTGTTCTAAGGTCACCAGAATCCCTCATATCACATTATAGCGTTACTCATGTTTTTATAACTATTCAAACCCGGCACTGACGACAACGAAAAGTTTTACAAAATACACGATAAACAAGTGATCTTAACATACATTTTTAAAATGAAAGGACCTGGGACCGCGTTTTTCTGCTCAGTAAGCAAGCCACTGCAACCGACGATCTTTGAAATTCTTAAACTAAAAGCTACGAAAGAGGCCTCCATTAAGATCCACTTTAACGCGACGTTAAATGTTTCGATTTTCTCTTTACGCATGGTTCAGGTAAACAAGGTTAAACAAGCTATTCAAATGAAATGACGTTCTCGAATGTCACTTGGCATGTAATGAACAACAGGAATACGCGATAATTCATATTTTCAGCGGTTGATGGTTAATTTTAAATATACTAACGGTACTGCCTACGACTACGACGGCGATTACGACGACGCCTACGACAACGACGACAGCGAATTTGTAACTTACCATTTGTCTAGTATCCATCTAGGATAAACACCTTTGCCATGGTCGTCTAGGAGGAGTGTCGCAACTAATTAATTAATTTATTTATCTTTATTAGGGAGGCTTTCAGCCTGGGGCTGGTTCGCCTCCACCGGGTCGCATCTAGTGCTTTCCCCAGGAACCGTTCACGGCCACCAGCTACCGCCCGTCCAGTCTTGGGCGTCTCGCTGGCACACTTAGGCTAGTTACAAAAAAACACCCGAGCAAAGAAACGGATCAAATAAACGTCACTCTCGCGAAAGCACACCCGTCGTCGTCGAACGGCAAAAAAAGAGGAATCGGTGGGATATTTTGTGATACGGATTTCCAAACTCAACCGGGAATGCACGAATTTCACCACACCAAACTGCGAAACACGTTCAGAAGCACTTTTGGTACACTTTCGTTCAACACTAAATTTTTTTTCAAAAATAGTTGCGAGTAAACCAACCAACAACTAAAATTAAAATTATCGCTCGCGATGCCACAAATTTCTGGACCGGGAGAAAAAATCAAACAACGCAGATAGCGTCAAATCTTCTGTTGCTTGCAAACATGATGAATCATGTTTTCTTTCTCGATTCTAAAACTTCTCGGAAAGCGAGAAAACCACCACTCACACACCACTAACCGTCCGGGAGTCAGAGTGCCAGCGCTAATCCGGCAAATGCAGCCGAAAACTATGAAAGCGAATGCACGCACAAAACAGAGAACAAACTTAAAACACAACCGTATCCAAAGGCGTTCGAAACTCCATTAAACTGACTTGAACGCGAATTGACCGTGCCATTCAACTGACTTGATCAACTCACTTGAATTGAAAAAAAGTTGAACCAGGCTCAACTTTACAAGCCAATTGAATTCAACTCAGATTATTTGACTTGCCTAGTCTAAACCCAGCTATAGGGTAACGTATCGGCAAGACCCCATCTCAATATTAGTGAGTTAGCTGCCGTAAGGGAAGAGACAAGGGAGGGGAGTTTGTGTGGATTCATAGATAGCTGAAACTTAAAATAATTAATTCGAATATAGGTAAAATTAGTAAGAAATTACCTGACTGCCTATGATGCCTGACTTTACCGTGTTGTTTTTGTTGGCGCACTTGAGGACGCCACCCTATCTAGGCCTGACGATGAGTCCGAAGAAAATCCCAGCATGGCGTTTATCTCCTAATCAGAAAATCCCTCGAATATCGATAGGTAAAGGTCATCGCTGCTGCTATCGTCTGATACTGTTCCATGTACATTTTGTTGTTTATTTCGCCAATCGCAGAATCGCCAATCGGTCCCAAAAAACTCAAAACAAGTGTAGAATCTGTGTGGTGATGCAGGGTGTCGACTCAACTAAGAAAACAGAATTCCCTGATATTCCCTGATTTTCCAGTAATTTTCCAAAAAAATCCAGGTACAGTACCTACCCGGTTTTGGCAACAAAACGCCTCAGCTATAACTTTCCTCAGAATATATTAGTGCTTTATGGACATTTTTTTTCATGTAATACCGCAAGGACCTCTAACCCATGAAGAGTGGTCCAGCAAATCTCGATTAGCAATTTTCCCGTTTTTCTCCCGGAATTTTGGAAATTATCGCGGTTTTGGTATTTTAATTAAGCCCAAATCTGAATGCGATTAAACCTAAGGTTAAATGGGTAATTTCTAAGACAGCAACACCTTTGTTGGATCTTGAATTTGGATCTGCGACAGGTTTGAAGTCTTCACAATTTGTGTATGAAAATTTCGCTCAAAACTTGACAGGCTTTTATTTCATTGGATTCCTTTAGATTAATTTCCTTTCACATAGATCATTCCAGAATTCTTCTAAAATAAATTTGAAATTCTCTCTGGAAAGCCCTTGATTTTTTTTATAATAGTACAGAAATTCTCTGTAGAACACTCAAAAAAAAAATTTTAATTTCATCCTTTCTACGAATTTTAGACTCTTTCTAAGAATTCGCTGGAGCTTAAATTTTGTTATATTTGAATGAAATTCTCCGTAGAATTCACCTCAGACCATCAATTCAAAAGAGCCTATTAGCGTTTTTGAGCAAAACTTGTAATCCCCCTTCCCCACCAACACCATCTGGCAGGCGAAATTCTCACGCCGAGAGTTGTCTCCAAATTTTGCTCAGAATTATCTTGGAGTTCTCCTCTACATTATTCTGAAAATTGCATGGAATTCCCATTAACATTCTCTAGAATTTTTTTTTTCGGAATGTGCTTTGAATTATACTTGTACTATCCTTATAGATCTTCGCATAATTATCTTGGAATTGTACCATCGAAATTCGCGTTCCTTGGTATTTTTTCAAGAATCCTGGAATACTCTTTACTCTTGGGAGATCTAGTAAAAACCCTGGTAGAGGTTTTCCTAAAGCTCCCTAGAAAATATTCTCAGAAATATCTTGGTGTTATCTCCTTAAAGTGACTGTAGCTATCCTGAAAATCTAGACCAGTCCAAGGGCCTTGAAATCATATTGTTTTCGAAGAAAGAACGAGGTATATTTTTCCAGATTTGCATTTCTGCATTTCACATCTGAAACACTTGTTTTTAATCCCATTATATTTGTTTTGCCTTGAGCACATTTTGAGACTCAGCTTCAAAAGAAAATTATACCGGATAATATGTTTAACCAAAAGCTAGTGTACCGGCGGTCTCCTCCGGTGGGAAAAAGTAAAAATGACGCTTTCATCTCCAAAATTCTTTGAGTTAATTCCATCTAAATTGCAATAGCAGCAACATTACCATACTAAAACTTTACTGTGAAGCTAATTTTAAGAGCTAACCAGGTTTTCAATGAAGACATAGAATACTTAACACAGCCACTCTATGCTGTCAAAGCAATTCTTGTCTACGTATCTTTGAATCATTATTCAATCATAAAAGTGCTACTCCAAGCAAGACCATTATCCTAAATTATCATTTATTTATTTCTCTGAGCTAATCAAGCTGTTAGGAACACAATAAGGAACAAGAACTAGAAGTATTTAGAAAAAAAAAATCATTATCTTCTCTTAAAACTGGGTTTCAACAAGGCAAGTCAATTGATCAACTCAGTTGAATTCAACTGACTTGAACGTGTAAACTATGCCATTTAACTGACTTGAATTGAAAAAAGTTGAACCAGGCTCAACTTTTCAAGCCAATTGAATTCAACTGAGTTAATCAATGACTTGCCTTGTCTAAGCCCAGCTTAACTCTTAATCATTCTTGCATTTACTCAAAAGTGCTCCAATGCACTCAAGGGATTGATTTTTGTTAGAGCAGACGCAGAATCTACTTGAAAGTTAAATTTTGTCAGACGAAATTGGGTATAACATCTATTAAGGAACGCACATTTCCATAAGCAGCTTAATTTTGCAACATCTAACAACGTCTAGCCTCTCTACGGAACTGAATTTTTATCTCGATTCAACTCAGGAATGTGACAACACCCAGTGGGAGCTGAATTTATAATAGGCTCAAAATCATCGGAATACCCTCTTATTTGCGTTACTTTTGCTTCACTTGCAAAAATGCAACAGCAAGCATTAAACAACCACAACTTCGCAACTCTATTTAAAATTTGAAATTTAAAACCAACCTCAAACTACAACGAGTAATTAAGTTGTTTGAAACTAGCGTAGTCAGCCATACTTATTAATATGTTTCTGTTATAAAGAAATACTTCCCTGACTTTGAATGAAATTCCCTGACAATCCCTGATTTTCCAGGTCCAAAAAGGAATTCCCTGATATTCCCTGACTCTCCAGGTTTTTCCAGGTAGTCGACACCCTGTGATGCTTTCCAAAAGATTGCAGACCCATCATAATAACGCATATATAATAAAAAGGGATTGAAATAAAGAGACGATTATTTAATACTAATTACAACACCAACTTTATAATTGAAAATATGCAAATGTAATTAAATATGTAACGTGCATTACAGGACAATAAAATTAACATATAAATACGAGATTGCTTACTAATCTAATGTAATCTAATCTAATATAATCTAATCTAATACAAACGCAGCCAGTACGAGAAACCTTTGTAAGCCCTTTTCTCACCAACCGAGGGTCGCCCACGCAAACCAGCAATATCATCGGAAAGGGTAAAGTGCCCCCTACCCGGTGATGTTAAAGGTTTGCGTTGGTGTCATATGGGTGGCGAGAAAAGGGCATAAGAAGGTTTGTTTACAAAAAGCTTGTATGCCCTTTTCACATGTTGTTCTGGAGATGAGGTCTAATAATTTTTCTTGTCTAATTGATGTTTACAGCATATCTGAGATATGATATAAACATCAACACGGCCAGGCCTACTGCGTTGTATTTGCCGCAAAGATGATTCTTGGGAATGAATGGGAACATTTCTTGAATCTACAGGGGTGGAAGGATGCGTGGACATACCGTACCAAACGCTCCAAGTTCCTCTGTGTAGTTGTGTGCAATGTGTAAATATTTGTACAATATTGAAGAATCATAAAATAATGCAATGGAAGGATCTTGCCGAATTTTCTCCTATGTTGGTAATGATTCTTTTGTGCTTAAAAGTTTCGTTGGATGCATCCGCTCCTTGTTTAACATGGGGTTTGGGATGCAGCTCCTCGTCATTGCTCGTGGTTATGTTTAGTCCGTCGCGTTCGGACCAGATCCTTAGCCATAATCTTGACCGCATCCACCTGATTTTCTTTGGCCAGCTTTTTTATGTCGGCGATGATCTTCTTTTCCTGCTGTTCTATTTTCATCTTCTCCCGATCCAAATCCCGTATCGCTTTATTCAGAGCCCGCTGGTTCTTGCGCATCATCTCGTCCGGAGACATTTTCTTACCGGACAGCCACTCCATTTTGCTGGTTGTTTTCCGGATCAAATAGTGGTAAAACTGGTTGAATAAAGCGGAACTTCGGTGGTCTCACAAGCTAATCTTGCACAAAATTGGATTCTAATTTGTTTCTCGAATCTACATGTAATCGGAATACCGGTCATAAATGCATTTGGAAAAAAAGCTTCTTTCGACCATAAAAAGAAAAACTATTCTTCAAAAAACTTATCGAACTGGCGAATCATTTTCAGATAAAATTTGGAAAATCGCGACGAAAACATAATATACGAGCAATTTGACAGCAGAATTTTTTCGCGTCCATTTTGAACACTGAAAAAAGTTTTCATGTAGTTTGTATTGGGAACGCACATGATATTTTTCCAATAACAAAATTAATGATTTTTATCTGAAATTCACATAATATTCATATGATCACATGAATTCTATGTGATAAATCACATAAACTTCATTGGACGCATAAGGTTCATGTGATTTGCTGGTGCGAATCGCAATTATGAGATCACATGAAAGTTATGTGAAATTATAATGGATATTTTCCATTGGAAACGTGATTTATTTTTTGAGTGAAGCAGAGCACACTTCGATCACATACACTACCGATGATAAGTTTAAGGACACCCCAAAAAACCATGCAAATATCTTTTGTTCAATTTTCGATCTCCAAAGGTTATTTGAATGGTATAGCATAAGGAAAGGTCCATAAATTATGTCACGCAAATTTGGCCCATTTTCAACCCCTCCCCTCACCCTTTGTTACATTTTTTATATTGGACCTTAATTGTTTTTTCTAAGGCTGTGTTCCATTTGGTGAATTTTCACTTAAATTTGACAGATGGAAAATTTTCAAATAAACCTGCTATTCCAGCAGACTTATTTCTGACAGACAAGGAATCAACTTTGACAGACGCTTTCTCGAAAATCGGTCGATCAACAACAGAGGGATTTTCGAACATCTTAATTTATTTTCGAAGTGTCAAATTTAAGTGAAAATTTTGCAAATGGAACACAGCCTAAGTCTCGTCACAGTTTCCAATACCCCCCTCCCCCCAAAAGTGTGACATAATTAATGGACGATCCCTGAGTGTTCTACTACACTGAAAAAAGTTTTCATGTAGTTTCCATTGGGAACGCACATGATATTTTTCTAATAACAAATTTAATGATTTTTATCTGAAATTCACATAACATTCACATGATCGCATGAAATCTATGTGTTAAATCACATAAGCTTCATTGGACACATAAGGTTCATGTAATTTCGTGGTGCGATTCCCAATTATGAGATCACATGAAAGTTATGTGAAATTCTAATGGTTATTTTCCATCGGAAATGTGATTTATTTTTTGAGTGTACTACTTTTATTTCAAAATTTGGCCAACCCAATTCTGAGAAAATCAGTAACGATTTTTCAGAGTAAATTTTGAAAAATATTTTAACTTAGGGTGAACTTTTAGCACACAAAATTTGAAAATAAAAATTGAACAATTTGCCTAGGAAAGTTCCATTCAATACCTTTCAAATGATCTAAAGAGAACGAAAATTGGACGTAACATAACAGAGATATGAACATAACAAATTTGTCATGTTTTTTGGGGGTTTTCTTAAACTTATCCTCGGGAGTGTATAAATACGAGATTGCTTACGAATTAAAATTTAATATGCTATTACTAGAAGATTCAAATGCACATTTGGTCCATGTCACCTCTGGCAACACTGGTGTGTATCTTTCCCGTTTGGGTAAAGTTCCAGATAAGCTCTGAGCTGATAAGCTAGTTTCAAGTTCCTCAAGGTTTTGCCAATGCTAAAGGACAAAAAACTTAATAACGCTTGCGAATGCTTATTTTAAGATCGAAAAGGGCAAATTATAGTCCAGTAAATCTCCTGCGATGAGCCTTCCACTCTGAGGCGCTTTCCAGCCTTGCTTCGAGGGGATGTGCGTGGGAAATTTTCGCGGGGCGGCTCACCCTACTCACACTATATTTTCAACACTATCACATCTCTTTCACAGAATCGAAATACCCGAATCTCTGCGACCTGTGCCAAAATTCAAACCAGTGTACGTACGACACATCGACCACATCGAACCACCGTGCAGCGCTGAATTGCCTCCGGTCCGGTGGAGACGTCACCTACGTATCCCAACAGGACGCGATCGAGTTCTTCGATGCCAACAATGACATTGTCAACGATTATGGTTTCCTGTGTCCCAATGGAACCATTGAGCCAATAGCCGGAAACAACAGCCCATGCTCTTGGCTCACCCAGCCTTGGCCGGTGGTGATATCTACTGCTAACCGGGCGGTTGAAATCTCCTCTCGAATTGACCGTTGGTTGAGAGGTGTAACCGGTTCGGCATGGGAACAGGCTATCCAGGAAATCATCAATCATGACAGTCGCACAGCCATTTCGGTTGGATCGATTCAAGCCCCGGTTGACTACCTTCGTCCGTATCGTCAACTGCCGATTCCGTCGGATCTGTGCCAAACTACGTCCCGTTGGTGTACGACGTCACCGGAGGAGAAGGACAAGTGCGACGTCCTGAGGACGGCTGCCCTCACGAGTGGAATTTTCCCCACGATAGAGTGTATTGATCCCACCACTAGTCGGATGACCTGTTTGAATGAAATTGCCAACAACCGAGCCGATTTCACCGGAATCGATTCGAACTATGGATATCTTGCAAGGCAGTGAGTATCGGATGGGTATGGATGGCGGAAATTGTATAGTAACTGGTGGGTTTATTTTCAGTCCATTCAACCTAACGGCGGCGATGTTCCAGGAAACGGAAAAGGAAAAGTACTCTTCGGTGGTGGTGCTGGTTCGCGCCGAAAGTCGGTTTACCCGTTTTGAAAACCTACGTAGTGCGAGGGCATGTATTCCAGAGTTTGGAGGAATTGGTAGGCAGGATCATAGGTTCTAAAGATATTCGGCCACTTTCAATTTCTATTTGTATTGCAGCATCTATTGCATTCATCAACGTGGGTAAAACTCGTGGCATCTTTGATCCGCATGAATGTGACTACGGACGTTTGTTGGGAAACTTCTTCAGTGACTCGTGTGCTCCAGGTTCTCGTGATAGCCTGCATGATCCTCGAGGGGAAAATCCGGAATCGCTTTGTTCGTTGTGCCATACTCCCGCCAGGCCACAAGATCCAGTGCCACTGGCCGCCAGAGATGGCGGTGACGAGGAAGGAGAAGAAGATTCGACCGATGTACCGGATGATGTGGAAGATCAACCAACAGGAATTCAGGGCAAGAATGAAATTGTAGTGACGGTTGATAGGAACGTAAACTGCGCGGCTAATGTTAATAATCCCTTCTACGGAACCCGTGGGGCTTTGAACTGCCTTGCCACTCAGGGAGAAGTGGCCATTGTAGAAATTCAGAACCTGGCAGAGCATGCTCGAGCTTTGAACATCAATCCAAACGAATATCGAATTCTTTGCAGAAACGGATCTTTGGCTGCCTATACCGGATTCCAGGTAGATGAAGACTGCTACCTTACCACGATCGTCGACGGTGAAATTGTCGTCAGGCGTCAATCGTCCAAGACAGCCGGCATTATTAACGCCCTAAGCTCGTTGGATGTTTATTTGCAAAACGATCCGGACTTCCGCATGTACAACATCTTCGGAGGTATGAAGAATCTACTGTTTGAAGATTCGGCCTTGGGACTGGTCTCTCCACAACACGCCGAACTCGGTCATGCTGTTCAAAACTACATTCGTCTGTTCGAGAACATTGAAGACTGCACCAGTGCAGGCATCAGCACTACGACCGTAGATCCTAATAATGGTGCCATTTTTACCATCAATATTTTTATGGCAATCCTGTTCACACTGTATAACATCATTCGAGGATAAGTCACGCATCAGGGTAGGTAGTTCTTTCACGAATGATCACACAGCATTTTTTTTTTCAAAATTCATCTAACTGTACACAATTGTATTATTTTTAAAGAGAAGAGCGTGAATAAACTTAATACAATCCTCAAACCACTGTTTGTTATGAATTCAAGAGATTGACCGTTATGTTAAGTACGTTGAAGAGATCATCATCTTCGCAGCGCTCCAGCAAGGAACGCTGTTTGAGCAAAGCGTTCAGTCTTCTCGGGATGGGGCTACTCTTAATGGCACTTTTGCCTTTGTTGTTGTTGGCAATTATCTTCCAAATGGAACTTACCACAAGCAGCTGCTCGGCCGGATCCGTTTCGTCCAGGGCGGATTTTAGAGCGTACATGTAATCCTGGGAGGCAAGCAGCGCCGACCGATTGTTGTTGACGAACGACATGTTGCGCATGATCTCCAGTGATAGACGACGGAGTTCGGGAGTTGACTTCCGAATGAACGCTCCCAGCACTGTTAGATGTCTGATGGTGGAAAATTAATGAGTGTCCAACTCATGTGAATAGAAGGGTTTAAACTTACTTGACTTCGGTGACATCACTGTGCCTCGTGTAGATCTCCCAAAACTGCAACCATAGTTTGGTCACCGTGACCCACGGTTTCTGCAACTTCGTAACCGCCGGGTGCAATTTGCTCATGTTGTCCAGCACATTGAACTTGGTGATCATCACTCGACCCTCGTGACAGGAACAACAATTCATCAGCACCCTCAAACAGAGACCCAACAGAGTGATTTCGCTGTTCGGCCCCTTCACCTTTCCTGTTTCGGCTGTTACCGCTGCAATCGTAAGTTTCAGAATCGAATGCGGATGTCCTGCATAGGGAATGCATAGGCTCTTGCAAACCACGATCGAATTTTCTGTGAGGCAAACCAATGCCTTCATGAAGGCAGCTTCCAACTCACGATTGCTCTTGATCCACGGCCAAAACTGCAGGAACAATCGGCAGATGTAGTTGATATTAGCTTGGTGCACCAGAATGTCCTGAACGAACCACGCCGAAAGGATGCCGGCTATGAACGACAGTTCCTCCACGACCGGGGCCTTTCGACCTTCCCCGAACTTTTTAACAAAGTCTTGATAGTTGATCCCGATGCCACTGTAGATAGCTTCCAAGCGATCGAGCAGCATTTCCAGAAACTTTCTCGTTCTGGCTACTTTTCGTGCCTTTTCCGATTGATGCAACATCACTTGAATCGCGGAAAAGAGCGTTCTCTTTTGGAACGTGGAAAGCAAGGCACCATTTTCGGGTTTATCCTTCAAGCATGAAATTTGAAATTGTTCCATCAGGGCAGCAAAGATACATTCGCTGCCGGTTTGGGGAGTGTGCGAATCGTCCGGTTTCACAGGGGCTGTGAGACGTTTTCTTACTCGATTGGGGTCGTGGTTTTCTTGATCTTCATCCGAGGAGAAACCGTCGGATAGGTGGCGCAACCGTTGGATTGATTTCACAGGTAGGGTATCCGCTGCAGCAGTGGATTGTTGGGAATGGTTTGCGGCATTCGCGACCAGGACAGTTTCCAGTAAACCTAGGAACGATTGGAATTCGCAGACCGAGGCGGCACTGGAGTTTGAAGTCACAACTAGCAATGTCAGAAAGCGGAGGCATGCTATTTGGTAGTCTGAAAGGAATTGGGTCAGTTTCTTTTGCAAACACCGAGCAGATCATTAATTACCTTTCTGTTTGTGATTGGAAATCCCTCGAATGAGCAGCCGTATTAAAGGTTCCAATTTCAGCTCCGATAGTACACCAGTAATGAGCTGATTGCCAACCTTTTGGACGACCATTGCATTCAGAAGCTGCATAATGTTCCCGGTGACTTCGCGGAACACTTTTTCATCGTAATTTTGATATAGGTCGGCATTCAGTAGATAAATCACACCACCAATTACCGCCTGATAGGGGGAAATGAGTTCGCAGATTTCTTCCTTTTTATGCTTTAGGCAGCGCATCATTAGATTGCACACTTCCGACACCATCAGCAGAGCGGATCTTTCCGGATGCAAAGGAACGTTTGAGACGCAGCTGAAGATCAAACGAATCGTTAGGCGTGATCGTAACAGTTCAAGAAAAAGAAAAAACAACTTACTTCATCAATCGCTGCAGACAGCATTTTTCAGTTAAGTGATCAATCAGTTCCGGTACTAGGTCCACCAGACAGGAGAAAATCATACTGTAGCTTTTGACCACATCACAGTTGACCATCTGGATACCGTCGAACTCTCCAACTGCCATTTCATCTCGGGTGGTAAAGTTCTGAAGTGACTCCAACGCCTGTTCGAAGAATCGATGTTTCCTCAGCACAGTAAACACCGTTTCCAGGGCATCCGCATCGCTTAGATGGTTGCTAACTTTATCACAAGGAATCACGTACTTATGCAGGGGACCATCCTTATCGCCCTTATGGGACAGCAAATTTATTAGCAGACCAGCTGCAGATTCCTTAACCAAACTGGCTTCCTCCGGATCGAGGATCGTGTTGATGCAGCACGCATGGATTCCGCCGGGTAAGTACGCGCATTCTTTGATGATCGAGTGAGCCCCAGACAGAAATTTGGCCACCTTTGCTAGCACGTTCCAAGCACATGATCGGATCAGAATACTGGTATGGCTGCATTGCATGGCTATCACCTTGAAGTGCTTTGTTTTCAGATGAACTTCTCGCATTTGGTCCAACAGCAGCGATATGATGATCAAGCAATTCTTGATGATCGTCGAACCCGAGTAGGTGATCATTCCGATCCGGGTGATATACGAACACAGTTTGTTGATCACGTGATTGAGGAATTTACTCTCGAATTCGATCAAAGCGCTATGAACGATCACCCTGGCCAAACTGATCAGTGAAATCATTTTGCCAATGTTGCATTTCTGCAGATCACTGTCCAAGCGGCTTGTAATGATTTCGAAAAGTCTGTTCAACAAATTGAAGTTGTGCTCCCGTTTGACCTTTATTTGAAAGCCTTCTGCATTGATTAGCAGACTCGTAACATTTGGATTTTCACAAGCCAGAGCCCCCTGCAGTACTATCTGTATGAAATCGACATTCTTCATGAACAGCTCCTCTGAACAGGTTTCCGATTTGAGCAACTGGATGAATATGCTCGTTTGTTCGAACAGCAAAGACACGATCCAAACTAACACATTTTCGTATCCAATTTGAATCAAATCTCCCAGCAGATTGAACACGTCGATCAACAACTGCTCATCGGCTGGAGTATTCGGAGGTGTTAGAACGAACTTTTTCAGATGCTTCACGATTGAGTTATGTAAAATTTGCTCCTTCATAGGCAATATCAAGTTACTTTCCAGTCCCGCTAGCCCAATGGATACCTCGGCATGGGAAGCAGCTGCAGCGATTGCTTTCAAACTGTTACGGAAGATTTCATCCGTTTGAGATGTTCGGATCATGTTCAGGTCCTGCTTGGCGAGGTGTAACGCTCGATCGAATTCCAGCGAGCTGTCATCTAAAACGATCACCTCTTCGTCCTCGTCAGTTCGCTTCGGAGAGATCAGATGAGGTGGAAGCAGATTGTAGTCCACAATGAGGGCACCTTCTTTCCCTAGCGATTGCCGGGATCGCTTAGCGTTGATCAGAACATTTTCGAAAGCATCGAACCACTGACACGCAAACGCTAGCCGAAGATACTGCCAAGCAACCTGACGATAGCTGTGCAAATAAACGGAGCTCTCTGTCGTTTGATTCATACTTTCGCCACCGCTCGTCTCCAGTCTTCGCATCCGCGAAGTCGCACATTCGATTCCACACGGCCCACTCAGTCGTAGGATGCTATTTCCCTCAACTGCTCCCATCCCAGAACGATCTTCTCCTTCAACATCAACGAAAATCTCCTCCAGATAACTCAACTCGTTAAACGGACTACATTTCCAGTGGTACTCACAGACAAATGGAATCCTGTAGTTCTGACAAATCACCGGAAGCGACAATGCTTTCCCGCTTCCCAAGGTATACTCACTGAACAGCAACAGGAACAGAAGCGAACAGCAATCCGGCTTGAAGATCGGAAAATGATGAAAGCTCAACAAGGCTCGCACGATCAGGTAGTACACATTCACATCATCCGCAAGGAAGCGCCTAAACTCCGGAATGGTAAAACACAGTTTCGTAAGAATGCCTATTGCCGGCACGGCACTATCCGGGTAGTCGAGAAAATGCTGCTCCCGCAAGGCATTATCCAGCACTTGTAGCACAAACGCCCACCCGTTCGCCTTGTGGATGATCTCGCAGAGAATCGGATCTTCAGCCATGGCATTCAGCTGAACGAGTGCACTTCGGCGGATCCCGGGATCGCAGTTGTTCTGCTCCAGCGTATCCAACAGAGGCTTCACCGCACTCACTTCAAACACATCCGTCGACAGGTGCTTGGCCACATCGTACCTGGATTTCGTCAAACAGATTCCATTGGATAAGGTATCTCGGATGTGTTCGATGTTGGGCGAGTACTGGTGCGCGTTGGGTGCGATGCTCATTAGGAACATCACCCTGGTTAGGGCTTCCTCGCGAACTTCTGGATCATCCTGGAAGAGGTAGCGCAGATTTCCTCGGAGTAAATCGACCGGCGAGAGGCGGGAGTCGGGGTGCAACAGGACGAAGATGGCTCGTGAGAGAGTCGATTGTATTTTGATGATGCCGATCGTTTGGAGCAGCGGAAGGACCGGAGCGATTATGTCCAGAAGATCGGTCCATCGGTCCAACAGGAAGGCGCGGGAATTCAGTACGAACAGGAGAATGGTTTCCGCTTGCTGTTGAATCTGAAATGGACATTTAATGCATGATAAGATTGATTATTATTTTTTTCCGATTTTACCGATATTTAAGATTATTCAGACATCACTGGTGCAAAATTGATATTGTAGGTGCCACACTTAGGCTTATTCCGGAGAGGCGTGTGAGGCGACTCTTCATTTGATTTGCACGGAGACTCACTGAGGCAAAAGAACGACAGTGAGCATGCATAAGGGCGTATACGCGATGATCGATTCTCGTCAACGATTACTCTTTGCATTCCTACAGCTAAAGGAAACAATTTTCTAGAATTTGTTTAATGCAGAGTTGTAGCAGGTTGTATTGGCTATCAAAAGCAACAGCAAACGCACCTACCGTATGTGTGATAATGTTTGCACCATTGAGCAATGTCAACATTAAAAAAATTCTCAAAAATTTCGTTTTTGAGTTTTTTATTTATTCAAAGGGGTGATGTTTCTCAGAGTCTTAAACTATGTTAATCATCGATCGAGTTTACACTTGCTGCAATTACGGCCTCCACACGCTTCTGGAATGCACGGCAGGTTCTAATAATGTAGTCTGCATCCATTTCTCTCCAGATACGCGTCAATGTTTGTCTGAGACTTGCTGTACTCGGGTGGCGTTTAGAACAGGGCTTGACCTTCATGACGCGCCATATTGAGTAATCCAGTGGATTAAGATCGGGGCTGGATGGCGGCCACATATCCTTCGCCCAGAACGGAAGATGTTCCTGCAACCACTTCTGAGTGCGCTTCGAACAGTACGGTCTTTGATCCACGGAAGAACATACTTAATTAAAATCCCGATGTAGACTTCCGTGTTGACCTTGTCGCCTTCTGGAATTAACACCGGGTCCATTTTTTTGCCATCGGAAGCCACCAATCCAAACACCATAACGCTAGCAGGATGCTTGGTCAGATAAACATTCTTGTGCTCGTCGGCCACGTCTTTTACCGGAAGAGAACTAATATACTGGTCGGTTCTGGAATTTGATACGGGATCGACGTTAAAAAATGTTCTCGTCGGTGAATACACACTTAAATTTTTTTGCCGAGATGGGCACCACCGAGCAGCTCGGCATTTTATTTTGCTGGAAATTCAGCAAAACATATGTTTGTTAGCTGAGATCTCGGCAAAATTCCCGTTTGTTAGCTGAATCTCGGCAAGTTTTTCACTGAGATCCAGCAAAATAAAATGCCGAGCTGCTCGGTGGTGCCCATCTCGGCGAAAAAAATCTAAGTGTGTAGGATTACCGGATTTTTTCGCTTAAGAAAGTTCAAGATTTTCTTGTATCGTTCTACTCGTAGCTCCCGGATGCGGTTGGTAATCATGTGAGTTTTTTTTTCGGGCCCTCGACTTCACCCCGCAATCTTCCGTTACGATCTTCCGTGCCGTAAAGTCACTGGTCCCGTGTTCCTTTGCCATTTTCCTTATTGAACGCACTGGATTCACCCGAATCTTCCTTTTGATAGTTGTCCTTTCTTTTCTCGGTCTAAAATTTTTTTGACGGTCCACCGGAACACTCTCACGGCGATTGATATGTCTTTTTGCGACAATTGGACAAATCACGAATTCGCTGCCACTTCGTCATGGTGCAACTGTCAAACTAAGTAAATCATTTCCCCATAAAAAAATTGACAGATGGGGAATTTCCCTGTCGACCGACGAAATCGGTTGTATACAAAAAAGGCCTATTAATAAACCGACAACGTCGGGATTAGTACACTAGTTATGTTGACAAATTCGTTAGTGTATTTAATCGGATTCCGCCGGGACCGTCGCCCTAATAAACGGGTACCATACACTAACGATATCATAGATGGTGCGAGCATCCCACATAAAGTTGGGATGATATCCCGAATTGGTGGTTAGACGCTTCTTATGGTTATTGTTTATGCGGGCGGCCATAGATTTTATCTTGTGTAAAATCTGGAAATTGTATGTTGTTTTTTGATCGGTGATTATTTTATTGTACGTATTAATATACAGACGAAGTCGGTTTACGTAGTGATTATAAAATAGTGACAGTGAGACTAAGTGAGTGCAGCTTTATTATCAAATTTCATTACAACCTGGTAAGTTGGTATTAATATTTTTGTTTTTTAGGAAAGCATACAATGGCAAGCAGGTGGAGTACTTGGCGTAGTAAAAAAAAGCTGCTAAACACAAAGAATACATTCAAAGTGTTTTTTTATGTTACTTCATACGCGAAGTTAACGATTTTCAGAGTTGGTTGGAAATGCTAACATGAAGCTTTAGTGTGATGATTTATTAGCTAGAGAATGATCTTTAGAAGAATGTAGGTGGATAGTTCCGTTAGAGTACGGCAGTATGAAAATTGAATAGAAGTTGAAAATGAGCGAAGGGCCATTAAAGCGACAGTTTTCAAGATAGACGCACATTTTTGCCTAGCCCGTACGATGTACGCGGGGACTTGAAGTATGTCTCCAAGTCCACAGGCAAAAATGTGCGTCCCTCTTGTTGCTCATAAACTGACTGCGGCTGTGGAATAGTTCTAGCGACGTTTTCATCACTACCTAAAGCCCCACGTTTGCGAGAGCATTTCCAGTCGATGGTGTGTTATAATGCAGTTCTTCTTTACCCAACTATTGTGTTGCTCCTCTCGTCATGACCAACGTGATCATCTCAATACACAATAGTTGGGTAAAGAAGAACTGCATTATAACACACCATCGACTGGAAATGCTCTCGCGACGTGGGGCTTTAGGTAGTGATGAAAACGTCGCTAGAACTATTCCACACAGGCTTCCAGTGCGTGCACTACCGTATGCGAGACGCAATACGAATAGTCTCATAGTCATAGCAATCTCATGCGCAAGAGATTTGTAGCACTCTGTTTCTCTCTTTTCAGTTTTGTCGCATCTCACATTCTCATAATGTCTGTGTGTCGCACTGTAAGCACAGCACATTTCCGGATGTATGCGTTTCATGAGAACGAGTATCATGCGACGTCGCGTGAGCCGAAGCTCATGCGCTTTTCGCAATGAGACGTCGCTAAGCGACGTTTACCAACTCGTGTTCTTTATGTGGGAAAAGTGTTGTTTTGTTTTGAAAACGATGGAAAGGTACCTAGCTACTACACTCTTATCGCACATGGAGAAGAGATGTCGGATGGTTATGACCAACAAAGTTTTCCTAACGGCAATTTCCGTTGATTAAAGGATTAACTTGAAAAATTGTTTCAATTCAGCATCATGGGATGTGAACTATCCTGTGAGCACTAATACATCTGAAGAATTCAGTTGCTGCCATAGTAAGTTTGTTGATTGACAGGTTTACAGCTCCAGTGTAATGCTAATGTACACGGCAAGAAAAAAATACTCAAAATTAAATTAAAAAAAACTCAACGTTGGGTTCTATCATTTGAGGTCCGCCGTTGAGTAAATCAGAAAAGCGGCGTTGGTTAAAATTTACTCAACTATTGAGTAATAATAAATAAACTCAAATATAAGTTTATTTTAATTGAGGTTGCTCTTATGCGACTTTAACCATTTCATTTTCATAAGCGTTGATAGACGAGTGGTCAACACACGGGCCCCGTAATCTCAACGTCCATGGTTCGGTTCCAGCCTGCTCCGTTTTATTATTTTTTTGTCAACTTCAGGATTACTCAAAATTGAGTTTTCTTATTTAACTTAATTTTACCTAGCCCCACGGAAGCCACGTGATGAGTGAAAGGAACTCAATTTTGGGTACTTTTTTCTTACCGTGTACCCCGAAAATTCTGGTACTCTGGTTCTGTCAAATCGAATAATGGTGGAGTAAATTTACAATTGGTCTTATTTTTTTATCAACTTTTTTTTCCCCCGTTTTTAAGTTTTTTGTTTTTTTTTTTTAACTTTTTATAAAAACATTGATATTTTATTCTAATAGTCTTCCAATCGACTCAGCATGACAGGATCGGAAAATGTCTGTCTATTTATGTGTGTGAGAGAGCGCGTATGACAATTTTCTTATATGTATTTCTCGGCAACCACTCTACCGAATTGAACGCAACAACAACCAAATGAAAGCTACCGTGCTGTAAATTTTCATATCATTCGATTGAAGATGAACCACTACAGCCATTCAAACAATTCTGTGTAAACGAATTCTCACATGACCATAATTTGAAGAGCCCCTTTCTCATTCGAAGCTCATTGTCACTGTCAATTGAGTCACTCAGTATCATTTGATATACGACAGTGGAGTATGGAAGAAATCCAGGAAAATGGTCCCGAACAGACAAGTCGACCCGATGTCGGATCAATGTAAGGCTAATTTAAGGTCGATGTCGACCCAATGTCGTGTTAATGTCGGGTCAATTTTGGGTTTATGTCGGGTCAATGTCGGGTCAACATCGGGTTGGGGTTTGATAGAAGTCAGGTTGGTGTCGGGTTGGCTTAGCTTTTTCGCCGGAATGTCGACCAGAGCTCCGTTTGTGTGTAGGTTACACTCAATCGAATGATATATAGCGTTTCTCAAATGAGAATGATCCATGCCTTCGTCAAATGACTAAGCAACTGATATCACCCATTCGGAGGAGGTCCCCTTTGATAGCGAATAGCTACTTTTCTCATTTTCATCAAAAATGTTCAAATGATTTTGAGAATTTACAGCACTGACCATGATTCTATAGAATGTTAATTAATAGACTTTCAATCGATTAACTGGTTCCGGATATATGGACGGAACAAGACCCTAAAATCCGGGAACTAAGTGATGTTTGTCGGCAACCACATCACCGAAATAAACGAAACCCTTTAATCGGGTTACTGCCCAGTGCCCACATAGGAAATAACCATAAAATGTGCTTAAAAACCTGTGCAGGTTCCGAACTATGTGTCATATGGTTCAACCATTTGGGTTATGGTTCGTGTATGGAACATTTGTATTAGGGTGGTGCTTTCTCTTTCTCTTTCTCTCTCTCTCTCTCTCTCTATCTCTCTCTCTCTCTCTCTTTATTTCTCACACACACACACGAAAGCGATGATGATGAATTTTGATATAATTAAATCGATTGAATTCCAAGATACAATACAACACCAGTAATACGTCTCACTCAAAATTTATTCTTGGTTTGCTTTCGACGTCCACATGAAGTGAAACAAAAACATGTTTTCTGATGTGAAAAAAGTTGTGCCACCAACGATGGCTGACCCCATTGTTTACGTACGGTGGAGACATCTACAATTTGCAAGTGGGTACGTGAAACTAAGGTTTTCTGTCTAGATGCTCGGGGGGTGGGTTTATTACATTAACCTTAATCCAGCATTTCGTACCTACGTACACTGGGGTGCTAAGTTGATCGGACAAAGGTCGTTTTCATACAAACTAGCCAAGTTTAACACAAATATTTTGAGCTTCACGTGTAAGAAATACCAAATTTTTTTAAGCACCTGCTGGAAGGTGACAATAAAATTAAAATTTGTGCATAGCTGATCGGACAAAGGTCAATGGGAAAGCAAGTTTTGAGTCAAAATTTCAACTCAATTGATCATAACAGAACAAATTTATAACATGTTAAACTTGGTTAATTTTTAAGTGTAGACTTGTGTGTATATAATAAGAAGCCACCACCAACGTTTTTGCAGCAAAGTACACTCAACAATCAATACGAAACTAACGATTTTAAATTGGCTCACTACTTGACTAGCCTATTGGTCCCAAGCAAACGATTAACGCACCCCATTCTAGTCAAAATTCTAGTACTACGCAATGTTTGTTTTGATTCGCTATGAAAGTTTGACAGATAAAGTGAGGGGTTTTTCCTATGTTTCGAGGGGTGAATCGATTAGCTTGGGACCGAAGAGAGTACCAGAGCTGATCCAAAAAGTTGAACACGTTATTTCGGGACCTTCTAGTCTTAGAGTTACCTCTATGGTTCTATCATTACTAGCGTGTTGATATGATCGGTCAAGTCAGACCGAACTGTGAATTTTTTTTTTTTTGATTTCGAGAAAAACGAATTTAAAGTTGGCTGTTCAATATTGTGTCTTATGTAATGGGACCAATCGTTTGAGCGTTTTCTCTTGCTACTCTAATTTTTCAAATCTAGCTGAAAAAGTGAAATATAGCTGAGGGAATTCTTGATCTTATGATATCATTAACTCATTTTTTGTTTTTATTTTGCTACTTAGTCGCTTCTGACTTAACGATAGATCTTGTATAGTAAAATGTAGTGCTATTTTACATTCAAAATCGTCCATTTATATTTTTACTGGTCTGAGTAAAAGTATTCTGAGGGATTCTGAGACTAAATTGGTGCAAATGCGCAATAACTTGTTTATTTTTCCACCAAATGGGCTGAAAGCTTCAGAGGCTTCCAAAAATGTATTTTAGAAGATTTCCGCATAAGGACTTGTTGAAGGACACATAGTTCCTCAGATCTTCCGGTATTATTTGGGGTGCTAATATGCTAACGGTATCCCAACCAGGGATGGGAAATCATTTTCATTCATTTCGTGCATTCATTTACATTTATTTGCCTCTAACTTTTTTCATTAACAGAATTCCGTAAAATGGTGTTTGAAGCTTTTGAAGGTTTTGATATTAGCTAGGGGAAAAGTTGGCTTCGGCAATACCTTAACCTATTATCGTCAGGGGGGTAAACAACGTCATTGAGAGCTCAATTTTGGCATGTGGATACATTGTTTTTCAGAGCAACTATTGGCCAAATTTGAGTGCTCTAGGACTTTGTTTACCCCCATGACGATAATAGGTTAAGGTATTGCCGAAGCCAACATTTCCCCTACATCTTTTGTAAATGACTCAAATCGGTATCTCTTATGCATGATGAATCAGAGCGATAAGAACCCACCATTGTTTTTCAGTGAATGTAAATTGCATTCACTGAAAAACAATAACATGTTCTGGCAGCTCTAGTTCGTCATGCATAAGAGATTCAGATTTTAATTATTTACAAAAGTTGTAGCTAATATCAAAAGCTACAAAAGCTTCATACATCATTTTACAAAGTTACAGACAAATGAATGTAAATGAATGCACGAAATGAATGTAAATGATTTTCCATCCCTGATCCCAACTACCGTAAGGTTGCCATCCACCGCTCACGTAGACTTCCTTTACCTTCCTTTAGCATCCTTTCGACAAGCAATTGCGTCTTCCTAGGTTCATGAGTGGTGATCTTACGATGATTCCAGTATAACTCTGGAACCATGGGTTGAGTCTGCTTGAATCTATACTAGAAGATATTTCTGGAACCATTTAAAAACTTCACCCCATTTGAAAAGGGCACACAAGTCTTCTGTGAACAAACGCTTCCAGTCCCTTCTCTCGTCACCCGACAACATCACATATGATGGGACCACGAGAGTCAAGGCATGCGAAACAGCGCACGGCGATGGCGCCCTGAGAGAGCGCATAGAGATGTTGCAATGAAACAGTCGCATGTGATTGAATACATGCGTCGCATTGAGAGAGCAATGCGATGAGACAAAAAAAAATTGAAACGCTTGAATTTGTTGAGAGCGTGTAGCTTGTCGCGCGCATCGTTCTGGTCTCTCTTTTGTACAATTAATGTAGCACACCATGGATTTGAGAGTCATGCGACGCTCTGTCTCACAGCTCGTTGTCGCATTTGTGTACGCGTGAGATTTCCGGAAGCCTGATTCCACAGCCGCAGTCAGTTTATGAGCAACAAGAGGGACGCACATTTTTGCCTGTGGACTTGGAGACATACTTCAAGTCCCCGCGTACATCGTACGGGCTAGGCAAAAATGTGCGTCTATCTTGAAAACTGTCGCTTTAATGGCCCTTCGCTCATTTTCAACTTCTATTCAATTTTCATACTGCCGTACTCTAACGGAACTATCCACCTACATTCTTCTAAAGATCATTCTCTAGCTAATAAATCATCACACTAAAGCTTCATGTTAGCATTTCCAACCAACTCTGACAAAGAATACGACAAGTTATATCGCCAATACCTGGAAGAATCAGATATGAAAAGTGATTCCGATGATGATCTGCAGCCCTCAATGGAGCATGAACAATGGAGCATGAACGACGGAATTGAAAGCAGTTTTTAAGGAAATTGAGAGCCCTTGATTGAGACACTGCAAAAGGATGGAATACATCATAATGATTCTATGAGGTATCCTAGTAATGTAGACAGTGGTCAGATAATAAACATATCTAGCGTTCAGAATCATAAGGGCCTAACTGCGATAATCGGTTGGCATCAATCTTAAAAGTGAAGCCCACCTATTTCCATCCACCAACTACAGGTCTTATAAATGAAGCTGTTTCTGGTCTTATAAGTGAAAGGACCCACTGACTTACAGATTTGCTGAATTTTGGATCTGTACATGATATAAGACGCCCATTCCTATCCACATATAAGACCAGAAAATGGATGCAAATATCTAATAAGTGGATGCAGGAAGGGGGCGGTCTTCCTTGCGTTGGAACAATTCTCGGTGCATTTGCTGTTGCTTTTGTTAGCCAATACAGCCTTTTACGATACTGTATTGGAAAATGTTCAGGAACATGCAAGGAAAAATTATTAAAATTACAAAAAATTACAACTTACCCCCAAAGGTAAAATCAATGAAGAAAATCTGTCATATTAGTTAGGTCCTCATGATTCTGAGTGCTAGAATATGTTTTAATTTATATACAAACTATCAAAGCCACAATGTACTAAAGCAGTGTTTTTTTCTGTTTCTCCTAGCAGCAGTGACACCGTGCATGAAAAAGAGCGAGACGATGAATTCGAGGCAGAAAACTTTAAAGATCTCAAATCTAACGTTCCACTGAAATATCGGCTTGCATATTTCGTGTCACGTTACCACCTGAGTGTTGAAGCTACCAAAACATTATTAGAAATACTTCGTGATGAAGGTCTCGATGTTCCGATAAGTCGTATGACCTTGTTGGAAACTCCTCAAAGTTCTTTACTGCCTAAAAAAGTTCACCCTGGTGAATACGTCCATTTTGGAATTAAAAACACGTTTTCTAATTTGGTTGGTGATCCAATTGTGTCAACAATGAGCGAGATAAATTTAGACATCAATATCGATGGTCTCTCCGTTTAAAAAAATGGAAGATGCTTATGGCCTATTCTAGCTGCATTCCCAAACGTGTTCGAAATCTCTCCGTTTGTTGTTGGGTGCTATGCAGGTCAGAAAGAACCATCTAATTTTGATGACTTTCTGGCTGACTTTGTAGCGGAAGTCAACGATTTGATAGCAAACGGTATTGAAATAACTCGTGAATCTGGAACGGTCAGACTAAATTTTAAAATTCGCCTGTTCATATGTGACCGCCCAGCAACGTGTAAAATAAGCGGAACGATGTCACACGTCAGCAAGCACGGTTGTCCGAATTGCGAGCAAGTTGGTAGCCGCGTAAATTGTGTCATTGTTTATTCGAAGGAAGAGAGCTGCGCACGAACTAACGAATCTTTTCGTCAGCGAGTGGATCCTGAACATCACCGTGTCCAGTTCGTTTACGGAGTTGAGCGCATCAATGGATTGGATATGATTCTACAACTAGGAGTAGATCCTATGCACGCTTGTCACCTTGGTGTAACAAAAAAGATACTTGAAAGCATGTTCGGGAAGTTGAAAAAAGCCGGATACAATGGGAGGAGATTGCGTAAAACTGATCGAATTAAAGCAGGTTTGTTCTGCTGGATTTGATAAAGATGAAATGTTTGTCTAATTTTTCACTTTTTTCTTTAAAGGTTCATTTTACTTTGAATTAGGGAAGTTCATTCCAAAGGAATTTGCAAGGCGTCCATTCGAAGAATTGTCTAACTTTAAAGCAACCGAATTTCGTTTGTTTGATTCTTACATTGGTTTGCTTGTCACCGTGAAGTTCTTTGAAAAAGAACAACACGAGCATTTTATGTTGTACTATTGTGCTCTTCGTCTGCTTTCTATGAGAAATCCATCAAACAATGACATAGAGTTAGCAAGACGATTTCTTAGAGATTTTGTTCATATGTTTCATAGATTCTATGGTGCAACTGGTCTTACGCACAACGTGCATATGTTATTGCATTTAGCAGACTATGTTGAATTGTATGGAAATCTGCCCTCAATCAGCACTTTCAGGTATGAAAACTTTATGCAAGAGATAAAAAGAACTTTAACTAAAAAGCATCAACTTCTGCAGCAACTTTATAATCGAACAGTTGAACAAACAGAAATCGCTGAAAAGCTTGGTTATCAAAACCAATTTGCAGAAAAATTTCAAATGAAAAAGCGTCTATATGGCTGTTCATTTGCATACCGCACAGCTATTTTAATAATAGAAAAGTAATTAGCGTAAACGGCAAAGATGATTGTGTTATGATAGATGGAATCCCTGCTAAAGTTCTTGGTTTTGCAGATTATGAAGGCCAAAGAGGCGCAATTATCAAAAAAAAAAAAAAATCAAAATTACGCCCATTTTTTCAATTACCAATTGTCTTTACCAAGATTGGTGTATGGTACGCTGAAAATTTAACCGAAGAAATTGAATTTGTAGCACTAAGTTCAATTAATGAAAAGTTGATCAAAGCTGCGATATGATAATTTGAATTTGGGGTCAGGGGCCCTAAGGTACAGCCAAAGTATTTTTTCTGGCACAGACGAAAGGTTAACCGCTCAAGGTTGAAAGAGAGAAAATCTGCGATTATTAACTTCTAAACTATCTCAGAGGACTTCGGCGAGGATCGGGGAAGAAGCTTGAAAATTAGAAGAACTTTTGAGCGCTTCGGTCAACTACAGATAGGTTCAATGAACTTCGGAGAGGGTCTGCGAAATTCAAAGCTGTTAAGATTGTCAAGAAGGCTTTAGAGTGGTGTAAAGAACTTCGGTGGTATCAAAATCTATCGAAAATTGCGTCAGGTCAGGCCAATAGTATCGGTTTTCCAAGTCAGAATTATTTAGACAATAAGTCACCTACCTTCCTATTCGCACTGCAGTACCCGAAGCAGATGACTTCGATGAGAATTTCCACCGACAAGGGTATGCCAAGGGACGCAAGCTTACCCTCCGCCTTGGGCATTCCTTTGCGATGCGTCAGTATGGCTCCCTCGTCCAGCGAACTAATGAAGTCCTTCATAACGACATTGCACTGATCGTAAGCAGCGCTGAAATGGTTCAAAATGAAGTTTCCTTTTTTTTCGAATTCCTGTAGATAATGTTACCTTTTGATGCGCTCATCCGAATGTGATAGTAAGCGGAGAATGAGTTTTTCAGCAGCATCTCTGAGCTTGTAATTGCCTTCGAAGTACCCGTGGCAGCTGTAAAGGAGAATAGTATTTTAATTGTTTAAACAAGACATTTTTCTTTCGGGAACTCACTTTCCCACCGCTCGGATCAATAGCTTCACCAACCCTATCGAACGATGCAGATACAGCGAATCGATCGCATTTAGCCCGTTCATGACTAGTTCCTCATCCGTCAGGGCAGTCGGTTGCCGAAGAATTGCAATAGCTGGAGCGAGTATCTCATCAGCCCCGAGAAGAATTTGCATTTTTCGATTGCTATCCGACTTTAGCGCCAGCTCCAGCACTGGTCCATGAATTGATGGATAGATGTGCTTCATGGGATAATCTAGAGCCGCTATCTGCAGTTCATGGAGCCAAATTTGGTCCTCGTATTCGATTATCCGCCGTTGGTTGGTCGAGTTCATGGTTTCGAATTCTGTCGGGTTGTAACGAGGTTTGTGTGGGAAGCAGGTGTCATTCAAGGGCGCATGCTGATCTGCGGATTCGTGCGATTGTGTGTCGCTGTAAATTTGAAGAAGACGAGAAAGGATGTTGATCGTGACCAGGTACTTTGTCCTGATGGCAAAGCTCTTGCTGTTGGATTCCCAACTCTGGCGGAAATGCTTCGCCAGATAACCCAGTTCGTGGCGTATCTCGCGGAATTGAAACTCTTCCAGTGGTTGGATGACTGTCAGTTCTAGGAGTTCATGTAGCAGGTTCACAATTTTATTTGATACCTGTACGTCGATGTCATCAGACACTTCTTTCAGGCTGTTGATTCCCAAAAGGAACAATTCATGCGCGAAAGCAGATACTGAGATTTGGACTTTACTGGTTTCTTCTAGGCATTGTTTTTTTGTATCCTGGTAGATGTACATACTAGTCAACTGTAGTGATTTCAAACGCTTCTGAATCGAAATGGTTAGTCGGTGGAACATCTCGATCGTAGTCCTCAAACTTGCCCGTTTCGCATCCAGTAGGCGAATTAGAGAATGTAAAACGTACGGAGGTTGTAGAAAGAACTCCGGAGGGTAGTCGTTGATGGAACGTACCAGATAGCTGAAGGCGTGTTTGATAACTTTCTCATCCCCTTGAGGATGCAACGACTCGTTGAGATCTTTAAATACTTTAGCGTCAGGAGGCGGAGGAACTTCCCAACATTTCGTGTAATAGTTTGGACCTTTTGCTTGATTGACGCTCAGACTTTGTCGGGGCGAATCCGTCAGATCGACGCATTCGATTTTCAAACTTGCAAGGCTCTCGGCAATGCTTTCAGGATTTCTAGATCGTTCCGTTTCTTTAAAGTCGTTTACCAACTGAATGATGTTGTCCACTAGTTCCATAAGTTCTGACTTTGAACCAACCAGGTATTTTACCTTTCCCATCTCGGTTATTAATCGTTTGCCGGTGAAATAGTTAACAATGCTCGAACCATGGTGACTCTGAAAAATCCAGTAGACCTTTCATGGACATATTCGGAATAAATTTTCGATTGGAAATTCTCACCGCAAGAAGCAACGACATCAATTCTAGTACTGCAGCCTCCTCGCAGATGGGAACGTTTCCGAACCAACGGATCAGATTTTTCACCAGCGAAGTGGGGTTGAATTTGATGTCCTCATGTTCCCACAGGGCCCGTTTGACTTTGTTTTCGATGTCATGCAGCGTTCGGACTCGTATTTCCAGGATTTCGTGAGCTGAGATGGGATGTGTTCTTAAATGTAGGTTCTAAGAAACAATATTTACTAACGAGTACTTACATAACTTTGCCAACATATCACTGCTAATTACAAGTGTCATTTTGTTGGTCTATTTCATGGAAATATTACAGTAATAAATTCACAAATTCGCAAGTTGTAAACATAATCGTAAACGGCCGTTGGAAAAGATGCAAACAAAATAAAAACCGGCTTTTTACTTTGACGTTTCTCGCTACTGGTGATCGACACTGTAACTGGAAAGAAACCATTAATGGGTAAAAAATGCCTATTTTGAAGTAAAGTACACTCTAAAGATTTTCAAATCTAAATAGTTTAAAAGGTACGTTAAATCTAGAAATACTCAGAGGGACAGATGGGCGGAGAGAATGTTTTGAGCCAAATGAATTGTTAAAATCTGAGCCAAACGAACATTCCCATTGACGAGTGCACGGATGGATTTGAGTTCACTCACTCGACAAAAAGTGACACAACAACGGGGCTCTGTTTACTAAAAATGAACACATATGTGTTCATTTTTAGTAAACAGGGCCCCGCTGTTGTGTCACTTTTTGTCGAGTGAGTGAACTCAAATCCATCCGTGCACTCGTCAATAAGATTTTTTTTTCCGAGGATTTCTTATTCGTACTAGATTAAATTTGAGAGTATTGCAATCGAACAGAAATTCAATCATCTTTATGTTTCGTGTGCTTCTCAAATTCAACTAGTTTTTGGAATCAAAAGCAATATTCTAGCTCTATTGATTAATTGATCTTCGTTGGTTAATTAATGGCACCAAAAAATGAGCAAAATATTGCGATGCAATCAATTATTAATTCACACGTAAATCGAATCAAAAGTAAAAGTCATGTGAAATGCGAGGTGAAATGCTAAGTTTTAGCAAGGGTTGCAAGATAACCCGCATAAACGCAAACCATCACTTGACCTTACCGATAATGGTTATAAATTGTTTATAATCCCTCCTAAACTTTAACTGAAATGGTTTTGGAACCTTTCATGAACGTTTGTGTGATAAAGTTTTAACCTTATGTATTATGGTTTTTAGGAAGCGGACCTTACAAATAATGGGTCGTTAAGAACCATTACCATTTCAAATTCTTGTTTTCTCCATACATTTTCGGAAAGAGAACTATATTAGAACGTTTTTACTTATGGTTTGATAACATTAATGAGTATGGTTATGGTAGTCAGTAAGGTCCATTAATCGTTTTGTATTATCGCTCAACTTTACGTGGAATATATCGCGAACTGATAATTATTAATTTACAGGCAACCAATTCGCGATATATTCCACTTAAAGTTGATGGATGTTACAAAACCATTCATGGGCCTTACTGACCATAACCATAACCATTAATGTTCTCAAACCCATAAGTAAAATCGTTCTAATATAGTTCTCTTTCCGAAAATGTATGGAGAAAACAAGAATTTTAAATGGTAATGGTTCTTAACAACCCATTATTTGTAAGGTCCGCTTCCTAAAAACCATAATACATAAGGTTTAAACCTAGGGGCATCCCACTCTAAACTTTGTATTTTTCCTAATATACATATAAAAATCTTAGTGATATCTAAGATACCCAAAAATACTTAAAAATACTTAAGAAATATCTAGCGTTAGTTTATTTGCTCGGTTGCTATGTCAATTTGATTTGCTTGTTTATCCAATGTCATGCGTTTTGTGTGGATATTGGTTAATTTGTTAAGCAATTAGCACAGACAAACAGACGTAACTCTTTGAAAAACTTGTTCTTGAAAACATAGTATCTCAAAACATATAACCTCAGTAGCGACATCTCTCTGACTTCTCGCGGAAAACAAGCTTGCTCGCTAACTCGTAAACAATATTGCATAAAAGTTCTATAGAATGTATAGAAACGTCAAATTGATCCGATGCCAGCGCTGCGGCGAGTAGTTCGCGGAACTGATAATATTCAAATCAACCGTTAAATGCATGAACGAAGATACACAATGAAGTGTTACGTCTGTTTGTCTGTGACCATACTATCACCCATATTCTCGTTCACGTCCGGATAGTATTTTAAACGAAAATATGGGGGTATTGCGGAAACGCAGATTTTTTTTTTTTTTTTAATTCTTTATTTAAGAGATTTTTAGCCTTAGGCTAGTTCATCTCTAACGGAAACGCAGATCTCTTAGCTTTCCACCTTCTAAACGCAAAACATGCTTATTTCAGTAGATAATAAACCATAAAGGCCATTGGACACAGTACACGCAGAAAAATTTACCATCGAAACAAAAATATTTTAGGTAAATTTAAACGTAAACTCAGTTTGTTCTGGCCACAAACATAAACTAGGTTGATTTCAAACGTATTCTACGTTTGAATCCATTGATAATAATGTTTAAAACAAAAATAATGTTACGTTTATTTTAAAAATATTCGTAAGAAAATAAACGTGAATATTTTTGATTTATTTGAAAACTATATGCAATCAAAAATTAATATTTTTATTTTAAACATGCTTTTCATGTTTAAAATAAACAAACATATTTTGAAATTATTTTATCATTTGAATACTGAAAAAATCAAAATAAAATGGATAGCAAATTAATGGAAATTCCTGTGATTATGGAAAGTCTGTGGATGTTTGGATACGGGAGGCCGTCGGGGTGGGTGCCCGATCCGATCCAGTTCAGTAAAACCGGTGAAACTTTGTGATATTAGCGTCATTTTGTCGTTTCTGACGCTGGTCCTCATACCGGCCTCTTTCTAAGTTTAGTGTTCGGGGATGATCTGTTTTTTATTCGACGTCGGGTAGGGGGTGAGGATGATATGGGGATCGGTATCAGAAACGACGGATTGACGTTAATATTGTGATGTTCCACCGGTTTTGTCGAGCTTGGAACAATTGCTTGCGTGGGTTTCCGGACCCTCTATTTCGGTTTCGCCGCTTGCAGGCCGTTTTCGGTTAAGTTTGCCGAATGTAAAAAAAGGAAAAAAGGACACGCTAAAAATTGACTACCCAGATTATGTATTGTTGAAATAAACATGCTTTTGAATTTATTTTAAACATACATATTTTTGTTGAAAACATGTTTGTAATTTACTTTGAACTATTCATATTTTTATTTAATAAACATATATATTTTTAACTTAAATGAACAAAATTTGGTTCCGTGTATAAGCAACATAGTCAGAATTATTTAGGTTAACGGATTTATTTATTTTTATTTTCCTACGTATAATTTAACAAGTAAAACGTTGTGTTCAATGTGATATAATAATACCATAAATTTTTCAAAATAATCAATATAGTAGTTTATTCAAAAAGAGAGTCAAAAGGGCCAAAAGCTTGCGGTCAGAAACGAATCACGATCATTCCCATTCAACACCCGGTAGATCGACAAACTTTTCTTCCTGCATTTGCTCAGGTGTGCAACACTTTTTCACGGCTTCAGATCCTCGATACTGCAAAAACAAAATCGTAGTCAGATGATTCGCTGCTAGGTAGGTCAACGGTAATTAAAATATTTAGAAATAAGGTGAATTCCGTCCTGAGCGATGTTTCACGCACAAGGCGAGATTTTGCGAAGAAAGAAAGAGAGAGAGAGAGAGAGATAAAAGTACTAGTTGTCTCTCTCATGCCATCGCAAATTTTGCTCCAGTCAGCTAATGCACGCTCATATCTGAATATACCAATACTCATCATCGCAGGATCTTTGTGCACCGAGAGGGCACAGACAAACAGACATAACACATTGTATATTTCTCACTGTAAAACATCGTCCCTAAAACATTACCGCCATCTGTTGAGTACACTGTGGTGGGTAGTACGCTGATCAGATGGCGATAGTGTATAAACGTCAAACGCAAGGGAACTGACTATGCGCGCCACAGGTGGCGGTACTACCAACTACGATACTTTTAAATTGACCGTTAAATGCTTGTTCGATGAACAACTTGCTAGAGTTATGTCTGTTTGTCTGTGGAGAGGGTATATGTGAGCCAATACACACTTTGAGTTCAGTCGATCGGTAAACACCGTTAAACTTGTACTGAAAACATCATTCTTTGTAACCAGCCCTTGAAGCTTTTTTACATGCTGAATCGCTGAAACATATAAATTAAATAATACTAATTTATACTCATAATAAAAATACTTAACACTCCTATTTTTATAAATACAAGACGACCGGCAACAACAAGTTAACAACAAACACATGCACTAGCAACCGGTCATTAAAAAATAAGTGTTACTTTGATGGAAATTCATAGGGGAAATGACGGCTTCGGCATGACAGACTATTTTCGGCAACACACATTGAAACACTATTTTCACTGGATTTTCTTACGAAAACACTTCGCTGAATGCATGCAAACGATTCTTTATGCTTTCAGCATCAATTTGACTATATCAAGCATAACTTTTCAAAAGGACGTAAGTCGCAAAAATAAACAAATCGATATTTTGCATCTAACCGAATATAAAATACATGCTTTTCCTACGAGTTAATGAAAAACAAGGTTTGAAATTGTAATGCATTATGGAAAATATATTTAATGAACGCCCTATGTGACCTTCTTTCATTGTTTTTAAAATGGTGTTGATACACCCTTTTATTGTCAACATGACTTAACTGTTAAAATTTGATGATAGCACAAAAACTGCAGATACGCTCACAGTGAAGCGTCGTATGTGAAAAAACAAAGCAACCACTATCAATCAGCAAATGCGTCAAGTTTGTATGTTTGTTTTTGTATTTACTGGAGCAACATGTTTATTATCTCAAAAGTATTCTAATAAAATTGCACTTTAATCTTGACTTTAATATTGAACTTTACATACCAATCTGACAAGCGCTTTCTAATACAAAAAAAAAACACACAAAACGTATAACATCTGACAGCAGATAATGCGGTGACCCTCTCATCTCCGCTTTTAACATCGATTATTTCACAACTCTGGGTAGTTATGTAAATAAACCAACCAACCGACATTTCCTCAATGTTTTTCGAGCTGCCGACGTATCTTCACTGCAAAACAAAACCCGGTGTATCTGATTTGACGTATGTGAAAACCCTTCTGTCAAATAGACGAATCATGCAGGGTGTATGTAACAATCAAGGTGTGATACCGACGAATCAATCAGGGTGTATGCGAGTAGTACACAAGAAAAAGGTGTATGATTTTGTTTTATCAAAAGTCTTGTCCGTGTTTGCAAAACTCGACATTTTTCACAATTCTCTTAAACGCTATCCCTTTATCCAACTAATAGCACAAACAGATTTTAAAAAATAGCATTAACTTTTAAATAGCATTTAATAATCTCATATAGACAATGCTATCCAATGTTTCTAATTTCCTATCCAATGTTACATACGTCCCTTTGAAAAGTTATGCTTGATATTTTTACCACTGAGAAAAAGCAATCTAGCAGGGCTTTCTTGAAATGAAACACACGCACTACAAACTGTAGCTGATTTCGAGCTGCCGATAATAGAACAGCAGATTTACATGCAGTTCAAATGGAACGGTTGCCGAAGAAAAACAGGTTGCCGACAATACTCGCTCTCACTATAGAGAAGATTGGAGCTTTGTAAAAGCGTTTCAAAACAGTTTTTGACAATTATTTCGACTGAAATTGTTAGAGCAGCTGGCAGCAAAAGATTGTAAACAAATTAATACTGCATATGTGTGCGTTCCTTAGAGAAAAAGGGTATAGAAAGAAGGTCGCTGCTTAGGTTGCCGAGCATACGTAAATTCCCCTAGCAATGGTATAAAATACTTAAAAATACGCGGGATTTACAAATATTTTATTGATATTAGGTATGAAGTTTAGAGTGGGATGCCCCTAGGTTAAAACTTTATCACACAAACGTTCATGTACACAGAAACAAAATCCATTGGTAAAAATACTATATTGATGGTTTAAATTAAATACTCCCACCAATAGATTTGTGCAGAAACGAAATTCATTTAATTTTACTATTTTTTCTATCAAAACTACTATGCCGTTTGAGTAAGCATAGTAGTTTTGACAGAATGGTAGTAAATTTGATTATATTTTTAGTCAACTATACTGAAATCATGGTAGATTTAACGGCATTAAGCATAGTTATACTGAAAATAAGTGTTTTCTGCAAAATAGTATTCCTAACTACACACAAATAACAAAAATTGTTGCTATAAAAATAATGCAATTTCAAAATAAAAGTTTTCTAAATTTCGTAGTTTTAACTGTGAAAATTTTCAAAATAAAAGTTATATCTTTGGTTTGAAAGTGTTTCTTTCATTTCTGACTTGTAATTTTAAAAGTACATTTTTTAAAATAAAAGTTGTTCAGCTATCAAAAATACCTCTTCATAGTAAAGTTTTTGGCAGCACTGAACTCCACTTAATTTACCGCCAAATTTGAGTTGGCGAGACGAGGAAAACAAATCGTTCTACGGAAATCAAATGCGTGGAATCAGTATTTGATAGATACCTCCGGTGAAGGTAGTACAGTGGTACTTGATTGTGATTCCACCGCTACAACAGCGAATGATAGGTGAGTTGGATTTTTGTTTTTCTTAGGATCGATTAAATTTATTTTTACATTGTAGCTACATTGATCAGCCCGCTAAATCTTGGCAAACAAGCGTTTCCGTCGGGTGGTTCCTGCTTGTCACCGTATACATCACTGTCATCATCGGCCAACAAATCCCGTAACAGTGTAAAGCGTCTCTCTTGGAAGAAAATACAATCTGCGCAAAAAACCCCGTAACATTGCACCAAACCCATCATTCCGGAATCTGCCAGCCGATGGTATGTGGATGTAGAGCGGCTGAACAACAACACAATGATGTATGAATTATCCTGGACCGTTAGTGATCTAGTTCGGGTGGTGGTCGTTTCCAGTGGCAGGTGGTGTTCTTTCATCGGTGTTGATGGCATTTGAATCCTAGGACTCAGACGAAATCTGCACTGGTCTCAAAAACAATGATGTATTTTCATTTTCTATACAAAGTATATGAATAAAGACAATTTTTATAAATGGTACAAATATGAGTAAGGGTATTTGTCTTTAATCTTGAAAACTATTAACCTGATAATATTTCAAATTTGAGATAAAACATATATTGTCATGATAAAAAAAAACCTTTTTTATTTGAAACATTTTGTACTCTATTTTAAAAGCATTGGTTTTTCATTTGACAGTTCTACAATTTGATTCGAAAGCTTCAACTTTTAAAATTAATGAGGGGCTTAACTTTTGATTTGACAGGCTACACATTTTTATTCTGAATGCTTCGGACTTTCTACCAAAAAGAACCAACGAAAACTTTTAATTTGACCAATGGTTTTTTTAATTTTAGAAATTATTATTTTTTGTGTGTATGGTCTTTGTTTCAGTGTAAGGTTCCAAAACCATTTCAGTTAAAGTTAAGGAGGGATTCTTTAATAAAAATGGTATGGTTAATTTGCTTAACGACGTGTTTGGGGTATCATCCAAACCATTTGTGGAATTGTTCAATGATTTGGGTTATCGTTCGTTTGTGGTAATTTTTTATTAGGGTTATAAACAATTTATAACCATTATCGGTAAGGTCAATTTATGGTTCGCGTTTATGCGGGAATTTAGATACAAATCCCTGCTGCTGAATTGTATTTTGTTTTCTCCACCTATCTCTCCCTCTGAGTATTTCGAGTCAAAACTGAACCTCCCCAAAAATGGGTAAACTGTGTTGGGAGTTACAAGTTGACAAATGAACAACGTTGATCGGATTCATGTCGATGGTGTCGATGTTGTTCATTTGTCTAGAGTCGGTGTATAATGAGTCACGCCAAGAGAAAAACAGTTGAACTCGCATCACGGTTTCCGAAGGATTCCCTTTCTTTTCACTTGGCAACAGAGGACTTCTACATCAACTTTAAATGACTTCTAGTGAGAACCAAAAATAACGGCTGTAGTGAATCATAATATCAGTGATTTTGTCAAATTATCTTATCAAAAAATAGTAGAAATTCTCATTACTGATCAAAACCAAACGTATCCCATGACCATTTAATGCTCGCTGCGTGTTTATGATGATTTCTTCAATTTTATTTTATATTTCATTACAATACCTTTCGTGGACCTTTCATAGCATCGTAATGTTTATTTACTTTGCACGATAGGTAGCCGATTTGACAGTTCAATAGGTAGACTTGGCTTCACTCTTGGCGTGACTCATTATACACCGACTCTACATTTGTCAACTTGTCACTCCCAACACAGTTTACCCATTTTTGGGTAGGTTCAGTTTTGACCGATCTGGGTGGATTCTACCCAAATTTAGGAAGTTTTGAAATAGCGTGTAGAGTATTTACCAGACCCGTTTTTTAGAACATTGCAGAGCGCGCGCATTTTGCTTTCTTTTGCTCTCTTCATTCTGCCGAACATATTATGAAAAGGGCCTGTAAACAAACCAAGATTTCTCGATTACTTTTTCGAAGGGACGTATCCAGGCCTCGATCCAGGCTTGCAATTGCTCATTACAGCTAAAATGCTATTTTTCGTTATTATGAAGCAATGGGATACTATATTGATAATTTTTATTTGTAAGATGCAATTAGCTGTAATGATAAGCAACGCGATGAGCGAGCAATTAGCGATCATAAAATCGCTAGTTGTGACCAACCCGGGGGCAACTTGACAAGTCCAGTACATTTCCAGTGTACTCCGAAAATTTGGTGCTGGTGGCTCTGTCAATCTCACAAATTTCAGAAGTGTTATCTGAATAGGGCGAATGCAGATATGTAAATAAAGTAAATAAAATACTGAACATAAAAACAGATAGCCTCATCTGTTTCTTGAAACTTCAAGTTGGTGGGGAACAATGTTAATTAAACGGACGGGTGTAACAAAAGACAATCACTGAAATTTATTCGTTTTAGAAGCTCATTATGAATATCTTTTGTTGAGAGACGCTTATTTTAATTTATTTTATTTATTTCTTCATGTTTGAATGAATATACGAAATGTTAGTGTTCACACAGCAAACCTGCTACTCACCGCGAATAAGAATCAATTTTGTATTTTTTTTTTCACCCCTCAATAGAAAGATGGGGAAGTAAACTGTTTTTAATAATACGGCTTTTTATTGCAAGTCTTCACCGCACAAGTATGCTCAGAAACATTATTCTCAAGACTGATAATATTCAAGAGCAAAATATAATAGAATCAACCAATGTGTTTTTATTTCTATTTGATTATATAAGAAAAACTTCCATCAATCTGTTCCAATTTGTTTGGATTTATTTCATTTCACCACGAAAATCATAAATCGCTCTTTTCACATGGCATTCTTGCTTGTTGCTTGACATCCACACATGGTGAAACAAAAAGTTGCCTTCCCGCATAAACGCGAACCATAAATTGACCTTACCTAAAATGGTTAAAAATTGTTTATAATCCCTGCTAAACTTTAACTGAAATGGTTATGGAACTTTACATGAACGTTTAATGATAAAGTTTCAACCTTATGTATTATGGTTTTTTGGAACTGGACCTTACAAATAATGGGTTGTTAAGAACCATTACCATTCCAAATTCTTGTTTTCTCCATACATTTTCAGAAAGAGAACTATATAAGAACGTTTTTACTTATGATTTGAGAACATTAATGGTAATGGTTATGGTAGTCAGTAAGGTCCATTAATGGTTTTGTATTATCGCTCAACTTTACGTGGAATATATCGTGAATTGGTAATCAGTAAATTACAGGCAACCAATCCGCGATATATTCCACATAAAGTTGATCGATGTTACAAAACCATTCGTGGACCTTACTGACTACCATAACCATTACCATTAAAGTTCTCAAACCATAAGTTAAAAGGTTCTAATATAGTTCTCTTTCCGAACATGTATGGAGAAAACAAGAATTTGGAACGGTAATGGTTCTTAACAACCCATTATTTGTAAGGTCCAGTTCCAAAAAACCATAATACATAAGGTTGAAACTTTATCATTAAACGTTCATGTAAAGTTCCATAACCATTTCAGTTAAAGTTTAGCAGGGATTATAAACAATTTTTAACCATTTTAGGTAAGGTCAATTTATGGTTCGCGTTTATGCGGGTTCCCATAGAGAAATACCAACAATCAATACGAAACTAACGATTTTAAATTGGCTCACCACTTTAGTAGCCTATTGGTCCCAAGCAAACGATTAACGTACCCTATTCTAGTTGAAATTCTATTACTACACTATGTTTGTTTTGATTCGCTATGAAAGTTTGACAGATAACATCAGGGGTGTGTGGATTCATGCAGAACATGCAGGGGTGAGTGAAATAGCTTGGGACTGCTTGGGACCGTTGTTCTAGTACTGAGTGAGCCAAAAATAATAATGATTTTCTTCGGGACCCAGTGGTCTTAGAGTTACCTCTATGGAAATACCATTGCGGCGGTGAAGGGCAGTCCCTTTGTTTACGTTGTGTGGCGACATCTACTATTTGCAAGTGGGTACGTGAAACTAAGATTATCTGTCACCTTGCCGGGGAGTTGGTTGTGACCTTCTGGAAGCAAAATTGACAAATTTTATAAGTCATATACAATCTCTACCACCAAATATATTTAATACTCCCTGTTATAAATCCCATGCAATCCGATGCGTTTGACAGAAAATTGGTTCTTAAAAGTCCTGCTATTCACCCCTATTCTGTATTTCGTTTCGAACGAAATTCTCATACAAAAAAATATTTTTTTGTATGAGAATTTCGTTCGAAACGAAATACAGAATAGGGGTGATTGTCTCCTCTTCTTCTTAAGCAAACCCCACACGTATCAATATATTGAAGGGAAGAGGAATTATTGACATTAATATTGATGATGTGAATACAGATATTACCGATGTATTGACGTCAATATTGAATGTATTGACAATACGATTATTGTCAATAAAAGTAATCGTGTACGGTCCACATTAGATCAGCACTGCTGCAAACTACTCAATGTTTACTTGTTGGCACATAGGCTTTTTTCACATGTTTGTCTAGCATTCAAGAGCAAATTTTCATTACGTCGAATGTAACAAAGGTAAACAAAGTCGAGCTATCAGTGTCAATCGATTCTCCTGCTATTACACTATATACTGTCCGAATATAGGATCAAATCCCATTTTTAAATTTATTTACCAGTCAAATTGCTTTTTGACGTAATCACCTTCCGATCAAAATAGTTTTCGATGTTACTTAAGTCACCCAATTTCTATGGAGATGCCGTTTGACTTAAGTAACAGCGCTGAGAAACCCGTGAAAAGTGTACGTTCGTTGTTTCGCTTTCTCATTATTAAAGTGAATAAATCGAACTGTTTGTTGCTAAGATGATTTCGGTGGTCCTAAAATGATGAATGGGCTGCTCGTAAGGAGACGTAATTGATAATTCTCCCGAATATCCTGGTAAATGCACTTTGACTTAAGTAACAATACGGGCCACCAAACGACGTATAATAACTTTTGACTCAAAAACCAGTATTTCTTAGCATGAAAGCTAGCGATTTGCCTTTGTATGATTAAAACCCGGCTAAATATGTTAAACATTGCTATCACTATGAGATTATATGTGTTTAATTGGAAATAGGAATAACTTTTCGGTCATCAAAACAAAACTTTATTTTTCTCGGATCGGTGCGGATGTTACTTACGACATAATGAAAATTTGCTCTTGCATTCATGTTTTTGCACGAATGATTGTTTTTGGCAATCCTGATCTAACAACACAAATGTAAACAAAAAGTCGCTCGGTTTTTAGTCAAAATATTTAAAACGTTTTATCGTGAACAATAAATACGTACTATTCTACAGGTTGAAGTGGGGGAAATGCTAACTTATAGCATTTTTCAAATTATATATTGTTTACCCGAAAAGTGCACAATTTTTGTGTGGAAATCGTGGAAATGGATTCGCCGCAACCCAGCTCCAGTCGGAGATGTTCCAGTCGGCTCTCACTGTCGAAAAAGTTTAGTGAGTCAGCTTCCAAAGTCGGTTGTACAAGACGTTCTTCGAGGGTATAGATAATCCGAACACGTCATGTTTGAAGGCTACAGCTTACTGACCGCTCGCTCTATTCCAGAACAAACCACACGCTTTGGCCAATCCCGGTGACGACGAAATGATGCATGCACTAAGTCAGGACCCGTTCAAGCTGACCAAACTTACCCTGGCCGAGGAGGATGACCTGATTTCTCAGGCACCGGATGCTGTTACCCTCTCTTCGCGGGAATCAAATCTCGATGAAGATCGTAAACATCGGGTTCCCATCTCGGTGATATCAGTCAGTAGTGGCAGCGATCGGGAAGCTAGTCCAACACCGAAGAAGATAATCATTTCCGAATACTTCACTCCCACGAAAGCGTGTAGGAATTCGTCATCTTCCGCGATGGATGTCAGCACGTTGAAAAGCACGACACAAAAATCGTCATCCCGTAAGGAGACCTATCCAAAGACTGACCCGAAGAAGGTCAAAAAGGTGCGAAGACAAATTTGCAAAAATACCAGCATCAAAATGCTGACCAACAAGTACTTTGATGAGTCGCAAAAGCGGATTACGAAATTCTTTGCTAAGACTGATGAAGACCTGGATCGGGTCGGGTACCATCGGGTGCTAAAATCGTCTGCCATGCCGGCTATCAATACGGGCGATGAAAACATGGAAGAATTCCTGTCGATTGATATGAACGTCGGAACGCAACCATTGCGAGCTAGTCAGATTCGAGGACCTGCATTGGATCCGATTCCAGATGACCCGGAGAAGATTATGGAACGAATCGAGAAAGTACAAAGTGCTTGTTACGATAAGAAAAAGGAAGACTGGAACATGGAGATTGAGAATGTTCCCGTGATGGTTGTCATCCCTGGGAACGAAGATGCGGTCGATTCGGGCTACTCGAACGATGGCCCGGCATCAACCGAAACAAAAGCTGCTGGTCAGCAATCAAAAACAACCGCCGTGAAGCGGAAGTCTGTGGCATCGAAATCGACGGCGAAGAAAGGTCGTCCGGCGAAAACTCCTGCAGCGGTGGGGAAGCGCCAAGGGCGAAAAATCGTTTGCCCGAAGTACAAAATTATTGCCGGAACGACGTTTGCGGTCGATGGATTCCGATATGGCGACATTGAAGGAGTGTCGCATTACTTTCTGACGCATTTTCATGCAGATCATTATATTGGACTGAAGCGTAGCTTTGACAAACCGTTGATCATGTCTCCCATTACGTCGCGGTTGGTGAAGGCATTCATCAACGTCGGTGAAGAATTCTATCAGTTGATCGAACTGCACGACACGATCGTGATCGATGATGTTCGGATAACGGCGCTGGATGCTAATCAGTAAGTCGAATTTTATCTAGATTTTCTCGACTACTTGCTGCTCTTTATCCCTGGTTGTTAATACTGGCTTTTCCTTTTCAACTTGGTGCCGCGTTGGCTTACTGATACCGCATTATTAAAGCTTCGATTGATTTAAACACAATGCGGCTCAGAGGTTTTCAGTACGTCCTTTGTAACCAATTCCGATTTGAGACTTATTGATCTGGTTGTCTGCACTGCATTTAAGAAGCCGGTAATTTCGCAGTAGAGCATTCATTGGTGAATTCAAAACAAATTGTGCGTTACAACATTTTAAGGGGTATCAACATTTCAAATTGGGCATCATAAATCCTTGACAGTTAATATTTTGATATTTTGTCAACTTCCCTGGCTTGGCGCACAATATACGAAATTGTGCATAAGTAAACATGGAAAGCTCTCAATGTCTCAATTGATAAGAACACTAAGTTAAGAACAGGCATAAGCCCGTTTAAGAGCGTCAAAGCCTGAAAGAAGAAGCAATAATATTTGACGTATTCTAGCTGTCCGGGTGCGGTGATGTTCCTGTTTCAGCTGCCCACGGGGACCAACATTCTTCACACGGGTGACTTCCGCGCCAGTGCCGATATGGAAGAATATCCGGAATTTTGGAACATCGACATCCACTGCATTTACCTAGACACGACATATCTCTCCTCCAAGTATGCCTTCAAATCCCAGTATGAAAGCATTACGCAAGCACGCGTTGCGGTGAAAACACTCCTGGATCGAAACATTGGAGCTCGGGTACTCATCGTTTGCGGTAGCTATCTGATTGGGAAGGAAAAGGTTTGGACCGAACTTGCAGAACGATTTAACTACAAAGTCTGGACGGAACCGAACCGGCGGAAGGCACTGGCGGCGATCAATGAACCTCTGCAACAGGCGCGGTTAGTAGACGAGCCTAACGATGCCGACATTCACGTACTTTCCATGAACAAGCTGTTTTATGATGTACGCTTTACTTGGTTCAAGTTTCCAGCATGTATATTCAAACTAACAAAACATTTTTATTCGTAGCAACTAGTCACGCACGTGGAGCAATTCCCGGATCGGTATGACTTGATCATCGCGCTTCGGCCCAGCGGTTGGGAGAAGAACAGCCGGCCTCAGTACCGAGGCCGGATAAATATCATCGGTGTTGAGTACTCGGAACATTCCAGCTTCGACGAATTGAAGCGATTCGTTCGATTCCTACGGCCACAGGAAGTTATCAGTACCGTTCCGTATGGCAATTCAAACCAAAACCGAACGCCCCAGGTCCCCATGAATTGGTACCGAGGGGACATCCGACCGGAGCGACGAGCCTTGCAGCTATCGATGACAAATTTTGTAAAGGTCGGTTCGAAGACGCCCGGCCCCAAGATGGACGCTGCTGAAACATCGGCAAAAGTCCCTGTGGCAAACGGTGACAATGATGATGATTGTATGATAGTTACGGATCAGGACACGGTTGATACGGTAGCAAATGATCAACATGATAAATTGAAAGAAGCAGACCACGAAGATACGGTGCATTCCGAGAAGGGCGAAGACGATGGAGATTCGGATAGTGATTGGATGCCATAGCCTTAGATTACTTATTTTGTTCTTAAATTTGATGTTTTTGAATTGTTGTTTATTATTAAGAATCGAATTTTGATACAAGAATTTTATATCTACCTACCTTATTATGTTTATTAAATAAACAGGTCAACATATGCACAAAGGTGATTAAGCGGTGCCGGTGGTGTAGTGGTAAGCGTGATTACCTTCTCCTCAGCAGGCCTGGGTTCAATCCCAGTCGGCACCGTCGGGATTTTCTGAGGCATAACATCTCTGATCAAGGGAAGTAAAGCCGTTAGTCCCCGGTTCATGAGTTGATGGGTCGATAGGTAGGGTCCAGATGTGGGAGCTGCCTCCCTGGCGTCGGTAGCATTGGTGCACGGAAAACAAGATCGACGGTAAACAAATCAAGGACTTAGTGATTATATATATTGTTTATGGATTTTTTGTTAAATTGTATATTGTATTAAACTGAAATTCGTCGGATTAATCTTTCTTTTAAAGATAAAGACATAACTAATAATTGGTATTTTTTAGCCACTATTTTTAACGTGAGCAGTTCTTTGGAGTTTTGATGATCTTATTATTTTTTTCACAGTAAACGCAGCTTGTCAGAAAATTAAGACAAATCAGAATTTAAAAATGAAGACTGGACTCGGGAAAAATGAGACACACAAAAATGATCACCAAAAATTCATTTTAAATCGGATACTTCTCAAATTTTCAGGGATTAAATAACTATATATTAGCTATGTTTTGGCATAATTTATTTATTGAATTTCATTTGAGGCCTGGGATTTGTTTGGTGTCCGCCTTGATGTATGTCTCGTCGTCCATGACGAGACAGACTGGCTTGACCAGCCACTCACGGTACAGCTTCCGCGCACGCAATTTGGCCACCGTGTTTTGCTTGTCAGTCCGGTTTGGCGCCTTCCTGACCTTAAAAACACGTAGCTTAGCCCGCTTCATGGTCTGCTGGACGAACCACTTTGCCGAATTGACCTTTTTGGCCACGTCTCGGGTGGAAAGGTTCGGGTTATTCTTAAAGTACTGCCTTATCTTCCGCGCCTTCTCTGGGTATTCCGTTTTCGGTTTTCAGCCGCTTCCAGCGCGCCGCTCGATAGTCTTCGTCTTCTGGAACATCTTCACAACGCGGGACACGGTGGAATGGTGGATTTCAAGCCTTTTGCCGATCCATCTGTGCGACTGACCAGGATTATCGATCACCGCGCCCAAGATTTGCTGGCGTAGCTCTTCTTGTTTCGAATGCATCTTGAAAACTACTTGATAAATCGCGATAAAATTTTGCACACATATACATAACACTCTAAACTAGTATTACCCAAAATTTCATTAATTTTTATCCCACGCGATAAAAAGTTACACCCAAAACAAAGTGTCGCATTTTTTCCTAGTCCAGTCTTTAGGAGATTTTTCCTTCTTTCAAATATGAGCAGTTCTTTGGAGTTTTGTTGTTGGGCATTCGGCCAAACAGCATTCAGCCAAACGGCATTCGTCCAAACGACCTGGAACCGTTTATTCTACGTTTCGCGTGAGGCGAAACGATCCGAGTTGTTTATGTCGCCCGATTCTGGTAGCCGAATGCAGTGACAACAATGTCGATATGAATGAATTTCGACAAAAATCGAATTGGATTGACGTTTTCGCGCAAGTCTTACGTCTGAATCAATCGAGAACGGTTCAAAATAAAAGAAAATGAAAGTGAAGCGGTAAGTTTTTTGTTGTTGTGCTATTTGAATTTAGTTTTTAATATTGAAAATCAGGCTTGCAATTGATCATTACAGCTAAAATGCTATTTTTCGTTATTATGAAACAATTAGATACTATAATGATAATTTTCATTTGTAAAATGTAAGAAGAGGTGGTAAAGATTGTATATGACATATAAAATTTGTCAATTTTGCTATTTTTAAGGATCGCTGATTTTATGATCGCTGATTGCTCGCTCATCGCGTTGCTCATCGCGTTGCTCATCGTTACAGCTAATCGCTAGTTGTGACCTTCTGAAAGCAAAATTGACAAATTTTATATGTCATATACAATCTTTACCACCTCTTCTTGCATCTTACAAATAAAAAATATCATTATAGTATCCCATTGTTTCATAATAACGAAAATAGCATTTTAGCTGTAATGAGCAATTGCAAGTCTGTTGAAAATAACGGATTTCAGAGTTAGAGCAAAGACAAACAGACATATATCCTAAATGAAAACACTTCAAAAAACATCGTCAAGCTTATTTTGCATGCGCACCAGTACCCGACATGTCACGGGAGCATTTCGTATCAGCGTTGCCAGATTGTTTTCATGATTATCGGTATCAAATGATTAAAAAATCGGTATTTGTCGGTATTCACTATTTTAATTTATTTAATTTTTTTCAAACTTTTGGACTAAAATCAAACTTTCTATGTAAGTCGGAAGAAATTTCTGGGAAATATTTGAATTAGTCTCTTAATGGGACCGACAAAACTTCCAAAGGAAGAATAAAGAAGATCTTGTGGAGGAAGTTTGAAGGAAGTTCTAAACATATCTAAAAAACATCGAATGGGGATCTTCCAAGGCAAATATTGAGAAAATTCTGGCTAAAATTTCTAGAAACTTTCGGAACAAATTAAGACAGAAAAGTTTGGAAATCTGAAGCCAATCTCAGAGGAGCCATTTCCAGGGGAAGTTATGAGAAGCTCGGAAAAAAATTCCAATAAGTCGGAAAAAAACTACGGAGAGTGACTTATTGTGGCCATACTGAATATGACATTCTACTTGCGAATACGGAATTCTACTTCCTGTTCATTTGAGACCAGAGTGGTGGTCTACCGACTATCACTAGTCCGTAAGTCACTCTTAGTCAATGGCTTTCTTTCTTCAAGAAGCGGTGGTTCTCCGACTTACGTCGGGACTCGCGTTGAAGTCAGTGGCACAAACGAAGTGACAGACGACTAACTGGCGAAGAAATCCATTAAAATAATGTGGTTCACTGTAATAGAATTTTCTTGGAAGCTTGTGCCATCATCCACCAGATGGGTTAGTTTTTTTGTTTTGATTTGAACAAAGTTGATTCTATGTACAATGATTCTTTGACAGTGTGCAAAGAGTGTATCATTTTGTCATTTTTTTTATGCATTTTAGTTTTGAGTAGAGTGAAAGAGATAGAACCAAAACATTCTAGTACATTTGGTGAAAATGCTAGTTCAATCCAGTAGTAGTGTTGCCATGTGGTACAATCCAGTGGTAGTGGTGTTGCCATGTGGTACACTGAAAAATTGCAATAGCAGGTTAGTCACCAAAGTTTTCGAGCCGCTCCGTCTGTCACTTCGTTTGTGTCAGTGGTATATCCGAGACTGAACCTTTATTTTCAGAACTCTTCAGGGTTGTATATGATTCAATTTACAATAGTGCAATAAGTAAAAATGAGATAGGAATAGACGCCTGGGACAGAATGTTATTGACAAATATTGTATTTTGGATGTTTTCCCTTTGCGCCATTGTTTTGGTTATTTATGCTTTTTGCCTTCCCGCTGCTGAGGTCCGTATTGAAAGACCACCAGAGTAGATAAGTAGGTAATACGAGTCAGCAAAACATGTGTTACACTGCTGCGTTATTGCGCTCATATCGCACATGCTTGGCTGTACGTTCAATGTATGTCAAACTAGCTGTATTTTGTGTAAATGATATCGATGGCTGCGTTTGCTATTTCAAATGAAAATGCATTTACTACTGGCTGATTGAATTATTGAATGGAAAGATGCATAGTACATTATGGAGAAACTTCCAGAGGAAGACGAAACAAACTTCTGGGAAAACTCGATAGATACATCCGGTAGAACTTTAATTGAACTTTTTGGAGAAGACGGAAGATATTTCCAGGAGACACTTGGAGAAACTTCTTAAGGTAGATTGGAATAAACTTCTGGAAAAAGTCTGACGCCAGAGGGCTTACGGAACAGTCGAAAGATAGTTCAAGGAGAAGATGGGAAAATATCTAGAAGAAATAGATTTCTGGGGGATGTAAGCACAATATTCCCTGAAGTCCGTCACATGCTCTATTGATCCAGCAATTTTCCTGATATTCATAAAACATCCCTGAAAATCCCACAATGTACCACAATTCCTGAATTATACTTCGAAATATCCCATAATTCTTCGGAACTTCTTGAAAGTTCTTGCAATTTTCCTAAAGTTAATGGGGCTGTTTTGAAGTTCTCTGATCATCCTCAAAGTACTCGTAACTTTCCTGGTTATTATGGAACTACCGGAAAATCTCTTATCTTCTTTATAAGTCCCTGAATTTTCTTTAGTGCTCTCATTTTTTTTGACGTAGGACTACGTCTGTGATTTCCATATGGGGGTACACTTTGTGAAAACCGAAAATGGAACATGTAACACAAGTATGAAAGATTTAGAACGTTAATAACTTAGCTGACCTTGGACCAATTTCACTAATTTTATCACCAATGGATCAGAAATGTTTATACGCATCTGTTAAATTGAAGACTTTATCATTTTTCAAAATGTCATTATTGAAAATTGCATGAATGTGCAATTGTTGCTATGATAGTTAAAATTATCACCGATTGCCTGCGAAAAGCGGTTCCCCTAATACAGATTTCAAAGTTGAATTCCAACCGGTCTAACCAAACGGTGTTTATTCAATCACCGTGTGATGAGTGGTGGTGTTCTCCAGTACACAACGAAAGGCTCCTCGCAAGCAACTAGCTATCAAGGCTGTCCTCATCAGCAGCGGCAGTGCTTTGGGCGCGTGGCGTTGAACATTGTTATCCAGCACACAACGAAAGGCTGCCTGCAAGCAGTGAGCTGCAGTCCACATCTATACCAAGCGCATCACCCTCAATCCAACCAACATAAAGCTAACCAGCCTCATATGTGTTTAATGCCCTAATAACTCAGCATTACTCAACCATAACGGATGTCAGTTGCCATATCAAGATATAGCTGGAATTAGGGCGTAACAGTTTTTGTAAACAATGACTTCTTTCGATGATGTCTAGAAAGTCAAAGCTCGCCCACGCAAATCAACATCACCATTAGGTAGGGTAAGACATCCCCTACTCGGCGATAATATTGATTTGGGTGGGCGTGCCATCCACAGAAGTCATTGTTTGCAGGTATCCACTGCCATGTTACAATTTACCTAACCAGGTACCTACAATTAGTCTCCAACAGGTAGAGGCATGCTACGATGTGTGGTTTTGCGTGGAACAAAATTTTGCCATTCTAATGTCGGTCTGACGTCAAAAATTTCAATCTATTGACATTAGAATCAAACGTTTTAAGGATGTTTTCAGATGTAAAAAACGTTAGAACTAAACGTTGTTCGGATGTTTCTAAATGTAAACGTTTTCTGATGTTTTATAATGTAGATGTTTCCTGATGTTAGAACCAAACGTTTTTGGATGTTTTCGGATGTACATAACGTTAGAACTAAACGTTGTTCGGATGTTTTTATATGTAAATGTATTCTGATTTTTTCTAACGTAGATGTTTCCCGATGCTAGAACCAAACATTTTTTGGATGTTTTCGGATGTACACAACGTTAGAACTAAACGTTGTTCGGATGTTTTCAATTGTACTTCGTGTTTGTTGTTCTCTGATGTTTTCAGATGTACAAAACGTTTAAAGTAAACGTTGTTTGAATGTTTTCAAATGTAGATGTTTACTAATGTTTTTAGATATACAAAACACTAGAATCTTACTTTTCAAATGCTTTCAATTATATTTACAACACATTAGAATTAGAAACATGATCGTGTAAACACTACACACCATTGTTGTTAGATTACATCATAAAAATGCGTACATAATAGTCAATGCTGAAGCTCCCGTTTCCCACCAGTCAGATAACTGACCTTAGCTAACCAAATATCATTGCGGCAACTCTCTATGCGGCAGGGGAACTATGCCATTAGCGCGCTAAGAGTTATTAGACCACTGACATAGGCGCCAATTTGTAGGTGACGAGGCACTTGGTGACATTACAGCGAGCTTGACGATTGTTGTAGCATTTTTTTAGCAAACTACCAGTTAAGGTGTGTAGTGTTTACAAGATCATGTTTCTAGCTCTAATGCTTTGTACAATTGAAAGCATTGGAAAAGTTAATTCTCATGTTTTGCATAACCGAAACCATCAGAAAACATAAAATAGTACAAAAAAAAACATCCATTCTGGTAGACTATCTCTTAAATGCATACAGAATAGCCATTGCTTAAGCTCCCGTTTCCCACCAGTCAGTTAACTGACCTTAGCTAACCTAATATCGTTGTGGCAACTCTCTATGCTGCAGGGGAACTATGCCATTAGCGCGCTAAGAGTTGTTAGACCACTGACATAGGCGCCTATTCGTGGGTGACGAGGCACTTGGTGACATTACAGCAAGCTTGGCGATTGTTATAGCATTTTTGAGTGAACTACCAGACAATCATGACAATAAGATCGCTGGGCCTCCAGATCTCCCTTTAAATCGACCCGCTGTGCCAATTTGTCAATAATGCATAACACTTTGGACGTGGATCGGGATGATCCACAAATGCGGAAAGTTTTGGGATACCAGTCTTCTACCTAATTGACGAACTGCAAATATATAATAAACAAAATTATTGTGCATGAAAAATATGACAATGTACAATGCTCGAGGAACACTGGGAGTTTTCGAACGACGCGTGCTTAGGAATGCCGGACAACAATCCCGCAAAAATGGTGTTTTCCTCAAATCCGGCCGGTACAAGACAAAGAAAAGTACAGCGTGCTAGGTGGTTAGACCAAGTGGAGCAAGATGTAGGAAGTGTGGGATGCTCGAGAAATTGGAGACAAGCAGTCAGGGACCGAGTTAGTTGGCGCAACTTTGTTATACAGGTCAAATCTTGAGGGACGTCGGACCAGCAAAAGTAAAGTAAGTATCTTATACGTTTGCCAACATTCCACGACAATATATGATTAGGTTTTCACTTGGTATGTAATGAACAACAGAGATACGCGATAATTCGTATAGTTTCTGCGATTGATGGTTAATTTTAAATGTACGTATAGTACTATATAACAGCATAACTGGATCGTCATGTTCACCATCTGTCATTGTCTGCAAAAATATTTAATAGCAGTTACCTGTGTTGTGATACTTCCTTCAATGAAAACTAATTTTCTTGCATTGCCATGGTCATCTGGGATGAGGCTGGTCCACTGATCATTCGGAATGAGCTCTCCACACATCATTGAATCAATGTAGGATCAATGTAGATATGTAGATATCAATGTACATAGATGGTGTCATATGCAAAGTGCGAAAAGAGAATGAAAGAAATACGAAAAAGATTAGCATCAAGAAGTAACAGTTTCATCGGATTAGTCACCAAGTCCCCCACCACTGCTATCTGCAGCCCTATCACTCCCATCCCCACGATTGCGGAAGAGAATAATAAAATTCTTGATTTAATTTAAAGAAATTAATATTTAATATCGGGATCCGTATTCGGTTTCCCCATCGGGATCCGTATTCGGTTTCCCCATTGGGACCCGTACTCGGTTTCCCCATCGGGATCCGTATTCGGTTTCTCCATCGGGATCCGTATTCGGTTTCCCCATCGGGATCCGTATTCGGTTTCCCCATTGGGACCCGTGCTCGGTTTCCCCATCGGGATCCGTATTCGGTTTCCCCATCGGGATCCGTATTCGGTTTCCCCATCGCGATCCGTATTCGGTTTCCCCATCGGGATCCGTATTCGGTTTCCCCATCGGGTTCCGTATTCGGTTTCCCCATTGGGAACCGTATTCGTTTTCCCCATCGGGCTCCGTATTCGGTATCCCCATCGGGATGCGTATTCGGTTTCCCCATCGGGATCCGTATTCGGTTTGCCCATCGGGATCCGTATTCGGTATCCCCATCGGGATCCGTATTCGGTTTCCCCATTGGGACCCGTGCTCGGTTTCCCCATCGGGATCCGTATTCGGTTTCCCCATCGGGATCCGTATTCGGTTTCCCCATCGGGATCCGTATTCGGTTTCCCCATCGGGATCCGTATTCGGTTTCCCCATCGGGTTCCGTATTCGGTTTCCCCATTGGGAACCGTATTCGTTTTCCCCATCGGGCTCCGTATTCGGTATCCCCATCGGGATGCGTATTCGGTTTCCCCATCGGGATCCGTATTCGGTTTGCCCATCGGGATCCGTATTCGGTATCCCCATCGGGATCCGTATTCGGTTTCCCCATTGGGACCCGTACTCGGTTTCCCCATCGGGATCCGTATTCGGTTTCCCCATCGGGATCCGTATTCGGTTTCCCCATCGGGATCCGTATTCGGTTTCCCCATCGGGATCCGTATTCGGTTTCCCCATTGGGAACCGTATTCGTTTTCCCCATCGGGCTCCGTATTCGGTATCCCCATCGGGATCCGTATTCGGTTTCCCCATTGGGACCCGTACTCGGTTTCCCCATCGGGATCCGTATTCGGTTTCCCCATCGGGATCCGTATTCGGTTTCCCCATCGGGATTCGTATTCGGTTTCCCCATCGGGATTCGTATTCGGTTTCCCCATCGGAATCCGTCTACGAAATCCCCATCGGGATCCGTCTACGGAATCCCCATCGGGATGCGTATTCGGTTTCCCCATCGGGATCCGTATTCGGTTTCCCCATTGGGATCCGTATTCGGTTTCCCCATCGGGATCCGTCTACGGAATCCCTATTGGGATGCGTATTCGGTTTCCCCATCGGGATCCGTATTCGGTTTGCCCATCGGGATCCGTATTCGGTATCACCATCGGGATCCATATTCGGTTTCCCCATCGGGATCCGTATTCGGTTTCCCCATCGGGATCCGTCTACGGAATCCCTATTGGGATGCGTATTCGGTTTCCCCATCGGGATCCGTATTCGGTTTCCCCATCGGGATCCGTATTCGGTTTCCCCATCGGGATCCGTCTACGGAATCCCTATTGGGATGCGTATTCGGTTTCCCCATCGGGATCCGTATTCGGTTTCCCCATCGGGATCCGTATTCGGTTTCCCCATCGGGATCCGTATTCGGTTTCCCCATCGGGATCCGTATTCGGTTTCCCCATCGGGATCCGTATTCGGTTTCCCCATCGGGATCCGTATTCGGTTTCCCCATCGGGATATGTATTCAGTTTCCCCATTGGGAACCGTATTCGTTTTCCCCATCGGGCTCCGTATTCGGTATCCCCATCGGGATCCGTATTCGGTTTCCCCATTGGGACCCGTACTCGGTTTCCCCATCGGGATCCGTATTCGGTTTCCCCATCGGGATCCGTATTCGGTTTCCCCATCGGGATTCGTATTCGGTTTCCCCATCGGGATTCGTATTCGGTTTCCCCATCGGAATCCGTCTACGAAATCCCCATCGGGATCCGTCTACGGAATCCCCATCGGGACCCGTATTCGGTTTCCCCATCGGGATCTGTCGATGGAACCTGTCATCGGGATCCGTCTACGGAACCCGTCATCGGGATCCGTCTACGGAACCCGTCATCGGGATCCGCCTACGGAACCCGTCATTTTCCACTTTATTTTAGCTTTTAGTAGGGGTAAGAGGGGCATAGTGAACAGGTGGGGCATAGTGAGCATCCAGCTTGAACTTCCGGCTGTTTCGGAAAAAAAAAATGGTTGGTGGTAGGATCAATATCATAATGATATTGAACCTACTACCAGTTGATTTGTTTCATGCAGCTGGAGATCCAAAGCCAAACTGCGGGATGCTCACTATGCCCCTCTTCCCCCTATTTATTTATTTATTCGTCAATCAAATAAAAAAAAAAACAATAAACACATTCACTAACCTGCAAAGAGATCCGGCTTCGAATTCCCCTCCGGGATCCAGCTTCGGACTCCCTACCGGGATCCGGCTTCGCACTGGTGCACTTTCCTAAAAAAAACATAATTACAGTACATTAATTTAAAATTTTAAATTTTACTTACCTGAAAAACAGCCTTCCTTTTCCAAGGGCGATCGCGGGACTCGCAATCTTCGAAACTGGCGGGGGTCCAGGTGTGGGAGCTGCCTTCCTGGCACGTCGGTAGCATTGGTGCTCAGCACGGAAAACAAGATCGACGGAAAAAACAAACCAAAGGATTTGCCGCAACGTCGGACACCGAATCGCCACCAAAACTCGCGACGGACACCGCGAAAAAAAAACTGTACACGGCCAATGTGATCAACCCAAATTTGAATACAGTGTACTCAAAATCGCAAAAAATGCAGGAACGCAGCGATGAGTAAATTTGCCTCGAGATTTGCCTCATGTTTTCCGGTGGAAAACTTCAAAAATCTTCCGGAAAATTAGGATTGACGAAAATCCACAGAATCCAATCTTTAATTTTCTTATATTCGGAAAAATTTTACTGGAAAAACCTGGAAAACCTGGAAAAACAGAGGGAAATTAACTCAAAACTGAGTTCCTGTACTTTTTGCGATTTATGAGTGAACTAAACTTAAATTTGGGTGTTCTCATTCGCCGTGTACTGCTGACTCAGGACAAAACGAGGGGGGCGACACATCTAAATCTCAAGTTAAGATGGTCAACAAATCTCACACTAGCGAATCAATCTTCGAACAATCTTCTTTCATTTATCGCATCTACTTGCATCGCTCATCAATTTTTTGCAGGAAATCTTCAGAATCGTCATCAATCTTTTTTCTATCTACTCAGCGTGCGCGCAGCTAGCCACAGCAAAACACAATATTTTTTGCATCGTAGATAGAGTCGTCCCCCTCGGGACAAAACAAACTTTGCATGCGGCGAGGGACCGAAGGACAACAATTTACATCGTGATGAAGTTTGATTCTAATGTAACGTTAGGTTCTGTTGTAATTGGATGTATTCTGATGTTTTATGCGTGCAACAAATTACATCGTGATGAAGTTTGATTCTTATGTAACGTTTGGTTCTGTTGTCATTGGATGTATTCTGATGTCAAATTTTACATCGTCAAGACGTTTGATTCTGATGTAACGTTTGAGGCTAATGTATTTGTATGTACTTGGATGTCACACTGAAGTCTGAATACATTAAGGGTACAGCAATACACATTAAAATTTAATGTATTGAAGATGTCTGCTGATGTTTCCTACATTACAATTTCTATTCGGGGGACCAAGTCTCCCCTGGGTGGTGCCAAAAGATGAGCGCAATAGAATCATCAAGTTGCCATAAGGCACGGAATGAGACTATTGCATGGCTGGGTAGTCAAAGTCTTCCATTCGTTAGTCATTTCAGGTGGATTAGAACAGGTTTAGGTGGGCGTTGGCCAGATTTGGATTTTTCAGATGTAATCCTGGATAAGACCCTGTCATTGAACGTCGTGAAATTGGAACTTAATGAAGACCTAAGTACTTTTGCGTAGTTTTTAGTTTTCGGATTTGAAAGATCGTCGGTTACAGTGGCCTGCTTACTGAGCAGAAAAACGCGGTCCCAGGTCCTTACATATCAAAGAGATTTATGGTAAAATCGCTTGTGTATCGTGTATTTTGCGAAACTCGTTGTTGTCGTTGGTTCCGGGTTTGAATGGATACACAAATTTGAGCAACGGTATTATGTGATATGAGGGGCTCGGTGGCCTTAGAGCAACCGTTTTTGCTTACTGAGCAGAACATCATGAGTCTAATCTCAGGCCCATCCACATTCAAGATTCGTCAATCGTTTTATTTGTTAATATGACTACATGGTAATAACAGCAACTCGGTGATTAAAAAGGTGCTCGTCTGCCTAGTGGCAACGTTTTTGCTTACTGAGCAGAAGACCGTGGGTTTAGTCCCAAGCTCCTTCGCGTTATATGATCGTTAGGACATCAATTCAGCTTATCGTTTACCAAAACGAACCCTGCTGCAAACCCAACCCTCTTATCCAACATCCCAGTGATTCCTCGTGGAAGTGCAGAGGTGTTCTCGGCTTCCATCAAAGCGAGTGTCATGTCAACACAATCCTTCCCATTCCTTTCTTGACCTGTGTTCGGGCGCGGCCGGCGCTGGTATTGCCTAATTTAAGATCACCAGTTTTTACACATTGAGGATGATTGCTAGTCCCAAGCATCGTCTATTGGTTCTCTGTGTAATTACAGCTGATCTGGCAGTAACAGAGTAGCAACCGTGGGCGGTCAATCAAGCTCAAGCTCAAGCTCAAGCTCTTCTTCGTGAGTAAATTTGATGTCCTTGTGAACTCAAAATGTCATCCACGTACTAACGCTTGTGCAACAAATTCCTATCCTCCAGGGTATTTTCTAGGTTAGCCGTGAACAATTCACATATAAATGGAGAAAGCGGATTGTCCATAGGAGCACCTTTAGTTTGTTTATAAAAATTTCCTCTGAAAATGAAATAATTTTCCTCCATACAAAGACGAGTAAGCTTGAGATATGACCGAACTTATGTTTTTCCAAGTAGAATCCTCACGTTGCTTCAGAAGCCAGTCCTCTAAAAGGCTGATGGCTTCCTTTACTGAAACACTCGGAAAAAGTTCTGTGACATCAAATGAAACCATGACGTCATCTTCCTGAATCTATCCTGATGCCTGAATGCCTGATTTGCGAATTCCTGTGAGCTGTTAACTGAGCGAGTGGTAAAGGGTTTAGGCATATTTTGAAATTCCTTTTCTAGCCATTTGGCAAGCTTATGGGGGATCCTTCAGCCGAGCTAATTTCCATCATTTCGTTTCCTGGTTTGTGAATCTTTGGTAAACCTTTGATCCTAGGTAGAATAGGGGTTGAAACATTCAATTGATTCGTAGTGTTGCCAGTAAACGCCTTGCAGTCTTTCAACGTTTTATCCACATGTTCAACCGGTTCAACCATAGATGAGAGGGGGTCAATCCTCAACTGCCTGTATGGACCATTAGTATTTTCTTCCGCCATCCGATTGTCATAGTCCTCTTTGTCCAAAACCACTACTGCATTACCTATGTCCGCTTTTGTATACAATACCGACTTTGTTTTTAGTTCTTTGAGAATTCGAATTTCCTCTTTTTCGGTTTTACTAAGTGAATGTCCCTTTCCGTTTTGTATTGTCTCGGAAATAATATTCCTGGCAGCCCCGTGTAATTGGATAGGAAGTGTGTGTGAGTGATTGCAGTCTCCATGTCAACGATGGCCTCTTCCACGTCAGGTTTTGAGGAGATCGCATATCCTAATCTCTTGTTGAGAAGTGTCAATTCTCGCGTCACTTTTCAAATAGACCAATGTAACAAATGTAAACAAAACGAGTTAAGCGATACAAACTGTTGCTCTTCTATCATTGTATGTCATACAAAAACATCCATCCAAATTCACTTTCATTTATTTAAGATAATCATAGGTAAAAAATTGTCCAATGTACAGTTTGAAATGATGAGTACATGATTGTTACTTCGGTCATTCGGACTGCCTAACATGATTGGTGCTCATTTTCCAAAGGCGGGGCCAATCTAAAGTTAGGTACTATACTCTGAAATCTGTGAAAGGGAATCTAGTATCATGTAGACAAAACGTCCAATGTAACACTCATTGATTATGTCATTGAGAAAAACCGTCCAATGTAACATGTCCGATGTACAACTCGACTTGTCAAAACGTCCTATGTGGTTTTTTCTATGTTGTAGCATGAAATTCAAAGTAAAATTGTGATTTTACCGTTTCTTCTGAATTTTCAACGTTATTATACACTGGCTACATTAAAAATAGTATTGCAAAATGTATTGTTTTTAAACAGTTAAATTAATAATCTGTCGAACTTCAACTTCGATTTTCTCAAAATGGTGGATATGTTACATTGGTCTATTTGAAAAGTGACGCGAGAATTGTTCTTCTGAGAACTGCTGCGTCGAGCGATTTACCACAAAACCTTCGACGGATTGAACCACAGCTGTGTTAACTGAACTGTGTGATTTCTGGTCTCTCTGCTGTGTTGTGTAATTCAAATAGTATTGTAGTGACCTCAGTTTGTTGTTATGTAACTTTCTTTTCATTTTTTCTCGCAGTCCTTCAATACTTTTACTTTGGTCAAAAAAAGTGGAAATTCAATTGTTGATTCTTTGGCCAATTTAAAATGCAGGGAATCACATTCCAACGACTTTTTATCCAACTTTGAGTAGAGATTCTGAATGCTCGCTTTTATAAATTCTGACTCCATCTTACGAACTACTTTTAAGGGAGTTGGTGTCTTAACCCTTATCTTATGACTGATAGGTGTTAGATTTAATTTTCGGCATTTCTTAAGAAACGCTATGTCTTCCCAACAAACAATTTGAGCTGATTTAAAGCTGAATAAGCAATTTTTTTTCTGAAGAAGCATATTTTTGCCTGAATAAGCTCTTATTCAGCTTTCAATGTTTATTGGGTTTCCTTAAACCTACGATGGATTTCTTTAGTGATATGTACCTAAAGACTGGAATGCGCAAAAAATGGTCGACAAAAAATCGTTTCTTTCAGTCAAAATTCATATCACAAAAATCTTTTTCTTTTGGTAGTTCAATTCATATATTTAAAGGAAAAAATGTTCCGAACTGCAATGCCTTCCGCTTAACTCCTTCCATTTAATTTTGCACAGTGGTCTCATCGACCTTATTCGCCGCCAATCACCAGTTAGATTTAAACTGCTGCTCGTTTTCCATGGATTTATTGGTTTTTTTGAGATTCCGTTTGACCAAGGCCCGATACCGTTCGATAGGGCGGAGTTCTGGGCTGTTGGGAGGCTTGTGGTCTTTGGGTACCACAACCACGTTGTTCGCATCGTACGTACCACTCGATTGCCTTTTTCCCATAGTGGCAGCTCGCCAAGTCCGGCCAGAACAGCACAGGTCTATTATGTTGCTTTAGGAACGGTAGCAGCTACTTTTCCAGGCACTCCTGGACGTAGATCTCTTGATTGATGGTTCCCATAGTAATGAAAATGCCGCTTTTTAGACCACACGTGCATATGGCCTGCCAGACGAGATATTTTTCGGGAACTTCGATAGTTTGATGGTTTTGAAAATTTCAGCCACCTTCCCTTTTCCTGATGCGGTATAAAACTCCTGTCCCGGAAGCTGCTTGAAATCCGCCTTCACATAAGTTTCGTCGTCCATGACGACACAGTCGAACTTTGCGAGGAGATTCGTATACAGCTGTCGGGACCGCTGCTTTGCCGACGTGTTTTGTTTGTAATCTCGGTTCGCCACCTTCACCTTCTTAAACGTGGACAACCCGGCTCGTTTCTTGGCCCGATGCACAGTAGTATCAACAATCAATACGAAACTAACGATTTTAAATTGGCTCACCACTTTAGTAGCCTATTGGTCCCAAGCAAACGATTAACGTACCCTATTCTAGTTGAAATTCTATTACTACACTATGTTTGTTTTGATTCGCTATGAAAGTTTGACAGATAACATCAGGGGTGTGTGGATTCATGCAGAACATGCAGGGGTGAGTGAAATAGCTTGGGACTGCTTGGGACCGTTGTTCTGGTACTGAGTGAGCCAAAAATAATAATGATTTTCTTCGGGACCCAGTGGTCTTAGAATTACCTCTATGGTAGTATGGTCTCCGACGTCCCGGATTGAGAGGTTAGTATTCCACTTATATTTCAGCGCCACCTTCTTCGTCATCACTGCCACGTCCGGATTACGATTGCCACCGCTTCCAGGCTTCCTGGCGGTCGACAGACGCTCCCTGAACACTTTTAAAACGTTTGTCACGGTCGATTTGGCCACATCCAGCAATTTTCCTCTTGCTTAAACGTCACTTTGAAAAGTGGAGAGAAAACGGTGAAAACTCATCATAGCAACCATTGTATATACACTCAACTTCCAAATGCACTATTTCAGTTTTTTATTCATTTTTACCAGAAATACACCAATTTGAAGTTGACCAATTTTTACGCGTTCCAGACTTTATTAGGTTCTGAAAGCTTGGAAGCCATGATCAATCATTTAAATTTGTCGACGGAATTCCTTTATGAAGAGCTTAGAGTGTGTTGGTTTATTTCCTTTTAATTCCGTTATAATTGCTAAGTACTTGGCACTGATGAAGTATGCAAGTAGTAGACGAAATACGCGTATCTGTCAAAAGATAAGCAATTATAACGGAATTAAAAGGAAATAAACCAACACACTCAAAGCTCTTCATAAACCTTCACTCTGTTTTATTCTTCTTCGCATTTCATGCTTATTGCTTATCGCATATCCGGAGTGATTTGAGATTTGGGCGTAATTGCTTTTGTAAACAAACACGTCAATCACCGTTTTTTCGTTTTTAAAACCTCAATCTCGTAAACAAGCTATGCCAGATGAAAGAAGAATAGATCCGTCACCTCATAGTGCTATTAGTTTTCGAAATTGAGCTTTCATTTGCGAGAAATCGGCAATTAACGTGTTTGTTTACAAATGCAATTACGCCCAAATCTCAAATCACTCCGGATATCACTTCATTGCGTGCTCTCAACCACGCTTGGCATGCACAGTTGTACACACCAACTGCTCATTTGCTAATGACTTTTCACTAAGTTGTTGAAATTTGGTTTTCTTTAAAGTAATTGATAGATTGGGATCATAGTTTACTAGAGATATGCAAAGAATAGGTAAATCTTAACATTTGAATCAACACCAATGAGTTTTTACACTTAAAGTCCGGGATGTGCAGCGAGCATTTCTCATTTCATTTTTACAATGCAAAAACAAATACAGTTTATTACTAGAATTAAAATCTAACCTTTTTTTACGTATCTATAACAAGCTTAAACTCTATTCTATCTAGGGTTTTTGATCTAATTTCCGTCCTACTAAGGACATCCCGCACTTTACCACGCTTTTTGGAAAGCGGTTGAACAAAACATGGAATGTTTTCATCAAAGATAACTTCTAAATTTAACCACCTTTCCATACGTACCGTTGAATTTGATAAAGAGTCAAACAATTTTGAGATATTATTAAAAATCTAACACTGCTTCTTGCTTCTAAATTCGTCCTACGCGTTTCAATTCCGTCCAAACGCATTGAAACGCCATTGGATTTCCTTCGTCCTACGGATAAACGGAGAAAAAGGGGATGCGCTAGGAGCGCTTCTTTTGTTTTGAGAACAATGAGCGTAAATATGCATACAATGCGCTCTAATAGGATTTATGTTGTAGCTAATGAACTAACGCATAGGAATAAACGTATTATTGTTTTGTGCATGGTGAAATCATTGATATTATTGATGATTTCTGCTCGATAGAACGGAAATGGGCGATTACGACGAAGTAGCGCTCTACCCTACTGCTTCAAAAAGAACTATGTTTCGTCAACTGTGTGCTATGTTATTAGCAATTGAGCAGTTCGTGACCAAAACTGTGTATGCCAAGGTATGCTTTCAACAACTTAGTGTTCTATTTAGATGCACTTCCTCAGTTATTAATTGAGAACTTTCGATGCCTGCACAATTTTTGCATTAGTATAATTGTGTAGCAAGTACAGTCATGCTCTATGCCGAACCCAGCCACCTTCAGCATGGTCTTGGTTTATAGCTGCGCCTTTACCGACTGAACTAAGGGATTGCCAAACTCTAAAATGTAAATTGATTACAGATAATTAAACTGCATGCCTGATTGTTCTTTAATGCCTAGTTCTTTAGCCAGCGAAAATCTTTCGTTATCGTCCAGAATCACACATACATATGTACTTAAATCATATCTGTCCTTCAACGAGGCTCGCTGCAATCTTTAGTTATACGCCATCACCGTCATCAGCTCAGCACCATCCACCTCCCAGCACACAAAAGCCCGCTCAGTATATGTATTTGCACACAAAGGACGAAGATCCCGGGTTTACTATTTCTCTTTTTTCACTTTTCTTAAGACTAATGACTTGCTCAAGACACCGCGCGTCCATCCTAAGACGGGAGTGGTATGGGGTCGTCGTTGGTAACGCAGATGAGAAATGCTTTCTCTTCTGCTATATTCTTCCTCAAAGTGAGGGCGGTAGGTAGGAGCACCGTCTGATGAAGGATGATGATGCGTCCAAAAGGAGCCGCATGGTAAAAAGTAATGAGAGGGTACGGCGTTGGCTGGATTCACACTCATACAAAATAAGAAAACCCTCTCTCCCCTCCCCGGCGGCAGTCAGCGCGAACAGGATATGCAAAACAAAAGAAGGTTCCTTCGTTGTTGAGATCTCGCAGCAGCCCCTGCGACGGTGGGTGGGTGGTCAGAAAAGCAGCACGGTTGATCCAATGTTGGATGAATTTGAGAAAAGTTTCTTTTGTTTGACATAGTTAGGTACATTCACATATTGTAGTTAGTGGGTAAATTGAGCTAGATTTTGAATTTCAGCAGACCTTGACTCAACTAGCGCACTTTTGACGTTTTTTAGTGAATAGACATTACTTGTACTCTGCCGTTGGACAGATGTACAATGAGCGAAATAAGAAAGATGAGCACATAAATAAAACCTGCGAGCGGAATGAAGGAGTAAGACACTATTAAAAATGACAGGAAATGTACTCGAGAGAGAACGCTGCTGCCGTTATCCTGCTGCTGATGCTTCTTTCCTTATGTGATTTGCAAACTGAGTGGGATGGGGTATGGTGTTGAGCCGGCAACGAACGTCCGGTGACGGTGGAAAATCAACAAGAATGAAAAACAATGAAATAAGGAAACAAGCTGTTGGTGGAAGCTGGAGAATCACCAACCTACCACCGCACCCATAATCATCATCAACAGTAAATCCTAACTGAAATGCGGACCCTGAGACTCTGAGGAACAACGTGATTTTTTTCTCAACTACTTCTCCGAACCAAGGAGGGAAAACTAGGAGACAGTGTAGATATACGCGTTTCCTAATTGGGATGAAGATGATGAGTTAGGTCCCCCCGGTTGAGACCGAGCAAAGATTGAGACGTTGGACGTCTTCTTATGTGCTTGCGTGAGCATTATACTCCTCTGGTAACAACGGCTGGGTGGCATTGCTGGAATCTTTTCCTTCAAGATGGACCATCGTCAAGAGCGGACTGAGCTGGAATAATATCAACAATCGTGATAGCGCTAGATGGTGGTTGTGAAAAAAGGGATTCACTGAAAAATGTCTCGACGGTAGTTGAGATGGTATAAAGGGGGTTTTCGCTACCAAACACCTAAAATTGAGGATATGTTTATCGAGGGATTTCACTCGCAAATTTACAAATTCATTAAATCCCTAATAGTATGCATGGTATGCATTATGCTCGATATATTCTGATCGAAACGCTAGCATTCAAGAAGTTAATATTAAAAAATCGCCAATTTATCGACAGTCTACAAACCTTCAAACTTTTTTTATTCACCGATTATCGGGCAACATCTGTCGGGTTTTATGGTGAAAATAAATACCGTAAATCAGGGGAAAAATGATCAGTTTTCACTGAACATCTAAATCAAGATTTTTGTCCAAGGATACCAGATGTACAATAGGGTGCTTCATTCTGAAAAAAGTGATGAATTTCTGATGGGCCACCCTCCAGTTCGATTCATAGCCCCAAAATATGAACCTGTGCAAAAATTGGTAAAGATTGATGAAGGTTTAGAGGTCGCGCCAATGATTTGAAATTTGTATGGGAATTACTATGGAAGAATTTAAAAAATCGCTTATATCGCTATAACTTTGCTTCTACTTGTCCAAATGTCGAAAAAATTTAGTATGTTATTGCTATGGCAATAAACAAAAAGCCTACAGTTGCTACGCTCAGTTTTGCAGCGTATCAAGAATTATAAAAATGTGAAAATATGGCAAAATAGGGTAAATTGACAGATGAATATGTACAAGGCAACAACGCCAATTTCATCGCAACAACAACAGGCTTGTTGATCATTGTCATGACAACCACATATTTTTTTTTTCAACGTTTGGACAACTACAACCAAAGTTAGAGCAATGTAAACGAAAATCAATAATTTCCCATACTAATTCACCAAAATCTCCATACAAAATCCAAATCATTGGCGCGACCTCTAAACCTTCATCAATCTTTACCATTTTTTGCACAGGTTCATATTTTGGGGCTATGAATCGAACTGGAGGGTGGCCTATCAAAAATTCATCACTTTTTTCAAAATGAAACACCCTAATGTACAATTGTAGAGACAGCCTTCAAACAGGGTACAGACAATATACAAACATTGATAATATGTTACAGATTTATTCAGACATCCATCAACATCGAAAAAGAAATTCAGTAATTCATTTTTTGAAAGAATTTTTCGAATGTCCCCAAAGTTTTCAGAACGTTTTTGTAGTTCCCAGAACGCATTTGAGTACTTATTTGAAACCCTTAATAACTCTGAATCATAATCCTTTCAGAACTTCCACGTCGTTATCAGTTCCCTGAACACCAATTAAGGGGAAAGGGGACGTTTTCATACAGTTTCACAAAAAATACATTACTTGCAAACATTGAATCAATTTCTCCAAAAAATTATCGATTAAGAATTTCGTACCACTCCAATACATGTAACGGGTGAACACGAAATTATTGCAACACTTACAACTGCCTACTAAGCGGAAATTAACCAAACTTTGCCTAGTTTCTCTTTGAAGTGTATTGTTTACATACTGTAAATTGCGTTATTGTCTGTTTCGATGCGGCTAAGATGGAAGTGAGGCAAGTGAAGACGCGAATTCCCCAAATTTCGAGGGGGGCGACACATCTAAAATGCCAGACAAGATGAATCTGATTTTTTCGCTCAGTGTACTTTTGTCAGGTTTCACTTCGTTGCATCTACTTTTTTTACGCTGCGAAAGATGCAGAAGATATCAGCTGCTTTTGACAGATTTGACATCGATGAAGATTAAAAACATTTGAGTATGAGATAGCCGCGAAATTTTTTCACTTTAATAAATGCTTTGGGAAGATGGTTGGTTGTGATAAATGTTGTTATAGTTGTACTGTGAAGAATATAAAATCAAAGTAAAATTGTCGTTACTAGTGCTTGTTCTATCAGAATTAAAACTGTGCGAGCTATAATTTTATGGATCATTTGATCCGACGGTAAGTGATTGCTGCTTGTTTAGGCTGACTTCAGTTGTGAGAATTCTATGTTATTTTTATTGATTTAGTGTTCATCCCAAACATAAGAACCGCCAAAAAGGAACCCGGAAACCTAAAGAATCGTCAGTTAAGTTGTACTGGACCATGCCGATTTTTATGCAATGGTTTACGTGAATCAGTTCTTTCCGAAGAAACAGCGTACACAAAAAATGTTCCAGCCAATCCTGTCTAACTGCACCCACCTGTTGGTCAAGGTTCTGGACTGAAGGTGCGAACAGTTTGGGAATTGGCGTTGACGAAAGCTCTGTAACTCTTTACTCCTACGGAGAAATCTCATATGTAACTGTCAGTCTATGTGTGAAACATGGCGGACTTTTTCTTATTCTCTCACTCCAACGCAAAACCCCATAAGGAACTGTCAAAATGTGTGTGAAGAAACGTCACTTCGGGACTGGTGTCAAGGCGAATATGATAGCATTGTACATCATAGATCAGTGCACGGTCCCTAACCTCACTTTTTGCTCCCTATCATTTTGCTTCTGAGTAAAAGAGAGAGCAACGAATGGGAGCCAAAACAAACCACCCAAAACTGTCAAAACTTACGGGTGAGAGAAGAGTGCGGCAAATCTTCGTGAACTGATCAATAGACAGAATGCGCCCATCGAACTCGGCTCAGGATAATTCTTCTCGAACTGGTCATGCAGGCGAGCAAGTAGTCGAGAGTTTTTACCAATGATTTTAACAGCTGTCAGCATGTTGAAAATCGATTTACAATTACCCTGCTGGAGGATACCTGCCAGGTGATTTCAATACATCAGTGAGTAACAATTTGTATTTTCTTTGCAGGATAGGGCTAATTAATAATCTGGATATGTTTTTTACCTTTTAATACTGCATGAGTACGGTCAGTTGTTTCTCGAAAACCAGGATATTTAAAAGTATTTTGCACGAATTATGCTGCAATTCTGAACAATTATTCTTGGACAATGACCATAGATCCCCGGCAGAATGAAAACGATGTTGTTTTCTTTTTTCCTATTTTCAAAAGACTATCGCTGTCGAGCAGCTATTGAACAAACTATTCAATTAGATGACGCCCAGAGGGATGAAACCGGTGCAAGTTGCGGCCAACGAGAAGCCATCGTTCATGGTTTTCATTGGGGTGTGTTTTAGGTCACATTTAAACACAAACGCGATCAGTACCAAATAAAATGCTTCAGTTTTCCTTTAATTTGAAAACTGACGGCATCATAGAGTAAATGTTCTTATTTGTGACCTAGCACTAGTTTTCAGCCCTACCATACCACCTAAAAACTCAAAACTTCGTGTGTAACATATTAATCGATTTTTTCATTGTCGAAACGTCAGATGCATGCTAAATAGGTAAATGGTCTGTTAATTGAATGAAAAAGTTTTGTTTTTGGCCTTTTTATATGTAAAAAGGTTTGCAATTAGTACATTTACCCTAGTAATTTTATCTTACAAATTATTCGTTTTAAATGTAATGTAATCACTTTTTTCTTTACATAAACTCATTTCAATACGGTTGCTTAATACTTAGGTAATAGAAATAATTATCTTCGAAGGAATAAATTAGCACATAGACGCTTTCATTAAACCACGTACACAGAGTAGGTACGGTTCAAAGAATTCAAAAAAATCTATGATTGACTTTTTGCATGACGGGGTTGAACACCCTTTAAAAACTATCTACGTAGGTTATACAGTCCCTTATTATGCTCTGAGGTCGGGGTGTAGTTTTTTCTATTCCTGCAGCATTGTCACGCAAACTTGACATATATTAACTGATAGGAATATAATACAAAGATGGGGCACGAAAATACAGATTCTCATTCATAATATAAGTGAAGCGCCCATACTCCGTTGCGCATCCATGTTTTCACTCCCGTGTTGAAGCGCCCAACGTAGAGCAACAACTCGCGTGGTCTTTCTTTCTCCGTAAAATGAAAGACAGTGCAATTCCATTTCTACTGTATGGAAAAAGCACAGACAAACAGACGTAACTCTTCATTGTGTATCTTCGTTCACGCATTTAACGGTTGATTTGAATATTATCAGTTCCGCAAACTACTCGCCGCAGCGCTGGCATCGGATCACTTTGACGTTTCTATGCATTCTATAGAACTTTTATGCAATATTGTTTGCGAGTTAGCGAGCAATCTTGTTTTCCGCGAAAAGCCAGAGAGATGTCGTTACTGACGTCTTATGTTTTGAGATACTATGTTTTCAAGAAAAACTTGTTCAAAGTGTTACGTCTGTTTGTCTGTGGAAAAAGCTCTTTGATGAATCAGTTATCCTGAGGTTGGAACTGTGCTCGTCCGCACCTAGCAAACCTCGGATAATAAACTCATCAGAACAACTGCCCCGATTCTTTATTCTTCGAAACCTTTTATACATGAATTTGTTACTTAAACTCTACACAATAGTTTTTCTCCAGTATGTACATATAAAGTGAGGCAGATAGTTTTTCTCTTGGAAAGTCGGTGTCTGTTTTTTTTTAACAAAAATTAATGCTCCTCGCGGTAGGAACGGCTATGTAGGATGCTTACTCATCAATGTTTACTTTGACCTTTCACGAAGCACCTAGTTAAGCCATCGTTGACGACGCGGTAGCAACTGTTTATAAACAACTGACCCTGGAAATGTGCGACATTGTCACTGCTGCTGTTAATTTGTGTATTTTTTCCTACCGTATGGGGGTCTATTACTGGTTAATTTCTTACTCAGATTGATATTGGAATTTGAGGCCTTTGCATAAGTAATTGAGTATCACACATTGATTAAGCTATAGATTTGCTAATCAATTTATTTATTTTATATCTTATCATAATATAAGTAATTGAGTATCAAATATTGATTAAGCTATAGATTTTCTAATCAACTTATTTATTTTATATCTCATCTTATATCTACTAATTTTTTAAGCTATAATTAACAAGGCATTTTTTAACTCAACATCAGAGCTCTGTTAAGTTTATCTTCTTTTATCATTCTCTCATTATTAAGTATCTCTGATTCCACACGTTATTGTAGGAGATCAGATAGTGCTAGTATTAAGTTTCGTTTTTTTTTTTTTTTTTTTTTTTTTTTTTTTTTTTTTTTTTTTTTTTTTTTTTTTTTTAACTCTTTATTTGTTCCAAATTCAAAATAAATTACATTTCATTTTAACCTAGGTGCTCCAGTTACTGCAGTAACGTACCAGCCTTAATTGTTATGATATATATCTAAGTGTTTTTACATTGTTCATGTCTTGGCAATTCAGTATTTTAAACAGGTTTTTAAACCTGCATGTCAGTATAACAATTGATATCTTAAAACTAAAAACTAAAACTAAATCTTATCTAAGTATAAAGGGAATTAATCGTTGCAATTGAGGATTGCAACGATTTTAGCCTGAAATTATTAATTATTTTGTTGGACATTTGTGCTAAAGTCTCAACATTCGAAATTCTATGTACTTCGGTAGTACTGTACCAGAGAGGCAACTTCAAAATCATTTTCAGAATTTTGTTCTGAATCCTTTGAAGTGCTTTTTTCCTGGTAGTGCAGCAACTAGACCATATTGGCACAGCGTAAAGCATGGCCGGTCTAAAAACTTGTTTAAATATTAGAAGTTTATTCGTCAGGCAAAGTTTGGATTTCCTGTTTATAAGAGGATACAAACATTTTATATATTTGTTACATTTGGCTTGAATGCCCTCAATGTGATCTTTAAAAGTTAATTTTTGGTCAAGTATTAATCCAAGATATTTCACTTGGTTTGACCAGGAAATTGGAACTCCGTTCATAGTGACTATGTGACTACTACTAGGTTTCAAAAACGAAGCTCTAGGCTTATGTGGAAACATTATAAGTTGAGTTTTGGAAGCGTTGGGAGAAATCTTCCATTTTTGTAAATAAGAAGAGAAAATATCTAAACTTTTCTGCAGTCTGCTGCAAATAACACGAAGACTTCTTCCTTTAGCGGAAATGCCTGTGTCATCAGCGAACAAAGATTTGTGGCAACCCTGAGGCAAATCAGGGAGGTCCGAAGTGAAAATGTTATACAATATAGGCCCAAGAATGCTACCCTGAGGAACTCCTGCCCAACAGGTAGTCGATTAGATTTGGAATTTTGATAATTTACTTGAAGAGTTCTGTCAGTTAAATAATTTTGAACAAATTTCATAATATAAAGTGGAAAATTAAACTTTTTCAATTTAGCAATCAAACCTTCATGCCAAACACTGTCGAATGCTTTTTCTATGTCTAGAAGAGCAACTCCAGTTGAGTGGCCTTCAGATTTGTTTGAACGAATTAAATTGGTAACTCTTAAGAGTTGATGAGTAGTTGAATGTCCATGGCGAAATCCAAACTGCTCATCTGCAAAAATTGAGTTCGTATTGATGTGATGCATCATTCTATTCAAAATTATCTTTTCAAAAAGTTTACTTATTGAAGAAAGCAAACTTATTGGACGGTAGCTAGAAGCTTCAGCTGGATTTTTATCCGGCTTCAAAATTGGAACAACTTTTGCATTTTTCCATTTATCAGGAAAGTATGCCAAATGGAAACATCTGTTAAATAATTTTACCAAGAAAGACAAGGTACTCTCTGGGAGTTTTTTGATGAGGATATAGAAAATTCCATCATCACCTGGAGCTTTCATATTTTGAAAATTTTTAGTTATAGACCTTACTTCGTCCAAATCAGTCCCCCAGGAATCATCAAAAATATTTTCCCGAGAGAAAATATTCAGAAAATCCCGAGCAACCTGATTCTCAATAGGACTAGTAAGACCCAAACTGAAATTATGGGAACTCTCGAATTGCTTAGCAAGTTTCTGAGCTTTTTCCAAATTTGTGATCAAAATTTTACCACCTTCTTTAAGCGCTGGAATAGGCTTTTGAGGTTTTTTCAAAATTTTTGTGAGTTTCCAAAAGGGTTTGGAACTCGGGTCTAATTTAGAAATATTATTTTCAAAAGTTTTGTTCCTCAGGGCAGAGAATCGCTTTTTAATTTGTTTTTGCAAATCCCGCCAGATAACTTTCATGGCAGGATCGCGTGTTCTTTGATATTGTCTCCTACGGACATTTTTAAGACGGGTCAAGAGCTGAAGATCATCGTCTATTATAATTGAATCGAATTTAACCTCGCATTTTGGTACTGAGGCAGCTCTTGCTTCAACTATAGAAGTAGTCAGAGATTCAAGAGCATAATTAATTTCATCTTTGGTTTGCAAAGGAATGTTTGGATCGAAGTTATATTCCATAAATGTTCGATACTGCTCCCAATCAGCTCTATGGTAATTGAAAGTAGAGCTGTTGGGATTACAAATTATTTCTTGGGATATTTCAAAAGTTACTGGAAGGTGATCAGAACCGAAGTCAGCATGGGTAACCAATTGGCTACAAAGTTGACATGAATCAGTTAAGACCAAATCAATAGTGGAGGGATTTCTTGCAGAAGAAAAGCATGTTGGGCTGTTTGGATATTGAATAGTGTAATAACCTGCAGAACAATCATCAAACAGAATATTACCATTGGAATTGCTTTGAGCATTATTCCATGAGCGGTGTTTTGCATTAAAATCACCAATAATGAAGAATTTAGACCTATGACGGGTAAGTTTCTGGAGGTCACCCTTGAGAAAATTCTTTTGCTGGCCTACGCATTGGAATGGCAAATAGGCAGCTATAAACGTAAGTTGTCCAAATTTTGTTTCAACAGAAACCCCCAAAGTTTCAAAAACTTTGGTTTCAAATGAAGAAAGAATTTTATGTTTGATTCGTCTATGAATAATGATGGCAACGCCACCACAGGGTCCATCAAGACGATCATTTCTATAAATCAAGTAATTTGCGTCCTTCTTAACCTTATGGACAGGTTTAAGGAACGTTTCAGTTATAACGGCAATATGCACGTTATGAACTCTTAAAAAGTTAAATAGCTCGTCTTCATTATCTTTAAGAGATCGAGCATTCCAATTTACAATATTTAATGCTTTAAAATCCATTACTGAATTTTAAAGTCATGACAATATTATTTGCAAATTTTACTCCAGTTTGAATAGCATCAAACATGGAGTTAGATTTAAGCATATCAGAAATCATGTCAATTAATGAATTCTGTAAAAATTCCATTTTGGGGGCAGTAATGCTTCCTAAGTCAAAATTGTCAAAATTTCCGTTAGAACGTTGGTTAGTATTTTGATTTCTACCCGCTGCAATAGCAGCATAGGTAGCACCATTAACTCGCTGAACATTGTTAGCAGCGAGGGGAGTAGGTACAGATGAAAAATTTGAAGCAGGGGAGATATTTGTACCTACGGGTACGAATGTAGAATTTGTTCCTCGCTGACCGTTGTTAACAGCAGAGGAATGTGTACCTGGTCGGAAACGTGGAGCGCTTCCTACCTGACGGTTAGAACGAGATTGTAGGATCGCTTTGCGAGTCTTACATTCCCAAAAATTGGATTTGTGGTTTTCACCACAATTTGAACATTTAAATTTCTTAGGATCTTCCTTCACAGGACAGTCGTCCTTTGCGTGAGAGGAATCACCACAATTCATGCATTTAGCTGGCATGTAGCAATTTTTAGTTCCGTGACCCCATCCCTGGCACTTACGGCACTGGGTGAGGTTTTGGAAATTTCCTCCAGTCTTCCTGAAGTGTTCCCACTTCACTCGGACATGGAGCATAAGGCTAGCTTTTTCTAAGGCCTTAAGGTTGTTTAGTTCACTAGACTTGAAGTGAACTAAATAAAAATCATTAGAAATCCCGTTGCGCGAATCGCCAGGACGGGATTTAATTTTCATTTTGATTACTTGGAGTGGCACAACTCCAAGTAATTTTGCCAGTTCATCTTTGATCTGATCCAGGGATTCACCACTGGGCAGTCCTTTCATGACAACCTTGAACACACGTTCAGTTTTGGTGTCGTAAGTAAAAAATTTGTGCTTCTTCTCAGTAAGATACTTGAGAAGACATGTAAATCCGTCCAAGGTTTCAGCCAATACACGGCAATCACCCCGACGTCCAATTTGTAGTGAAAACTTAACTTTCACGAAATTCAAAAGTTCCATGCGAAGAGCATGGAAATCGGTAGTGGTTATCACAATAGGGGGAATCTTTTCCTTCTTGGCATTAAGCCGGGAAAGTTTACTAGAATTTTTCTTGGATGATGGATCATTCTCATCATCCGTGAGCAAATCAAATTGATTACTCAAATTAATTTCTTCAGAAGGGGGGTCAAGAGTTTGCCCCTTTCTTTTGCGTTTAGGCGCCATGGCGGCAGTAAATTTTTATCCAAATCGACTTCCAAGCAGATTACTATAAGAATCTGAAGGATCGAAGAGGAATTTTCCAAATCGATATCCAAGAAGGATTACCTCGGGTAGGGTCCAAACAAGGATCGAAGAGGAATAAGAGTTGAACAAGGTAGAAAATTTTTACAGGTTGAGCACTGAAAAGTGCTGTTTAAATTTGTTGTAGCTTTAGGTAGTAGTAACACTTCCTTCAGCAAAAAGCAAATAGATCCGCACGGCAAGAGAGCACGATGCGGACTGATTACGTTTCGTTATTAATTGTGTTTGTTCCCTGCAAACAAGTGGAAGTTTGTTCTCGGATCCTGACGATGTCACTACGTCATATGGACAACATCATCAGCAAAGATCTAAAAATTATATTTATTGATCAGTGAACTTTATTTGCTTAGTATTTCTTAAATAGGGTAGCGGAATGCAAAATCAGGCCTATTATATTGAGTATGGTTGTGAAAAATCAAGCCGTATACGACCCTGTAGACCTCTGTCTCTGAGCTAACGAGTTACACAGTCCAATGATAGCAATTTTGAACACAAAGCTAGGCTGAGTCGGTTTTCTTGAGTCAGAGGTTTTGCTATACGTGTCACTTCACCAGTGTTCAAAAAAGTCAATCGTCATTTAAATCGTAAAAATAACTGCTCTATTGTCATCATATAGATCGCTCCAACCAGTACCATAGGAGTTCATATCGTTAATTCATGTTCACTCAGCTGTCGACAGAAACAGACCACTCTTGATGTGTGTCACTTGATCGTCTGTTTACTCGGCATGGTTGTGGTTTTCTTCATTGTTCTTCATCAGCAGTTCTTTCGGTCGATGCGTCGTCGACATTGGAAAGCACCGTTTCGTGATGAGTATGTGAGTGCTGACCACGTTTTGCATCCATTGCTGCAATGGAAGCGCTCTGCCCCCTGTTGGTGCTACTACCATACAATGAAACCACGGGAAGCAGCTCCCGTTCTGATGGAGGAGGCTTATTGGATAGTGGAAGATAAAGTCTTTATTGTGTTGTACCTTTTGACTATAGTTTTAAGATGTATTGTATAGTGAACAAGAATCCTCGGCTCTGTAAAGTTAATTCGATTGAGCCTTATCAAATAAATTAACAAACAAAAAAAATACTAGGATAGAAGAATTGAAACTAGATTCCAGAGTTGACTACGGCTAATGGAGGTTCGTGGTGGAAAGTATACTGAAGCAATGCAAAGATCTTAGTTCTTAACATTTATTTGGCAAGCGACGATTTCGACGCCTGATATTGTAGGAAGGGAAATTTTGTAGAAAGGGTAGCACTGTTTGATCCCTAAAAGTACTCCCGTAAAAAAATCCAATAAAAATACAATGATTTTCATTGTCATTGTAGTCATGATATTTATTGTCAAAACAATGGACATTTTAGTCGATTGCCATAAAATCACAACGAAATTCATGGTTCACATCAATGAAAATCAGTGTTCACTCAGCTGTCGACAAAAGCAGGCCACTCTCGATGTGTGCTACGCGATCGTCTGTTTACTCGGCAGCAACCATTGTGTGGTCCTCCTCATTGTTCTTCATCAGCAGTTCTTTCGATCGAAGCGTCGTCGACTTTGGAAAGCAACTGTTTCGTGATGAGTGTGTGAGTGCTGACCACATTTTGCGTCCATTGCTGCAATGGACGCGCTCTGACCCTCGTTGGCGTACAACAATTTGCCATACAATGAAACTACTTGAAGCGGCTCCAGTTCTGATGGAGGAGGCTTTTTGGATAGCGGAAGATAAAGTTTTTATTGTGTTGTACCTTTTGACTATAGCTTTAAGATGTATTGTATAGTGACCAAGAATCCTCGGCTCTGTTAAGTTAATTCGGTTGAGCCTTATCAAATAAATTAATTAACAAAAAAAAAAAAAAAAATTAAGAAAATCATGGTATTTGATAACTTTACTGCAAAAAGGGGGGTTGTTAAGCATCTTAACAATAAAAAAATGATTTTTCTAGAACAAGTTTGATCTCATCACATTTATTTTCATTGTTTGTAATTTTTTTTTGTAAATTTGTAAAAATTATTGTAATTTCGTTGTTTTATTATAATTATTTTTTTCGGGCTCCTTCAGCCGTCTCTATCCAGGTTGTTAAAATCGTGGAAGTTGTAGTTAAAATCCATCATCTCTGGATCAAAATCAAACCAGTTTCATGCCGCGACCAACTTTGGCATTTGAAATTGCACCCCCAATGTTGCCTTAAAAATACATGATATGTTAGATTTAAACATATGGAAACTGACATCCGACTGATGACCTTGACAAATGTCCAGAAAATACTCTTTAACAAATTGATGGTGGTCCTGAAAAGGACCGTTTTGTCTTGATGGTTGATTAATGCTGAGCTAATAGGGTGTTCAACACAGATGAGGCTGGTGAGTTGTATGTTGTTTGGAACGAGGGTGACGCACTTGACATAGATGTTCCACAGCAACTAACGAAGAGCTACTGATTCCGATCAGTAATGGTGCGGCTTCTTCCTCCTTCTTCGGTGAATGGACGCTCATGTGGGCTGCAGCTCACTGCTTGCGGGTAGCCTTTCGTTGTGTACTGGAGAACAACAATGTTCAACACTACGCGCCGAAAGCACTGCTGCTGCTGCTACTGATGACGACCAACCGGACACCACACCACACGGTGATTAAATAAGCACCGTTCAGTGAGACCGGATGGAATTCTATTTTGAAATCTGTGTTAGGGAAAGCGCTTTTTGCAGGCAACCGGTGATAATTTTGATCATCATTGCAACAGTTTGACATTTGTGTAATTTTCAATTGTGGCCTATTGAAAATTAATAAAGTGTTCATTTTAACAGATTCGTAGAAAAATTTCCAATCGATTGGCTTGTTTAGAATTAAAATCCATCCGCTATTGACAGAGTTGTAATTGGTCAAAACCTGACTGCTTGTCGTGATGCAGCCGATTTTGGTTTTTTTTTTTTTCAAATTGCATCCCCAATATGTTACCGAAAGACGTAATCCTACGTCAAAAACCACGTGGATGAAAAAGTAAAACTGAATGTCATGTGACGAGACCGGGACCGTGTGAATGATGATACCATTTTGATAAGTCGCTTATATATGCCATTAAAGTTACAAATCGTATACCGATAAATCAATACGTTACAAGCCAATACGTTACATTCGGTTAATATCCATTTCACAAGTAACGAGAGGCAGTCCAAAAACAGCATATGAAATGAAAGTGGAAGAACTGCAACTACATCCCACTATTGATAGAATGAATTGAGATATGCTTTAACATTTTTAATATTGATGGACTGCAATACTTATAGCTATTCGTTTCGTCACACCTGGAGAGTAAAAAAATATTTTTTTACAGCTCGAAATTGGTTCAATTTTGCGGTCTCTTTCACTTCAACAACTTTTCCAAAGACAGAAACTTTTATTATTAATTAGTTCAGAATTAGTTTTCAATTTTATGCCACATGAAGTTTATTTTGCTCTCAGTTTTGATATTTCAACAGTCAATACGACCAAAACGACATCAATTATTATTAGCTACATCACAACATCCAATTTAGTTTTTAATTTGATCTCAGACTTTGCTGTTATAAGACAAAATGCTGGTTTAATAAGCTCCGCCTCTTGCGCTTTTTTGGTTGTATAAATGTATGAAATGAAGTAATTTAAAGTATTGAAGGCCTTATTGCTTTTTCGTAGCTTTTTGTCTCCGGGTTTAAAGGATCATCGCTTTGTTTGAGTTCACCAGTTTTTACACATTGAGGATGAATGCTAGTACCAAGCATCGTCACGATTGTCTCTGTGTAATTACAACTGATCTGGGCGATCAATCATGCTCATGCTCATGAAATGAAGTAATTTAAAGTATTATTGATTCTTTACATAAGTCATTTAAGAGTGTTTTTAACTTATTTAGGACAAACTATGTTGTTTGGTGCAAATTGACATTCTCATGCACATTCGCTCCTACCTGTAATCGAGTAGAGTATGCCAATCTGGGAGAGTTTTAGGGGATCAACATCCTTAGGATGATCTCTAGAAGTCCTCCACGGACTCGAGGTCCACTACCTGGCTGCAGGTTCCATTCCACAGTGGGACAGGAATTGAATCTAGCAGGAAAAAATATTAACGCTTTGGTATTGTATCCAATTGAGTTGACGTCTCGAGTGAAGTTTCTTAGATTGATCAGGACTACAATTTGGTGGATAAAAACAGTAAACGTTTTGGACCAAAGATGGCGCAGCGATACAAACTTTTTTATTTCACAAGATAGAGGTTTGCTGTCTTTGGAAAAGTTGTAGAACGTAGAACTTTATAAAAAGTTGCCGAAAATATAAAAGCTGCACATTGATTACTTTGGTGACATTTTGCGTTCACTTGGGCATTTTTTAGAAAAATCATTCAAAAAATTGTGTATTTTTAATTAATTAGTTAATTAATTAATTTATTTATTTATTCATCAGACTTTTTGTCGTCTTAATGAATGTGATGGGGAAAAGCCAATTTAAATGGCGTAAAAACCCCATATCTTTTCACAATACAGTACAAATATTACAAAACAACTACGAACCTGCTGTGCCTAACGTCTTACATAACAGACAGTTTGATTGCTCGGACCCAAAACGGACGTTATCTACACAGATCTTACGGCAGCCTTTGATAAGCTGAACCACGAAATTGCGATCGCTAAGCTTGATAGGCTAGGGATCGGTGGAAATCTTTTGAGATGGTTTCGTTCATAGCTCACGGAGCGCCAATTGACAGTAACTTTGGGTACTTGTCGCTCAGCAAGCTTCTGCGCAAAGTCCGGTATACCTCAGGGCAGCCATCTGGGACCATTGGTATTTCTCCTCTACTTCGACGACGTTCACCATGTTATCACAGAGGCACGATTATCGTTTGCAGACGATCTGAAAGTTTTTCTGCGCATCCGCTCACTCGCCGACTGCCGTTCTCTCCAAAATCAGATTGACATCTTTGCTGACTGGTGTAGTCTAAACCGACTGGTGGTCAACCCAGCTAAGTGTACAGTTATTACTTTCTCACGCAAGAAACAACCGATTATTTTCAACTACAAACTACTAGGCACGACTATCGAACGGGTTGCGTGAAAGACTTAGGCGTTTTTCTAGACTCAAAGCTGACATACTCACACCATATATCGTATGTCATCGACAAAGCGTCCAGAACGCTTGGCTTTGTCTTCAAGATTACTAAGAACTTCACGGACATTTACTGCTTGAAATCGCTCTATTGCTCTCTCGTACGATCTACGTTGGAATACTGCACTACTGTCTGGAGCCCGAACTACAATAATGGGGCCGAGCGAATTGAATCTGTTCAACGACGTTTTCTTCGCTTCGCGCTCCGTAAGCTGCCTTGGAGATACCCACTTCGTCTTCCAAACTACGAGAATCGCTGCCAATTGATCAATATCGAGCCCTTACGTATCCGAAGAGATGTTTTCAGAGCCTTAACCGTCGCCGATACTCTGCAAGGAAGAATTGACTGCGAAGCAATTCTGCAACAAGTGAACATTAATGCAATTCAGTCAGTCTACGCTTAAATGTTGCCACAGTAGAGTTGAAGTCGAAGAGGATGTAGACTTCGTTGAACCTAGTCGACATAAAGCGGACAAAGAGTTGCGGGGCTCAAGCAGCAAAAAGTTCCGTTGGCGAAGTAATCGTTTAGGAACGTAAAGGTTAAGTTGACCTAGTAACTCCGGTGCGTCAGTTTCTCCTGTGAGAAGTTTAGCTACAAACACCGCTGCTCAAGCGTCTGCAGTCCCAATAATCTGCATCGATCTCCATATTGTGGTAGGTTTAACGGATCTCGCCACGGAAGGCGTTGTAGGGCATATCTCACAAATTTTCTCTGAATTGCTTCGATCCTACCAGTCCAGGTTGACTGGTACGGGCACCATACTACAAAGTTGGATTCCAGAATCGATCGCACCAGTGCGCAGTACAGAGACCGGAGGCAGAGAGAATCGGTAAATTCGCAGGATATTTTGAACATAAATCCCAGCTGTCGGTTGGCTCTACAGATAATATCGTTGTAGTGCGATCGGAAGGTCAGCGCTGAATCCAGGATGACACCAAGATCACGAACTTGAAGACAATGCTCAAGAGACTGACCATTAATTGAATAATCATACGTAATCGGGTTGAGCTTGCGATGAAACGATATAACGTTACATTTGTGGATGCTCAACGTCAGCATGTTCCGGGTGCACCAATCAGCAAAACTATTCAGCAGCAATTGTAGAGCATATCAGGTGGTAATCGTGAAGTGGAACAGGCTCACCCACACGCAAGGCAACATGTGAGTGCCAGCTGTTCCAAGGTTATTAGTATTAACTGTGGAAAAGGACGTATTAAAAGGCAAGAGAGCAGGTGAGTGTGCTGGTCGAAAAATCATATGTGATTACCTTTGTATGGGTCCCATCACATTGCTCAATCCCAGGCAATGAGAAGGCGGACTCTCTCGCAAAGGTGAGCGCCCAGGAAGGCGAATTTTATGACAGGAAAATTTCACACGATGAATTTCACCATTTAGTGCGACAGAGTTGGTAAACCGAGTGGGACAATGGAAATCTTGGACGGTGGATACATTAAATTATTCCTAATGTTTCTTCGAGAGCGTGGTTTAAAGGCTTGGACTTATGTCGTGACTTCATTCGCGTGATGAGTAGACTTATGTCCAACCGCTACTCGCTAGATGCGCATCTCCATAGAATAAACTTCGTAGACAGCAACTTCTGTCGGTGTGAAAACGGTTACGATGACATCGATCACGCAGTTTGGCATTGTACGGATACTGACGCCGCCAGAGAGCGACTTTTGAATACTCTCGAGGCCCAAGGAAGACAACCCTATGCTCCTATCAGAGACGTGTTCGCAACCCACGATCTCTGCTACATGCTGTTGATTTTCGTGTTTCTGCAAATGTCTAGTATAAGAATTTAATTCCTTTGTCTTTTGTCTCTCTTTATTAGTCTTTGTTTGTCTCGTCCCTCCGTCTCGCTAAGTCTCATCGTCACCCACTGGTCACCATAGCCAGTCGAACCTCAGACGAATCTAGAACCGCACTACCGTTCATACTGGTGATAACGCTCTGATGAGACAACGAAACCCCACCCCAAGCTCCTCCCCTAATCCTATCCTCCGACAGTGTACCCCTCTCACATCGCGTAAGCCGTGAGTATTCGGCCCAACTTCTACTAGACATAGTAATAAGTGAATTTTGTAAAAAGAATGAACAATGAATTATCGGCTCCGTAATGCTAACGCGACTGAGCCTTCCAAATAAACGAACTAGTTAAAAAAAACTAATCCAGCTTTCAATGAAATCAAATTGATTACTGATTCTGCATTCATAATATTTAACTGAATATGGGGCTGGCGTAAATGGGTTAGCATCCATGCCTTCTCACCCTGAAAGACTTGAGTTCAAATCTTACCCCGCACGAGTCACGAATGACCTACAATGTGTTAAACAAATCTAATAAACCATAATCGTTAGTTCAATCCAAAATAAATTCATTTCCATTATGATAGGAACTGAAAACTTTACTACCGCTTTCATTTTGTTAACCAAAGTCGGTTAACAAAATGAAAGCTAATCGGTAGTAAAGTTCGGGTAGTATCTTCAGTATACTTCCTATAATCAATATGGGATTATAGGCAGTACAGTGGTATTAAAGAAGTGAGATGCACATTTATATAAATTGTTAAAGATATAAAAAAAAAATACATGGACCTCTTACAAATCGTGGGATGCTTTTTGGTAGTTATGCTTTTTTAATTATTTTTCTTGGAGATTTTATAGTGTCCCTAGACTGTCTATTTTGGCGCGAGAGCTGATTTGGGCTGAACATCAAGAAAATAGCCCTTGCATAATGTGCGTTTGTTCTTCAGCAGTTCAGGACTACTCGAAATATGTTCTAACCAGTGAATCTTTTATAAGCTGGTTTTCAATTTACCTTAAATTCGCGTCTAACGATCAATATTAAAGCTTTCCATTTTCCACAGGACAATTTATTCAGGTCACCGATCTCGTCGGAAACCGCACCATCACCGCCGACACCAATAGCATTTTCTCACTTTCACCCGCAGGAGCAGCTTCCCCGGACCGCAGAGGGGTCAAACGAAACCGAAAGTCCAATTTAATTTAATATTCAATCCACAAATTAAGTGAAATCTTTTTTTTCCACTGACCTTCCGACAGACGCGGCTACTACCACTGCACTTGCCTCTTGCCGTGGCGCCGGGAAAAAAAGCAGCTGTGGCGTGGCGTGGAAAAGCTACTAAAGACCTAACCTCACCCCAGCCCCTGCCGCCAGGATTGCAGTCTCCCATCGATCGAAGAAGCACTGCCCACCGGCGAAGGCCACTCGCGGAACAAGCGCGCGCGAGAGGTCAGTTCACTTCCTTCTTTTCATCCTCATCGCCTTGTGCAATAATGGCTGACGGGCACGAAGTGGATGGTTGACTGGCCCGAGCCCGAGTCGGCTCGCGTTCGCGAATAACATCAAGAAGACAACGACGTCCACTTCGCGTGAAATTGAAAGAAAAATAAACTTGGCTTGCTTTTTTTTGAGAACCACCTTAAAGCTCATCTTTGCGGAAAGCGTGAAAAACCGCCGCCACGACCGTCGATTGCCTGAAAGTCGCGCACCGGTAGACTTGACCAAAGTGTGGGCGAAGGAGTGTGTCCTTCCTTTGCCGGGCGTCTTCGTGGAATTGCCGCACTTTAATATTTTTTTAAATTTGCATTGAACTGGCTTTCTCTAAGGATGCTGATTTCTGGGGCTGAATCGACACTAGGATCGAAAGTTATCTAAGTTAGTTATGCGTCGGAATAAACTAATGAAACAATTCAAAATGCAGATTTGTGCACTCTCAAAGGCTCGTTCACCATTTTCGTAATTTGCCAACGACCCCTCGGTCACCGCTGAGTGGGTGGTTGTGGGACGAAAGAAGACAGACGCAGCACTTTTTATTTAGTTTGCCTCCACCAAAAAAAAACACGCCTGACCGGGCGAGACCTACTCTTACAATAAAAAAAAAAAGTTGAATTAAAATGAAAGGCGCACACCAGCAGCAGCAATAGTCAGTGCTGCGCCAACCAGAGCGAAGAAGAACAAGAAATTTAATTCTTCTGACAGGAAAATCGATAATTTTTTCTTCCCAACTTTTCACAACAATTTCTTTCGCGCCGTTATTTTCAGGAAGTAAAGTAGCTTAATGGCCGTAAACGGTTGGGTGATTATGGAAGCGAGGAAAGAGGCCATCCAGGAGGAGGTGGGCGTTGGAATTGTGCAGACGTCTTTCCGGGATGGTCGACGTCCTCGCTGGGCATGGAAGCTACCCACCCAAAAGTAGTGCGGGGGTAGAGTCATTGTCGCAAAGTCGGTCGGCGTGCGATGCAAAAATGGCTCTCCGTCTTTTCCCAGCTGTCCAGTTGCAACGACGACGTGTCCTGGTTCTTCGACGTCAGACCCTTCCCCATCTACACGATCCATGCTATATACTAGAACGAACCGACCGGGACCGGACTCTGTGTGTTGGTGATGATGCAATAATTACTTACTTCAATCGATTTCTCTCTCTTCGTTTTCTTTTAGTAAGTTCGCTTCCTGTTGGAAGTTATCTTTTTCTTCGGGCTTCTTCTCGTCCTTAAAGTTTGCTTAAATGTGAGCACTTGTAAGATTTCTGGGATACCTACCGACGTCGCTTCGGGGATATTTTTTTCTCTTACAGAATAATTATGCTTCCTCGACGTCAGAATTCATTGTGTGCTTCTGAGTATACAGCAGGATGCGTAAGGTAAGGCTGACGTAGCGAGCAATTTACTACAATGGGGAAAAATGACAAAATAATGGTAAATTACATCTCTCGGAAGGTTATTCAACAATAAATTTGTACTTTGAAACTATTGGAAAGTATATGCGCTGAGTATGTAATGCGCATTATTTTGGTTACGTATTTCAGGGCTGGAAGTGCTGATGCGATATAATAGTAGTGACTTTAGAGACTTAAATTACGGAAATAGTGACCAAATAATGACTTGAAAATACTAAATAAGTAACCATTTATATGGTAACTTAGAAATTCAAATACGGTTTGATATTGAATTAAACTTAAAATTAAATTTCATAAATTCCTCTAATTTAATCGAATATCACAACGGAATCTCCTGTGAAGAGCATTTGAAGTGATTTGAAAAATTTACTTTTGCTTACGTTATACATGATGACTAGCAAATAGTAATTCCCATTTTTTATGATCTTGAATTTGATTCCGCGTTTGAAATCTTTAGAATTTTGATATATCTAGGTAGCGTTAATAGTTCGCTAAGAACTTTTCACAGAATTTCTTCAGAATGATCTCAAGAACTTTTTTTAGAATATTTCCCCTTCTCTTAAACTTTGAGGCAAATACAGGGGGTAAGTCACTCTGCCACATTGTGCTAACACCCACAGAAACACACTTCAAGCACCCTTCCGCCGCATGACAAGCAATTTTTTAATCAATTCTGGCACCACTGCAAATAATGTTTACATTCGATTGTTATTTTGTTTTGAAAAAAAAACCTGAAAAAACGTCGAACCGTTCTGCCTTGTTAGGAAAAATTTCTTGATCTGGATTGAAAACCTCCAATCCAAAGAAAAGGAAATACTAAACCGGTTAGGATCCACGAAAGCAGCGGCATCAGGATGCTAAAAAATGTAAAGATGCAAGAAAACCACTATAACCGCAACGGAACAGTTTCTGATTGTAAATTCTAGGTTCTCACCAGCGGCATCCCAATCACGGCCCCTCCAATTAATTGCAAATGCACCCTTTGCTTGATCTTTCTTCTCGGGTTGCACGTACCCATTCGTCTTCCTCCTGCAGCGAGAGGACCAATGCCCGTGTCAAGAACTAATTTGTGGACAAGTAACCCTGAACGGTAGTGGCTGCTGATTAAAATTGGATCTCTACAGTTGCGAAATGCTTATGGAACTCTATTACTGATTCAGTCGCAGCAAATCAGTGGTATAGCTGGCGGTCCTTTCCATGTCTTACTCTGATATCCGGTGCTCTGGGCTGAGGTCATTTTAGCTCCAAATAATCCTACCGCCGGTTGTGCTATTTCTTTAAACAAACAACAGCAAATGAATCGCGGGGGGTCTGTCATTTTCAGCGTTATGTTATGATTGAGGATATGGTTGCCAGTAAATTTATTTTTTCTGTTGAAGTTTTGACAACTCCGTAAATACGATGAAGCCACCCAGAAACACCTTCCGACACCCAAAAACACACATGAAACACAATAAGCACAAACACAAGGTGGCAGAGTGACTTGCCCCCTGGGCAAATAAGCTTTTGCAAAATAAATTTTGCATTTTTGAAATTCTTTGCAGAACAATCAACAAAATTCTTGGAAACAATTTTAAATTTTAAATTTATTTGAATTCTCCTTAGAATTAACCTGAAAAATTTGATAAATTTCTGTTTAGAATAATCTTGGACTTCCCCCCCCGCATAAACGCGAACCATAAATTGACCTTACCTAAAATGGTTAAAAATTGTTTATAATCCCTGCTAAACTTTAACTGAAATGGTTATGGAACTTTACATGAACGTTTAATGATAAAGTTTCAACCTTATGAATTATGGTTTTTTGGAACTGGACCTTACAAATAATGGGTTGTTAAGAACCATTACCGTTCCAAATTATTGTTTTCTCCATACATTTTCGGAAAGAGAACTATATTAGAACCTTTTAACTTATGGTTTGAGAACTTTAATGGTAATGGTTATGGTAGTCAGTAAGGTCCACGAATGGTTTTGTAACATCGATCAACTTTATGTGGAATATATCGCGAATTGGTTGCCTGTAATTTACTGATTACCAATTCACGATATATTCCACGTAAAGTTGAGCGATAATACAAAACCATTAATGGACCTTACTGACTACCATAACCATTACCATTAATGTTCCCAAATCATAAGTAAAAACGTTCTTATATAGTTCTCTTTCTGAAAATGTATGGAGAAAACAAGAATTTGGAATGGTAATGGTTCTTAACAACCCATTATTTGTAAGGTCCAGTTCCAAAAAACCATAATACATAAGGTTGAAACTTTATCTTTAAACGTTCATGTAAAGTTCCATAACCATTTCAGTTAAAGTTTAGCAGGGATTATAAACAATTTTTAACCATTTTAGGTAAGGTCAATTTATGGTTCGCGTTTATGCGGGCCTGCATGCAATTGGAAATTCAATTCATATTCTCCTTAGAATTCCCATAGTATTTCCTCAGTATTATAACTTTGAAACGCTTCTCAGAATTCCCCTCAAAATTCGATTCTATTGGAATTCTTATCGGAATTTATTTATTATTTTATATTAATTATCATGGAAGTATCTTTAGAAATCACCCCAGAATTCTTTTAGAATTATGTGCAGAGACCATTTTCATGGAATTTTCATCAAAGCTCCCTCAAGCAAAATTTCCGAACTAATTTTTAATTCTTATTAGAATCCTCATCAAATCTCCACTCTCCACTCTCAATCCGTTTTGTCATGCGACGGATTGTTATTTCTGCTTGACAAAAGTTAAGCAACAAGGACGTCACAAAACAGTTGAGTATCCACAAGTGGCTTCTATGACAAAACCTGTTCCACATTCAAGTTCGGTCCCGTATCCTGTTTATCCAAAGCGGAAACGAGCGCCCTCTGTTGAATCGACCGTTACAAAAAGTGAGGAGGAATTCAAGGAGGAATGCGAGGAAGACTTCGAGGTGGAATTGGAAAGAAACCCAAAACTGTTTACACAATCCAAATTTAATGATTTGGTGCGAGATCTCGACTTATCGAAGGAGAAATCCGAATTGCTGGCATCACGCTTGAAAGAACACAACATGCTGAGCAAGGAGGTCAAAATTTCTTGTCACAGGAATCGTCACAAGAAATTTGACAAATATTATTCTACAAAGGACAAGGCATGTTTTTGCCATGACGTAAACGGCTTGTTTGAAGAGTTTGGTGAGCCATATGATCCAGCTGAATGGCGTTTATTCATCGATAGCAGCAAGTTGAGCTTGAAAGCCGTTTTACTGCATCAAGGGAATAAGAAACCTTCTATTCCATTAGCTCATGCCGTTAATATGAAGGAAACGTATGAATCAATTGCTCTATTGCTCAATTTGATAAATTACAATCAACACAATTGGAAAATTTGTTCCGATCTTAAAGTGTTTGCCATGTTGACTGGATTGCATCAGGGATACACAAAATATATGTGTTTTTTGTGTAAATGGGACAGTCGAGCTCGTAAGGAACACTACGTCCGAAAAGATTGGCCAAAACGGGATAATTTCACAATTGGTAAAGACAACGTTAAAAATGATCCTCTTGTGGTAAAAGAACGCATAATACTTCCACCACTACATATAAAACTTGGGCTATTCAAAAATTTCGTCAAAGCGTTGCAAAAAGAAGAGCCGGCATTCCAGTACTTGAAATCAGTATTTCCAAATTTATCTGACGCAAAGATAAAGGAAGGTGTATTTGTTGGCCCACAGATCAAAAAACTGCTCAATGATTCCGCATTCAATACAGTTTTGACACCAGATGAGGAAGAAGTGTGGAAATCGTTCCAGCGTGTTGTCACAACCTTTTTAGGAAATTTCAGAAGCCCAGATTATGAGGAAGCCGTCGATGAATTGCTCAAAAATTATGAGAAAATAGGTATAAATCAAAAATATTGTGTTTGTTACATATAATTAATTTCAAATCCTTTTATTTAACGGCGCCGGTGGTGTAGTGGTAAGCGTGATTACCTCTCACCCCAGCAGGCCTGGGTTCAATCCCAGTCGGCGCCGCCGGGATGTTCTGAGGCATAACATCTCTGATCACGCCTTCCTTCGGATGGGAAGTAAAGCCGTTGGTCCCCGGTTCATGAGTTGATGGGTCGATAGGTAGGGTCCAGGTGTGGGAGCTGCCTTCCTGGCACGTCGGTAGCATTGGTGCTCAGCACGGAAAACAAGATCGACGGAAAAAACAAACCAAAGGAAAAAAAAAAATCCTTTTATTTCACTGAACACAGGTGTGAATATGTCTTTGAAGATACATTTCCTACATTCTCACATGGATTTTTTCCCGGAAAATCTTGGTGACGAGAGTGATGAGCACGGCGAACGTTTTCACCAACAAATGAAGATGATGGAACGTCGTTACAAACGGTTTTGGGATGAAGCAATGATGGGTGACTATTGTTGGTTTCTGATTCGAGAAACAAGTTCAAAACATCGAAGACAAAGTCATTCGATTCTCAATCATTTTTAATAAAACCTAAATAAATTTCTTTTGTATCAACTCGGTTTTAAATCCTGATATGCCTTAATCAAATTAATATGTAGAGAAAAGAATCTCCCATGAAAACTTTACATGCGATTTGGATGCTTACAACAACACCTAGAAAAGGAACTCTAAAGCTGTTGTATTTCAGCAACATTTTTAAGTGTTTTACAAAAATGCTCATAACTTCGACAATTTCCAACCGATTTCATCCATTAAAGGCTCATTTTCTCCGGTTTTGAATGGACTTTAAGAATAAATTATGGAATGATTTTTTGAATCTTTTTATCCCATTAAAAATGTTGATTAAAACAAGATTTTTATGGAAAATTAGCAGGAAAAAAAAATGCTGTAAATTTTTAAATGACTTCAAAATTAAATTTTTAATTAAGACATAATATTCTAGTGAACGATAGCAAATTTATTTAGCTTCATTTTCATAAAAAAAGATTTAAAATTGGTGCACTAGTTGCCAGTAATCGTACTTTTGTCCAAAATTCAAAAAATCAAAATTTTTGTATATCTCAAAAATGGCTCTACTTTAGTTTTTTCTGACCACGGCATTGAATTCAGCGTAGGATTTTGCATTGGAAATGATCATCACCTTACCGAGTTCAAAAATGCTGTAAACTAGTGTTATTTAAACAATAATCAAATGCGACGCTCGTATGTGTTAAGCCAAGTTTAACTGTATAGGTAAACCTGGCTTAAAATTTAAGTGTAGATTTTTTTTTTTTTATTAAAGAGATTTTAAGCCTTAGGCTAGTTCATCTCTATTTAAGTGTAGATGAAGAAATCGGTTCTCAGAGCACTTAATACTACATGAGACTTCCGTAGTCTGTACTTTGGTATTTTTCTCTGATGTATATTGGTGTCATCCCTAAAATCCTTTAAATTCTCTTAAAATTTAATTAGGATTATTTAAAGTTCGTAATCATCCTTGAAAGCCTTTTGAAAATCATTCACAGACAAGTACCTTTGGAAAGTTTACAAGATTTTCTATTTATTTTCTGGGAACGGAGGTATGTTATCCCTGATTTTTAATAGAAATTGAAGGCATTTTCCAATAGTTTTCCTGGTCTTCTAAAGTTTTGCGGTTCACTGGTCACCCTGGTTAAAATTTTCAATTTTTTAACAGATATGCATATTTTGTTAAAACTACTGTAGACTTTCATAGAGCCAAGTACTAAATTTAAGCATTTTCATCCACTAAATTTATGCGTTTTGTTGATATTTTTAAACTCTTTTAAAAACTCTGTTTTAGTAGTGAAAAAGTGACTTTAGTGACTATTTTTAGGGAAGTAGTGACTTTAGTGACTTTTTGGTGTAAAAAGTGACTTTTTAGTGACTGGCTTCCTGCACCAGCCCTGGTATTTTCACATCTTAGACCTATGAACACAACAAGAACCGAAAGATTGATAGTTGATCGTGGTGGTGTTTTGAAAATGGATGGAATGCACAATTATCACATTGAAAACGTTGGAAAGCAAAGTAACCCGGGTTTTTAACTAACTTGAAAGCTTTGAGCAAAGATGAGAAGTTATTATAGGGGAAACGGCTCTAATTTATTTATTTAATAAGTTAACTGACAACGTTGTCTTAATGAATAAACTATTCGTCTTAAATAAGGTTCAGTCTTCTTACTTTTTTCACAAATTGAGGTGTGGACATACCAAAATCAAACGCGGACTCGACGGATACAAACATACGAACCATTGCACAAATAGGCTGGTTGTAGTTATAGAGAGTACGATGAACGCTGCCGGCGCCGGTGGTGTAGTGATAAGCGTGACTGCTTTCTAACACCCCGATGGGTCTGGGTTCAATCCCAGCCGAGGTCGGTGGGATTTTTCTGAGGCATAAAAATCTCTGGTCACGTCTTCCTTCGGAAGGGAAGTAAAGCCGTTGGTCCCGGCCCATGTGTGTTGTGAATGGGTACGATATCCTACGCAGGTGTGGAAGCTGCCTTCCTGCACATTCGATTGCCGTCAATGGATGGCAATCGATGTCCGTCGGTCATTGGCACTAGATTGCGGAACAGAGACCGACGTTAAATAAAGGAAAAAAGTAGAAACGTATGTGCCTAGGGGCACGAACGGAAGCTTGACGTAGGACCGCTAGTGGACGGAGCAAATCTAGACTAACATTTGAAAAGGGCGTAATTCCAAAATGAACATATCGAGAAAATCGCTTCTGAATTTTGTTGACCTAAAAATTAATCCTATTTCACGACTTTCCATTTTCTGGTTGATTTTATAAGCTTGACATATAGTTAATAGTATAATCTATCATCGTGCGTCACTAAAAATTCAAAAAAAGGTTTCTTTGTCGTGAAATTGAGAAGAAAACATCATACGCCCTGATAATTTCATACATGTTGTTACCCCCCAGATCTTCCACCCTTTGAACTGCCAACACTGGTGATACGCCGTGGAAGTACACCATCGGGATTTTTTGTTTGTTGTTCCGCCTTGGTTCTTCGTTCGCAAATTTTGTGAGAGTGGAATTACGCCCGGAGATTTTTTGGTCTTCTTTTTGTTCGTTGTTTACACGTGAACTATCAATCGGATGCATTTCAAATGAATCGGACGTGACTAGATACTACAGAATCAAAACATTTGGCATATTAAAACGATATAATTCGTAGTTCTGGTGCAAGGCGTAACAACCAGATTCATCATAGAGTTGAAAGTTGGAAATACGCCATGTAAGAAGAAACGTTTTTGATGATTTGAAGTGATATTTTCTTCTACTTTTTCGTGTTTATCGAGTAGTTTGTGAACTATTCTCTCTATATGTGGAAAAATATGGTTTGTTTACATTTGGGCTCTTCCGCCCCTTTCAAATGTTAGTCTAGAAATGTGAACATTTAGTTCTTTTAATTGATCAATCATCAATTATCTTAACTCTTTCCGTTTTTTATTTGTAAGCGTATCAAATTTGTAGTATTTATTTCAAAGAGAAAGATGATGAAGACAATCCAAGGGACTGTCAACTTGAGTATTTTTGATTCATCTACCCGACTTTAAAAGGTGTATTTTGAATTTTTTGATATTTATGAATTTTTAAGGTTTGTGCATTTTGGTTTTAAAGTGTATTCAATTCACCCCTCACAGGGTTTCCTTCCAAATTATATGAATGGGGCGGGGCGGAAAGTATCGTTTGTGCTGAATATGTAAAAAAGGAGGGACTTCGAGAGATTGAACTCGTGAGAGCTAATTTTCTCACAAATTTGATTTTATTGGCTTTCTGGGGACTGAATATACACCCAAAGCGAATTATTCCAACTTCTCGCAAATTCTATATGGATTTTTAACAATTCCTACAAGCGTGTTCTGGAAAATGGTCAGACGATGATTAATCTCACCAATACATTCTGGCCTACAATTCCACACCTTCTATAGAGACCAGGTTGAGCATTGATAGCTAGCTGCTTGCGGGAACTGATGACCTTGACAAATGTCCAAATAATACTCTTAACAAATTTATGGTGGTCCTGAAAAGGACCGTTTTGTAGTGATGATTGAGTAATGCTGAGCTGAGCAAGACGAGCTACTGATTCCGATCCTAGCCTAGCGGTGGGACTTCTTCCTCCTTCTCTATGGTTGCTCATATGAGCTCTGCAGCTCGCTGCTTGCAGGCAGCCTTTCGTTGTTGTTGTTGTTGTTGTTGTTGTTGTTGTTGTTGTTGAAAGCACTCCTGCTGCTGCTACTACTGCTGCTGCTAGACTGGACACCACCACTTACGGTGATTGGATGCGCACCGTTCAGTGGGACTGCATCGAATTTGATTTTTAAGTCTGTGTTAGGGAATGTGCTGTTTTCAGACATTCGGTGATAATTTTGATCACCATTGCAACAGTTAGACATTTGGTATTTTTCAAAAGTGACCTATTGAAAATTAACTAAGTGTTCATTTTTTTTTTTCCTTTTGTTTGTTTTTTTCCGTCGATCTTGTTTTCCGTGCTGAGCACCAATGCTACCGACGTGCCAGAAAGGCAGCTCCCACACCTGGACCCTACCTATCGACCCATCAACTCATGAACCGGGGACCAACGGCTTTACTTCCCATCCGAAGGAAGGCGTGATCAGAGATGTTATGCCTCAGAACATCCCGGCGGCGCCGACTGGGATTGAACCCAGGCCTTCTGGGGTGAGAGGTGAGTGTTCATGTTAGCAGATATGTAGATAAATTTCCAATTGTTTGGCTTGTTTAGAATTAAAATCTATCTGCTATTGGTCGAAACCTGACCTCTTTTCGTAATGCTGTGCATTTTGGTTTTTTGAAATTGCGTGGATTCTATAGATCCTGTGGAAATCTATCTAGCCCTGATGTATGTGTTGGTAGAGTGAAAAATGTAAACTTTGCGGGAGACGATGTCTTAACACTCGAAAGCAATTTTGTGAAATATGAAGTAAAACAAATCCTAGCTAAGTTCTGCATGATGATTTTGTTTGATTTTATTTATTTGTAAAGTCGCCGGGAATTACCAGCTGGCGATTTGTTTTTTTTATGATAACTCCTTACTTGAAAACAGGCAAAAACTCCCAAACAGGCTGCTTTTTCATGATATACAGTGTGATAATTCAATAATCAATAAATTATCTCAACATTTAGTGGCAAACCATTCATAAATTTTGGTAACATGCAAAAAATTCTATAATCCACATTAAATTTCATATGTAAGCGCCGATTGAAACAATCTTTTCGACGTCACTACAAGGGTGATTGATTAAACGAAAGAAACGAATCGTGCGGAATGAAAGCCGAGGAAAAACTAGTTGCACCAATATATTCAGGCCTACAATTCCACACCTTCTATAGACAGGTAGCTAGCTGCTTGCGGGAACTGATGACCTTGACCAATGCCCAAATAATACTCTTTAACAAATTTTTGGTGGCCCTGAAAAGGACCGTTTTGTAGTGATGGTTGAGTAACTCTGAGCTGGGTGTTCAACACGGATGAGGCTGTCGAGCTGTATGTCGTTTGGAGCGAGGGTGACACGCTTGGCATAGATGACCGACCCGCAGAGACTCACGAAGAGCTACTGATTCCGATCCATAGCATAGCGGTGCAGCTTCTCGCTCCTTTGATGGTTGCTTAAGTGGGCTCTGCAGCTCGCTGCTTGCAGGCAGCCTTTCGTTGTTACAATTTTCAACGCCACACGCCGAAAGCACTGCTACTGCTGCTACTAATTTTGACGACCGAACACCACCACACAGTGGTGTGGTCGTTGGGAGCGTGTGGTTCTGAGTATGGCGATGAGTGTGCAAAATATTACGCAATTCCATCCTCCCTATTCGTACGCGCCCGAGGATCGAAGGAAAATGCCACTTCGACTTGTTTTGTCTACTTACTACTCTCTGACGACTGTGCTGGGGAAGCAGCATATGCATGTTGGTAATTGGTGGATTTGTTAGTTAATTCGACGCTTTTGGACAATGCTGGACATTTTGCAGTTTATCAAAAGTTTATTGTTGAAAATCAACATTCGGAAGCATGCGTAGCCATATTTCTGATCGATTGGTGATACAATTATTGAAATTGGACCAGGGGCAGCTGAGTTATTAACGTTCAAAATCTTTCTTAATTTGTTACATGTTCCATTTTCGGTTTTCACAAAGTGTAACGTAGTCCTACGTAAAAAAAAAAAAAAACGATGAACGCTCGGTTGCATTAGGGATTGCTGACGTAACATCCTACCTGAAGCACGGAAATCAAGCAATGACAGAAGATGAGAGCAATCCACGTCACCGTTGAGTAATTTAGCTATAAACGTAGCCTGTTGTTGCTTACCTCTTCGATCAAGCATTTCGAGGTCAAGCAGACGGCATCTATCGGGATATGCTGGAAGGTTCAAGGGATCACACCACGGTAGGTTTCTGAGCGCAAGTCGTATGAATCTTTTTTTGCACACGCTCGATTCTTAGATTCCATGATACGTCGTTTGGAGCCCATACAACTGAAGCATTTTCTAGGATACGAGTGAACAATACAATGCTTTTAGACAGTTTTGATCCGTGAAATCCTTGGCAATCTTAGAGATGAAGCCAAGTTGACGATTAGCCTTGGAAATAATCGATGCATAATGGGAATGAAAGGAAAGCTTCGAGTCCAATATGACACCAAGATCCGTCACTTGATCCACTCTGCTAAGAACAGTATCATCATAATAATAAACTTGATAAACTAGCGACATGGTCACTTACGTCGTGCTGGTCAGGGGGTGAAGTTGCTGCATACTGCCCGACATCCCTCAATTTATGTGAGATGCCATGATCCTCAGCCTCAGCTGTGTTGTCATATTCTACCTCAGATGAGTGCGTCAGTTGCGCCGAAAACACGCATGTCTACATGTACACGGCTGACACGATGTAGAGGAAAAATTCCCCGGAGCCATACCATGTGAATTTGGAAGACCGCTTACTGGGTATGGGTTTATAGTTTCCCCTTTTTCAAACTGCATCGTAGGTTGATAATTAACCGGCGGTCTGTTGAAGACATTTTTTGCTGCTGAAAGAAGCTCTCGATCAGGTGGAAGAAAACGGGGGTTGCCATGATTTCTGATGTGGAACTGATAGGAACTGTTGTTTTTGCTATTGCTGTTAATGTTGTCCTGGTCGTTATGTCGATTTATGCTCCGATGGCCTAAAATGTTGCTGTGATTGGTACTGTAACCGTTGTTGGAATTCATGTTTCGATGATTACGAGCATTTAAACTGTTGCTGTGTATGTTGATCCTTGCATTAGAATAATTTCGTGCTGTCTTTTGTTTTCTTTGCCTTCTAGCTTTTTCAGCATGTTTTTGTTGATTTAGCCGTCGTAATTTGCGCGCGTCGTAATCTGACCAGTCTGCCTTCCAGACCCTCCTCGTACCCAAAAGACGCCACCCTAAAGCTGGGTTTAGACAGGGCAAGTCAATTGATCAAGTCAGTTGAATTCAACTGACTTGAACGCGAATTGAACGTGTAAACCATGCCATTCAACTGACTTGATCAACTCACTTGAATTGAAAAAAGTTGAACCAGGCTCAACTTTTCAAGTCAATTGAATTCAACTGACTTGATCAATTGACTTGCCCTGTCTAAACCCAGCTTAAGTCATCGACGTTTTGCTCATTGTTTAACTTTCTGGTGCCTAGAAGGCGCCATCCGTCGGTGTTGTTTATTTCGTCTTCCAAACTGGTGTATGGATCAGATGGCTCGGGTGAAGGCGCGGGGTTCTGCGACGTCATTATATGAGCTGACAATGACTTCAGCTCATCAAAAATATTGAGCTCTAGAATCGGGTTTGTAGTCATTGTTGACGTAGCGGCTGCATCAATTGCCTGCTGATTGAGCTGACATATTTCTGCGTTGATATTACGGAGATCGCCTGCCAGCTCACACGTCACAGATTCCAACGACTTTGAAATTCTGTCATTGGTTGCCTGTATTGCAGAGTCGAATACAGACGTGACGTGGTTTTTGATGGTAACTACACTGCCAGCTAAACTGCTGTTTTTGTTTATTGCAGCTAGCTCATTTTTTATGCTGGTTAGCAGAACCTCGAGCCCTTCAAAAGCTTCATTCACTATACTGGGTTTACTCTGTTGCAGTGTGAATTGATGAATCACCTGCGTGTTGGCATGCAGTTGTTCTGTGAGGTTTTTCTGTTGCTCCGACAGCCGGTGGAAGTCCAAATTTGCTTCAACATACTTTTGGCAAGCCTCGCAATATTGTAGTATGTATGAGGTGACCGGTTTCCTCTCCTTTTTCCGCATTGAACCGCGCGTCTGTGACTGCACAGTAACACCGATGCAAGCAGCATGGAACACACGTGGACATCCCGCACAAGTCCACATTATCGAATCGGCAGAGGCGTCGAAGGCACAAATTTCACATCTCATGACGTTAGCAAAAATTACACTTGGTCAATACAGTAGAACAAAAACAATATTAATTTATTTACATATCGCGCGCGGGGCGGGAGCTTATGAAAAACGCGTCCGAATTGGTTGACGACTCGTCAAGAATGTCTACACGCAGAAAAATTGATTTTTGTTTCAGGGCCTAATGTATTTTGTTATTGATTCAAAAATATTGTATCACTGTTTCAACAAAACATATTTTTGAATCAACAAAATAGTTTTTAGAATCAACAAGCAGATTATTGACTCTACAACCGGTTTGTTGATTCAAAAATATTTTTCGTTGAATTAACCGAATAACACATTTGAAACAATATCACAAATATATTAGGCCCTGAGTCAAAAATATATCAATTTGAATTTAAAACCCATTTCTCTGCGTGTACGAGCGGCACCACGAACATGTTGAGCAATATTTGCGGGTGAAAACAGTGCTCGATGCAACGTACCACCACATAGATTTTCAGATCGCATATACGAGCTTGCACTTGTGGCCAAGGGTAGATGCAGCGTCATTGAAGAATAACACAAACAATAATGGTCCCAAATTACTTCCTTGTGGGAAACCGGACGTGCTAGCAAATAGCGATGAAACATAAGATCCGTGTTTAACGTACAGCGTTCTGCCAGTCAAGTACGATGACAACCACAACACCAATCGATTTGAGGCTCCTAATCGCGATAGCTTGCAGATCAACACTTTATGATCAATTTTGTCAAAAGCCGCCTTTAGGTCCGTATAGATTGCGTCAACCTGCGCTTTATCTTCCAAAGCCGAAAACCAGGTAGTCCCTGGCATTTAGGCCGACATTACATTCATTTTCCCTAGTACTGGACAAAATAAATCATACACCCATATTATTTTTTCATGGAGCTCAATGTCTCAGTTGATTTCAAACTTACAATAATAGTTTATATAATATTTGGGATTTTGCATGACTTTAATCATGTTTATTTCAACATTTAACTTCAATCTTCAAACTTCCAGTATTTGGTATGACCACACTTTGCTTTGAGGACAGCTTCCAATCGACGTGGCGTACTTTCAACGAGATTTTGTAGATATCCTGAATCGATATTCTCCCACGCTGTTTCGACTTTCGAGGACTTTGATTTGGTAAGATTTGAAGAACACGGTTGTATTCTGAGCTTTATGCTTAGGATCGTTGTGCTGTTGGAAAATGTAGCACAGTCATAAAATAAATCACATAACCAGTGGAAAATATCCATGTAGATTTCACATAACTTTCATGTGATCCCATAATAGGAAATTGCACCACTAAATCACATGAAAGGTATGTGTCCAATGAAATCCATATGATTACTCACATAGAATTTCTTATGTTATGTGTTATTCAGATAAAAATCATTATTTTTATAATGAGAGAGAAAAGGATTAGTAATTCCATTTAATTCCACTACCTTATTTCCTTATCCTTGACAGATACGCCCCCGATTTGTCTAAAGTTTCCATTTCAGGCTCGAAAATTTATCCTTCAACCTAAATCTGCATTCTGGACCACTGTGCAATGTTTGCGTTTGTACAAATCATGACAATTTTTATCACATAGCACATTGTTAAATTTTTTTTAAACAAATTGTTATCTTAGATGTTGTGAGGATTGTCCATACATTTATTTAATTGAGGATTAAAGACTACCGCGAGTATTCGGTTCAATTCCTTTAACTTTAGATTTAAGGGGAAGTTTACCGCTCCGAAAAAAATAATTACGTTTTGATTTTTCTAAAAAAAATTGGAAAAAGATATCAAAAATAAAAAAAAAAAAACATTTTTTATAAGTCATTATGGCATAAAGTTGGACTTAAAAAACCACAAAACATCGACTTTTCAGCTTAGCTGAGAATCCATTTTTTTCATGATGAGATAAAAAAAATATTTTTACATGCAATTTTTGACAAATTTTTTCCCAATATTTAAAAAAAAATATTCTAACCGATTTTTTTTTATTTTCGGGCCGATAAACTTCCTCTTAAGGCATTAATTATGTATAACGCAAATGATAACTTGGCTCTGTAAAGTTTATTCGATTAAGCGGCGCCGGTGGTGTAATGGTAAGCGTGATTACCGCACACCCCAGCAGGCCTGGGTTCAATCCCAGTTGGCGTCGCCAGGATGTTCTGAGCCATAACATCTTTGATCACGCCTTCCTTGGTCCCCTGTTCATGAGTTGATGGGTCGATAGGTAGGGTCCAGGTGTGGGAGCTTGCCTCCCTGGTGTCGGTAGCATTGGTGCCCAGCACGGAAAACAAGATCGACGGAAAACAAATCAAGGAAAAAAATGCAGGGTACAAATAAAAAAAAAAAAATATACATAAAAATTAATAAATATTATCCCGCTTGCGCGTTTTACACCATTTCCCACTTCGTCAACTGCTTTTCCATCAACATAACGGAAACTGCATTGATTTTTTTTTTCTGATTTGACATAATCAAGACAGTTTTCTCCTCCAATGTTAGAACGCCAAGTCGTAAGTACGTCAAAAACCATTAAAATCCTAAATGATATAGACTCGCACACAAATGGACATGGAACCTTCAAAATTACTTTTAAAAATGCCAGTTAACATTCGTTTAGGTTATGGTTATTATAAAAAATAATCACACTACGTCTCACGATCCTAATGCTAAAAAACAATTTCCCAGAAAAGATCCGTCGCTGCTAACAAGAAGTACACTCGACTGAACGGAGTTTTGCGGTCGGTTGTTGTTCATTTTCCTGCATAGCCCCTAGCATCGGACATGTTGCTCATGTTTCTTCACTGGGCATTATTATTATTTTTCTTTCCAGTTTCCATCCAACCATCCTTTCTCAGTGGTCGTCGCTACCAGCAGGATCAACACGAATGACGTGTTGGTCGTGTGTTTTCCGCGTGCGGTTGGATCTCATTTCATTACCTCATTCCTGCCACCGACCGTTTGCTTCTTCCATGAGCATATCTTCATCACCAGTAGACATCGTTCGCCGTGGTCTGTCACTCATCCTGCATCAGTCCTTATTTTTCTACTTTTTTTTTCCTGTTCCTCATTTCGTCATGCATATCACCACACGCAGCAATTTCCCAGTAGAGGGGCATCCCCGTCCTTCACCCGCTCTCATCCCGCAGCAGAGCAGCAATTTCTTCCGTTACCATTGAGACATGGGATTCCGGCGAGCTTTGGCGGGCGTCCGATGCTATGTTTTTCAAAATTAGATTTCTGTCCTTTCCTTTTGCTCGGATTTTTCCCCGCTGCATTCACTTATCCTCGGAGGAGATGGGTCGAAGTAGCGAGAGAAGCTCGACTCTAGAGACATGTCTTGGAGCCGACCGACCGATGCGAGTTTTCATGGTGATGAGCGAAATAAAAGTCAATTTTAATCATAATACTGTTAAATGCGAAGAGGCCACGCAATCACCGCTCCCGGCGCCGCGGCTTGTATTCTCCGGAAACGGAGGGTGGATTTTTTTTTCCATATATTTATACGAGTTGAGCGGCAACTCATCCCCTTGGATACGCGTGATGCTGGTGTAGGGAAAGTCTCTTAAGAGATACATGAAATCTTATTTCCTCTTCAAGGGTGGGGCAGCGACGTACAGCACTAATCATCCGAGAGCTGGACTGGGAAATGTTTTTTTTTTCGTGGAAAATTCATTTCTCATCGCTGTTATGTTGTTGTTCTTGTTGTTGTTGCAGCGAGGAAAAAAAAAAGTTTCAAATGAGGGGATGAACCGCGCGAACATTGGACAACGTAATAAATTTTGATATGTGTCAGATATATTTTAGGCTGTTACTTAACATTCCGGGATCTAATTTGAATTTATAGAGTGTGTATGGTCTGGTTTCCAGCGGTGAAGTGGATCAAATATTGGTTCATTCGACTTCATCAAAAGTCGACAATCCCAACGGTGCTTAGAAAATTTCACTTGTTATTGAATGATTATACATTCATTATATTTTAATGAATGCAAAGCAACGATTCATAATTTACAAGTTTCAAGCACTTACTAGATGTATACCTAAATGTCATATGTGATCACACAGTCTATATTCATTTGCAACATAAACTTTATATAAATATCCTTGTGTAGGCACATGAACATTATGCGTAATTTTACATGGAAATTTGTCAATACAAATGTGTGTAATATTTTGAGAGTATTTATAAGTGTATATATCAATTCAATCACATTATATAATGTGTTTGGTTTTCCCACACTAACTTCCATGCAAAACATGAATGTGCTAAATCAGTTTTCAACCGGGAGTCTTATCAGGACTCGATTACAAGATGTTATACCGGGTGATTAGGAGTAAGCATGGTTTCTTTGTATCTCTATAATGTTGTGAAAAATAAAGGTTTAACTAACTCGAAGAAATTTCAGCTTCTAGAAGATGACACATGAATTTATAAAGATTTATAACATTCTCCATTTTCACGTCCATGGCTGCTTGGAATTGAAAACGAATTAAATTTATAATCCTACTATCAATTCAAGCTGGCATTTGTACACACTTTAAAACAAAAATACTTGAACATGTATTCATTTTACCCATTGAGCATTGCATACATGTGGAATCGATAACAGTTACCCTGTAATGTGGACCATCTATTGATATAACCGGATAACATAAACGAATCTCATCAGAATAGATGGTGCCATAATCGAATGTATTATAAACTACACACTTAAAAAAATTCATGTAAATTTAGGTGCTCTGAGACTGACATATACGAGCGTCATTTTTGACATAAAATTGAGTCGTAATAGACGCAAAACTCAGCTCAATCAAACGTACTTTTCGTCGAGTACCGAACTTTTCAGTCTCGGAGCGCTTAATTTTACATGACATGTTTGTTTACGTCTCATCCTTTATGTCAAAGATGGATTCCGTCACGTGTAAAATTAGGTATTTCTAAGTGTGTATGACATTTTTAAGACTTGACGTCTTGAGCAAAGATGTTCATCTTAACAAAATAAACAGTCTTCTGTTTTCTAGGTCTTGGGAAAACATTTAAAATTTGTGGATTTTTTTCTGATTATTTTTAGATATTTTAATCAAAATACATGTAAGGTAATATGTTTTCCTGAGGCAAAATCACTCACAACACAGAAATAAAGAACGTTTGCTAAAGTAATAAACTGTCACAGTGGGTCTATCATGCAATCTACCATCTACCAATCAACCATGTATTGACGTAAACAGATATACCGAATATCAGAAAAAAATCTTAATTAGATACTTTAACTAATTATGTTTGTATTACTTCATGCGTAAAGTTGACGTTTTACATATAGAATTGATAGTTCCGTTAGAGTACGGCAGTGTTAAAATTGTATTTAGAGAGTAGAAAGGGAGCAAAGGTCAATTTGAGGAAGGCACGAATTAGGTGGATCATCTCCTTTACCAAACTCCCCTGTTGGGGAGGAATGGTAATGGGTATCTCCCTCCACCACCACTGGCAAAAGAGATGATCGCCGATTTGCTTATGTGCCTTTGATGTGCGAAAATAGTTTTATCTATTGTTTCACACTCAAGTCATCATGTGACGTACACAATTAGAAATGACTACTTTTAAGGCCCACGCACATTAGATCCGGATCGGACGCGTTGCGGCAAAATGACAGCTAAATCTATTGTCTAACTGTCAAATTTACGTCAACGCAACGCAAACGGATCTAATGTGGGTGGCCCTTTACACGAGACGTAATCCATATTAGATGTACATCATGGAACGTAAACAAACATTTCATGTAAAATTAAGTGTTCTCAAACCGAAACATAAGCAACTCGACGAAGAGAACGTTCCATTGAATTGATTTTCTCGTTTCTTTCAACTGATTCTTATGTCAAAAGGGCCGCTTACATGTGTTGGTCTCAGGGAACTGAAATTTACATGTCTTTTTCATAGTGTGTAGGCATCTAGTCAATAGGTTTGGAAATTGCAGCTGTTGTTACCTCTACCACTGTATAGTGCTCCTGTCATCGATCTCGAGGAGACACGGGTAGGGGAGGTGCTACTACTATACCGTTCGACCAATGACAATTACACACTTAGAAATTACTAATTTTACACGTGACGGAATCCATCTTTCACATGAAGGATAAGACGTAAACAAACAAGTGATGTAATTTTACGTGCTCCGAGACTGAAAAGTTCATTACTCTACGAAAAGTACGTTTGATTGAGCTGAATTTCACGTCTGTTATGACTCAATGTTATGTCAAAATTGACGCTCGTATATGTCACTCTCAGAGCACCTAAATTTACACGATTTTTTCTAAGTGTGTAGATAATTATTGCGACACTTTAGATTGATTGGTATATCGGCTATAGTTATCGGAATGAAGCCAAATTGATACAGTAGTTCAGTATATGTATTTATTTCAGCTTACATACGTCGGTTAAATTTTAGGATGCGTTTGAGTTAAATACTCAACATTTGCGAGCGACGGCCTCCATCACAGCCTGTACAGTGGGTTCCGATACGTTTTTCTCAGTTCTTTCCCATTTCCCATTTGCACGGTTTTGGAATATCATGAAACCAAATCGGGCAAGAACAACGGTTTTTGATCGTGCTGTCTCCAGCGAATCCTAACACATAGAGCAACCAACGATACAGACAAAACGGTTGCTACGACTACCATGACAAACTCACTCTGTAACATAGCTCGACCGGAATGGTAGAATGATAATGATATACAGCTTACCCCCGAAGAGCGCGTCACCCACTAAGTTGCACCCACCGCTTTTTCTCGGCGGTGCAAAAAATCAGACCGACTGGTTGAAATATCGCCGAGAAAAAGCGGTGGGTGCAACTCAGTGGGTAACGCGTTCTTCGAGGGATAGCTGAATTGCTTGCCTGCTTTGTTGCGATAGACACGGATGAGGACATAGCATAGAATCGAGAAAAGACATACAGCTTTCCCCCGAAGAACGCGTTACCCACTGAGTTCTACCCACTGCTTTGTCCCGGTGGGTTTTCAACCAAGCGCTCTGATTACTCACATGCAAAAAATCAGACCGACTGGTTGAAACCCCACCGAAAAAAGGCGGTGGACGCAACTCAGTGGGTAACGCGTTCTTCGGGGGATAGCTGTAACAAAAAAAAAATCCCATTACCACACGTCTATCATCTTCGGCTTTACTTCGTGAAGTAGCTTTCCAACAATTTGCTCGTTTCCTTCTACCGCCCGAGTGAGTTGTATAGCACGGGCTGCTTGTCATGAAAAAAAGGAAGATGATTATATCATTATTGCTTGTCATTTTGTCATTTGGAGATGTTTTTGATTCCTTGGCTGTCCCTCCAGAGGCACTCAGTTTTGTAAATCTCACCGTTTATGGTGCTTTTGGTCGCGAATGGTTCACTTCGTTTGCCGCAAATGCATATGGCCTGCAAAATTAGGTGCTTATATGCGTGTTTCGACAGCTTCTTCCGTTTGAAACGGTCATCCACAGCAAAATTGTCCTTTTACCCGTGAAATATTCCTGTCCCGGCAAGTGCTTAAAATCCGCTACCTATATCAAGGTCTCATAATCAATGACGTAAAGTCTGGAACGCGCAAAAATTGGTCAACTTCAAATTGGTATATTTCTTTTAAAAATGCATAAAAAACCTGAAATATTGCATTTGGAAGTTGAGTGTATAAACAATGGTTGCTATGATGAGTTTTCACCGTTTGCTCTCCAGTTTTAAAAATGTCGTCCAACCAAGAGTCAAAACAAAGCGTGTCAAAATTTTGCTTGCGCAGCAAGATAATCCGACGTTCTCACACGCCAAGTTGGTAAAATTGCTGGATGCGGCCAAAACGACCGTAAAAAACGGTTTAAAAGTGTTTGGGGAGCGTCTGTCGATCGGCAGGAAGCCTGGAAGCGGCGGCAATCGTAATCCGGACGTGGCAGCGACGACGAAGAAAGTGGTGGTGAAATATAAAGGGTGATACGGTCAAAATTTGGTCAATATCAACTTGACGTATTTCTTTCAATTTTGTATTTAAAAAACCTGAACACCCCTCATTTTGAAGGTGTGTGTGTGTAGAATGTTGCTCCTATTTTGATTTTGGAATTCACTCTTCAGTTGTCAAAATGCCGTCCAAGCAAGAAGAGCAGCGTATCAAAATTTTGCTCGCGCATCGCGAAAATCCGACCTACTCGCACGCAAAGTTGGCAAAATCGCTAAAAGTTGCCAAATCAACCGTTACAAATGTAATTAAAGTGTTTGGGGAACGTTTGTCGACAGCCAGGAAATCTGGATCGGGGGGAAATCGAAAACCGGAAGCCGCTGAGACGACAAAGAGAGTTGCCGGTAGTTTCAAGCGAAACCCTAACCTCTCTCTCCGAGATGCCGCAAATAAGCTGGGTGTATCGTCTACAACCGTGCATCGAGCCAAAAAACGAGCCGGACTATCGACTTACAAGAAGGTAGTGACTCCAAATCGCGATGATAAACAAAATACGACGGCCAAAGCGCGATCCCGGAGGCTGTACACGACGATGCTGACGAAGTTTGACTGCGTGGTAATGGACGACGAAACCTACGTCAAAGCCGACTACAAGCAGCTTCCGGGACAGGAGTTTTATACGGCAAAAGGAAGGGGAAAGGTAGCAGATGTTTTCAAGCACATGAAACTGTCAAAGTTCGCAAAGAAATATCTGGTTTGGCAAGCCATCTGTACCTGTGGCTTGAAAAGCAGCATTTTCATAGCTTCCGGGACTGTGAACCAAGAAATTTACGTGAAAGAGTGTTTGAATAAACGTCTGCTGCCTTTCCTGAAGAAACACGGTTGTTCCGTACTGTTTTGGCCGGATTTGGCATCTTGCCATTACGGTAAAAAGGCCATGGAGTGGTACGCCGCCAACAACGTGCAGGTGGTTCCCAAGGACAAGAACCCTCCCAACACGCCAGAGCTCCGCCCAATTGAGAAATACTGGGCTATTGTCAAGCGGAACCTAAAGAAGACCAAAAAAACTGCTAAGGGCGAGCAGTAGTTCAAGGCAAACTGGCTTTCTGCGGCGAAGAAGGTGGACAAGGTGGCTGTACAAAATCTGATGGCAGGGGTCAAGCGTAAAGCCCGGCAATTCGGATTTGGAAAAGCGGAAGCCTAACTGAATATTTTTCCTGAATTTTATACTAATTGAACTTGAAAAAGAAATTTAATTTGATTTTTTAAATAAACGATTTCACCGATTTACACGCGTTTTCCCTTGACCAAATTTTGACCGTATCACCCTTTAAGCGGAATCCTAACCTCTCCATCCGGGACGTTGCTGGCAAGCTCAATGTCTCCCATACTACTGTACAGTTTGCCAAGAAACGAGCCGGGTTGTCGACGCTTAAGAAGGTGAAGCTGGAGAACCGAGATTACAAACAAAACACGTCGGCAAAGCAGCAATCCCGAAAGCTGTATACGTATCTGCTCGCAAAGTTCGACTGTTTCGTCATGGACGACGAAACGTATGTGAAGGCGGATTTCAAGCAGCTTCCGGGACAGGAATTTTATACCGCATCAGGAAAGGGGAAGGTAGCTGAAATTTTCAAAACCATCAAACTATCGAAGTTCCCGAAAAAATATCTCGTCTGGTAGGCCATATGCACGTGTGGTCTAAAAAGCAGCATTTTCATTACTACAGGAACCATCAATCAAGAGATCTGCGTCCATGAGTGCCTGGAAAAGCGGCTGCTACCATTCCTAAAGCAACATAATAGACCTGTGCTGTTCTGGCCGGACTTGGCGAGCTGCCACTATGGGAAAAAGGCAATCGAGTGATACGTACGATGCGAGCAACGTGGTTGTGGTACCCAAAGACCACAAGCCTCCCAACAGCCCAGAACTCCGCCCTATCGAACGGTATTGGGCCTGGATCAAACGGAATCTCAAAAAATCAATGGAAAACGAGCAGCAGTTTAAATCTAACTGGCGATCGGCGGCGAATAAGGTCGATGAGACCACTGTGCAAAATTTAATGGAAGGAGTTAAGCGGAAGGCATGGCAGTTCGGATTTGGCCAACCAAAAGAATAAACGAACATTTTTTCCTTTAAATATATGAATTGAACTACCAAAAGAAAAATAAGATTTTTGTGATATGAATTTTGACTGAAAGAAACGAGTTTTTTGGCGACCAATTTTTGCACGTTCCAGTCTTTAGTACCGGTATTTCGTTAGCTGCTTCGTGTAGAGTTTCCAGGCGCGCGTTTTGACAACACTTTGCTGGCGTTCGTCCCGATTTCGGAAGTTTTGCACCTTGTACGTTTTTATTCCGGATCGTTTTTTGTCCTATGGACGAAACTTTGCGAAACATCATGATTTTTGGCCAAGTCCCACGTTGAAATTTTCGGATTCGGCTTGAAATGAGCAATCAGCACTCTCTCGGTTTTTCAGCTTCTTGCTTGTGGTCCACTGTCATCCGTTCCTGGAACCTTTGGAGGACCCTTGAGACGATCGAATGATGTATATTCATCAGTTTTCCCAAGGCGCGGTGCGACAACCCAGAATTTTGCATGTGGGTGAACAAAATCCTTTCGCGAACGATTTGCTGATTTTCTTCCATCTCGACCGGAATCTCACTGACAACTGCACAATAGGGTGCTTCATTCTGAAAAAAGTGATGAATTTCTGATGGGCCACCCTCCAGTTCGATTCATAGCCCCAAAATATGAACCTGTGCAAAAATTGGTAAAGATTGATGAAGGTTTAGAGGTCGCGCCAATGATTTGAAATTTGTATGGGAATTACTATGGAAGAATTTAAAAAATCGCTTATATCGCTATAACTTTGCTTCTACTTGTCCAAATGTCGAAAAAATTTAGTATGTTATTGCTATGGCAATAAACAAAAAGCCTACAGTTGCTACGCTCAGTTTTGCAGCGTATCAAGAATTATAAAAATGTGAAAAAATGGCAAAATAGGGTAAATTGACAGATGAATATGTACAAGGCAACAACGCCAATTTCATCGCAACAACAACAGGCTTGTTGATCATTGTCATGACAACCACATATTTTTTTTTTCAACGTTTGGACAACTACAACCAAAGTTAGAGCAATGTAAACGAAAATCAATAATTTCCCATACTAATTCACCAAAATCTCCATACAAAATCCAAATCATTGGCGCGACCTCTAAACCTTCATCAATCTTTACCATTTTTTGCACAGGTTCATATTTTGGGGCTATGAATTGAACTGGAGGGTGGCCTATCAAAAATTCATCACTTTTTTCAAAATGAAACACCCTACTGCACAACTGAGTATATTTAAACCCCGTAACGTAGGTAGAACACCTTTTCGTGGTACGTTACGGAACGTAAGATCTACCACCGATTCCTAGTCTTGACTATTTCAAACTAGGGGAACAGGATTTTTCAGTAATCAAAGGAACACATCCTAGTTCTTGTTACTATTTATGCCTTGTTGATAGTGATAAGTCTTCGGGTTGCCTGGACCAAGGAAAAAATGAGTGAGTTAGTCTTCACCTATGTGATTCCTAATCTTTAATTCGTTGTTCCCTAGTTTGAAGTGGTTAAGACTAGGGTTCTGATGCATGGTCATTATCGGTGTCATTGCTAAGGAATCCAATTTTGACTGACAAAGGGACGCACCTTTGGAGGGTGTTCCTACATTCCGAAGGGTATAACTAGCGGTACGTTTCAATTAGAATCGATTCCTTGCGATGAAGGCAAGAATGACAACTGTATCAAAACCGAATACTTCATCATTTCTCAATAGTGGTGGAATAATACAACATGCACTAAACTAAAGACACGGGATATACTAAAATAGATCAAATTACTTGTCGAAGTGGTGTTATTCCCCGAACAGAGGAAAAAAAAAGTGCATGTAAAAATACACTCTAAAGGGAAACTGAGCAAAATTTGGTTTATTTTGGTCAAGTATGAAAAAAGTTACGCAAGTTTGAAAGTGTCGCAATAATTATCGAATCACCCCTTAAAATCACAAAAAAAACCAACAATTTCGCAATGTTAAAAACATTTTACTATTTTTTAAAAATAATTCTGATTTATTGACACACCAACTAACATTTTCATCTTTACTCTTCGCTCTTCATTCTTCGCCAAGAGGCGAACAGAAAACCGCACATTGTGACACTGTTAAAGCTAAATTTGCAGGTTTTATGTGTCAAACATAAACTTTACAATCTTTTCTTGTTGCTTACACATACAAATTAACATCTAAACAACCTGTACTCAGCTAATTAGCTGTGTTAGCACTACTTTGGGAGCATTTTGACCGTCAATTAGGTTTAGTTTTAGACGTTGGCAGTTTTACAGCCTTTATTCTGCTCCTTTACAAAGCTGAATAACTAGTCGACAAAAGCTATTCATGTGCACTATTATAAAGCCTCTTCTCAGCGATCTTATTGTAGAAGGTCATGTAGATTTGTTTGCGTCAGTTCAAAGTGTAGGCATAGCTAAGTTGGTAGTATCAAGATTTGCCAATGCGGTCTCCAGGTAGCGGTGGAGGGTAAATAATTAGGTGGTGTGCTTAAAACTAATTTCTATTAATTTGATACGTAGCAAAATAAACTCAACAGGGGTATTCACAAAGCGCATTGTTAACGTATACAGCCTCGTAAGTGCGTAAACTTCCATTACGACACTGTATATGTTTTCGATGCGCATAGTGAATACCCCTAATAAATTCCTCCAACAAAAAGCGTAAACAATATTTAACTAGGCTTCAAAAGAAAGCTGTGTATTGATTATTGGATAACCGGGAAAAGGTTGAATAAGCGCCATTCAAGTTCACACACAACTTAACAGCAGGATAACAGCTTTATAGAAACGTAAATGGATATGCAGTAAGAACTTGTCCCCAACCGTCCCAAAAGCCATAAGTAGTTCACTAAGTTCGCCAGATTTGCTTGTATAGAGGTTGAGTAAAGGTTGCCTCATATCGCATAAACTTTGAATACAGCTTGATGCTGTATACCTAAATGAAATGAGTAAAGCGTTTACATTGTGATAATTGTTAGTTTGGACTTAATATCATGAAACATACCACTTCCATGCGAAGGTCGACAATCGTTGCATTTCTATGATCGTTTGTTTGAATGCTGTATTCGTTATTTTTTTTTAAAGATAAACATATGGATGGAAGATAAATTAAACATATTACGTGTAATCTTCAAGTGTTTTCACGTAAGAAATCCTTTAAATATATACTTTCATTTTCGGTCATATACGTCATGAAACCTCTGTTGATGTGTATCATGAATCAAAGTCGAGCGCTCTTTTGCTCGTTCGTTTCACCGAAGCTTGAAAAGAAGACCAATGGAGCGACGGGAGAAAGAGAGAAAAGCGATGGAACATTTCTGGATCAACAATAGAAAAGGGCCCATCAGCATTTGTAAACAAACCGTTCGAAAGCCCTTTCCGCATAAAGCAAAGGCCGCCCACGCAAACGAACACCATCATCGTGTAGGGGAAACTTTCCCCTATCCGATGATAGTGTTGGTTTGCGTGGGTGGCCTTCGATTTGTGAGGAAAGGGCTTTAGAACGTTTTTTTTTTTTTTTTTTTTTTGTAACATATTGTTTATTTAGGTCTTGCAATATATAACATATTCAAGATATTTAAAAAATATATCAATCTTCTAGAGTCAAAATGAAATCTAGCTCGCCTACATCAATTCTATTATTAATATTCACATTGACAAAGTTGATGTACTTAATGAACGTTTTTAAAATATGATTTCTTCTCGCTGTTGTCATGTTACCCAAGATTGGCCGTACAAGATCGTCGAAGCTCAGCCTCTGCCAGCCGCCGAGCGTCGTCGTCAATTTTCGCTGGATGTGTGCCCAAGCTGCAGCAACTCGAGGGCATTCGCAAAACTTATGTTGCAAAGTCTCGATTACTACCGCAAAGTGCTAACAGTTTGGGTCGTTTGCACGGCCGATGACGTTCATCAGTCTACGGTGCTCCGTCTTCTCGTTCACTAGCAGGTAGGGATCAGTACGCTGGCTCGACGATAGCCTTCTCGATGATATGTTCATCCAGATCTTTTTTCCAATTGATGCCTGGATGGTTTCGTTCCACTCTGGGTAGCTCAGTTTGTTCCAAGTAGAAACGATGGATTTGATCGCTGGAGGGGTTTTGTTGGATGTGGTGTGGAAATAAGGGAATTTGCTGTGAGAGAAGTTTTAGGCAAGGAAGATCGGCGGGGGGAGGAATATTTTGGGCGAGAAGGGGCTGATAATTGGGAAGGGAAACGATCTCCTGCAGGTGACGATTGACTAGAAGTGCTTTGCATTTGATCGCCGGCAGTTGCAGTTTCAATCCACCCTGCTCTCTGCTGCGCGCCAACTGCTGCATTGGGACTCGTGCGGGTAGCCCACGAAAAAGGAAAGTCCCCATCGTTGATGTCAGCTTCGCCGTGTGAGCACATTGCGCTGGAATAACAGACGAGAGGTACCACACCTTCACTGTAATGAAGATGTTCAGCAGTAGCACTTTCTGCTGCAGGGAAAGGGAGCGCATGTTATGCAATCATATGAGTTGCGAGATCCTCGATACTAAAGCGTCCCAGTTTAGTTTAACCATCAGTCGCACTGAGTTGGTGAAAATAACGCCCAGTACCTTGACATTCTCCTTTGTCTGCAGCCCTGGTATCGTCAGTGGATCTCCATTGATGAAACCAACATCGATCGCCACTGTTTTCAGCCGATTTAACTTTGCCCCGGATACGATCTCGAAGCTACCAAACAGCTGATAAATACGGTCTATCGTGTGTTTTGAGGTGGCAATCACCGTGATGTCATCAGCATACGCAACGCAAAGGTCACCAGCGCATACACGCTCCACCCGTGTGAGGAGGGGCTGAAGATAGAGCACGAACAGCAGCATCGACATTTCCCTGACGTACGACCGTTCTATACGGAACGGCTCTGAGAGGCACCCATTCACTAGCAGCCGTGATGGAGAGGCAGCAGCGACTCGAAAGAGCCAACAGACGAAACCCTGGTCGAAGCCCAGAGAGAGCAAGGTCCGATGCAGGAACTCATGAGAGACCCCTTTGGTTTGTTTTTTCCGTCGATCTTGTTTTCCGTGCTGAGCACCAATGCTACCGACGTGCCAGGAAGGCAGCTCCCACACCTGGACCCTACCTATCGACCCATCAACTCATGACCCATCAGAGATGTTATGCCTCAGAACATCCCGGCGGCGCCGACTGGGATGCATGAGAGACCCGATCGAACGCGTGGTCAAGATCGAACGAGATCAACTTCCCCTTCTGCTTCCTCGCGATTAGCTTCGCAATACGATCTTTGGGCGGGAGTGTAGCTTGGAAAATAGAACGGTCGGTATTTGCGCATGAGCCCTTTTCTATTGTTGATCCAGATTTGTTTGTGGACGCCGACTGAGGTTCTAGAATGCTGCGAAGCTCTCCGAATTTAACAGAAAACGAAAGTCAGTAGTCTCTTCGCCGCATCGATTTGATCGATTGAAGCTGATATTGTGACGCCCTGAAGCGAACCCCACACGTATTAATATATTGACGCGGAGGGGAATTATTGACAAATTTTATTGGTGATGTGAATACAGAATAATTGTCAATACCGATGTAATGACGTCAATATAGAATGTGTAGGGTCCACTTGATGCTGATATTGAATGCAGTAAAGTAAAATTTAAATTTATCCAGTAAAATCTACTTTTTTGTTATGAGAAACTCGTCAAAGCAATCATTGGAGTCTTATGATGAAATGCTATCAAGATTTCTCTTTATATCTATCACCGAAATTTTTCTACGTGCTGACTATCCAACTTTTATTTTAGCTGCAGACTAGTTTATACAGTCAAAAATTGCATTATGTTGCTATTTTTACCTGAATAAGCTGGTCTGCAGTTAAAATTGTTTGTTGAGTACATACAATGATTAATTTCAGCCCGGTGACCATTTGCCCCCGGATTATGGTACCATCATAACGTAGGCCATGCACGGATGAGCAACTATGCTGAAGACATCAAATTGCTACGACGTCAACCTAATACCCCGTACAGACTATGGCTTATATCATGCAATATAGGCTGTCTTGCAATGAACACACAATACATAGGATTTACAGTGAAAACTAGATGTATGAGTGCTCATTGCAAGTCAGCCTATATAACATGATATAGGCCATAGTCTGTACGGAGTATAACAGGAGTTTTTAATATTGTCCTGCTAGATTGCTTATCTGGCCCACTGTGCACTTTATAGAGATTAGTGACGTTTAACGCACGCACACTAGCGGGAGCAACACCGTGTAAAGTTGTTTATTATTTTCCTCTGGCTAACCTAAAAAATGTATGAAAGTAGATCTGTCAAAATGAGTTTGACATCGATTTGTTACCAATACAACCGGACGTGAAAATCTCTATACATCAGTAGAGTGAAGTGTATGCAGGCTGCAAAAGTACGCACTGAGTCCGGAAAGCAGGTAAACAAAATGATGGATCAATGATTATGATTAGGATTGAAACCTCTACTCAATACAAGCACATTAAATATTAGTTTACGTATTTTGAATACTCCACCTAAAAGTTATCACCAGTGCTGTGTGCTGTCAACAATGTCAATTGACGTACGATATTTATCAAGCACTGAATTTCATTGCAATGAATCTGGCGCTACGGATTTGACATAACTATCCATATGAAAATCACCAGGGAAAAGTTGAAAATCTTCCTTTTATCTCAATAAATCAACTTTTTTGAATAACCGTTGCATTGTCTTAATTTTACTGATGAGTTTTAAGTAAATTCTAAAGATTGAGGCGAATGACATTGATATTCTAACTGTGTGAACTGATAATGACATCAGGTGGCTAGTGAAATACAGTATTTTGTAGGTATTGATATCGATATTGGTTATCACTATCACTAGAAATATGCCAATTTTTCGATTTTTGCATTTTAATAAAAAAATATTTTGTTTTTGGAAGCGGTATTATATAATAATTGATAGGTATTTTATGGTTTGTATCATCAGACGAGCCTTTTGATTATTGACTTCGAGTGAGAATGGTGGACAAATCGTTTTGATTTTGAAAAATGTTGGTAGAAGCTGTTTTTAATGTTTAATTATAGGGTGTCGCAGAAAGTATAAGCACACTTTCAACTCGCCACCATTTCTACCCCGATGAAGTATATCAGCTGCTCATCGATGTGTGTTGTTGTTTACTTATTTACGCATTGCCCCGGAAAAGCGTAAACAGATCGTGCACAAATTGTGCACTAGTCCCATCCTTTCAGTAAGGCAGTTGGCGAAAATGAAGGAAGTAAGTTTTGGAGCAGTGCAAGCTGCCGTTCGGAAGTTTGATGAAGAAAACACATCGAAATTTGACCATAAACCGGGACCGGTGGACCGAAAAGTGGACCAGAAGATAACCAAGCCTTCATCAATAAAAAAAAGTGCCTCTGTTCGAGATTTGGCTTAAAAAATTAGAACATCAAAGAGTAAAGTCCAACGTGCCAGTGGGCTGAAACGGGCTGAAAACGTTCAAGAAGCAGAAGAAGCCGAAACGGAGCCAGAAAAAAGCCACATCCGTCAAATCGAGGGCTGGGAAGCTATATGATAGACTTTTGTGAGGAAAATTGGCGTGTGTATCATCAGACGATGTAGGAAATACGTAATTTATGGAAGACCCTTTTGATTATTGACTTCGAGTGAGAATGGTGGACAAATCGTATTGATTTTGAAAAAATGTTGGTAGAAGCTGTTTTCAATGTTTAATTATAGGGTGTCGCAGAAAGTATAAATCATGGACGATGAAACATACGTCAAATTTGACTATAAGACGCTTCCGGGAGACCATGATGGTCAGGAAGTTGACGATGCCGAGAAGTCAATTTTTACCGAAAAAATTGATAAGAAGGCCATGGTTTGGCAAGCAATATGAGAGTGTGGAAAGTTGCCAAAGCCATTTGTGACGAAGGAGACGATGAACACTAAAATTTACGTTCGTGAGTGTTTGAATCGGTGTCTGCGGCCCATAATGACCCAGTCAGTGTTGGAAAGTTGATTTTCAAAAAAAGTTCTTTCGCAGCTCTTCAGAGAATCATTTCACTGAAGAACTAGCTATGTGAACATCGCGAACAAAATGAGAATAAAAGTTTCCAAACGATATGTGTGAAACAGTTCAGCAAACGATTCCGAAAGAGAATTCCGATTTCACTCTATCAATCTAGTTCATAAAAAAATCGAAAAACGTGCTAGCTGAGGTTCTTTTCTCCTATGTCATGTTTTGTCACGGAGTAGAATAAACTTCCTGTAACTATTTTTTTACATTGCTCATAACAGAAATTCAAATTTCAATGGTTGCTCACGAGTTACCAATAAATAAGTTCACGAGTCATGGTTCGCGATCTATTTCATCGCATATCGGGAACGAAAAGTTGTGCAAGGAAGCTAGAGCAAAATATCTTTTAACATCCCTAATAAACGGGTACCATACACTAGTAATACCGTAGTTGGTACTACCATACCATATAAAGTTGGGATGATATCCTGGATTGGTGGTTAGGCGCTTCTTATGATTATTCTTTATGCGGGATACGCTCTCTCTTGTAAGTTAGTCAAAGTGGAAGTGATATTACTTCCTTTCAATCCCAAACAAGAAAGCTCGCTCGGGAAATACTGCTTTGCGAAATTTTCATCGTTAATTTTCCTAGTGAAAACATCCCGCTTGCGATAGTTAACTTTTGGTGATATTTCCAACACTGGACCCTGTACTAGTTTGGTTCGATTTGGTGTCAATGCACTACTCGAAAGACACGGTAGCTTGGTGCAAAGCACAAAATGTGTAATACGCGTCAAAAGAGATGAATCCTCCGAATTGTCCGGAAGCCCAGTCAATTGAAACTTTTCGCCCCTATCCAAGAGATATCTACGGAAACGCATTTAGGCAGCGAATTCAATCGAAGAATTTGAAAAAAGACTGATCAAAAGTGTTCAAAATTATCGCCAAGGAATCTGTGCTGCAGCTTATCGGCAGCGTCAGATCAAAAGTTCGCTTCTTGGCCTACGATTAAAGGAACTGCGGATTATTTTCATCCAATTGAAAGAGAATACTATAGAGATCATATGTATGACATGTAAAAGATCGTATGTACCTCGTGTTCAACAGAGGAAGCAGACGCTTCTGTAGACACTTCTTGAGGTAGATCTCCCCGTTTATAGTCCCGGTAGTCACGAACGGCGCACTCCGTTTGCCACATGAGCAGATAGCTTGCCAAATCATGTATTTCTTGGAAAACTTTGAAAGTTACTGCTTCCTTACTTCCTCCAGAACATCAAACTTGTGCTAGTACGCCTTGACGTAAGTCCCATCATCCATGATGAGACAATGAGGCTTCGTCAGCATCTGGGTGTACAGTTTCCGGGCCCGTCACTTTCCCACCGTATTTTGCAGTTCGTGACGATTTGGAGCCTTCTGCACTTTGTACGTATGCAGTCCCTTCCGGTCCTTGGCTCTCTGAACGAAAGACTTGGACAGAATCAACTTTTTGGCCCCATTGTGACGTGTGCATTCCACATGTTATCGAATTCCATCCAGCACATCGTGAGAAATCAATTATTCCCATGCCATCGAACTGCTTATGCAACGAATGCAATGTGTGCATAAAGTGGTTCGATGACTTCAAACAGTTTCCAATAATTCTAACATGACACCAAAAGTGCCATGGTCATATTTCACTTATTCAACGGCGCACTGATCGCATCGTTGTCAAGCGCACTTGGCGCGAACTGCCTTCTCCACATTCTCTCCCTTTTTATCATTCTCTCTCCCGCGAACATCGATCGTTGATTGGCGATCGTTTACATAACGATTTTACATAGTTGTCTCCAAGCGTTTCCAGTAGGAAAACTGTAAACTTGAAAAAGGATTAATAAAAACCAACTACCATTGTCTTTTCAACTCTAAAACAAAGCACATCAATTAATTTGATGAGATATCACGTTCGTGGAAACGAGGGACGTTTCACCATCCCTGACCGAAGCATTGGGATTCCACTTAAACGCTTTCACGATACGCTTGTGATCCTGGTCACTAAAAGAACATCCACTCTGACCGCATTTCTTCTTCCGTTCGATGCTCAGAGTTTCGTAGTAACGTTTAATCACACGACTCACCATTGACTGCACGATTCCGAGTTGTTTTCCGATGTCCCGATGAGAGAGTTGAGAATTTTCCAAGTGCTTGCGCAAAATCAATTCGCGACGTTGCTTTTCGGGTGACGCCAACTTTCGAAAAACTGACAGCGATAAAAATACAGTGTAAACAATCCACTCTAAACTACTTCTACCCAAATTTTCAAGAGAAAATACCCAATGGGTAATTTTCTACAGCTTTTTTTTCCGTGATGCTATTTGATGTGGGACACCCTTTAAGGTAAAACAGTAAAAGTTATACAACATACCGATGTCATATTTCAAGAAATAAATTAAAAAAATTTAAACCATAAAGCTTGGAAATGTGACGAAGAGGTTTGTAAGACCTAAATTGACAAAAAAAGCCAAACAATTTAAATTTGATTTTTTTTTATGATTTCGTTGATTTTGGGCCACCGTGAGTCATCTTTATGACATAGACGTTATTAGTTATTAATGTTTCATGAAAAATTGCAGATACAAGCAGCAAAAATACATAATTTTCAAAGTCCGTTCGAGTTTGGCAGCAAAACCACAAAACCATTCGTTTTTGGCACGGGGTTAGATGTTGGCACCGTTAAATTTTTATGAAAGATACTCTAATCCAATCGATTTATTATGAGCCAAAATAGATGGACGGGGACCAAATTTCGAGAAGTTCTAGTTTAAAATTATGATTCAGTCGGATTTGACTCCAGCTCTACGACTCCGACTGCTAATCTAAAAAAAAAATCTAATTTCTGTTGGAGAAAAGCTTTGAAAATTAGCTGTGATACAATATTCAATGAAAATGCAATCCCTTAGAAGTCCGGGCTGTTTAATAAAAATAATAAACGTCCTACTAGCAGCGGAGGAAGTCCTAGGACAAAACACTCAGAAAAATCGAATTTAATCATCGTGGGGGCAATGAGTCCCTGTCACTGACTTGACTGCGTCTGCCTTCATTCAAGTCATCATCATCTCTGCTTCGGTTCGTCGTATATTCGCACGCTTCAGTTCTCAAAGGCATCGACGTTCATTATTATTTTTATTAGTATAAGAAAATGAAAATTATTGTTGTATTCCGTGAACTCTGTCCGTCGTCTTTGCCATCGCCTTCGCCCTTGTCATCATAAGGGGTGGTGCCGGTGGTATGTTCAGAAGAGGGAATTGCCCGCACAATGGAATGGCACCGGGATAAGAAAGAATGAAATGTATTTCATTTTCATATATTCTGGGAAATGAGCGGATGCGACGAGTTCGGGTCTTATCACACACAAGCAGCCATCAGGGTTTGGGAGATATCAAGGAGCACCGCCAGTTGGTGCCATCGTGCACGGCATTGGGGGGGGGGGGGGGGGATTGGGAATCTGGCGCAGAGGTGCTGTGATGGCCAAATGTTGGGAAAACTCATCTGTCTTCTCGAGTTGGTTGCTGTCCTAGTGGGCAGAGACAGTTGGTCGTCGTTGAGGTTGGATATGTGCAGGGATTCGGGATTATTTATGCGAGAACGGTGGGGAAAATGTTGAAACTATTTTTAAAATAAGTGCTTAAGGAACTAATTTTGAAACCACAAGAAGATTCAAATGGAATATCAGGGTTTGTCGAAATATATGAAACAGTTAGGAACCGAGTTCTGCTTCGTATATCCCTTTCCTTCGGAATTTGTCTTGACGGTCTTCTAGGTTTCTGATCCAACTGAATGATTTCTATCCTAGACCTGGGCACAGGTAAAATTTCTGTCGACTTGCTTGATTTCTTTGTTGAGATTCTGATGACATCCGATGAAGCAGCTCGGCATTTGAGATCAAATGTGAGGCTTGCTAAACATTATCAGTATAAACATGTTAAACATTTTAACGATAAACCAAGCATTCGCCACACCGCCATCAGTAAGCGGGTGGATCTCTGCTAACCCAACAATAGACACCGCGAGCTTTCTCGGCTGTGCTGCTCGTCCGCGTCTCGACAAGGACACATATAAAAAATCAACTAGGAGCTGAAATAAGAAAACACATTCGTCCGTCACCCGTCCTGGAAGGACGAAATCGAGTAGACTATTGTTGAGACACAGCACAGAGACGGGCTGGAGGTGGTGTTGGAAAAATAAGAAATAACTTCAAATGCGAGCGAAGAATCTTGCAAATGAAAATTGAAATGAAAAATTGTGCACGACTCTACATGGCCCGAACCACTAGCACTAGGCGAGGCGGGTGCTTGCCACCCTGGATGTATGTGTGAGTGTGAAGATCCCGGGGTAGAGCACTGGATGGATGGTTCCGGCCGGGACAGATGACACTTTTTCATCGACGAACGAACAGCGAACGGCGAGCGGATGTGGACTGCGAGGGGATCTTTGTGCTTCCGTAAAATGAATATTTACCCATTATTCCTCAACCCCGTGCGCTTTTCCGAAAGGCAGGGGTGAGTGCGGTTGGGTTCGCAGGGGGCAGATTCACGAGTTGAACTTTATATTTCTTTTAGAGAGCAAGGCCCCAAAAGGCGAGTGGGTGCGAGCGAGGGTGTGTCGGAGGTGGAGAAAAAGAGATAGAAACGCAAACCCACCCGAGAGTACCCCCCCCACCCCCACTCATCTATCGCTCACTCTGCACAACCCGTGGTTCCAATTGCTCACGCCGAAAGATATGAGTGTGACGCCATCTTGCAATATTATTTTTTATTATTTTCATTTAAATTGAAAATCGAAGAAAAGCAGACCGGGGACAGAGACAAACTGATAAAAGTAATCACAATATTGATCTTGAGTTTATCAACGTCATTTCGAAATGGGACTTTTACTCCGGAGGGCAGTTTTTGGCGATGGCAGAGGATGGAGAGGGGACACTAAAGTTTCTGCAGATGTGCTGCAATTTGGCACGGCTCTGCCTCGGAATGTTGATCTGTGTAATAATAAAGAAATATAAATGTCATGACATCTTGGCCTTTATGTCCGTTTTACTGTTTTCATCAATTTTGATTAACGATGTAAGGTGGTTGGAGTTTTGCGTTCTCTAATTGAAGAATCACCATCGGTAAAGTTTGTTTTATATTTGCAATGGATGATTTGCTTAAAAGGGATTAGTCTCTCATCTGGTTCTTGACGCTGATGTGGGTGATGTGATTGGAAGAAGTCCTATATCTGCCTAGGATGCAACCAAATATATTATATTAACAATATGATCCACTCTTTCGCTTAGCTGGCGAACCGATTTTTTAGCGATGAAAGCACATCTGTGGCCAAAAAGGCTACAAATTTATTTGTTTATCGTCACGAGGGGTAGACCAAATGAAAATTTGTTTAATATTTCAAATGAATGTATTTCAGAATTTTATTTTATTTGATGACAACAGTGACATGTCAGACAAATTTTAAAGTAATATACACAATATAATTAATGAAAATAATTTGACTCTTACTTTTGTAATAAGTGCTATATTTGCACCCTTCGATTTAAATTGAATGATTGTTGCTGACCTTTTTCAACGCTAGATGGTGCGTGAAGCAATATTTTGCGGGTCGCCATTGCAACATTTGGAAAAGGCATGAATGGATCATATTGTTAATATGATATATTTGATGCAACATAAAAGCTGCCTTTGAAATACTACTTCTTACCCATTTGATCCATCCTGCTTCACTATTTATCTGGAAAGTCATAGTGCCTCGAAACTACTCTCCTTTAATAATTAATACAAAATGATCGACAGTTGTCTTTAACTCTTTGCGTGTAATTTTGGGAAATTATAAAATTTTACATAGGTATATTGGTAAAAAAGTTAAGCGTTGTGTCCAAGGCATGACGGCATTGTTGACGTAGAACTGCGAACATATTTTTGCTGCTCCGTTCAATAAAACAAATATATTATTAATTAATAAAAAAATAAATGGCTTAGAAATTCAACTTCATAATGAACAATTCATTAATATTTTTTAAATAAGGTCATTGTTGAATAGATCCTTAAATTAAAATTCAATTTTTGAATTTAAAAAATCAGTTCCTTTATTATTCATAATTAGGTTCCAAACATGTTCACTCAAGTTTCGGGAACTTACTAATGTTAGTCGTGGAAAAACAATTTTAGAAATCAAAGTGCACTTGACATCACAAATAATTATGTTACAGAACTTTGACAGACCTGAGCTCAGTTAAAAATCTATAACATAGCAAACCTTTTAATTCAATAAATGGAATTTCCATTTGATTGTTTCACTGTAGCATTTCAAACTCCCAATAGAATGGATTGAACCCCATAATATGCAACATATAGTTGTAGTCATAGTTTTCATAACATTCATTATTCTTTCTTCTCTTTTCATTCGAAAAAGATTGCCACGCAAATTTCATATATAGTGAAATATTCATCCATATTCTTATTTTCGTTCGAACGCTCAAATTACATGGTGTGTGAATTCTGAACTGAAATACCAATCATGCGATAGGTCTTGTACATCCGAATAACTTCACTTGCTTTCTGGCCGTGCTATTAGGTTAAAACATGAAATTTGATGCAAATTTCACACTGATCTTGGCCATCAGATAGGGTTTTTGATCTAATTTCCGTTGTAAATACTAAGCACAACCCGCGTTTTACATCTCTTTTCTGAACGATACGTACGGTTGCATATGATAAAAAAGTCACAAATTGTTGAGATATTGTTTAAAATCTAACACTGCTTCTTGATTATAAATTCGTTCTACCTACCTGAGTACCTGATGGGCGACGACTCGTTGAATTCAAATCTGCGCCGAACGAAGTAACCGTCTCCATTGGTCTCGGTCCTGAGCCAATCGCTTCCAGTCGCCTTAGACGTTCAAGGACCTAATGTCCTCCTCAACTGCACAAAGCCAACGCGTGCGTGGCCTACCCCGAAGCCGACGTCCTCTTCCGGGTTCCCTGCTGAATATTGACTCCGCTTGACGCTCTTCCGGCATTCGTGCCACATGCCCAGCCCACTGTAGCCTGCTTTGTTTTATAGCTTCACAATATCCATGCCGTTATATACTTGGTACAACTCGTGATTCATGCGACGCCGCCAGATGCCATTTTCCAGTTTACCGCCGAGTATTGTTCGCAGCACTTTACGCTCGAAGACACCGAAAGCTCTCCGATCGGCCTCATCAATGCCCACGATTCGTGGCCATAAAGGGCTACCGGCAGAATCAACAAAAAGCTGCGGGACTTCGGCTGGCTATGCAACCCGTAGAAAGCCCTGTTCGCGGCTGCAATACGCCTTTTCACCTCGCGGGTACCATCATTATCGCACGTCACTAAAGTACCAAGATAAACAAATTCGTCCACAACTTCAAATTTTTCGCCATCTAGCACCACTTCACTACCAAAACCACTATTGCTCCCACGCTTTCTACCGGCGACCATGTACTTTGTTTTGGTAGAATTTATCGTGAGACCAATCCTTGCTGTCTCCCTCTTAAAAGGCGCGAACGCCTCTTCCACTGCTCTACGGTCGATTCCGATGATGTCGATGTCGTCCGCAAAACCAAGGAGCATGTGCGACTTTGTGATGATGGTACCGTTCCTCTGCACGCCAGCGCTCCTAATCGCTCCTTCGAGCGCGATTTTGAATAGCAAGTTCGCAAGAGCATCTCCCTGCTTCAACCCATCTAAGGTCACGAACGAGGTCGAAATCTCGTCTGCAACCCGTACACATGATTTCGAACCATCCAGCGTTGCACGAATCAGCCTAATTAGTTTCGTAGGAAAACCGTTTTCTTGCATTATCTGCCATAGCTCGTTTCTCTTTACTGAATCGTACGCTGCCTTGAAATCTATGAACAGTTGATGAATCTGCAAGTTGTATTCCCGGAACTTCCCAAAGGTTTGACGCAGGGTAAACATTTGATCCGTCGTTGATCGACCCTCACGAAAACCAGCCTGGTATTCGCCGACGAAGGATTCCTCAAGTGGTCTCAATCTGTTGAACAGAACACGTGATAATATTTTGTAAGCCGAATTCAGAAGCGTGATTCCTCTGTAATTGGCGCACTCCAGCCTGTGTCCCTTTTTGTAGAGGGGACAAACGAGATCATCTAACCAACTAGCGGGCAATTCTTCCTCCTCCCATATCTTGATCAGTATACGGTGGATCATCTGGTGCAGCTGCTCACTTCCGTGTTTGAGAAGTTCGGCCGGGAGCTCGTCCTTCCCCGCAGCCTTACTGTTTTTCAGCTCTCGTATCGCCTTTTTCACCTCTTCTAGCGTTGGTGGTTACACAGCTTGACCATCGTCGTCGATGTATGTTCTGTTTGTAGATGCTCTCTCGTTCTCTCCGTTCAGCAACGTCTCGAAGTACTCCTTCCACCTGGCAGCCACCATCGTTTTATCTGTCAGCAGATTACCTTCACGGTCATAGCACATGGCGGGAGACGGTGCTGTCTTACTCCTCACGCCATTGACAGTTGCGTAAAACCTTCGCATATTATTCTGCTCCATACTTTATTGCGCCTCAGCAATAACGCGTTCCTCGTACTGCCTTTTTTTTCCTGCGATGGGTTCGTTTCTCGGCTGACCTTGCTACCCTGTACCGCTCTCTGTTCTGACGGGTACCAGACACCAACATCCGGCTTCTGGCGACGTTCTTCTCCTCTGTCACTCGTTGGCACTCCTCGTCAAACCACCCGTTCCGGGGGCGCCTCTGAGCTGTACCTATCACCTCTCGTGCTGTTGTGCTCACCGCTCCGTGGACAGCTTCCCACAGATTGTTGAGATTCTCGTTCACGTTGATTTCCGCTATCCGCTCATTCAGCTTCTGGTGGTACTCTGCAGCAACACCATCTACTGTCAAACTCGTAACGGTCGATAGACGCGCTCGAATTTTCGCGACAACGAGGTAGTGATCCGAGTCGATATTAGAACCCCTGAAGGTCCTGACATCTACGACATCCGAGAAATGCCGACCATCCACCAACACGTGGTCGATCTGGGAGCAAGTTTCGCCATTAGGGTGTCTCCAGGTGTGCTTTCGGATATCCTTGCGTGCAAAGTGGGTGCTACTGATGGCCGTATCACGAGCAGCAGCGAAGTTTATCAGCTTAAGGCCATTATCATTCGTTGCAGAGTGAAGGCTCTCTGTTCTAATGATTGGGCGAAAGAATTCCTCTCTTCCGACCTGCGCGTTTGCATCTCCGATGGCAATCTTCACGTCGTGTTTAGGGCACTCATCATAGGTTTTATCCAGGCTTTCATAAAACGCGTCCTTCACGTCATCGGATTTATCGTTAGTCGGTGCGTAGATGTTGATCAGGCTGTAATTGAAGAATTTGCCACGAATCCTCAAAACGCAGATGCGCTCGCTAACCGGTTTCCACCGCATAACCCGCTTCATCTGTTTCCCAATCACTACGAAACCAACTCCGTGTTCTGTTCTATCGCCACCGCTGTAGTAGATATGGTATTTGAACGATGTTTTGGCGATAGGATCTACCGCCCTGAATTCACGTTCTCCAGATCCACTGTACTTCTTGAATAGCAGCCACACTCACATTTACTTTTTTGCAATTCACGGGCCAGAAGGCCCACTCGTCCAGGTTCATTTAACGTTCTGACATTCCAAGAACCGAGTTTCCATTCATTGTCCTTATTTCGTTGCCGTTGGGTCAGTTGCCGAAAATTCCGTTCGTTTTTTCTTCTTCTAATTTAATTTTTCTGAGTATTTTTATAATTCAGTATGCTTCCGTACCAGGGTCACGATACCTACATCGTGTTGATGGGGCTGCCATCTTAGGTTTTGTTGACACGATTCAGAATTTCTTGTTTCAGCCGCTGGATGCCAGACAGAAGCTGTTTGAGCCGCACCAGTTTGAGCCGGTGGACAGACGCTCGGGTTATTGTGTAGATGGGGCTGCCATCTTGGATTTAGCTGACACAATACAGCATTTCTTTTTCAGCCGGTGGATCCCAGACAGACGCTGTTCGAGCCGCACCTCCTGGTGGACAGACGCACGACGATTCGCACCTCTTCAGCCTTGCTATCATCACGATATGGGTTAATCGTGATGACATTGCCCACACCCCGCTACCAGCACATATATGGGCATATACTGGCTGTCATCATCCGACACGTGGAAGCGTGAGGTAGGAGCTTGTGAAGACTAGAGCTATGTTGGACGCTCTTTCCCCTTTCGTTCTACGAGTTTCAATTCCGTCCTAACGCATTGAAACGCCAATAGATTTTCTTCGTCCTACGGATAAACCTGAGTACTGCGGACTCACTCAAGGTGCTTGTCACTTGTGAGCCAGTGTGAACTGTCAAGCGGGAGCCAAACATTCACAACAGGGTGGCCAGATTATTTTTTTTTTATTATCAGTAGCTTTTCAAACCTTTATCGGTAGTTATCGGTAGGCCGTCTTAAGAAGGCTTTCGCGATACTTGAATCCTTTGTGGCTGCTCTGGAACAATACACAGTCCTTCAGTTCTTCTGCAAATGGCCGCTACGTAGGCACTTCCACTTCGAATTTTCAATTACATAAATCTCGGAAATCAGTGGAAACGTGGAGTAACAATTTAAAAGTTGCACGTATCGCAGAAGCTGATATTTGTACACTTAAAGTTTCGAAGTGGTTCCGAGAATAAGGATTTAACAGCGAATCACCTTAAACTAGAAATACTCAGAGGGAGAGATGGGCGGAGAAAACAAAATACAATTCGGCAGCATGGATTTGTACCTAAATTATCTCGCAACCAGCATTTAACCTGACTTTTATTTTTGGATTTTTAATGGAGAACCGAGTGGAGAACACCACCAATCACCACGCGTTGATTGAATAAACACCGTTTGGTGCGACTGGATGGAATTCAACTTTTAAATCTGTGTCAGGGAAATCGCTTTTCGCAGCAACAGTTGTGCAATTACCGTAGCAACAGTTGCACATTCGTGCAATTTCCAATAGTAATATTTTGAAAAATTATAAAGTATTTCTGATCGATTGGTGATAAAATGATTGAATTTGGTCCAGGGGCAGCTGAGTTATTAACGTTCAAAAACTGTCATTTGTGTGTTCCATTTTCGGTTTTCACAAAGTGTACCTCCATATAGAAATATCAGACGTAGTCCTACGTCAAAACTATTTGAATTTGAGAAGCACACGAAACATAAAGGTGATTGAATTTCTGTTCGATTGCAATACTCTCAAATTTAATATAGTAAGAATAAGAAATCCTCGGAAAAAAATCTAATGGGATTGTTTGATTGGCTCAGATTTCGACAGTTCATTTGACTCAAAACATTATCTCCGCCCATCTGTCCCTCTGAGTATTTCTACTTTAAACATGTCGAACTCAATATTTCCGATTCTAATGCTAATTGTGTGCTTTAATTTTGAAAAATATATCGGTTTTCATATATCATATGAAAGAGCTTCGTTTTCTGAGCACAGTGATATTTTTTTCGAACCCACACACTTTCATCTAGATCTTTAAATTAAGATTTAAATCAAAATAATAACTTCACTGGTTGACACTAAACTGACAAACTGACAGCTCGCTCTCATACAAAGTGACACCGAGGGGCGCTAATAAGGTGATTTTTGCAAATGTAATCGTACTTATTTATAATAGTTCTAGTGTACCAAAATTGATGAAATTTTGGGTTTGGGTTCCATTATTAATTCAAATTACGAATATGCATTTACCTCAATACCTTTAAAGAACCCAATTCTGACTACATGGAAAACAAAACATAGGTATTGAACATTTTTCAAGATTACTAAAAATCTGTGATTCTCGGTAGGAAAAGTGAAAAATCGGTAGTTTTTAACCTTTCGTCTGTGAATCGGTAGGCATCCCGAAAATCGGTAGGACTACCGATAAATCGGTAGGTCTGGTCACCCTGATTCACAAGCAGTAAATGCAGTTACTGTTCTTATCTACCGTCAAGCATTGTAATCTCATAAAAATGATTTATACTTTTTCATAACACATTCTTAATTTTAAGCTCAAAGATGAAAACCAGCAGGCTCAGTGATGAAAGTATAAAAACCAGCATAGTGTTTATGAGGCAGCTGAGTTTTCAATTACAGTAAAACATACTTTGGCGAAACATGTATGTAAACAAACTTTGATAGAGTCATGGGGGCTCGAGAACTCCTGGCCCAGAGATTTTGGTGGGAATCAACCGGCAAAGAGCAAACCAGTTTTAAGCTTGAGAAAATTTTCAAGCGAAATAAAATTGGTCGACTCCGCAGTACCCAGGGATAAACGTAGAAAAGGGGGAGCACTTCTTTTGTTTTGAGAACAATGAGCGTAAATATTCATACAATGCGCTCGTATAGGATTTATTTTGAAGCTAATGAACTAACGCATTGGAACAAACCTATTATTGATTTGTGCACGGTGAAATCATTGATATTATTGGTCTTTTCTGATCGATAGAACGGAAATGGGCGATTACGACGAAGTAGCGCTCTACCCTACGTCTTATGCATCTGAATCGCTTATTCACTGGCAAGTTACACTGAAAACGAATCTTACTCAGATAGTGGACTGAGTCACTTTTACTCAATCGTATGGGGAAATTACTAAAAGCGTAGGTACTCATGCGTTGAGTGGCCTACACGCTATTTAAAAACTACCCAAATTTAGGTAGAATCCACCCAGGTTTGTCAAAACTAAACCTACCCAGAAATGGGTAAACTATGTTGGGAGTGACAAGTTGACAAATGAACAACATCGTACGATCGCTTTCTAAAGAATTCCGTCCCTGAAACGATTATCACTTCTAGTCGAACTTCAACAATGAACTTCTTCGTGATTGACCCAAGTTGAACACCGGGACGCACGCCTACCATCAGTGTTGGAAAAGTTCACCAACACTCACTATGACTCGCGAACTTTTCCCTTGGTGAACTTCGTGAAATATCGCGATCTTTTCCAACGCTGCCTACCATATGTGTTATGGAGGCCCCTAAATCATCTATCACAGTCGAGTTATTCCTGCCAGCGACCTCCAGCCGTCCCTGTCCTGTGTGTGGATGTGAAGAAGGGGTCTTCCAAAACCCTATCTCAGGCTAGTACGACGGTATTTCGAACAATCCACATTCTGAAATGTATTATGCTTACAGCCGATCATTTCCGATAAAAGCATAACGTGCTTTATTCAACTCGACTGTCGGACGCACACTTGCCACTAGCGTTGTGTCTTCCAAACTCCAACCGTAGGCAAGTACAATCAGCAAGCAACAACTTCTCTGCCTGAAAAATGCTTGCCTTCCAGAGTGTCATCGTATATGTCTGCTCCTAGACAATTGTGGTCTGAAAATGACATTAACAGTATACCAGCCCCATCATGCCAGATGTCGAGACGCACTATAGAAAATTCACCGGAAGCACGCAGATCCTATGATCTAGTCCTGCCGAAAAGTGGCAGCGTACACTATTATGATGAATCAACGTCTGTTTGTTTACTGGGACGCCCTGCCGTTGCCATCATGGGAGCCCCGAGCCCCCCGCCACAGTCTAGCCGTTCCTGCCAGCGACCTGCAGCCGTCCCCACCCTGTGTGCGGGCCTGATGAAGGGGTCTTCCAACCACTCGTTTATGGAAAGTATGAACTTGTCCATGTAAATTCAACTGTTGATCCGCCGCTTGGTTTCAGTTCATCTTCGCTTTCCCCGCTTTCACCGTTCTCCCGCTCGGATCCTGGACAAGTTACCATTGACACGGCTCGCGTCGAACCCTCTAGTGGTTTACGAGTCTACTATCAGAACACCAGGGGACTCATGAGTAAATTGGACGATGTGATGAATATGACGTTTATTTATTCACGGAAACATGGCTCGATGGGAGGATCAATTCAGTGCAACTGTTTGGCGACTGTTTTACTGTCTACAGACCGTAATTCATCCAACAGCATTCGTACTCGCGGTGGTGGTGTCATCGTCGCTGTTTCCAACGCACGGATCGACTGTTCATTTGTACGGTCACTAATGGAATTCGCGTGTGTTGTCTGGAATCCCTACCAAGCAGTATGGAGTACACGATTCGAAGCTGTTCAACGTAAATTCGTCAGATACGCACTGCGCTATCTTCCTTGCAGTGACCCGCTGAATTTACCACCGTATGTTGACCACTGTCGTTTGATGGGTTTGGATACTCTTGCTGAGCGACGAAACGTATCGCAGGCCGTCTTCATTGCTAAAGTCTTGCTCGCAGAATATGATGTTCCTGAGTTACTGGCCAAAATTAATCTGTATGCTCCTGCCCGAACACTCCGTCCGAGAGCTTTGCTACATGCAACCAACTATGCTGCAAACAGTTCCTTTGTCGCCATGATTCATGAATCCAACGAAGTATTTGACCTATGTGGCGATGAGAACCTCCCCGCGATGAAGATGCCCTAACGTCGACGGCGCCGTACTCGGTACACTGGGACAGCGAGTGCCAACTGACACCGACAGACAGATGAGCGTGTTGTTTATGATTGATAAGAGTGATAGTGCCGTGATAACACCACGCGTGCATTCATTGAAAGCGCTATTAAAGTCTAGATAAACCTAGTTAGTTAGTATATACAAATTAAAATTAGTATTTACAGTTACTACAAGTAAGTAAATCTTCAAATATAAAATGTGAAATTATATGCTAAAGCTTACATCTAACACGCAAAATTTACTATCCTAGTTTCGTAACCTAAAATTGAAAAACCACCTAAAGGGAAGAATCTCGTTGTTAAAGTGAAGATACTGAAAATTTGTAGGTTATATTATATATATTCTAAACATGTATACTTATAATAAAACACTTACAGCTAAAGCATAATCCAACAACAACAACCGTGTATTGGATCGCTTGAAAGAGTTTCAGTGGCTACAACCTACCTGAATTTGACATCAATGCTTCCAGATGTCGTCATCATTTGCTGTCGGCCGATTTTTAATTTTTAATGAGTGACTAAATTTAGTTTTAAGTGTTTCATCGAGACCACCAAGTCAAATTGACTGTAATAATAATAAATAAATGAATGCGATCGACTTTGTTCATTTGTGAACTTGTCACTCCCAACATAGTTTTCCCATTTTTGGGTAGGTTCAGTTTTGACCGATCTGAATAGAGTACACTTTTGGAAATTTCTCCATACGAATGAGTAAAAGTGACTCACAACTGAGTAAGAGTTACTCACTCTCTGAGTTAGTTTCGTTTTCAGTGTACAACACAACAAACACCCCTGTTTATCACTCGACAGTCCATGGTCCATGACTGCTGCTGATAGTCTAGCTAGGCGTTATAGAAATGAAACGTCGAACACGTATGTATGAGAGAAACAAAACACGAGTTCATTTTAGAGCTTCGAAAATGTAGAGCCCTGACAAGGATAACTACAGATCTCTTCCCAAAATTATGGGAGTTTGAACTGCAACAGCAATGAGGTGTTTATAAAAACATGATGATTTTTGGATGACTTTGAAGTCGCCGGTTGACTATAAATCTCATACTAAAATTTTGGGAGGTTAGTCTGCAACTACAGGGCGTTATAGGTGTCATTAGAAATTTCATTAGTTTTTTTTCTACTTCAAGCAAGATGGCGTTAAGGATGACTACAAATCTCCTCCCAATATGTGCAGCAGGGTGTTTAGGGTCTATAGAAACTTGCTGTATGAGGATGTTCTAAGGAACTATTGATTTGAATTCGATTATTTTTGCATGACTTTGAAGTAGCAAGATGGCGTTAAGGATTACTACAGATCACCTAAACAAATTTGGTAGTTTGAGGTTAGTTTGAGAGTAAATCTGCCAAAAAAGGGCGTTTTGGGGTGTTTTTTTAGAAACTTCATTATTTTTTTGATGATTTTGAAGTATCAGAAGGGTGCTTCGAAACACTACATATCACCTCGAAAATTTGTTTGGAGTTTGAACAGCAACATCAGGGCGTTTAGGGTATCGATGATGCGTGTTTGGATGGGTTTGAAGTATCAGATGGACGTTCTAAGTGACTATTGATTTTTTTCCTTGATTTGTTTTCCGTGCTGAACACCAATGCTACCGACGCCAGGGAGGCAGCTCCCACACCTGGACCCTACCTATCGACCCATCAACTCATGAACCGGGGACCAACGGCTTTACTTCCCATCCGAAGGAAGGCGTGATCGTGATCAGAGATGTTATGCCTCAGAACATCCCGGCGGTGCCGACTGGGATTGAACCCAGGTCTGCTGGGGTGAGAGGTAATCACGATTACCACTACACCACCGGAGCCGCTGGCAAGTGACTATTGATCTCTTTTGAAAATTTTGAGAGATTGAATTGCAATAACAGAATATTTGGGATATGTATATACATTTTATAATTGTTTTGATAGCTTAAAAGTATATCGTGTGGATGAAAAACATGCGCAGTGGGCGCATAGGGTGCGAACTTAAAATCATTTGAGATGGCCACCCAAAAAACATTGAAAGCTGAATAAGAGCTTGTACATGCAAAATTTCGCTTCTTCTGCAATTTTTTAGCTTATTCAGCTTTTAATCAGTCCAAATTGTTTGTTGGGCATGGCCCCCCTGGCTCCCTCTTGCAAACGCCACTGACAGTGTTCACGTGAGTAAGACGCATTTAAAATTAACTTCAAATCCTCAGAAAAAAGCCATTATTCATTCACCAAACACTCATGCGACAGATTGTGGATCGGATTGTTAAATCTCTATGTAGAAACCCAAAGCTGCAGCCGAGCTGAGACGTGCGGAACGCCAGCGACCAGGGCAGAGTGGGAGGCCATCAGAGCGAACAACGCCGCCTGTCTGCAGAAAACATGAAGTTGCGGGAAATGTTATAATGAAGAGCGAAAGAATATTAAAAAGTAAAAAAAAACAAGTAAGTATGTCCAAGTGTTCCGTGCACTGTGGAGCAGGACCCACTCTCGAATCTCCGGCGATTTTCCCAGTCAGTTGAAGCGCACCATGCATTAGCACCCCCTTCCAATCTCCTCCATCATTCGAAATCGTTTCGAGAGCAAACTCCTGCCGTGGAAGTCGAACGAAAAGAATTTTGAGAATTGTGTGGCTTTTGCTGAATAAAATATTACAATTTTAACTTTTCTCTTCGCTGTTGCTGTTTTCCCATCCATCCATCCATTCACTCACTCCCGGATTTCAGAGGACCTTCATAGAACTCGAGTGCCGAAACCCGTGAGTGAGGACATCGCTGCAGCGCCACCGTTTGGTGGATGGTTGAAAAATTTATGAATGTATTTTTAAACCACCCACTTGATTCCGCGTTCTTGGCTGTCCTCGGTTCTTGAGCCCGGGAAAACTTTCGGTCAGATTTATGCACAATAGAGAAGGGCTGCCTTAGTGATTCAGATTTGGTTGGGATTTTTTTGTTTCTCCTTTTGACTCGGTATGCTTTGTTACTTTTGTGCGATACATTTTACTTCTAGAACTCCGGCCGCTCTGGGCACTGCAGTAGTGGTATTGCGATGGACTTTGTAAAGAGTTGTTCAGTGTAAGAGTTGGTTGGTACGTCATCTTTGGGCCATATTTATAGCTTTGTTCGAGCACTCTTTAGTCCAAAGGCTGCCAAATTTACATTCCCAAAATTATATGGAACCCAAAGCATACCATAATGGAACGAAATTACGAATCGGGTCCTTTCAAGTTCGAGGAAATCTAAAAAATCCACTGTGTTGACCACCAAGTTAGCTTAATTTTTCGTTCTCGGTCATTGTGCATCCTGAATTCATATGTTCATGTTATTTCCACAGAAATAAAACCGAAACCTAAGCTTTATGGCATAGAAAACGTGATCCATCTATTTTGTATTGGATGAAAAAATTTCCTCCTGTGAGAGGAATAAAGATTATTTTCTAATTAATCAACTTCGTGCTGGGACATGGGGCCAGATGAGAGTTGGAAATGAATTCCTGTTCACGAATCGTAATGAAATACGATTTTTCATCCCATCCTTCTGGCTTGGACTTTGATTTGTGCCATTTCATCTTGCAGTGGGATTAACAGTCCCGATTTTCTATCAACCTTAACAGCGCTCTTACGGTTCGTGCTTCGAACTACGACAATCACCATCAGTTCACTGTGGAGGGAAAGTGACTTACTTTCTCGCTGTTTCTTCGGTTGTCCAATTCCTCCAGATCGTTTCCCACACTCCGCGCTTTTCGACAATTGCCGTCCGGTGTGTGCGCTGATCCTTGATGCGAATCCACTTTTTTTCTCCACTCCCCCGTAACCATTCCCCAAATCGTTTTACCAGCTTTTGCCTCGTGCAGACCTTTTTTCGGGATCGAAACGCGACCCTACTTGATTTCCTCTATATTTTTTTCCTGTAGGTTCCAGTCGTCGCCAGCAGCCACCGAAGATCGAAAATAAATCCTATATACTTAAGAAAATTATTGATTGAAAAGTGTAACATATTAAAATTGGGGATTTCCGAGCGGACGCAGCCTTCCTGATAGAAGAAGCAGAATCTGAGCTGGTGAAACGAGGAGGATTTCGATTTAGAGTGGCGGAAAAAAGTGCGAAACAGAGATGAGGGGAAAAAAAACCGTTCGAGCGAGAGTAAAAGCGTTCGGGAAATTTAGGGAAAGGAGCAAAAACGAAATTGTAACATTCTCCAATTTCTTTAATTAATCTTGCGGAGAGTGGATGTTTTTGTCCTTAGGATAGCTAAATGGATGGTTGGTGATTGTGTCGCGGACGTAGACGCGTATGGATGTTTGCAATACCATCTTGAAGCACCGTCTATAGATTCTGGAAGTTTCTTCACAAATCGGTGTGGAATAACTTTGGATCTGAGTAGGCTGTGCGTGTGTTCGAACCTGCCGTTGTTTTTTCCGTGGAGTTTTTTTTTATCTATAATCGGTTGCTGATCTGCCCATAACCAGCCCCAGGAGACAATTTCTAGTTCCTCATTCTAGTTCCCTATTATTTGCCGGAACAGCGAAGCCAAGTAGAACCTCCACAAGGCGTCCCATCATTTGTCCCATCATTAGTTCCATCATTCGGTGAGTCGCAGCGTTGAACCTGACTATTGGCCACGAAAAGGCTTGCCAATGCACATCAAAATTCGACTATATACATCCGAACATTTCAAGCATAACTTTTCAAAAGGACGTAAGTCGCAAAAATAAACAAATCGATATTTTGCATCAAAACGAATATAAAATACATGCTTTTCCTACGAGTTGTTGAAAAACAAGGTCCCTATATGACCTGCTTTCATTGTTTTTAAAATGGTGTTGATACACCCTTTTATTGTCAACATGACTTAACTGTTAAAATTTGATGATAACACCAAAACTGCAACTAATCATGTGTTTCACTTATACATTTTTGCCAAAGCATCAGCCTTATACATTCCATAAGACAAACCACATAGGTCCTACAAGAATGTATAAAAGGTATGTGTGACCGCTTATACATTTCATTTGACACATGAGCTTCATTAACTTTTTGTAAGGCGTCTGCTTATTAGTTGACTTATACATTTTATGAATAAACAGCAATAGACATTTGCCAAAAGGTACAAGGAGATTTTTATCCGTGCAGTGAAGCGTCGTATGTGAAAAAAACAAAGCAACCACTATCAATCAGCAGATACGTCAAGTTATTTCTAAGTAGATACAAAATGGATTTCAACGGGATTCAGCTACTGCTAGGGAAGTTTTATTAAATATTCTCAACTAAAACCTAAATATTATAAAATTTTTTTAGATGTAGCCACCCAGCTTGATGAGTCAGAACAGTTTTCATCTGCACATATTCCCAGCGTGGGATATTTCGAGGAAGTGGAAACAGTTCCGCAAGAAGGATTGCCTCCAAGCCTAGATCTAAACGTTCACGATGATGCTTCTCCTCGTCAGAATAATAACAACGCTTTACGACAATCGGTTGATGATATCCGAGCCGCTTTACATCCGGTTACGATGAAGTCTTTGTTTGAATCCTGCAAAAAACGCTGTGAAATGTTTGTTTTTGTATTTCCAGGAGCAACATGTTTATTAATTCAAAAGTATTCTAATAAAATTGCACTTTAATCTTGACTTTATTATTGAACATACACATTCACATACTCTTCTGACCAGGGCTTTCCTTATACGAAAAAAAAAACAAATCTGACAGCAGATAATGCGATGACCCTCTCATCTCCGCTTTTAACATCAATTATTTCACTACTCTGGCTAGTTATGTAAATAAACCAACCATCCGGCAATTCCTCAATGTTTTTCGAGCTGCCGACGTATCTTCACTGCAAAGCAAAAACCGGTGTATCTGATTTGACGTATGTGAAAACCCTCCTGTCAAATTGACGAATCATGCAGGGTGTATGTAACAATCAAGGTGTGATACCGACGAATCAATCAGGGTGTATGTGAGTAGTACACAAGTAAAAGGTGTATGATTTTGTTTTATCAAAAGTCTTGTCCGTGTTTGCAAAACTCAACATTTTTCACAATTCTCTTAAACGCAATCCCTTTATCCAACTAATAGCACAAACAGATTTAAAAAATAGCATTAACTTTTAAATAGGATTTAATAATCTCATATAGACATTGCTATCCAATGTTCCTAATTTCATATCAAATGTTACATACGTCCTTTTGAAAAGTTATGCTTGATTTGTTTATCTCAAATCGAAGGAAGACATTCCGCGCAACTACCATAAACCGGACTAGTTCACGTTGATATTCGTCAAGCTTCGTCAACAATTTGGAATTCTACATCAACACATGTCAGGCAGCCTTCCGGCTCAATTGGCTAAACTTGGTGAGTTCGTTCCTTTTCGTAAATTTTTATCTTTTCAAACCAGTAACGTTGGGAGATCACGTTTTTGTGGTGCGTTACTGGTATAAGATCTGCCACCGAACCCTAGTCGTGACAACTTCAAACTAGGGAATCAAGATTTTGCGGTAATCAAAGGATCACATTTTAGTCCTTGTTACTTTTTAAGACTTGATAATAGTGACAAGACTCGGGTAGTGACCACCGCGCCGTTATGCATTTCTATATTGTATATTTCAAATCAAAAATATTGTTTATGTTAATAGATTTCACATGATCCGTTTCCCTTTGTCATTCTCTTTTTCCTTTCTCTCTTCTCTTTTCATTATTCGCTTTTAATGGCGCTATAGCCATAAGTCATAAATGGCTAGGACAAGAGTTAAGGCCCAAGCACAATGACAGCGGAAGCAGAACGGCAACGGCTAGCGACGGCAAATTTTTTTTTGACTGCATGCAAGTCAATAAGATTGCACGTATTCATCGCGGAGCGGCAAAAACGGAATTGTACTAAACCGCGCTTTTTTTTTCAAAATAATCAAAACAAGCGGCAGCGGCAAGACCGAAAACGAAGTTCAAAGTGAAAAAAATGGATCCATCTGAGAGTGGTTGTGAGAGTGATTCGGTATTTGTCGAAGATTTTAATTAGAATTTTTTTTTTTTTTTTTTTTTTTTCGTAGTGATCCAGTGGCAGCAACTTGCTAAAACTCTACACTGGACCCCTTTTATTGGTAAATTTTGCTTCTATGAGCCTCTATTTTAAATCAACACACAGACGTTCCTAGGCTATGGTGCCCGTTTGGTCACTGTTGTTTTTGTGCTGATCCAAATAGTTTTGATAATATAATTGCGCATTCTTGTTTTTTTAAAAGGTTGATTTTCGTCCCAGTCTTGTCTTCTGTCGTCACTTATTTTGTCATTTTGTCTTGTGTATTAACCCCCACTTGTCTTGTTTATTGTGTCAACTTGTGTCTATTGTCCTTCCCCATCTGTTACTCTGTCATGACTAATTTCATTGATATATAAAAATAGTAATAACAATTACGGGATAATATGGTTATTTCTCGATTACTTTTTCAAAGGGAAGCACCAGCTCCTGCAAACAATGCATCCGATCGTCGATCCGGCGCAACCGGCATCTCGCACACGCTTATCAACACCACCAGCAGGTAGAGGAAAATTTCCCCTATCTGATGATAGTGCCAGCACGCGCGGGCGAGCCACCAGTTACGCCAAATCGACGACCAAACGCACCGCCTACAAAAGCCGATACGCATCCTTGAAAAAGTTATCGAGATTTCTACTAATTAATGAATTATTGACAATTACCTCTCGTGATCCTTGGCTCTGATTTTAACTTACCACTTTTTGATTATTTATCAAATACCTCTCCCAGAATATATAGCTCCCCGATGCTTTGTTGGTTTCTGGTCTCATTTGGATTGGTCCTGAATTTGTTTGACATCCTGTTCGAAGTAATTCTTTGAGTTCCAGCTTGTACGTGTCTCACGTCATATGATTCGCCATTCATAAAGATAATGGGTTAAAAGGGAGTAAAACATACATAAATGTAGATTAGTATTAGTTGTACTTGATCCAAACAATAGAAAGAAGCATAGATGACTTAGTAGAAAAATAAAACTAATAAATAACTAAAAGTGCAATGGATAAGTGTTAGTTCCGGGATCATTTTAGTGTTAGTAGTTATGTTAGTTTTGATCCGTATTCAGCCCTGCTGGCCCCTCAAGCCCTATTTGCAGCAATTGTGATAAGATTATGCGACACTGCTACTACTACTATGTTAGATGAATGACTTGTCAATTTTCGCAACGCAATGTCTTTCAATAAATCACTCAATCAATTTGATGTTTGAAAATTTGCTCAAAAGGGCTTTGTTGACACATCATACCTTACCGAAAACTAAAGCACAACAATCCTAATTCTTATTTCAAACCTATCAACATATTTAACACATCTTTCCTAAAATTTCACTTGTTCGTAAGCGCCTGGTTGAAGATATGACTTTCGCTATTGACATTGTCTGTAATTAACAAATACACTAAATAGGAAGATTTATTATACAACTTCATAGGCTAGTCGCCTCCCTAAGCGACCCCCCGCGTCCTATCTCTTATGTTAATTAACTTTCTGAATTCTATAATTGAAGTTTATATAATAAATAACTGAAATCTCTAATCTACCTACACAATCATAACCCATGCTTTTAAACTACAATTTAACGTGTTTCAAGTACTTCTGGCTTTTACATATATTAATTATATCTTTGTTCGTCCCAGATGACACCTTCAAGTGACTAAAATGCTTCACTTTGAAGTTAGTTTCCAAGCTAATTTTAAATTGTATATTGTATAGGGTAAATGTTCCAACTACGCTCTCACGTTTCCACTATGTGGTACCACAAAAATACATATGGGTATGTCACAATAGAAGCACACCACAGTGGAAATCCCGAGCCATAGTTCAAACACTTATCCCAAATCAAAATGAAGCACATATAAGATTAGTTACAATACCATGTACAAAAATGATGTTTAACATTGTTTTCTGAGTAATACTTCAATGAAAACAACAATGAAAGCTTGTCACGCAAATATAAGGAGCACCGTTGGGCACTTTCTGAAATATTTCAATAGTATAATTCCCTTGCAAAACCAAATAAATCTATCTGCGTAAAACTAAATAAATTAAGAGTGATTTGCGGCAAAACCCGCCAGTATCACACCCAACGTCAGTGCCTATAGGTAAGCGTACTACGACGCGGCTCTCAATTAAAGGAGTAACAAGTGTGATACTATCACTGCTAGACTAGATCTTTGGTTCTCTCATGCAGCGGTTTATCAGAGAGGGGAAGCTTAGTAATCCCCATCGCCTGCCCATGTCGCCATTCTATCGCGGCATGAGCCAGCAACGCCGACCATAAACCTACCGTCTCCAACACTCCACTATAAAGCATGAAATTAGGCCCGCCCACCAACAGCAAGGTGCAAAAACTAGCCAAGGGGAGGGATTTTAATTTGAAATTTATTAACTGCATAAAAAAGCATTCCGCGATTTATGCCAAATCTTCGAAAGAGTTCCGGAACTCCGGAAAAAAAGACAAAGCTTGGCGTGAGGTGGCCAATGAGACGCAGATCAATGGTAAGAAAATGTGAAATCTCTGTTTTTCATTTAAATTATGTAGTATTTATTTTGTTTGTTTTGTAGAAACGGAGGCCAAAAAGAAATGAAAAAATGTGAGGGACCGGTTCGTGAAAGAAAACCGTAAGGTTAATAAAACATCGGCATCCGGAGCAGGAAGCGACTGCCACTGCGAATTTCGGTAGTAAGTTTTTTTTTCAAACTTGATTTTATATTGTAAAAATGTAATAGATTGCGGTGTTTTCCAGCACCGTTGGTAATTACCGTAGACAAGAACCTACGCCGGCAGAAGAACTATCGGGTACAGAGCCACTCGTAGAAGAAACATTTATTGAGGAAAACTGGGAAACCCAAGCGGCCAGCGAAACGGTTGAAAGTAGGGTCCAAAGGCAGCCGAAGAAAAGAAAAACGGATATCATCGAAGCCCGGATCAATACGATTCTAGACCAAGTCGAAGGCATGGTGTCTGATCCGCAAGGCAGACGTCATGAAGCTTTTGCTTCATACTTAACATCTCGTTTAGAGATGCTTTCTCTAAATGTAGCTCGAGATCTCGAAGTGGAATTCACCTGTCGGGTGAATTATATTTTGGATCTATATTCAGAATAAACGTAATCAGTTGTTTTGCTGGTGAATATACATGGAAATACATTAAATATGTCAGAGAAATGCTGTAGACTTTACAGAAATTCTATGGATTTTAGAGAACATCACTGTACTCCAGGAAAATTTTGTAGACTTCAGGGAATACCAGTGGACTTCCGAGAAATTCTGTGGACTTCAGGAAAATGTTGTGAACTTCAGGGAGGATCTGCGGACTTTAGGGAAATTCTGTAGACTTCAGGGAAGATCTGTGGACTCCAAAGAAATACTGTGAACTTCACAGAAGATCTGCAGATGCCAGGGAAATACTGTGTACTTCACAGAAATTCTATCGATGTTTGGGAACATCACTGAACTCCTGGAAAATTTTGTAGACTTTAGGGAAGATCTGTGGACTTTCGGGAAATTATATGGACTTCAAAGAAGTAATGTGGAATTCAGGGAGGATCTGTGGACTTCAAGGAGGACCTGTAGAATTCAGGTAAATTAAGTGGACTTCAGGAAGGATCTATGAACATTATGGAAATTCTATGAGCCTCAAGAAGATATGCGAGCTTCAAAGAAACTTCTCGGTCTTTCGAAAAATTCTGAATTCGGACTTTTGAAAAGAGCTGTTGACTTCAGGGAATTTTTGTAGACTTCAGGAAAGTCTTAAGTACACAAAAGTTCGCTGAAGTCCACAGCTTATTCCTTAAGTCCGCAGTTCCCTGATATCCGCAGATGTTCCCTGAATTCTTTAGAATTTACCTGAAATCGATGGATCTTCCCTGAAGTCCGCAGATCCTCCATAGTGTTCACACAATTTTCCTGACGTCCACAGAATTTCTATGAAGTCCGTAGATTTTCCTTGAAGTCTATTGAATTTGTCTGACATTTGCAAATCTTCCCTAAGATCCGCAGATTTTTCCTGAAGTCTGCAAAATTTTCTTGATGTCCACAGATCTTTCCGAGGTCCTCAGAATTTCAGTCCACACTATTCCTTTGAAGTTCACCGATCTTCTTTACAGTCTACAGAATTTATCTACAGGTGTTCTCTGAAGTCCGAAGATCTTCCATGATGTTCATAGATGTTCCCTGAAGCCCTTAGGCATTTCCCTGAAGACCACCGACCTTACATAAAATCCTCAGAATTTTCTTAAGTCCGCAGATCCTCCCTGGAGTTCACAAAATTTCCATAAAGTCCGCAGAACTTCCCTGAAGTTTATATAATTTCTCTGAAATCTGTAGATCCTCCCACAAGCCTACTGAATTTACTTGACATCCTCAGGTCCTCCCACAAGTCCACATAATTCCTAAGTCCACAAAATTTCCCTAAAGTCCACAGATCCTCCTGCTAGTCAAACGTGCTCAGATCGTTCATGCTGACATGACTGGTTCCCGGCAATTTGGTTACTAAATTTCAAGATTGAGCCACTATTTGTAAGGTATGACTATCTACTTTTTAACGGAACAGACAAGGAACCGATTGGACTCGTGGTTGGCTAGTCGGTTAATTCTACTAGTATTGTATCACTTTCACTTTCACTAATTCACTATCACTTTAAAACATAACTATACCAGATACACGGAAACAAATCCGATTCCATTTTCATGAATAAAAAATCATGAAATGAAAAAACTTTCCATCCCATGAAATCGTAACAATAATTCATGATTTCGTCATGGAAATTCATGATTTCATAATGCAGTGGAATCAAGACCGCTACAAGCGTTACACATACTTGGCAAACCGTGTTCATAAACCACACTACATATGTATCTCTTATACGCCTTTTGTCTTCCATCTTATACAATTACTGATAGTCTAGTGGTCAAAGTATGGGTTTAATGATCTCAAGGTTCTTGGTTCGAATCCTGTCTGAGGCTTTATTTTATTCTTTTTTACATTTTTTGGCTAAAAATTTAACCCATGAATTTAGCTCATGATTTCAACTCGGATGATTCATGATTTTGGGAATGTTTGCTGCGTTACGCAAAAGTTGCTCACGATATCATGAATATTATTCATGGTGTATTTTCATAACATGAAAATACGCTGTGTTCATGAAATCATGAGTCACATTTCTCATTTCGGAGATCGGATTTTTTCCCGTGTACGCATTTCGTTTACTATTTACAAACTTCTTCAGTGTCTAGTCATAGACTTGACTTGGCATAGTCTATGACTATTTCGGAGACGAACCAGCGTTCGGCTGAAAGTCTTCTTAATAAAGATAACTAACTTACTACCTAACTAACTTACTAGTCTATGAATATACACTGAAGAAGTTTGAAGTTACACAGCAAAAAAATATGTTTATTTTCACATCAAAGTGGATGCACATCAATCGTGTCGAATACGGTGTAATATTACTTGTAAAAAAGGACAAAATTATCATTAATACTGAACTGACATTACATTGCTTTTACTGCATTTGTTTATTTGTGTGGCCATAAAAATTACATGAGATTTTCGACATGATTGAAGTGCATCCTCTTGGATGTAACATTAAAATTAATTTTTTGCTGTGTATGGTCATATGGTTTAAATAAGTACTTCCCGGATAAATAAAAATATGCCACAAGTAAACCATTATAAAGACATTGTCTCATGACATATAATATACTCTTTTGATCAAGATGAGGTTTGAATATATATCTTATGTTATACCTACTAATCTTATAAGAGACAGCAATGTAAAGAACTGTTTTCCAGTAACCTGGCAGCAGAATCGATCAAATTTTGGCAAATTTCCTCTATGTTCAAGATTGTATGCAATTTAGTAGTCAACTTTTAGGAATTGATCATTTTCCCCCAGATATCCAGAGACCGTTTTCTGGTCACCCGGCTGCAAATCAATGTGTTGATGGGTTATTTTTCCTCTATGCTCATGATTGTATGTAATTTAGAAGAAATCGCGGATTTTCAGGCCTACTTTCAAAAATTTACCATTTTTCCGGTGATTCCAGATATCCAGAAGACCATTTTGTGGCCACCCGGTAGCAGAATCTATATGGCGATGGAATCCTCAATGCGCATGATTGTATGCAATTAGAAAAAAATCGTGAATTTTCAGGCCTACTTTCAAAAATTTACCATTTTCCCGGTGATTCCGGATATCCAGACGACCATTTTCTGGCCATCTGGAAGAAGAATGTATATGTTGATGGCATATTTTCTCTATGCTCATCATTGCATCCAATATAGAAAAAATCGCGGATCTCCAAGTCTACTTAAGACCATAAACAAAACTATTCAAAAGTCATTTTTAACGGATGTCTCGAATCATCTAGTTGACCATCCCGTGGTCCTCAGGGTCCATATTCCGATCACAACTCCAAATTCATTCTGATAAGACGTTTATGAGTGGTTTCGAAAAAACTGTGGAGCTCTAAGAACACTACATCAGTTTCACGATTTGACCACCTTTAAGGGTTATGTGGAATTTCCGGCGGACCATCTCGTGATCCTCAGGGTTCATATTCCGGTCACAACACTGAATTCACTCTGATAAGACGTCTATGAGTGGTTTCGAAAAATAAAACACGGATCTCTGGGATCAGTTTCATGAATTAACCACTTTTACGGATAAGCCGGATTTTCCGGAGGACCATGCCGTGGTCCCAGGGATAACATTTGTGTCACATCTCCGAACATCATCGACCAATTTTACGGATATTTGTCTTTGTCTTTGTCTTTGTCTTTGTCTTGTCTTTGTCTTGTCTTTGTCTTGTCTTTGTCTTGTCTTTGTCTTGTCTTTGTCTTGTCTTTGTCTTGTCTTTGTCTTGTCTTTGTCTTGTCTTTGTCTTGTCTTTGTCTTGTATTTGTCTTGTCTTTGTCTTGTCTTTGTCTTGTCTTTGTCTTGTCTTTGTCTTGTCTTTGTCTTGTCTTTGTCTTGTCTTTGTCTTGTCTTTGTCTTGTCTTTGTCTTGTCTTTGTCTTGTCTTTGTCTTGTCTTTGTCTTGTCTTTGTCTTGTCTTTGTCTTGTCTTTGTCTTGTCTTTGTCTTGTCTTTGTCTTGTCTTTGTCTTGTCTTTGTCTTGTCTTTGTCTTGTCTTTGTCTTGTCTTTGTCTTGTCTTTGTCTTGTCTTTGTCTTGTCTTTGTCTTGTCTTTGTCTTGTCTTTGTCTTGTCTTTGTCTTGTCTTTGTCTTGTCTTTGTCTTGTCTTTGTCTTGTCTTTGTCTTGTCTTTGTCTTGTCTTTGTCTTGTCTTTGTCTTGTCTTTGTCTTGTCTTTGTCTTGTCTTTGTCTTGTCTTTGTCTTGTCTTTGTCTTGTCTTTGTCTTGTCTTTGTCTTGTCTTTGTCTTGTCTTTGTCTTGTCTTTGTCTTGTCTTTGTCTTGTCTTTGTCTTGTCTTTGTCTTGTCTTTGTCTTGTCTTTGTCTTGTCTTTGTCTTGTCTTTGTCTTGTCTTTGTCTTGTCTTTGTCTTGTCTTTGTCTTGTCTTTGTCTTGTCTTTGTCTTGTCTTTGTCTTGTCTTTGTCTTGTCTTTGTCTTGTCTTTGTCTTGTCTTTGTCTTGTCTTTGTCTTGTCTTTGTCTTGTCTTTGTCTTGTCTTTGTCTTGTCTTTGTCTTGTCTTTGTCTTGTCTTTGTCTTGTCTTTGTCTTGTCTTTGTCTTGTCTTTGTCTTGTCTTTGTCTTGTCTTTGTCTTGTCTTTGTCTTGTCTTTGTCTTGTCTTTGTCTTGTCTTTGTCTTGTCTTTGTCTTGTCTTTGTCTTGTCTTTGTCTTGTCTTTGTCTTGTCTTTGTCTTGTCTTTGTCTTGTCTTTGTCTTGTCTTTGTCTTGTCTTTGTCTTGTCTTTGTCTTGTCTTTGTCTTGTCTTTGTCTTGTCTTTGTCTTGTCTTTGTCTTGTCTTTGTCTTGTCTTTGTCTTGTCTTTGTCTTGTCTTTGTCTTGTCTTTGTCTTGTCTTTGTCTTGTCTTTGTCTTGTCTTTGTCTTGTCTTTGTCTTGTCTTTGTCTTGTCTTTGTCTTGTCTTTGTCTTGTCTTTGTCTTGTCTTTGTCTTGTCTTTGTCTTGTCTTTGTCTTGTCTTTGTCTTGTCTTTGTCTTGTCTTTGTCTTGTCTTTGTCTTGTCTTTGTCTTGTCTTTGTCTTGTCTTTGTCTTTGTCTTTGTCTTGTCTTTGTCTTGTCTTTGTCTTGTCTTTGTCTTTGTATTTGTCTTAGTATTGCCTTTGCCTTTGTCTTTGAAATTTGCGTTGCATTTGGGTAATTTGTGCCAACTTGTGACGTAAAAATAACCACTGAATACTTGAACATTTTCCTGATCCACGGTGTCACATCCAATTTGAATCTTATTTCCAGCTATCATACAGAATCAGGCCCAAAATCCCTTCCAACGACACGCTCCCTCCAGATATTAAGGTTATCAGAAAGAAATTAAACTTTATTATATCACACAGCGAACAAGCAACGTTTCATCCTGGCCTTAGCACAAGTCACCCTCTGTTTCTCCCTTAGCATTCTTTCATCCTCTCAAGTACAGGAGGACAGGATGGGTACAGGATCGGCTGCAGCACCCACGTCTTGGGTGGCCAATTCCTCCCCGCTGCTTCGATATAACCAACAAAGGAAAAGAACAGTAGGAAAGATACAAAAGTCCCAAAAAAAGAAGGCGACCAACGACGACGACCGACGAACGACTTAAATGTCAGAAAGCATTTTCTTATCACACGCACTTGACGTTTTCCGTTCGTGTTGCCCTTATGGAAAGTCTTATTCCGTTTCCACCCACACGGCTCACTGCTCGTAAAAAGAATTTCTCTGCCGTTGCGTTGCCGTACACATTTGCAAAAGGGCCTGGTCTATCGAACAACAACAACAACAACAACAACAAAGCGGGGAAATGCGAACGAAGCGGCAGAGTGACGTTGGAAAAGGATAATTTTTTGTGACAACTCTGAAGCGAAACGAGGTTTACTTTCCGCTAGGATGGCGCGATATAGGCTTTCCACTTCCACACCATACCGGCCTGCAGATGGGGGGGTTCGTCCCTTTTGCTTTCAGTGGTAGTGGGTGGTACATAGGGTAGTTGCCGTGTGCGTATAAAGTATCTTCTCCAGCCCGCGCCGGTCGTCGATGCCAAGAAAGAGTCCTTCGTCCTTATTGGGCTTCGGAATGTATGTACGTGTCTGTATGTGTGTACGTATGTATGACTGTTGCCTTTTGCGTATGGGCTTCGCCGTTATTCGTGTTGCTCTAGGGGTGTGTATATGTTTCGGGGTGGGTGGAGTGTGATGGAATTATTTTTCTTTTTTCCACTTTCTTTGTTGGGTGCGGTGGTGACTTTTGCGTGGGAGTTTATGTAGACGTGGTGCGTTGGGGATTGATTTTGAGTATATGATTTTGTTTAGGGCTTCACATATCTACGAAATGTGTTTCGAGTTTTTTTTTTAATATTTATATGATAACTCTTTTGTTCTATTTGTTATTGGAAACGCATAGGGTTGGCTACCTGATACTTCGAAAGACAATCTGAACAGTTCCAAACCAAACGACGAATCAGGAAAACTCGGTCTTCTCCGATTTTCATGAAACTTTGCATAATTGTTTGTCATGGGCAATGATTCACATCTTTGCTAAAATTCGGTCATTCTAGATTTCATAAAATTTTCAAAATGACGTCTTTGAAATTATTACGTAATAAATAATAAACAGACTTATTTCATAGCATCCCTCGAATAATTTTTCACTCATTTTAATTTTGAAACTGATTGCTATCTTGAGCAGTTGGTGGTCGTTATTGCATTAAATATGATGAGGATAATTCTGACAAATGGTGAAACCGATTTCAGGTATGTCATTATTTATTTTGCACAGCAAATGTTGTCATCCGTTTCAACAAAATATTTATGCTGTTGACATTCACGCAACATGTTTATGACCTTCATGATTATCAACGACATATGAAAAAGTTAAACTCCGTCAAGTTGCGCTCAAATTAAGACAAAATTGAATAACCGTTTTCTTTTTCCACTCATGAAACTTCTCTTGCTTTTATACTAATGAAACTAAATTATTTCCAGGAAAAACTGCTGTTCAATCTAAAAAATCTGCTCTGGTGGATCCTTTAACGTGATATGATCCTAAATTATCAAAGAGAAGGTACGTACAAGGTGGACAAACAAGAACTACATGTCCGCTCTACATGTCTTCTGTGATGCTTTCCACCAAGGTTATGACTTTTGTGACTACGCAGTGTCACCGGATGGACATTGTGTGGTTGGATTCGCTGGAGGAGGAATTGTTTAAAAATGACTAGAGAAAATTAAGCATCGGGAATGCGCTCCCGGATATATTGATTTGGTGAGTACGTTCCAGTTGAAGATTGTTCGCTCTAAATAACCCTTTTATGAATACATTTAATTAATCAAACATGATTATATGCTGGGTTTGGGGGGCAGCCTAAGGGTTTCAAAGGATTTGTAGACTGGACAAGGGTTCGTGGATTTGCCAGTCCCTTGTCACGTGTTGATAGACGTACATCGTGTCGTTTGTCTTCCAAAGGTCTTCAATGAAGTTGATTCACCCTGCTGCAACAAACCATCAGGCAGAACTTTACAACCAGTGAAGTATCTGTAGTCATAGGTAATCCTTGCACTGATGGTGGGTTCTATTCACATCACATCACATCACATCACATCACATCACGTAGTCTCACCGGATGGTTCTACCACAGACAAATAGACACCGCCACCTACAGTACTGTCACCTGTGACGCGCATAGTCATTCCCTTGCGTTTGACGTTTACACACTACTGCCATCTGTTCAGCGTACTGCCCACCACAGTGTACTCAACAGATTGCGGTAATGTTTTAGCTTCGATGTTTTACAGTGAGAACTATTCAATGAGCTATGTCTGTTTGTCTGAGGTTCTACACTATACCCAAACAATGTAGGAGCGCTGCTTTCCTCGGAAGTGTGTTGAAGTAACAATTTCTCAAATACACAAGTGGTAGACGGAGTCAAGGCATTTGACTATGTGCACCACAGGTGGTGATGCTACAACCCACGAAAATAAATTCAACTGCGAAAAAGTAAACTGCTAAGGGCCTGCAAACAGAGAGGTATGTGGTATGACTTTAGCCACACCGTCATACGATGTGCTTTTTTTATGCAATCCAATCTAGACACTCAGCTTTTGTTGATTAAATTATTCCTCCAACAGATTTCCAACATACGAAGGTTCACCCAAAAGCAACGATCCGAAGACTAGTACAAACGAGCGATCTGCAATTCCAGTCGCTGAATCGAACGATTCACAGGGAGCCATTTTTATGCTGGGAGCGCGATACCTGTTAACCTCCTGGACCCGTTCAGCCCTCAGACGCGTTCAGTCTGTGCTCATCGGATCTTTTACATTCCTCTAAACTACCAATGGTATGGGAAAAACGCGAAAGAGGAATGCCTTTTTTGCGTCACAGTTTGTAGGTAAATTCCTAAATGTTGACTAGGAGAACGTTGTTCAGCCATAGCAAGATGTGCGTGTGAGGACTTCCACGGTGCTGAAATTCAATCGTGTCAACCAGCTTGTTGAAGTACACGCAGCACGTGACTGGATCATCATTCATCAGAGTTGCTCTTTGTAGTGCAGTCAATTCCTGGATAGGATCTGTTAAGTCATTGCCATTGTGTCCTTCTCACTTGCACTGAGTGTGATGAACATCGTAGGCTTTCCCAATTTTCGTATCATGGTGAACAAATTTCTCTTCCTTTGTTACCAATACTGTACTGAATTCGGTATTGATTTGAGGACGGATAGATTTCGCTAAATGCACTGCTCCATGAATAAGGCGGTCCTTAAGGTCCACGTGTAATGTTTGCGGTTGCCGTGTACTTAAAAGTACATTGCAAGCCTTCGGAAACTCTAAGCCGGAGAACTTTCATTGTCATATACAACAAATGTGGTTTGGCCACACGCCTGTCTTGACGACGAGTTTCACTGGATGCCATCATGAAATATGTCACCCGAACCCCTGGCATGAATTTCCGTAGATGGCCGAAACAAATGGCAGGAAAAGAGGAACCCTGTTTTGCGCGGGAGCGATCTCCAGGCATTTGTTCTCATACCAAAGGAACGTTTCCTGTTGCCCAAGCAGCAATTCTGTCTCATTATCCACGGCAATGGTTTCCAGCTCAATTTGAGGATCAAGGGTTTCAAGACCATCTATGGCGATCTGATCAATTGTGATCCCGTAGCGGTGGTACAGTGGTGTCGTAGTCTAATAAGAAAGCCACGCTTTAACCGTAGTTTCCTTTATAAAGCCGGACAAGTACGACGACTTATGGATTACGTGCTTTTTGATGAACACGTTGAAGGCCTGATCGGGGCTGACGGGGAAGAGAGCGTCATCTCTCTTACACAACGCAAACGGTAGAACAACATTTGAGCAAAAAGAAAATTATCAAATGACTATCATATGACATATTTGATTTCGTTCTAATTCCTCAATTTGGTGTAAATTAAACCATTTCTGATCAAAAAGGTTATTACTATGACAACGTTGCTTGCACAAGCACAACATCAGTAGCTCTTATTATGAGAAAAACTAAAATACTTACATCCGTGATGGTCTTCGGCGACAGTGTCATATGCCAGAGCCTGTCGTATGACATTTTAGTTTGGTACTGTAATTTGAAAGCTTGTTTTGCAAAATGTATCTACTACGGTGACCGCTTACAAGACTGGTCTCGACATGACTTTTATTCGCCTCCACACGGCACCGTCGAAAATTGTTCTCTTCATGCAAAGATTGACTGTATATTATGGGAACTTTCAACGGAGTGAAGAGATAGTACGAAGACTGCCATGTTTCACGCACAGTCTGGCGTTTGTATACTCAAAAATCGGATAAGTGAGCAAGAAAACGGTTGACAAGTTGCAGAGGTGTATTTTACTTTATGCTCCTTTGCCTTCAGAATCAGATTGTAAAATTCGATTCTGAAGGGAAACGTACACTGAAGAAGAAACATCCGTAGAAACTGTACCGAATTCCGTGGATTTTGCCTACGGATCCGTATTTCCGCAAAAAATTGTAAAATCCGTAGATCTACGGAGATTTCCGTAGATCTGGCATCTCTGCTCACCAGCTGCAAATCTTTCCAAACTGTGGTGAGATTGAGTTTCTTGATTTTTGCTTTACATCCGAACGCAACCGAAACTTCCATAACGGCTAGCAGCAGTCCCTTCGTGTCTGCCATCGGTGAAGATAAAAAAGAGATAGCAGTATTATACCTTCTCTTTCTAAGAAAACGAGGTGCAACTAAATGATTTTTGCGTCGATTAAACTCTCAGCTTTAATCGAGGCTCCAACTTTACACGTTGTGAATAGTCTTGCAATATCAAAGGAGCTTGTAAAATCATTATATTTTGCTCCAATATCAAGCGTGATATTATTATTATTGATCAAATCTGAGCTATTATTGAATTTTTGGCATGCAAAAGAATGGTTTCGTTCCGTTTCCGATTCTCATACACAATTTATGATTCTCAAGCAAAATCAAATCACAATAAAATTCATTCAAATTTAGCACTGTGGTTGGAGACATCAGTACAGATTGAAAGAACAGTTGGGAGCAGAATGTGTTGATCCGCAATACATACTTAAACAACTTTAATGTACATGCTGATACATTTTTAAAATGTTGAAGATTCACAACCTTTTGTAAAAAAAACCGCCATCTCTTAGGACCGGAAAACCACTTTTTCGGTGAATCTGGAGGGGTGTTTTATGACAATCTGGTAATCCAATCAATAAGATTGAGAGGTAACTCCACTTTAATCAGAATTCTATGCATTTTATAAGTGCTAGAATCACTTCATGAAAATGGTTTTTTTTTTTGTGAATCCTGACATCCAGTAGAATAATTTTTATGTCGATGGTCTATTCCTTCCAAAGATCAAGAAACAGTCATACCTCGATACAACGTAACTTAATTTTTCGTTTCGTTACGTTGTATCGAAGTTTTTTGAAAAATAAATAAATAAATAAATGTGTTCAAATCTGCCTGGGGATGTTACGAATATTAATTTTGTTTACCTTGTTCTTTAAAATTTGTCGTCAAAGTGGTCAATTACACCTCAAATCAATTAACATAAAGCAACAACATCTCAGAAATTGTTTTGAGTTACATCATATTGAGGTTAAATTATATTGAGGTAGACATTAATTTATATATTCATTATGATTCCTTCTTGTTTCCTTTATTAAACGTCGGTCTCTGTTTCGCAATCTAGTGGCAATCACCGACGGACATCAATTGCCATCCATTGACGGCAATCAAATGTGCAGGGAGGCAGCTTCCAAACCTCGGTAGGAATATCGCACCCATTCAAACACACATGGGCCGGGACCAACGGTTTTACTTCCCTTCCGAAGATAGACGTGACCAGAGATTTTTATGCCTCAGAAAAATCCCACCGACCTCGGCTGGGATTGAACCCAGACCCATTGGGGTGAGAAAGCAGTCACGTTTACCACTACACCACCGGCGCTGGCCATTATGATTCCATCTGACTCTAAGTTTAAATGAAATCTGGGATGAGGAAAAGGTTTTTAGGCTCTAGTTAATGTTGGTATATGGATTTAAGATTGGGCCCATCGTTAAAAATCTGCTATTTATAAATTTTATATGGATAAATGCGTTATTGCAATACATTGGGTCGGTACTAACATAGAGATAACTCTAAGACCAGAAGGTCTCGAAGCAACGTGCTCAACTTTTTGGCTCAGCTCTGGTACTCTCTTCGGTCCCAAGCTAATCGATTCACCCCTCGAAACATAGGAAAAACCAATAACCCCTCATTTTACCTGTCAAACTTTCATAGCGAATCAAAACAAACATTGCGTAGTACTAGAATTTCGACTAGAATGGGGTACGTTAATCGATTTGCTTGGGACCAATAGGCTAGTCAAGTAGTAAGCCAATTTAAAACCGTTAGTTTCCACCGGTTGGTACTAATGGATATTTTTGGTCGCTATTGAAAATTTTGTCGATTGCTGATTGCTTATGTGTGGGCCCAAATTAGGGGCATTTAGGCCGACATTACATCCTTTACGTCTACATGAATAGTTTTCACTCCTAGCTATCACTATTCAAGCTCTTTCTCTCCCTAAACTATCTGCAAGCTGAATGCAATTTATGTTAATATTCTTTCTATTTTGTTTCCAATTTATATTTCACCTTCACCATTTCCTTCAACTGGTATTAGTCGAGTCGAGTACTAGTACAAGACACTGAAGAAGTCTGCACATTGTAGACTAAATACGCGTATCTGTCAAGGATAAGCAAATAAGGTAGTGGAATTAAATGGAAATTACTAATCCTTCTCTCTTTCATGATATAGTTCTCATATTCTCATTTTTTTATGAAGCAGGAAAAAGCCCGCTGGAGTAGGCCATTACTATGTAGCCCATACTCCAGCAGACATAAAACCTCCTCATCTTATCTTAAATTAGAAAAATAAATTCAATGATATTTTCACATGACACGAGACATCTTCCAGTGAGTTTGCACTCTTTTACGGAGATAAGGCTATGAAAGCTTTTCTAATATTTATACAGATAGGCAGTTAGGTAGTATCTAAGGACGATTGTCGGTGCACAGTTCAACAGATGAAGGTGGACAGTGGCTAGTGAACGGAACGTGGACTGTGATAAATCGGCCAGATGTCAAAGGTATATGATGCCAAGCTAAAGATGTCGTAGTGAAACAGATATTGCCGTTCTGGTAGAGAGCTGGTGTTCAATCAGACTGTAGGGCAGATGATGACCGCTGGTAACGTTGAAACAGAGAGATCTGGTGGTCAACCAGACCGAAGAGCCGATGAGAACCGGTGGGAGCGTCGTCGACTCAGCTAGACATTGGAAGCTAAGGATGCCATGTTGACAGTGAGTTGGTGATTAATCAGACCGAAGGGCGTTGGAACAGCTAAACGTCAGGAACGAAGGATGCCAAGCTAACATTGCGGATCTGGAACCATTTGTTGTATAAACAATTAGGGGTGCTGCGAGAGGTGCAGTATCACTGGCGGCTTCAGCCAGACATATACCAGTCTAAGTTACCTGACAGCGAACCGGTGATCAACCAGACCGAAGACGATGGCTGCTAGAAGCGTCGACTCAGTTACATGTCGGGGCATAGGATGCCATGCTATCGATAGTTGCATTCAACAAGTCTTTGAATGGTAGATCCCGCTTTCTCTCTGGTTTCTTACCTCCTGGATTAAATCGAATTGACAGTGCGAGATTCTGTCGTTCCATGTCCGGAAGATTTTCATCGAATACAGTAAGCCCAACTAGTTCCTCGCTTAGAGACCAAGTGTTCAACAAAAATTTCTTTTGGGCCTTAGGCCTCTGGCACCACCTCTAAATCTTAACGAAAACGCTAATTTTTGGATATTTATTTACCTTTCCGTATGTACCGTAACATTTGCTAAAGAGAAACCAATCGTTGAGATATTGTCAAAAGTCTAACACTGCTTCTTGACGCCAAACTCGGCCTACGGATTCCAAACTCGGCCTTACGCATTGAAACGGCATTGAAACGCCAATGAATTCACTTCGGCCTATCAGATGAAGATAAAAATTGATTCGGTCGGGACGCTGCTTTTGTTTTTGGGAATAAAGGGTGATACGGTCAAAATTTGGTCAAGGGAAAACGCGTGTAAATCGGTGAAATCGTTTATTTAAAAAATCAAATTAAATTTCTTTTTCAAGTTCAATTAGTATAAAATTCAGGAAAAATATTCAGTTAGGCTTCCGCTTTTCCAAATCCGAATTGCCGGGCCTTACGCTTGACCCCTGCCATCAGATTTTGTACAGCCACCTTGTCCACCTTCTTCGCCGCAGAAAGCCAGTTTGCCTTGAACTGCTGCTCGCCCTTAGCAGTTTTTTGGTCTTCTTTAGGTTCCGTTTGACAATAGCCCAGTATTTCTCAATTGGGCGGAGCTCTGGCGTGTTGGGAGGGTTCTTGTCCTTGGGAACCACCTGCACGTTGTTGGCGGCGTACCACTCCATGGCCTTTTTACCGTAATGGCAAGATGCCAAATCCGGCCAAAACAGTACGGAACAACCGTGTTTCTTCAGGAAAGGCAGCAGACGTTTATTCAAACACTCTTTCACGTAAATTTCTTGGTTGACAGTCTCGGAAGCTATGAAAATGCTGCTTTTCAAGCCACAGGTACAGATGGCTTGCCAAACCAGATATTTCTTTGCGAACTTTGACAGTTTCATGTGCTTGAAAACATCTGCTACCTTTCCCCTTCCTTTTGCCGTATAAAACTCCTGTCCCGGAAGCTGCTTGTAGTCGGCTTTGACGTAGGTTTCGTCGTCCATTACCACGCAGTCAAACTTCGTCAGCATCGTCGTGTACAGCCTCCGGGATCGCGCTTTGGCCGTCGTATTTTGTTTATCATCGCGATTTGGAGTCACTACCTTCTTGTAAGTCGATAGTCCGGCTCGTTTTTTGGCTCGATGCACGGTTGTAGACGATACACCCAGCTTATTTGCGGCATCTCGGAGAGAGAGGTTAGGGTTTCGCTTGAAACTACCGGCAACTCTCTTTGTCGTCTCAGCGGCTTCCGGTTTTCGATTTCCCCCCGATCCAGACTTCCTGGCTGTCGACAAACGTTCCCCAAACACTTTAATTACATTTGTAACGGTTGATTTGGCAACTTTTAGCGATTTTACCAACTTTGCGTGCGAGTAGCTCGGATTTTCGCGATGCGCGAGCAAAATTTTGATACGCTGCTCTTCTTGCTTGGACGGCATTTTGACAACTGAAGAGTGAATTCCAAAATCAAAATAGGAGCAACATTCTACACACACACACCTTCAAAATGAGGGGTGTTCAGGTTTTTTAAATGCTATATTGAAAGAAATACGTCAAGTTGATATTGACCAAATTTTGACCGTATCACCCTTTAATGTGTGCAAACCTTCATATCACGCGTTCTCATTGACCTCGTTGACTTTAATTGACGCATAATTGACTTGTTAACTCTGAAATCATGGTTTTATTTGAAGTTGTCTGCTCGATAGGCCCAAAATGGGCGAATAGGTTAGGTTAGTTCTCTACCCTATCTACCATTCAAAGACTTGTTAAATGCAACTATTTCACGTTTAGCAACTGCAAACACAGCGAAATTGTTTGATACACTAAGGTATGAACATCAGTTTCCGCACTGTCCCTGTATTGTCCTGGATCAAGAATGAAGCCTATATTCATGGTAGGAATATTGTCGATCCGGAAAATTCATTATTATAATCGTAATGTAACTCAAAACGAAGAAAGTTTCCAGAATCTTATTGTAAACGTTAACTTCCACAAGAAAAACCTTACTGACTAGAAAAGTACTATTGTTGAAAAGTATTCGTGATAGTGAGGTCATCTTCGAGAATTGGATTTTATGCATCAATACATTTTCTCACAAATATATTGAACACATTTAATTAATCATTCTCTCTCTCTATCTCTTTCACTCTCACTCTCGCGTTCTCGCTCGATCTGTATCGTACTCATTTAGCACTGACAAGAATACTGTTTGTGCTAGATCATATTCGTGGGCGTAAGTCCAAACCTACTATGCCGTATATCTCGAAAATGGCTAAAGATATCGCCAAACGAAAAACAACGGGTAACGAAATCACGTGTTTACTTAAAAACGTTAGCACTTGTTTGAAAATCAGCTTCATTCGATATATTGGACTTAGGCCTCTAGCCTTGGATATGTTCATTTGGTACTAGTTATCATTTTCCACATGAGAAAACGTGTCCCCGAAAGATTTTGAAAAATAAGCCCCACCCTAGCTAGGAGCGTCGAATCAGTAACATGTCGGGGCGTAGGATGCCATGCTATCAATGATGATGACAGAGAGCTGATGTTCAACCCGATCGAATGACAGATGAGGGCCGGTTAGAGCATCGACTCCACTAGACGTCGAAATCGTAGGACGCCTTGGATGCCAAGCTGACAGATATCTGGTGTTGAACCAGACCAAAGGACAGATGAAGGTAGCTGGGAGCGTTGACTCAGCTAGACATCGGAAGCGTAGGATGCCATGCTGATAGAGAGCAGCTGTTCATTCAGACCGATGGGCAGATGACGAGCGCTGAGAGCGTTAGAACATACCAATAGGGGCGCAGTATCTCTGGCAGCTTCGGCCAGACATATACCAGTCTTAGTTACCTGGCAGAGAACTGGTGTTAAACCAGGCTGAAGGCAAGATATGGCCGCCGGTGATTTACGTGAATTAAACTTAATTTTAGGTAGGATATACTTAAGAGTTATTTTTTTTTAATACAATTTTAATGGAAACTACTATATCCAATTTACTCAAATTTGGTTTATTGTGTTGAACCCGGGAATTGAGGGAAAAGTACTTAATTTGGGTAGTTTTTCATCTCCGTGTACAGGGTGATTCAGAATAACTGTCACCGATTTCACAAATATGCTATCCTCAATGGGTAAAAAGGGTATATGTTCAAGTATTTTTATTTAAAAGTGTGTACAAATATCAGCTTGTATTGATAGTAGGACTTGAAATTTCATTCGTTTTCAATTTCAAGCAGCGATGGACGTGAAAATGCAGCTTGTCATAAATCTGAATAAAATTGTGTGTTATCTTTTAGAAACTGAAATCTCTCGAAAGAATGAAACAGTTAATTTCCGCATCATTATAGAGGTAAAAAGTAACCATGCGTGAACAATCCTATCAATTTCAGAGCTTAGACGCTTCGCCAGGACTCCAAAAGTGCTGGATTTAAAACGTGCGTGCCAGCTGTGGTTCATTTTCATGATAAATGTGGCTGGTAATTAAAGGTACAGGTAGAGAGATTTGAATTAAAGTATGCTTAGTTGAAGGGTATATATGTAGTATATCTGGAATATGCTGATATAAAAAATCATGAAAGCGTTGAATTGTTATGACTATTCTTAAAAGTGACAGTTATTCAGAATCACCCTGTAGGTCTATTTTCAGGAATTGACCATTTTCCCGATGAATCCGAATTTCAGCAGAGCTACCTCTCACGGGTTTTCTCGTGCCGACTGCCAATCACAAGATCAATCGGTTCCTTGTCTGTTCCGATCAAAAGTAGATAGTCATAGCTTTCATAAAGTTGCTCAATCTTAAAATGTGGCTACCAAAAGGTTATCTTCCATTTAATTCCACTTAATTAATGTTGGTATCCATGACAGATACGTATTTCGACTACAATGTGCAGTCTTCATCAGCGTCGTTCCCACTAAAGAACTTATCAAAGTCTAACCCCCTTAAGTACTCATCCCCTAGTTAAAAAAGTCAAGATAATAGGTATAAAAATGTAACTACAATGTGTTGAATCGGAACGTATCTAACTAATAAAAACCAAATATTTAAGTAAGCTAAAGGAGAAAAATCTATACAACTCTCTAATAAGGAAAATCCCCAAAGGCTTGGTAGCCTGTGCAGTCTTGTAAGCGGTCACGGTAGTTGACACATTTTCTGTGATAATTGACTGCCTTTGCCTCCGACACTTGCAAAACAAGCTATCATAGTACAGTACCAAACTAAAATGTCGTATGACAGGCTCTGTCATACGACACTGTCGCCGAAGACCGTCACGAATGTATGTATTTTGTTTTTTCTTATAATAAGAGCTACTGATACTGTGCTTGTGTGAATTCTGAAAATAGCAAGCAATGATGTCCTAGTAATAATATTTCTGATCAAATATGGTTTGATTAACACCAAATTGTGGAATTACAACGAAATCACACATGTCATATGAAAGCTATTTTGATAATTTTCTTTTAGTTCGAATGTTATTCTACCGCTCGTGTTGTGTGAGAGAGATGACGGTAGAGCATGAGTGTTCGAATACAAACAGACTGTCGCGCACGACAACGAAGCGAGTGTAGTAAAAAACGTCAACTGTTTCAACCCCTGAGCCTGTGTGGTGAATACAATTATGCCCTATGCCCAGGGAAGTCGAGAAATGTTCCAACCCGAATAATTCCTAGACCAGGCCGGGAATCTAACCCAGGCACCTCCAGTCTTGCTTTGTAGCTGCGCCTTTACCGACTGAGTTAAGGAAGGCCATACCTTTCGAATGGTGACTGAATCATAATGATTGATCATCGCATTGCCGAGAAACAGCCATGTCAACATGAATCGACACGCATTTTGCAGCCTTGGTGTTTTGTCAGTTATAAGACTCACTACCCGAGCAAAGTTGATTATCAAAATGAAAGCAAATCGATATTATAGTTGTCTGTTATGATAGGAATGATAATGAATTTAATTGTTGTGAAATAAGTCTGATTACATTATGTGCTTTCAGTTTTTTAACTTAATGCAGTATAGCTTCAAGTTCTACTGTTAACGTCTTGTTGAAAATTGAGCTAACGATTATTGTCTAATTTTTTGTTGAACTCATTTTAGTCCGGATGAGATTTGAACTACGTGAGAAGCATGGATGCTAACCATTTACGCCAGGCCCGTATTCAGTTAAATATCATGAATGCATAATAAGCAACGAAGCGGCACCGGTGGTGTAATGGTAAGCGTGATTAACTCTCACCCCAGCAGGCCTGGGTTCAATCCCAGTCGGCGCCGCCGGGATGTTCTGAGGCATAACATCTCTAATCACGGGGGAGAGGGAAGTTGGTCCCCGGTTCATGAGTTGATGGGTCGATAGGTAGGATCCAGGTGTGGGAGCTGCCTCCCTGGTGTCATTTGCAATGGTGCTCAGCACGGGAAACAAGATCGACGGAAAACAAATCGAAGGAAAAAAAAGCAACGAATCCATACACATAACGCAACCAACGATACAAACAAAACGGTTGCTACTCATGACAAACCGCTCTGTAACAAAGCTCGATCGGAGTGGTAGAAAGATAATGATACATTGCTTGCCTGCTTTGTTGCAATATACACGGATGAGGACATAGCTTGATCTGAATCGAGAAAGACATAACAAAAAATTTCCCAATAACACACGTGTATCATCTTCGGCTTTACTTCGTGAAGCAGCTTGCCAACAATTTGCTCATTTCCTTCTACCGCCCCGAGTGAACTGTTTCGCACGAGCTGCTTGTCATGAAAAAAAGGAAGAAGATTATATCATTATTGCTTTCCACTTCTGACATAGCGTTATCATTCGGTTCGTTGATCGCTTGTCATTTTGTCATTTGGAGATATTTTTGATTCCTTGATAATAAGTAATCACATTTATTTCATTGATAGTAGGCTTAGTTTTTTGTTTAATTAAACGGTGTAAAATTTTGCTCTCATTTTTGCTGTGTTATCCGTTAAGTCAACCAAAATAAGATCAACTGGAGTATTCAAAATTAGTTTCATCATAACAGCAAATTTCAATTTCATTTTGATCTCCAGCTTTGCTCGGATAACGAACTTAGAGGTTCGATTTTATTAGAACCAACAACATCTAGCGTCTACTCAAAGATGCACATGGATTCTTCCCGACCCTCCTTTGTATCCTTATTAAACTGAGGGACGTGTCAAAATCATTAAAATTCTTATTATTTAAGATTTCATATTATTCATGCTGCAAAAATTCCACACCAAGCAGTTGGGTAACCTCAGAGAGCTGTTTAAAATTTAAAAAAATTCCTCAAACTACACCGAGCAATGACATTATTTAGGACCTAGTCATATTTTTTAAGTAATGAGAAAGGATAAAGAAATATTTTCCTGAATTTTAAAGAAATTCCCTGATTTTCCAGATTCAAAATTGAATTCCCTGAAACTCCCTGATATTCTCGGTTTTTTTCAGGCACTCGACACCCTAGCATACGTTTCACGTGTTTATCATAATTCACAGCCACCTAGTCGTGCGCAACGAAGAAGATATTTCCACCGATAAGTCAAGTACATGCAGGCTTTTAAAACAGAGTGAAAATATATTGCCTTAAAGGTGCATTTGTTTAGGTTCATATTATATAAAACAAAACTCCAAAAAGCTCCAATTTCAACGAGAAATCCTAACTAGCATTTGAAACCTAGACATCCATTAACATTTCATTTCACGTCAACCTGTTCCATCCATGCCCCGGGGCACACCTCTGTCGGCGGATAACACTGACTCCTGGGGCTCCGAACAAAATGCACAAACTCACTGGAAAGGAAAAATACGCTTGGAAAAGCATCAATGAACAGAAAACAGTCGATGACGGCTACGACGACGACAACGACGGGTAGAAGCGCAATGGAAACTAGCTCTATTCCGTGGACTCTTTATTCATAATTTAAGTTTTTCCAACCGACGATGACGACGACGAAGACGACTGTACTGCAGAATTCGTTATTAATTTCGCTTAGCTTATCGTTTTATTGAAGAACGTCCCGGCCTCTATGATGGTTGCGTATAAGAACGTCGACGTCGTCGTCGTCGTCGTCGTCTAAATTAAAGCACGGAAACAGGGAGCGATGAAAATTTTCACAACGACGGAAGTTGGTGGGGGAGGAATGTCGAATGAAGACAATTCCGACCGTTCTGAGCCGTATTATTGATTGACAGTTTTTTGGTCGTACCATTTGTGTTTCAAGTTCATCCTCATTAAGAGAAAATATGCACTGGGAAGCGTGATGGAGGTGCGGTGAAGGGATAAAGTTTCCCGAACAGAGACAGTCGTCGGGCACCTTCAGCTCTGGACTGACTGCGATATTGGGGTTATCGGGGCTGATCGGGGGTGGCTTCCGGTTGGCCCGTTCTTCCTGTTGAAAGTTGTTGAGTTATAATTAATATCGATTATCGCGGCGGAATAGTTTCGTTGAAGTTGGATGTAAATGGAGCGGTCGGTGGCCTTTAAACTGGTGATGAAGTTAGGAGTGACAGTTCTTTAAGGATGATTAGTGGAGATAGCTATGGTATTTTTTTTCGCTTGATTGCGAATATTTTTCCCATACAAATTATAGCTATTACCCACATTACATGCCTCCACGGCCTCCAGTATCAACTTTACGGTTTCCATTTCATTTTTATACGCAGTGCTGGGTCGTAAAAATGCGCACCACCAGCAACATTACCACCCATAAACATACACCTATATTATCATCTTTAATTAAAAAATCCTTATCACCATCGTCACATCGTTGCCCCGGCAATTTGAGGTTAATAGAATTGATAATAGGAAGCCTGCCGAAAACTCGGCTCCTCCAACTGCCCACTTCGAAGACGCTGATGATGATGCTGCAAAAGTCCTATCCCTGCGGTTGCTATTTTTTTTCCCTGCCCTCGTGTGCTTCCAAGAGTATCCAAGAGCAACCCTGCAGCGACGTTGCTCGAGGGTAGTTTTTTTTGTGTGCCACTCGCATCTCATTTTCGTTTTTTTTTACGAGTCCATATTCCAAGCATGACTCGATACCGGGGGTACTACAGTCCACGTGCGCGCCACATTGTACGATATGATAATGTGCTTTCCGCCAGAACCGAGCTGGTCTTAAGTTTCTACACCCACCCTTCATTTTTCCACGGCAGGGCTGCGGTTGCTGTAGTTCAAACAAGGTGTGGGTTGCCACAGAAGAACACGAATGGATACGTGTGTACATAAGATATTTTATTATAGATAACACGTGGCTTCGTTTAAGTTTACCTAGCTGGCAGTGTCACCAAGAGAGATGGGAAAATGACCTGAGAAGTGGCTTTTTTCGGGCACGAACACCCCCACACAACATTGACTGACATTGAACAGCTTGTACCACAAAGGCAAGCATTAAAGCTGACCTAATTTCCTTCGGAGAAATTCAAGGCATCGTATTTCCTCACTTACCTAAAACACAGCCATAAATAGAACACTTTAGACTGATTTTCCGGGTCGTAAAACTGTGAAGCTGAAGTAATTTCACTGACTGACTGCAACTAACCGGGTGGGCCAACGACCGTAGTCGTAGTCGTCGACTCGACATGTTACTCGATGTAATTTAAATTTTGGAAACTTCCCCGCCCAGCTCGGTGCGGTACAATTTGCCAGCAATAACAACAACAACAATGACATCAGCAGCAGACTATGGAAGTCCACATGCACCGTTTACATTGCTGAGTTGTGTTCATGTAATAATATCACTCAATCATACCAGCTTTGCATGATTACCGGCAATAAATTGGTCCTTGCTGGCCGTCCTCCCCCTCAAGGTCTCCGTTATTTTGGGAAACGGAAAATGTGTCTGTGTAGACATATGTGAGGAGCGTTTTAAAATTTATTACGAACTTGCTTGCGGAAAGTTATTTAAAGCTATAGGTGCCCTTCAGATAAGGATTAACTGGCTACGATTTAAGAAGTTCACAGCAGGGGAATGAATGAAACATAGTACGTAGACTTTAAAGTTATTCGTGGTAACTTGATACAACTCAGCTTTGTAAACATGTAACCAGGGCTGCAAAATTTCGACCATTCACGACGATATTGACAAAACAAATTTCGTCACTATCGCATAATGAATATGATCTTGAAAGGATGCCATGTCATTTGTCAGTGACAAGCATGTGCAAAGTGCATTTTTTGTTTAAAATTAAATGAATAAGTAAAATAAATACATAGAGGAAACATGTATCTATGTCCTCAACTGCTTGAATAACACTAATAGGAACGAGAATCAACAAAATAACACTTATGTTCCAACGTGAATCTTTGTCACTGACAAAAAATGAATAAGATTGTGACGAAGGTATATGTGAGGGTCAATTCTTCCAATGACAATGCACAGTGCTCTTCTTCTTCTTATTCGCATTTTCAAGCTTATTGCTTAGCGCATTAGCTTATTGCGTGCTCTCAACTTAGTGTTCTACTAAATGCACTTCCAGAGCTATTAATTGAGAGCTTTCGATGCCAATACCAATGCATGAATTTGTATATTGTGTGGCAAGTACAATGATATTCTATGCCCAGGGAAGTCGAGAATATTTCAATCCGTAAGATTCCCTCGATCGGACCGGGATTCAAACCCGTCGCCTCCGGCTTGGCAATACTGGTAATAGTGGTATAGAATTGAAAATTAGAAGGAAACAAATATTTTGATCCTGAAATTGCAACTTTACCAGCATAGTGCCTTCTGTGAAGTTTTTGCTTATAATAAAGCCTTAATTTTGATGAAATTTTTAAATAGGGTAGCCCAAAAATACTTTATTCAAAATTTAACATTTTTATTTCTGTTCAGAGCACATGAAACGGAAATCAAGTTGCTTCCAACTATCCTTGATGTAATAACTTAAAGCAAATTTAGTCCGGGAGTTAGAAAGCGATAGCTCTACTGCAGATTCAGCAACCCATTTCAGAATGCCTGGTAATTCACGTCCATTCCAAGGTTACTTTCACAACCAATAAGCCCCACCATTAGAGTACCTAAAAAATTTATCTGGAGGGGGCCTAGGGGGGCCTGTTGACTTTTATTTATTTTGCTTAACTATGGCTAAATAAAAACTCGTTTGTTTTTGGGTACATTTTTTCTGTGACTAATAATATGACATTGAGCCTTACTTTTATTTTAATGGTGAAACAATTAATTTGATCATATTTATTTCATAGCAGTGATTGGAACCTCGTTTGGGGGAGCCTTAAAAGCTTACTGAATTTCAACAAGCAATGATCCTTAACATAGCGTTCGGATGTAATAAGTTTAAGCATCTCAAACAGAAGAAAATGCTCAGAGTTAGGTAATTCCATGAATTATGTAACTAGCTTTTTTACATTCTGAATATTTCATCATCAGTTAAATCTCAGACATTGGAACCAAAATTAAATTCTAGGAGTTTGAATTTGAAACATGGTTAAGTGCGAACAGAATAAATTTCATCCATTTAGGACTTAAACATGTTACAGATTAAGCTTTAAAAATTTCGAAAAATATTGAAATGTCTGGTTATAATTTGTCATGATTCTGATATTTCAAGAGAAAAGAAAGTAATAAAGTATTTATTCAGAACAATTTTTTATTCAATGCATCGGACTAACTAACATTCGGAGTCAATCAAGATTTACTTTTTATTCTAATCGAAAGGAATGAACTTGAGACATGAATGATTGTATCCCTGTTTGTAACAAGATAATATTTCAATTTATTTTAACAAAAGCATTGGATTTTTTTTTTAATTTTAAATTAAGCTAGGTTTGGCTATACCCTTTTGGAACCAATTAATTATTTACATGAGCTCTTTTAGTGTTCTTGATTTATTTAATGGTAAGACATTCAAACTATCCTGCAGCTGAATTCTGGGCATAAATTCCACCGAAAAGAAAGAAATTTATGCATATTAGATGTATGTAGAAATTTTCATCTTTTCCTTAAAATTTATGCCCGGAATTCAGCTGCTGGAGTGCTGATTCTTGACAATATAGCTAAATCAGAATGTAAAAACATGTCCTTAACTCTAGATTCATCATATTCAATTAGCTGGAAAACTTTTAAATACCGTAATCCGGGGATTAATTGATCGCTATTTAACGTAAATAAATAAATTTCTACAATAGTCTAAATTGAAAAACTAATGGTATTTAAATCAATAGCTATGAGGGTTCCACCGTCTTGCATGATTTCTTATAATATTAGATGTTTTGTTAATGTTTAGAAAATCTTTGAAATCTTAAATTTGAAAATATCGATATGGGGTGAAGATGACTGCCCAGTGCATTCCTAGTAATTATTTGTTCTTATTAAATGTGGGTTCCCTGGCAGAAACGCCATAAACGATGTCTTAAATGCACAGTTGCGCCTAAATGTAGGCAATTTCATTCAAATTCACTGGTAATTTTGCGAAAAACCCAGGATTTATTGGTATTTGAAACATTCTACCGCAATTTATTAAATCATTGACACTTAGTTTAGTAAAGCATGATACTTGAATGGAAATGACATCAATCTTTGCAGTCCTATGATCGTTTGTTTGGATGTTGATATTGTATGCTACTTAACGTAAGTTCTATAAAATTTAAATTTATGCAATATATTTTTTTTGTTAATGAAAAACACATCATGGCAATTATTGGAGTCTTATGATGATATAATACAGTTGACTTACACTCCGACGTTTTGTATTGTTGGCTGCTCCTAGAGCATTTCTCACAATTTTTGCAATCCATGCTCTTGTGACCAAATTCTCCTCATTTGAAGCATATCAACACATTAATCGCGGAAACTATCGAGCACCGATCAATCCCTACATTTACTTGTTTCGCACATAACAAACATTTATAAGTATCGACATCGACTTCAATTACAACACTAAACTTGTTATAAGTGAAGCGTGGAATTCCAAACATGTTCACTACTTTAAATCATTTATAGCGATGTCTTCATTTTGACTTTTTAAGCAGTCAGTGAAGAAATCGGAGGAAAACTGATCGCTCAAGCCTACTATTTTCAATCTTGGCATCGAAGTGGGAACAACAGCACTATATTTTTCACCCAGATTGCTTTCAATACCATTTTTCACATCACTTACGTTTGCTCCTGTTGCACACTCAACAATAATAGAGCCATCTTTACCATTGCTAAAATTACTGATTTTGTGTGTTTTTGGATCTAACTGTGTTTTCAAAAACTTACGAGTTTCTTCGCAAGCTTGCTTGGACTCTTTAGGTTTAATCACAATGACCGGATGAGTCTTACGATTACTCTGTTTGCTACTGTTACTGTTACTGTTACTAATATTTTTACTCTACTTGCACGACTATGTCTTTTTACAACATCCGCAAAACTCCCATTTTCTTGAAAAACATCATCATCCGGACATAGAATCTAATACGGTTGATACGTGGACGTCGAGTGAGAAGAAGAAACCAAATTTATTTGACGAATTGTAAACTTTCAGCTTTGAAGCGCAACTGGATCGACAAAAAATACAAGCTCTCAAACTTCAGCATGTTTTTTCTTATCCACACAACAGTTACACAGGACTATTGCAGATAATTTTCCTTTTGTATTTATTTAATGTCGGTTTGGGGAGTTTCGCTTGATGATGACGGCGAAAAAGTTGTCGAAGCCGAAAATAACACGAAGCTGCAGTATAACAGAATGCGCCTAAGAGAGCTCAGTGGATGCTTATATGAATCGGAACAAGATAAGTATACACATGCAAATTTCCTCAATTTTCCCAATATACAATGTTGTATGAGTATGGATGGATTTGTTGACTTGTGTTTACTCTTGAATCTTCACTCTGGGCTGAGAGCCTTGTAAGCCTATATAATTAGTTGCAGAATGAGGTTTGATAATTGTCTAAATGAATCAAATCTATTATGAGTTGCAAACTTGTGTTTACTCAGTTGAATGATTGCATGTTTGAAGTGGTATTATTGGAATTTGATAAATTATTGGATTTGTGTATTTGTTGATAAAACTAGAGGAAGTGAATAATGTGCTAGATATGGTTGGTTTGAATCAATAATTATAATAATAATAGCAATACAATATAAGCATTTCCATTCAGACGAAACTAGAACCACGCTACCGTCCATACGGGCGACAACGCTCTGATTAGACAACGAAACCTTACCCCCAAGCTCGTCCCCCGATCCTATCCTTCGACAATGTACCTCTCTAACCTCGAGTAAGCCGCTAGTATTCGGCCCAACTCCTACTAGACATAGAATTAAGTGAATTTTGTTACACACAAAGAAAAATGAACTATCGGCTCCGTAAAGCTAACGCGATTGAGCCTTCCAAATTAACGAACTAGTTCAAAAAATCATGTCCATTATAAAGACAAGAGCATGTATTTCAAAATATAATAAAAATTGTAACCTAATTTGATCTACTCGATCTGCTCTAAACTTGAGTGAAATTAAGTCAGCGTGTAGTATGATGTAAATAAACGCGCACTCACATACACACATGCTTGTTTGAACGAGCGAGGCTCTGGCTTGAGTGCTTCTCCTTGTACATGGTTCGGTTGGGTCAGTCTTGTAAAAGATGTTGTAGGTAACGCTGCGTGTTGTGTGGCATGTGTAGTGTCTATGTATGATGGAAGAGGCTTTTGTGGATTGCGTCGGTTCACGATAGATATGTCTTTATCTGGGAGATAACTATTTCTTATTTACTATCTATCCAGTGATAGATATCCGTCTTGGTCTTAAAAGTTTTGAATTCGTACCACCTACGATATTATGCAACTTGATAGATGCTAATGCTAATGCTAAATGTGAATGATTACCCATAAATATAATAAACAATTATGCATAGTTTCATGCAAATCGGAAAAAGGTCGAGGCTGATCGATTTGTCATTTGGCGTGGAACTGCTTCGGGTTAAGACGAACTTTCAAGATTCCAGGCATTGAGAAATTTACCAAACCTCATGCATGGGGCATGTTGCCACAGGGGCATTCGCTAACGCAACCGATCCAATGAACAGTCAAGTAGACAGCCAGTCTACGTGTGACGGCATCAACAGCATAAATGTCACCAGAAAAGACGTTATCCATTCGAATCAAGCAGACGAAGAATCAAGCGGATGAAAAAGTATTTTTGTAACTCTGCTGTTTAAAATTATTCGTTTATTAATCTAGCGTGGAGCGAGATTGTGCGCGATGAAAAAAGAAGAGCTGTAGTACTTCTCGGTTACTCGGAAGTTTTCCACCGGTGAACCTGGTAATGGGCTGACCGATCAACCACTTCTCCGTATCACTTTTAAACTCCATGGCACTGTCGTATTTAGAGATGACAGCACAATATGTTTATAAACATTGAGGTAAAAAAAAAATCTGGCAAAGCATACTATGAAATATTCCCTTTCAGCATACCTGCTTTTCTGCTCAAATCAAGGTTTATCTGCAATCTGAGTTCCGAAAGCCAATTTATGTTTTCTGAAGCATCAAATCGTTGTTGTTCAAAGTTGTTCATCATAGTTTTAAGTATAACATATTTTAATTTCATGCAAATCGGTTCATTAGGAAAAAAGTTAGAATAATTTTAGTGGGTCATCATTTTCTCCCATACTAATTTGACGAAAATCCCGAACAAAATTGAAATCGTTGGCGCGACCTCTTAACGTTGACCAATTTAGCTGATTCTTTGCGATCATTATTCTCTGCTTGAACGTCAAGCAGTACAGTTCGGAGAAGAAGAAAAGCGGTAAGGGTAGCTCGGTACCTACCTCAAATAGGTACGCTACTCTTCCCACCGATGTTGGAAATACCAACCTAGTCCCGGTGAAGCGGACAAAAAAGAGGAAGAAGAACCAAGGACAGTCCGATGGTACGAGCGGACGCGACGATGTTACCGAGACGAACGCCAGCGACATCGGTGATTTCGGCGACGCCGTCGAAACCGAGAATTCTGCCGGCCCGAGTGTGGCGAAAGTCAAGCTTCCTCCACTGGTGGTGAAGGTAGTGCCACTCAAGACGCTCATTGGCGATTTCGCATCGCTGGGCATCGAAGCTGAGTACAAGATCAGCAGGATCGGCACTAAGGTGATGCTCCGGACGAAAGCGGAATATGAAATCGCCGTCAAATTCCTGAAGGATTCCAATGCGGAATACTTCACGCACGACATCCCCGGTGAAAAGCCCTTCAAGGCAGTCATCAGGGGTCTACCGGATGTTGATCACAAGGCGATCGAAGAAGAACTCAAGGACCGGTACAAGCTGGCCCCAATCGCTGTCTTTCGGATGACGAGGAGGGACGAAAACGTGAAGAAGTACCCGTATTGTCTTTTCCTGGTGCACTTTCAGAAAGGGACGGTTACGCTCAATCCGCTGCAAGCCATCCGATCGATCTACTCCATCATCGTACGATGGGAGCCTTACCGTGGCGGCCATCGTGACGTAACGCAGTGCCAGCGGTGCCTCAATTTTGGACACGGTACCCGCAACTGCAACATCAAGCCACGCTGCAGCAACTGCGCTCAAGAACACGCCACTACCAACTGCCCTGCGGATGGAGCCGTGGCGTTAAAATGCGCCAACTGTGGTGGTGCACATCAAAGTTCCGACAGACAGTGCTCCAAACGCGAGGACTTCAAACGCATCCGAAAACAGGTGGCAACTAACAACCAACCAGGACGCAAGAAGGACAAAGTACCGGCATTTCGGACGGAGGATTTCCCGCCTCTTCGTGCTCCTCAGCAAAGGCAAGCGAATTCACGGGTGCATCCCGCTCAAGCAACTTCCGGTGATTCTCCTGGCCAAAGCTCTTCATCCCCCCTGGATTCTGGAGACAACCAACAGCGCAAAACAACAACCCCGATCTGTTCTCAGTGGATGAACAGATGGAAACTTTCGTCAACATGTCCGGTGCTCTTCGTAAGTGCCGCAATAAGCCCGAACAGATCCAAGTGCTCGGTAAGTTAATCATCCAGTATGGCGTCTAAACCGCTATCTATCGTCACCTGGAATGCTTGCTCTGTAAGAGCAAAAGAGATTGAGCTTGCCGACTTCCTCCGCAAGCACAGCATCGACGTGGGTCTTCTAACCGAGACCCATCTAAAGTCCGGCGACAGCTTCTGGTTGCCTGACCACAACATTATTCGGCTTGATCGCACCAGCTCCAGGGGGGGTGGTGTTGCGGTCGTCGTCAAGAAAGGAATAAAATACCACACTCTGTCCCATATCCGCACCTCTATCATCGAGGCCCTTGGTGTGGAGGTGGAGTCGTCGACTGGATACGTCCAGTTCATCGCCGTCTACTGCCCTCGACAGTGTGCCGCCAGCAACGGACTAGCGGCTAAATTCAAGAAAGACCTGTTCACCATCACCCGTATCGGTTCCCGCTTCGTTGTTGGAGGAGATCTGAATGCTCGCCATGAGGCCTGGCGGAACTACCAGCAGAACCAGAACGGTCGTCTGCTGTTCAACCATTCGCAGCATGGGCTGTACTCCGTTTGGTTCTCGGACGAGCCAACATTCATCTCACCGGCAGGCAACCCATCGACGCTAGACCTGTTTCTTTCAAATACCGGCTTGTCCAAGCCGATAGCCTTAAACGAACTCAGCTCCGACCATCAACCGGTGGTGGCTGAACTGGGATACAACGTAGCTCCTGCTCCAAGCCTGCGCAAGGACTACCATCGCGTAAACTGGGCCCAGTTTGGACGCGTGGTAGACAGGCACATCATCGACAACCCGCCGCTTGACTCCGTGGAGCGAGCGTTGGAGGGACTTCACCAAGCCATAACCGTGGCTGACGAGGCGTGCGTCCGACGAGTTCCTGTGAGGGGTAAGTTTATTGCCATTGATTCCCACACCCAACTCTTAATTCGCCTGAGAAATGTTCGTAGACGCCAGTTTCAGAGGACTGGAGATCTAGCGAGGAAACGTGAAATGACCAATCTGAACAAGGAGATTGCTTCCAGAATGGTCTCACTCCGGAACGAAAGTTTCGGGCGGCTTGTCCAGAATCTGGACGACCGCTCCAGACCATTCTGGAAAGATTCCAAGGTCTTAAAGACGCACCCTAAACCCATTCCACCACTCAAAGATGAAAATGATGACGATCGGCTCATAATCACCCCTCAGGAGAAAGCAAATGCGATTGGTGAGCATATTGCCAAATCGCACTTGCTTGCCTACAACATCCAAAGTCCGCTCGAAGCTCAGGTTGAGCAATGCGTACACAACCTTGATTCCTCCCCTTGTGCCATCCCTCCGGAGGATAGAATCACAGTGGAACAGATTTGCTCAGCGCTGAAATGCACCAAAAACATGAAGGCCCTCGGGTTTGACGGAATATTCAACCTAGTGTTGAAAAATCTCAGCATGAAGGTTCACTCTCTGCTGGCTGCTATCTTCAACAGATGCTTGGAACTGCACTACTTTCCAAGTATCTGGAAGACAGCGAAAATCATACCTATCCGCAAACCCGGGAAGGACCCAACGCTAGCTTCAAGCTACAGACCAATCAGCCTACTTTCAGCGCTGAGCAATAAATTGTTCGAGAAACTCATTCTCAATCGTTTGCTCAAGTTTGTCGAGGAAAATAACATTCTCCTTCCGGAACAGTTTGGGTTCAGAAAGGGGCACTCCACCAATCACCAGCTAGTGCGGGTGATGAATAACATCCGAAGTAACAAAGCTGTATCCAAGTCCACAGCCATGGCCTTTTTTTTTTTTATCTAGTTCGTTTATTTGGAAGGCTCAATCGCGTTAGCTTTACGGAGCCGATAATTCATTGTTCACTGTGTGTAACAAGATTCACTTAATTCTATGTCTAGTAGGAGTTGGGCCGATTACTCGCGGCTTACTCGAGGTTAGAAGGGTACATTTTCGAAGGATAGGATCAGGGGAGGAGCTTGGGGTAGGGTTTCGTTTTCTCATCAGAGCGTTGTCGCCAGTATGAACGGTAGTGCTGTTCTAGCTTCGTCCGGAGTTCGACCGGCTATGGTGGGTGACCAGTGGGCGACGATGAGACTCATCGAGACGGGGGACAAGACAAACAAAAACTAATAAAGAGAGACAAAAGACAAAAGGAATTAAATTCTTATACTAGACATTTGAAGAAAGACATAAACGGACTGCATATAGCAGAGATCACGGGTTGCCAACACGTCTCTGATAGGAACATAGGGTTGTCTTCCTTGGGCCTCGAGGGTATTCAAAAGTCGCTCTCTGGCGGCGTCATTATCCGTACATTGCCAAACTGCGTGTTCGATGTCATCGTAACCGTTTCCACACCGACAGATGTTGCTGTCTACGAGGTTTATTCTATTGAGATGAGCATCTAGCGAGTAGTGGTTGGACATAAGTCTACTCATCACGCGAATGAAGTCACGACTTAAGCCCAAGCCTTTAAACCACGCTCTCGAAGAAACATTAGGAATAATTGAATGTAACCACCGTCCAAGATTTCCAGTGTCCCAATCGGTTTGCCAACTCGAAAAGGTACTCTGACGCACTAAATGGTAAAATTCATCGTGTGAAATTTGCCTGTCATACAATTCGCCTTCCTGCGCGCCCACCTTTGCGAGAGAGTCCGCCTTCTCATTGCCTGGGATTGAGCAATGTGAGGGGACCCATACAAAGGTAATCATATATGATCTTTCGACCAGCACACACATCTGCTCCCTTACCTTTGAAAGGAAATAAGATGAGTGCCTACCTTGTTTCATCGACCGAATAGCCTCAATCGAACTGAGACTATCCGAGAAGATGAAGTAATGGTCTATGGGCATATCGGAAATCATCCCCAATGCGAAGTTGATTGCTGCCAGCTCAGCAACAAAAACGGAACAAGGTTCCTGAAGTTTGCGGAAGGCGCTAGAGTTTTCATTGAAGACACCGAAGCCAGTGGATCCATTGAGACGGGACCCGTCTGTAAAATATCTTTTCATGCAATTGACTTGTTGGTACTTTTCAGTAAAAATACGCGGAATAATAATAGGTCGAAGTTGATCGGGAATCCCATGAGTTGCTTGTTTCATGGTCAGATCATATTCAATTGAGGAACTGCGATTGGTGAAGTGAACACGGTCTGGAGTATAACAAGGAAGACACATATCTGATGATATGTAGTGGTGGTAGATTCTCATAAATCGAGATTGTGTGTTCAGCCCAAGAATTTCTTCAAAATTAGCAATTATAAGTGTGTTCGTCACTCCGCATTTGATTAGTATTCTGAGAGAGAGCTCCCAGAAACGGTTCTGGAGGGGTGTTACTCCTGCCAGAACCTCGAGACTCATGTTATGCGTTGAGTGCATACAGCCTAGAGCAATACGCAGACAACGATATTGAATTCGTTCCAATTTTATTAGGTGACTTTTTCTTGCCGAGAGAAAGCAGAAAGAGCCGTACTCTAGAACAGAGAGAATAGTTGTTTTATAAAGCGTTATGAGGTCTCCCGGATGAGCACCCCACCATGTGCCGCAAATTGAACGGAGAAAGTTGATCCTCTGCTGACATTTTTGCTTCAAATACGTAATATGGGCATTCCAAGTGCACTTTGAATCAAACCAGACCCCAAGGTACTTGAAAGACAATGATTGGGTAATGTTTCTGCCCAAAAGATTAAGATGCATTTGGGCTGGGTACCGCTTTCGAGTAAACACTACCAGTTCAGTTTTCTGCGGCGAGAATTCGATCCCTAGATTCATAGCCCAAGAAGACAAGTTATCTAAGGAATTTTGCAATGGTCCTTGCAAGTCCACGGCATGTGGACCTCTTACGGAAACCACACCGTCATCTGCAAGTTGTCTTAGCGTGCATTGTTCTGCCAAACAGTTGTCGATATCTTTGACGTAAAAGTTATAAAGAAGAGGGCTGAGACATGAGCCTTGGGGCAGGCCCATGTAGCTAATTCTGGAAGTTGTCAGTTGTCCAAGGGAAAAGTTCATTTGCTTTTCTGACAACAAATTGTACAAGAAATTATTTAAAATTCCAGAAAGTCCACATCTGTGCAGATTGTCTGACAGAATTTCAATGGAAACTGAATCAAAAGCCCCCTTAATGTCCAAGAATACTGAAGCCAATTGCTCCTTGTGTGCAAAGGCCAGTTGAATATCTGTGGAAAGCAGCGCTAGACAATCGTTTGTTCCTTTGCTCTTGCGGAACCCAAACTGTGTATTTGATAGCAAGTTATTTGATTCGACCCAGTGATCGAGTCTCCGAAGGATCATTTTCTCCAACAATTTCCTAATGCACGAAAGCATAGCAATCGGACGGTATGAGTTATGGTCAGACGCTGATTTGCCAGGTTTTTTAATGGCTATTACTTTGACCTGTCTCCATTCAGGCGGTACAATGTTGTTTTCTAGCAAGGAATTGAATAAATCTAGCAAGCGTCTTTTAGCGATATCTGGGAGATTTTTCAGAAGATTGAATTTAATCATATCGCTTCCCGGTGAGGAGTTGTTCGATGAAAGAAGAGCCATAGAGAAATCCAGCATTGAGAATGGTCTATCCAGAGAGCCGCCGCTAGGAGACGCTTCTCGAAGAATATTTTGTGCTGGAACTGAGTCCGGACAGACCTTTTTAGCGAAATCGAATATCCATCGGTTGGAGTATTCTTCACTCTCATTGAAAGATGAGCGGTTACGCATGTTGCGAGCCACCCTCCACAAGGTGTTCATTGAGGTTTCTCGTGAGAGTCCCTCGACGAAATTGCGCCAATAACCGCGTTTTTTTGCTTTGATTAATTGTTTCAGCTTTGTCTCAAGCTTTGAATATTCCTCGAAGTAAGTGGAGGTTTTGTGTCTACGAAAAGCTTTGAAAGCATCAGATTTTTCTACATACAATTTTGTGCATTCTTCGTCCCAACCAGGTGTGGCTGGTCTCCTTTTAAAGGGTGCACTTGGAACTTTTCTTTTTTGTGCTTCCAGTGAGCTTTTGTAAATCAAATCGGCTAGGAATCGATATTCTTCCAATGGTGGAAGCGCATCTATTGATTCGACACCGATTGTCACCGCCGTTGCATATTTCTGCCAGTCGATGTTCCTTGTAAGATCAAATGGAACCCGAGATGGTTCTGCAGAGTGAGGGCCACACTTTATTGAAATGATGATTGGCAAATGATCGCTACCATGGGGATCATTGATAACCTTCCACTGACAATCCAATGATAGCGATCTTGAACACAAAGATAGGTCGAGTCGGCTTTCTCGAGCCGGAGGTTTTGCTATACGTGTCGCTTCACCAGTGTTCAAAATAGTCAAATTGAAATCGTCACATAAATCGTAAAAAATAGCCGCTCTATTGTCGTCATATAGATCGCCCCACCCAGTACCATGGGAGTTCATATCACCCAGAATTAATACTGGGGATGGAAGAATCGAAACTAGATTCCAGAGTTGACTACGGCTAATGGAGGTTCTTGGTGGAACGTATACTGAAGCTATGCAAAGATCTTTGTTCTTCACATTTATTTGGCAAGCAACGATTTCGACGCCGGATAGAGCAGGAAGGGAAATTTTGTAGAAAGGGTAGCACTTTTTGATCCCTAAAAGTACTCCTCCATAAGAATCGTCTCTATCCAGGCGTATAATGTTAAAATCGTGGAAGTTGAGTTCTTTATCGGAAGAAAGCCATGTTTCACAGAGAGCAAATATATCACAGTCAGAATTGTGAAGTAAAAATTTGAACGAGTCTAGTTTAGGCACTAGACTACGGCAGTTCCACTGTAGCACAGTGATCATATCTTCAACCTCGTTCGACGAATTATCCATCGAAAGATATGATTGATGCAAGGAGGGGCCATGAAACAGTCAATTGCTTAAGATATGATTCTAACGTTGGAAGCAAGGCAGAAACTAAGCTTCTTAGAGGGTCTTGTATGTTGAACATGTTTAATATGAATTCCACAATGTCCGAAAAAGCTAGCAAACCTCGTTCGGACTTGGATTTCTTTTGAGAAGTTTGAGGAGCAGCTTTTTTATTTTTTTTATCTTTGTTGGGCAATGGCGGAAAATTCTTGCTGCATCCTGGGATTGGATCAACAGGAGCCTTCGGTTTTGTTTTTTCATCCCCATTACCCTGGGAATTTGGCAATCGTCTGGAGGTGACTTTAGTTTTCTTACGGCGCACTTTCGGGGAGGGGCATTTTCTTTTTGAGGAACCGTCTATTTTTGAAGGTGCGTGTACCACCGTAGAATCACCTTCATCGGATGAGTCAGAGTCCGATTCTTCAACTGACAAAACCGAAAATTGGTTTGCATCTTGGACGGCTGATGCAGCCTTCAACATTTGAGCATATGTCTGCTTGGAGCGTCCAGAGATTGAACGCTGCACTTTATCGGAGTGCTGTTTGTACATCGGGCACTCCTGCAAGGGGTGAGGATTCTCGCCACAGTAAGCGCATTTTACTGATTCTTTGTGGCAAGAATCCTCTTTGTGGTTTTCACCACATTTGCCACAACGAGTTTTGTTGCCGCAATGGCTGGCCGAGTGTCCCAGCCTTTTGCAGTTGGTACAATTATATACCCTCTGTACAAACAGTCGCACCGGAAAAAAAGCACCATCAATTTTAACAAAGTTTGGGAGAACTGAACCTGCGAAAGTCACCCGGAACGAGTCTGAATGTTTATAAACTTTTTTACCGTCTAGCAAAGATGCTGAATGCAGTTGCCTTACATCCAGTATCTTCACTAGCGCGGTAGCGAATGTCGAGTTTTTAAAAGTTCCCGAGGCATGTTTCAAGTCCTCGACAGTCAGACTCGCGTCGGAGACCACGCCTTCTATCTCCACATCTCGAGAAGGGATGTAGATGTTGTACTCAACACTAAACAACTCGTGATCAGCAATTTTATTTGCCACATCATAAGTCGGTGCTTCTACACGCAGTTTGTTGAATCTTTCTTTGTGTACCAAGATTCCCGGATACTTACGCAGCAAATCTCTCGTTATGTCGAGAGTTTTCAAAGGTTTATTTTTGGGCCGAAAAAAGACAACCCATGGTCCTTTCGAAGACGGTTCATAGTATCTGGTTCGCGTAACGTAGGCATCGGAAGATGCCATAAGTGTTGCGCAAAAGCGGTGCGCAACCACTTAAGAAGGAAAAAAAAAAAAATAAAACCTTCACTAATTAATTAATTTTAATTACTAGTAATTAAATTTTTTGCCCGACGTACGAACAAATCAAAAAGAAAAAAAAAATCGAAAAAAAAAAAACTTATATCTACTTGCAAAAAGTTGTCTCACTATGACCCATACTCCCCTACCAGGGGTGAGAGACAGAGTCACGCGCCACGAGGCAAAATTAAACTACAATAGGGAGGCAATGGACTTGCAAAATGTATTGTCTAATACTTATGCCGGTTGTAAACAACCTATCAGCCGTTGCAGCTAGATGGTCCGTTTGCTGCTGCTGGTGGTGATGATTGGTGTTGGTGGGTCGGCACGATGATGAAAATGGCTTGACGACCGGATGGATTACCGGGGTGGATTAAAGCTGGATGGCAACTCCAAGGGGCTCGGCCCATGGAATTCCACTTCCTCTGTTGCACACTGGTCACTTGGGGCACCCAATGGGGGGTGAAAAAACCGCTCGGGCGGAAAAAACACCGAAAAAAACTAGATGCCGCGCGACTGAGACCGGGACGTTGTTAACCGACTGAGTGTTCAACTAGGAATGGAGCCATGGCCTTGTTAGACGTTGAGAAAGCGTTTGACAATGTTTGGCATGATGGACTTGTGTACAAGCTTTGTAACTTCAACTTTCCTTTACATCTGGTTAAAATCACCCGTAACTACCTCCAGCAAAGATCGTTTAAGGTATCGTTGAATGGTTGTCTTTCCAACACGTTTTCCATCCCAGCAGGAGTCCCACAAGGCAGTCTGCTGGGCCCCTTGCTTTACAGCATTTATACTTCCGACATTCCTCCCCTCGGTGACGGTTGCGTGTTTTTCCTGTTCGCAGATGATACCGCAATAGCCGTCAAAGGAAGGATGCCTCGCGAAATAACGAACAAACTTCAACGATGTCTTAACGCCTTTGCTGATTATGCCACCACGTGGAAAATCAAAATCAATGCCTCCAAAACACAAGCAATCATGTTCCTCCATCGGCAATCACCCAAACTAAAACCGGCTCTCTCTTGTACTGTAATGATGGATGGCACAAGGGTTGAGTGGTCCGCCGAAGTAACCTATCTCGGGATGTTGTTTGACGAAAAGCTCCTATTCCGCTCACATGTGGAGAAAACCGTAATCAAGTGTTCCGCTGATTTGCCGCAGATCCCGCCTCTCAAGGGTGAACAAACTGGCTGTCTGCTAACAAATAATAGTACCTGCGATCCTCTACGCAGCTCCGGTGTGGGAATCATGTGCACAGACTCACAGGAACAAAATTCAGGTCGCTCAGAATAGAATGCTGAGGATGGTTCTTGATCGTCCTTTTGACACTAGAATAACAAATTTACATGAAGAGGCAGGCATTGCCAAAATAGATTCCAAAATTAACGAAATTAAGACTAAATTTGCACAAAAATGTAATTTATCAGAACATGCTTTGATAAGCAATTTGTATATAGTAGGTTAGGTGTATATAGTAGTTGTAGGTTAGTTATAGTTGTAAATAGTAGTTATAAGTAGACTCCTTTTTCCAATTCAAATCAAACCAATCCCACCAAGGTGGTCATACTTTAAAAATAGGCCTGATAGGACTAGAAACTGTAAATAATAATTAAAATCTCACTGTACTAAAGTTGAAAAGACGCATCTGTGTCACTTGAAAAATTCATACATGTAAACCACACAAACACAAGAAATAAAGATCATTTAAAGTCTCTCAAAGCTGATTCTTTGCACAGATTTTTGTTTTTGTGTTATGAACTGTACTAGGGGGTGGCCTTTCAAAAATATCAATCTTTTTCCAGAATGAAACACCCTAATAGACATGCAATTAAGAGCTTATCCCCACCGTCATAACAGCCATAAGTAGCTGACTAAGTTCGCCAGATTTACTTGTATAGAGGTTGAGTATAACATTTGAATACAGCTTGAGGATGTATAAATGAAATGAGTAAAGCTTATACATTGCGAAAATTGTGAGTTGGGTAATAACTTTTTTCTCAGAAGTCTAATCAAGTTTTGGACAATTTTCGAGAAAATTGTGCAATATTTGAAGTTTTGGGAAGCAAATGAATAGGTTCGTGTCGTTTCCCATACAAAATTTAAAATTCTTCCGAAAATCCAGATCATAACCAAATGCATTCAAATTTGGCACAGTTGGGGTCCTCAACACACATCGAGGCAGCGATGGGGAACACGGGGTTGCGATGTATCATACAAACTTGACCCACATTAGTGTTCAACAATTCAATCTTTTGTAAGAGTTTCGTAAACATTACGTTGTCCTAAGCCTTGAGGCAGTTTGTGTAAAATTTATCATAAAAGATCTGATGCACACCATAAAAAATATTGTATTGAGTGAATTATTTTTGTTCGAAGGCTTCTTGGGATTTTTGGGAATTTCAGTCTCATAATCCAAACTTCAATCCTATTCTCCTTCTCTGTTTAACGTATTCACTGAAATAATTGTTTCATAACCAGTTGAATGTTGGGCTTCGCCCCGAAAGAGGTCATTTGTATAATTTCCATCCAGAAGTCCAAACAGTAGACTTTATGGCTCATTGTTAACTCTCCTCTTGGCAACTTGAAACAACTCTACAAAAGAGAAAAATTACACTTTTATTAGATTGGAACTCGTTCTTATCTGCTAAACAGCGCCATCAGAAACAATGGAACAAACCGAACAACAGAAATTTCCCGTTCCCGGAGCAGAAAGCAGCGAGCAGAAAAAGTTTTTTCCTCGTTTTCCATCATCATTTTTAGGGTCCTTCGTATCTCGCAACCCAATGCTAAACAGCTCCATATATTGCTGCTGTGCAGGCAGGGGGCGGTGAGCCAGCTTCTCCCACCAAGTTCAGATTTTACTCCGAAGACGACTGGGAAAATAATATTATTTACATGGCAAGAATGGAAAAGTTTTTCGCCATACACACAGAGGGAGAGAGAGAGATAGAGAGAGAGCGAGAGAAAGACGCACGAAACGGAATGAAATCGGAACGAGCGATTCTTACGTAAAGGACCCCACACTCGACCTCCCACGTCCCCCAGCCGTCCAATCTCGAGCCATGTCATCTCGGTGCGGACTCACAAACTCCCCAGCAGGCAAGGATCCGCGCGCGTACATCACTCTGTCGTGTTTTCTTCTCGTAGGTACCACCAACAGCAGCAGCACGGCGGCGTGGCAGCCGGAGAAAGTTTTGCTGCACACCCACACTAGCATGTTTCTGCACACGCGAGTTTCCCTCGAATATATTTCTTTTTTTTTCCATCTCCGTAGGTACCTACACCCTTTCGTATCGCCGTCGCGTCGTGGCTCGGTCGGTGGGTGCTTGACAGGGTGGGTTTTTCGCAAGTCCTCTTATCTCGTGGTACATGTGTCATAGAAATATAGCAGCCAGGGTGTTTGCGAATTCCGCCCGCCCGCTCGGTCCTTCCTTCCACCCATGCCTATGTACACGTATTTCCTATACCCTCATGCTCTATATGGTTTATCAAACCGGTTTCTTGTGCGATTTTTTTTATCCTGTGAAAATTTCTCCTCGCTCGCTTTGGGGGAGAAATGGCAAATAAGAAATGCGCACATTTCACTCGCATTTCCATTCGCTGCTCTGTGACTCTGGTTGGTTGGTTCGTTCGTCTGAGCCAGGCAAAAGTTTTATGTATTCACGTCACATTCGGGAAACGGGTGTACATAAAAAATAAGAAAAATGGCACACATTCCTCCTTGTCATGTGGCAGTATAGCAGTTGGTGGAAGTGTGGCAGTTTTCTGCTCTTTTTTTTTGTGCCTAGCATTCGTTGGCTGATGTCGCTGTGAAAGTCCATGGAAGGCTGTGAGGGGTGTATGACAAGCACATTTCCCCATCGTCACATGGCAAGCGCAATATGTGAGACTCGGTGCCGATCTGAGGTTTGGTGCAGCTTTTATGACTGTGACGGGATTGTGCGGACCAATCCTGGCGATGGAAGTGAAAAAAATGCTGTGCTAGGTGGGGGATAGGAAACAGTAAGCAATAAAGTCGGAAACACGAAATTGCTGTACATGTGCGGAGCCTTTTGTCACCAGTTCTGTGTAGGGTTATGAAATGTGGGGCTGTTTTGCTATTTCGTGCGCTATTTATGTACATGCTAGTTATTTATCTTGCTGTGTCGCTTCATACAAATGTGGGAGTGGATTTGGATGGCTGAAAAGTTGCAGTAAGATAAGTAAAAGTAATATTTTTATATTCTCCATTTTGTTGTTCTCACCGATTTACATCACAAATCGATACAAATAATTTCAAATTGACTATATGTTGTGATAAAGCTAGCTGGAATTGCATCAGTAATCAAGGGTTTTCAATACAATTCGGTAATCTCCCAAAGATAGCGCTAAACAGGGACCGCATAGAGAAAATACGCGTGAATGGTGTCCACCAGAGAAGTAATGTTCGTGCAAAAAACTTAATTTTAACGAATTGAATCTAATACGAAGCCAAGTACGATGAATTGGCGCTAAACACTAACACTGTTGTAACGATTTTACAAATAAGATATTCATTACAATTTGCAAAATAATTACACATCTGGGGGAGAAAAACTTGGCTAAACATAACACAATTTGCTAATACCAACCTTTATGCCTTTCTCGTACACCAAGGTATGATATCACTTGAAAAACACAATTTTGTTCCAAGATCCGGAGAGACGAATGGCATATACCATTAGACTCATCTCAACGGGATCGGAAAATGTTAATGTATGCGTGATAATGTTTGCACCATCGTGCAAATAAGGTTTCCGTTTCACCTGCGCATACAATGCCTTGGTTTTCTTTGCATGCACGTAACCTATAGCTCATACCGTAGTAGGCTGTGTATAAAAGAAAATGATTTGCTTAGTTTCAGTCCGCATCGTGCTCTCTTGCCGTGCGGATCTATTTGCTTTTTGCTTAAGGAAGTGTTACTACTACCTAAAGCTACAACAAATTTAAACAGCACTTTTCAGTGCTCAACCTGTAAAAATTTTCTACCTTGTTCAACTCCTCTTATTCCTCTTCGATCCTTGTTTGGACCCTACCCGAGGTAATCCTTCTTGGATATCGATTTGGAAAATTCCTCTTCGATCCTTCAGATTCTTATAGTAATCTGCTTGGAAGTCGATTTGGATAAAAAATTTACTGCTGCCATGGTGCCTAAACGCAAAAGAAAGGGGCAAACTCTTGACCCCCCTTCTGAAGAAATTAATTTGAGTAATCAATTTGATTTGCTCACGGATGATGAGAATGATCCATCATCCAAGAAAAATTCTAGTAAACTTTCCCGGCTTAATGCCAAGAAGGAAAAGATTCCCCCTATTGTGATAACCACTACCGATTTCCATGCTCTTCGCATGGAACTTTTGAATTTCGTGAAAGTTAAGTTTTCACTACAAATTGGACGTCGGGGTGAATGCCGTGTATTGGTTGAAACCTTGGACGGATTTAAATGTCTTCTCAAGTATCTTACTGAGAAGAAGCACAAATTTTTTACTTACGACACCAAAACTGAACGTGTGTTCAAGGTTGTCATGAAAGGACTGCCCAGTGGTGAATCCCTGGATCAGATCAAAGACGAACTGGCAAAATTACTTGGAGTTATGACACTCCAAGTAATCAAAATGAAAATGAAATCCCGTCCTGGCGATTCGCGCAACGGGATTTCAAATGATTTGTATTTAGTTCACTTCAAGTCTAGTGAACTAAACAACCTTAAGGCCTTAGAAAAAGCTAGCCTTATGCTCTATGTCCGAGTGAAGTGGGAACACTTCGGGAAGACTGGAGGAAATTTCCAAAACCTCACTCAGTGCCGTAAGTGCCAGGGATGGGGCCACGGAACTAAAAATTGCTACATGCCAGCTAAATACATGAATTGTGGTGATTCCTCTCACGCAAAGGACGACTGTCCTGTGAAGGAAGATCCTAAGAAATTTAAATGTTCAATCTCGTTCTAACCGACAGGTAGGAAACGCTCCACGTTTCCGACCAGGTATAAATTCCTCTGCTGTTAACAACGGTCAGCGAGGAACAAATTCTACATTCGTACCCGTAAGTACAAATATCACCCCTGCTTCAAATGTTTCATCTGTACCTAATCCCCTCGCTGCTAACAATGTTCAGCGAGTTAATGGAGCTACCTATGCTGCTATTGCAGCGGGTAGAAATCAAAATACTAACCAACGTTCTAACGGAAATTTTGACAATTTTGACTTAGGAAGCATTACTGCTCCTAAAATGGAATTTTTACAGAATTCATTAATTGACATGATTTCTGATATGCTTAAATCTAACTCCATGTTTGATGCTATTCAAACTGGAGTAAAATTTGCTAATAATATTGTCATGACTTTAAAATTCATAATGGATTTTAAAGCATTAAACATTTTAAATTGGAATGCTCGATCTCTTAAAGATAATGAAGACGAGCTATTTAATTTTTTGAGAGTTCATAACGTGCATATTGCCGTTATAACTGAAACGTTCCTTAAACCTGGCCATAAGGTTAAGAAGGATTCAAATTATTTAATTTATAGAAATGATCGTCTTGATGGACCCTGTGGTGGCGTTGCCATCATTATTCATAGACGAATCAAACACAAAATACTTTCTTCATTTGAAACCAAAGTTTTTGAAACTTTGGGAGTTTCTGTTGAAACAAAATTTGGACAACTTACGTTTATAGCTGCCTATTTGCCATTCCAATGCGTAGGCCAGCAAAAGAATTTTCTCAAGGGTGACCTCCAGAAACTTACCCGTCATAGGTCTAAATTCTTCATTATTGGTGATTTTAATGCAAAACACCGCTCATGGAATAATGCTCAAAGCAATTCCAATGGTAATATTCTGTTTGATGATTGTTCTGCAGGTTATTACACTATTCAATATCCAAACAGCCCAACATGCTTTTCTTCTGCAAGAAATCCCTCCACTATTGATTTGGCCTTAACTGATTCATGTCATCTTTGTAGCCAATTGGTTACCCATGATGACTTCGGTTCTGATCACCTTCCAGTAACTTTTGAAATATCCCAAGAAATAATTTCTAATCCCAACAGCTTTACTTTCAATTACCATAGGGCTGATTGGGAGCAGTATCGAACATTTATGGAATATAACTTCGATCCAAACATTCCTTTGCAAACCAAAGATGAAATTAATTATGCTCTTGAATCTCTGACTACTTCTATAGTTGAAGCAAGAGCTGCCTCAGTACCAAAATGCGAGGTTAAATTCGATTCAATTATAATAGACGATGATCTTCAGCTCTTGATCCGTCTTAAAAATGTCCGTAGGAGACAATTTCAAAGAACACGCGATCCTGCCATGAAAGTTATCTGGCGGGATTTGCAAAAACAAATTAAAAAGCGATTCTCTGCCCTGAGGAACAAAACTTTTGAAAATAATGTTTCTAAATTAGACCCGAGTTCCAAACCCTTTTGGAAACTCACAAAAATTTTGAAAAAACCTCAAAAGCCAATTCCAGCGCTTAAAGAAGGTGGTAAAATTTTGATCACAAATTTGGAAAAAGCTCAGAAATTTGCTAAGCAATTCGAGAGTTCCCATAATTTCAGTTTGGGTCTTACTAGTCCTATTGAGAATCAGGTTGCTCGGGATTTTCGGAATATTTTCTCTCGGGAAAATATTTTTGATGATTCCTGGGGGACTGATTTGGACGAAGTAAGGTCTATAACTAAAAAGTTTCAAAATATGAAAGCTCCAGGTGATGATGGAATTTTCTATATCCTCATCAAAAAACTCCCAGAGAGTACCTTGTCTTTCTTGGTAAAATTATTTAACAGATGTTTCCATTTGGCATACTTTCCTGATAAATGAAAAAATGCAAAAGTTGTTCCAATTTTGAAGCCGGATAAAAATCCAGCAGAAGCTTCTAGCTACCGTCCAATAAGTTTGCTTTCTTCAATAAGTAAACTTTTTGAAAAAATAATTTTGAATAGAATGATGCTTCACATCAAAACGAACTCAATTTTTGCAGATGAGCAGTTTGGATTTCGCCATGGGCATTCAACTATTCATCAACTCTTGAGAGTTACCAATTTAATTCGTTCAAACAAATCTGAAGGCCACTCAACTGGAGTTGCTCTTCTAGACATAGAAAAAGCGTTCGACAGTGTTTGGCATGAAGGTTTGATTGCTAAATTGAAAAAGTTTAATTTTCCACTTTACATTATGAAATTAGTTCAAAATTATTTAACTGACAGAACTCTGCAGGTAAATTATCAAAATTCCAAATCTAATCGACTACCTGTAAGAGCAGGAGTTCCTAAGGGTAGCATTCTTGGGCCTATATTGTATAACATTTTCACTTCGGACCTCCCTGATTTGTCTCAGGGTTGCCACAAATCTTTGTTCGCTGATGACACAGGCATTTCCGCTAAAGGAAGAAGTCTTCGTGTTATTTGCAGCAGACCTCAGAAAAGTTTAGATATTTTCTCTTCTTATTTACAAAAATGGAAGATTTCTCCCAACGCTTCCAAAACTCAACTTATAATATTTCCACATAAGCCCAGGGCTTCCTTTTTGAAACCTAGTAGTAGTCACATAGTCACTATGAACGGATTTCCAATTTCCTGGTCAAACCAAGTGAAATATCTTGGATTAATACTTGACCAAAAATTAACTTTTAAAGATCACATTGAGGGCATTCAAGCTAAATGTAACAAATATATTAAATGTTTGTATCCTCTTATAAACAGGAAATCCAAACTTTGCCTGACGAATAAACTTCTAATATTTAAACAAGTTTTTAGATCGGCCATGCTTTACGCTGTGCCAATATGGTCTAGTTGTTGCACTACCAGGAAAAAAGCACTTCAAAGGATTCAGAACAAAATTCTGAAGATGATTTTGAAGTTGCCTCCCTGGTACAGTACTACCGAAGTACATAGAATTTCGAATGTTGAGACTTTAGCACAAATGTCCAACAAAATAATTAATAATTTCCGGCAAAAATCGTTACAATCCTCAATTGCAACGATTAATTCCCTTTATACTTAGATAAGATTTAGGTTTAGTTATTTAGTTTTAAGCTATCAATTGATATACTGACATGCAGGTTCAAAAAACCTGTTTAAAATACTGAATTGCCAAGACAGGAACAATGTAAAAACACTTAGATATATATCATAACAATTAAGGCTGGTAAGTTACTGTAGTAACTGGAGCACCTAGGTTAAAAATGAAATGTAATTTATTTTGAATTTGGAACAAATAAAGAGTTAAAAATAAATAAAAAAAAATTGCTTAGTTTGACAGTTGCACCATGACGAAGTGGCAGCGTATTCGTGATTTGTCCCACGCGCAAATGTCGCAAAAAGACATTTCAATCGCCGTGGGAATGTCCCGGTGGACCGTCAAAAGGGTTTTAGACCGAGAAAAGGAAGGACAACTATCCGCAAAAGTGGCCACAGGTCGTCCGGGGTCAGCTCGGGTTCCGAGGGTTATCGCTGCTATCAAAAGGAAGATTCAGGTGAATCCAGTGCGTTCAATAAGGAAAATGGCAAAGGAACACGGGATCAGTGACTTTACGGCACGGAAGATCGTAAAGGAAGATTGCGGGGCGAAGTCGAGGTCAAGGAAAAAAAAACTCACATGATTACCAACCGCATCCGGGGGCTACGAGTCCAACGATGCAAGAAAATCTTGAACTTCCTTAAGCGAAAAAATCCGGTAATCCTGTTCACTGACGAGAGCATGTTTACCGTCAATCCCGTATCAAATTCCAGAACCGACCGGTATATTAGTTTTCTTCCGGTAAAAGACGTGGCCGACGATCTTGTGCTCGTGTATCTGACCAAGTATCCTGCTAGCGTTATGGTGTTTGGATTGGTGACTTCCGATGGCAAAAAATGGACCCGGCGTTCATTCCAGAAGGCGACAAGGTCAACACGGAGATCTACATCGGGATTTTAAGTAAGTATGTTCTTCCGTGGATCAAAGAACAGCCAGTCCGAAGCCAAATGTTGTATTTCAACAAGATGGGGCTCCGTGCCACACCTCGAACCGCACTCAGAAGTGGTTGCAGGAACATCTTCCGTTCTGGGCGAAGGATATGTGGCCGCCATCCAGCCCCGATCTTAATCCGCTGGATTACTCAATATGGCACGTCATGAAGGCCAAGGCGTGTTCCAAACGCCACTCGAGTACAGCAAGCCTCAGACAAACATTGACGCGTATCTGGAGAGAAATGGATCCAGACTACATTATTAGAACCTGCCGTGCATTCCGGAAGCGTGTGGAGGCCGTAATTGCAGCAAGTGGAAACTCGACCGATGATAAACATAGTTTAAGACTCTGAGAAACAGCCCCCCCTTGAATAAATAAAAAACTCGAAAATGAAATTTTTGAGAATTTTTTAATTTTGACATTGCTCAATGGTGCAAAAATTATCACGCATACGGTAGAGCGAAGATTGGCAAAGGATCCTAGTATTCAAAAACAGTATGTCAATTTCATGACCGAAAATCTCGAGCTCGGTCACATGCGAAGATTGGATGAAAACGAAGAGAATGCAGTTAAACGGTGTTTTCTATCACATCACCCCATTATCAAAGAGCCTAGCACCAGTCGGATTCGCCAGGTGATGGTCGTAGCCGACGTCGACAAGATGTACCGACAGTTCTGGACGAGTCAGGATGATACATCGCTCCAAAGCATACTTTGGACGGCACCTGATGGAAGGGTAGTGGCGTTCGAGTTACTAATCGTGACATATGGTACGAGGTCCGCACCGTATCTGGCCACTCGTGCTTTGAAAGAACTAGCCAACGACCAACGAGAGCAGTTTCCATTGCCGGCAGCTACACGCGACTACGTTGAAGTTGCTTTCGAATTGAGAAGACATCAAACTACCCTGATGTACTCAAAGGCAGTCCAAGTGAGAATCTGGTACTACCGGATCCAAATGGAAGCGATTGGGGTCAAGATGCGGAAGTAGAAACATTAGGTTTAACCTGGCTGCCCAAATCCTCATGAAGTGTCAAGTGTTGTACTTCATCGTAAGACTTTTCGACCCGCTGAATCTGCGCGGTGCAACGATCACAGCGGCGAAGATCTTTATGCAACGGGTGTGGTGTTTGAAGAACGAACAAGGCAATAAACTCGAATAGGATGACCCACTACCAGAAACGGTGGGTAAGGAATGGCGAACATTCCACGAGCAAATCCCTTCGCTCAACGAAGTGCGGATTCATTACCAAGGGCAAAATAGCTCGGTTTCGGTGCACCTACTTCAAAATCAAAGGTAGCACCCCACAAGGTGCAATCTCTACCACGATTGGAGCTATGTGATGCGCTCTTAGCAGCTCAACTCTGGGAAAGGGTAGCAGAATCGTTGAACGGATTCAACTTGCGTACTTCACAGAATCAGATCACCGCCAGGAACGAGGACAACTTTCGTCGCCAACTGAGTTGCGAAAATTTAAGCTTTGACTGAAGGTAAACAGTGGAGTCATGTTCCAGGAAGAACGAACCCTGCTAACCTAATATCCCATGAAATTTATGGTGGTATGAGCCTATCTTGTTGAACGATTCATCGGAAGAATGGCCAAAATCTGTAGAACATCAATATTCAGGAGGAAAAGGATCAATTAAAGGAAAGGATGATAAGGAAGGAGGTACGTTATATGGTGAAGGTTGTGTGGAGGTGCTCGTGCAAGAGAGTTCGTGGGGCAATACCAGGCGGGATTCATGGGTGCCCGCGCTACTACGGACCAAATTTTCGCGATTCAGCAGGTTCTGCAGAAATGCCGCGAATACAATCGTGCCCACACATCATTTGTTCATCGATTTCAAATCCGCATACGACACAATCGATCGAGATCAGCTATGGCAGATTATGCACGAGTACGGATTTCCGGATAAACTGACGCGATTGGTCAAGGCGACGATGGATCGAGTGATGTGCGTTATTCGAGTATCGGGGACACTCTCGAGTTCCTTAGAATCTCGAAGGGGGTTACGGCAAGGTGATGGACTTTCGTGTCTGCTATTCAACATCGCGTTAGAAGGTGTGATCAGAAGAGCTGGGATAGACACGAGTGGCACGATCTTCAGGAAGTCCATCGAGCTTCTTGGCTTCGCCGATGACATCGACATCATGGCACGGAACTTTGAGATGATGGCGGAAACGTACATCAGACTGAAGGCTGAAGCTAGACGGATTGGACTTGCCATCAACGCATCAAAGACAAAATAGGGTTCTAGGGAAGACAATGTTAGCCTGCCACCCCGAGTTCAGGGGTGACGGTGACGAAATCGAGGTGGTTAATGAGTTCGTGTATTTGGGCTCACTTGTGATCGCCGAAAATGATACTAGCAAAGATACATTCAAATACGCATTATGGCAGGGAATCGTGCCTACTTTGGACTCCGGAGGACGCTCCGGTCGAATAAAATTCGCCGCCGCACGAAGTTGACTGCCTACAAGACGCTGATTAGACCGGTGGTCCTCTACGGTAACGGGACCTGAACTATGCTTGTGGAGGTGTTTTCAAATGGAAGGTGTTGCGTATCATCTATGGTGGAGTGCAGATGGATGACGGAACTTGGAGGAGGCGAATGAATCACGAATTGCACCAGCTGCTGGGCGAACCATCCATCGTCCACATTGCAATAATTTGGCGACTACGGTGGGCTGGGTACGTCGTAAGAATGCCGCAAGACGTCCCGGTGAAAATGGTTCTAGAAAGCGACCCAACAGGAACAAGAAGAAGAGGCGCGCAGCGGGCAAGTTTGATCGACCAAGTAGAAGGCGACCTGCGGACCCTTCGCAGACTACGAACCTTGCGAAGTGTGGCCATGGACCGAGTAGAGTGGAGACGACTTCTTCGGACAGCAGAGGACAACAAGGCCATAGCCTGATTGGTAAGGTAAGTAAGTCGTGTGGAGGTTACAATCATAACGGTCGGGCAAGTTATCCAACATAAGCTGGTCCTTCGAACCAGGATGTCTTTCCCTACGTTGTGTATTTGATAACGGTGGAGATTTACAGAAAGGGGGAGCTTTCAGAAGCACGAATAGAACAATCGCCATTTCACCACGTTTATTCTGTTTATTGCTTTCGAAAGGCATCCAGCCTTCTCGGAGGTAGTACGAACATCCAACATTAGGTAAGTATCAAAATGGTGGAAACTCAGCACAAATTTAGTTCATTGACCCTAGTGAACAATTATGCGAACTTTCATGGAATTCGGAGAGGGTAAAATAGAATCGATTCGTCAGTTTGCCTGCTTTCACTCAGCATGATGTTTTTGTTATTTGGATCACTTCAAGAAAATTAGTTGTTTTCGTTTTCTATTAATTTTCCCATCAATTTGTCCCTCTTTTTTTGATTTCGTCCCTCTGTGTGGCGTCTTTGAAAATTTTCAAACAATTGTAGCACTCAAACGGCATATCTGATTGAGCATGAGCATGAGCATGATTGAGCACGGTTGCTACTCTGTTATTGCCAGACCAGCTGTAATTACACAGAGAACCAATAGACGATGCTTGGGACTAGCAATCATCCTCAATGTGTAAAAACTGGTGTTCTCAAACTAGGCAATACCAGCGCCGGCCGCACCCGAACACAGGTCAAGAAAGGAAGGGGTAGGAATGTGTTGACGTGACACTCGCTTTGATGGAAGCCGAGAACACCTCTGCACTTCCACGAGGAATCACTGGGATATTGGGTAATAGGGTTGGGTTTGCAGCAGGGTTCGTCTTGGTAAACGATAAGCTGAATTGATGTCCTAACAATCATATAACGCGAAGGAGCTTGGGATTGAACCCACGGTCTTCTGCTCAGTAATCAAAAACGTTTGCCACTAGGCAGACGAGCTCCTTTTTAATCATTGACAAATCTTGAATGTGGATGGGCTTGGGATTAGACTCATGATGTTCTGCTCAGTAAGCAAAACCAGTTGCTCTAAGGCCACCGAGCCCCTCATATCACATTATATACACGATAAACAAGCAATCTTACCATAAATTTTTAATATGAAAGGACCTGGGACCGCGTTTTTCTGCTCAGTAAGCAAGCCACTGCAACCGACGATCTTTGAAATCCTAAAACTTAAAGCTACGAAAGAGTACTTAGGCCTTCATTAAGATCCACTTTCACGCGACGTTCAATGTTTTGATTTTCTCTTTACGCATGGTTCAGGCAATCATAAAAAGCTATGGCCGACGTGACGATTGTTTAAGACCTGGTTAAACAAGCTATTCAAATGAAATTACGTTCTCGAATTTCACTTGGCATGTAATGAACAACAGAAATACGCGATAACTCATATTTTTAGCGGTTGATGGTTAATTTTAAATATACCAACGGTACTGCCTACGACTACGACGGCGATTACGACAGCGACTACGACGGCGCCTACGACAACGACAACAGCGAATTTGTAACCTACCATTTGTCTAGGATAAACACCTTTGCCCGGCACCTCTACTGGTTCTTCATGTTTGCTATCTGTCACTGTTTGCAAAATATCTAATAGCAATTACCTTTGTTGTAATACTTCCTGTATTGCCATGGTCATCTGGGAGGAGTGTCGCATCTAGTGCTTTCCCCAGGAACCGTTCACGGTCACCAGCTACCGCCCGTCCAGTCTTGGGCGTATCCAGTGAGACATCCTTCAGCTTACTTTTTTTAGTGTTCATAATTTTAAATTTAAGTTTTTTAGTGTTCATAATTTTAAACATTTTTAAAGTCTGAATTTGTCATGACCTTTGTTTCTAATCTAATCTAATCTAATCTAATCTTACTCCAACACAGCCAGTTCTTGAAAGCATCCTGGAAAATGATGGATATACCTCCACCATTTTTCTTGTCTATTTGATATATGTTTCACATCGAAGATGCGTCACACATATCAAAACGGCCAGTCTTACTGGGCAGCATTTAAGGGGCAAGATGATTCAGACAACATCGGACAACACGATGCTTCAGAATCCAATAAATGGATGAAACGTGGACATCTCGTACCAAACGTTCCGATTTTTTTATTGGTTGGTCGTTGGAAGCATCAAAGCTAGAAGGCTCCATTTTCTTCTGACGGTTGGGGCATGTTAGTGTTCATCTTGTCCTAGCCTTTTATGACTTATGGCTATAGCGCTATTACTCGTTTTCTGAAAGTGAACTCAAATTATGCAATACCAGCGCCGGCCGCGCCCTAACGCAGGTCAAGAAAAGAATGGGTAGAAATGTGTTGACGTGACACTCGTTTTGATAGAAGCCGAGAAATCCTCTGTACTTTCACGAGGAATCACTGAGATGTTGGGTAAGAGGGTTGGGTTTTCGCGTACAAGATTATAAAACGTTTATTAACAAACTTTAAATCTACCTATTCCTTTGCAGTTAAATTGTCCTCGTTCAATTTTGGCAGCAAGCCCAAAAAATTAGTATTGCCAAAATCGAACGGTCTTATTTTGAAATTCAATTTATGATTTGGTTGACTTCGGACCACTGTGAGGCATCGCCATGACATAGACGATACTAATAATAAATCTTTTTTTTAAAGTTCTAATCACAAGGAGCAAAAACACACTATTTTCAAATTCCGTTCAGTCTTTATTAACTAACCCATTGCCAAAAGCGAACGGTTCCTAAAATCGAACCGTGCCTAAATCAAACGGCTACTGTACAAATATTTAAATTAAATAAATGGTAAGCTCTCACCAGATTCTGCCGTTGTTTGTAACCATTCAACACTGTTGACCATCATAATCACAAGTGTTGATAATTAGGAACGAACTCACCAAATGAATCCATGAGCAATGTCAGCAGAATTAAATTGCATGACGTACTGGTACTTTCATGGTCCACCTTTCTTGTTTGAATCAGGATGATATCCACCTGGTACTATTCAACAGAATTAACATGTTGCCTCTCCTTGAATACATCCTGATTCCTGGCGATTCCTTTTCTTCAGGGAGAATTTCCTGTAGTCCTGTATCTGATACCTCCATCCATCCAGATCAGGTGAAATGTTGAATTTGTCATGAGCTTTGTTTAAATAAAAATTTCAAAAATCTAACAGGGACATTTTGAGCTATTTAGGTTTTTAACATTTTTTTAGAATGCTTTAGTGCAACAATTGTTTGAAAAATTTCGCCTTTTTAAAATTTTACAATATCCAAAATGTCCGAATTTTAGCAAAAAATTTGAATCATTACCCATACCAAACAATTATGCAACGTTTCATACAAATCGGAGAAGGTTGAGTTTTTCCGATTCGTCACTTGGCGTGGAACTTCTCATTTATGAGGTAAGTCTCGGATCGAATAAGTATCAGTGGTTGAATAAAGAAAGTCCTTTAAAATTGTCCTTAATGGGCCGAGGTGCCGAACGTAGACAACAGTATAGCAAGTTTTGATCCAAAGACTGAGGAGTCTCTGTTCTGCTTTTAATGACATCTTCCGGAACTTTATAACCGTGCATATCTGAAATTATTCAGTCCAATGAGTTGGAATTGTCGGCACGCACACCGTTTATCAATTGAAGTTTTACATTAGCGTTATTCACCAGCTTGGGCATCTCAAGACATCATGAGATTCCTCATGCTTCAGGTCCGAATGGACCGCACAAAAAGATTTCACAACAACATATCCAAATTAAGAACCCACCCGTCCATTCGCTGGCACCTTCTGCTGCCACGGTGTACTACCGTGTTAATCCTTTCCAATCTACATAAACGACTCACTTCAACTTCTTATCGGAGTTTTACGACTCGGACGCCATTTTGATACTTGAGAAACTTTTGAAATTAAATTGGAAATGCCTTCAGTTTGTCTGCCGCGTAGTGTTCTTCCACGAAAAATGCGTTACCACTACGCACGCTGTCACCCACACCCATTGCTGGCGACCGCCGTCGCCATCAGCCATCATCGCGCGTTCCTATACCTACCTACAATAAAACTGTTTATGCCAGTCGTATAATTAAATGCCCTCGCATCATCCCCGTTTGTTGGCAACGACTACCAGAAGCTACCGACCAGCAGCCTGCAGTGTTCTGTAATCTTAATAATTCGATTTTTCCCTCAGATGGACGTGTGCTAACTGACGGACTTCCTAACACACTTGGAAACGTTAGAAACGGAACAAGACATGATTTTACTCTGAAAATTTTCGACATGGGGAGGGAGGCCACCAGACTTGACGGCGTAGGCACATTCCTACCACGTTCAACTCATTTGCAGTCACCAACAGTGGTATGGGATTCAAGTTGATGTTGGATGTTATCTGTATGGGAAGGGAAGACATTTGCATCGCTCGGCGAAAAAACAGTAAAATCACGCTCGAAAAGTTGAGACATAACAGTAAAGAATCAAAAAGGATAATTAGAGTTAGATAAGGTTTGCTGCCGGGGTCTTCCTTAGCTCAGTTCGCTAAAGGCGCAGACCATGCTAGAGGCAGCTGGGTTCGATAACCGGTTTGATATTGGAAATTTTTCGGATTGAGGCATAGAGTATGATTACTTGCCACACAATTGTACTTATGCAAAAATTGTTCAGGCCTTAGAAAGCTCTCTATTAAATTGTGGATTGCCGGCGTAAAGTGCCAGTAGGGACGTATCAAAGCCAAAGACGAATAAGGTTTGCTGTTTCCTAGAGAAGCAATAGAGTGGAGGTGACATTGTAAACAGAAGGGCGCGCACACTATCTTGCACTGCTTTCAATGGAGCAACCAGTTGAGTCTGATGCGATTTAATAACTAAGATTCGATTTTATGAAAATATAAAGAAAATTCCATATTCAACACTAAGCAGACTAAATCACCTATAGTAAAAAAGTCACGTCTCAAACAGTCAGTGAATGGGGCGCATCCTCTTACACCGTCTTTAGGTGTGATTCCGTGAATTCTTTTGAATGTAATATGCTGGTTTCGCGTGGCGCACGTTTCACTGATACCTACAAAAGCGTAGCAGATCGCGGCAGTTCAGTCAGTAGATAGTCGTGTTCAGCTCATTTACTCTTTTTCGGTTGAAAATGCCAACAGCATGCGAAGCGTTCTGAAGCTGTTTGGGGTGTGAGCGGAGATGTAAAGAAGCGCCCGTTTAGCGCACAGAAGAACCTTGAAGCGAGAGCGAAAGTCAATAAAATTTAATACTTTTACGTGGGCTGTAAAATTTTAGATATCGACCACCAGGCTACTTGCCGCGCCATGCCATCGTTGTTCAGGTGATGAAGGTGGAGTGCACCCTTCGGGGCGTTTCGCTAGACTTGGGTTTCGTTATCGGAGTGTTTTATTTGCGTTCGGCTGATTGTGCAAAATTTAAAAAGTTTAATAGTTTATACTGGTTTAGTCTACGTTGTAAGCAAAAATTGAGGTGCAGAGTAAGGGGTAAAACATGCATTACTTATTATTGTAGAAAAACATATAAATGCATAAATAAAACTTATCTCTTTTGAAGCGATCATGAACTAAAATCATATATATTCTTATCTAGTGGTCTCAGATAGCCTAGTCAGTAATGGCATGGTATTACCAAGCCGGAGCGTAGCTCCTTCCCATGGACATGGAGGTTGACGATACTGAAGCGAAGGGTTATGTTTAATTTCTTTATATTTGCAACGATGATGATTTCCTATAGTGACACATATCACCTTCTTAATGCTTCAGTATGCCTCAAACGATTAATTCTTGGTTGTTAATATAACTTCCTTGATGAAATCGGCTGCTTCATGCAGACTGAGCAATTCTGATTATGGTATTGGATTTGTTCTGTATACAGAGGCACTGGGAGGGCTTATTAGAAACTTCTCACCATTAAAGTAATGATCTTCTAGTAAATTTTGCATTTAATTTTATTAATATTTTATCTTATTTAAGCATATTATTTTTGTTACAGTCAATTAGCATTAGCATACGATACAAGGGATTTAATATTACTTGCTCGTTTTTGCGTAAAATATTCAATAAAGGGCGAACACGAAATTATTGCGACACATTCAACAGGGCATAACTTTTTTACCATTGGGTAAAAATCAACCAAATTTTGCACACTTTCTCATTGATGTGCATTGTGTACATGCTGTCAAACTCGAAGTCGTGTTTTTCGATTCAACGAAAATGGAGGTGAACCTACGCGAGTTGAGAGAACAAATTCTTTCCAAACACCTGGAATTTCCTGACCTGTCGCACCGGCAGTTGGGAAAAATGTTGAACATTCACCATTCAACCGTCTCCAGAGTGTTGAAGCGGTTCCAGGAGCGGTTGACGTTGGACCACGGCAAAGGAGCTGGAAGAAAACCGGGACCGGAGAACAAAAAGACGGAGGGAAAGGTGAAGCGGATGATTAAAGCAAATCCCAACGTCTCAAGCCGTGATTTGGCTAAAAAGATCGGCATGTCGCAGAGCTACGTCAAGAATGCAAAGAAGAGAGCTGGACTACATACATACAAGGTACAGAACTTCCCAAACCGCGATGAGCGGCAACAATCGACGGCTAGAACTCGGGCACGGAAGCTCTACGAGAAGATGCTGACAAAATATGGCTGCTGTGTGATGGACGACGAAACGTATATAAAAGCCGATTTTAAGCAAATTCCGGGGTTGGAGTTTTTCACCGGCAAGAGCAAGTTCGATGTGGACGACAAATTTAAGAAGAAGAAAATGTCGAAGTTCGCCTCCAAATATCTCATTTGGCAGGCCATCTGCTCTTGCGGACTGAGGAGTGAGCCTTTCGTGACAAAGGGCACAGTAAATGGCGAGATCTACGAATCTGAGTGCCTCGAGAAGCGCCTTTTGCCGTTCTTGCAGCAGCACGACGAAGCTCCGCTATTTTGGCCAGATTTGGCATCATGCCACTATTCTAAAAGTGTCCTGGAGTGGTATGAGGCCAATTCTGTCCATTTTGTTCCAAAGGACATGAATCCGCCAAACTGTCCGGAGCTGCGCCCGGTGGAGCAGTACTGGGCAATAATGAAGCGGGAACTTCGGAAGTGCAAGAAGACAGTCAAAGACGAGAAGGACATGTTAAGAAAATGGAAAAAAAAAACTGAGCAACTGGTACCGGAAGACACTGTAAAGACTTTGATGGAGGGCATCAAGCGAAAATGCGTTCAATTTTACAAACAAAGCTTCATCGATTAACTTTTCTTTTGATTTTTGAAGTAAATATATGTATAAAACTACCCTAAAATTTTGGTTTGATTCTAAACAAGAAAATTGGCATGACATTTTCGGTGTCGCAATAATTTCGTGTTCGCCCTTTATGTATGAATTGTAATTACCTTTGAAAGTTTTTTTCAAGTTTTTTTTATGATCTGAAAATGTTCCCAGTTTTGTTAGAAGTTTCGAAGCTAACGCATGTCCACAGGCCTAATAGAAAGATAGGCAGAAAAAGTGTATAATGAAGAGGAGATTGGAAGGCAGGTGTTTGACGCATAGAGCCTGTCAATTTCGCTTTCAGAGTGTCGCAGTCAGCGGTTTTATGATTCGTGAGCACTTGCGATTCGTAGAATCGTTGATTGTGACTGCAAGTGGATTTGGCGGGTTTTGTGTGTCGGACGCTTGCTTTTTGGCCTCTTCTTGTGACTAACATGTGCAGAGTATCATTATAGCGTCTAATGGTTTTGAGATTCCTGATTGCGTGAAATATATTTATGAGAATATCTTTTTGAGATTTGAGTAGTCACATTTTGTTTGTAGTATGTATTTTATTTTTTTCATGTAATTATCATAAATAATAGTCTCAATAATAGATAGTTCATCCATATATTCGTATGGAGGGATCGATTTTGCTTATTGAGCAGAAAATCATGGATTTAACCCCAAGCTCTTCCACAGCACAACAAATCGCCACCATCATTTGTATATTTGATATTGAACATTAACCTCGGAAACAATTGGCATATCAAGCGGCAACGTAGTCCTATATTGTCGCGAAGCGTTATGGTTCTGAGATGCTCGATGACCCTGGAGGGATCGTTTTTGCTTACTGAGCAGAAAATCATGGGTTTAATCCCCAGCTCTCCGTCATGACTCTTAAAATTCATGATCACTAAACAAAATGAATATGTTCTTTCGATTGCCGGCTATCGAGAGATTAAATAAACAACAAATAAACAATACATACTTTTTGTTGCATCGCCAACTTGAGGTGAATCCTAAACAAATACCCTACCCAACCCTCCAACTCCGTAGCACTTATGAGGGTGTCGCTAAGTCGGTGGCCTCTCGTTAAGTAAGTACTACATCAACATTTTCTTCCCTATCCCTAGTTATGGTAAAGATGGGCGTGGCCGCGAATAGCGACAGTCATGCTTCTGTTACTCTTGTTTAGATTGGAACCAATTGTGCATTATTCCTGAAAGTAGCCTAACTGAGAATTTCAGAAGAGACGTGAGTGTCGCTAGTATCCAATCTACGAAGTATATCATAACAACGCTAACGCTATTACCAAGCCGGAGCGTTGCGATTAATTCCCACTCCGGTCGAGGATTCCCAGGGTATTAGGGTGGTTCAATATACCAATTGCGCCTTATCCCACTCATTCGATTCCAAATCAGGTCCTGACCATTCAACATTTGAGCTTATTTGGGTACGAACTCGTACTGCAGTACGAGTTTGCATCCTAATGAGCTCAAAGTTTGACAGCATGATCTGAGCTCTACTGGGCATAAAGTACCATCGGAAGAAATGTAATCCCAAAAAAAATAACTTGGTCGGACTGGGAATAAAACCCTCTGCTCGTTTTTCCAATACTTTATGTATTGATCTACGAGCAGCGGAGTGTCCGCCGACGATGTAGCTGGTGACATGCAGCAATGCACCGAGTGGAATGGGAACGACTTCTATGTATGTTCATCAAAGTAGAACCAGGCCTTGGCTATAATCGTTAAGTAAGTAAGTAAGTAAGTAAGTAAGTACGTAAGTAAGTAAGCAAGTAAGTAAGTAAGTAAGTAAGTAAGTAAGTAAGTAAGTAAGTAAGTAAGTAAGTAAGTAAGTAAGTAAGTAAGTAAGTAAGTAAGTAAGTAAGTAAGTAAGTAAGTAAGTAAGTAAGTAAGTAAGTAAGTAAGTAAGTAAGTAAGTAAGTAAGTAAGTAAGTAAGTAAGTAAGTAAGTAAGTAAGTAAGTAAGTAAGTAAGTAAGTTAGTCAGTTAGTTAGTTAGTTAGTTAGTTAGTTAGTTAGTTAGTTAGTTAGTTAGTTAGTTAGTTAGTTAGTTAGTTAGTTAGTTAGTTAGTTAGTTAGTTAGTTAGTTAGTTAGTTAGTTAGTTAGTTAGTTAGTTAGTTAGTTAGTTAGTTAGTTAGTTAGTTAGTTAGTTAGTTAGTTAGTTAGTTAGTTAGTTAGTTAGTTAGTTAGTTAGTTAGTTAGTTAGTTAGTTAGTTAGTTAGTTAGTTAGTTAGTTAGTTAGTTAGTTAGTTAGTTAGTTAGTTAGTTAGTTAGTTAGTTAGTTAGTTAGTTAGTTAGTTAGTTAGTTAGTTAGTTAGTTAGTTAGTTAGTTAGTTAGTTAGTTAGTTAGTTAGTTAGTTAGTTAGTTAGTTAGTTAGTTAGTTAGTTAGTTAGTTAGTTAGTTAGTTAGTTAGTTAGTTAGTTAGTTAGTTAGTTAGTTAGTTAGTTAGTTAGTTAGTTAGTTAGTTAGTTAGTTAGTTAGTTAGTTAGTTAGTTAGTTAGTTAGTTAGTTAGTTAGTTAGTTAGTTAGTTAGTTAGTTAGTTAGTTAGTTAGTTAGTTAGTTAGTTAGTTAGTTAGTTAGTTAGTTAGTTAGTTAGTTAGTTAGTTAGTTAGTTAGTTAGTTAGTTAGTTAGTTAGTTAGTTAGTTAGTTAGTTAGTTAGTTAGTTAGTTAGTTAGTTAGTTAGTTAGTTAGTTAGTTAGTTAGTTAGTTAGTTAGTTAGTTAGTTAGTTAGTTAGTTAGTTAGTTAGTTAGTTAGTTAGTTAGTTAGTTAGTTAGTTAGTTAGTTAGTTAGTTAGTTAGTTAGTTAGTTAGTTAGTTAGTTAGTTAGTTAGTTAGTTAGTTAGTTAGTTAGTTAGTTAGTTAGTTAGTTAGTTAGTTAGTTAGTTAGTTAGTTAGTTAGTTAGTTAGTTAGTTAGTTAGTTAGTTAGTTAGTTAGTTAGTTAGTTAGTTAGTTAGTTAGTTAGTTAGTTAGTTAGTTAGTTAGTTAGTTAGTTAGTTAGTTAGTTAGTTAGTTAGTTAGTTAGTTAGTTAGTTAGTTAGTTAGTTAGTTAGTTAGTTAGTTAGTTAGTTAGTTAGTTAGTTAGTTAGTTAGTTAGTTAGTTAGTTAGTTAGTTAGTTAGTTAGTTAGTTAGTTAGTTAGTTAGTTAGTTAGTTAGTTAGTTAGTTAGTTAGTTAGTTAGTTAGTTAGTTAGTTAGTTAGTTAGTTAGTTAGTTAGTTAGTTAGTTAGTTAGTTAGTTAGTTAGTTAGTTAGTTAGTTAGTTAGTTAGTTAGTTAGTTAGTTAGTTAGTTAGTTAGTTAGTTAGTTAGTTAGTTAGTTAGTTAGTTAGTTAGTTAGTTAGTTAGTTAGTTAGTTAGTTAGTTAGTTAGTTAGTTAGTTAGTTAGTTAGTTAGTTAGTTAGTTAGTTAGTTAGTTAGTTAGTTAGTTAGTTAGTTAGTTAGTTAGTTAGTTAGTTAGTTAGTTAGTTAGTTAGTTAGTTAGTTAGTTAGTTAGTTAGTTAGTTAGTTAGTTAGTTAGTTAGTTAGTTAGTTAGTTAGTTAGTTTGTTAGTTAGTTAGTTAGTTAGTTAGTTAGTTAGTTAGTTAGTTAGTTAGTTAGTTAGTTAGTTAGTTAGTTAGTTAGTTAGCGTCAATGATGTATTGAACTACTGCTTGATTGAAAATTTCAGTACATTATCAATGGCATATATGTACATCGATAATGTATTGGAGTGGGGCTTATCATGTGTGAAAATAGCTTCGGAATGCTTGCTTTCTTGAAATGGGCTATTGTAGCTGCGGTAGAGCTGTCCCCTTCTAACTCCCGGGCTCAAGCTTCTTGCATTCATAAGGAATGATTGCAGGCAGATTTTATCCATAATGCCACTGCCAGATAGTGGAAGTTAGGGCAAGGGCGAATCTTCATTCTTATCTACGATTCCACATACTAACCTTTTACACATGAGAACCTACTATCGATCAGAACCCAAGTAACAATTTCCAGTTGAAGAAACGCTTTCGTTTTGATTTTGTTCAGCTGCATGTTGAATAATAATTGCACAATGCGTTCACCACAACTTTTATAAAACCCTTGTTTACACTGGTTTGGAGAACCTATACAACTGCAACACAAACGTATTCAGAAAAACGTTTACACAAAATCAATTTCTTGTTAAAGAAACGCTTCCATTGTGATTTTATTCAACTGCATGCTGAATAATAACTGTACAATTTGTTTATTACAACTTCTGTAAAACTCTTGTTTACACTGGTTTGGAGAACCTGTTCAACTACAGCATTATATGTATACGCGGTATAGGAGTAGAAGCAGCTTTTATACAACGTTTATAGATACATATTTAAACTCAAGCTTTATTATTTTGGTGAAAGCTCTTATACAACGTTTGTAGACACTTCCTGACAGCTGCTTTGAAATTTAGTAGAGAGGAAACCTGGGAGGCGTTTCTTACACTCTTTTATGACTCCTAAATAATCACTATACAGCAAGCGGTGAAAAGCGTTTATAGCACTTTTTAATGACTACTTAATAACCGTTGTGTAAGTACTCACAATATTCACAGATTAAAATTAGTTTAACAATTGTCGTGGTACGCCAAAATAATTGCTTGTACAGTTTTTATTAATTTAATTTATTTGTGCTAATTGAAAAAATATGTAATTATGCCATAATTCACATTCTGTGATCATGGAGGAAGTAGTAACAAGCATCTGTTTAATCTTTGATTGATATTCTTTCAATTAATCTCTCTTATCATTAATTGAGAGAATTTATCTAGAAATGTTATCGTTGATTATATGATATATGTCTTAAATTAATGTTTGCATTTATTAATAACACTTATATATATATATATATATATATATATAATTTACCTCTAACTCCACCGAGGGTTTCTCGAAGCAAGATTCAAACTCACGATCCCGGATTGCCAGCCGCTTCTGTTTCCATCTGCTCTATTCTTGAATACATATTTTGATCATATGAGAGAAGTATATGAAGCTCATCTTGAGTGACTTCTCTTGCAGTCGAATAATCATTACCTTATGGTCATATAAACGTGCCTATCACTTGTGCTACTTTTAGCAACAAAATTGTGGTTGGTGGTTGGTCGAACGTAAACAATAATTTAAGAGTGCTCCAAGCAGCTTTTGAAGCGTTTAACCAAAAAGGCAATACAACTACATTCTTGTTCAACTCTGGAAGCTATTATTCAACGTTTGATCAACTTAGGTGTTTTATAAGAGCTTCCAATGGTTTGTTTTGATGCGTTTATTCCACGTTCTGTATAGCGCTTGTGAATCAGTTTAACTAAGGTGCTATAAAAGTTATCGTAGGTCTTATAAAGCATATAGTGAAACCGAACGTAAACAATCAATTAAGAGTGCTCCAACAGCTTTAAAAACTTTTAATCAAATGGCAATACAACTACATTCTTGTACAACTCTGGAAGCTATTATTCAACGTTTGATCAACTCAGGTGTTGTATAAGTGCTCCCAATGGTTTGTTTTGATGCGTTTATTCCACATCCTATAGAAGCTCCTGTCAAACAGTTTAACCGAACGTAAACAATCATTTAAGAGTGCTCCAAGCAGTTTTTGAAGCTTTTAATCAAATGGCAATACAACTACATTCTTGTACAACTCTGGAAGCTATTATTCAACGTTTGATCAACTCAGGTGTTGTATAAGAGCTCCCAATGGTTTGTTTTGATGCGTTTATTCCACATCCTATAGAAGCTCCTGTCAAACAGTTTAACCGAACGTAAACAATCATTTAAGAGTGCTCCAAGCAGTTTTTGAAGCTTTTAATCAAATGGCAATACAACTACATTCTTGTACAACTCTGGAAGCTATTATTCAACGTTTGATCAACTCAGGTGTTGTATAAGAGCTCCCAATGGTTTGTTTTGATGCGTTTATTCCACATCCTATAGAAGCTCCTGTCAAACAGTTTAACCGAACGTAAACAATCAATTAAGAGTGCTCCAACAGCTTTAAAAACTTTTAATCAAATGGCAATACAACTACATTCTTGTTCAACTCTGGAAGCTATTATTCAACGTTTGATCAACTCAGGTGTTTTATAAGAGCTCTCAATTGTTTGTTGTGAATGAATTGTGCATAAGTTTAGGATCAACAAACATTTTCAGGCGCAAAGGAGCAACAGCTCGATGATAACGTTTTCTAATTCCAAAATCTGAAGACTGTTTTGAATAATATGTTTAGGTAATGGGCAGCAACAATGGACAGATAAACTACTTACAGCTTCTATTTATTATATGCTTGATATAACGATTGCCAGCAACGCCGGGTGGGCGTATCCTATGGCTTACCCTCCCTACTAACAAAAATCCACCCTTCCCGTGACACTTATGAGGGGTCGTAGAGTTCTCTGTATCTTTCTTAAGTAAGTGTCGGACTAACATTCCTCCCCTTTCCCCACCAGATGCAAGGACGTGGCCAGGACAGCTCTGGTCTGTTGGAGGGAGACACATCCTTCCCTAGTAGCACGCTTGTCACATTTCAATTGTAGAAACTTATATACGACTTATTTCAGTCATAAACAAGTTGCTGTAACTTATTGTGATGAAAGTGTGCTACTCGAGTTTATTTAAGAGGTAGTAATTAATCACACAATTACTATCTAACAGCAACGGATGAAGGTAGGTCTCCTTCTTAACAACAGTTTGGAGCTCGTACCACCTACGACATTGTGCAACCTGGTTTATGCTATGCTATTTCTGAAATCAGCTCAACTTGAAAGAACTGCTCATATTAAAAAATAGAAACCATTTTTATAAATCAAAAATATTGATTATTTAAAAATTTCCAAAATCAGTACAACTTGAAAGAACTCCTCATATTCAAAAGAAGGAAGCATTACATTTGAATAGTTTGTCAGGTCGAAAAACATCGAACCTTCTTAATCTTTTTTCGAGACTGTTTTCAAAATTTACTGAGCTTTGAGAAAAGTTCAAAACCGTAGAAAATGGCTTGCTCTTCGGTGAAATGACCCTTTTGGTGAAATGACCCATTCGGTGAAATGATCCATTCGGCTACATGTCTCATTTCCCAGACTGAAGCTGAAAGGCTAAGGTATCGGAATGGGTTCATGCCGAAGAGATCCACCTGCACCAATCTGGTTCCATACACGTCCTTTATCATCAAGACTATAGAAGCTCACAAGCAGGTCGATGCCATTTATACTGATTTTTCAGCTGCTTTCGATAATATCAACCATGAAATCTTGATCGCAAAGCTTGAACGTCTTGGTTTCTCTGGTTCGTTTCTAGATTGGCTAAACTCTTATCTGGTTGGTCGTTCAATGTCGGTCAAAATTGGTAATACTATATCAGAACCATTCCATGTCACATCTGGTGTTCCACAGGGCAGTCATATTGGACCATTCTTATTCTTGCTGTACCTGAATGACGTCAACCTAGTGCTCAAATGTTTTAAGCTCTCGTATGCCGATGACTTCAAACTCTATTATGTAATAACCTGTGAAGAAGATGCACATTTCCTTCAGAAAGAACTTAACCTTTTTTTCCAAATGGTGCGCAACTAATCGTATGAGCTTGAATGCCAACAACTGCTCAGTAATTTCCTTTGGACGTAAACGTTCTGTCATTTCATTTGATTACACCATTGCCAGAATATCTCTAAAGAGAGAATCTACTGTTAAGGATGTGGGTGTTCTCTTAGATTCGAAACTTACTTTTAAATGCCTGGGCTTTATTTTTCGTGCTGCAAAAGAATTCTCGGATATTCACTGTTGGAAGACCCTGTATTGCTCTTTAGTTTGCTCTACATTGGAGTATGCAGTTGTGGTCTGGGTTCCTTACTGTCAGAACAGCGTACAGCAAGTAGAAGCTATCCAACATAAGTTTGTTCGCTTTGCTCTTCGACGTTTGCCTTGGAATGATCCATATAATCTCCCTAGATATGAAGATCGTTGTAAATTAATTGACCTTGACCTTCTGGAGGTTCGTAGCAATGTCACTAAGGCTTGTTTCATATCTGATGTTGTTCAATCTCACATAGATTGTCCTGCAGTGTTACGTGAGTTGAATTTTGATATTCGTCGTCGTACTCTCCGTTCTCATCAATTTATGCGTATATCGACATTCCGTACTAATTATGGCTATAATGAGCCTTTTAGTAGTATGTGTCGTGTGTTCAACCGTTGTTACCATATCTTCGACTTTCATCTGTCACGTTCCACTAATAAAAATAGGTTCCGTGAAGTGCTCAGTTAGTAAATTATAGGTAGTAGTAAGAAATAGAATAAGGTCGTATTTGGTTTAGTCTTAAGTTATTTTTTTTATTAATTACTTTATTTGTACAGGCTCAATCGAATAAACTTTACAGAGCCGAGTTATCATTTTCGTTATACATTATTGGGTCCCATGCAAAGGTGATGACAAAAGATAAAGCACTAAAAGCTCTCGTATTTTCATGAGAAAATACGAGGAGTGCTTTACCGGCCTCATGGAGCGAATAGCCTCGACAGAACTGAGACTATCCGTAAAAATAAAATAGTGATCTGGTGGAAGTGAGGCGATCGTTTCTAGTGTATAGTATATTGCCGCCAACTCAGCAACATATACGGAACAAGGAGCTTGAAGCATTCGAGAGGCGCTATGAAATTCGTTAAAAATACCAAAACCAGCGGACAACTCTATTAGTGATCCATCTGTGAAGACCGATCTTGCGGAATCAACTTGGCCAAACTTTGCAGCGTAAATTGACGGAACAATCATGGATCGATGATGTTCTGGGATCCCACGAATCTCCCGCGTCATAGATAAATCAAAACTAACAGAATTGTCGAAGTCGGAGAAGCAAACACGATAGGGATTATGCTGTGAAGGGCTGACATCCTGTGTTATGTACACGTAGTACAATGACATAAAACGAGTTTGAGGGTTTAGCTCAAGAAGCTTCTCAAAGTTTGCAATCACCAGTGGGTTCATAATTTCACAACGGGTGAGGAGCCTGAGGGATAATTCCGAAAACCGATCAGAGAGTGGCAACATGACCGCTAACACTTCGAGACTCATCGTATGAGTCGAGTGCATGCATCCTAACGCGATACGAAGAAAGCGATACTGGATCCGTTCCAGTTTGATGATGTGCGTTTTAGCCGCCGACTGGAAGCAAAAACTACCGTACTCTAAAACCGATCAAATCGTTGTCCGGTACAACGTCAGAAGATCTTGTGGATGGGCTCCCCACCACGTTCCGGTAATTGTTCGAAGAAAGTTGATCCTTTGTTGGCATTTTCGTCTCACATACTCAATGTGGGATCTCCAGGTGCATTTGGAATCGAACCAGACCCCAAGATATTTGAAAGACATGGAATGAGTGAACCGCCTACCCAAAAGTTGAAGCTTTGGTTGTGCTGGGCTATGCTTCCTAGAAAAAACGACCAACTCAGTTTTCTCCGTGGAGAATTCGATACCTAGCTGGATAGCCCAATTAGACAAATTGTCTAAGGTATCCTGTAAGGGTCCTTGCAGGTCGGCCTCTCTGGGCCCTGTCATAGACACTACTCCGTCATCTGCAAGTTGTCTCAGCGTGCAGTTGTCCCTTAGACAATTGTCAATTTCTCTGACGTAGAAATTATACAAAAGGGGGCTTAAACATGAGCCCTGGGGGAGACCCATGTAGCTAAATCGTGAAGCTGTAGAGTTTCCATGAGAAAAGCTCATATGTTTCTCTGACAGCAAATTGTACAAAAAGTTATTAATTAATGGAGAAAGGCCACATGCGTGGAGTTTGTCTGAAAGGACTTCAACCGATACTGAATCAAAAGCCCCCTTAATATCTGAGAACACAGAAGCCATTTGCTCTTTTTTAGCAAAAGCCAACTGAATTTCTGTGGAAAGCAAAGTGAGACAGTCGTTCGTTCCGTTGCCCCTACGGAAACCAAATTGAGTATCTGAGAGTAGGTGGTTCGTCTCAGCCCATTTGTCCAAGCGCAAAAGGATCATTTTCTCCAACAATTTTCGAATGCACGATAACATCGCGATGGGACGATACGAGTTATAATCTGACGCGGATTTTCCAGACTTTTTAATGGCTATAACTCTCACTTGCCTCCAATCATCCGGAACAATATTGAGCTCTAGGAACTGACAAAACAAGTTCAACATGCGCCTCTTAGCGACGTGTGGGAGGTTCTTCAACAAGTTGAACTTGATTCTATCAGCCCCCGGAGCCGAATTGCCACACGAAAGGAGCGCGAGTGAGAGTTCCAGCATTGAAAAAGGCTGGCTGATCTCGTCTACCGAATTCGTCGTTTCGCGAGGAAGCATCCGTGCCGGCACGGAATCAGGACATACTTTTCGCGCGAACTTGAGAATCCAACGATCTGAGTACTCCTCGCTCTCGTTGTTCGAAGACCGGTTACGCATCCTTCGCGCCGCGTTCCAAAGCGTATTCATCGAGCGATAATCCGTCCACGAATTGCCGCCAGTATCCGCGTTTCTTGGCTTTGATGAGGCTCTTGAGTTCGCGTTCAAGAGCCGAGTACGCTTCGAAATACACGGGTGTTCCACGTTTCCGGAAAAGCTTAAACGCGTCGGACTTTTTACGATAAACCTAGTCTTAAGTTAATAATGTATCATTTGGAATGTACTGTTCTGTTGATCCGAAAAGATGAGGATGTTTTATGCCCATTTGAGAAAAAAAAGCTTTATAAGCTCCACTCAAATGGGCTTTTCCCTGCTACCAATAAAGAATAAAGAATAAAGAATAAATCGTTGGAATGTGTTTGGTCCAAAAATCCAGTGAAATTACCAGTTAAATTTTGGTGACCGAAAACAGTCAATTGCGTGCTGAATCCGTTATTTACCCTATATAGTTTTAGTTGGGACGTAGCAGCCCAGCCGTAGCAGGAAAATATGCAAAAGTCGTCAGCTCCTGCTACTTGTTTGCTTCAACTCTGAAACGAAAGACAGCAAACAAGTGAATAGCGTCCAGTAATGAAGTCATTCGATATATTATTTTCCATTGAATCGCTGAAATTAAATAAAAACAGTTAATGAATTCCTCTTTCACTCTTCCGCAGCAGCAGCGAAATGAAGCTGTCATTAAAATTTAAAAACTCTTCTTCACCAGTACCAACTGCCACCATCAAGATCAAGTGGGGAAGGTGGTTCTATTTCCTTTTCACCATAGCATCCATCCAGTGAGCAGTTGGTGAAAGATTCGTGAGCGCAATTTTCATGTTTCGTGTATTTTCCCAGACACATATACACATTCACTCGTACATTGACAGGATTATGGCGGTGGGGGTGGTTGAAAGAATTATGCAAAATATAAAACTAACTGTCGTCGTCGTCGTCACAGTATCAAGCTCATGCAGCGCCGTGGCACAAGAGTGACGACCCGTGACGAAGGAGTTAAATGTTCCACTTTGTAGGTATGACTTGAATGGCGAGATTAATCAATCAGTGAAGAAACAACTTCAGAAGATCATACGGCTTTGCGATGCAACAGTTGTCAATTTCCAATTAAATTTTCTGTAGAATGCAAAATGACCATCCCAAGGTGCTCCAACCTCCGACGAAAAACATCGCTCCTCGTCACAAATAGCAACAAATGACGAGAAGGACGCAGCACACTCAACCCTTTCCTGCCGCCAACGAACGTACGACCCATCTGAGCTCTCACTCATCCCTGTTGGTCTAACGACGTCTACCAGCCAGCCAGAAGTAGTAGGTATGTCGCTGCCGCATCACGGAACCTCTATATCCATATCGCGGAGAGACGAGCTGATGCAAACTTTTGCCATCAAAACAAGACTAACGGGTACAGAAAAACGCGCGAAAGGCGTGGTTTTTGCCGCAGTAGTATACCCTCACTTGGGGTGCTTCTTCCTTCCCAGCCGACACGAGTAAACTGCCAAGCATAGCACATACAAACATACATTAAATATTTTAAGTTTTATACATAAAACATTAAAACATAATATTCGCCACCGTGTAGCACCACCGGAGGAATACGAGAAGACACGGCAGCCTCAAGGAACGGTGATTCACGCGACGGATGTTGATGTTTATTCCTTGACTGGATGACGGGAAGACGGTTCTTTGGAGGATGCGGAAGCGGAATGCGAATCATTTTTCGAGCTGGGATCAGCATTTGCACGGATAGGACATCTTGGGCTACGGTGAAAAAGATTTCTGAGTTGCCTTCATTATAAGTCGCAGAGGAGTCGACCTTACTCGATCATTGAGGAGTAAGGCTGATTTTTCTTTTTCTTCTTCTTCCTAGTACAATGTGTCTATCAACCTGCACTCGAATCCTATCGACTACCTGTGCATTGAGTATCATTGTGATTATGTATTACAAGAAGGAGAATAATATATAACCTAAGGTCTGCAATGATTTAAACGTGTTTGTTTTTTACATTTCAAGCTCATATTTATTTTTAACTGTTAATTCCGACTCTTTTGCTTCAATTTGTATTAACCATTGCATGTTTATAATTCCTTAAGTATTGTTGCAGTTATAATGTCTGCTTAAAGAAGTTTACTGCATTATAAATGTTTGCAAACTTTTAATAAAGTGGAAAAGGAAGAAATGTTTGCTAAATAATGCCTTTAAGATCACAAGCTATTATTTTAGCTTGAAATGCCATACTGAAGTTTGCCGACGGGTTATTTTAAAGATATGCAAAACCTTGCTTGAGAATTGCTGGAAGGTCAAAGAAAGCATTGTCCCCCTCAAATTGGCGGTTTTGTAACTGATACTGGTTGAATGTTATGAATTTCTCGGCATTTGAAGATAATTATTAAATTATGAAACCTCTAGCTCACTAGTTATTTTTTTTTTCATAAGCCACACGATATAACGCAAGCAAGAACCATTACATAACCTAAAAATTCCACCGAACTGCGGCGGTTGTGACGGTGGCAATCGGTTACGAGCTACGAAACACGACCAACAATCACCTCCATCCTCATCCCCATCGCCGCCAGGATTGACTTGGATACACCTGGAGCTTTACCACCCACCACCACCCACTCGCATTTCGCTCCGACTGCAAAGAAATCGAATGAAAAAAAAAAAAAGCATAAAGATCCCAGATCGCAACCCAGAAATCCCTCACGTCCCTGTTGCTTCGAATGTCTTATTGTGACGAGCGTGGCACATCCTGGAAAAACTGCTCATATATTTCCCAATGTGGGATGTTTCGCTTCACTCTCTGACGCAACTCTCGCTCCAATGTCAGGGCAAAGCTCTCACCACGGCACAGCACCGATGTAACGCCTCCATGAGTGTATGTGTGTTTGATTTCTGTATCTGTATGTGACATGACCGGGAGGGGGTAAGTTGGGCTCCAACCCGTTCCCGTACGTTGCTGTTTGGATTTATTGCTTGTTTGTATGAGTTTGTGGCTCCGGCAGTCGTACGGTTTGATGGAAACAGTATGCCGGTGTGATGGTTGTGAGATACGTTTATGGGGTGTATTGTGGGAAAAAGTTCACCGATTTGGTTCTCTCGGTTTCTGTTGGTATTGCTATTTGAGAAAGCGCAGTCCTGTAAGTGGGTGGGTGGGTTGAGAGCGGAATGCGAAGAATGTTGTGTTCTTGTGCCTATATAAATCATTCGAACTTGGATGTGTATATACCTCCAAAGATGAGTGAAATCAGTCATTTAAATTCTTAACACTAGAATTCACAGAAACAACCAAATGCTTTTTAAAAAGTTTTTGTTAATACAACCGTAGTAACAATTCAAGTTTTATCGAGGTTTTAAAGCGTTCTGCAAGTTCATAACGTGGACTATAGATCTCTCATACAAACAAACTTGTTACTTGGAAGTGCTGTTTCGGTTTTATCACGAAACGTGTTTCGCATTTACCAGGTTTAGTAGAATTCAATAATTAATTTGAAAACATATATTAATTTTTTAAATGGACCACATAGCCCAAGTAAAAATTGTGGTTCTATGATGGTTCCGTAGATCATGATTTAGACTATAAAGCTGGAAATGTTACTTGGGAGATATGTAAGTAAAACAAACATATATTACCAATGTATTGTAAATCATTTAGCTGAAATTATAATTTCTGTCCAACTGCATAAGTATTTTTAAAATTTGCATAGTGACAAGGGCAGTAAAGCCGTTGGTCCCTGGTTCATGAGTTCATGGGTCGATAGGTAGGGTCCAGGTGTGGGAGCTGCCTTCCTGGCGTCGGTAGCATTGGTACTCAGTACGGAAAACAAGATCGACGGAAAAAAAATCAAGGAAAAAAAAATTCAAGACCCACGCTGAGTTATTTTATTTTCTTCTTCTTTTATTAGTTTGTATATCTTTGGTGTTCTTCAGGGAAGTGTATTAGGGTTTCATTTACTTATGATGTATAGTTATGTCATAGCCTGCCTAAGATCCAGCCCATCCACCTTACATTGTAGTTTCCACGGCAGGCAACCATGCAACCAGTCAATTCATCATTCCCAGAAACAACATCGTCGTTCCCACATAGCGTCTGCAATAGATCAGATTCAGTTCCGACTAACCTCATCGAGTGCAACCTGAATCCCGGTACGTGACGATTCGATGGAAGACATCGTGGCAACGTAGACTGTTCCCAGCTGACCTCAGCAGTTTAACAGAATAGTTAGGTTGTTAGATGGTCGTAAGTAGAACAGGCAGTCAGTTCTTAGTTGACTCTAAAAGTGATCGGTTGGTAGTTCTAGTTTGATCTGTAGTTCTAATTTGATGAAGTGAATACAAGTGTTCCAGTGAACAAAACGTTTTTTAAAAATTCCCTGATGACAATCAGTACATAAGTGTATATCACGTGTTACCCAGCGGTAACTTAATTTAGTTTTGCATATGGTATGGTATTGTAGGACGACCAAATTGTAGATAGCCTACGGTCAATTTGAATAAAACTGCAGTCGGCCCAAACACAGTATGCGTTTACTGGTGGGGCATATTAGCAACGTAGTGAAGCTGGTGTCAATCGTGGGCGGAACTGGAGCGAGGGAAAAAAACGGAGAATGGATTGGACGAAAGGAGAAGAGGAGAGGATTGGTGGGTGGAAGGATGATTCGATCATTCGATGTGCCAACCTCATTGCGAACAGAAGTGGAAACCACGATTCGGGAATTCGGAAGTGATTGTCGAGAGAGATCCGCGCGGTTTTTCGGATGAGATAAGCCGTTGGTCAGAGCAGACTCATACCTGTGGAACGACCAGTCCAGGTAACCGGTTCGCCCGTAGGATCTACGAGACCACGTGCTACATCGTAGTCCAGCGAAGTCGTTGGTCTACGGCCGAGGGTCGAGCCAGTACGTCGCCTCTAGAGAACCGTGTTCGGTTCCCGGCAGTTGGACAATGCGTTGCTGCTGGCAACACCACGTGGTGCAGGGTTCACCCAGCGACGTCGTTGGCACACAACTGAGGGTCAGGTATTGAAGCGAACGATCACCTGCACGGCCATCGGCAGGTGGAAAAACCGTCATATTACCGTTGGCAACCTCATATTACCGTCAAACCATCGGTGCCTGATTGGTATTCACATTGGTTGCTGCCTCGATATTTGTGTGATCGAATTGAAAGAGGAAGTGACTTTCATAGATATAATACTAGAAACGCGGTTGAAATAAGAACACCACATTTCTTGACTTGTGCTTCACAAAATTCATTATATTATAAAGGAATAAATGTTTTCAATTCGATGCCTAGACATATCAAACGTTCAGCAGCACTTACAGAATTTAAAAGACACTGCATTTCACACGTTTAAACTGTCTTTTGAACAGTTATCCAGTGATTTTTTTATGAATTGACAAATTATGTATCTTGACGAAGTTATCTCTAACGGATTATTTTATATGGATAGCTGTCCTAACGACTTTTTAATAATTATTGTAGCACTGCAAAAACTATTTCTGTTCGCCACGAGGGTGATGATGGATTTTTAATATTTGATTTAATAGTAGATTGATTTAAAAAAAGTAGTCTACAAAGGTTTGAGCCTCGCGCGCGTATTATGGATATAGAGGACTGAATTTAACATTTGATAAAAAATGCAATTTTGAAGCTTATTTGGAAGATAACTTGAGTTAGTAGTAAGTTTTCTGGCAAATGTTAGGGGTTCGTGAGCATTCCTGACATTGCTGAAAATTATGATAGCATCAGATTGCGGGGTTGCTAGTGTAATAGGATGCTTTGTTGATTGTTCATTGACTCATGATTACTTGTAATACTCATGAATACTTTAGGTGGACAAAAAGGCGAACTAAGAGGTGGACGCCTGAGCTTTTCCACATGTATATCGCTGTGAAGCAACTGTAAACTTTAGAGGGAATTTATATCTGTAACTGAAACCAGTTCGATTTTGTTTGCCAACCTGGTTAAAATGTCATATTTAATTATCTTAAAGATAAATCGTCCAGCTCAAACCTTTGGAGGGGTAAGAGGTGGGACCATCATCATCTCTTTCATTTATTCCCCGTCGACGTCGTGGGCACACGACGGAGGGTCCGAACAAGCCGGGACGAATCTACCGTACGGGTCGCCGCTGCCGACCACCCAACCCAGCGCTACAAAATCCGCCTACCGAACCGTTCTCGTTCACATCACCACCAACTCAGCCCTCTTGACGCCAACCGTAAGTTAACCCATATTTCGTTGTTTAGGACTTACCATACCGAAAACTCTCCCCAACTGCTCACCAACGCCCTGAGACCCGGGAGAAAAAGAGGTCATTTGTGCCCACCCCAGACAGCGGCCGTGGCTTTAGACCAGCAGCTAGGGGCTTTGGTTGTTCACCGTCTGGGACGACGTCCCGGGACCAAAACAGTTTCACACGTAACGGATTTAAAAATTTGGCGATACAGTTTTGCTGATGGTACAGTACCATGAATAGCTCCAAAATGGGAGATGTAATTGTTATTTGTGTTAATTGTGTCTTAATACCGAACCTGCAATATGCGTCTTGATGATGAAATGATCTTGTTCACGGCATCGACTTCTGTTCAATTTTCCCACTGCCGTACTCTAGCGGATCTATCAACCTATCCTCTTCCGAACTTTCTCTAGCTAATATATGATTGCACTAAAGCTTTATGTTGCTATTAGCATAAACGAAGTGACAGACGACTAGCTGGTGAAGAAATCAATTAAAATAATGTGGTACGCTGTAATAGAATTTTCTTAGAAGCTTGTACCATCAACCACCAGATGAACTAGTATTTTTGTTTTGAATTGAACAAGGTTGATTTTGTGTGCAATGATCTTTGACAGTGTGCAAAAGGTGTAATCATTTTGTCTTTTTTTTATGCATTTTAGTTTTGAGTAGAGTGAAAGATATAGAACCAAAACATTTTAGTACATTTGGTGAAAATTCTAGTTCAACCCAAATAACATTTTCAGCTTTATAAGCCAACTTTTGTAAGCATTGTGCTGTAAAGTAGCTGGAAAAAAAGCTGCAGAGCAGAAGCTAGCAAAATAGTTTTGCAGAGCGTTTACTCAACTTTTTCACAACCATTATTCAATTTGTCAGTCGCACTGAATAACAGCAGCCAATTAATCAACTTTCAAATTGTAGCTGCAAAACAAAGCTAATAAATTGAATATTTTACTCATTTGATGGCTTCTACACAACCAACCACTCTTGCTGAATAACATAAATTTCAAAAGTGCCTTTTCAACAACTAAACAACCCTTACTCAGCTAATAAACTGTATTAGCGCTACTTTGGAAGCATTTTTACAGTCAACTAGGTTTATTTTCAGACGTGTGCTGTTTTACAGCTTTTACTCTGCTACTTTACAAAGTTGAAGTAACTAGTCGAGAAAAGTCATTCATGTGCACTATTATAAAGCCTCTACTCAGCGATTTTGTTGTAGAAAGTCATGTATATTATTTTACGTCAGTTCAAAGTGTTGGCGTAGCGAAATTGGTAGTGTCAAGGTTTGCCAATGCGGTCATCTCGAGTTCGATTCCAGGTTCCGGTGCAGAGTAAATGATTTGGTGGTGTGCTTATAACTTATTTCGATTAATTTGATTCTCACAGCAAAATAAACCCAATCAATTTCTCCAACAAAAAAAAAACGTAAATAATATTTAACCCGGCTTCAAGAGAAAGCTGTGTAGTGATTATTGGATAGCCGGGTAGAGGTTGAATAAGCGCCTTCCAAGTTCACACACAACCAAACAGTAGAATAACAGCTGTATAGAAGCGTAAATGGAAGTGCAAAAAGAGGTGATTCCAACCGTCCCAACAGCCATAAGTAGCTGACTAATAGTAATTCGTTTATTATCGGGGTTGGAACCAGTTCCAACCCAGTGCGAAACCGAACTTTTTGTCAGTGCGAACCTCAACCTGAGCTGGGTTTTAAAAACAAACGATCAAACTGATGTTTGTCAGAAAACAAGCGTACCCAATCTTGATACCCGATCCAGGTTGGAACTGAATAATAAACGAATTCGCTATAAGTTCGCCAGATATGCTTGTATAGAGGTTGAGTAAAGGTTGCCTCATATCGTATAGCGTTTGAATACAGCTTGAGGCTTTATAAATGAATTAGTTGGGAATCCAGTAGAAGTGTTGCCATGTGACACACTGAAAAATTGCAATAGATATCTCAGCCAAATGATATTTGTTAGCTGAGTCTAGGCAATTGTTTTACTGAATATCAGCAAATTCAATTGCAGAACTACTCGGCTGTTGGGATCTCGGCGAAAAAATTTAAGTGTATACTGATATCGACAAGAAGCTTTAATACGATAATTTTTATTTTTTATTATCTAGAGAAGGTTCTGAAGAGGATAGATTGAGAGTTCCGTTACAGTACGGCAGGGTGAAAATTTAACAGAAGTTGAACTTAACCGAAGAGCCATTGATGCGACAATACTAACCAAACGGCCCTTCGCTCAAGCGCTGCGCTCTCCATACAAAACCGGCCGTAATAATTGGTTGTGTTTTAAATTGTTATCAACCAGTTTTTAGGTAATTTGATGCACCGGAATCCACAGCGATGCGGTTGTTTGTTTGGAGGTTCACTATTGAATTGATGTCATCGTCGACGTCGTTGTTTACCAAAATGAATAATGCTGCGAAAAAACCTAACATCAACACGTTCCTACCCTATCCCTATTTATAAAGTTTAGGATGCTCAGTGATGATGATAGCTAGTTCCAAGCATCTATTGGTTCTCTATGTAATTACAGTTGATCTTGCAGTAATGGAGTGGTGGCCGCGGGTAATCAATCATGCTCATGCTCATGTAGGTGAATGTACCATTGTTCATGGATCATGGTTGAATTTTGTGAGTTTGCTCCAATTAAAAACAATCTATTTGCTGCCCGGTGGGATAGACTCGATCGTGCGTGGTCTCTTGTTCGGTTTTAGTTAGAATAATCGCGGTGTTTTTTTTTAGTTTTTAGTGAAAACGAAGGTAAAACTGCAGTAATTTTAGTTCGTTGTGCTTGGATGCAAGCTTAATACGTGACTAATTTGGTTGTGTTTGGAAAAGTTTTTCACGATTTGTTCGGTCGCGTATGGTTAAGTATGCTATGTTTTATTTTGATGTGTTATTGAATAATTTTATATAAATACAAGGTCGTCGCACAGTGGTCTAGAACTGTGAAAGAACGGGCAAAAGCTATTATCTCATGAATCTTGCATTTTAGACTAGTGGTGTCTTCAGAAAAGTTTCTTTTTACATTGACAAATCAATGATTTATCCTCCTAGAAATGAGATTCAAAATGTATTTTTCGAAAAAATCCATATTCAGGATCCACCAGCAAAGTTTTTGAAATATCAAAACAAGAAAGTTTGCTCAAGACACTAGGTGGCTATTTCTTCATCTCATTGAAATATGAAACGTTTTAGGTGGAAAACCTCTTAATAAAAGTGTCTACTTAATAAATAATTTCTTTAAACTTCTGCTGTTTTGAAATGTTCTACAAAATGGTTCAAAACATTAATACATATAAGTTTGATGAATATCATACCACACTAGATCGCTATATAGGTGAGTTATTATTGATTTTGCCCAATTAATTTTTAGTCACATAATTACGATTTACTACCATTTCTCACCACATCCCACGACAAAACCAATAGGAAAAGAAGTATTTAAGCATGTTTTCTTCAAAACATTCAAAATTTCTTGCTGAAACATGCAGAAACATGAATTATATGTGAAATACTGCATGATATGGGATTTTTTTTGAAAACCCCTTAAAAGTGATTTTTTTTCTTGATAAAACATTCTTTGAACCACTACTGTTTCGAAGAAGTGTCCAAAATTGATCAAAATATTAGTATACACACATTTTCTGAATATTCCACCGCAATAGGTTATGAACTGGGCAAGTAATTCTTGGTTTTGTTATAATATACATATGTTTGCCGTTTGATAACAATTTGCTACCATTGTCCACCACTATCTTGACAAAATTAAAGTTCAGAATAAACGCACTAAAGACTGCCCATCTGTTTAAAAAATATCCCTGGTACATCAACAGTACACGTTGTACTAATTCATGGTGCTGATGTAATGGAGTCATTGGAGCCTCTGGGTATATACACGGAAAAAGACAAAGTTGTATGAGCGTTATAAATACGTTTGCAAACTGTTTTTTGATAATTATGTCGATTGAAATTGAATGGTAGAGCAGCAAGCAGCAAATAAATATAAACATGCAAACACGTCAAATGTGTGTGTGACGCTGAAAAAATGACGTTGAAAAGTATTGGAAAAAGATTTTTTTTTTATTCAACGTCGGTCTCTGTTCCGCAATCTAGTGCCAATCACCGACGGACATCGATTGACATCCATTGATGGCAACCGAATGTGCAGGAAGGCAGCTTCTACACCTGCGTAGGATATCGCACCCATTCAACATACATGGGCCGGGACCAACGGCTTTACTTCCCTTCCGAAGGAAGGCGTGACCAGAGATTTTTATGCCTCTGAAAAATCCCACCGACCTCGCCTGGGATTGAACCCAGACCCATTGGGGTGTTAGAAAGCAGTCACGCTTACCACTACACCACCGGCACCGGCTATTGGAAAAAGATATTATGTAAAGAAATTAATTTTTTTTCTATTTTTTCCAAAATGTCACCGCTTCGACCACGGTATTTTTAAAAACCGTACCCTTCCGAAAGTGAAGATTCTTGATTGCATCCATGTCTCTCATTGGCACAAAAAAAAACGTATTCTCTGTCAGACTCGTTCCGTGTGACCTTTTCAGGATCGGCGCTACCTGACTACGTCGTAATTGGGAAGGTTCGACTACCTGTACGCTTGTTTGTACCGAGGGTAATGAACTGCTCAAAATGCAAGCAACTTGGTCACACCGCTGACTTCTGCTCCAACAAACCGAGCTGCGATCAATGTGGTGAGCTGCATACAGATGGTCCTTGCCGGGCTACCCCAAAATTTGTTTACTGCAAGGATACTCTGCATGCTTTGGTTGATTACTCGAAGTACAAATAGCAGGGAAAAAAAAAACTTAAGCGGTTTTTGCAAGATTAATAATTAAAAATACCGCTTCATCTTCCCAAACCACCCCAAAAAGCACAAATACATACTCCATTTTGCCAGATGCTGATCAGGGCTCTGACTCAGAGGTCGGTGAAGGTAGTCCCTTTGTCTTTAAAGGCAACACGAGAATGCGATTAAAAAAAAACGTCACTCAAAATCCTCGTGAGACCTCTCGTATGGTCTCTCAACCTACCTTGACAAATTTAAGAGGTGGCGGAAATGTACTGCAACCCCCACCACCGGGATTTAAATCTTGTATTTTTAACAAGGACTTTCCGCCACTTCCTGGATCACCTAAAACCCCAGATATCCCATTTTTTCAGCCTGAAGAACAGCTGAAAAATCTGCCATGTTCAGATTTTCTGGAATTGTGGAGAGCATCTACAATATATTCAACGTCTCTGACTCAACGAGGAACATTATTAATCTTCTTCTTCTTTCGTTTATTTAACGTCGGTCTCTGTTCCGCAATCTAGTGCCAATCACCGACGGACATCGATTGCCATCCATTGACGGCAATCGAATGTGCAGGAAGGCAGCTTCCACATCTGCGTAGGATATCGCACCCATTCACAACATACATGGGCCGGGACCAACGGCTTTACTTCCCTTCCGAAGGAAGACGTGACCAGAGATTTTTATGCCTCAGAAAAATCCCACCGACCTCGGCTGGGATTGAACCCAGACCCATCGGGGTGTTAGAAAGCAGTCACGCTTACCACTACACCACCGGTGCCGGCTGGAACATTATTAATGTAGTGCTTCCAATTGTGAAAACACTTTTGAAGCAACTAGCTTCTAGGTGGTCCTTCCTTGCATCGATCATACCTGTTGATGGACTTGACACATTCAAATTTTTAGTTCACAACTCACTTTGTGATACATTTGCTCTTTGTGAAACATGGCTTTCTTCCGACACCGATCTCCCTTTCCACGATTTTAACATTATACAGGAGGGGTGCTTCTCGGGATTAATAAGCTCCATTCCTTATATAGAATCGATCTGCCTTCCGTAACAGGCATTGAAGTTGTCGCATGTCATGTAAATATTCGAGGTAAAAGCCTCAGTATTGCCTCAGTATATCTTCCTCCAAGAACTGCGATTTCTCGCCAAGGTTTCTCAGATATCTGCTCAGCTTTATCTGAGCCTCGGTTGATCTTAGGAGATTTTAACTCCCACGGTACAGGCTGGGGGGAACTGTACGACGACAACCGCTCAACCCTGATATACGACCTTTGCGATAACTTCAATATGACAAATCTAAACACAGAGGAAGTAACAGGAGTGGCCAAACCTCCAGCAAGAGAAAGTAGATCCCAAGGAACATTTTAAGTTTTATGAAATACTACAAATCAACTAGAAAACAACATTCATAAAACTCTGGTCAAGGCTAAATATTTTGTCATTAATGCATCCACCAATACCTCATTAAAACTAGAAAATGTCTAGTTGGCCCTCCCTGGAGAAGGTTCCTAAGGGTGTATTCTCGAAGCTCTTCAAGATTGATTTACTGCAAAAGGTTGTACAACGAACGTATTTAAAACCATTTGAAAGCTAGAACAAAAGCTATTTAGCAACAATAAAAACCTTTTCCGAGCTTTTTCCCCTAGCCACTTGCTAAATCCAATAGGAAAGCATTAATCAAGATAGAAAAGGATTTCTGAATCCGATCTTATCAAAATAATTAAAATAGAAACTGATGGTATAAAAATCTTGTTGAATATTCAAATTTATTACAATAGTTCTCATTAAGTGGCCTTGATTTAAGTGCCTTATTAAATTTTATGTGAAATGTACGTGGAAACATCGAAAAAAAAAAATACGTCCGCCCCAAGGGGTAGGTCACTCCGCACACCAATCTTCGGTCATCTTTTTTGTCAGTGTGCCGCAAGTATGCCGATTGTGCCGGTCATAGAGCAAGCTGCGATTGTTTGTAAAATACCCATCCCGGCAACTCGGTATCTCTGACACCTTGAATGTTTTGGTATGAAATTGCAAGGATTAATCGGATTGAGGATGACGCGGGAAGTGGCGGGTGTGTGAACTTTCGGTGTTTTGTGATCCATAGGGTAATAAAAGTTTAGTGTTTTAGTGTTTTACAATGCCTTAAAAGGCAGACCAGAAATCTAGCCTTTCGGCCGGAAAGAGTTGGAACCGGTGGGGAGCATTGTTAGAGACCGACTATAGAGGGTGGTGAATATACTTCTTTAGTATGTTTTGTGTGATTTGCAGCATTATTTGAATTAAAGGTACTTATGAGGTCTGATTAACTGGCTTTTCTTCTTGAGTCCACTCTAGAACCTACATTTAATATTTAGATCAATAAGTGAACTGCTGGTCTGAGTTTTTCTAATATATTAAATTAGAAGATGTTCCTGAACATACAGTCAAACAGCACGTAATGTTCTGAATAACTTCAATGACAGCTGTCCTGCAGTGCTCCCATTTTATTTACAACAATCTAATGCCCCGAGATTGTGCCGAAGATATGCCGAAAATGTGCCGATGGATGGGCCCAAGCTGTGTAGAATATAATTTCGGCACAATGTGCTGAGTGACTTACCCCTTGGTCCGCCCTCGTAAAACGTCGATTTGACTAATTATTTTAAATTGAAAAAAAAAAATATTCTTCAGATCGAGGTAGGCCAAGATTTTTTTTAATGATTTTCGCATTTAAATGGTTGCTCATTGCTAAATTTACCAAAAATATAGTTATATCCAAGAAACTAAAGATTGAACATCGAAGATTGTAAAAAAACAAGCAAACTAATTGTAACATGGCGGTGGCATAACAGTTGATTTTCATGGGTCATTTGTGAAAAAGTTGTTTTGCTTTCAAGCAATCCTTAACAAATTCATAAGGTTTTAAAATGGCTTTTATGAAGCAAACTTGCAGCCTGAATTGTATTTATCTAAAGCCATTTTGCTTGATCCTAACCCGTTCAGATTTATGGCAGCATTTATGGAGGCAAAGTTGCCGGCAAAAAGTTTAACGTCAAAGTTTGTTTATCTTTCGATATTAAGTTGCGCTGTGCGATCCAGGGTTGGATCCAGGATGGTTACAGAAGTGCACCATCCAACGATGCAGGGATGTACACTTGAATGAAATTTTCGAAGAGTTGATTCTTTCGCCGAATAAAATCTCTGCTATGGATCGGAAATCAGCTAATCTCCGCTAACTAACAGTTTCAGTGGTTTGCTGTCGGTTGTGGTTTCGATTGTCATCTATTCGCAAGATCTGAAGAAGGCTGGTATGTTTTTCATCTTTCGACAATGTTTTATGAATTCGAGGGCCCGCTCACTTTACTCTTCTCCGCCAGATGGTCAGTCATTGATGATGTGCTGGTTCTTCTAAAGAAGTAAATTTAGCTGAAATCGACTTGAATTTTTCATCCTACCTCGTCTATCCTTCGAGATTTCCTTGTCATAAATTTGACTTTTATTAACTATGAGGAACCATCTTTTAAGTTCAATTTGTAAACAGAGTAATTGAGGAGTTTATGATGCACTTTAAAACGCCTAAAAACCAACAGTAAATGCTTTTTGCTCTAATGCAAAACATAATGGTTTTATGGTTGCTTTTATAATGATAGAACACGTTTATAAAGTATTGTATCAAGACATTAATATACAATTGCTAATGACGTTTATGCTTGAATTATTGAGCAATTTTAAGGAGGGATTGAGAACTGTTCAAAATTTATTTTTAAAACAAGACAGTTTTTGTCTTTCTTGTCAGACTATAAAAGGTTATTAAAACAGCAAAAAGCTATATCACTAAGCAGGAATGTTTTACACTTTGAAATGCTGTATTTATACTAAATGGTTTGTTCATTGCCGTTATAAAACCATCATAAATCAGAGTGCATGCCAAATGGTTACTGATTTGTTACTTGGGATTAGACCTCTTCATCAGTTCCAGTTCACTATCGTTGGTTTGCTCGTGGAAAGTAATCCAAGATCCCTACGGTAGTGACCACTTGCAGATCAAAATTTCTATTACCAATGGTTCATCGTCCACCCACTCGGTTCATATCGCGTACGACCTCACGAAAAACATCGACTGGCAAAAATTTGCGACCGCGGTTCTCGGTGGTACTAATTCGGATGAGATACTTCCTCCGCTGGATGAGTACTCCTTTTTATCGCGACTTATCGTTGATAGCGCTCTTCAAGCACAGACGAAACACGTTCCGGGTGTTTCCGTTCGCAAACGATCTCCCACTCCGTGGTGCGATAAGGATTGCACCGACGCAAACAGCGAGAAGTCCGCCGCGTTTAAACGCTTCCGCAATCATGGTAAGGTTGTGGATTTCGAGCGGTACACCGACCTCGAGAAAACTTTTAAGGGCTTGATTAAAGCCAAAAAAAACGCGGTTACTGGCGTCGGTTCGTCGATGGTTTGTCGCGAGAGACTTCCATGAGAACACTCTGGAATGTCGGTAGGAGAATGCGAATCACCGGTAAACGAAGACAAGGAGTACTCAAACAGTTGGATATTCAGCTTCGCACGGAAAGTTTGCCCGGATTCGGTGTCGGTTCAAACCAACGAAATAGATTCCCCGTTTTCGATGGCGGAATTCTCATTTGCGCTCCTGTCATGTAACAAAACAGCTCCAGGAATGGATGGAATCAAGTTCAACTTGCTTGAAAATCTCCTAGACGTCGCGAAGAAACGCTTGTTGAACTTATTAAACCCATTTCTGGAGCACACCATTGTTCCGGATGACTGGAGGCAAGTAAGAGTTATCGCGATTCGAAAACCCGGTAAACCCGCGTCGGATTATAACTCATACTGTCCCATCGCGATGCTGTCCTGTATACGAAAATTGTTGGGGAAAATTATCCTTGTTCGTCTAGACAAATGGGTCGAGTTGAGTCACAAATCGTTAGGCTGCAACGGATCTAATACCGTTGCCTTCGTATTACGCTAGGCTGTATTCACTTGACTCATACGATGAGCCTCGAAGTACTCGCGGGTGTTCTCCCACTGACAGATCGTTTCTCATCCGTTGTGAAGTAATGAATCCTTTCGTAATAGAAAACTTTGAGAAGCTGCTCGACCGAAATCCTCAAACAAGATTCATGAGTTTGTACTATGAGGTTGGTCTATAGTTCGTCTGTAAATTTTGATCTGACCATGATGCAAGAAATTCATGAAATACCAGATCACCATCGGTCGATGGTTGTTCCCTCAATTGTTGCAATCAAGTACTAGCTTGTAAGTAACGATACAAGTTTTTTTTTCACAGATGTGTCAACCATAAATCTAGATAAAATTTCAAAAATTCCTATCTGCATTGATCGATTCTCTTCATCGACTTTCTCTTTGGTCAATAACTCAGCTGCAAAACCTTTCCCTGTTGTATTTGACGTTTTGGACGCTAGATAAGAACCTCCTTTATCAAATTATGTGGTAGAATTAGCGCGAAATCTGTTTGCATAGCAGTAGTTATGAAAAGAGAAAGTCGATGAAGAGAATCGATCAAAGCAGATAGGACAATTTGAAATGTTCATCGAGAAATGCTACCACTGGATTTGGTGTATTTAATCAATTTCATAGCGCCTCCTATAAACTGCAAAAACCATGCTCCGTATACGTTGCGGAACTCGCAGCTATATTTTACGCAGTAGAGCGAATTGCCTCACTACCTTCTGACCATTATTTCATTTTTACGGATAGTCTTAGCTCATTGGAGACTATTCGTTCAATGAGACCGATGAAGCGCTCCTCGTATTTTCTGTCTGAAATACGATCTAAACTGAGTGCTTTATCCAACTGCTCCTATACTATCACCTTAGTTTGGGTCCTATTTCATTGCTCAATCACGGGTAATGAAATGAGAAAGCCCACTCGTTGGCTAAGGTGGGCACTATGGAAGGCGATATTTTTGAGCGACGTTACTTTCTATTCTCCCACAGGTGTCGAACATACCCATATGAAGGATTTGATAATGTTTCCCAGATTTTAATATAACCAGAAGCCGCCATCTTGGACTGCAAAATGGCGTCAGTAATCTATTTCCGGTCTATAAACGTCACCACGATTTCGAAAATACCCATATGTATTGTATGGTTTGTTGCAGTAGTTTGGTAGATTCTTTATCTGATACAAACCATTCTTCTCACTAGTTATGTTAGGTTTTTCGGTATGTATGATAATATAAGATGATAGGGATGAAACAATGTGATGGAGATATTATACGCCGTTTAATTGTTATCTATAATATCACGAACGTTACCTCCAAAGATAGGGATGGATAATAACATCTTCATCATTGATAGGTTCTCTGCTGCTAGTATGACTCTCACTCCTATTATACCCTATAATACCCTCTATCATCCATCTATATTTCTTGCAATCATTGATAGTATCATTTACAGAAACAGATGTGACAGGGATAGAGGTAGGTGATAAAGATAGGTGTGAAAATGATAATTGATAGGGATAATGCCGACCAACGAGAAAACTATTAATCACCTATGTGTGCCATTCTACCATTCTAAAAAAAGTAAGTTTAATGGCTTATGTTGTTTACAATGCAGGCTAAAAGTAACGCTAATATGACTTGCCAGACGCTGGAATGTGCGTAAACAGAAGGAAAACCATGATGGAAGCAAACCCTTATTTTCCTTTAGTCGTTTATCTTTTTCATTACTTGTTTTATACAAGAAATTGAATAGTGTAAACAAATTATGCATAACACTTTTTGTATTGAATAGTGTCTTGACTTACCAGGAGCACATTAGGAGCCGCCAGTGTTTCCTGATTGTGTGTTGTAAACCAATGCGTTTTCATATTCTATAATGCAGCCTTTGGAAAGCTCATAGATGCTATGAATCTCGAGGAAATATTCAAATCGTCGTAGTTGCTTTTGTGAAAAATGACGTTAAACTTTAGTTTTTCAAAACTGCTAGCTCACTCTTTCATCACCACCCTCAAGTACGGCAAACCATTCCCATCGTAATGATGGTGTTAGTTTGCGTGGGCTAGCCAGCAATTTCAACGAATTGACGTTTGAAGTCATTGTTTAGTAATGCAACTACGACGTTTGAAATATTCGCTCTGGAATTGTCCTTTCATGGATCCCATCAAGCATCTTCTAGAGGACAGTACTTGGTCAATAATTATACCCGAAGTTAATTGTGATGTTAGATATTTAAATTACCTGGTAATTTGTTAAAATTGGACGATACGCGGGGCTCATAAATGAACATTTAACATCTTCCTAAACGAACACTCCAAAATCGCTAGTTGCGTCACAACAATTTGCAGTAGTTCAAACAGATTTCTCTCATTTATACTTCAATATTTACGACTGATAGACTTATTTTTAAAAACCCGTGACTTACACAAAACACCACATTGTTTTCTTGAACCCCTTCAGAGTCCGATCGGATAACCATTAAGCTAATAAATTACCATTAATTAAATTATTAATAACCCGCAAATGCCGTGCCATTCCGAAGCCCACCATATTGCACCAGCCAGGCCCGGTGCAGCATTCCCCGTCACGTTTGTTTTCAATTTTTCGTTTCGATTTAATTGCCCTGATAAGCCACTAAATGCTCTCGATTTCGTGCTTCTTTCACACCCCCAACTGAGGGAAGCTGAGCAAAATAAAAAATAAAAATGAAGGTGCCCACCACAAGTGTCAGAACGGAGATTGATTCCAGTCGCTCAATTCTTCGCAGATTCGGAAAATGCCGTTCGGGTGACGAAATAGAATGCTGTTAACATTTTGGGCCCCACATTGGAGCGAGCAGCAGCAGCGGTGCATTCGCTTGTAATCGATTGTTCCCACAGAATCCAAACTGAAGCAACGACGACCGACGACGGTGCGGCGCGGTTGGTTCGAGCCTCGGGCGAAATGTCGGAAATGCGACTAACTGGTGCAAGGTGTAGTGAGTACCTACCTACGACTGCGGCAAAGCGCAGAATTATGAGAAGTGGATCACAATCCGAAGGGGGCTGAATTGCAAACACAAATGAATCGATGTCGTCGTCGTGGCGAACGGTGAGTGGCGCTTTAATGCTCTTTTGTGGTTCACGTGGCCTTTGCAGTTCCATCAGCTGCACGCTTCGCCACTCGGAAAAGGTTGTTACACTTTGTTACACAAATTGAATGATATCCGTCAAACGTGGTACACTGGCATGCAAAAAATGATGGAAGTTTGACAATTTGCTACATGAGGGATTTTAACCTTTTTTTTTTTGAAGACCATTGCTATGTTCTACAAATTTGCACACCACTGTAAAGAGTCACCAGTGACTCAAATTGCAAACCGGAGCATGAACTTGTTGTGCAACGTCGTCAATCGAAACTCATCTGCCATTAATTTACCTACCTTCCGAGAAGCCGAAGCATTTCGTTTCAAATTAAAAGTATCCCTGACTCATGGCAAACCAGTAGTGGTCAGCTTCATTATGATTTATTTGCTTCAATATATTTATTCCGTAGTCCATGCCTGACCGAAGCCAAGGATAACACATTTGAAATACTTCCTTTACCCTCTTTCCCGCCCCGGCAGGTCTCTCTTATTTCCTCAAGTCTGGCAATCCGATTCGGAATGCCGCCTTAGGAAAATGTGGTTTAAGCTTCTTCCACACTGGAGAACATCGAAGAAAGGAGTTTTCCAAGGAAAATTCCTCAATCTTGTTATCAGCAAGAAAGCATCCTTCATTCCGGAGCCGGTCCGGCAAGATGTGAAACAAAGAATCGTGCGAATGGATTTAGCAGAGAAGGGTTATGTATGTGCTGATATTTCATAATCTAGTTTGGGTCAATTTGTACTTTTGTCCAACTGGGGGGAGGGAAACTGGACATTCTAGAGAGAGAGTGAAAGAAAAGGTGATGACCGCCGGAAGAATTATTGCCTTGGAATGGAATGGATTTGTTTTTCTTGCAAAGTTGTTCGGTTTTTTGGTAGGGGTAGAGGAGAGTTTTTGGTATTGAAGCCACAGGATTTTCTCATTCCCTACTGGTGGTAGGAGCGCAAGAATTTTCTCATTTCCTGATCGGTGAAATATGTGATTCAGTTTTTCTTGAAAAAAAAGGTAGGGCATGATTGAAATTCTAAAAAAGGAAATTTCAATATACATTAGCCAATTTGAAAGTATGCTCCAGTTTTGGTTGCATGATCTCATTAGCATATACTATTCGATCCGCTCATGTACACACTAAGATTTTTCTACCGAGCTCGGTTGTGCAAATCTCAGCAAAACAAGTTTTACTGAGATCTGACAAGTTTTACTGAAATCTCAGCAAACGTTTCATTTATTTGCTGAGATTTAGCTAAGCAATTATCCGAGACTCAGCAATGAAATGTAACTTTTGGTGAGATCTCAGTGAAACTTATTTTTGCCGAGATTTGCACAGCCGAGCTCGAGAAAAAAAAGTGTGATAACATTTCTGTTTTTATAATGGTCAACAAATCCATTTATTCGATTTAGTGTGTTTTTATTTTCCGGCCATCTTTTGCTTCCCGGAAATTTCCGGGAATAGGGAAAATAGAGTCTGGAAAAGTAGGGGAAATGGATGTAATGTCGGCCTGAATGCCCCTAATTGGGCCCATACATAAATTTAGCAATCGACTAAATTTTCAACAGCGGCCACAATATCCATTAGTACCGTCCCAATGACGCGTTCATCTTGATAAAATTGAGAAATAGCAGATTTTTAGCGATGGGCCCAATCTTAGATCCATAGGCCAACATTAGAGCCATTTCCCCTATTAAGTTGAATTCATGACAGTAATTCATTAGAATATCTATTTTTTTTAGCTGTGTTGCCACAGGGACACTCGCTAACGCACCCGGCGAACTGGCAACCGGTCCAATCAACTGTGTCTAGCAGACCGCCAGTCTATGTGCGACGGGATCGACAGCATAAACGTCACCTTAAAAAAGACGTCATCCGTTGAGTCAAGCAGACGAAGAATCACGCGGGTGAAATGTATTTTTCTTAAACTAGTGCCTACATAGTTCGTTTCTTAATCTAGTTTCGTATTGTTGCGTACGGTAAATAATCCTAAATCTACAGTGTGAATTTAAACCTAATTATGTATACTGATTACTACCAAGACTAACACTAAAACTAGAACTAAAGCTAAGTTGGACAGCCAGTGAAAAGGCCTGCGAAGGAAGGGCCACTGATTTGTAAGTGGTAACCTATAAATCCAAACCTACATTGCTAAACTAACCCTAACTTAAATTTATAGTTTGAAGCGATCCTAAAAGGAAATAAACGCTGTTCAATAACAGTGCCGCGCCTTTTTATTTGGCCGTACCAACATCTTCAAAAAATCATCGAGCAGTTGCCGATTCCCGTAAGAGATCCGGAGATGGTACAGCACGGCGATTGTGCAGTCTGCGACAATCCAGATGCCGATGAAAATTATGTGCAGTGCGATGGGTGTGATCTGTGGAGGCACTTTTCGTGTGCTGGTGTGACGGAGTCCGTCAGTGACCGAGCGTGGATGTGTTCGAACTGCATTGCATCACCACCACCGAATCCACCCCCACCAGGAAATATCTCTTCGAGCAGCTGTACAACCAACGTACAACGCAATCTCGCCCTGTTGAAGCAACGCCAGGAGCTCGAACGACAACGAATGGAGCATGAACTGCAGAAGAAATTCTTCGACGAGCAGTTGGAGCTGATGGACAAGGCGATTGAATCCCGGAGCCGGGTAAGCAATCGTGAACGACGAGAAAGAGTTTCCGATTGCATCAGAAATCATCCAGAGCTAGAACGCTGCCAACGCTGCCAACTACAATCAGTTCCAACCAGTCAGCAAATGGAGAAGCTGAGACGTGAACTGCAGCAGTGCAAAAGGCAGCTTGGATTGGACCCAACCGATTGGAACATCAGCCCAACGATCGGTCAGATGAATTCTCCGATTCTATTCGGCGATGTACAGCAAGGTAACCAGCAGCCTAGGAACCCGCACGATGGAACTAGATATCATCTTCCTACAAGAGGTAGAAAATGAGCTGCTCGCGATACCAGGATACAACATTGTCTGTAACGTTGATCACACGAGAAGGGGAACAGCGATTTCCCTAAAAGATCACATTCAGTTCTCTCACGTGGAGAAGAGCCTAGATGGTCGCTTAATTGCGCTTCGAGTCAATAACGTCACCCTGCACAATGTGGTACTGCGTTCCGAGCTGAAAGAGAACGTTTCTTTAATAATACGGTTGCATACTACCTACGTCACAGCACCCCGAACACTATTCTAGCTGGCGATTTTAACTGTGTCCTGCGGCAGTGCGACGCTACGGGAAACAACGACAGCCCTGCTCTTAGAAGTACGATCCAACAACTACGACTTTGTGATGCATGGGTAGAATTCTGCCCGCGATCAGCTGGGCACACGTATATCACATCCAACTCTACCTCCAGACTCGATCGTTTCTACGTGAGCGGCGGGCTCCGTGATCAGCTACGAAACACAAATACACATGTGTGCTCGTTTTCTGACCACCAAGCAGTTACTCTTCGGCTTTGCCTTCCTTTCCTTGGTAGAGCACCCGGGCATATGGTTTCTGGTCTCTTCGGCCTCATCTTCTCACAACAGAAAATATAGAAGAATTTAGCTATCGTTGGCAATTTTGGACTCGCCAGCGACAAAACTTTCCTACTTGGATGGCATGGTGACTAGGATATGCTAAGCTCAAAATCAAAGGGTTTTATAAGTGGGCGTTAAAAATTGCTTTCGAGGATTTTCACCGCAAACACCAAAGGCTGTATACTCAACTACGGCAAGCATACGAAGGTTTCTACGGGCAACCCGCTTTAATTGCCACTATCAACCACGTGAAGGGTCAAATGCTCGCACTGCAACGCAACTTTACGGCTATGTTTATACGGACCAACGAAACATTTATAGCTGGTGAAGAAATCTCTATTTAATCAATTTCATAGCGCCTCCTATAAACTGCAGAAACCATGCTCCGTATACGTTGCGGAACTCGCAGCTATATTTTACGCAGTAGAGCGAATTGCCTCACTACCTTCTGACCATTATTTCATTTTTACGGATAGTCTTAGCTCATTGGAGGCTATTCGTTCAATGAGGCCGATGAAGCACTCCTCGTATTTCCTGCCTGAAATACGATCTAAACTGAGTGCTTTATCTAACTGCTCCTATACTATCACCTTAGCTTGGGTCCCATCTCATTGCTCAATTCCGGGTAATGAGAAAGCGGACTCATTGGCTAAGGTGGGCGCTATGGAAGGCGATATTTTTGAGCGACAAATCGCCTTCAACGAATTTTTCTCCATTGCTCGCCAGCAAGTCCTCATCAGTTGGCAACAAAAATGGAATGATGGTGAATTGGGAAGATGGTTACATTCTATTCTCCCACAGGTGTCGAACAAACCATGGTTCAAAGGGTTGGACATGAGCCGCGACTTTATACGCGTTATATCAAGGCTTATGTCCAATCACTGCTCGTTAGACTCGCACTTCTATCGAATTGGGCTCTCAGGCAGCAATTTATGTGCGTGTGGCAGTGGTTATCACGATATCGAGCATGTTGTTTGGTCGTGTACCTTACACCGTGTTGCCAGATCTGAGTTATCCACATCCCTTAGGGCCCGAGGAAAACAACCCGCGATACCCGTTAGAGATGTCTTGGCGAGCCGAGACCTTGACTATTTGAATTTAATTTATGTGTTTTTAAAACGGATAGATTTGAGGATTTAGAAGTTAGTGTCATCTTGTGTTCTCCCAAGTTGTTAGCTACCCATCGGTGTACCCCCATGTTTGTCTTTTTCATCAGAGTGTCGCCTAGTTCGAGATCAAGAGCACATTGCTCTCCAAACCTTGTGTTCACAATCCTAACCCTGCCATCCATTTGTTACAATTTGTTACCCCTAACCTCGAGATAGCCGCGAGTAATCGGCCCCCGCTTTACTAACGTTAGTTTTAAGTAATTTTGTTATCTAAACAATGAATATCGGCTCCGCAAAGCTACAGCAAATGAGCCTGGAAAAATAAACGAATTATTAAAAAAAAAAAGAAATCTCTACGTTTCATCTGGGAGAGAGAGCTAGGAAGCGAACTACTATAACACAGCTGCGAGGTGAAAGAGATGAAATACTCAACACGACGGGGGACATTGAACAACATCTTCTCCGTTACTACACCGACTTATACTCCGAAAGTGAAGCCGAGGGTCAAGATCAATATAACAGTTTTGATTGCGAGAGAATAATTCCCGAAAACGACGCAATCAACGAAGCATGCATGAGCGAGATCACCACCGCCGAGATCATCACGGCAATCTAATCGAGCGCAGCCAATAAATCTCCCGGATCCGACGGAATTCCAAAAGAGTTTTACTTACGAACGTTTAACGTGATACACCGAGAGATCAATCTTGTTATCAACGAAGCCCTCTCTGGTCGTTTTCCACCTGAATTCGTAGATGGCGTCATTGTGTTGGTGAGAAAAAAAAAAACAAAGGGGACGACACAGCTCGTTCGTATAGGCCTATATCGTTACTGAACTTCGACTACAAAATACTCTCTCGCATCCTCAAAGCCCGACTTGAAAACATCATGAAAACCCACAACGTGCTGAGTAACGGACAGAAATGCGCGAATTATCCACGCAACATTTTCCAAGCGACTCTCTCGCTGAAAGATCGTCTAGCTCAGCTGATCCAACAAAAACATGTAGGTAAGCTCATATCGTTCGACCTCGATCACGCTTTCGATCGAGTAAGGGCATCCTTTTTGTATCGGACCATGTACTCACTTGGCTTTAATCGTGAACTTGTGGAACTACTCACTCGGATTGCAAGTCTCTCCTCATCGCGGCTGCTAGTCAACGGTCACCTCTCACCGTCCTTTGAAATCCAACGATCTGTTCGACAAGGTTGTCCACTGAGCATGCATCTTTTCGTTCTCTACCTGCATCCGCTGGTGAGTAAACTTGAAATTATATGTGGAGATGATCTAGTTGTCGCGTATGCCGACGACATCACCGTCGTGTGCTCATCTGTCCGGAAATAGAGATGACGAGGGAACTCTTCTCTCGTTTTGAACGTGTGTCTGGCGCAAAACTTAACTGGCAAAAAACGAAGGCAATTGACGTTGGTTTCGTAGAAGGAGACCCTATACCGATTCCGTGGCTACAGTCGTGCAGCACAGTTAAGGTACTTGGCATTACTTTTGTCAATTCCATACGACTAATGGCGAAGCTTAACTGGGATGCAGCTATGGGGAGTTTTGTCCATCAAATCAGAGTTAATTTAACACGTTGCCTTACTCTGCATCAAAAAGTCATCTTATTGAACACGTTCATGACGTCAAGGATTTGGTATCTCTCGTCTATTCTTCCTCCATACAGAGTGCATACAGCTAAAATTACGTCGGCCATGGGTAGATTTCTATGGAGTGGAATTCCCATACGTATTCCAATGGAACAACTAGCCCGTGACCGCGTGAACGGAGGTTTAAAACTCCAACTGCCAGCTATGAAATGTAAAGCGCTGCTGTTAAATCGGCATCTTTTGGAGATAGAGTCCCTGCCTTTCTTCAAAACTCTCATCTTTCCCGTCAATCGTGCTCAGATCTGCATCCCTGCTGATCTTCCGGATGTTAAACTGCTTTGTCAACAACACCGGCAACTACCTCCTCAAATCCTGCAGAACCCCTCCGTAGGAACTATTCACCAATTATACATTGATCGAACAGAAGCACCCAAAGTTGAACGTGGCGCAGGATCTGGTCAAGTCTTCACTGGCGGAATTTCTCGGCGTCAGAAAAAAGCAGTTTGTATCTTTTAGTGAATGGAAAAGGCGACTACCGTAAACTTCTTCACACGATCCGTCGCGCGGATGGTGAAAACTGCACAAAACTGCACTAGATTTAAATGCTCTTGAATTCTATCTTACTATAAATGTAGATTCTTAATAATTTTGTAACCAAATTTTATACAAATCACAACATCAATAAATTTTACAAAAAAAAAAACCTTGGTGCCTACCCGAAAACGCATGCCAATGAGGTTGGCGGTGCAGGTAAGAGTAATGTTAACGATAGTAGTTTCCCCAATAAAATGTACGGTGGTAAAGTCCCTCATAAGTCCTTCGCGATCCCTTTCGAAACGGTTCCAATTGTTACCAGGGAACAACGGTTTGATTCTCGTGATTTCGGGCAAAATACCCTTGATAGTCGCCAACAGCAACGCATCCCCTTCGCCAACAACGAAAAGCAGCGTGAATCCTTCGCACGCACAACTTACAGCCTACGTCGTTGGAGGAGTGGTATCATCGGCACCAGCAGCAGTAGCGATTGAACGCTAACCAGAACGGTCCGTCACCACATCAGCTTGCCGCACGTCAATCGTTGGCGCGCGATCTGCCACAGTTTTCGGGTGATCCCGCGGATTGGCCTATGTTCATCTCCAACTACGAGTATACGACGTCGTCGCACGGGGAGAACATGCTCCGACTACAACGATGCCTCAAAGGACCCGCTCTCGAGACGGTGCGCAGTAGGTTGGTATTGCCTGTTGCGGTACCACAGGTAATCGAGGCACTTCGTATGCGATATGGACGCCCGGAGCTGTTGATCAACGCGTTGCTGGAAAAGGTGCGGAAGATTCCCGCTCCAAAGTCGGATAAGTTGGAAGGGCTGATCGAATATGGTATAGCAGTGCAAGCCCTTTGTGACCATATCGAAGCAACCAACGAACATGCACACCTGTCGAATCCGATGCTTCTTCAGGAACTTATCGGAAAGCTACCAGCCGACCAGAAGCTTACGTGGGCCGGGTACAAGCGAAGTCTCGGCGTGGTGAATTTGAAGACATTCAGCAGATACATGGAGAACGTCGTCAGTGATGCATCTAGTGTGGTGCTGTTCGAACCGGAGTCTAGCAGGAGCAAGAACAAACCAAAGCCGAGAGGGTACGTTATTTCCCACACTGGGAATGCCGTTGATGATCAGCCGTTGGTAGCAAGCAAGCGAATCGAATGCATCTTCTGCAGTAAGGTGGGGCATCGGTTGCGCAAGTGCTCGGGGTTCAAGAATTTGAATGTCGACGATCGCTGGCGAAAAGTTAGAGCTTTGTCGCTATGTCAGATTTGTCTATTCAGTCACGGAAGGCGGTCGTGTAGAAGCAACAACCGTTGCAATATCGATGGCGGTCAGTATCGCCATCATCCGTTACTGCACTCAACAAGGTGAACTGCAGCAGCTACTGCGCCAACAGAACAGGCAGAGAGTCATACTCATCAGTACCTCGGATAAAGCGTTATGTTTCGGATCGTGCCTGTTACGATTTATGGGCAAACTGGTGAGGTGAATACGTATGCTTTCTTGGACGAAGGATCATCGCTGACTCTGATGGAGAACGATATTGCAGAGCAACTCGGAGTAAATGGAACTACTCAGCCATTGTGCTTACGATGGACGGGTAATACGTCGAGAATCGAAGAAAAGTCGAAAGTTATCACCATCACTGTCGGTGGAGCCGGTTCGCTGAAGCGGTTCAAGATGTCGAACGTTTGTACCGTGACTAATCTGAACCTTTCCAGCCAGACCTTCCAATTGGTGGAAGCCGTGAAGCAGTTCGACTATCTCAAGCAGCTACCGATACAGAGCTACAAAAACGCCGTACCTAAGCTGCTGATAGGGCTTGACAATCTACAATTAGCTGTTCCAATAAAGTCGAGGGAAGGTAACGGAAATGGACCAGTTGCGGTAAAGACCAGACTCGGATGGTGCGTCTACGGTAAGCAACAGCCTGGATCGAAAAGTGAATTCAGTTTCCACGTTTGCGAGTGCACGACGAATAAGGAACTGCATGATACTGTCAAGCAGTTCTACGATCTCGAGGAAGTGGGAGCAGGAAATGTCACCCTACGATCTAAAGAAGAACAGCGAGCACTGGATTTGCTGGAGCAGACGACGGTTCGTGTCGGTGAGCGATTTGAAACTGGACTGCTGTGGAAAGACGACGATGCAGAGCTGCTAGATAGCTACACGATGTCACTTCGCAGGTTGGAATGCCTGGAAAGGAGGATGTCACGGGATCCAGCGTTGAAAGAGAACGTTTTCCGGCAGATGCAAGAGTTCGTTTGGGACGCTGCTGCCAAGGTGAACGGAGTTTCGCTAAACATAATGCTGCTGAACGGGCCGGACCAATTGGTGTCGCTGTTAGGAGTATTGTTCCGCTTCCGACAGTTCAAGATTGCGGTGTGCTCTGACGTGAAGGAAATGTTCTTGCAGCTTCTGATGCGCGCGGCTGACAGGCATTCGCAGCGAATCCTGTGGCATTTGGATCCAAGTCAAGACCCGGAAATCTTCATGGCAGATGTTGCAATGTTTGGGTCGACATGCTCACCAGCGTCGGCACAATTCGTGAAAAATACGAACGCTCGGGAGCACAGTGTTCGATATCCCAGAGCAGCGGAAGGAATACTACAGAGCACGTACGTGGACGATTAGCTCGATAGCTTTGGGTCGGAAGAAGAAGCTCTTCGTATTTCTGAGGAAGTACGTCAGATTTTCCGGAACGGTAGGTTCGAATTGACGAACTGGATCTCGAACAACGAGGGTGTTCTGGAGCACCTTGGGGTGACTCAAGCAGCTACCAGTAAAAGCTCGGGATGTTGTGGGACCCAGTAACAACAGTTGTGAACAGTAATGACAGAATCCCACCGAAGAGGCAAGTGTTACGCTGCGTCATGACTCTGTTCGACCCGTTGGGTTTATTGGCCACATTTTTGATCCACGGCAATATTCTGGTGTAGGACTTGTGGCATGCTGGAACCGCATGGGATGAAGAAGTCGGTGGAAATCAGTATGGAGACTGGTGCAGGTAGATCAAGATGATTATCGCGAACGTTCGCATTCCTCGCTGCTATTTCCCAGAAGCGTCAGCACGTTCGTATGAAGTTACTGAACTTCATGTCTTCGTAGATGCCAGTCCGCTTGCGTATTCCTGTGCGCTGTACCTGAGGACAATCACCGTTGACGGCACACCCCAGTGCACACTGATCGCTGCGAAGGCGAAAGTAGCACCACTCAAGCCAATGACTATACCGAAGCTGGAACTTCAAGGATGTCTCCTGGGAACAAGAATGATGAAGTTCGTGCAAGCCAACCACTCCATTACCATCAGAAGACGAGTCCTGTGGACGGACAGCTCCGTTGCGCTTTCGTGGATCCGCGCAGATCCGAGGAACTATCGACCGTTCGTGGCCAACCGGGTCGGCGAAATTCTCGAAAATACAACAGCCGATGAGTGGAGATGGGTTCCGTCGGAGTCTAATGCAGCAGATGAGGCAACAAAGTGGGGAAGTGGACCCTACTTCAGTAGCGACAGGCAGTGGTTCAACGGACCGGAGTTCTTGCGCTTCCCGGAACATGAATGGCCGAATTCTACGGATCTAGTCGTGGATACGGCCGAAGAAGTTCGATCTTCAGTACTCTTTCACGCAACTTGAGAAACTGTGATCGCCTACGAGCGTTTCTCTAAATGGGAGAGGTTGCAGCGTAGTATGGCTTACGTGCTACGATTAATTTTCAACACGACCAAGACGGGAAAAAGACGCAGTGGTCGATTAACTCAACATGAGCTGGATGGTGCCGAACATGAAGTCCTGAAGCAGGTCCAAAGATAAGCCTTTGCGGATGAGGTAACAACGCTGAAAAATAATCAAGTACTACCGGAGAACAAGAAGGAATCGATTGACAGATTGAGCATCGTTTACCAACTGATGCCAATGATGGATGAACGGGGTTTGATGCGTCAAAACAGCCGGATTGAAGCGGCGAAGGATATTTATCACAGCGTGCGCCTTCCAGTAATCCTACTGAGAAAGCATCGGTGCACGGAACTTCTGGTCGCACGCTATCATCGGCTCTACCGTCATGCAAACTCCGAAACGGTAGTGAATGAAGTCCGCCAGCTGTTCATCATACCGAAACTGCGATCGGTGGTAAAGCAGATCGGACGAAGCTCTTGTTTGATCTTGTTTTCCGTGCTGAGCACCAATGCTACCGACGCCAGGGAGGCAACTCCCACACCTGGACCCTACCTATTGACCCATCAACTCATGTACCGGGGACCAACGGCTTTACTTTCCTTCCGAAGGAAGGCGTGATCAGAGATGTTATGCCTCAGAACATCCCGGCGGCGCCGACTGGGATTGAACCCAAGCCTGGTGGGGTGAGAGGCAATCACGCTTACCACTACACCACCGGCACCGTTAATTTCATTTCATAATATAAAGGCACTGGAAACCTTTTATTGCGTCAATTCCTTTGAGATGGTGCCTGAAAAAATGCACCACAAAACAAAGGTGCATGAAGGGACCAACTTCGATGAATTTTTTTGTTTAAAAAATTGCACCAGTGATGCACACAAAAAAATTCTGGTGTATTTTTTTTAAGGTAGTTCATGGAGGGTTAAAAGAAGATGGTTAATTTAAGGTTGAAAAAATTCACCTTAGTGGTGGTAAATCGAAGAAAAAGCTTTCTATTGAATATTTCAGGTGTAAAAATATCATCAAGGGTGTGCATGGAGGGACTAATCAAAATGAATAACTCTGGTGGAAAAATTGAAGAATGCTAAAAATTTGGAGGTGCACAGTTAATTGAAAATTTCCGGTTGAAAGTTCGCAACACTGTGGTGAATATAGAAGCAAGGTTTATTCATTTTTCTGGTACATAATTTGAATCGTTCTGATGAATGCAAGCTTAATTGAAAATTTATGGTGGAAAATTTATACAATTTTGGTGCATGAAGAGGCAAAACCTGAAAATTGCACCACAAAGGTGCTTGGTGATTTGCAAATTTATGGTGCACCGTTCTGGTGAATGGAGGAGCATGCTTTATTGAAAATTTCTGGTACAAAATTTGCATCGCTCTGATAAATGAAATAAACAGAATATTTCTGGTGGAAAACACTGGTTTGGTAAATGAAGGCACAAGCTTTATTAAAAATTAAGCTAAATTGAAAATTTCTGGTGGAAAATCTGCACCGTTCTGGTGAACGGATGGGCAAGCTTTTTGGAAAATTTTTGGTTTTAATTTTGTATCCTTCTGCTGAATAGAGAAACAAACTTTAATAATAATTTCTGGTTTAAAATTTGCACTATTCTGATGATTGGAGGGAAGCTGGTTTACTGTAGATTTATGATGAAAAATCTGAAAACAGAGGCAATCTTTATTAAATGGAAAACCTGCAACATTCTGATGATAGGAGAAGCAATCTTTATTGATAATGTCTGGTGAAAATGGAAAAAGGAAATCTGCACCAATAAGAAGATTTGAGAAGCAATTTTTACTAACGGTGGAAAATTTGCATCGTTCTGGTCAATTGAAATTTTCTGGTTTAAAATCTCCTGGGGGCAAGTTTGTATTGCAAATTTATGGTGTAAAATTTGCAACAATCTGCTACATGGAGGGGCAAGCTGAATTGCAAATTCCTTATGTAAAAAATTGCATAGTTCTGGTGAATAGAGGGGAAAGCTTTATTGAACATTTCTGGAAGAAAAACTACAACGTTTTGGTAAATGGACGGACAACTTAACATGACTTCCGAGAAGAACCTCAAGGGTATTGAATTCTGAGGACAGTTAAAAAGGAAAGATTTCTGGGGATGATTTCATGAAAATTCTGCGAATAATTTCTAGTGAATCCTGCAGATAGTTCCATAATAATTTTGAAAATAATACCGAGAAAATCAAATTTTGAAAGAAATTCCAAAAAGATGTTGAGGAAAATTTCAAGGGAATTCCGAGGCTAATTTTAAATTCATTCTGGGAAGAATTTATGGAGAATACAGAGGAAATTCTTCTGAAACTTTAGGGGAATTTAAGTTCCAAGGTGTTCTGAGACAAAAAAAAAGTTCTAAAATATTTCGAAAAGAACCTCAAGGATATTGAATTTTTAAGTCAGTTCCAAAATGTTTCTAGGAAGAATTTGAAGAAAATTCTGCGGATAATTTCTAGTGCATCCTGCAGATAGTTTCAAGATAATTTCGAAAAGAATACCGAGAAAATCAATTTTTGAGTGAAATTCCAAAAGGATTTTATGCAAAATTTCAAGCAAGTTCCGAGGATAATTTCTAGCTCATTACGGAAAAAAAAAATCTGAAACTCTAAAGGAATTTCAGTTCCAAGGTGTTCTGAGGAAAAATCATAAAAAGTTTTAAGTATAATTCCAATGGGCTTCTGAGAAGAATTTCAAAAGAGTTCTTAGAAGAGTTCTAAAAAAATCCGAGAAGAACCTCAAGGATATTGAATTCTGTGGACAGTTCCAAAGGATTTCTGGGGAGTATTCCAAGAAAATTCTACGAATAATTTTTAGTGAATACTGCAGATAGTTCTAAGATAATTCCGAGAAAAATACAGAGAAAATTAAATTTTTAGTGAAATTCTAAAGGGATTTTGAGGACAATTTCAAGGGAATACCAATTAGCTCATTCCGGTAATAATTTCTGGATAATACTGAGAAAATTCTTCTGAAACTCTAGTTCCAAGGTGTTCTGAGGACTTCTGAGAAGTATTTCAAAAGAGCTCAAAAATTTCAAAAAGAACCTCAAGGAATTCTGAGGAATGACTTTTTTACAACTGTACAAAGTTTAAAAACAGCTTTTGGATTCCCTAATTGAAACCTTGGTCTATTGTTGTCTTACTCGCTTGTCAAAATAGTTTGTTCCAATCGTTACATATTTTTGAAACCTTTTTAATGATCCTATTAGCCTTGGCATTTAGGTCAAAATTTGAAAAAAAAAATAGAACTACAATTTTCGCTAAAAATGGCCAAGTTCAACGCACTCGCAACGGTAATATTAAAGTGTAACTACAACATTATATATTACCCCGTACATACTATGGCTTCTATCATGTAATATAGACTGTCTTGCAAAGAGCACTCACATATAGGATTTCCAGTGAAAACTAGATGAATGAGTGCTCATTGCAAGCCAGCCTATATTACAAAATATAAACCATTGTCAGTAGGGGTATAAGGCAAAGCGGCTGCAAAATCACTATATAATGGAACGTTTCATCGATAAAGGGTGTCCACGATGAAATTGCCTCACACAAAATTGATTCGCAAAATTCGAGTTTTCATCCGATTGCCATCAAATTTTCAGGGATTGAGAAATAACTATTAAACTTCATTTTACCATTTTACTCGTATTTTATTTACAGTCCATACGCAAATGTCCACACTTTGGCCTTAACCCCGGCCATAAGATTCTGCACAACCTGTGAATCAACCGTTTTTTGCATGTAAACCCATACTTCCTTCAGTTCCTCGACTGTCTTCACTATCTTAGGTCGTTTAAGAAGGTGCTGCTTCATAATCGCCCAGTACTTCTCGATGGGGCGGAGCTCCGGAGTGTTGGGAGGGTTGGACATTTTCGGCACGAAATTGACCTTATTGTCCGCATACCACTTCAGCACGTCCTTGGAGTAGTGGCATGAGGCCAAATCCAGCCAGAAGATTGTTGGGACGTTGTGGGCCTTCAGGAGAGGAAGCAGCCGCTTCTGGAGGCACTCTTTCATGTACACCTGTCCGTTCATCGTGTCCTGGGTCACGAAAGGTGCACTTCGCTTCCCGCACGTGCAGATGGCTTGCCAAACCAGGAATTTCATCGCAAATTTGGACATCTTCTGAGTGCGGACATGCTTCGGAACGCTGAACTTATCCTTGGCCGTGAAAAACAGGTTGCCGGGGATCTGTTTGAAGTCGGCCTTCACATATGTCGTCCATGATGCAGCATTCAACTTTCGTCAGCATGTTGAGGTACAACTTCCTGGCACGGGTTTTGGCGAACTTTTTCTGCTTCTCGTCGCGATTAGGGGCCTTTTGTACCTTGAACGTTCAAAACCCAGCCTTAGTTTTGGCCTTCTGGACAAAACTTCGGCTTAGGTGCAGCTTCTTAGCCACATCCCTAACGGAGGCGTTAGGATTTCGGTTGAAGGCCCCAACTAGGCGGTTGTGATTTTTGGTGTTGTACGGAATACTTTTTCCTTCACTTCTGGGCTTCCGATCGGTGGTCAACCGTTCCTCGAACCGCTTAATCACTCGCGACACCGTGGAATTCACGATTCCCAACGTTTTAGCGATGGAACGATGCGAGAGATCCTTGTTCTCGTGATGAATGCGCAAGATTTTATCACGCACGAGCTGTTCTTTCGACTCCATTTCCGCGAGTTTTGATCACAGGACTTTAAAACTTGCAGGATGTAAATAATGCAGTATGAACTAAATCCATCCAAATTTTCATTAAATTCTACCCAACGGTTAAAAAGTTAGAGCAATTTCATAGTGTGGCAATTTCATCGTGGACACCCTTTATTGTGCGCATACTTTGCAAAGGTGGCCGACCACTTCGTAAACATTTTGAAGAAGCGGAAAGTGTGCCACCCAGTTGGTGACTAACTACAATCCTGTGCTGGAAAACACTTGGCAGAACGTGCCAAAAATTGCCAGTACACAAGTAACCGTATTCAAAATGACATGATAACGTCGTTGCACAATGTAATGTTGCGATTGTCATCAGGTATATTGATAATGATCGGCCGACGCAAACATTCGTGGGTGTGAGAGGGGTGTTGAAAACAGACGCGACGACCATCTTCAATGCTATTGCTGAGGTCCTGACCGCGATGCAGATTTCTTGGGAGCAGGTGTTGGCAGTATATTTTGGCGGTGCCAGCCCAATGGGTGGCAGCACTGCTGCAGTACAAGCCAAGTGCAAGCACGAAAACAGCAATATACTTTTATGAAGAGCTTTGAGTGTGTTGGTTTATTTCCTTTTAATTCCGTTATAATTGCTTATCTTTTGACAGATACGTGTATTTCGTCTACTCCTTGCAGACTTCATCAGTGCCAAGTACTCAACTCCACTGATCAAGATTGGATTGATCAAGAGCAATATGTATACTGTTTGTTCACTGCTATGCGCACTGTTTGAACCTTGTACTTGTTGACGCAGTGTGCATGCGAAAGGATAATGCGATTCTTATTGGTCATTCATGTCGGTTTGTCGGTGCTATCACCACCATCTGACGTGACTTCAGCTGAATCCAACCACCATGGTAACAGCATTGCAGCAAATGTATCATTTCGGTTATTATTGCAACCATTTGACGAACCGATCATCATCGACATCGTCGATGGGATTAAATTGCCAATTCCACTGGCTGTCTGAAAGCAGTTTGCATTGCGGAAGATGAATCACCACCGGAGCAAAAAATTAATAAAATTAGCTAAATTGAACAGTAGGGAAACAGTGGTGGATGGACAGCACCATCCACCACGCACTTTGGAGTACTTCCCATCCCCACACGGATAGAAATATCCTTATACCTTTTGGCAAATTTCTATTGCTGATTATTCATAAAATGTATAAGTCAACTAATAAGCAGACGCCTTGCAAAAAGTTAATGAAGATCATGTGTCAAATGAAATGTATAAGCGGTCACACATACCTTCAATGCATTCTTATAGGACCTATGTGGTTTGTCTTATGGAATGTATAAGGCTGATGTTTTGGCAAAAATGTATAAGTGAAACACATGAATAAAATAATTGATTTTCGTTTCGTGCAGATCAAATGCACCATAGAAAAAAATTGCCCCTCCTTAACAAGATTCCTGTGCACGCTAGTGGTGCCGCGCCTTTTTATTTGGCCGTACCAACAAGCTGCTGTTGAAGGCTTTATAAAGCAGAGAATAGTTTAATTTAATTTAATAGTTTATTATTTTTCTTTCCTTCCAAAATTAATTCCGAGCTGTCCTCGATTTTGTTTTTAACTTCTTCCGGATTTTTTCTACGACTATCCTCGAGATTTCCTTTTGACCAAGAAGATATTTTTGAATTCTCCCAAATGTCTCTTATGTCATTCCTTGAAATTTGAAGCTTCGGAAGCTTCTTTCAGAAATCCTTTTGACTCTTCCGGTAGCTTTATTTTACTTTCACTGGAAGGTTCCTTAAACTTCTTTAGCATGGTTCTTAAAACATTAATTAGAAGTTTCTATTCAACCGTTTTTAACTACCCCAGATTTTTCTTCGACATCCTTTGGTTTCACATGGAAAGGTCTTCCGATTTTCTCGGATTTTTGGTGTGGCCTGCACTGGAAATTTCTTCTGGCATCCCACGGAAATCTCTTCCGACTTCTTCTAGAACATTCTTCTGATTTCCCTTGTTGCTGTATTCAAACAGTTCCCTCAGAAATTTTATTTTACTCCTCCGATAAATTCCTTGTATCATTCTCCCAAAAATCCATTCAAATTGTTTCCTAAGCATTTGAAACATATTCCCCGGAATCGGAAAACGTGATTTTTGAAAAAATAGAAACCGTGATAGGAAACAGAAATTCAACTCTAACGAGATCAATGTCTTAAAACCCGTATTTACAGTATGGATTATACAATTGTCTTCAAGCACATACGGTACCTAATAGCAGTACCCGTGGCAGTGCATTTCTCCATGTCAGTGAGTGCCATCATCTACCACACCGCCATCATATCACATCTCTGACCTAGCAATCAATCAATTTAGCCACCGATCCGCGAGTATCGGTAAGCTCCGTACGCGCACGTGACGTCTCCTCAAATCGCTACCGATAGCTTGAGTTCTCTATCTGCCGGTGGAGTCAGCAAGGGCAAAATTAAGATATATCACGTCCCGAACGCGAGATGCATCATGCATCATCACCGCCGTCGTCATCATCTTTGGGATCAAATCTGCCAAATCTTCCCCCATGTTCATCCATCGAGGAGCATCTTCGCGAGGAGTTGCACACAAGAAACCGATGAGGGACGAACTCAGGACGATTCTCGTCCTGTAGTGTTCCCCACTGATCCCTCTCTGCTTCCGCTATCTGATGTGAGTTCGAAACAGCTACTTTACTTTACTGCTTTCTCTCGAGCGCAGCCAACCGAAGTCAAGTGTTCCTTCGCTTGGCTATCACTGAAATTCGCAATGAAATAATTGAGCGTGCAAGACTGGAAGGTAGCAACGTGCAGCAGCAGCTGAAAAGAAGAGATCAAGATCAAAGTCGTACGTGTTGAATTAAGGTTTGATTACTTTTCCGCGCGTTGGATAATAATCTTGATATGTTGCACTTTTCTCCACCACTCTGCATCAAACCGAATCGAATCGACATTATCATCAAAAGATATCCGTTGTATTGGCAGTAGCGGCGGCCGGTCATTGGTCGTAAAAAGCAGCAAAGATATCGAAACGCATCACGTTGGTTGTGCGTTCAAAGACGACGACGACGACGACCACGGTGGAAGGAACGCGGAGGCAGAGAAACCCAGTGCAACCAAACGTGCCTTGCGGGTCCTGCGGCCAACAAACCAACCGGAGCGCGGCCCAAACGTCGCTGTCGATTGAACGTGACCAATTCAATATTTTTACGATTTATGGAAGCCGGCGAGATGGCTTCGTGCGGGTGCCATATCGGGTTTTACGCCTTGCTTGGGGATTCATCGACCGACCAACACCCATCAGGGCCTGGTGGTTCATATAAAAACCAAACGAATTGCTTTCGGGATTCGTGTTTGATTGCGAAATGGACGGTTTTGCTACTTTGAAGCTTTGAAGGTGTTTGTTGGTATTGAATTCGAATCTAGAAAGGATAAGGTCAATGGTTGATTGCCTTCCGAGTGGGATCGACAATCTAAACAATAAACTAGGAGAATAATGTTCTTTATGTGCAAATATTCGTTTTCATGATTGAGTTAAGGTGATTCCTTGTAGAGTGCTTTTTCTTATTTCGCTCTTCAATTTCAGAAGTCAAAATTTTAAGGTTTGAAATGTATGTAGCTGAAATTAAAAACGGATGGTTGCTGCGGAAAAAAGCAAGTCTTCTAATGTGGATCCATCCTTTTAAAGTACAAATTAATTCGATTCAAACCAGAACGAATTGCTAACAGAGTGACCTACTGCATCCACCCTCTTTAGATTCATAAATTTAATCATGCCAACTTAATAAATCGAAATAGATTTCTCAACGGTTTCATCGCCTTCTAATTTACCTACCAGCAACCTCCCGAGAAAAGGGATCCTTTCGAAGCGGAAATTTAATATTCACATAAATCTTGAATGTGTCTTCTTTTGGCTCGAAGAAACAACATTCCCAAAAGGGACGAGGTGTGAGCAGCGGAAATTCCTTACCCTCTGGTCAAGACGATACACACATCCATCCCCTTAATGAAAAAGGATACGCTCTCCAGTTCCTACAGCATGAAATAAATTATCTCAAGATGACCACTGCGTGTGGAATTTTTGCATGTTTCGAGTCGAAAATCTAATTTTACAAATGACCACGTGCTCCGGTCTTTTGGAAGATGAATTTTCCTCCTCGGACAAAACAAACGACCGTGTCAAGCTTCTTTGGTTTGAAGCCGGAAATTTACATTCCCCCCTTCCACCACTCACAACCCGACCGGTCCATGTGAAGGAAGTGAGGTGCGTTTTTTGTCACATATCCCTTTCCCATCCTGAGCAGATCCGGTAAGCAACCGGCATCAGCAGCAGCAGCAGCTAGCATATTTCCACTTATGATTCATAAATCATTCTGCTTTTTTAGCACTCCGGTTGAGCTGAATAATTTACGACTGTTGGAGTTTTCTCGGCAGGAAAATTTATTTGATCTGGCACAATTACAAATTAGCATAAGAGAAATCTTGAGCAGTCCCTCCCACACCCTTCTTTTCCGAGGATGACGACGACGACGAGGCTTAATCGGTGCTACACCAGAGAGTGGGAAAAGTTCCAACTTTCGGGTTGATGTGTTAAAGATGTGGAAAACTGTATTTATCCTTTCCACCCCCACCACCCACTAACCAGACAATCAACACTGGTTTTGCCTTAGGGCGGGCAGTGCTTGGTTGATTTTTGCTGCTGTTGAGGTATAAGAGGACATGGGAGGAATGTGTGTGTGTGGAAAAGTATGCAACATTCATATTCGTCTTTTTGTCCGGATTTGCTGCTGATGATGAAATTCTGCTGGTACCAGGCAAGAAGAGTTGAGATAGCACACGTTTTGGTAGCAATAGCTTCAAGGTAGCGGGGACATTTAGAATAAATCATATGCGGTAAGAAGGCAAAAGAGACACACGCGAAACAATTTGCTTTCCTCACAGGAATGATTAATGGAATGGAAGTTTTTTTCCGAGTAGATCTGTAGCGCACTGTCTGGGCGATTATGAAAATTTTGAAAACCTATTAGGCAGTGTGGGAAAAGTTCTTTAAAATTCTCTGTGACTCGCAAAATAGTGCCATTGCAATTTTGATTTTCTATCACGGTACTGAATTAATTTTCGTGCAGTAAACCACTGGAAGTGGATCCCGTTCTGATGGAGGAGGCTTATTGGATAGCGGAAGATAAAGTGTTTATTGTTTTGACTATAGCTTTATTATGTTTTGTATAGTGAACAAGAATCCTCGGCTCTGCAAAGTTAATTCGAATGAGCCTTATCAAATTAAATTAATAAACAACAATATTTGCTTAACTTGACATCATGACTTGATAGAAGGTATCTGTCTTTGGAAAAGTTGTATAAGTGAAAGAGATTTATTGGATGGTGCACCATTAACTTCTTATTGCTTTAACTTGCCCTCTCGACTAGATAGAAGGTAGCGGTCTTTGGTAAAGTTGTTCTGATAAATAGGACCTGGACAGCTCAGTTCAACATCCACTCACCAGGTGAGTGATAGTCTGTAATTTGACACCGTATTACTTGCTTTGACTTGACAGTACGACTAGATATAAGTTTTCTGTCTTCAGTAAAGTTGTTCTGAATGACAAGACCTATCGTATCTTACTCGAAAAATCATCACTCAAAAATCACTAACCACTAGTGCCATTTGATACTAAAGGGCGAACACGAAATTATTGCGACACATTCAACAGGGCATAACTTTTTTACCATTGGGTAAAAATCAACCAAATTTTGCACACTTTCTCATTGATGTGTATTGTGTACATGCTGTCAAACTCGAAGTCGTGTTTTTCGATTCAACGAAAATGGAGGTGAACAAACGCGAGTTGAGAGAACAAATTCTTTCCAAACACCTGGAATTTCCTGACCTGTCGCACCGGCAGTTGGGAAAAATGTTGAACATTCACCATTCAACCGTCTCCAGAGTGTTGAAGCGGTTCCAGGAGCGGTTGACGTTGGACCACGGCAAAGGAGCTGGAAGAAAACCGGGACCGGAGAACAAAAAGACGGAGGGAAAGGTGAAGCGGATGATTAAAGCAAATCCCAACGTCTCAACCCGTGATTTGTCTAAAAAGATCGGCATGTCGCAGAGCTACGTCCAGAATGCAAAGAAGAGAGCTGGACTACATACATACAAGGTACAGAACTTCCCAAACCGCGATGAGCGGCAACAATCGACGGTTAAAACTCGGGCACGGAAGCTCTACGAGAAGATGCTGACAAAATATGGCTGCTGTGTGATGGACGACGAAACGTATATAAAAGCCGATTTTAAGCAAATTCCGGGGTTGGAGTTTTTCACCGGCAAGAGCAAGTTCGATGTGGACGACAAATTTAAGAAGAAGAAAATGTCGAAATTCGCCTCCAAATATCTCATTTGGCAGGCCATCTGCTCTTGCGGACTGAGGAGTGAGCCTTTCGTGACAAGGGCACAGTAAATGGCGAGATCTACAAATCTGAGTGCCTCGAGAAGCGCCTTTTGCCGTTCTTGCAGCAGCACGATGAAGCTCCGCTATTTTGGCCAGATTTGGCATCATGCCACTATTCTAAAAGTGTCCTGGAGTGGTATGAGGCCAATTCTGTCCATTTTGTTCCAAAGGACATGAATCCGCCAAACTGTCCGGAGCTGCGCCCGGTGGAGCAGTACTGGGAAATAATGAAGCGGGAACTTCGGAAGAGCAAGAAGACAGTCAAAGACGAGAAGGACATGTTAAGAAAATGAAAAAAAAAAAAAAAAACTGAGAAACTGGTACCGGATGACACTGTAAAGACTTTGATGGAGGGCATCAAGCGAAAATGCGTTCAATTTTACACTCAAGGCTCCATCGATTAACTTTTCTTTTGATTTTTGAAGTAAATATATGTATAAAACTACCCTAAAATTTTGGTTTGATTCTAAACATTATAAGAAAATTGGCATGACATTTTCGGTGTCGCAATAATTTCGTGTTCGCCCTTTAATGGCTTGCTTAAGTCAACATCTCGACTAGATAGAAGGTTGCTGTCAACACGACCTATTGTATAGTGGACAGCTCAGTTCTGGATAATCACAGCAGGCAGCGCGCGTTTGACGATTTGACTTGCTTAAACTTGAAAGCTCAACTTGATAGATGGTTTTTAGCAAAGTTGATCAGATTTATAAGATCAGTTTAGTAGAACATTTCTTCACAAGGCGGCACTAGTGTACGAAGTTACTTGCTGCCTTTTGCCGAGTTGTTCAGATGTACAAGATGTTAGCATTTTATTAAAAACCAAGCTCAAGTCGCATCTTGTGTGGGTGCAAAGCAGAGACGCCAGATTTGTTTTCTCAGAAGTCTGCGAAAAATGTCTGTGTATATCAGAAATGTCTGTAATTGTGCTGCATAAAACTAGCACGATTTTTGCGTGCGACGGGGGTGGCGGGTGGTTATGAAATCGATGCAAAATTTGAAATGTCTGTAAAAGTCACGTTCTTATCTAATCTAATCGAATCTAATCTAATCTAATACAAACGCAGCCAGTACGAGAAAGCATCCTGGAAAATGATTAGGTTAGATGAGGTCTAATCATTTTTCTTGTCTAATTGATGTTTACAGCATATCTGAGATATGATAAAAACATCAATACGGCCAGGCCTACTGCGTTGTATTTGCCGCAAAGATGATTCTTGGAAATTAATGGGAACATTTCTTGAATCTACAGGGATGCATCCGCTCCTTGTTTATCATGGGGTTTGGGATGCAGTTCCTCGTCATTGCTCGTGTCTATGTTTAGTGATGTGATGGAGATCATTTTTACCCTTCTTACAAAGAAGGGTATAGATATCACTTGAAAAACCGACTATCGATCCGAGGCCCGGAGAGCCGAGTGTCATATACCATTCAACTCAGCTCGACGAGATCGTAACATGTCTGTGTGTGTGTGTGTACGTGTGTATGTGTGTATGTGTGTATGTGTGTATGTGTGTGTGTATGTAACGAAATGAATGCGCTCACGTTTCTCAGCAACCGCTCAACCGATTTGGACAAACTCGGCGCCAAATAATAGGTCTTGGGGTCTCATTGAACGCTATTGAACGGTTTTGGAATCGGTGAACGGGTTCGGGAGATATGGCCAGAATAAGATCCGGTGAATATGGGCCTTCACGCTGGATTTAACGGAAAACGTATCAAAACCATCATGCGACACATCAAATTACTACAGAATTCAAAAATAAGATCAATGCAAGTCGTGTTAAGTGTTCGAGACCACATTGGACACATTTGGACATGTTCCGGGTACCCCGGGGAAATTGCTTGAATATGAATTGAATTAAAACCCATTAAATCACATTAAAATACGATGATAAGGTGATTGGTAGCCTCAACAAATAGACTACACCCGGATATATTCCGGGTACTCCCAGGCAGTGGCGTAGCGTCACTGGATGACACGGGGGTGGGGGGCTTGGTCACTGATAATGACAATAAAATAAATAAACTTGAATAAGTAAGAAGGGTCTGATCACACCATAGGTGGATAAATTCGGGTTTTTTCACTAGAAACTACTGATCCAGGCTGATCCGCTAGCCTTGCATCGAGCTGGAACCGCAAGCAAGCAAATCAATTGCCTTTTCGCTCGAATCCTTCGCTGTGAGTGGTTCCGATAGATACGCGCCCATTTTGGCTTGCAGGCAGCAGCACTTTACAGGACAAAATTTGTTCGATTTTATAACTTCCGGCTTCCGGATCGTTATGCACTTGTAACTAAACCCAAACGGACACGATTCAACAGCGTACATTAGAAAATTCATCGGAGATCTGCTTTTTCGCAACGTTTCACGGCGGCGGCGAAGGAAGAAAAAACCCGGTTTGTTCATTCGCGGTAATCTTAAAAAACTCTTTCGATCCTCGACACAGCAGTAATAAACACACGCGAAATTAATGAAAAAGTTTTCAGGTGTCCAAAATGCATCAGCTAAAGGACTTATTGCACTAAATTGTCAATAAACATCTAGGAAAATAAAGCAGCAGCAAATTCAAAACACGTCAGTTTCAATGCACGGCCTACCTCGATATCAATGTCTGTAAAAGTCACGTTCGAGCAAAAACACTTGCTTTTAACGAACTGAACCTAATTGGAGTTGGGAATGCATCCATTTACGCCGTATGGGTTAGAAGCAATTAATAAAATAATGAGGGAGAGAAGGATTAGTAATTTCCATTTAATTCCACTATCTTATTTGTTTATCCTTGACAGATATACGTATTTCGTCTACAATGTGCAGACTTCTTCAGTGTCTTGTACTAATACTCGACTGAAGAAAAATATCGAATTTACCGAATATATATTAACACAGGTACATTTTCGCTTAGAATCTATATATATATATATATATATTCGGTAAATGCGATGTTTTTCTTCAGTCGAGTATTAGTATAAGACACTGAAGAAGTCTGCACATTGTAGACGAAATACGCGTATCTGTCAAGGATAAGCAAATGAGGTAGTGGAATTAAATGGAAATTACTAATCCTTCTCTCTCTCATTATACTGAGACGCCCACATTAATCAGGATTCAATTAATAAGAAGTTGTGATTAGTTCACTCATATTCTTGAAAACGTAGTTAACTCATAGACTGAGTTAAACTTTCCGAACTTTTACAATAATTTGTTTTCTAATATGAGCAACATCTCGATGTACATACGAAATTAGTATGTACACGGAAAAAAGTTTTCATGTAGTTTCTACATAATATTTTTCCATTAACAAAACCAATGATATCTATCTAAATTTCAAATAAACCAGAGATGGCAAATGTCATTTTCAATCTCACGCGATATTTACAGATATACTGCTGTCACTATCATTGGATAAGAAAACGATGATAGAGATTATATCCAAAATCTCATCGAATTTTTTGTCATGACAGAACGTGACAGTGTTGTGATCATCGTAATTACTAACTTACTTACGGTTGTTGGCTTAAATTTATCTAAATCAGTTAGAAATGTTGATATCGAAATCGTGTAAGAATTATTCTCATGAGTGCTTGATCATTGAAAAATGACAAGAAAGCTAATGATAGGTAGTGTCGCCTCGTGATAGAGAGAGGACCTGTTTTCTCATCGTCACATGACGGCCTTGATATTTACCAGCTCCGCACATACCATTGCAATTCCCAATTATGATATCACGTGAAAGTTATGTGAAATTCTAATGAATATTTTCCATTGGATATGTGATTTATTATTTGAGTGTATACTTCTACTGTGTTACCTGACTTATAACGAATAAACGTTGTATACGACGTATAGTTCGTCTAATATTACATTGCAAATGCTATACGTTGTATTCGGGGTACTCGTATACAACGTATATTCGTTATAAGTCAGGTAACACAGTAGAATGAGTAAGCTTTTCGTCGATTTGTGTCATATTCGAAAAGATTTATGAGGCTCGGAAAATTTTTCTCAATCTACTACGTTTACTAGAGTTTGAGTAATTTAAACATAAATTTGAGTCGATCTTATATGCCATGTAGTGTGGAAATCCGTTAATTACTTAGTACTGGTCCTTTTGCACGCCAGCAGCGGGGGAACCAATTTTCCACCACCTAAATATGGAGAAATTGACAATCAAAAGAGCAATTTATAAGCTTATTAAAAATTGTTGATGAATCAGGATCAGGGTTGTTGAAGCAATTCAGATAGGGAGGAATATCTAAATAACGATCATCGAGAAATGGAGAGTACGAAGCCAAGTACGATAAATTGGCGATAAACACTAACACTGTTGCAACGATTTTACAAATAAAGTTTTAAAATAAGATATAGAGGAAATGCAGGTAATGTCGGCCTAAGTGTCCCTAATTTGGGCCCATACATAAATTCAGCAATCGACTAAATTTTCAATAGCAACTAAAAATATCCATTAGTAACGTCCCAATAACGCGTTCATCTAGATAAAATTGATAAACAACAGATTTTTAGCGATGGGCCCAATCTTAGAGCCATAGGCCAATATTAGAGTCATTTCCCCTATAAAGCAAAACATTCATTACATTTTGCAAAGTAATTACACACCTGATTGCTCCCTCAGCTTGGCTAAATATAACACAATTTGCTGATACCAACCTTTTTGCCTTTCTCGTACACCAAGGTGTACTCGTTCTAAGACCCGGAGAGACGAATGGCAAATACCAATAGACTCATGTCAACGGGATCGGAAAATGTTGCTGTATGTGTGTATATATATATGTATCTATGTATGTAAGTTTACATGAGTGTTAGTCACTCAATTTTGACAGAGATGGCAGGACCAATTTTAGTGGCACAAGTTCTAAAAGATGAGTTTCAGATCTCCATAGATCGATATTGATTTTTTCCCCGATCGGAATTACGGTTCCGAAGATATGAACAAAAATGTGAATTCCTTTTGGGGAGAGAGGCAATCACGCTTACCACTTCACCCCTGGCGCCGCTTTGCTATCAACGTTAGAAGCCGTCTCTACACACTTAGAAAAATTCATGTGAATTTAGGTTCTTTGAGACTGACATATACGAGCGTCAATTTTGACATAACTTTGAGTCATAACAGACGCGAAATTCAGCTCAATCAATCGTAGTTTCTGTCGAATAGCGAATTTTTCACTCTCGGAGTACTTAATATTACATGACATGTTTGTTTACGTCTCATCCGCTATGTCGAAGATGGATTCCGTCACGTGTAAAATAAGTTATTTCTAAGTGTGTATTCCATATGAAACTCACTTAATTATAGTAATAACGTTCAACAGTAAAATGTACCAATTAATAGAGAACCAGGTTAATTATATTTCTCCCTCATGACTCCGTATGCTCCAACCTTTTATTAAATCAAATGCACTAAATTATCTCCTAATTGATCTAAATTTATTAGCCCAATAGCAAAAAGCGACTATAAAGCACTGTCACAAGCTTTGTTGAACAAGCAGTAACGCACCCAACCGCACACACACACACACGCCACCGACCGCTCCTCATACTCATCACCGTCTACAGCGCTGTTGTAATCATCTTTGGGTAATCATCGGGTAGGTTTCCGTTGAATTGTCTCTCCACCAGTCTCTGTACTTTCGCCACAACATATTAGACCCGGTCGGTGATGGTGGCGTGGCGCAAAATTTTCCCCAGTGGAACGATGAAACCCATTCCCGGCTGTTGTTTACATGTGTCCTTAAGTTCCCATCCTTTCTTTGGATCCTTGAACAGTGAACTAGGACGTGTATCCTTCGTACATACATTATTAAAGCCACATTAAAACACAATAAACAGGGAATTTTCCCCCGGACGACGACGACGACGGTGGATAATTTTATGAAGCCCCCCCACCCCTCCGGAACACGTTGAGGAAAGCGATGTTTTTGCATGAAATATGGATCATATAGTCATGAGCGGGTAAAAATTGTAGCCATCGTTCGTGTGACGACGGGGCTTAGCGTAATGGGATGTATAATATGTGTGCTTTCACATTATCAGTGGCTTCATCGTCGTCTGGATGGTAATGTTTGCCTTTCGGGATTGGACAGAAGAGTGCTGCTAATTTCTCGTTGGTGTTAATTTATGAGATTATGAAATTGTTTAATGTTCCACTAAGAGAACTGCTATTGTGACTCACAATCCTCCAATCCACACGGATGGCCTGTGTCTAGCATTTTTCAAACACTCACCCAGCCGGCACTGATGAAAAGCATGTCTCGAGCTACATTCAATTTGATGCTTCACACCCCCTCGCCACGGGAGTCCACACTCTCCGCTCAGGTTGCAAATCCAATCAAAGCTCTCAGCTGTCTATCGCTTGGCGGCAAGATTCAATCCACATTCGTCGGAAATATTCGATCCAAAGCGTGATGGCATTTACATACCATGGGCTTGTTGATGCCCCTCATCAGTGGTGCTTGCTCGCTTGCTGGTGGTGATGGTCATGGTGATGATGATGATTACGATGATATTTCAGCCGGCTTTCTTTGCCAGAGCACGCATTCGTTTGTTTGGCGCTCAGGAGCGTGAATTGATTGAAAATCTCGTGTGGACCCGAGCGGTTGATTGTGTGCCTACCCGGAGCCGAAACATGAGCCAGGTTCAACATATCACGTACAATGTTCCATGTGTGTGCAATGTCGGGAATCGGTTTTCATTCTCCTCCACTTCGGTCTTGTTTCAAACGAATATAGAAAGGTGCAAGTCCCAAAAGTCCAATATCATCATGATTAATCAAAATCACCAATTGGATATTCACCCACAACCCGTCGCCTTCGTCGAACTCCTTTTACACACCGTTGGCGAATGGGTTGGGGGCTCTCGTTCGTTCGTGCGATGATACATTGGAAACTCCGGCCATGTGTAGCACCGAAATGAATTAAATCTAATTATACGGGTTTCAAAAATATTTGTGGATCGTCTGTCATTGTCCGCTCGGTCTACATGTTATTGGGTTTGCGGGAATAATGGAATCAGTGATGTATTATTATTATTTGTTATGAGGCTATGAAAGGGCGACCATCTTCTACCTAAATAGATCATTATCAAACAATTTGACGAAGGCACAATCGCTTCGGGTTGGTTTTATAATTGTGGCTCGATCTGGACAACGGACCGAACGCGGACGATGATCGTTTGTCGTGTGGAAGCGTGCAATAATCGCTTCAATTGAGAATAATGTCTCTGTTTGTTTGGGGTGTCCCACAGCGGGACAGAGCAATTCCACTAGGCTGATGGAAATAGATGTGCATCATCAGGGGAATATAGTAAATTTGGTTCGCAGGATGCGGTCAAAACAGCCCGAAAATGCAATAATTAATAGTAGCAATTTGTTGTACAAGTTTAAAACTGATTTATGAAGCGAAATCTGTTTGTCAATTTGTTTCGGTTTCTTCGGCAAATGTGAAGTTCCGCTTATGAGAGAAATAATAAACAATATTTATATCAATATAACTGGAACGCATGGATAAATTTTGCAAATGTGTCATGCCAAATATTTGTTATTTTAGTGCTTCTAAATGGTGATGGAACATTAGGCCAAAAGCCATTAGACCGAGTGGGTAATTTTTTTTAAATTAATTTATTTGTACAGGCTCAATCGAATAAACTTTACAGAGCCGAGTTATCATTTGCATTAAACATGATTAATGTTTTAAATCTAGAGTTAAAGGAATTGAACCCATTACTCGCGGTCGTCTCGAGGTTAGTGGAAATTTGCAATTTTTTTGGATGGAGAAAGGGAGAAGGAGGTTTGAAATATGATTTATTATACAAATATTTAATAATGGGTCATTTAGCCGAAATTGTTATAGTTGTTTTTTTTTTGTTTCGTCAAACTACATTTGCGTTGTTTCAATTGATGTTGAACTCCAGGAAGGAAAGGAAATATTTGATGGAGTACGAATCTCGGAAACTTCATCAACTTCACGCTGTGCAAATGCACCTCTTTGGTGCATTGGTATTGTTGAAGGTGATATATGTGCTCTTACTGTTAAAGCGAAGATGAGATTCATCAGAAATAAGTCCTTAACAGACTAAAATATAGAAATAAATAGGCATCAAATAAAGAAAGTGACATTATGTTGATGCATTGTACATCCAACATGTCAAAAACCATTACTACATAAGCTCAAATGAACCGGTCATGTTCTAAAGAAAACATCCACTTTGCAAAAAAAAAAAAAAAAAAACACTTGCTAAAATTGTGAAAAAAAAATTCACAATCTTAATTCTTGAACACTCCTCTACAAATTTTTCAAAGGTTCGCAATTATGGATTTCACATTGGAAATCTTCAAATAAGGAAAAAGTTTGGTTACCTTTGAATGAGATTGTTAAAATTATTCAAAGAAACAGAATTATCAAAATTGGTCCCAAAGATTCAGTTTCTTAAATGAGTGATTTTTATTTTCTTCAAGGATCCTGATTCTTTGAATTTGTTTTCATGTTAAAAATTTTAAAAAGCATTTCTTGAATAATTCAAGTGGAATCCATGTATGCATGTCCTTTCTCAGACAGATATCTTGGAACATTTTCGAAGTTCCAGAGTGTTTTTTTCCTTGATTTGTTTTTCCTTCGATCTCGTTTCCCATACCGAGTATCAAAGCTACCGACGCCAGGAAGGTAGATCCCACGATTCTGTGACACTACCCCGAATGTCACTACTCCGAACGCCATAACCCCGAACGCCATTACCCCGAATGCCACTACCCCGAATGTCCTACTACCCCGAATGGCCATTACCCCAAATGCCCTACTACCCCGAATGGCCATTACCCCGAAATTAGGACAAATGAAAGAACAGCAAGGGGTCAAAAGAAGGGTACATTTTTAGAAGGAAATTTCGTTTTGGAATTTATACTGAATACAAATGATAATTTTTTATTGGAATTTTGAAGCTTGCAAGCGAGCAAGCTTGTTTTACGCGAGAAGCCCGAGAGATGTCGTTACTGAGGTCCTATGTTTTGAGATACTATGTTTTCAAGAAAAAAATTTTCAAAGTGTTATGTCTGTTGTCTGTGATTAAACTCTCTGATTAGTTTCACTTTACTAAATTGATGATACACTACGTTTACTTTTATGGAACTATGTATTTATCAATTCCAAACCATTTTAAAGCTCTTTAGAAAATGACAACCTTCAAGTTTTCGAGCACTTCGTTCACCATTTTAAAAGTCAAAGGGTCTAATATGCAATCCAATTCAATATGCAATACCAGTCGGAAACTGTTAAACCTTATCAAAGAATTGTTCGACCTGAGTCTAGACCTGAGTTGAAGAATTTCTCGTTATGGATTGAAAAATCGGTGCATGGAACGTTGAACTATCGATTACAAATTTATAACATTATTCCACACGTTATTATCCCAAATGGTCATTACCCCGAATCCCTTGCCAAAAGCTATTGATTACATATTTTCCTTATATATTAAAAGAAGGGAATATTCCCTTCCATTCCTTATCATACATCCAAAGAATAAATTATTTTCTTTTTATATATTCAAAGAAAGGAATATTCCCTTCTTTATCGTTCATCCAATAATTAATTATTTCCTTTTGTTATATTTTCAAAGAAGGAAATATTCCCTTCTTTATCATATATTTAACGAATTGATTATTTTCTCTTTTATATATTAAAAGAAGGGAATATTCCCTTCTTTATCGTATATCCAAAGAATTAATTATTTCCTATTGTTATATTTTCAAAGATGGGAAACCCCCTTGAGCCATTAAGGGGCTGTTCATTAACTACGTAGACAGTTTTTTTGGGATTCTTGACCCCCCCCCCTTCCCCTGCGTAGACAATTTTCCATACAATTTTTTTTTAAATTTGTATGGACCGTGCACAATTGCCAACCCCCCCCCCCCCTTCCCTAAACTGTCTACGTAATTTATAAACATATCCTAATAAGTTTTTCTTTTCTTTTTATATACGCGAAAGAATATTCCAGGAATGACTATAATAAACAAAAATAGTCAATCTAATACATGGCACACTTTTCTGGGGAATGGTACATTCTGGGGAATGGTTCATTCTGGGAAATGCTTTTCTGGGGAATGGTGCATTCTGGGGAATGAGATTCTGGGGAATGGTTTTCGGGGGAATGGTTTTCTGGGGAATGTTATAGAATCCTATCATTTGTATTCAGTATAAATTGACCACTTTGTCAAGCAGTTTTGGCGTGACTTTCTACCAGCGATTTCACAAAACTGGACCAACTAATTTCTATTTTTAATTATAAAACGCACAAATGTTGGCTACTTTTCTCGAGGTTCTAGAAGAAAAAATCTCAAAATAATGTTTTATTTCAAAGTTCGAGTGTTAGTAAACGTCATTTTAAGTGCTCGAATGAAGTGGTTAATTAGAAAATAAAATTTCCTTCTCAAAATTTATCCCTTGCTGTTCTTCTATTAGTCTTAATTTCGGGGTAGTCGCCATTCGGGGTAATGGCCATTCGGGGTAATGGTCATTCGGGGTAGTGTACTATTCGGGGTAACGGCGTTCGGGGTAGTGTACCGTTCGGGGTAACGGCGTTCGGGGTTATGGCGTTCGGGGTAGTGACATTCGGGGTAGTGTCACAGAATCAGCTCCCACACCTGGACCCTACCTATCGACCCATCAACTCATGCACCGGGGACCAACGGCCTTACTTCCCTTCCGAAGGAAGGCGTGATCAGAGATGTTATGCCTCAGAAAATCCCAACGGCGCCGACTGGGATTGAACCCAGGCGCTTTGGAATGAGAGGCAATCAATTCCAGAGTGTTGAAAATTGTTCCAAACAATACTCTAAGTTCAGTCCAGTGCTGTCATGTTAAACTTCTTCTTCTTTCTTTATTAAAGAGACTTTCAGCCATCGGCTGGTTCATGTCTAAGAACGCCCTTCGAAACATAGGAAAATCCGCGAACCCCTCATTTTATCCGTCAAACTTTCATAGCGAATCAAAACAAACATAGTGTAGTACTAGAATTAACACTAGAATGGGATACGTTAATGGATTTGCTTGGGACCAATACGCTAGTCAAGTAGTGAGACAATCAAGGGGTATTCAACTATACACACCTGAATCTGTGCCGAAAGCTGTGCCAAGCGTTGTGCCGATCATGCAGGCCGAAATGTATCAACCAAGGTGTCACTTTCCCATGAGTTTGGAAACCCTGAAGTTAGACTTTTGTGATTGTGTTGACCTTTTCAATTTATCTAATTCATGACCATGGTTCATGGCAAATATTAAGCTTCATTCTCATTAGAATGAGAGCGGATTGGGCAGTGGCAGAGGAACTGGAAGCCCCCGACAAAATGAAACCGAGAACTCGAACGGACGAAGTTCACTCCCACCCTAGAAACAACATCCTCGAATCAGTTCTGATCGACCCAGAACTACGCAACCTCGAAGACATCACCCAAGCCTATCGTATCGCAGAATGTGATGTCCCAATTACACACGTTCAAGCCTATCAAGTTTACGATTCTTTGCAGATGTGATACCTTCCACAAGGTGTTACCGTTTGCGTACTTTGCCCTATGGAAAAAGCTCGAGCAGAGCGATAGCAGTGCTATAAAGAGCGAGTACTCAACCGAACGAGACAGCAATCCACTAGTATACTGCTGTTTGGTGCGCTCATGGCTGAGAACCATGATAGTTTATAATCAGTAATGATTGATCGAATGTTTGCTTAGAATTAATGATATTATTATAAATATTGTAGCTAAAACTAAACAGTGAATGAATAGTAGAGCACTAATGGCTCATTCATATACATAAAACAGATAGGAATTAGGGAACTGAACACCTACACTTATCATACAGAAAACAACACCCACCACCCGGATCATGGAGGAGAAGGGAAATTTGGAATGGGACTAATGGATCAAGAAGGAAAGGGACATTTTAGGAAAAGGGAAATATATGTTCTGCTACCGGTCCGAAGAATAGCACTAGTTCTTTTCCACGCCAACCTTTGAGAGAACAAGTTCACCAAGTTGAAGAACAAAGTTTAAAATAGTGAACAGTTGAATACGGGTGGAAAAACAAAGCTGACTAATCCTTTGAAACCGTAGAATCAGGACCCATTGAGTTTTATCTCAAAGCCGGGTGTAAAGCCTAAGTCAGGCCACGGTCTGTGAAATCAGCCCGATAACGCACTGGGCCAGGTAGTGCTCGATCGACCGGCTATACGTGCCAACGAGCCGACGTTCAACCTTGGTAGGAAACCTGGTACCGCGAGGAGTTCGCAGCGACAGAACCTCGTTTCATCCTGCACTGATACCACTGTCCGTGACAACCGTGCTATTCATCGCACTCATCCAGCAGTCTCCTGCGTCCAGTGCAAGTGACGCCGACGCCACCGACGCCGCCGACGTGCAGCTGATATTGCATCCGATCGCACTCGTAGCCGCCTCGTCCGATTCCCCGCAGCAGAGATCCACGTACTGCCGGCCGGCCCTTACACACACACACACCCCCAGAATTGGTAACTAGGTTTTAATTAATAAAAGTTAATTAGTGAAAGATTAGGTGACCGTGTTTGCATTTGCTGATCAGTGTCCCCTATTTGTCCGGAGCCGACCTAGAGAGCTCCGTCTTTCAAGCTCGAGCTAGTCGCCGCAAAAGAGGCTGGGGGATAGCCCACCCCGTCTGGTCCTCGTGGCTTCAGACCTGGGGCATTGTAGTCTTAGAGAGAGAGAGAGCACACGCAGTGAGTAACAAAGGTACCGCCAATCAAAACAAATGTACCACCAGTGAAAGCCATCAAATGTCCCCCCACTTCATAACTGTCATACCTCGAAAATGGTGCACGATTCAGATAAACTTCGCATCTGCAGTTCAACTGTACCCTGTGGTTGTTGTTGTTCATCTGCACGCCCATGTGATCTTGCCGAACAGCAAATTACTTAGTGTCGTCATGCGTCATGTACTTTCGAGATTGAGCAAGGCCTGTTGATTGGTAGGCCACCCACCCATCGCATCGGATCCTTTTGAGACGAACTAGTGCAACAGAATGTAATTGCAATTTTGATTGCATTGCTCTGTTCCTATAAATCCTATACTGTTTCGCTAAGGCAATCGTCCAGATCTGATGGAATATTTGGGGTTAATACGTATCGACGTCGCCCAATAAGTACTGCGACTTGTATGGTCATCCCTATAAAGTCCTGTGGATTTCCCATCGAAGTCCATACCAATTGAAACCAATGACTGGCAAGGATTCCTGACGTAGGAGAAAACGATAAAATTTTCATCCCGGAAGACCCTTGGCAAAACCAGGATTCAAACCTGGCCGAAATGCAAAACCCATCAAACACACCCCCTATGATGTGGTTTTTTTGCATAACAACCTTATAAAACAAAACAAAAATCCTCCGCAGCTGGCACAATATTGTCGTCGTTTAGAGGATTTTTGTCCATTCAGTTCACTGATCGCATTCCGCAGCGTACCGTCGTATTGAACGATCTTACAGGCATTTGACCAACCGTTGCTCAAGGAAACCTATTTTGGCCATCTTGACTGACGTATCGATCCTCTCGAGGGGCTGTCCATAAACTACGTAGACAGTTTAGGCGGTGTGGGGGGTTGACAATTATCCACGGCCCATACAAATTAAAAAAAAAATGTATGGACAATTGTCTACGAAGGGGAGGGGGGTGGGGTCAAGAATAAAAAAAACTGTCTACGTTGTTTAAGAACAGACCCCGACCAACCATGGTGTTGAAGAACGCTGTTGGCGTGAAGCTATTCTGGACGAAATCACGAGCCGCTGGGATTTTCGCTACGAATCGGATGAGATAAACTTAGTTTCATGGTACAGACAGGTGCAGGCAATACTCACAGCATTTTCCCTTGGAACCCGAACCCAATGTGAAGCCCAATGGAGTAAACAAAGAAGTCAACCTTAGCAACGATTGACAAAATGTCAACTCTCGACAGTGATGCCGTTTTATATTATGTTGATTGTATCCTACTTGTCAACGTTTGTCCTAAAGAGCCGAATAGTGTACCATGCTGTGTTTCGGCACAGTGTGCAGAGTTGATTACCCCTTGGAGCCAATTTAAAATCGTTAGTTTCCACCGGTTGGCTGTACCATAGAGATATCTCTAAGACCAGAAGGTTCCGAAGAAAGGTACTCAACTTTTTGGCTCAGCTCTGGTACTATCTTCGGTCCCAAACTAATCGATTCACCCCTCGAAACATAGAAAAGTCCACTAACCCCTCATTATATCTGTCAAATTTTCATTGCGAATCAAAACAAACATAGTGTAGTACTAGAATTTTGACTAGAATGGGGTACGTTATTTGATTTGCTTGGGACCAATAGGCTAGTCAAGTATTGAGCCAATTTTAAATCGTTAGTTTCGTATTGATTGTTGCTAGTACTCTCTTCGGTCCCAAGCTAATCGATGCATTCCTCGAAACATATGAAAATTCACGAACCCCTTAGTTTCCACCGGTTGGTTGTACCAACAATCCATTCGAAACTAACTATTTTAAATTGGCTCACTACTTGACTAGCGTATTGGTCCCAAGCAAATCGATTAACGTATCCCATTCTAGACGAAATTCTAGTACTGCATTATGTTTGTTTTGATTCGCTATGAAAGTTTGACAGGTAAAATGAGGGGTTCGTGGATTCTCCTATGTTTCGAGGGGTGCATCGATTAGCTTGGGACCGAAGATAGTACCAGAGCTGAGTCAAAAAGCTGAGAACGTGTCTTCGGGACATTCTGGTCTTAGAGTTACATCTATGGTATTACCAACCGGTGGAAACTAACGATTTTAAATTGGCCACTACTTGACTAGCCTATTGGTCCCAAGCAAATCGAAATTTCTTAGCGAATCAAGTACATAGTGTAGTACTGGAATTTCGACTTAAATGGGGTACGTTAATCGATTTGCTTGGGACCAATAGGCTAGTCAAGTAGTGAGCCAATTTGAAATCGTTAGTTTCCACCGGTTGGTATAACGGTATAACGATTCTTTTTTTTCTAAAAAAAATTGTAAGTCATACGAAAAACAATAACAGTTGTTCTAAGATGGATCAGATTAAATTAAGAATATTCTAGACGAAAGGATACCATGCTTTTTAGTTATTTGAGGTCTTTGTAAAAGTAAGCATATTATAAATGATGTTATATGATTCTTCAAGCCATTTAGAAAAAAAAAATCTTGGTGAGCAACATTTTGAATGCAGCCGTTTTAGTGGTGTAATGTCGACAGATTTGTTTTTTTTTTCATGAAAATATCCCTTTTTGATAAGTTAGTCATGATTCTTCGTTTACAAAATAGTTTTTCCGGAAACCGCCTTTCTGGATTTCCAAATAGCGTAAGATGTTGATTTTCGGTCCCCATCAGTGCTGGGAAAATATCAAATCAACAAACAAGCAAAGACGGATGATATTACAAGCTGATATCGTCCAGATGATCATTGAACAGACTTAAAGATTGTGATTTTTTCGGACTTTTCGTTGCTTTCTTGACTTCTCTGAAATTATTCGAACTTCTAGAAGTTCTCAGGACTTTTCAGATGTTGGATGAACTTTCCATAAATTCTCTTAATTTTCCAAAAGTTCTCTTGCTTTCCCTGAAGCTCCCAAAACTTTTTAAAAGATCCCTGAATTTATTCTGATATTAATTGAATGATCTTAAAGTCTTTAATCGTATCTGGATCATTTCATCGGAATTTTCCTATAAAAAAAACAAAAAAATGAATTTCTATGGAAGTTTCCAATATTTACTAGAAGCTCTCAAAACTTTTTTTTTAATTTATCGCGATTTCCCTGGAATTTGTCAATCTTCTCTAACGTTTTGATTATTTTTCAATATCAAATCAACAAACAAACAAGACGGATGATATTACAAGCTGATTTTTCGGACTTTTCGTTGCTTTCTTGACTTTCCTGAAATTATTCGGACTTCTAGAAGTTCTCAGGACTTTTCAGATGTTCTCTGGACTTCCCATAAATTCTCTTAACTTTCCAAAAGTTCTCTAGCCTTCCCTGAAGCTCTCAAAACTTCTTAAAAGTTCTCTGAATGTATTCTGATATTAATTGAATGATCTTAATGTCTTTAATCGTATTTGGATCATGTTATCGGAATTTTCATAAAAAAAAAAAAAAAAGTGATTTTCTATTAATTTGGCAGAAGTTTCCAATATTTACTAGAAGCTCTCAGAACTGTTCTTAAGTTATCGCGGTTTTCCTGTAACTCGTCAATCATGTCCAACGTTTCCATAATTTTTCTAGAATTCTCTAAATATATGTCATGATCTCTGGACTGCTGTGAATTCCCCCAGTTTATTCTGAAGATTATCAACTTCTTTGGAGCTCTTTGAATCCTGAAATTAAAATTGATTGAATGTACACAGCTCTAAGAAGTTTTGGAAAATCTTTTGATTTCAATAGAACTGTCCTGAATTTATCGGAACTAATTCTTCAAGATCTTCAATACTATCAGAAAGATCTAGACTTTCCTTTCCTCTGAACTTCCCTGAAGTTTGTGGATCTTGCCAAATGTCCAGTGAATCATTCTGGAATCTATCATGTCAAGATCATGCAATTTTTCTTAAGTTCGTAGAACATATCCTAAAATAATCGGAATTTCCCATAATTCATCGGAACTTCTTGCAATTTCTAACAACTGTTTTGAAATTAATGTAACTGCTCTTAAGTTTTTTGATCTTCCTCCAAAGTAGTAGAAATTTTTATCGAATCTAATCTAATCTCGTTCAAACGCAGCCTGTACTAGAAAGCATCCTAGAAAATGATTAGGTTAGATAAGACGTAATCAACTTTCTTGTCAACATTGATGTTTGCAGCATATCTGAGATCTAGATAGAGCAGGAATTAGGGCCTAACAGCTTTTGTAAACAATGACTTCTGTTGATGATTTCTAGGAATTCAAGGCACGTCCACGCAGACCAACTTAACCATCGGATAGGGGAAGTCTTTCCCTACCCGATGAGGATGTTGGTTTGCGTGGGCGAACCTTAAATTTCTAGAAATCATCTAGAGAAGTCATTGTTTAAAAAAGCTGTTAGGCCCTAATTCCAGCTCTATCTAGAGATATGGCACAAACATCAAAACGGCCAGGCCTACTGCGTTGCATTTGCCGCGAAGATGATTCCGTGAAAGGATTCGAGTTTAAATAAATAGGGAAGGTGCACCAGTTATGGCCATACGTTCCTATCATGGTGTTCCAGTTATGGAATTGCCATAGGTCATAATTGGAACACACCATAATAGGAACGTATAGCAATAACTGGTACATCTACCCTATATTTAAACAGCAATGCAATTCGTTGAATCTTCAGGGATGGAAGGATGCGTGGTCATACCGTACCAAACGCTTCGAGTTAGGTTAAGAGTGAATGTAACAGTAATATGTTATGTAATGAATGGTATATAAAATATAGTATTAAAGCCCAAACGCAATGTGGACGAAAGCGGAACGGAAACGGAAAGTTTGACAGTTGTCACAAATTACATCAAGAAGCCTAACCGATGTCGATTTGGTTCTAACTAGTGTTCAGTCCGACAAGTAGGCTTACTCAGATCGGGCTTTTCCGGCGCCGCTGCCGTTCCGCTTCCGCTGTCATTGCGCTTGGGCCTTTATAAGGATCTCACCAAATGCCTTCAACGTTAACCTTATTCCTAAATTCCTTTTGACGTTTATCAGCTGCAAGCTTCTGGCATTTTAAACACTTGAAGTCCTTCCTCGGCAACATCATCGCACTGAACGGTGGGACGTTTACGGTTTGGTGGCTTGACAGTGGTTTCAGGAACGAGCTGGGGGATATTGCAGTGTCGTAGAGCTTGTCGCTGAGATCAGATGATCTTCCTTTGCTGTTCCGTTGGCCAACATCTTGAAGTTCGGTTTTGGTAACGATCAAGAACCGGAAAATCGACTCCTGTTCCATCTATAGTAGTTGTTGACCGGATCCGCATCCAAGTATAAATACAACACCGAACGACGCCATTTCATTTAAACAGTCAATCACAGGTAATGTCTGGACCTTCGAATCGCGAGTGTCTACGGTCCATTTGTTTGGAAAATTGTCTACGCGGGGGGTCTGAAACCCCTCAAAACCGGTCTACGTTGTTTATGAACAGCCCTCAAAGATAATGGACTGTTCTGTTCTTGAAACTGACCTGAAATTAATGGAATTTCATTCAAGATCTCTTCGCTCCCTGAAGTTCCCTAGACTTCCAGTTTTTCGGAGATGAACTAGCCATAGGCTAAAAATCTCCTTAATAAAGAATTAAAAAAAATCTAGACTTCCAGGAGTTTTTGGGAACTTTTTTGGTGTTTCCAAACAAATTCTGAAGTTTTCTGGATTTCATTAGGCTTAACTTAAATTTTCGAATCTTTTTGAAGGATGTTACTATGTTCTTAAAATTAGTGAAACTGCCTTATTTTTTTATTTTCTTTAGGGGCTGTTCATTAACTACGTAGACAGTTTTTTTTGGGATTCAGACAATTGTCCATACAAAAATTTTAAAATTTGTATGGACCTTGGATAATTAACAAACCCCCCCCCCCTCCCCCTCCCTAAATTTTCCATTAAGATCTTTACACATCCTTGAATTTTTGGCATCTTTTGTGAATTATATCAAAGTGTTTTGTTACTTTGTACGGGAAGTTTATGATGTTCTGAGTTGGTTGGAAATTATATGCTAATACCAACATGAAGTTTTAGTGCGATAGTTTATTAGCTAGAGAAACTTCTGAAGAGGGTAGATTGATAGTTCCGCGAGAGAACGGCAGTGTGAAAATTTGAGCAGAAGTTGAAATTGGGCGAAGGGCCATTAATGCAACAATACTGGATGAATGAGGGCTTTCGGTAACGTGAGGCTTTAGGTAGTCAAACACGCACTCTTTTGCCAGTGGATTTAACGACATACCTCAAATCCCTTCATACATTATGAGGGGTCGTGGAGTTCTCTGCATCTCTCTTAAGTAAATGTTGGACTGACATACCTTTCCTATCCTTACCAGTTGTAAGGACGTGGCCAGGACAATCCTTAACTGTTGGAGCGGGATATGTCTTTATCTGGGAGATAGTAATTATTTCCTACTTACTATTTTTCCAGTAAATAGATATCCATCTTGCTCTTAATAGTTTTGAATTCGTACCAACTACGATATTGTGCGATATTGTCCCCTCATACATCAATGTTTGAGTTAGGTAAAGGAGTGCGCATTGAATTTGTATTGTAGAAATAATAATTGATGTTCTTGGATGATCTTGGAAGTTCCATAACATTCTCAGAACTTGAATGTTCTAAATATTTTCCTAAAGTAAAACTATAAATTTTCCGAAGTTTTCCTAAAGTCTTTGGAATTTTAGAACAGTTCCCGAAATTTTCCTGATGTTCATGGAGTTGTACTGCAGTTCTAAAAACTGCTCCGAAATTCACGTTACTTTCCTTAGGATCTCTTAACTTGTTTGGCGTTTTCTTACGTCCTTCTTCTTTGTTCTTGGATCATCTGTAATGTATCTGCAATCTTTCAGAAATTAATGAAACGGACCTGAAGTTCTAAATTTTTCATAGCTTCCCTAAAATTCCTAAAAAATTTCGGATGTGCCCTGAAATCCATAGAGCTTTTCTGGGCTTAATTGAAGGCTTAGAACGTTAAATTTTCTCAAAGTTAATAGAATTTCCCTGAAGTTCCTTGATCTTCATCTACAGTATCGGTCAAAACAAAGTACCCACAAGCCCAATATCATACCGATAAACCTTGAATAGGTGGTTAATCAGCCAAGATTACAAAAAGTTTTGATGCACATCCTGAAAATTTTCAGCGAATTTAACTTTAACGGAGACACAAATAAACAAACCTTTGCAGAATTAAGCACCTTAGGCCAAATCCAAATGCAGGTCAATTAGGGAGAGGGAAGAAAATTGTTAGCGTGGTACTCGCTTTATTGTTAACCGATAAACCCTATATAATTTGATTCTTTAATATGAAGGATTCATGGATTGATCCCTGCTTAGTAAGCAAAAAAGTTTGCCACTATGCCACTGAGCCCCTCATATCACTAGCAGCGTTTGGAACACCTTGTTCGTTTGTTGGTAGATTATCCGGTGACGATGACGACTGTAATGCAAAATGAAACATCAGCAAGAAAACAACAGTATCGAAGGCATTTTTAAAGCATAACTTTCTCGAATGCATTCACACATGATTTTCGAAGAAGATTGAACACGCGTCTCTTTGCACCGCTGGCCGAATCCAATTCAATTCAATTCCACAATTTATACGATTGACGTATCATCAGATATTATCACCACCGATCATTTCTCCAGGAAAACATAATTAAGACTCTTGACTTATATGACAAATTGGGTTATAACAAAGCCAAAGACAATTGACTTCGTCTTCCAACTGAGGTTACAGACTGAACGCTTAAGACTAGACAACGGACAACACACAACACCTAGTAGACCAAGTAAGGAAATTGTCCCGTAACGTAGGTAGATCACCTTTTCGTGGTACGTTACGGGATGTAAGATCTACCACCGATTCCTAGTCTTGACTACTTCAAACTAGGGGAACAGGATTTTTCAGTAATCAAAGGAATGATCTTGAAACAAGGAAAAATGAGTTAGTTAGTCTTCATCTATGTGATTCCTAATCTTCTATTCGTTGTTCCCTAGTTTGGAGTGGTTAAGACTAGGGTTCTGATGCATGGTCACTATCGGTGTCATTCCTTAATTTTGTTGCTAAGGAATCCAATTTTGACTGACAAAGGGGCGCGCCTTTGGAGGGTGTTCCAACACTCCGAAGGGTATAAATAGCGGAACCTTTCAATTAAAATCGATTCCTTGCGATGAAGGCAAGAATGACAACTGTATCAAAACCGAATACTTCATCATTTTTCAATAGTGATGAAGGAGTACGACATGCACTAAACTAAGGACACGAGATATACTACAATAGATCAAATTACTGGTCGCAGTAGTTTTATGTCCCGAACAGAGGAAAAAAAACAGTAGGGAAATTTCCTTTTACGAAAAGTTCCACTGGCTGGACCAGGAATCGAACCCTCATTTCATAGTCCACGTCCACGTAATGTACCAATAGATAATACCAGCTGGTATTTAAATGTGTATGATGATTTAATGAAATCAATAATCGGAAAATGAAATGTGCGTTCTGGAGAAACACAATATTTAAGAATTAAATAATTATTACATCTACCTGCCAGTAGCTCTGTATGCTTTTATGATTTTCCCTTCTTTTGAGAACTAAGCTCATCATCCTTTTACATCTTAACTTTATGGATGTTATAAAACATCCTCGATCCAGACAAAAAACCACTCATCAAGCCGCTCTGGAAAATCCTCTGGACGTCGGACGGCCGGTCGTCGTCTTTCTCTCTACTGGCAGCTCCAAGACGGGCAAAATTCATTCTGTAAATAGTTTTCGCCTTACTATCAGCATATTCGCGGGAGCCCACGACCGAACCAAAGCCAAGCGGATCCATCTCATTAAAATTTTCTTAAGAAAAAGACTGCGAAAGAATGTTTTTAATGCGGCATTCACTTTTCCACTTGTGCAGTCTACCGTGGTTGCGAAAATGAGATGGGAAAAAAATGTTTCCACAAGTACACAGCGGCGTCATGGATGCAAAATAAAAGTTAAGATCGCGTTACTTCTTCGATTCCCCATTCATTAAAAACTCACCGCGAAGAAATTCTGGAAGAACTCTTCAGAAATCTCCCTCCCGCTTTCAATGAGCTGCTCAGAACTTTTGGCCCTGATTGCAGCCAGCGTGTCCTGAAGTGGCCCGATGAGAGTAGCAAACATCCTAGAAAATGCATTGAAATTCTTCTACTTCATGAGGTTATTTCTTCATCCAAATTTTGCGGTTTTCCCGACCTTCCCAATACAAAAAAAAAGCACAAACAAAATATTTACAAGTCAATTTTCCAATCAAACATCTACAAGAGCGAGCTAAACTGATAAACAAAAGTTCTACTCGACCCCATTGTTGTTTTCCACTCGGGAGGGAGAAGAGAGAAAAAATTCCACAACCGGCAGCATAATAATCCCTTCCGGTGGTGCACACAGGTCATAAAACTCCTGTTGAACGAATTTGGCCGCAGATTGCAATCGTCGTTCCTTGTTGTGGGGGAGTGAACAAAAATTCGCAAATTGTCGTCAACGAACGAGTCAACGAGTAAACAACATTGCGGATTTTTCTCCTCCCGTTTTGAGGATTTTGAAGTAGGCCAATAATCCAGTTTGCTCACATCCTGCAGCGATTTTCCCCGGCGAACCAATCTCGGTGTAGAACGGGATATGCTTACTTTCGAACGGGCATCATGGACGACGTTCGTTGGTGACGGCAGCAAGTGACAAATCGGTACCGGGTTATTATATTGCACTTTTATTTTTTTTGTTGAGAATGGGTGCAAATATTTGAAGAATGTGCGAGGGAAAGTTTTACAAGTGATTTTTGCGTGGAAAATGGGACATTGATTGCAAATTGACCTACCCTAGTGAGATTAATCGGGATGAGTTGCAGTTCATAATGAGATCACAATTGTTCGTCTTCTTTTTATGCAATCATCGTACAAATATGATTATACACAGGCACAGATCTGACTGCTTTGGACTTGATACAAATGTATATCTGAAACAATAGCTCTGTGGGCGATGTATACTGCTATAAGCTTCAAGATATCTTCAAGTATTGCTTCTATACATATTTCATTCCAATACATATCTAACTTTAACTGAAAAGACTAACTGTACAGAAAAGAGTTAATGTTAAGAACTTAGTATATCAAACCTGATAAAAATTATTTTGATGGATTTTTTCATCAGAAACGACTCTAGAATCTATAAGAAATAAAAAAAATGATGATTCTTAACTTAAACTAAAAATACATTGAATGTTAGTTGCATCTCCTATCATCCTCTACAGCTAATCCCACAGCGAATGGTTGTTTTTTGGCTTTTCATTTCGTGTTCTGTCTACGCTTTTGACTATACCACCTAGCTTTTTATTAATATCACTGTAGAACGACGCACACACTTGCTTCGATTCTCTCCAATTCTCGTTCAGCAGTAAAAGCATGCGAAATTAAATTTTCGTACTATGAGTGCTTCTTATGTTCTTGTTTAGCCTATTCCATATTCCGAAGCATGAAGAGAGCAGTGGAGAAAGCACTGGTCTGATAATCGCAACGTTCTCGTAGTTCGTGTCCCAGTCGGCAATCGGGTGGTATATCGCATCCTCCGTTCATGCGGTCCCCACAAACATCCTCCGATGATGAATCTCACATAATTGTAAGTGAATCTTACATCCCCAATTCGGTATCATATTTTCCTCGAGATTTGTTTAGGATTTTGAAAATAAATCAACTAAATAATACAAATTATCATCCAATAAACTATTGCCACATTCTTGTCAATCTATTGAAAAAGGTGCATAGTTAGAAAAACGGTCATAGTTCTACCAAAATACACGCAAACCAAAAATTTATTACAATGAATGTTAGTTCAATTTCCTATCATCCTCTGTTCATGAACGTCGCAGCGAATGTTGGCCTTGCAGACGATGCAATGATTTTTAATCTTTTTTATTTCGTGCTTTCATCTACACAAGCAAGTATTTGCCACACTTGCTTCGATTTTCTCCAGCAGAAAAAGCAAACGTAGACGAGTATGCGAGGAAATTAGCGCTTCTTGTTTGATTTTAGCGTATCCATATCCCGAAGCATGGAGAGAGCAGTGGAGAAAGCACAGGTCTGATAATCGCAACGTTCGTAGTTTGAGTCCCCCAGTCCCCAGTCCGGCAACCTTTTTTTGTACATGATTAATTTCACTCACTAATACACTCCACATTTATCTTTCTCCAGTTTCTTGCATTGGACCGTAGCACGGTATATCGCATCCTCGGTTCATGCGGTTTCCACTTACATCCTCCGATGATTAATCCCACATATAAGTGAATCTTACATCCCCCTCCCCCCCCCCCCGGGTTGGGTGTAAGAATATTTAATTATTTAAAAAAAATAACTCTTTATATTGAAAGATGTACAACATACGAAACCGGAAACATCCAGAAGGTTTTATTCCACCATTATATTAAGGAAGAATAGAAGTTTTTCGACCGGAAACGACCGTAAAATTAACTTATTCCTTTTTAAGATAACTTTTAATGATATCAATACCTACTCGTATGCATATATTCAGGCATTATTTGGCAACTAACAATCCCATTTATTTGCATTCCACATATACAGAATTACTCAACTCACATACATCAACAATCTCTACATAAGTTTAGCTTGAAAATCTCGCGGCGGCATCTTGTTTTTTTTTTGTCCAAATACAGTTTATTCTAACCTCTTATAGTGAGAGTAAACTAATCTTTTAAATTCTAATAAATGCAGCCTTCTTCACTTCCACGAGAAATCACTGGGAAGTTGGATAAAAGGGTTGGCAAGCGGTACGCTGCATTGCAGCGATGGGTTCAATTTAAGAAAAAAAAAACGTGACTATGAGCAATGAGCTATCAACTTTTATGAGCTTAAGTTCTTTGTTATTCAATCTTCCGTACAAAGGATATTTGTTTGAATCACATATCTCTATTGGAAAATACAAAAAGAAATAATCTCTCTCATTACATAAAATAGTTTTAATAATACCAAACTGGTTTGTTTCATTAACCATCATACTAAATGTGGAATCGCAACAAGTTTGTCGATTGTAATTTTTGATTTCTATTTCTTTCGATGTTTCTTTATCAGCTTTGAAAATGTACCGGTTAAATCTCAATATTTTGACTGCTTCAAAAGAAGTTATTGAGTATGAATTAATCACAGAAGCAGGAATTTGAAACATTTCCTTGCACTCTGGTTGATGTTTGTTAGAATCACAAAATTGTATTACGTTTTCTTGACAAGATTCTAAATAATGAGTGTTGTATCGTGCGTGAGACAGAACATATTTAGTAGCAATTTGTAAAACAGGTTCTTTGGGCCCTTTCATATACTTTTTTAACATTCCATTGATATCTTCATATGAAAATAATGAGAAGGCCCATAATGGACCGTAATTTCGTACGCATTCTGAAATATGAAGCATCAAGTGAACATTGTACGTCATCTGTTCAGAACCATAGAGTATTTCAAATTTCTTCACAAAATAAGTTAAACTTATTTCACATTCATTAATTATATTTTCGTTTGGTCCATCGCACAACAACCTATTAATTGTTCTTGAAAATGATACGAAATGGTCATAATAATTTACGGGAAGAACATCATTTAAGCACACTGGACCATAAATGAGCAGCCAGTTTTGCCACTCGTTGGCTTTCCAAGATTTCCTTTCCGAATTTTTTCTAGGATATCTTGAGATCTCAGCAAATGGATGTATTGATTCAAGTAAGCTGTCTATGTCCTCCATTCTATCTTTTATGTAGCACTTCAATTTAGGATGTTCAAACCAAAGCTTGCAAAGTTGTTTCGATACTTCAAAGAGCACTGCGTGCATGTAGTCCACTGGACAATTATTGACTATATTAAAGTTTGGTATGGAAATCAAAGGTGATATACCCTTAACACCTTGGACAGTCTCTCCTCTTCTGTGAAAAAGAGCCATTGCATTAAGCACGTCAACATTTTGACGTGCAGGAGTGTTGGCCTCAAATGTGTACCTTATTTGTCTTTCCACTAAGCTTCCCGGATGCATGCAAAAGCTGCAAGCATCATAACCGTTAAACTGTCTTATTTGCTGGAGCTTGCAACGGGCAACACTATCTACACAGCAACAAATAGCTCGTACTTTGCACAACATATTATTCTTTAAAGTCACACCGTATTCTGTTAGATAACTTAGCTGATCAAAAACTGGTTTAAGAAAGACACCTAAATCAGGTTCTCCGTGCGATAACCATAGACCGGCCACAATTATATTCTTGCGAATAAAACGGAGTTCAGGAGGTAAATTGTTTATGGTTACAATTATAGGCCAAAGGGCCTTTTTTTGCGTTGGAATTAAACATAGCAACACCATCTGTGTTGAAAGATATGAATATATCAGTCAGTCTGGAAAGGCTCTGGATTATTTTTCCATCCATAATATCATTGATAATACCATCGTTGCGAAGACCATGTATATAGCTTTGAATAGAGGTCCAGTTTCTCTGCAAAATGTCTCGTAAGTTTGATATAAAGTCAAACATCACGAATGTACATTTTCTATCGCTTTGGCAAATACGGCAAACGTCACTGGAACTGGTTCCTAAGTAGAATCCACAGCTTTTACAAGCAAAATGTCGATTGAACTTTTTACCATCGAAAAACTGTGAGAACTTGTAGAATGATGACGGCATTGAATCAAAGCCCACAATCACATTGATCAATCGTAGAACATCTTCCAGTGCAGCATTGGACAGGTTATGCTTAATGTAAACATGGAGCAGCATAATCATTACTTCAACTTTGGTTACGGTTAAGTCCTTGTGCAGCAGATCTTCGGAGAACATTGAATCCTATAATAAATAAATAAATTTCAATCATGTGAGCCTAATGATGCAAACACTCTACCTCTTCATCTTCCGATTCATCAAATTGATGAAGATCTGGTTCACTGTCATTATATTGACTGCTGATGGAAGAAGCAGTGTAGTTGTCTTCTTCATCATCTGTGTTATATGATTCATCATCAATGTGGTGCGAATCATTTTGGTCCTTTTCATTTTTCGTTTGTGAAATGCAGTTGTAGGTGCTAGCACCTTTCTCGTCTGAGCCGGCATCTATCTTCAAACGACCCGATTCATCCTGCTCATATGCATCTAAGTTATTCGAACCATCCGACAGCAGGACCGGAGATGCAGGAGCAGGATCCTTTAGCAAAAAGAAAACATAATATTGTATTGATTAACCAATTTGTTTATAAATACAATTACGCCCAAATCTCAAATCACTCCGAATATGTGGTACAAAGATTTATTATTTACCTGCGATTTTGATCCAATTTGGACCACCGGAGGAATGCTTATGGAATGCTCAGAGGTAGGAGCATCGACAACAGGAAATTGTGCAGTAGGACCCTGCAACAACTCATCTATCGGAGGAATCCTGACGAATAGCTCATTTTTTTTCACAACGACTGCTGCAGTATGGATCCGTTTGTTTACCTAAAATAAAAATGAATGTTCCTACATATGGATCGATTTGTGATATGTATATGTATGTTATTCCAGGATTAATTCTACTTACTTGAGATCGACGAGCGTATGGGGTTGATTGATTTATAAAAAACAACTTGTTCATCCGTGAATTTCTCATGTTTTTCAAAATAAACTTCGTATAAACATGAAAGGAAAGAAATTAAAGTGCGGCACAATGCATTCACAAAACATTTCAGGGGAAACAAGTTAGAAGGGTCTAACTCGAAACGTAAATAATAACTTCAAATATCGATTTCGCTTGACTACGAACACACCCACGCAAACTAACTGCACCATATGTTAAATCAAATTTTGTTCTATCCGAATGTATAGTTAGCTTGTATGGGTGTTTTTATTCGCGAACAATCGCCGTTAAATTCATTGTTTACGTTTCGAGTTAAGGCCCTTCTGACATGTTTTCCCTGATTTAAAAGTTAGCGAATTTGTTTAATTCCCAGGTTGAAACCAGTTCCAACCCAGTGCGAACCCGAACTTTTTGTCAGTGCGAACCTCGACCCGTACCAGGATATAAAAACAAACGATCAAACTGACATTTGCTAGAAAACAAGCAGAGCCTATCTTGTCAAATATGAAGGAAAAAAGCAACTAACTATAGTTTATCATTGCCAGACCTGTTGTATTGAACGTGGGATTGGTTGACGTTGACGAGATTTTTGATATCGACAAAAAATCGCCATTTTGAAGCTCAATTCAGTGTGGTCTAAGTTTTTTTTTATAAAATGCCTCCGAAAACTCGAAAAAAATGTAATCGGAGTGGCAGCGATAATACAGGTAAGTTACAATCAAAGCCGTATGTAAGTCGACAATAAAAATAATGCTTGTATTTATTGAATAGCACTTTCTACAAAAAATAAACGTGTTCGTACTCGGAAGGAGCTAGCTGATCGAAAAAAAGCTGCCGAGGAAAACCAAGCGTACTTACAACCAATGGTAAGATTATTTGTTTTTAGCTTTAGAGATAGCTTTCCATGTTGACTCCTATGCATAACATTAGCATGAGTTTGTTTGCTCATACTTGTGTGTTTGATTCTGATCGTCCTAATCTCATAAACATAACCTCACACAAGCGGCGAACCAACACTTGAAACATAAATAGAGTGCTAATGCTTCCCTAATTTTCCTACATTATCGTTTCAGTTAACATCAGCTCTGTCACAAAATACTGTGGCAAACTATAGCAAGAGTGGCCATGAATTCATCAACGTTGATATGCAGAATTCAATGAGCGAGTTGGATCAATCGTTCAGCAATCCTTTGTACATATCAGGCACGAGTTCTACCTTTGGTATGGTCATCACCACTACACGTAATGCTGCAATTAATGGACAAGATACACAGTCGGATAACGGACAGGATACACAGTTTACCATTGAAAAGGATGTTCACAATAACGATGGTCCGTGCTCTTATGCTAGAGACGAAGATGCGTCAGTTAAACATAAGAATCCAGGAGACAATACCGAACAGATGGACGACGCCGTGGATAACGTTGAGGTTGTATCCAAAAGTTCACATAAGCAAATGCCAGCAAGCCAAGAAGTGGAAGAAGGGTGCCCAATATCGAATTCTGAACTCGCTGTAGGTTCAGATTCTGAAATCGAACTCGAATGCTCGAATGACCATAACACACGTTTATTGCAACGGTGCAATAAGCAGACAGAGACCCTAAGAAAATACAAAAAGAAGATTGATGCCAAGGACGTACAAATTGCTCAACTGAAAGATTTAGTTGTGCATGCGGTATCAGAAGCAAAAGCGGCAAAACAGGATCCGAACGCAAAACTCGTAAGTTGTTATGATTTCCAAAAAAATCTTTAAACTTAAGGAGTTTTGGAATTTATTTATATATTTTTTGAACGAAAAATTAATTTAGTATGATTTTTCATAGTTTAATTAAATATTCAACATTTAATCTACAAACCAGACTCGTACTAAACATCGTATTGGTAAATAAACTGTTTGTAAACCCACGTATTAGGTACATGCTGTGAATTTTGTAAGCTAAATTTTATATCAAATGTTGAATATTTAGTCAATCTTTAAGAACAGCACAAAACTTATGCCAAATTTCTTTATTATTTTTTTTCTGACACCCAAAGTTTGTCAAAACGTGTGATATTACCTCTGAATGCTAAAAGCTGTTTTCTCCTACTTAAAACTTTTTTTTTATTATTTGCAGACCTTCACTTCTGATGAAAATCTGAACATCACGACTGCTGATATTGAACATATCAACGCCTTATCAAAGAGCGTTGCAGCTTTTGCACAAAACTTGGCCATTCATTTTTACGGAGCTGATGAACTCAGCAAGAGGTCCGTCACTGGAAGGAATTATAAAGGAACAAGTAGTGGTTATCAGCCCCCGCCTGCAATTTCTCCCACCAAATTAAACTTTATTTACAGTGAGTATCACAAAACGTTGCTTTTTTATTAGTCGTTCATTAATGATTATTCTTTCAAATGATATTTATTTGTAGCCAAGGCCAGTGAGAGGGTCGCGCTCCAAGTGGGAAATCGGAATCACGAGCAAATTGCATCACTTAGTCACAAGTCAATGATAAATCGAGCGCTCGCGGAGAAGATAGCAAACCTTAATAAAGCACGGAAAAATGCTACACATCGCAATGCTCCTGGGGAATCCACCAACCAGGAACATGACTGAAGGATACTGTTTGAGATACAACCGTATCTTTTTGTTTCACTCCATTTTCTTAACTATTGTTTGAAATGAATTCATATTGTTTTGATTATTCCTTGGTTTACTGCATTCAAACATGTAACGATTTTACCTCATCATTTTTTGTTGTTGTTTTATTACCAGTTGTATTTTATAAACTATGAACAAACTATCAATAAACAAAGATCAACACAGACAAAATAAAACAAAATCTCTTATTCAAATAAATAGAAGAATAGAAATACTATACCATACAATTATTAAACAATAAAAAATATCTTTCCGTCAAAACAACAATTAAACCACAATTTTTGTTGTTTCATAGACGCTTTTTTGGAAGTAATTCAACAATAAAAATTACTGTTATTTGAGAAAATTCCTAAAATTTTATTGTTAAGATACTTAACAACCCCCCTTTTTTATTGTAAAAATTGCAAAAACAATGTTTTTTACTGTCCCCGACCATAATTTTTAATGTTTAATTAATGTTAATTATACTACGAAAACCATTGTAAAATTACTGTTAATTTAAATACTGTTACAATATTTATTATTGTTTGAACACTGTAATTTTTTTCGGGTACCTACACGCACACATCGAATTTTTAAATTTTCTCACTACCTGACTGCATTTCATTCAGTAGCCTCAGCGCATTGATGGAATATTGTTCATAACATAGTGCAAAATTAAATAGGAATCATGGAACAGGATATTGTTGATGACCTCCTGAAAAGACCGTTTGCCAGAAGGTCCATGGAGGAAAAAATGCTTATTGCGAGAATGGACGTCCCACGACCAAAGTTGGACAACTTGAAAACGACATGTAAAAGAAATGGTAAAGTCATAACGCGGAACTTTGCCAAACATGGACAAGTGGAAATTGTTGGTTGTCATGCTCGAGGAATTTGCGCGGGAAGTGGAGCATTTCGAAGAAATCGCAATTGGCGTCAACTCTACGCTACTGCTTAGGAAACGGTGAGTAACGATGACAAATATCATAAACATGAGACATAAAAAGAAAATCAATGTTTCTATGCAAGAGTAAACGAAACTGGTAGCAGAACTGTTTTCCATCATCATTTCGTATATTTTTTATTCAGGTACCCCCATCGAAAGATTTGTATCCCATTTTTTTTTATTCTGCATCAAAATTGGCTTCTACTGTTACAGACAAAATATAAATAAAATAGGTACACAACTAGTGAATTTTCTCACGAGACGCCACTGCGTCTTTTTAGAATTAATTCAAAGTTGTGACCAGAATATAAACACTGGTGACCATGGGAGAGTCCACTGGATAATTCGGAACATCCGTAAAAGTGGTCAATTCATGAAACTTATAGTTCTAGGATTCTAAGTTTTTTTTCAAAGCCATTCATTGACATCTTAATAATATGAATTCGGAGTTGTGATCGAAAAATTGACTCTTGGGTCCACGAAATGGCCCAATGGGATTCAAATCATCCATTAAAGAGGTGGAACCATCCTAGAACTTATCCTAGAGCTCTTCTGATCGTTCGAAATCACTCATAGATGTCTCATTGGAATAGAATGGGAGTTTTGACCGGAAAATGGACCCTTTGGACCACGAGATGGTTCACAATTAGGTCCACTTTTGACGTAGAACTATGTGTAGTGAAGGAGTGTTAGTTTTTGAACGCTTGTAACTTTGTCATTTTTATATGAAATTAAAATCCAAATACGCCAATCGATCGGATTTGCACTACGAACCTGCTGAAATAAATATTTTTCCAATTTTTCTGTAATTAAACTATTGAAAATGTACAAATGATAATTTTATCACTGTTTTTATGAAATAAGGCTTTTTCTCAAACCCAGTCATCACAAACGAATACCGCTTGGTTGCACATCATTCTGCTTGAACATGAAAAGATATAAATCAGCGCTGCTCTCCTGCCTCTGCTCATTACCGCTTCGGACGGCGTGGCACTAGGTCCTGCTGAAAGCAGGACTAAGTCAGCGGCTAAAGGTGGATCACGGCGTGTCCACCACAATGAGCAATGAGACTTGAAAACAACGTGCATGTAAAACCCCCTCCCCCTTAACAACCTCTCCCCCTTCCCCCTTAACAATAAACCGAAAAAGACATGGACTTTGACGATCATTTTTTCCGGGAAATAAATTTTAAGCAAACCACAATTATGTATAAACAATTAATTTTTTACATACAGAGCCAATATTTTCAAAAAAATTGCTTAACATACACTCGATGGATTACCAACAACTGACTGTAAAACATATCTGGTACCTCTATATATGCAATTATATTAACATCCAAAGTCCATCCTATTTTACATATTATGCACAAAAGAAACTTTCTGCTCCGCCCTATTCATAAAAAACGGCGGGAAATCCTATCAGGTTCGGCTGCACATCGTTCTGCTTGATCCTGAAAAGATAGAAAACAGCGTTGCTGCCATGCTTTTGCTCATTGTCGCCTCGGACGGCGTGGCACTTGGTCCTGCAGCAAGCAGGACCGAGTCAGTGGCTAAAGGTGGATCACGGCGTGAAATGAGGAATGCGACACAATGAGGAAAAGCAATGTTTGTTAACCTCCTCCCCTTTCACAACAACTTCTCCCCCCCCCCCTCAACAATAACCCGAAAAAGACATGGACTTTGTCGATCACTTTTTTCCTTGAACTAAATTTTTAACAAACCACAATTATTAGTGAAAACAGAAGTTTTTCCCTTAATTTTTTCCCGCACCAAAACTTTCAATTTGAGAAAAAATTGCTTGAAAGACATATTCGATGATATTATGTTGATGAATTACACACCACTGACTGTAAAAGTAGTAGTAGTAAAATTTCGTTTATTTCTGTTGATTATGGTGTCTACATTGATTTTACATTTCAGTTGATTAGCCTATCAGGCTCTTCATCTTTGTTCATTGGATATTCTAATTTAGTATTTGCGTATTTCATCTAGTTAACAGAATACCCCTTGGGGGGTGTGTTTTGTTTTAATTGAAATATTTGATAACCTACCTAACTACGAGTCTAACTTAACTAACGTGCCAGATCACGTATGATCTGAAGATCTGATCTCAGACAGGTGTCTCTGACCCTTTCCAAGGAGACCGTTCGTCGCTCTTCGAGAGGCTGAAGGCCAGCCAGGCTGTGAACCTCAGAATTTCGGGTCCTGGACTGTTTAGGATCATCCTCAGGATCTTGTTCTGGAGTTTTTATGTGTTCCACACATGAATTGCTGCAACTTGATCAACAAATCAATATCTATGTGTCGGCCACATACTTAATATATGTACATATAAAAACCATGCTTGACCACACATACTATTCATTTGCGTATAAATTTCATGTGTACTTCTGAGTGGATTCTGTTTATGTTTTGTCAAATGAAAATCATGTGGAATTTCACATTAATATATTTGTCAAGAAAAATGTTTAAATTGTTTTGAGTGAACCATAACCGAAACATTGAAACACTTGAAATACTTGAAAAACATCAATTTTGTGTGGTTCTACGTCATACTGCAGTCGTGTCTAGGACACAACCCTTTATTTTTTTTCAATACTCTGAGGATCAGTGCACAAAGGTCCCAAAGCCATATTTAGGAAGGCAAACATATTTGCGCCCAAACCATCACTATGGTATTATGGTGTCTTGGGGAAAGTTTCTTCGTATTTTTTGGGCAATATTTTTATGTTAGTGAATTAAGGGGGGTCAATAAAATCGGTGAAATGAAAAAATAAACTTTTCTAATATTTGAGATACACCAAAGCAGTGCGAGATGCAGTGTCCAAAAAGTTGTAGAACAGTAATTCTGATGCAAATTTCTATCTCTTATAGTTCATTAGTTATGATTATTTTAAACAAGCAGGTTAGGGTGGCCCCTATAATTTTGGTATAAATACTTTTAGAACTTTTTATGACGTATATTTTTGTTCAAGCAACTAAGTTGATATCTCCTTTATTTGAAAAGTTATGGCTAGTTTTTGGTAAAAAATTGATTTAAAAAAATTAAATTAAATGTTTTAAACAAACAACACTCTCTAACCTGCTTGTTTAAAACAATCATAACTCAAGAACCATAAAAGATATAAATTTGGTATCTTTAACAAAAGTGCTTTGAATTGATTATTTTACAACTTTTTACAACATTGCATTGGTCTATCTCAAATCATAAAAAGTTTGTATATTCAATTCATCAATTTTGTCGACCATCCTAATTTCACTGACATAAAAAGATTGGCCAAAAATATGAAGCAACTTTTCCCAAGACACTATATACCTAAAACTGACAAACATTTTTGTCTTCCTGAATACGGCTTTGGGACTTGTGCAGTGGATGGTCTTCTGAAAGATCCGAAACATCCATAAAAGTGTTCAATTCATGAAACTGATCCAAGAGCTCCGTATTATTCGAAAACTCTCATAGACGTCTTATAATTATAAATTTGGAGTTATGATCGAAAAATAAACCCTGGAGACCATGAAAGCTCCTCTGGATTCTGGAACATCATAAATGCTCTTCTGGAAGATAATAGACGTCTCTTCAGAATGAACTCGGAGTTGTGATTGGAAAATGGGCCCAGGGTCCATTGGATGGTCCTCCGGAATATACGGAACATCCGTTAAAATTGTTCAAGAAAACTGATCTCAGCACTCGATGGTTTTTTAGAACTGCTCATAGACATTATTTTTAAATTTATTATCATGGATGACTTCTAGGCGATATTTAAGTGTTTAATAACTTCTAGGCGCTTTAAAAGGATTTTTTGTGTATTATTCCTTGGAATTCTTGAACTTCTTTCTCTTGACTTCTTGGAGATCTTTCTTTGGAGTTACAAGTTAACGAGAGACTATCTTTAATGTTTATAGTTTTAATTCATCACATCAAAATTGAATCAATAAGCCATTTAAAATATCGGCTTATTTTTTTTTTCCTTGATTTGCTTTTCGTCGATCTTGTTTTCCGTGCTGAGCACCAATGCTACCCACGCCAGGGAGGCAGCTCCCACACCTGAATCCTACCTATCGAACCATCAACTCATGAACCGGGGACCAACGGCTTTACTTCCCTTCCGAAGGAAGGTCTGTTTTATTGAGTTATTATTCATTTTAATTTATGAGTGGTTACAAAAAAACCGCGGAGCTCTAGGATCAGTTTCATGAATTAACCACTTTTACGGATGTTCCAGATGTTTTAGTGGACCATCCCGTGGTCCTCATTATAAATTTTCTAGTCAAAATTCCGATTTGATTGTGATAAGACGTTTATGAGTGATTTCTAAAAACCGTGGAGCTCTACGATCAGTTTCATGTATTGGCCACTTTTACGAATGTTCCGGATCTATAAGTGAACCATCCCGTGGTCCCCAGCATCCCTAGACTTTACAAAACTCCAAATACATTTTGATAAGATGTCCGTGAGTGGTTTCTAAAACAAAAACACGGAGCTCTAGGATCAGTTTCATGAATTGACCACTTTTATGAATGTTCCGGATCTTTTAGTGGACCATCCCGTGGTCCCCAGTATACATTTTCTGGTCACAACTCTGAATTTATTGTGATAATACGTCTATGAGTGGTTTCTAAAAAACCATGGAGCTCTACGATCAGTTTCATGAATTGAGCACTTTTACGGAAGAGCCGGATCTTCCGGTGGACCATCTCATAGTCTCCAGAGTCCATATTCCGAACACTCCGAACTCCGAATTCATTTTGATAAGATGTCTATGAGTGGTTTCTAAAACAAAAACAAAAGCACAGACTGCTGTCAAAAAACTATGAACTATTCCGGCTTGATGGAATAGTTTATAGCTTGCAACTATGATATAGAAACTATCGCTAGAGTGTACACATGACAATGAATTCGGCTCTATGTCATAGCTCTAAACTATAACTTGCAAGTAATAACTATGAGCTATCACGTCATAGTTTAGGTGTTCCTATGGGCTTTAACCCTCCGTTACTCGCACCAACACGAGTACTCGCGCGTTGTACTTTGTACAGCAGTGTGAGTTTTCCATTGCCATTTTGCAGCCGAGCTACCAATCGATATGAAACCAACGGGTATTCCTTAAAAAAACTTGTTTTTAACTAAACAAGCTAAATTTTTAGCACAGTTATTCGCAAACAATGCGGATAATAGAGAAAATGTGAATGGAAACCGCGTAAGCGGTGTCCGTACTACGTGGGCTTTGACTTAATTGAGTACAACATGGAAAATCTCGAGATCCTGACCAGATAAAAAATTACTGTCTTGGGCAAAGTTGTTCTAGAGGTCATAACCTTTTTGCTGGTGGAGAGTAGTTCAGAAAATTCTCACTACGTGGCGCTAGTAAATACGTGCAATTTTCGCATACACAATAACTCGAGTTCCCAACCAGATAGAAAGGTACTGGCTTCGGCATAGTTGTTCAGGAGGTCAAGGTCTTTTCGCAGGTAGACAGTAGTTCAAAATTTTCTCACGACGCGGCGCTAGTTTACACGTGAAATTCTCATATTTAATATCTCGAGATCCTGACCAGATAGAAAGTTACTGTCTTCGGCAAAGCTGTTCAGGAGATCATAATTTTTTTGCTAGTGAACAGTAGTTCAGAATTTTCTCACTAGGTAGCGCTCGTATACATGTTAAGTTCTCGCATGTGATACATCCTGACCAGATAGAGAGTAAATGTCTTTGGCAAAGTTGTTCAGGAAGTCAAGATCTTTTCGTTGGTGGATAGTTGTTCAGAATTTTCTCACTACGCGGTGCTAGTATATACATGCAATTCTCGCATATACAATAGCTGGAGATCTTGAGCAGATAGAAAGTTACTGTTTTGGGCAAACTTGTTCAGGGGGTCAAGACTTTTTGGATGGAGGACAGTAGCCCAGAATTTTCTCACCATGTGGCGCTAGTAAACGTGTACAATTCTCGCGTATGTTATAGCTCGAGATCCTGAACAGGTAAAAAATTACTGTCTTCGAAAAAGTTGTTCATGAGGTCAAGGCCTATTGCTTGGTGCACATAGTTCAGAATTTTCACACTACGTGGCGTGTAAAATATCTCGAGATTCTGATCAGATAGAAAGTTACTGTCGTTGACAAAGTTGTTCAAAAGGTCATAAATTTTTTGCTAGTGAAAATTAGTTCAAAATTTTCTCACTACGTAGCGCTAGTATATACGTGAAATTCTCGCATGTGGTTTGTTTCGAAATCCTGACCAGATAGAAAGTTACTGTCTTCGACAAAGTTGTTCAGGAGGTCATAGACTTGGTGCACAATACTTGCGGCGCTTGTAAGCACGTGAAATTTTCACATTAAAATATCACGAAATCCTGACCAAATAGAATGTTGCTGTCTTGGGCAAAGTTGTTCAGAGGGCCATGGCCTTTTGGCTGGTGTACAGAAATTCAATTTTTTTTTTCACATCATTGCGCTTGTATACACGTGCAATTCAAGCATTAGATATATTTCGAGACCTGCTAAACTGTCATCGGCAAAGTTGTCCAGGAGATCAAAACTTTTTCGTTTGTCGACAGTACAGAATTTTTCTCACTAGGAGGCGCTAGGATATACGTGAAATCTTCGCATATATAATATCTCGAGATCCAGAACAGCTAAAAATTTACTGTTTTTGGCAAAGCTGTTAAGGAGATAAAGATTTTTTGGTTGATCAAAAGCTGTTCAGAAATTTCTAAAAACTTGGTGGGCAATTCTCGAATATCAAATATCATAAAATAAAAAAAAAAACAATTTGCATCAGCCTTAGTGGGATAAGACAAATATATTCTGGATTTGTTTTACTGGTGAAGATTTTCATGCAGATTTGTGGATGCATAAATTGGGGTCAGTCGTTCCACTTGTATACCTCTGATAAATTAGTGGTAACACGTATCTAACACGAAAACATTATCTTAAAAGATCAATATCGCTGAAACTTCCACCAAATGAATGTTTAGAGTCTCCCTTTCATTTTAGGTTAATTTCAAAATGTCTTATCAATGGGGTCTAGAACAAAAAAAAAAATCCCTGTATTTACGTGTGCACGGACAACGAGACGAACTCAGAGAGTGAGGCACTTTTACTCAGTTGAATGGAGAAATTTATAAAACCGTACACTCTCGATTATAAGTTTAAGGACACCCCCAAAAAACATACAAATGTGTTATGTTCATATCTTTGTCATTTTACGTCCAATTTTCGTTCTTTTTAGAACATTTGAAAGATTTTGAATGGAAATACGAAGAGGCAAATTGCTCAATATAATTTTCCAATTTTGTATACCAAGAATGAATCATGTTAAGTTAAAAAAAATATATGGAATTAAAAGTAGTAGCAGAACCCTTATGCTATACCATTCATACCATTCAAATTACCAAAGGAGATCAAAAATTGGAGTAGCTCCGATGGTGAATCCCACATAATTGTAAGTGAATCTTTCATCCCCGATTCGGTATCATATTTTTCTCGAGATTTGTTTAGGATTGTTCAACTAAATAATTCAAATTATCATCCAATAGAATTTTGCTACATTCTTGCAAATCTATTGACAAAGGTGCATAGTTAGTAAAATGGTCATAGTTCTACCAAAAACACACGCAAACCAAAAATTTATTACAATGAATGTTAGTTCCAATAAGATCATTCAATATTAATTGTTTATGAGAAAGTTAGAAGATACTAAGAGGTAAGCACATATAATTGGTAAGAGAAGTATGTGTTAGAACCCACATAAACCCATAATTCCCATTCAAAACACACGGTTTGAGTTTCGATTCCATTTCCGTCCCTAGTATATTTGCGCAATCATTTTCTAATACTCAACAATGGTCTATTATAGAAAATATGTGCTTGTACCATAATGATAATGACCTCATTTTCATTTCACTTGACTCACTAATAAGATTTTAAAAATAAACTCATATAATCTAAAGTGGGGCGAAGTGCCAGTCAATATGATGGCAAATGATAAAAACAGACACTGGTTGTTAGTGCCAACCAATGCATTGCTCGTAAGATGTATTTATAGAGAATGAAAGAAGCCTACCCTTGCATTTTGATATAGGGGAAATGGCTCTAATGTTGGCCCATGGATCTAAGATTGGGCCTATCGCTTAAAATCTGCTATTTATCAATTTTATCTAGATTAACGCGTCATTGGGACGGTACTTATGGATATTTTGGTCGCTATTGAATATTTTGTCTATTGCTGAATTTATGTATGGGCCCACATAAGGGGCATTTAGGCCGACATTACATCCATTTCCCCTGTTTGGCGTTTGTTATGCGTGTGCAATCAGTTTGATACCATTGATATTCGTTTCCAGAAATCTGGACAATGGCAACAGTCGAAGTAAGTTTTCAGCACGTGCCACCCGTCGTCGTTTTCATTCTTACTTAGTTCGATTGAGCAGCTGTGAAAAATAAGGGCTGTATCGAAAATGAGATGTAAATAAATGTTTCCAAACCAATAACAATTATTTTTAAATAAAACGGAAGATCTACAAAATTTTCTGTCATGTCCTTGTTTATAAGTTAACGATATAAAACAAACAAAAAGACATTCTTTAAAATGCTGGTATCTTAAATTTAGTTCCTATTATGAGCATTTGCAAAGTTAATTTTTGCATTTTTCGAAGGCATCGTTCCAGTATAATTTTAACTATTTAAAGGTTTTAGAAGGTTTAATATCCTTTTGTAGATGCTATTTACAACTACCGCTCAATATCAGCAGTCAAAATTCCGTAGGTCTTAGTCACGAGTAAGTTCAATTGATGTCGTTTTCAGAATAATTGAAATTTCTATGTTTTTCAATTTTCAGCCAGAATGTCTTAGTAAATTAATGTCAAATTAGAAGGCTACTAAAATCATTAAATAGCTTTTGAAATATCATACGATGGGTACACAAAGTACCTATGACAAACTGTTTTGTCACAGCGTGCAAAATTTATAAGAGGAGCAAAATCTAAGATCAAAACAGTACCTTACAGAATATTTGTTAATTTGTTTTGTTGTAGTTATTTTTCAAGAAGAATCTAACATATATAATTGAAGAACCTCCACTAAAATGCTTGTTATGGATTTGGAACGAACATTTTGTTTTTAACCTATTTTCGATACAGTCCTTATAATGAGCTCAATCAAAAGTTGTTTTCAATCAATTAATTGGAAATGCTTCTACGAAGTCTGTTACACCACCACTCGTCGGTATGAGAAATAAACAACAGCATTACAAACGTCGTCGTCGTCGTCAGGGCGATAAATGAAGCACTTTTGATTTGCTTTTCGCGATTTCTTACACCGCTAACGATGACCGAACGGTGCTAATTGAACGCCAATGAGGAAAGGTCCTAAAATAGCTAGGATTCTTTGAACAGCGATATTTATACAGGTTTCCGCTGCATACCATTCCCAAGAAATCACATTACCTGTCAGGGGATCTTGATTGGATTCACCACTGGTCGTTGTCGTGCCGTTGAATCTCCCCTTATGCGCTCACTCACCGATCGGTTCAGCTTCCCAGCAAACAAAGCCGCATCAGATAAGCATATGTGTTAAAGCTCAAATTGATCCCACAATCGCATTGTATACACATCGGGCACCGAGAAATGACTGGTAAATTGTCTGTATATTTTATATGTAACACGAGTTCAATAGTGTGCCCGGTCAAGCCGGGCAAATTGAGTGCGATGTTACGAGTCACGAGCCAGTCTCTTTCCTTGGGCCTCAGAGAAAAATAAAAGATTGCAGAATCGAAATCGAAAAGTATAAAAGAAATGAAGACGTGAGGAGACATCAAGCTGAAAGTTCATATTCGTGTCTTTCGCTTCTTCGGCACTGTAAACATAGATTTTATCGCTCCGTTCGATTCGATTGTGTCGAGCTGGCGCAAGCGAAATTTGGCTGTACCTTATTGTCGAGGGTACCCTTTGCCTTGAATTTGGAGACGAACAGATTTCACTGCAAAACCGCAACCAAAATTATTAATATCAGAACGCATATGGAATGTACGACCCTTTCGACCAGAAGCTGAAAAGTCGTAAACAAATCTGAAGGACAATTCCTTCAAGTGATCCCCCCCCCTTACCCGCAAAATGTCAAGGGACCACTTCTCCCTTGTCCCCTCCGGTCATATGTTTTACGACCTTTCTCGTTGGGAAAGGAAAATTTTATCACTCTGCAACATATGCAAATGTCTTGCGGAAAACTTCTTGACACCAGACCGACACCGATGCCGTTGACATCCTCCAGTCGGCTTCCACACCCATAATCACCTCAACCCACTGGTTTCCACTTCGTTCCAGTTCGACTACGAATATGAACCATGCAGACGGGAATAATACTGCTAATTTGTATCAGAAGAACAGAGCCTTTCCCCTGCTACTCAACGAGCACAAGAGTAGTTGACACAAGACCGTCTTGCTCATTCCATACTCATAACAAATCGATATGAGACCATCTCTTCTCATTCCCGGAGTTTAGACCAACCGGACCTGTCGTCTACCCAATTCCCACAGCACCACACTCATAGTCTCGCATCAACCGAAACCGAACCGGATTTACAAACAAAAAGCCCGAGTCCCGAGCTCTACCGGACTCTTCACCCCGGCTGGGGCCCAGCAGCCAGGCGTGAAGAACATCTCAAACGATGCCGACAAACGATGCCACGGCCGATGATGGTTGGTGACCAAGCGATGAAATACACACAATTGAAAGTAGAGTGCAAGAAAAATCTACAATTCCCATATTGTAGACACATCGCATCACGATTTCCCACTCCCTCGCTAGTCACACCGACCACGCACCCGGTTTGATGAAAGGTGGAGCAGCACATAGTTCCGATGGCGAATGGTTGTTATTGGTTTGATCTAGCGGTGGTGGTGGTGGTGTCACTTTGGCATCGCTTCTGTGACGTGAATCGCTTTCTTTTGCGATTTTGTTCAATGATGGGATCTGAGATCTGGTAGTGGTTAATTTGGCTTTTTACATTTTCGGCAATACTATTACCATAGAGGTAACTCTAAGACTAGTAGGTCCCGAAGAAACGTGCTCAACTTTTTGGCTCAGCTCTGGTACTCTCTTCGGTCCCAAGCTAATCGATTCACCCCTCGAAACATAGGAAAATTCACTAACCCCTCATTTTATCTGTCAAACTTTCATAGCGAATCAAAACAAACATAGTGTAGTAGTAGAATTTCGACTAGAATAGGGTACGTTAATCGTTTACTTGGGCCCAATAGGCTAGCCAATTTATAATCGTTAGTTTCGTTTTGACACAGTTCGAAAAAGTAGTGTAAATTTCCGTTCAATATGATGCACATAAATGGAGCGTCACATATCATATACGTTAACATTATATATCATGTAAAGTTCTGACACATTTCATACAATGTATCAAATATTGTATACAAAAGCCCATCTTTGTAAACAACATTGTTCACAAGTTTTTTTTTTTTTTTAAATCTTTATTTTAGAGATTTTTAGCCTGAGGCTAGTTCATCTCTTATTGTTTACAAGTTGCTTGGTTGCGTGAGATGAAATACAAGTTTACGTGAATTAATTTTTACATCCCAATTAAAATTCAGAATTTTTATCTGTGGATTGTTGCTATTACTAATATTATTAGGAGGAATTTATTACACTTGGTTGCTCAATTTTGGCCAAGCGATGTTTGAAACCTCAAACATAAATTAATCGTTCAGAATAATTCACAGATTTAGCTCCAAAGCACAAGTTAATAATTATTATTGTCTTATGGGACTGAGATGTGATGATTTTTTCTATGGGACCGACTTGTGATCATTTTTGCTATGGGACAAACTGATTTGTTATTTTTTCATTGTTCATTTTATTTTATTTCGTCAAGCAAAAGTAGACTACAAACAATGGTTACAATGTTTTACTTAGATACTATCACATAACATATGTGGAACTTCATGCAAAACTGCTGACTAAAAGTTGACCCCTATTTTTGTGTTTCCTCAGTGGTAAAACTGGTATAGTTCGATATCGATCTGTCAAAATTAAATTTTCGTGATTCGACACTGAGTCTTCATATGGACCAATGTTGGAAACGTAAGCAATGGCTTCTTTCGTAAATATCTTGTAATTCAAAGTCAATCCATGTAACCCAGCAATTCTATCAGCTTTGGTAACTTTCCCTATACACAAACATCGTGGTGGCTCACTTGAGCGAGTTTTCATTCTCAAGAAATTCGTGGAAAAGTCAGTGTTTACGTTTATGACATTTCGTTGCATGCTCAGTACACGCTATTTGAAAACTTCCCAAATTTGAGTAACATCCACCCTGATCGGTCAAAACTGAATCTATCATAAAATAGTCCTCTCCAGTCGGGTTCGTATTGGTGCGATTTGCGTGTGTTAGTGAGATGAATTTTTTGTTAGCTGTGAGAAATTTTTTGTTCGCTGTAAGAACTGTCATTCTAAAGTAAAAATAAACAACAAAACGAAAACAAACCCTATGCTTGCACGGTAACAGTCAAGTACCCTTTTGTGAGTAAAGGTTAACCCAGTTTTGATGAAGGTGGTTTTACTCATTAATGAGTAAATTATTTTAACAACAATGAGTTTCTGCTAACAGTAGCTAACAGTTACTACTTAATTGGCATAAGGGATTACTCATTAATTAGTGGTGCCGCTTTTATTGACAATGGGTTCACTTTTACTCATAAATGGATGTTTGATTCTTACCGTGCACATGCCAGTATACGCTAGTGTGTATAAAATTATGTTATTAGTGTAGTGTTCGTGAGATCCTGCACACTTAAATTTTTTTGCCGAGATGGGCACCACCGAGCAGCTCGGCATTTTATTTTGCTGGAAATTCAGCAAAAAATATGTTTGTTAGCTGAGATCTCGGCAAAATTCCCGTTTGTTAGCTGAATCTCGGCAAGTTTTTCACTGAGATCCAGCAAAATAAAATGCCGAGCTGCTCGGTGGTGCCCATCTCGGCGAAAAAATCTAAGTGTGTGCTTGGAGAACTCAATGGGTAAACTATGTTGGGAGTGACAGGTTAACAATTGTACAACGTCGGTCGGATCCATGCCAATGTTGCTCATGTGTCAGCTTGTCACTCCCAACATAGTTTACCCATTTTTAAGTAGGTTCAGTTGTGACCTATCTGGGAGGATTCTACCCAAATTTGAGTAGTTTTGAAATAACGTGTAAGTATTGACGTTGACAGTGGCTTTTTAACTCTTTACTCCTATGGTAGAATCCCGAAGTCCAGCGGATTTTGTCTTATTTCTTCACTCCACCATGGTACCAGCGAGCCAATGAGGTACAGAGAGAGGTGAAGCAGATCGTGAAATATGGTTGTAATAGTAAACCAAAAAATCAACGTAAACGCAAGTAGTGACGTCACTAATTGCTTGTATCGTACAAGGGTTTTACTCACACAACTTAACCGATTGCCTCACCTCGGTAATACAGCTCATTGCCAGCGAGCCACCGTCTCTTCATGCAAAGAGTAACAGGATCTTATGAGAATTTTCACTGGAGTGAAAGGGTAAGGGAATGTCTAACATGTTTCTCGCACAGACTGATGTTTGCTTATGGGATTTTACCATACGGGTTAAGAGTTACAGAGTGACCGAAAAGGCTAATTGTCAAGGTAATGCGGCCATTGTTTTATAGACTAGCTCTAGCACACAGGGGGCTTATCAAAGGATTTATTAACGTGTGTTTTCAAGTCGGTCAGAAGTCAATCAAGCGCATTGTTAATCATTCATATTGTAGATAACCAGTCACTAGATCTTTGTGTTGGGATTTGAGCACAAAAATTCAATTTTACGCAATTGAGAAACATAGAGAGGGTTGAAACCTTGGGTATTACAGGTATCGATAAGCGCTCAATTTCATTTGTCATCCTTTTTTCAAAATTCTTGTGAATGGGAAGTTGCAAGGTCAGCTCAAACACTGCATATTTTTCACAATATTAAGAGATTTATGTCTTTTTTTCGTATTTTTTCAAGTAGAAGAAGTTCCACTACAGCTATCAAATGAACAAAGCTTCAAAGAATCGCCAGCAAATATACTTCAATTTCTCAACGCACACTATGTTTTTTTTTCAGTATTCAGCTCTTTTTTATACTGGCGGTACAACCAACAATCAATACGAAACTAACGATTTTAAATTGGATCACTACTTGACTAGCCTATTGGTCCCAAGCAAACGATTAACGTACCCCATTCTAGTCGAAATTCTAGTACTACGCAATTTTTGTTTTGATTCGCTATGAAAGTTTGACAGATAAAATGAGGGGTTAGTGGATTTTCCTATGTTTCGAGGGGTGAATCGATTAGCTTGGGACGGAAGAGAGTACCACAGCTGAGCCAAAATGTTGAGCACGTTATATCGGGACCTTCTAGTCTTAGAGTTACCTCTATGGTACAACTTTGACAGCTTCTTAAGATTTGCTATACTAATGTTGCTGCTTTAAACTGTATGCATCTAACTCCAAATTTGTGGGGTCATATTTTTCCTCCTAAGTTATGGAATGAAATCTAAGTTTGATGCAATTGATTCCAACAACAAAATTTAATGGAAAAAAATGGTGGATAAATTTGTTATCTAAGTTTATCACAGAGAAAGAGAATTGAAAAAAATTACCTACGCAAATTTAAAGAAATAAACAAGTATTCGCTTGGAGTTTTTCCAATTTTCGGTCATAATTAAAGAAAAGCAATACGTATCGCTTTCAATATTGAATTGTAAACAGTGAACACATGGCAGCTTAAAATAACATTTTTTAGATGACAGGTCTTTGCCTAAAACATCTTCAAAAAATGCCTCCTTTTTTATCCAAACAATAATTTATAATTATAAATAAAGCTATGTACTTATAAATAAAAAACGTAAATTATTATGCCAATACAAGAGCGCTAAGAAGACATAGGATTATAAACCACGTTAGAAATATTTTAATAGATTTGACTGGGGTATTGATCTCCTTTCTTATTTTACAGCTGGTATAATCTGTTTGACAGATCGATGTCCTACTATACCACTTGAAATCACTGAAATGGGGTCGATTTTTATGACCGAGTTCCACATATGTTATGTGATACTATGCATTATTTCTATTATGTTTTAGTAGGGTTTAATTTCTTCTTTTGGCATAGTGATGCTAATGACTTCACATTGTATGATACTGTCGCATCATTCGATTGAAGGGGCCATTTTTTGCGTAATTTGATCTGTGTGATTTTTCTTAGAATAATTTTCGAGTCTCAGATGCCTACAGTGTGTGTAAAAGTTAATAGTGAAAGTATTTCTTATGATTCTATGCGATGTGAAATAATGTCATTGATGAAGAAAAGCATTGCAAACTCGCTGCGTTCTTTGAGTGTTTGTATGTTGATGAACATGCAGCGTGCTTCATATGATGCAAGAGGAACTGCGGTCCAATTCAATTTGCGAAGGGCATTTAAAAGGAATTGAACGCTATGTTTAAAATACGTTAAACACTACCGACATCTACTCATCCGATCGCGTCATACCATGAACTAGGACACGAACCCACGTATAATTTATATTGCATTGGTTTGCCTCGTTTGACAGATCTGATCGCCCGTTTGAAAGTTGAATCGCTCGTCCGACAATTAGAATTGTGGACAAACGAGATGCTCCTGTGGCATGTCGGTTCGTCTGTGGTATTGCAGTTAAATCCAGGATTAAAATTGAAGATAAGACGGCATGGTGCTTAGTGAAATCGAGAATAATTCTAGATTGGCGTATTATCCTCGATGGAGCTTATTGCCATAAGTGTAGAACAATTCTACATAGGGTAAGTGATGGCTTCGGCACCTATTGACTGTTATCGGCAACCAAAATTTGATCGTGAATGTCACTGTTTTTACCAAGCTGAATGTATTTAAACGATTCCTTAGTCTTTCAACTACAATTTGATTACGTTTGGACGAGGCAAACAAACCATTTTTTCGAGTTATGATTTGTTGAAAGTTATTGAATATGCCATTTCGAAGTTTTATTTATGGATAAAATTTGTTCTTAAATGCAAATGATTGACCATAACAAACAATTATGCAAAGTTTCATGCAACTCAAGGAAGATCGAGTCCAGTGCTGGCATCGTATATTAAGAACTGGACACTCACTGATTTTTAACATTTAAGGTGAAAATGACCTAATGAGTAAATAAAAATTTTAAAAATGGTTTGCTCTGAGACATCACTTCAGATTGCAGAAAGCTTTCATCGATGTTTTCCGTTTTATTATTTCGCAAAAAACGACGAGAACTTGTTCTTTATCTGTCAGTGGAGCAGTCAAGTTGATTTATTTATTTATTTTATTTGTTTTTTTTCATCGGACTTAACGTGTCTAAATGAAGCCTGATGGGGAAAAGCCTAGGAAAGGCGTAAAAACCCCATATCTTTTCGAAATACATGAATCACAATAATACAATACAATTACAACGAACATTAATCAAGTCTATAGCATAAAAAAAGTTATCCTCCTATGGCATATAGTTGTCCGTGAATCAGGTAGAAGTCCTCGTCATGCAGTTGAACCGGAACCAAAAAATAAACAGGTAGCACAATCCTTCACGTGTACATTAAATGGACAGCTACTCCCCAAAGTAGGCACGATTCCCTGCCATAATGCGTCTTTGAATTTCTCTGCTGGTATCATTTTCGGCGGTCACCAGTGAGCTCAAATACACTCATCGACCACCTCGATTTCGTCACCGTCAATCTAAACTCGGTGTGGGAGGCTAACATTGTCTGCCCTAGAACCTATTCCTTTCATGTATTTTGTCTTTGATACGTTGATGGCAAGTCCAATCCGCCTAGCTTTAACCTTCAGTCTGATGTACGTTTCCGCCATCATCTCAAAGTTCCGTGCCATAATGGCAATGTCATCGGCGAAGCCAAGGAGCTGGATGGACTTCCTGAATATCGTGCCACTCGTGTCTAGCCTAGCTCTTCTGATCACACCTTCTAACGCGATGTTGAATAGCAGACACGAAAGTCCATCACCTTGCCGTAACCCCCTTCGAGATTCAAAGGGACTCGAGAGTGTCCCCGATACTCGAACAACGCACATCACTCAATCCATCGTCGTCTTGACCAATCGTGTCAGTTTATCCGGAAATCATCCGTACTCATGCATAATCTGCCATAGCTGCACACTTAGAAATAACTACTTTTACACGAGACGGAATCCATATTGGACGTAAATCATAGAACGTAAACAAACATTTCATGTAAAATTAAGTGTTCTCAAACCGAAACATAAGCTAGTCGACGAAGAGAACGTTTGAATGAATTGATTTTCACGTTTCTTCAAACTGATTCTTATGTCAAAAAGCCCGCTTACATGTGTCGGTCTCAGGGAACCGAAATTTACATGACTTTTTAGTAGTGTGTGATCTCGATCAATTGTGTCGTATGCGGATTTGGAATCGATGAACAAATGATGTGTGGGCACGTTGTATTCGCGGCATTTCTGCAGAACCTGCCGAATCGCGAAAATTTGGTCCGTGGTAGCGCGGGCACCCATGAATCCTGCCTGGTATTGCCCCACGAACTCTCTTGCAAATGGTGACAGGCGGCAGCATAGAATTTGGGAGAGTACCTTCTAGGCGGCGCTCAGCAGTGCAGTGCAGTGTGATCGCACGATAGTTGCAGCAATCCAACTTGTCGCCCTTTTTGTAGATTGGGCATACGACACCTTCCATCCACCCCTCCGGTAATATCTCCTCCTCCCAAATCTTGGCAACTACCCAGTGCAGCGCTCTAGCCAGTGCTTCACCACCGTATTTTAATAGCTCACTTGGTAGTTGATCTACACCAGTTGCTTTGTTGTTCTTCAGCCGACCGATCTCCTCCTCAACTTCTTGAAGATCAGGGGCCGGTAGCCTGTCGTCTTCTGCGCGTGCTCCAAGGTCTGTTGCCGTGCCTCCTTCGTTTTCTGCTGCTTCACCGTTGAGGTGCTCGTCAGAGTACTGCTTCCACCTCTCAATCACCTCACACTCGTTCGTGAGAAGGTTACCGTCCAAGTCCGTGCACATATCGGCTTGCGGCACGTAGCCTTTGCGTGAACTTTTTAGCTTCTCGTAGAATTTTCATGTGTCGTTTACGCGGTACAGATTTCCCATCGCCTCGCGATCTCGGCCTTCCTGCTGACGCTTCTTCCTTCGGAAAACCGAGTTTTGTCTGTTCCGCGCTTGTCTGTATCGCTCCACATTCAATGTCGTGCGGTGTTGCAGCATTCTCGCCCGTGCTGCATTCTTCTCCTCTACTAACAGTTTGCATTCGTCGTCAAACCAGTCATTTCTTCGGTCCTGGATTGCAGTACCTAGCGCCGCTGCAGCAGTACTACCTATGGCGGAACGGATGTCCCTCCAGCCATCTTCAAGAGAAGCTGCGCCAAGCTGCTCTTCCGTGGGTAGTGCAACTTCCAGCTGCTGCGCGTAGTCCTGGGCAACTCCGGTGTCCCGTAGTTGCTCAATGTTGGGTCGTGGCGTTCGACTTCGACGTGTGTTATGCACCGTCGAGAGTTTTGAGCGCATGCATACTGCAACTAGGTAGTGGTCCGAATCTATGTTCGCACTGCGGTACGTGCGGACGTTGATAATGTCGGAGAAGAATTTCCCGTCGATTAGAACGTGATCGATTTGGTTTTCTGTGTGTTGGTCAGGTGATCTCCAGGTGGCTTTGTGGATATCCTTGCGGGGGAAAAAGGTACTTCGAACTACCATACCCCGAGAGGCTGCAAAGTTCACGCATCGTTGGCCGTTGTCGGTCGATACGACATGCAAGCTGTTTGGCCCGATTACCGGTCTATACATTGCCTCCCGCCCTACCTGAGCGTTCATGTCGCCGATGACGATTTTGACGTCCCGTTGCGAACAGCCGTTGTACACCTGGTCCAGCTGCGCATAGAACGCTTCTTTCTCGTCGTCGGGTCTCCCTTCGTGTGGGCAGTACACGTTTATGATACTGTAGTTGAAAAAACGATCCAAGCAATCACGCGTTGGCGCATCTTACCCAGCACTACAAAGCCGGTTCCCAGCTCGTTGGTGGTGCCACAGCTCTGGTAGAAAGTAGCCGCTCGATGCCCGCTTTTCCATACCTTTTGTCCCGTCCAGCAAAGTTCCTACAGTGCTACGACTTCGAAGTTGCGTGGCTGAAGTTTGTCATAGATTAACCTATCGCAGCCCGGGAAGGCGAGCGATTTGCAGTTCCTTGTTCCGAGTTTCCAAACTCAGTCCTTATTTCGTCGCGTAGGTCTGTGCCGATAGTTCCGATCCGTATTTCTTTTTTCAGCATTTGCAACTTTGTTTTTTTCCAGGGCGGCTTTTTGGGTCTGCCCCAACCCCCTGTCTCGCCGGGAGACCATCGTGCACAGCTCTGTTTAGAGTCACACGCTGGCACTAGTGACGGATGCTGATCATCCCTTTCTTAAATTATTGTCCTCTGAGTGCTGTATGTTTTACAGTCCAGTTTCGAATAAATATCATCTTTATTTGGATGACAGTCATATGGATGCTCATCAGCTGATGATGGATTCTACCATTCGAAATTCTAATGCATATTGTTAAAGGGCTCGAGCAATGCCATAATCATTCGAAGTATTGCGGATGTTTTCATTCAGTGTAGTGAACTATACCGAGAAAGAGCGGATAAAAGACGAACAGGAGGCCAAGCGCCGGGCTCTGCTGAAGAAAAAAACTATTGGAAGAAGCAAAGGAGTTGAGAGCATTGGCTGAAAGCGGAAGCTAAACTCAAGTCACCTCCCAGGAAGAGTAAAAAGAACTCATAAGCAGTGATGCCATAATCATTAGCTAATTGATATTTTCCCGCTCTCATACGCTCTCAATATCACGCGTGATGTTGGAGCAAAATATCATACCTGATATTGATTTTGAATCGGTATAATAATGCTATCTATTTTTTCTCTTCATCGATGAAGGGCACAAAGCAAATGCTGCCAGTTGTTATGGAAGTTTTGGTTGCGTTCGGGTGTAAAGAAAAAACCACGAATCTCAATCTCATCACAGTTTGGTAGGATTTGCAGTTGGTGAGTTTTGTTAGCTTGATATTCCGAGCTTCGATATCACAGCTTGCAATATCAACCGCAATAGTTTGCTTGTTGATTGATTTTTTGTCTATGAAAATCAAGCGTGATTTTGTTCTGTGGAGAAATTTAATTTTGACGTAGTACTACGTCTTTGTCGACTATACTGGGGCAAATCAAAAAATATGTGTGGTGAAATAGTGTTATGTTTTGAATGCTTGTTACTTTGTCATTTATAGATGAAATTAAAATCCAAATACGCCAATCGATAGAATATTACATAACGAACCTGCTGAAATAAATATTTTTGAAATTTTCCGTAATAAAACTTTTGAAAATTGTACAAATGATAATTATATGACTGTTTTCATGAAATAAGCGTTTTTCCAAAACCCAGTCATAATAATCGAGTACCACTTGGTTGCACATCGTTCTGAAAAGGTATAAAACAGCGCTGCTGTCGCGTTTCTGCTCACGAATTATAGTCCCAATTTTCATTAAACCTAACGAACCAAGCTAAACCGAATGTGTCTGATGCGAATCCAAGACGAGCCCAAGAAGTCGATGGCGAAAAAACTTCGAATTTCTATCTATATTCACATCATTCCTTAACATTTATTTGGGTTGGACTAAACTCGGTTCAAGAAGCAAACTATTCATGGCCATGAAAAAAAGTACGGACATACCTGCGCAGGTTTTTTCGATGCGATGCGATGATGGCGACGGATGGAGCGGAAATGGCGGCTGGTGACCTTACCAAGGTCCAGGCGATGGCGACTGTCGACCTTCCGACGACCTGTAATGATGGATCCGGTCTTGGAATGGCGCCGATCAAGCTGCGGAAATGGCGTGCAGCGACGAAAAGTGACCCGTATGCGGTATGGCCGAAATTAGAGGTGCGGAGTTAGTAGCGGCTGGACGGAAGGCTTCCGATTTGCTTTCTAGAGAGCTGAGCATCGACGAAGTCGAGCATTTCCCGGGAGATTTGCTCCGCGGAAGAGAGAGACCAACGTACCGTCGCACGGCTTCGCGTACTATGTTTCCGCTATGACCGCCCGAAATGAAATGTAATCTTCTCCTCTTTGGTTAAAATCCGAACCGAGGTATGCAATTGGCTTCATACTGCTGCGGTCCGAGCTCTCGAATGTCACGGTCCCCGGGGTTGTAACGTAATGGGGACTCTACCAACGGCTTTTGGCGACCCTTGTGAAAAATTTCGCTTAGAAAACTAGTGACTTCACCACACTCCGTTTATCTACCTACAAGAGGTGGGCCTTCGCGATGCACCCGGGTCTTGTCCGAATCCAGCGGACGGAAGTTGCGGCCAAGTTGGCGCCACCAAACCAGACGGTCCGGTGACGATGGAAGCCGAACTCGCCGAAAATTCCAGCCCGTACAAAAAAGCCCGTTGAACGAACGAGAGTCCAACGCGAAATCACAAAATTACTCATCTAATATTTAAATACGTAAAATTAATTAACAATTACATTTTTGTATTTAGACACACTATCTACACAGCGGTTTGAAACGCGAACTACTTGCTACAGGCAAGAAAAATCTAAATGCACAAAAGAGCTATCGAATTAATTAACTGACTCGAACAGTTCTTTTTAAATTAATCACTATTATCTTTTTGATCGAATTTCTCTGAGTTCACACTTGACTGACGAACTTGAAAACCGCGTCAAACACCACTGCTTTCCAGCCGATTCTTTAGCAGAGACTAGAATTTCTTTTTCCCAAGAAACCACGAAATTTCTTAAAGATAAAAGGATCGGGTATTGCGCGAAAAATCAATGTTCGGCTTAGCCATTTTACTCAGGTGTTCATTTGAATCCTATCTCTTTCACGTAGTTCCCAATCTATAAACAAAAACTACATCTGCTAGCTTGATATAAAAGTTTCATATCTACAAGCTCACTTTTATCTTGAACGTATCACGAAGCTTTTTTCTACATTGCATTGGAAAGGAATCACTTTTTTTTTAAATTGCATTGAAATTCTTAATTAATTACAAAATTCATATACGAATCATAGTTATTCTAAACTAAATTAAAAATTGAAACGAATGTTGTACTAAGCACCTACTTATTGAAAACCAAATGTTTAATTTGAGAAAAGTCACAGTATTCTATTTTACAATCACTCTACGAACACGCTGTAAAGTACATAATGATGATGCCTGGTAATTTTATGTTAGGGTTATCCTTCAAATTGGAGAACAAAGAGGTGCTTAAACTCCGTATGATCGTTATACTCCTTTCTCCCCTACTTCATTGACATATGAACCAACATTTTGTTCAATATTTAAAGTAACGTCTTCTGACAGGTAAAACAACTGCCTGTTGCATTATCATAAAATGCAATCTTCACTTTCTTCTCTGCTTCAGAAACCTAATTTAAAGCTAATGATGAAGCTACTGAAAAAAATCAATGTATTTTTTGGCAGTTGATTTATCCCATGGTGTACTATACTGAGGTGCAAATCAACAAAACAATGTGTGACGAAATAGTGTCAGTTCCTATTGGAGTCGATGTCGATGTCAAATTTTGTGTACATTGATCACAGCAAAATAACGGCAAACATACTTTTGAATATAAAAACCAATAAATTATCCATAAAATATTGGAAAACGTTCCATAAAAAACATCCAAATGATCCATAAAACATCGGAGAAAATCCTTAAGAAAGTGTGAATGATCCATAAAAAAATATCAATATGATCCATATTTTATGTAAAGCTTAGCAACACAATTGTAAAAATGTACCGCTTAATTTCTAAAGAATGAGCATTGAAATTGTACGAATTAAACATAAACAAATTGCAATTGATCCATAACACATTCAGCAGTGAACCTTAAACTAAAGAAAGTGATCCATAGAAAATCAAGTTTGCGCACTTAAAAATATAGCCATGTTCGGATTAATGAAAGCAACTTCCTCAGAGCAGTCTCGTTGTGGACAGCTTGAGGCTGAAATAGGTTTTATTAAACTAATATAAAATCTAAACCAATCTTAATGCTTATAATAAAACCTATTTCAGCTTCAAGCTGTCCAAAACCAGACTGCTCTGGGGAAGTTGCTTTCATTAATCCGAACATTCTTGAAGAACAACATCGGATATAACCTCAAAATCTCAGAGGGATCAACACCACCGTTGAGTGAAGAACAGAACAGCGATAGAAATTGTACGCTTTGTGAAGGCCATTACCACGTAGATGATGTCTGATGTCTGCGATTTTTTGACCCATTATAGTTGTGCTGGTAAGACAACAGCTGTAAAGGAGGTTCCGTAGACGTGCTCGAAGTGCACAAATATGCTGAAGGTGCCACAAGGAACCAAGAAGTCTGTTCTAAAAAAAAAACCACCTAGCAGAAAGAATAGTGCGAGGAGTGATGCCAGAACTGAATCTGGAAAAGGAAGTACCAATGAGGTCAGCCTGGAGGAATCCCTAGACCAGTTGCAGCAGGAGAAAAGCACAAATGAGAAAGCGCTGAAGGAAGAGAAATTCTTCCATGAAAAGCGATAGGAGGCTGAGCGGGAGATTTCTCAAACCGAGAGTTATATTCCGTCACTCTTTCAACAAAGATTTTGCTAAATTTAGGATTTAGGGATTCAATTATTATTTTAGTTAGGCACGCAAACGATGTAGAATGAGCTACTTACTACTGAGTTACTTAGGGTAAATCAAGTATATAGCGTTTAGGAACAAATTTTAGGTTACCGGATTTTAGGATCAAGTTGTAGTATCTAGATTAAGCAATTATAGGGTTATTAAGTTCAATATTTTCACGAATCCCACCTCTAACTAACATACTTCAGTAGCTGGTTCACTAAAAATCACTACAATTGAATTAAACGGTAGGTACAGTAACAAATTTAGGTAATTAACTTAATTTAGCTGTAAAACGTGTTCTAGATGGTTTGGAATTGTACCTTCTTTTCCTCTTTTTTCTCGTTCTTACTCCGACTTATCTAAACTCATAGTTCCGTTGAACCAAACCTGACGTCTGTCATTTCTGACAGTGACCGTTACCGTAGCTCTCCGAATCTCTCACAGGGATGTCTCAGGGCTTGGCGGTACAGGGTTATCCCAATATTCCGTACAGCCATGATCCATAAATTAGACGTATATTTATCACGTTTCAGACACTATATTATTAAATTTGATCCATAAACCATGAAAAATTGTTCCATTACTGCGTAACTACTTAGATTTATTGTACAGGTGCGGAGCGATGGTCAAGCGTCTAGAATTAGCTTCCAAAAGAAGCTTCTATAATAATCTTCTATAGAAAATATGAAAAATAAATGTTAATTTTATGGATCATGGTGTTCCAGTTATTGGTAGACGTTCCTATTATGGTGTGTTCCAATTATAGTTAATGGGATATACATATGTTTTTCGTGTTTTGGACCCTTTTTTTTAATTTGGTCCATAAACCTTGGAAAATCACTACATAACTGCGTAGCTACTCAGGTTTACTGTTCTGCCCGTGTTTTTTTTTGTCAGAAGAGCGAAACGATGGGCGACCGTCTAGAATAAGCTTCTTAAAGAAGTTTCTAAATGAACCTTCCATAGGAAGCTTCTTAAGAATATTATTATAGAATCTTCTTTTGGAAGCTAATTCTAGATGCACACCTCTACCTAAAATACACCGGCAATTTTTCAAGGTCTATGGATCAACATTTAAAAAAAAAAATAGTGTTCTAAACATGAATGATATACGTCTAATTTATGGATCATGCCTATATTTTAAGTGCACAAACTTGATTTTGTATGGATCACTTTCTTTAGTTTAAGGTTCACTGCTGAATGTGTTATGGATCAATTGCAATTTGTTTATGTTTAATTCGTACAATTTCAATGCTCATTCTTTAGAAATTAAGCGGTACATTTTTACAATTGTGTTGCTAAGCTTTACATAAAATATGGATCATATTGATATTTTTTTATGGATCATTCACACTTTTTAAGGGATTTTCTCCGATGTTTTATAGATCATTTGGATGTTTTTAATGGAACGTTTTTCAATATTTAATGGATTGTTTTATCAATTCTAACGGCAAATACTTAGCGCTGCCCAAAATAACTCAACATTGATCAACCCAAGGTAGTTATGTAGGGGACATTCTGTCAATTCTTAACCATTACATTAAATTTAAATACATTATCTCATGCGTAAGATGAACCGTGGTCTGAATATGCTAACATGAACTGTCGCGAGTTTTGAACCATAACCGAAACATTGAAATACTTGAAAAATTTAAAATAAAGTATAATAATCAAAAATGCATGACATACATCAATTTTGCGTAGTTCTACGTCATAATGCGGTCGTATCTAGGACACAACCCTTTAATGTTTTAATATATTCCCGACACTGCTCATAAACATTGTCCCTGATTAATTTATTGTTATTAAGAAAACTACGGGTATTCCTTTTGACATTTACGCTTAACAAATATACTAATTGTTTGAATGAAAATGAAACGTTTGAACAAAAAGTTTAAAGATTTGACCAAAAGCTCTTGTTTTACGATTTTTGTCAATTTTGTTGTGTGCTTAATTTTAAACATTCCAAAAATTTTGTATTCTCCATAAGTTTTTTTTTTAAATTGTAAAATCGGACATGGACATGTTGAGATGTCTTCTTCTTTTTATTCGCATTTCAAGCTTATTTCTTTGCGCATATTAGCTTACTGCGTGCTCTCAACTTAGTGTTCTAAATGCACTTCCACAGTTATTAATTGAGAGCTTTCGATGCCAATACCAATGCATGAATTTGTATATTTTGTGGCAAGCACAATGATGCTCTATGCCCAGGGAAGTCGAGAAAATTTCCAACCTAAAAGATTTCCTCAACCGGACCGGGAATCGAAACAGCCGCCTCCGGCTTGGTAATACCGTGCCTTTACTGACTAGGCTATGAGACCCCTAATCGAATAACACAATTTGCAATACTTATTATGCTTCCTACAGGATGGTTTGTAAAGAAGGGCGCGTCAATCTCACTGAAACTGTTGGAGTAGAATTCACACCACCACAATCGAATCGGTATGATAAAGGAAAAGGTAGTGTTTATTCCCTCCTAGACTCCGGTTGTCATACCACTCCAATCGTCCAGTTCCAGGTCAAATGAAACCCTGATGCTCCCTCCCAACCCAGTATTTATTTATATAATTAAAATATATGTAATACAGAAATGAAATATATCAGAACAGTAAATATGAAATAATGAATATAAATTTATAAAGATACAATAGTTGATATTCTGCAATGTAAATAATAATTATTTTACATATAATAAGATGCAGCTCTATGTTTCCTCAACTCACAATATCAAGTGGATGTAACACCGAAATTTCAAGGTTATATTAAGCAGATATATAGGATTTAAATGTAAAGTGTAAAGTGTGATGTATAACTAACATGACTAACAATAAAATGGGATTGCAAGAAAATAAAGGAAAGATCTCACCTGATATGTTGCAAAGGAATTTATGACATCACGATGATTTCGAAGAGCTCCAATAGATATGCTGCCGCTACTTCTTCAACTGGTGTTAAAAACAGCACTCTCGCCTATCGGTTTTCACACAGCAGCGCAATCCCCATCAACCACGAAATACACTCTAGCTGCTCTAACTAGAGGGATCTCAGCAGAGAAAAAAAGGACTGCATCCACTTTCCATCACCAATCACTCGCGACGCCAGCTCCTCACCGGCCGAATCAACTCGCGACCAACGACAAAATCAGAACCAAAAACTCCAGCGACCGAAAACCCACGCGTCTAATAGCGACCACGGCACACTTCGATTGCATTTCTGAAACACAACCTCAACGCACAAACACGACGATGATAACATTCATCTGGGAGGCAGAACGCCAGCACCCGACAGAGGGAAGACAAAATCCACACACAGAACACGGCACGAGCTGAACTGATAACGTTGAAAGCCAAACGCGAACTGCAGTACAACTCCATGAACATCAAGAAAATTTATGGTTTTACTTAAGGAAAATATTTAAAACCTTCAAGAAGTTCTGAGAATGTTATGGAACTTCCAATATCATCCTGGGTTCAATCCCAGTCGGCGCCGCCGGGATGTTCTGAAGCATAACATCTCTGATCACGCCTTCCTTCGGAAGGGAAGTAAAGCCGTTGGTCCCCGGTTCATGAGTTGATGAGTCGATAGGTAGGGTCCAGGTGTGGGAGCTGCCTTCCTGGCGTCGGTAGCATTGGTGCTCAGCACGGAAAACAAGATCGACGGAAAACAAACCAAAGGGAAAAAAAAGCACAATGATACTCTATGCCCAGGGAAGTCGAGAAAACTTCCAACCCGAAAGATTCCCTCAACCGGACCGGAAATCGAACCCGCCGTCTCCGGCTTGGTAATACCGTGCCTTTACTGACTAGGCTATGAGGCCCCTTGAGATGTGTAGGGTTTTAATTTCTTGAAATTTCTAAAAAAATATTGGAATATTTTTCACAAAAAAACATTATTTTTATCTAAAACTTTGCGTCAGACTTTATTTCGATCAGAACTACTGTTTCCGTGCTACAACATTTGTAAAATTTCTAATACGCCATTTTGAAAATTTTACAAGATCCAATATGGCAGAATTATAGCAAAATTGTGAATCATTGCCCATAAAAATCAATAATAAAAAGTTTCATGCACATCGATGAAGGCCAAGTTTTTTCCGGCTCGTCATTTGGCGTGACAATGCTCTCATCTCATCCTCCTAAATTCGACTACCGGCAGAAATGGCTTTCATCGATTAATTGATATTTAATCTGGCGCACACATTCGTCATAATTGATTCTACTTTCGTCGAACAGATTAATTTTCAACTATTCATTTTCATCCTCTTTTTCTCTGACAGCTCTGGTTCATTGTCACTGTCACTAGATGACGTTCTTTGTTTCCTCCTCCATTCCTAACTTTTAATTAGTATTTATTTTAATTCATACTGTCGTATTAGTACAGGCTCTATATTATTTTAATTTCACTCGGCAAAATGAAAGATAAATACTGGACCAGTCTCGCTCTTGGTGAATAGTACTGTGGAAAATTTCCCTCCCACTCGTTCCAGGGAACTTTTATTCGGCTGGCTGCGCTCGTATCGGTAATGTTTCCTCCACGCGGCTCGATGACTAGTTGCAGAGAAAGATACGCTTTTGAAAGCAATCATCGATATCAAAAGGAGGGCACTCTTCTATTGTATCGATTTCAGCAAGAAGCAAATCACGCGGCTCCCCCTCCCCACCTGCCTCCTATATTTGCTCAAACGAGAGGACCCACAAAAGACCATGAGAAATCGGAAAATACCCCGTGCGCTAACTATCGATCCCTAATTTGCCAACACGCGGACCTTCCGCGTACAACATGAGGGAGAGAGAGCGATGAATTAATAAAGCACGAAAAACAAACTTACTCTGACGGGCGATCTGCAACCGCTTATTATCCGCTTGGAACGAAATAAAAAAAAAATCTAGTCTAAGGCCCTTCGCCAAACCAACCAACGATGATGCCCGCCTAGTCCTGCATGACAAGCTGAAGCCAAAGCCGCAGCCAAAGCAACCGCAGCAGCCGGAGTGCCGAAAGATCGCTTTTCAATGGGTATCGGGCAAACAGTGCCAGCCAGCCAGCGCCATATGATCGATCACATCGCTGACCTGTTGAACTTTTCGGTGGTCTCTATCGTAGTGGCGGGGGTTACCAGCCAAGCAGCCAACCGGATCGCCGAACACTTTGAAGTCCTAAGGTTCTGCTTACTGCTGCCGCTCGGTTGTATATGTCCACGTCGCCGGCGTCGTCGTCGTCGTCGTCGTCGATGATTTGTTCAACATTCCGTTAGAGAAATTGCGCGCGATAGGTTCTCAGGCTCTGACGAATCAACTGGCTAGGGTTACCTGCTTGCAAGTGACCGTCGCTAGTTCATTCCTCAGCCTAAGACGATAACCCTATTATCCGTGTAGAAACAACCCGATCAAAGCGAAGGCCTCCGAACGAACGAAAATAGATATCAATAATTAATAGATCACGTATATGATCAGTAGATCAATCACTACTTCATTCGTCGATCACGTTCGATCTGCGATCGCTGAATGTTGTTATTGCAGTAGATCATGAAGTGCACCGACGAAGACGGCTCCGGTGATGACGATGATGATGTGGTGATGATTTTGATTTCGATCCAAGAGGGTCATCACAATTGGAGAAGGGAGGATCTTCGCGAGATGGGGGACGGTTGAAACGATTATGATCATCTCTTCAGTCCTGATGTGGCTGATGGCGTTTGAGCCCTCGTGTTGTTTCAAATCCAAGCATTTTACTTCTATTTGAATAACGTTTATTGGAATGATCCAAATTTTACATAATTTAATTCATACAATGTGACTCTTTGATTGCACCCAGTGCCACTTTCCATCGCATCGTGAGGGTAACTAAACTATCGTGGGAATCCACGTCACACCATCAAACGATGCCGCACTTTGCATGGTTGGTACGTTAGCGTTTCCAAACTTAAATCGATTCCGATTCCGGTGGCGTGGCTGCCCATTTCTTCTGCGATGTCGAGTGGTACACATTTTTTTTTCGGTTTGAGTGGCAGCATTTGCACCAATTTTCAGAACATGCCATCAATTGCCAAAAATATACCTACATTGCCGGTCTCTGATCGAACGACCAATTTTCCCATCATGCAAGAAAGCCGTGTATGAGACTCCGTATATCCTTCAATCCTAATCCTCGTCGGCAGAGGGGGATGATACTAGCGTTGGTGTTGTTATTGTTGTTGTTGTTTCTGTTGGCCACTTGTGCCGTGCTCATCAAATCTGTTTTTTCGCTGTCGAAATCCGAAATCGAAAATCAGCAAAATGAGCACCCGAAACACGCTCGCGTGATCAAATTGGATTAAATACTTTTATTGCAGCGCTGCTAGTAGCGGCGTGGGCGTTCTATAGTCAACTTGATGGTAGCTGGAAAGAGTCCAGGAATGGACAGAAATAGAAAAGAAGTTTGTAATTCATGATTGCTACGTATTGTGTTCAATGTAATTATTTTTTTGGAATCAAAATTTGTTAAAAGCTTTGATTGCGATTGATTATGTATTACAATATGGATCTGCTAACCTTTACACTGTTAATACTTATCGTACCAATTTTGATTTAGAACACATTCTGATCGAAACGACGTCTGAGACAAAGTTTAAGAGAAAAGCAATGGGAGTTGCTAGGAAATCCTATTCTAATATCAACATGAAGCTTTAGTGCGATAATTTATTACCTAGAGAAGTTCTGAAGAGGATAGATTGATAGTGCTGCTAGACTACGGCTGTTTGAAAGGAAATTGAAAGGACCATTAACGTGACAATACTAATCATTCGCGCACTCCTTTACCTAGCTCATACATTGATGGATGAGAGGGATTTGAGGTATGTCTTCAAATCCACAGGCAAACGAGTGTGCGTTTGACCATATACTGTCTACGGCTGGGGAATGGTTCTAGCGATGTTTATCATTAGCTAAATCCAACGTTGCCGAAAGCATTTCCAGGTAATAGTGTGTTTTAATGCATCTCTTCTTTACCCAACTATTGTTTTGCTTCTCTCATCATGACCAACGTAGTCAACTCAGAGAGAAGCAGTAGGGTGGTGTTGCGTGCTGTACAAGGGGTATTCAACTCTGCACATCTTAATATGTGCCGAGTACTTTATCTGTGCCAAGCGTTGTGCCGAACGTGCCGAAATACCGCAATAAAGGTGTCAGTCTAAGTATACCATGACTTTGGCAACCCTGCAGTTTTAACTTTTTAGATAGTTTGTATACAACTTCAAGATCTCATGAATGGTTCATAATAATAATGGTATACGAGTGTCCTGTTGAAAGTAAAATGAGCAAAACATAACACGCGTGTGGTGAGTTCATTCATTCTGCTTGGTTCAATGATGCCAAACGAGTGTAACATAATGGAACTGACAAACACGATCGCAGTAGCAAATTACAGATTCAGCAAGGATTACGAGTTCACCACATCATCACAAACATCTATTCTGATCTTTAAGTTCATCTTGGAAAAGGCAGAATGAGAGAAAATATCGTTAGGGTTGTGCATCCTCAGAAGCAAGGTTAGTGTATTTGCTCATTTTTCTATGCATTGCTTCCACCTTCACTCAAGCGCAGCGCTATTGTATATGTTGCTTGGATTCTGGCAAAGTTGCCAGTCTTCTTGATATGATGTCTTCGCTTATACCTAGATTTTTGGGCTATCAGTACGACCTACTGAACTGATCATAACCAGTCTAGCCAAACCGGACCCAAACCAAGACATGGAAAACAAGCGATCAAGGCAGGGAGGGCATCCATTTCACTATAAACTCATCTTACTATTTACTGCTAAAAAAATGTACATGTTAGAAATATAACAAGATGTTTGGTATGCATGTGTTAAATAGGATAGATAAAAATTAACACGAGCCTTATTTTATTTCGCTATGGGGTGATACATTTTTATCTTACATAATAAGTGTAGAGAAGGGGAGTGTTAGATTCTGTGACATGCAATAAATTAGATATAGGAAAAACGTGACAACGGGGGGAGGACAGTAGTTGGCGATTGAAAAAAAAAAACTTCTTCGTTGCCTTTATCTGTTTCAGAATGTTCAGCTTTTCACTCTAGAAAAAAAAGACATTGCATGCATCCTTCGTTTGGCCGGCTGAACCTGAAGTTCATCAAAGCTGTTGTTCCTTTTTGGCTTGGAAGATTGAGACAATCAAAGATGGACAGAATTGCAGTGTCACATAAAACCAAATATATACCAACTGCCAGTGCGGTCCATAGTCAATAGACTGATGCAAAATTTGAAATTTTCGCTCCACAGTGTTCAACCGGTTTCAAATCGGGTCCTGATTTGCCTCCGAAAGTTAAAACTCATTTGATAAGAAACTGACTTGGCACAATTTGAAGTTTATATGGAAATTACTATGGGAAAACAAAACTTTTTGTTCATTGTTTTCTAGCCTTTTTACATATTGTACTGTTATTAATTTTATTGCTATTCCTATTTGAATTTTTATCAGCTTCAACTTTGCAGAAAATTGTTTTTCAGCCAAACGTCAAATTAAAAAGTTATTATGTTTGTTGTTATGTTATGTTTAAGAGATTGATAATCTTATGGCATGATCAAGCAACTATATTGTGGGCAACACTGTATTTTTCAGTGTGACATAGTAGCCATGATTTTTGTCCCCTATTCTACGCGTCAGAAACACCAATGTTGCCTGCTGAACAGTTGATTGAGCATAATCATAAGACATTAGTGACTTGAATCATTAATATTTTATTTTTCCTTACATTTGATCGAAAAGTGGTCTTGAACAAAGTTTTAGCTGAGCAAATTTTAAATTAGCTCAGCTATCATTATCTAAAGTAGAGTGAACTGGTGAATTTTGAGATATATATGAACCGAAATTATGGTTTCTTTATAGTAATTCCCATATAAACTTCAAATGGTTTGTGCCAAGTCAGTTTCTCACTAAATGAGTTCAAATTTTGGGAGGCTAATCAGGGCCCAATTTGGAACCGTTTGAGCACTGTGGAGCGAAAATTTCAAATTTTGCATCAATCTAATGGTCAACGATGTTTTCTTCGGTTTTCCCTCACAACTGCAAATAAAGCATACTACTTCGGGTCGGTATTTATCACCTTGATTCCTTGAGTTTTCAGGTCCTTAAGCTGTCCAAGGAAATAATCATAAAATTATCCAGTAGTTTCTGTAAAATGATTGTGATATGCTCATTAATTTATTGTTTTGATAGAGTTACAGGGAATTAGAATACAACAGTATTTTTCAAATAGTGGAAGGTATTTATCCCTCGACTCCCTATGATCGCTGCCAAATCGAGCAGGCACATAACTTCCCCTTCCAGGAACTCGAACTTCTGGGTCAGCTTAGTATACAACGGCTCATATAGCTCATGGAGGGGATCCCCACCTTCAGCTGCTGCTTCGATGTAGTGGTCAGCATATTACGAATATCCTCAGCAATTTTACCTATCGATTCCCTCGTTAGGTTTGTCAGGGACTGCCGGTATAAATTCTGGACTTTTAAAATATGCTTGATGTAGAGATTTATTTGGCCATACTCCAGCTCCAACTGATTCCAAAAGTACGCCTGAAAGTTGAGTTTGTTTATTATATTTAATATATTTAACACTTTTGACAATAATTACCTTATTTTCATTTGGAGTAAACAAAGCTTAGCAGCGGGTAAATCGATTAGAAAAAAATCAGCGCTCAACAGTGTTGTCGTTTCATATAATATGTGTCATACGTATCAGCGTGTGCCTTAACGTGCCGAACAGTGTGTCATACTGTTTCGGCACAGTATTGATTGATTTCATCTTGGTGCTGTACCATAAACAGGTAGTGATAAACGTTGCTAGAACTATTCCACAGCCGCACACAGCACACGATCAAGTCAAACGCCCACTCTTTTGCCTGTGGACTTGAGGACATACCTAAAATCCCCTCTCAGTACAAAAAATGTAATGTTGGAATTAAACGCATTTTAAGCTGTATGCGATTCCGAATTGAAAACTGATAAATACCATTGAAGGTCCAAGTGCCAAACAATGAGGAACTGGAATAAATAAAGTGGAAATGTTAGTATTCCATGATTTCCAAAGGCAAAAAACGGCAGTTAGAAAAGTAACAAAATATTAAAAAAAAAAGACATTCATAGACTAATTGACTCAGATACACCAGGCAAGTTGAAAGGGGTTTTTTTTTACGAATTTTTACTTTGAGGCTCTCTGCAAAAATCATAAAGTAACATAAACCGGATGTTTTTGCACAAAAAGCTTCGCAAAAGCATCTTTTACCATGACAAAATACAAAACTATTGTTTAGATCCAGAACACAAACTTTATTATGAGGATACAAATATGGTTTTCTCTCAATGTGCCTCACGTGTGCCGCAGCTGAGCCGGCAGTGTCGAGAATGTCATCAGACTGAACTTTTTGTTTGTACAATGGTATGTTTGGCATCTCGGTTAATTTGGCAGTTCACATGTTTCGTTTTCAAGAAACAAAACAACAAGCAAATCTTATCCTACATCCTAACTGTCGTGACTCTTGGTTCGTTGCTTCCAAATTCTCTCGAAAAAGGACTACACTGAACCTAATAAGCAACGGCGTCGGCCACCAAATCTAAGCTTCGAGCGAGAACGTTCTCCGGGGGAGGCACTTCCAATTTCCGACAGGACAATAACTTCTACTGGATTGGAGCATGATGAGGACTCTGATGAACCACAGGTGACGGTGGTAAGTAGATGAAGCGAGCGTGCATCATCAGAGGAAACTGGTCCAGATGCTCTTCAGATTCTGATGAACGCTTCCGGAAGGAGTTTCTCCTGAAAGCCATCGACTCAGTCAAAGATGCGTCGCCAGCGTTCTAGAGGGAGTTTCAATTGCAATCAGACTTCCCTGGTGGAGGTGGGGTTTAAAATGTCCACACGGTCAGACAGTCCAACGATCGGGCAAACGGAGAGAAGTATTATGTACACAGCAAAAAATTAATTTTGATATCACATCAAAGAGGATGCACTTCGATCGTGTTAAAAATATGGTGTAATATTGCCAAAAAGGACAAAAATTATCATTAATTCAGTGCATGAACTGACATTACGCTACTTTTACTGCATTTGTTTATTTTTGTGGCCAGCCCCAGGCTGAAAGCCTCCCTAATAAAGATAAATTAATTAATTAATTACATGAGATTTTCGACATGATTGAAGTGCATCCTCTTGGATGTAATATTAAAATTTATTTTTTGCTGTGTAAGAGCTGGGGCGTTGTCGATGGTAGGAAAGCAAACATCGGTGAAGATTCTACCTCCGAACATGATCAGAGTGATCATCGAATGCGAATTCATCGATGTCAGTTACGATGAGGAACGAATCATGGAGCTGAATGTCAGTTGGATGATCAACGAAGTGGTGAAGTGTTACTGAATCAAACAGGGTAAACGATCACTGATAAAACTACTACGACCAGATGTGGTGGCCTTTGTATGGCTGCGTGGCTCAGATTCCATAATCAATTCAAACCTCATAGAGTTCGAAAAGCTGCGTTCGGATCAGTTCTACGAGGATTATTACAAACATCGCGATGTTGAAATGCTTACCGAACTGCTCCAATCGCTAGACACCATGGTAAATGCCGGTCACATTACACTTCGCCGGGAGTTCTTCTTTGCCAAGCCAATAAATATTCTATTGCAAGCGCTGGGCTACCAGGGTCGTGTTCGAGAGCTAAACCTATCCTTCAACCAACTCACGGATGTCAACTTTCAGCTCACCTTCAAGCGCAACAACTGACCAATCAACATCTTACAATTCCACTTAACTGTCATGAATCTCCCCGCCCCAAATCGATCTACCAACGTCTTAAACATTCCCTTCACTTCCTCCTTCAGGGTCTCGCTCTCCCCACTAACCCACTCACTAATCACATTCCGAATCGGCATTAAGGCCAGTAGCAGTCATCTTTTTAATTAGCTTCTGAAACTGTTCTGAAACACCAAAGCTTTCCGCACCAGATCCTTGAACAGTTCGATCGTCTTGAGTGGATGTTCTCCGATCTCGAAGTCTTCCGGTAGCGACTCGAGCACCATCCGGAAGAATTCCAGTACCACCCTCAGATTACAGTTGTACTTGGCAATGGTCATCGCCTTGATGACTTCGTTCGTCCCGCAAGCATACCACGTTGACTGATGACCGGTTTTCAGCTAATGTTTTAAAAATATATGTGCTGTGAGGAATCCATGGCAGAACTTCGCCGGAAATTCACGGTTGAAGTTATGAAACGAAAAATTTGGACTGTGCCAAAAACATTTTGACACATGCACAGAGCAGGCGCAGATATAAATATCATGGAAATTTCTAACCATGGGTGCAAATGAAAGTGCCCAGGTGTGCCCATCTGTAGTTTTGGCACACTGTGTGGAGTGACGAACCCCTTGGTGTCCACACATAAACACTTAGAAGTACACATGAAATTTATGAGACAAATGAATAGTGTGTGTGGTTACACATGAATTTCATGTCTACACATAAAAACTATGTGTCCGACACATAGGGGAAATGGATTTAATGTCGGCCTAAATGCCCCTAATTTGGGCCCATACAAAAATTCAACAATCGACTAAATTTTCAATAACGACCAAAAATATCCATTAGTACCGTCCCAATGACGCGTTCATCTATAGATAAAATTTATAAATAGCAGATTTTTAGCGATGGGCCCAATCTTAGACTTAAAGGCCAACATTAGAGCCATTTCCCCTTTATATCATGTGTTTATCACATTGCAAAAAATTCATGTGTAGGACACATAAAAATAATAATTGTATTTTTATTAGTGTAGTTCATCTCTTATGCCACCTGGTGGTGAATCCACCTATGCATCGCCAATGATAGCAACCCTATTGTGTAAAGAAGAAAAAAATGACAGCGTTGATTTCCAGCAGCCATGGCGAAAACAGTCAAGCAACTACGCTCGATGATTTGTTCATACGCAGCATCGAACGGAAGCCTGGTTCCATCCGCCCGAAGGAGCTGCGTGACCGTAAAGTGCAGCAAAAGCTTAAGAGGAAGTCCTAGGGCAAGGTGGTCTCAGAGTTCCGTGCCTTGAGTCGGGAGGTCGGAGCAACCGACAAACGGTGAAGAAGTACCTGGACAAGATGGACATTGCGTCAGTCGAGGCCATGTCTGAGCAGCAAGCAATCGCCCAGAAGGTGCGGCTGAAGGTGCTGTTGTAAAAAATCTTTCCGGCGAAGCGTGACTTCGTGGTCGTGAAAGACCGCCAACTATCGGTTTTAATTTTTGAGCTAACCTCAAACGGAGGATCTATTCCAATAATTTTGAGGAGAAAGCGGAAGGTAAGATGATCGCCAAGCACGTAAGAGCTGAAGAACATGGCGACATTCATCTTTTCATTGGTCATGACTAAGGTTCTGGCCAACTGCCGTAAGGCCGCCCGGAAGGCTTCGAAGCATTTTTGTAGAAGGCTTAATAAGCTTGGGTTTTAAAGAAAATTTATTCCATTGAATTCTTTTGTGGTTTTTTCATCGTTATCCTAAATTGGTCCATTTTTTAATGCATACGTTACATCATTTTAGCGATGAAAATTCGGCTCTATTTTCGCCTAAAACATGTAGATTAGAGTAGACCAAAATAACACTATGCCTGGAAACCTGACGGTTCATCCTTCAAATGATCGTGGATGTTACAACGTTTGTATGGTGGCAACTCTGGAAACGTGGTTTAGAGGTAGCCCCGATGAGATTTAAAAAAAAAAAGTTGATTTCATGGTCATAGCTGAACAAATATTTCTACTACATCGAAATTTAGTGAAACTCAACCATTTCATATTTCTTTACACATTCTTTGGGTTCCTGGGAAACATTTGTCATGACCTGCTAGATTTTTTCACATTCGGTGCATAATGACATTCAATCATCAGAAGTAGGTATCAAAATAAAATATTTAGTTGAATTAATTCAGGTAAAAAATGGAAAATTTTATGAAAAACCACTTTTCTTAAAAAAGTGTATGTCTCTTGTTGATTCTTATTTAGTTATTCATAATTTTTTAGAGGAAGGATAGCCATATTTTAGCAAATTTCATTTAAAATCTTTATATAGGGGGAATGGATGTAATTTCGGCCTAAATGCCTCTTATTTGGGCCCATACATAAATTAAGCAATCGACTAAATTTTCAATAGTGACCAAACATATCTATTAGTACCGTCCCAATGACGCGATAGATAAAATTGATAAATAGCAGATTTTTAGCGATGGACCCAATCTTAGATCCATAGGCCAACATTAGAGCCTTTCCTCTTTTTGGGAAGCTCTCTAGGAGCTAAATGGAGCCGAGAGAAAAATATTTTTTTGATGTTCATTTAGAAGCATTAAGTTCTTCATTTTTCTTCTCCTGGTTTTCCTTCTTCGGTATCGCTTCGTACTCGTATAGGTCATTCCAATGCTTCTGCCGTTGCTGGCAGCAAGTCAGTTGAGGTTCGGTTTCGTTTTCGGTCGCCAGAGTTGCCACGTCCACTTTGACCACCTATTCATGCAGCACCTCTATCCTTTCCTTTATTTCCTGACTGATGCTGTCCGACGATGCACCTCGAGTCACTAGACCAGCGATAGAACTGCTGCCGCTATCGTCTTGTTTTTCCTGATCCTGATTTTTGTCCACATCCATCTGTTTTTCAAGCTGCTGCTGCTGTTTACGGGCTTTGCTACGGGAACTCATCCGCCTTACATAGGAAGCATTTGACTTTATTTCCAGAATATTTTTTATTTATTTTTTATTCTTATTTCATCTGACTTTTTCAGTCTTAATGAAATCTAGGATGGGGAAAAGCCTCTTTGAGTAAACCATTCAGTTGGCTCAAAGAGGCGTGAAAACCCCATGTCTTTTCATACATATAACAATAAATAAAATTACAAATAGTCAATACACAGAATACGTTGAATACAAATGAATACAAATGACAAACATATTAAAAGCTAAGTCAATAATCTAAAATAATTAAACACAACAATCTGGAAATGCGTCACAGATCACGCGTCGGAGGGTTGGAAACTCGGCGTAGTGTTGTAGAAGGACCGCTGTGCATTGAGGCGGCGTTGAAAAGTGGCAGCAGAAACATTGAAGTCAAATTGTCCACTAACATCGTTAAACCGAGAAGACATTATCCTGATAGGATCGTGTTGACCATAACGGCTGTTCCGGGTAGCAAGGTGCAGGAAATTACGTTACCTCAAAGGTCTTTGCGGCGCATATACGTGCAATTCAGCAAGAATATCTGGGGCATCGATTTCATTGGTCATTACCTTAGCGACGAAGATGGCTTGCAATTTGGATCTTCGCTTCTCCAGAGTATCGATGCCTAACAGCATACAACGATGTTCATATGGAGGAAGATTTGACGAAACAAACTTTTTCTGCACCGCCTCGATACGGTCGATCCAGTTTCTGTTGTGGAAGATTCCAAAATAGATCGAACCAGTGCACAGAAAAGGGAGCTTTTATAGCATATGTCTTGAAAACATAAGAAAGAAGTAAATCCTTCTATTAATTTTTTTTATACTAAAAAATATTCATTAAAATAATAAAGATAAAATAAAAATTTTTAAACCAATAAAAAAAAATAAATAATTTAAAGATATAGGTAAAAATCTTTTTCAAGCTAAATATATCAATTTATCATAACGAAATCGAGGTAAAGTACCACGTACTCAAATAAATAAAAAAGAAATTATAGTTAATTTAAAAAAAAAATATAATTCTATAAATATCTCTACCTAAAAAAATTACTCTAAATAACATTCTTAATAAAAAAATACTTGAATATTCAGCTAAAAAAATTAATGCAAAACCTCCTCTTCTATATTCAACATTAAATCCAGAAACTAACTCAGACTCTCCTTCAGCAAAATCAAAAGGAGTACGATTAGTTTCAGCTAAACATGAAGCAAATCAAACTAAAGCTAAAGGAAAACAAAATACAATAAATCAAATATATTTTTGATATAAATAAAAATTTAAAAAATTATAATTACCAATTAAAAAAATAAAACTTAATAAAATTAAAGCTAAACTTACTTCATATGAAATAGTTTGAGCAACTGCCCGTAAACCTCCTAATAAAGCATAATTTGAATTAGAAGATCAACCAGCTACTATAACAGTATAAACACCCAATGTCGGAAAGTGAGTTCGCGGTCCAATATCACACCGAGATCCCTAACCTGATACAAGCGCTCGAGAGTTTGTCCACACATGCTGTAGTTGAAATTGATTGGTTGCCGCTTCCTGCTGAATGATATTGTGTTGCATTTGGCTATGCATAAATCGAGTAGGTTTCGCTTGCTTCAGTCCTCGAACAAATCTAATAACCTCTGCAACTCCAGGCAAGTGATGATCATAAAGATCTTAACATCGTCGGCATAGAATATTCGCTGTCTACGTGGCAATACAAAGGCAATGTCATTTATGAATAATGAGAAAAGCAGCGGTCCAAGATTACTCCCTTGCGGTACGCCAGAATGAATCATAAACGGCTCCGAATGTGACGAACCAATCCTTACTCTCACGGATCTTTCAGACAGATATGATCTAAAACAGCTAACAAGCGAGGAAGATACCCCCAGCTTCTCGAGTTTTTGCAACAGGATATCATGATTCACACGATCGAATGCAGCCTTGAAGTCCGTGTATACGGCGTCCACTTGTGAACCAGCGTCCATAGAGCGTATGCAGAGTGAGGTGAACTGAGTAAGGTTAGTAGTAACAGATCGTTTCGGGTAGAATCCAAGCTGGGCACATGGAATGTAGTTTTTGGTGGCTTCAAAGAGAGCGTTGTTTACAATTATTTCAAAAACCTTAGAGCAAGCGATCAAGGACGTTATTCCACGGTAGTTGACGACGTTACATTTGTCACCCTTTTTGTGAATCGGTGACAGAAACGAAGTTTTACATCCAGCAGGAAATTTTTGCTGTTGGAACAAGAGATTGAACAGTTTTACTAACGGTGTCATCAGAGAACTCGAGCAGTTTTTCAACAAAGATGAAGGGATCCCATCAGGACCGGGCGACACGGAATGTTTGAGCTTACGTAATGCATTTTCGACATGCTCCTCGCTGATCTGGAAAATTCCAAAGTCAATGCTGTCAAGCGGCGTATCACGAACAGCAGCCTCTATCTGCTTTGGCGTAGCAGGCGTATTTGAGAAGACGTTCTTGAAGTGTTCAGCAAAGATCTCACATTTACTAGAGGCTGTGCTAGCAAATTGGTCGCCGAAATACATGGACGTTGGCAATCCATCTTCCTTGCGTTTAGTACGAACAAAAGATCAGAACTGTTTGGGATGTAGACGTAAATTTCTCTGCGTACGATCAACGTATCGAGCATACAATAGACGGTTATACCGTGTGTACTTGTTACTGGCCATTACAAAGCGATGTTTGGAGTGCTGCGAACGACTCCGACTATACGTTCGAAGTGCAGATCGCCTACGGCGCTTCAACTGGCGGAGGCACCTGTTCGTCCAAGGAGGCTTCAGTGGAGGGCGCTGAAGAGGCACGTGAGCTTCAATGACTTGACGTATCTCCGTGTTGAAAACACATACAATATCGTCCAGATCCTGATCAGAATCCAAAAATTGCCAATCGATTGACAATAGCGCATCATTCATCGAACTATAATCAGCCCGACGAAAATCGAACCGGCAGTCGTCTAGAGATGGTTCAAATGACACTGGTACCGAAATAGAAACGGTGACGTCAATAGCAGGATGTGGAGTATCAATTTCTACGAGCGATTCAGCCGCTTCGGATACGCAACAGCTTGATAACGCTGGGTCATTCACGAGTACTAAATCGAGAATCTGTGAACTGGAGTTCTTCACAGTATTGATTTGTGTCAGACCCTGGAAGCAGAAGGCATCGTACAATGCACAACTAGCATTCGTTAATCTCGATGTATGGGAATCTATTGTGAGGCCACCATCCTCTGATGGTACCCAGTGCATTTCAGGATGATTATAGTCTCCAAACTGGAAAGCAAGGTCATGAGGCCTCAAGCCGGAAAGGATTGAATCAATGGAGTCAGTATGCTGCTGTATGAGCGACAGGTCGTCTCTGCAATCAGGTGGTTGATAAAGCACTGCAATGCTGACATCATAGTTCTGCAGTTTGATTTTGATCCAAAGCTGCTCGAGAGCATTACTTATTGGAGCTGGGTCAATACAGCAACACAATTTAGAGGAGACGGCTATCAATATACCTCCACCACGAGTTTTTCGACTGTTCAAAGAGCTACGATCTGTCCTGAACACAGTGTAAGAGTCGTTGAATAATTGAGTAGACAAGATGCAATCGTTCAGCCAAGTCTCAGTTAGCACGATAACATCATATTCCGAGTCAGTTGTAGCTAAGAAGAAAGAATCTATCTTTGTCCGAAGTCCTCGTGCATTCTGATAGTAAATGCGTAGCTCGGAAGTTGTTGAGGAAGGATTGTCACAAACTTCTCGTCCGTTCCTCGGCAGAATGCAATGAATTTGAGTGGGTGTTGCGCTGATATCCAAATGTTGATCACGAGGAGAATCACCGAGAAAACACGCATACTTGCCTGAAAAGCCAGGATGGGAGACCCTCGTCCTATCTCCGACCACAGGGCCGGAACGACTTGGACTACAGGATACCAGAGATGACTGGCAGGAAACGGCAATTAGCTCTACTGGGTCAGAGTGAACGAGGGCTCCCAAGATACCTTGTTGCATGCGTTCCGGATGAATGATCGTCTTGGACTCCTGTGAACATATCGAGGCCCAATGCAACAGGAAATTTTTCCTGAATGACACGCTTCACTTTCCCATATTTTGCTATCACCAACGTTAGATCACCATCTGGTAGTGGCACACACTAAGAAATAACGAATTTGACACGTGACTGAATCCATCTTTGACATAAAGTATCAGGCGATAACAAATATTTCATGTAAAATTAAGTGCTCAGAGACTGAAAAGTTCGTTACTCGACGAAAAGTACGTTTTATTGAGTTGAATTTCACGTCTTTTATGACTCAATTTTATGTCAAAATTGACGCTTGTACATGTCGGTCTCAGAGCATCTAAATTTACATGATTTATTCTAAGTGTGCAGATCGTACACTCGCACGTATTGCACGTTGCCCCCGGAAAGCGACATTCGTACCTTCAGCGCCTTTCCATTAGTCTGGTTCACCAATGAACGGTAGCTCACCCTCTCTTCAAAGACAAGTGCATTTGAGTGAATTTGAGTTCATCTACTGTTGAAAGTTTGACAGGTGGCCATATACCGATATCACAGGTGGCAGGAGCTCACGGTCTCCCAGTGTTGGTGAGTTCTTTGCCGTTGATGTTCACGAAAAGTTCACTATTTTGCCATACAGAAATTCAAAACAAAAAGATTTATGACCAGATTTGTACAGTTTTTTTTACCTGATTCTTACGGAAGATGTACAGTGGTCACAAATGCCATGCCAAACTGATTTTCTAATTGCGTAGAAAAATCAAACTTTCATGTGAATTTCGCTAATAAACATGAGGAGCATTTCGTATAGCAAAACTAGCCATAACAAAATGGGCATAGTTCATTTTAGTAAACAAACTAACACTTCTTCCTTGTGTCACCTTTGATGAAGCTCCTAGACCATATACATTGTATACATCGAATTTTCTGTAGTATATGTAATACTTCTAATAATGTGATGTACCTGAGCCTATTAAAAAATGATGTACTTACAACTGTACAACGGCAATTCATATACAATCCCTCTAAAACCCACTGCCAGGAATAAAAGCTGAGAGCTTGTTGAATAGCAATGCGAATTGATTGAACATTTCTTCCCAATCCCCATTTTCCTTAACATCGCAAAGAGAGTTCAAATTGGTACAGCAAACAAGCGCTGCCTTAAGCTAAGCAAACTTACATTTTCCTTACGAAAACAGCATCCTCTAGAACGCACAACAAACCAGCCGCTGTTGGTCGTCAACGTCGTCAAACTGTTATTCTTCACACCACCACCACCACCACCACCACCGTCCCAGTCAGTGGCAGCTCCCACAGAAATAATAGAAAAGAGAAAAGACTTCCTCGAACCTACATCACGCGGCAGTCCCGCGGTGCCAGTTATTCCCCGGAAAAAGCACCCAGGATTTAAATACATTCGCGGAAACCGGATTAATCTATCCCGCCGAAATGGAAAGATGGAAAACGGCTCATCGGATTGAGCCACACTCCTTCCCCGCCAGCTCGAAGGATCGGATCTAGGCGAAAGGAGCCGAGGGAGAGGCGGAAGATTGGGAAAAAGTTTATCAGCCTTGGGTTCGCGTCCGGCACTCGATGGTATTGGGGGAAAGGAAAAACAGCGAAACAATGGAAGCAAATAAAAGGCACGTCAATCAAAATGGAAATAAATCGATATTCAAATGTGGTATGAGTGCTGCGTCTACTCTCCCGGGGTTTGGCTCCAAGGTGCGATGGAAAAGCCATACTCACACACAAATAAACCTACACATCCTCGAGGGGTATAGAGGAGATAGGAAATTTGCTCCTCGGAATGTATAATTATATCGGGTGCCGAAGCGAGGCTGGATTTCCGAATGCAAGGTGTTGGATCCTGTCACACGCAGTGTGAGGTGGATGAGTTGAGTTTATTTTATTCCGATTTAAATATCGGTTATTTCTTTTTCTTGCCGCAAAGCAGAAGGTTGTATTGGATGTGGAAGACTTTCATTTTGAATATTGATTTTTAAATTCAGTATTAAATTTAAAAGTAGAGGATTGTCAACAATGAGACGGCAGGAATTAGGAGCTATACCGTAAAGCATCGAAAGGACAATTAGTCCATAAATCTGGAAACTTTTAGATCAATCAATTATCGATGTTTACCATGCTAGCAATTGCACGTATTTTTCTGTCATAATCAAGTTGAAGACATTTACCAAAAGTTCTTGTTCTGCGGATTTTAATAATTTTTAACATTCTCAAAGTTTTCCATTTTCATGAGATTTGTATAACATAAAATCAAAAATCAGCCAAGGACATTTTGAGATATTTAGGAAAAGCTTTTTGAGTGTGTTGATTTATTTTCTTCTCATTCCGTAATATCCGTTTTTGGTTCTGGGATCGACAATATTCAAAATAATCAGTTTGCCCGAAATGAATTTGATTATTTTACTTTTGAGGATCACTTTGGATTTTGACAATTTTATTTAGATTTTTTTTAACTAAACCAACATGCAAAATTTCTTAAGAAAAATACATCTTTACATCCACTAAAATTAATTGAAATCTGAGAGGGTGCTGCCAACCATTTGTCGAGTTGGCGTGAAATTCGTCAAGATCTAAAATGGCCGAATTTCAGCAAAAAATATGAATCATTGCCCACGACCAGTCTTGTAAGCGGTCACCGTAGCGGACACATTTTCTGTGAAAATCGACTGCCTTTCCAAAACAACACACTTAAAAATAACTAATTTTACACGAGACGTAATCCATCTTTGACGTAAATTATGAAACGTAAACAAACATGTCATGTAAAAATAAGTGTTCCCAAACCGAAACATACGCAACTTGACGAAAAATACGATTGATTGAATTTATTTTCTCGTTTCTTTCAACTGATTCTTATGTCATTTGGGCCGCTTGCATGTGTCGGTCTAAGGGCACGGAAATTTACATGACTTTTTGGTAGTGTGAAGCTATCAAATTACAGTACCAAACTGAAATGTCAAGTGACAGACTTTCTCTCATACGACACTGTCACCGAAGATTGTCACGAATGTATTTATTTAAGTTATATAAGAGAGCTACTGATGTTGTGCTTGTGAGAATTCTGAAACGAGCAAGCAACGATGATCTAGTAATAACATTTCTGATCAGAAATTTTCGAGCTTTGTATTTGTGCACTATTTTTTGTGAATCTTGCACAGAAATCGTATTAAAATGTCTCGATTGTTGTTTTCAAAAGCTCGTGTTTTACGCTGTTTGTCAATATTTTATGTCCAAGGTTTTCAGAATTTCAAAAATCTGAATTGTTCATTAGTTTTTTTTAATAATTATAAATATTGAACAAGGACATTCTGAGATTTTTGAGATTGCAACCATTTTTTGGAATTTTTAATTGCGTAATAACACCAGAGCGTAAAATTATTGACTAGGTGAAATGGATGTAATGACGGTCTAAATGCCTCTAATTTGGGCCCATTCATAAATTCAGCAAACGACTAAATTTTCAATAGCGACCAAAAATATCTATTAGTACCGTCCCAATGGCGCGTTTATCTAGATAAAATTGATAAATACCAGAGTTTTAGCGATGGGCCCAATCTTAGATCTATTCAATTCATTGCTCTAGCCAGACCGTATGTACTTACCTTATCAATCAGGCTAAGGCCTCTGCTGTCCGAAGAAGTTGACTCCATTCTACTCGATCCATGGCCACACTTTGCCAGCCTGCGAAGGGTCCTTGCACTTTGCCCGCTGCGCGCCTCTTCTTCTTGTTCCTGTTGGGTCGCTTTCGAGAACCATTTTCACTGGGTCGTCTTGCGGTATTCTTACGACGTGCCCAGCCCACCGTAGTCGCCCAATTTTTGCAACTTGATCGATTGGTGGTTCTCCCAGCTCCCAGCTGGTACGTGCGGCGGCGAATTTTATTCGACCGGAGCGCCCTCCGGAGTCCAAAATAGGCACGGTTCCCTGCCATAATCCGCCTTTGAATTTATCTGTTGCTCTGTTGGTATCATTTTCGATTTTAGCTTCAGTATTCAGTCTGATATACAGGTTACTCAAAATAACTAGGATAGGCAAATGGTCAACTTTAGAGTGTTGTAACTTCGTCAAATATGATCCGATTTTAAATCTTCCAAGAGCATTTGACTGGAAAACTAATATTGTTTTACGGTGTAGCCATGAAAATAATCCTGGTCACTGGAAACCGGAGATATTCCTTGTCTAACTTGCTTAATTTTAGTGAAATTTTATATATGATGCTGGTTAAATATATATTTTTTTAGTAAATACAACAAAAAAAGCACCATTTCTAAAGCGAATCATATGCCAAGAACTAAAATTGACATATAATCAACCGAGATATGGCCATTTCCCTGTAATCGGTTCTGGAGAAGGGTTCTGAATGCGGGCAGATCATTTAATCATTCAAAACATGCCGTGCGACAGCTCTTTCTTCATGGATTTTCATGAATATTCTTTCTATATACTTAAAGTTAATCATTGACCACATTGACCTTTCTCGGAACCACTGGATACCCCTGGGGGAACCTGTAGCAGGGGACAATTGCGTTTTTACTTAAAAACATGCCATGCGACAGCTCTTTCTTCATGGATTTTCATGAATATGCTTTCTATAGAATTGATGTGGATCATTGACCACATTGACCTATCCTGGGATGACCACACTGACTGGAATACCCTGGGGGGAACCTGTAGTGCGGAACACGACGAGGACTTTACACACCTGCCATGGCCAGCACAGTCGCCGGATTTAAATATAATTGAGCCACTTTGGTCGACGTTGTAAGCTCGTATTGTAAGCGTTTTTGCTGCTCCATCGTCGTTGAAAACGCTTGAACATCTTCTGATCCAAGAATGGTACAACATTCCACTAGAAGCCATCCAAAAACTTTATGAATCAATTTCCAGACGAATCCAAGCTGTTATGAAGCAAATGGTGGTCCAACATCATATTAGACGGTTCCAGTATAACATTTTCCTACAATTTTAAATGGCATTTTTAATTTATAAATAATAATTAATTAATAATACATAGCTTGCAAATAGAAAATAGCTTTGGAACCCAGATTAAAAGCGCAACTTTTCAAATAAGAATGATTTATTCGCACTGTCACTATTGTTTATTTGAAATGCAGGAAATGGCACTAACTGATGGTCACTAGCGAGCACAAAAGTGCTGGCGAACATCTCCAAAGCTGACGTCGACAGTCATTATGTTCATTAAAGAGTTGTTGTTGTGCTCTTTTTTTTAACTAGTTCGTTTATTTACTAGGCTCAGTCGTGTGCGACACTTTGCGATGCCAAAATCAGTAATGTTTGATTTACATTTTAAATAGCAGTATTTTTAGGCTAGTATTGGGTACCAATTACGAGATTAATGGGTAACAATTTCGATTGGAAGGATCTAGGTAGGAAACTGGTTTCTGAAGCCTCCTTCAGATACTACTCTCGGAAGGTTGACCAAATCCTGGCTGGGCAGGGGCAAGTAGCACAGGAACAGGAGGATAATAAGACTGGGACACAATGGCGGGAAATTGTTTGGAAAGGAGGGGATAGTCACATCAAACTCTAACATCAGACAAACAAAGGAATTCGTAGATCGCTTGCATGTAGGGAAGATCACCTGTTCACAATACATCTCTTACTTCACGGAAGGGTTGTCTACCTCGGGCCACTAGGGTATCCAATAGTCGTGCTCTGGAGGCGTCATTACCCGGGCAATACCAAACTGCGTGATGGATGTCATCATAACCGGTTCTGCACCTACATATATTGCTGACAACGAGGTTTATTCTATAGAGTGTGCGTCAAGCGAGTAATGGTTGGACATAAGTCTTGACATCACTCGAATGAATCCCCGACTTACATCCAGACCTTTGAACCGGGCTCTCCACCACCACCGCCCAAGAGAATTACTTGTCCAATCGTTTTGCCAACTTAAAAGAGAACTCTGACGTACTAATGGGAAAAATTCATCATGTGAAATTCTTCTATCATAAATCTCGCCTTTCTGCGCGCCCACCTTTGCGAGAGAGTCTGCCTTCTCATTGCCTGGGATTGAGCAATGTGAGAGGACCCATACAAAGGTAATCATATATGATCTTTCGACCAGCACACTCATCTGCTCCCTTACCTTTGAAAGGAAATAAGATGAGTGCCTACCTTGTTTCATCGACCGAATAGCCTCAATCGAACTGAGACTATCCGAGAAGATGAAGTAATGGTCTATGGGCATATCGGAAATCATCCCCAATGCGAAGTTGATTGCTGCCAGCTCAGCAACATAAACGGAACAAGGTTTGAAGACGCCGAAGCCAGTGGATCCATCAATGCGTGATCCATCAGTGAAAAATATTCTATTGCAATTGACTTATTGGTACTTTTCAGCAAAAATACGAGGAATTGAGATAGGTCGAAGTTGATCTGGAACTCCTTGAATAGCCTGTTTCATGGAGAGATCATAGTCAATGGGGGAACTGTAGTTAGTAAAGCATACACGAGAGGGGTTATAGCAAGGAAGGCTAATATCCGATGACATATAATTAAGATAGATTCGCACGATGCTCAATTCGAGCATTTCTTCGAAGTTTTCAATCACAAGGATGTTACTGACACTACATTTAATCAATATTCTTAATGAGAGCTCCCAGAAACGGTTCTGCAGGAGTTTTACGCCCGCTAGGACCTCTAGGCTCATATTGTGTGTTGAATGCATACAGCCAAGGGCAATACGTAAACAACGATATTGAATACGTTCCAATTTGATTAGGTGGCTTTTTCTTGCCTAGAGGAAGCAAAAAGAGCCATACTCAAGAACTGAAAGAATAGTCGTTTTATATAGTTTAGTAGCCTCATGGGTAATCCACTACTGTGCAAATTTTTTGACAGTATGTCTATGGAAACCGAATCAAATGCGCCCTTAATATCCAAAAAGACTGAAAACAATTGCTCCTTGTGCGCAAAGGCCAGTTGAATATCAGATGAAAGCATCGCTAGACAATCGTTTGTTCCTTTACTCTTCCGGAAACCAAATTGCGTATTTGAAAGTAGATTGTTTGATTCAACCCAATGGTCAAGTCTTAATAGGATCATTTTTTCTAAAAAATTCCTCAGGCATGATAGCATAGAGATCGGACGGTAAGAATTGTGATCAGACGCTGGTTTCCCAGGCTTTTGAATAGCTATTACTTAAACCTGTCTCCATGCTGGTGGAACTATATTGAATTCCATAAATGAATTATATAGGTTAAGTAATCGTCTTTTAGCGATATCGGGGAGGTTTTTTAGAAGGTCGAATTTGATCATATCGCTTCCCGGAGCAGAGTTATTCGATGAAAGAAGTGCCATTGAAAATTCCAGTATTGTGAATGGTTCATCCAGAGAACCGTTACTTCGGGCTGTATCCCTTAAAGTTGGTTGTGCTGGAACAGAATCTGGACAAACCTTTTTAGCGAAGTCGAATATCCATTGTGAGGAGTATTCTTCACTCTCATTGGAAGATGAGCGGTTTCGCATATAGCGAGCCTTTATCCAAAGCGTTGTCATCGAGGTTTCTCTAGAAAGTCCCTCGATAAAAGTACGCCAGTAGTTTCGTTTCTTTGCTTTTAATAAGTTTTTAAGCTTTTTTTCAAGCTTTAGATACTTTTCAAAAAGCTCAGATCTTTCATGTCTACGATAATCTTTAAAGGCATCGGATTTCTCAAGATACAACTTTGTACATTCGTCATCCCATCCAGGGGTGGCGAGTCTTATTTTGAGGGATGTACTTGGAACACGTCGTTTCTGAGCTTCTAATGCGCTTTTGTAGATTAGTTCGGTAAAGAAACTATACTCTTCCAGTGGTGGTAGAGGATCGGTAGAATCAATACCAAGAGTTACCGCCGATACAATTTTTTGCCAATCAATGTTCCTCGTGCGGTCAAAAGGAACTTGAATTGACTGATCTGTTATTAGACGACCACTTTTGATTGAAATAATAATTGGCAAGTGATAAATACCATGGGGATCATTGATAACCTTCCACAGACAATCTAATGATAGTGAGTTAGAGCACAAAGATATGTCAAGACGGCTCCCTCGAGCAGGAGGGTTTGCTATACGTGTTGCTTCACCAGTGTTCAAGATAGTCAAGTTGAAATCGTCGCACAAATAATAGAAAATACCCGCTCTATTGCCATCGTATGATTCGCCCCAACCAGTACCGTGTGAGTTCATATCGCCCAGTATTAGAACTGGAGATGGAAGGATATTAACTGAACTCCAAAGCTGACGGTGGTTTATGGAAGTCCTTGGAGGGACATATACAGAAGCTATGCAAAGATCTTTGTTCTTCACATTTATTTGGCAAGCGACAATTTCAATGCCTGAAATTATTGAGATTGAGATTTTATAGAAGGGGTAGCACTTTTTGATCTCCAAAAGTACGCTACCATATGAATTCTTGTTGTGCTCTTGCTACACCTTACATTAATACAAGAGAGAGACTTTTATTGGTCTACAACCAGAGTTTAAAGGGGTAGTCCACTCTGGAAATTTCAAAAAATCTTTTTTTTAGCTTAAAAAATACTTTGGAATGTCTACTTTGACATAGACTTGACCACAAGTCCGCAAGTGACATCGTTATAGGTCGATTAGTAGACTCGTGTCCAAACGCTCCAAGCGCGCTCAGGTGAGCGCTCGGAGTACCCGCCCGTTACCGGCGAAACGGCGTGTCTTAGTAGTTCCAACTGCTGCCGCGATTATCTCTAAACGATGTTTTCAAAATTGGCGGGCGCTGTATTTTAGAAACGGCTCATTTGATTTAAACGGCGATTGAATTTTCGAGCTAAGTACCTTTTTTTCTAGTCTTGTACGTAGCCGATTTTCAAAAGAATCAAAAATGGATTTTTGGTGCAAGCTTTTGACGTAGGACTACGTCTTTGATTGCTATATGGGGGTACCTTTTGTGAAAACCGAAAATGGAACATGTAACAAATTAAGAAATATTTTGAACGTTAATAACTCAGCTGCCCCTGGTCCAATTTCAATAATTTTATCACCAATCGATCAGAAATATGGCTACGCATTGATAAAAATGTTTCCAAATGTTGATTTTCAACAAGAAACTATTGAAAAACTGATTAATGTTCAGCATTGTCCAAAAGCGTCGAATTAACTAACAAATCCACCAATTACCTACATGCATATGCTGCTTCCCCAGCACAGTCGTCAGAGAGTAGTAAGTAGACGAAACAAGTCGAAGTGGCATTCGCCTCCGATCCTCGGGCGCGTGCGAATAGGGAGGATGGAATTGCGTAATACTTTACACACTCATCGCCATGTTCAGAACCAAACGCAAATTCTTCGAGATAACCACCATCCGTCGTCTGGCTCGCCGTGGCGGTGTCTGACGTATCTCCGGTTTGATTTACGAGGTGTGCTGAAGGTGTTCCTGAAAAATGAGATTCGTGATGCTGTCACCTACACTAAACACGCCAAGCGTAAGCGGCCATGGATGTCATCTACGTTTTTGAAGTGAGAGAGACGCACTCTGTTTGGTTTCGGAGGTTAAATCATCACCAACATTGGAAACAAAACGGCCCTTTTCAGGGCCATTAAGCTTACATCAGTAAATAGTTGGAATAGAATTTATCTGTGCTTGTTTATCCATATTCAGAACCACAAGGCCCCAACGACCACACAAACTTGGAAGCAGGGGTGTCGTAATCAACTTTCAAGCAGGGGTCTCGTAATCAACTTTCTTTTTGAAAAAGATTACTACAAATTTGGATCGCCTACAATTCAAAAACGGAAAGAGTTGAGATAATAGATATTTCAGGCATAACATTTGATAACGGCACAAAAGCATTTGTAAACAAACCTTCTAAGGCCCTTTCCACGCGAACCAAAGTACGCCCACGCAAACCAACAACATCATCGCATAGGGGCAACTATCACCTTTCCGAAAGTTTTTTTTTTTTTTTTTTATACAGGGGGGGATCTGCTCCCAGACACCTGAGAAGATAACTCAGGGTGTGGGGATGGGAGAAGTTGCTCTCCCGACCCACTAATCCTTACCCTGTGCTCTAGGCCCTTGCCCTCCCCGGAACCGCCCGAAAGCATTACGTCATGGGAGGGGGCCGGTTGCGCTATGGCGCATCACTAGGTGTTGTGTCCGACGTGACACTCGCTACTGCACAGTGAGCAGCTGTGCAGGGCCTTCCTCTTGTTGCTCGCTGTTCGTTGTTCGCCTCGGTTCTAAGCAGACGTGATAGCCAGCCAACTGTCCAACAGGGTAGCTTAGGACAGATGTGACCGCTTACCAGCTGCTTGTGCTAAGCACTAAGAACCCGGCATCACTCCTGCCTTTGCACAACGAGGGTTTGTGCAGGGCTTCTCTGCGGTAGTTCGTTTAGCCGCAATATCTCTCCCTTGGGTTCGATAATTAGCGTTTCCAGGGCACACCACGAGGAGGCGAACTACTTCATGCCCCAGCAGTATTACCTACGGTGGAATGGATGTGCCTCCAGTCATCTTCAAGACCCGAGCAGGAACGAATATCTCGATACCATAAATTGGTATTGATGAGCCTGACATAAGAGGTAAACTACCAAAAAAAAATGTTCCCACCATATCATTCCAATTCCAAATGCAAAATGCAAAACCGAAACAATACCACACATGTATTAACAGTATTCACAGGCATGCAAGATGTTGGCCCGATTGCCGGTCTGTACATTGCCTCCCATTCTACCTGAGCGTTCATGTCGACGATGACGATATGCAACTTTATATTTCCTTCCAGGGTCTGAACCAACCCTCTGTTTCGCCGCAGGACCATCGTGCTCAACACTGTTTAGAATCCCACGCTGGCACTAGGACGGTGATCAGCCGCTGGAGAACAGGCGCCGTTTTGAGCCGCACCTCCATGGTGAACAGACGCTCGGGTTTGCTGAAGCATTTCTTCTATCACCGCCAGGCATGGAAAATCGTTTACATTCATTTCATGCATTCATTTACATTCATTTGCCTCTAACTTTTTCCATCAACAGCATTCCGCAAAATGTTGTTTAGAGCTTTAGTAGGTTTTGTTATTAGCTATTGCCCATAATTCAAAACTGTATCTCTTATGCATCACGAATTAGAGCGGGTAGAACTTGTTACCGTTTTTTCAGTGAATATAAAGTTCATTCACTGAAAATCAGTAGTGGCTTCTGTTCGCTCTGGTTCGTCATGTATAATAGATACGGATTTGAGTTGTTAACAAAAGTTGTAGGTAATAGCAAAACGTACAAAAGTTCTATACATCATTTTGAGGAATTATGTTGATGAAAAAAGTTAGGGGCAAATGAATGTAAATGAATGCACGAAATGAATGCAAATGATTTTCCATGCCTGATCACCTCACCTGTGTTCGCGTCACACCTCTTCACTTTGCTATTAACGGACTGGCAACATTACCCAGGCTACGCCACCCAGCTGTGTCCATGTTTCAGCTGGTAGTATTTTGTTTTCATAAGACTCGGGGAGGCGTGAGGTAGGAGCTTGTGAGGATCAGAGCTAGGTATTCCAGATTGTCAACTCACCATTTTGTAGCCCAATGACCGTGTGTACCAAACGGTAAAGGACGAGGCAATGAAAGATCTAACAAAAACATTCAGTCAATTACGAACAGGCAACTCAAACTGCTTCCCTTGGCTCACACAGCATGTAATTTAGGCATTTTTCCATAGAAACTGTACGCTCAGTCATTCAAAACAAGGATTGGATGCCATCACGGAAGAATAAACGTGCTGACTGAGCTACGCACTGAGTGCTCGGCTGTCAGTGACAGTAGCTCATGAGGCAGTGAATAATGAGGTGGATGACTGTTCATTAGGGTGTTTCATTCTGGAAAAAGATTGATATTTTTGATAGGCTTAGTTCACAACACAAAAATAAATATCTGTGCAAAGAATCAGCTAAATTGGTCAACGTTAAGAGGTTGCGCCAAAGATTTCAATTTTGGTCGGGATCAGGGCTGGCAAATGTCATTTTCAATGAAAGATCTCACGCGATATTTACAGAGATACTTCTGTCACTATCTTTGGATGAGAAAACGATGATAGAGATTTTCTTCAAAATCTCAACGAATTTTTCGTCATGACAGAACTTGAGAGTGTTGTGATCATCGTAATTACTAGCTCGTTTAATGCTATTACAGTTACTTGTACCGAGGAAATCTTAATAATATATTCACTTACCAATTACATACGGTTGTTTGATATAATTCATCTAAATCAGTTAAAAATGTTGATGTCAAAAACCGCATAAAAATTATTCTCATGAGTGCTTGATTATTGAAAAATGACAAGAAAGCTAATGATAGATAGTTTCGTCCCGTGATAGTGAGAGGACGTGTTTTCTCATCGTCACATGACGGCCGTGATATTTACCAGTTCTGGTCGGGATTTTCGTCAAATTAGTATGGGAGAAAATGATGACCCACTAAAATAATTCTTACTTTTTTTCCTAATGAACCGATTTGTATTAAATTAAAATATGTTATACTTCAAACTATAATGAACAACATTTTGATGCTTCAAAAAACAGAAATTGGCTTTCGGAACTCAGATTGCAGATAAACCTTGATTTGAGCAGAAATGCAGGTATGCTGATAGGGCATATTCCAAAGTATGCTTTGCCAGATTTTTTTTTACCTCAATGTTTTTAAAAATATTGTGCTGTCATCTCTGAATACAAAAGTGCCATGGAGTTGAGAAGTGATACGGAGAAGCGGTTGATTGGTAAGCCCATTACCAGGTTTACCGGTGGAAAACTTTCGTCTAACCGAGAAGTACTGCTGCTCTTCTTTTTTATCGCGCACAATCTCGCTCCAAGATACGATGGAAGGTAGATCAATTGGCAGAACAAGTTTGGGTCAGGGCTCGTATCTTAATCTCAATGAGGAAAACCAAGGTTTGAAAAAACTCCATGATCGGTGGACAAGCATAAACAAAAGTATTTCTCGCATTGACCACAAATTTGTTCAGCAAAGAAAAGCTTTCAACGAATGATTGGACAACCTTTTCTATATGGCTCATTCGAATGCCTTGGAGATGATTACGGAAGCAGAAGATCGCAAATTTCTTTCAGCGCAGAGAGAAAAGGAAGACCAGGATTCATGATGGGCTTCTACAGCGACGCATGTGATGACGGTACCGGAAATCAATGAGAGGGCCGGAAAACGCATCAATCAAACAGCAGCTTTCAATCCATACTCTGAAGTGTACAACGGAAAGATAAGGTTTATTGAATGTGTAGGATAAATTGTATCAAGTGTTTTAAAACACAGGCGACGATCGATGTCGTATTGTGGAGCGAGATTGTGTGCGATGAAAAAAGAAGAGCTGCAGTACTTCTCGGTTACTCGGAAGTTTTCCACTGGTGAACCTGGTAATGGGCTGACCGATCAACCGCTTCTCCGTATCACTTCTAAACTCCATGGCACTATTGTATTCAGAGATAACAGCACACTATGTTTATAAACATTGAGGTAAAAAAATCTGGCAAAGTATACTATGAAATATGCCCTATCAGCATACCTTCTGCTCAAATCAAGGTTTATCTGCAATCTGAGTTCCGAAAGCCAATTTATGTTTTCTGAAGCATCAAATCGACTTGAAGCATTCAACAAAGTTGTTCATTATAGTTTTAGTATAACATATTTTAATTTCATGCAAATCCGTTTATTAGAAAAAAAGATAGAATGATTTTAGTGGGTCATCATTTTCTCCGATACTAATTTGACGAAAATCCCGACCAAAATTGAAATCGGTAGCGCGACCTCTTAACGTTGACCAATTTAGCTGATTCTTTGCACAGATATTTGTTTTTGTGTTATGAACTGAACTAGGGAATGGCCTATCAAAAATATCAATCTTTTTCCAGAATGAAACACCCTACTGTTCATATTCATATGAAATTGACTCATAGATCTGTTTTGCGCACTGATCGTGACTGATTTTTATTCCGGTAGCGAACTGATTGATTTTAATCGAAAGTACTTCATTCCTTTATTTAACGTCGGTCGCTGTTCCGCAATCTAGTGCCAATCACCGACGGACATCGATTGCCATCCATTGACGGCAACCGAATGTGCAGAAAGGCAGCTTCCACACCTGCGTAGGATATCGCACCCATTGAAACATACATGGGCCGGGACCAAAGGCTTTACTTCCTTTCCGAAGTAAGACGTGACCAGAGATTTTTATGCCTCAGAAAATTTAATCGAAAGTAGTGGCATGGCATGTAAAAATTACCGGCGGTGGTTTTTTCCTTGATTTGTTTTCCTTCGATCTTGTTTTCCGTACTGAGTACCAATGCTACCGACGCCAGGGAGGCAGTTCCTGCACCTGAACCCTTTCTATCAACCCATCAAACTCATAGACCGGGGAACCAATGGCTTTTCAAAGATTGTATTCCTCAGAAAATCTCGAGGTCGCCACAACTGGGATTGGACCCAGGCCCTTTGGGGTGAAAGGCAATCACACTTAACACTACACAACTGGCGCCGCTATCTATTATCATCTTGACATTTACATCAATCCTCTATTTCTGGTGGTAAGCTCCAACCGGTATTATCCTCGGATTGAAACCCTATCAAGGATGTCCGGCTACCTTGGTGTTGACATCAGAGTTGATCAACACGACTCAAAGCACTCATTTTGCAGGCCATCCAAACAGCGACGGTATTAAAAGTTAATCCTGTTGGAGCTTACCACCATCAGAGTTCTTTGTCCATTTCATAGTTGTTGAATAAGGGGTGATGCATATATTATGACACGCTCTAAGAGGGGATGTAAGATTCTGTTACAAGAAATGCATTAGGTATGAGGAAAACGTGATGAAAGGGGGAGCTTAGCCATAATTTAGCGTTGCATATTTAAAGTCAAGCACCTAAGCGTCTTTTGTTTTTATATGTGGCTTTAAATAAATATTGGAGAACTCATAAAAAATGTTGATCTAAGATCAATTATACTCTCGCATGAACCTGATGCGCCCGGAAAAAAATAATACATACCTAGAACTATACCATTCGGACAAGGATTGAATCTCCTAGGAGACGGCTTCAGATTCCATCATTTTAAAACTGGATGACGCCAGACACCATAAAAGCCCCTCCCCCGAATTTATTGCTTTGATTGATCGCAAATTGGTTGATGGCATTACACCCACACTCTACAAAGAAACACGACAATGTTCATCTGCAAAATGGCATGTATTATTTATGGATACGCCCGCAAACAAGCCCCGCTACCAATCATCCCGTTTGTCACATCAACGTCGAAATTGATCGTTAAAATGGTTAAGCTCAAGCCAAATTTACACCGAAACCAGACCTGTTACTAGAATCAACATGAAGTGTGTCACAGGGAAATTTGCACGTTCAATTGACATGATACACATCGCACTGGAGAGCATTCCCATTTCCTTGAAAAATAACCAAATCGAAGCGCACGACACCCCTCGTCCTAAATTGATTGCAGAAATCGGATCAACGGCTTCGCATTCACCCAACAGCAACAACAGTAGCAAGGGTGAGTGCAATTTCACCCCTCTTTGATTGGAGTGGAAGCAGAGAAAGTCATCGTCATCGTATTCTGACGGTGAATTGCTTGTAAAATTGGCAAAACATACATTCGGGTTTATATCAGCGTGCAGTGGTGCGTGGGTGTAAAAAATTGCGTTCCAGAGAGATTTCTTGCGTGCGTGTATAAGCAGTAGGCAGACAATCTAGTCGAGAGGTATCATTTCTCATCATTTCAGCGCTCGCCCGACGACAGCGACGGCAATGCAGAGGATCTTTATTGGCATCAAATTGTGTGGAAGGGTGCTACCAACGTTGCGATTATGTTTTATTTTCGCAATCACCTCGCCCGACTGTGATGTGCAACCAGAAGGGGAAGTCAAATTTTCACATATTTTTATTTGATTGCGAAAATTCCTGTCCTTTGTGATACTTGCTGCAAAATAGGTCGTAATCGGGTATATATTATGTGATAATAGAGTGTAAAGTGGATTGCTTAAATTTAAAGGAAGGGAGGAAAGATACAATTTAAGGCGATTTGTTGATTCTAGTTAGATCGGATTTCCTGGTTTTATAATTCCTATAATTTCAATACTTTTTATATTGAATCGATACAAATATGCGGTTGAAGTGTACTCGCAGCAGCCAAACCAAAATCTTCAAACATATGCTTCGCCTAATAGTCCATAGTTTCAACAACTCAGCACATTCCCCAACATACTCGTGTCATGCCAAATCATAGTGTACGGCAGATCATAGGTAAAACAGCGGCCAGCATAGCCACAAAATGATAGTCTTGTTAGGACCCATCTCCCATCTCCGATACTCGCCATGCACGATCGAATCCGAGCGCTCAAGTCTCAAACCTAGCTCGCGCCGAAATGGGTGGGAGTGAACCGTGAACAGTAGTGGTGGCGCCACAAAACAGTACGTATGAATTATGAATTTAAATCAATAAACGGCTCGCCGTACACTGACCGGAGTCCCGTCTTTTATTTCATCGCCGAGATCTTGTACCTGATGGTCTCGTCAAACGAAAAAAAAAAACGAGAGCAAAAGCATGACTCCAAGCTCGGTAACCCAGATCTTTATGTGAACCGCAGACTCGTCGAGGCTCCTCCAGTGCTCCTTCATACATGATTAATTTCTATTTACGTCTTCATTTGCATAGTTTAAGCTCGTTAAAATTATCATGCTTGGTCGGAACTTCACCTCCGTTGGTCTTTCGTCAGAGCGTTTGAACAGATTCCACATCCACCTTCTGTATTCCTTCTCCTTTCGGTAGACTGGACGTTTCATTGTTCTCTGTCCATTACCTTCCCAATCGAGCGGAGCGCGGTGGATATCGTGGGGGGGGGGGGGGGGGGGGGAAGAGAACCTACGCTCGGGGAAGAAGCCGAGCAAATATGCTTGTATGTGTTGTTCGGATTGACGTTTATCCCATTCTTTGTAAACATATAAACCATAATCATTGGGAAATTGAACTCTTTCACAAGTTCTTCTCCCGTCGTCGTCCGTGAATTCGTAGGAAGTTTTCACTGCGCGCGATGCTGCGGTACTCTTCTTTCCATCAATTTGCGCTGGTGCGGTTCCCCAGTACTATTATTACTGATTTATTTGGTTGATTGATTGTTGGTTGGGTTTTCCATGGGCTCTCTTTTGATTTATTAGAAAGAACGTGGTTATGGAAGAAAAAGTTTTTAACTTCTATTCATAAATTCTAGATAAACAAAGGAGGCAAATGCATGCAAATTTATCAGAAATTCGTATTAACCACGATAGCTCCGAATTCAGCCGCTAGTTTTGCATGTTGGAACGATCTAAATTTATCAAAGGCATAGCTAGGCTTCAAAATAGAGACGGGAAATTATTTTTATTAGGCCGAATGCAATCAGGGCTGAATACAAGGGTTGCCAGTTGAGTAAGATTTTGTTGGAGGTAGAAACCTAGCAAGCGACGAATAATCGAAGCAACCTACAAATAAATGAATTCTCATAGTCTGAAATAAAATGCCATTCCAAGTTTGTCTCTTATCAAGCTAAGACGTATTTTCAAGTAGTAGTAAATCCGGTCTACGGCCATATCACATTCAAGAGGTTTTGGGCCCGAAGAAGTTCAAGATGGAAAGATCCGGAATAACGAAGCTGACGAACGAAAACTACGAAACCTGGAAGCTGGAGGTGGAATTCCTGCTGGTTCGCGAATGACTATGGAAGTACAACGTGCCCGGAGTCAAGCCGGAAGAGGCTGCAAACCGAGCGAACGCGGCGGAGCTGATTGCCTGGGACGAAGGGGATCAGAAAGCGCGTGCGACCATTGGGCTGCTGCTGAGCAGGAGTCAAGTCCGGGCTACGAAAACCGCAAAGGAAGTATGGAAGAATCTGGAGAAGCAACATGAAAAGAAGTTACTAACGTCGAAGGTTCACCTGCTGAAGCGGATTTGCGATCTCAAGTTCCAGGAAGGAGACGACATCGAGGACCACCTGGTAGAATTCGAGAGTTTGTTTGAAAAACTGGCCAACGCTGGTACGAAGCTCGACGACGATTTGCAGGTAATCCTGGTGTTCCGCAGTCTACCAAGCTCTTTCGACGCGCTGACGACTACTTTCGAAAATCGGTCGGAGGACGAGCTGACGCTGGCCCTTGTAAAGGATAAAATTATCAATGAGGTGCAGAAGCGAAAAGGGACTGTTCCGGCGGATTCAGCGGTATTGAAGGTGGTCGGGAAATCGAAATCCATTGTGTGCCCACACTGCCAGAAGGTCGGCCACAAGAAGCGAGACTGCAGAATTTGGCAGAAGCAGAGCCAGGATGAAGTTTCTCGAAGTGAAAAATCGGTTGTCAAGGAAACCAAGAAGTTTGCCAAGCAACAGGCAAATGCAAGAAAAACGGAGTCCACTGAAGAGGATTTCGTTTTCAGCGCTCGTGAAGGACCAGTGACGAAATGGATCGTGGATTCTGGAGCCAGCTCCCACATGTGCGCCAATGGAAAGTTTTTCGTATCCGTTGAGAAACCACGAGATGATATCCCAAGTTTCGTTACTGTCGCTAATGGGAAGAAAGCATTCGTGAAAGGTGAAAGGTGCTACGGGAAAGACAGCGAAGCGAAGCAAATCGTGCTCACCGGTGTCCTGTACGTCCCAGATCTGGATATGAACCTCGTTTCCGACGGGAAACTCGTCCAGAAAGGCGCAGCGGTAGAGTTCAACGACAATGGCTGTACGATTGTCAAAGGTACACGGATTGCGGCTGTAGCAAGGCGTAGCAACGGTCTCTACCACTTGCAGATGGAGGAACGCGTGTGTGCGGCAGTTGAGCATTGCAATAAGAAGAACTGTTTGCATGACTGGCACCGTAAGCTCGGTCACCGTGATGTCAAGGCAGTCCAAGAACTGGAGCAATGACAATTGGCGACGGGCATCAATATTAAGCAGTGCGGTTTGGTTTTGCCTTGTAAGACCTGTCTGCAGGGAAAGATGGCACGACTGCCATTTCCAAAGGAAGCAACGAAGAAAACGACGGCTGTGATGGACCTGGTACACAATGACCTACACTGGTACACAACGCTGTATCTGATGCGAGAAAAATCAGAAACATTTGACGCTATCCAGGACTATGTGCAGAAATAAAGACGAAGTTTGGCAGACCACCGAAAGTGCTGAGATCCGACCAGGGAGGCGAATATCGTGGCTCGAAGATAATGACGTTCTTCAAGCGTGAAGGTATCCAGCAACAATTTACGGCAGCATATTCACCGCAGCAGAACGGAGTCACAGAAAGAAAGAACCGTTCCTTGGTGGAGATGGCCAGGTGTATGCTTTTGGAAGCAGGTATGCATAACTGGGGAGAAGCAATCAACACAACAAGTCATCTGCAAAACATGTTGCCAACGAAAGCGGTTAATCAAACTCCGTACGAGATTTGGTATGGAGTCAAGCCGGACGTTTCGAACCTGCAAGTGTTCGGAACATCAGCATACGTATTTGTTCCTGAAGTCAAACGATCGAAACTCGAATCCAAAGCCGAAAAACTTACTTTTGTCGGTTACTCGTTGCAACACAAAGCGTGGCGTTTCATCAGCATGAAGACGAACAAAGTGACGATTAGCCGGGATGCCCGATTCCTGCCTTCGATGATCGACAAGGGGGAAATTTCCACAGAGGACGAAGGTACGTTATTCTTTCCGTTATCGCTATTCAATCAAAACCGTAGTGAGACGGATACACCGGAGGAGCTGAGACAACCTGAACCAGCAATCGATCGTGAAATCATGGAAGAGGAAGATCTCCACGGTGTTGAAGGACATTCGGATGAAAGCCTGTACGAAGATGCTGATGAAGCAGAAGCACTCGATGGAGGTGAGTCACAGGAGGAGCCGGGACCAATCCACGTAGAGCAAGATGTAGGTACACAGCGACTATCAACCAGGGTGACGAAGGGTATTCCACCTCAACGCTACTGTGCCGACAGTCGGGTTGCACATCACGACAATGACGAGCCGCGCACCTATCAAGAAGCTGTGACTGGTCCGGAGAAATACATGTGGAAGCAAGCCATACAGGATGAATTGCAATCGATATACGAGAACAACGTGTGGGAGTTGACCATGCTGCCGGCTGGTAAGAAAATCATTGGATGTCGCTGGATCTTCAAAAAGAAAACGGACGAGAATGGAAGGGTCATCCGGTACAAGACGCGGCTTGTCGCTCAAGGGTTTACGCAGAAATATGGAGTCGATTGAAGCAAACAACGTACCGGACACTATTCTCCGTCGCGTGCCAGAAGAAACTAGCAGATGTCAAGACAGCGTACTTGAATGGTGAGCTACAAGAACCCGTCTACATGCGGTTGCCTCCTGGATGCACAGCGGATGCAGAAAACGTGGTTTGTTGTCTTCGCAAAGGATTGTACGGGTTGAAGCAAGCCGCCCGTATTTGGAACCACAAATTGGACAAAACGCTGATACAAATGGGATTCAAGCCGTCCAAGAACGATTGTTGTCTCTACGTCATGCAGAACAGAGGTTAAATCGCTTATATTGCTGTATATGTTGACGATTTCATTATAGCATGCGAGACTGAAAACGACTACAAGGCCATCGTTAATGAGCTGAACCAATATTTCACGGTGACGTCGCTCGGGGATATCCAGCACTTCCTTGGTATCCAGGTCTTCCGTTCCGTGAAACACGTTGCACTAAGTCAGAGAGCCTACATCCAGAAGCTTCTAACCAGATTCGGTTTGGAAAACGCGAAGCCATCCGCTATACCATTGGACCCAGGCCACCTACATCCAAAGGAGAAGATCCCGCTGCCCAATAACCATCAGTATGCCAGCTTGATTGGTGGGTTGTTGTACGTGGCCATGTGTACTCGACCTGATGTTGCAGCAGCTGTTTCAATCCTGGGGAGAAAAACTAGTTGCCCATCACAGGCTGATTGGGTGGAGGCGAAGCGTATCCTGAGGAACTTAAAAGGTACTATTGACCACGAGCTAATCCTGGGAGCCGATTCCACGAAATTGGAGGTGTACGTAGATGCCGACTGGGTGGTGACACCAAAGATCGCAAGTCAATCACAGGCTACCTGATCCGGTATGCAGGTGGTATGATTGGATGGTGTTCCAGGAAACAAGATTGCGTAACATTGAGCAGTTCGGAAGCCGAGTACGTTGCTATAACGGAGAGCTGCAAGGAGTTATGGTGGATATTACGACTATTCGACGATCTGGGAATCCACACCAAGTTTCCGGTTACTGTGAACGAGGACAACCAGAGCGCCATCAAGCAACTCGAATCCAACTCCAGCGAGCGACGTTCGAAGCATGTTGACACGAAGTACCACTAAAGGGCGAACACGAAATTATTGCGAGTTTGTTGTTGCGTGCCCGAGTTTTAGCCGTCGATTGTTGCCGCTCATCGTGGTTTGGGAAGTTCTGTACCTTGTATGTATGTAGTCCAGCTCTCTTCTTTGCATTCTGGACGTAGCTCTGCGACATGCCGATCTTTTTAGCCAAATCACGGCTTGAGACGTTGGGATTTGCTTTAATCATCCGCTTCACCTTTCCCTCCGTCTTTTTGTTCTCCGGTCCCGGTTTTCTTCCAGCTCCTTTGCCGTGGTCCAACGTCAACCGCTCCTGGAACCGCTTCAACACTCTGGAGACGGTTGAATGGTGAATGTTCAACATTTTTCCCAACTGCCAGTGCGACAGGTCAGGAAATTCCAGGTGTTTGGAAAGAATTTGTTCTCTCAACTCGCGTTGGTTCACCTCCATTTTCGTTGAATCGAAAAACACGACTTCGAGTTTGACAGCATGTACACAATACACATCAATGAGAAAGCGTGCAAAATTTGGTTGATTTTTACACAATGGTACAAAAGTAATGCCCTGTTGAATGTGTCACAATAATTTCGTGTTCGCCCTTTATGCGCGTCAACTGAAGGAGCAAGGAATCATCAGTCCACAGTACCTTCCAACAAACGAAATGATTGCAGACATGATGTCGAAGCCTATTCAACGTATCAAGCAAACGCGGTTTCGCGATGCAGCCATGATTCTTTCGTCGAGGAGGAATGTTGGAGGTAGAAACCTAGCAAGCGACGAATAATCGAAGCAACCTACAAATAAATGTATTCTCATAGTCTGAAATAAAATACCATTCCAAGTTTGTCTCTCATCAAGCTACGACGTATTTTCAAGTAGTAGTAAATCCGGTCTACGGCCATATTACATTCAAGAGATTTCCACTAATCTAAATTTGAGTAATTATCCATACATCGTTTCCGACTGTTACTGTACGCATCCTCCTTCAAAATCCAGTAAATTACAGTGAATTCTAAAAAAATAGAAATCTCACCCAAAGTGTGTCTTGCGTTCTTATAGGGGAAGTTGTAGGTCCTTAGCAGAATAATAAATTAAATATAAACCCTTTTTATACGTTTCTGTGAAAACTCCATCGCTTCCGAAGAGCCATCACTCTTCAACCGAATGTAATCAATTTATTGCCTTTTACTTAATGCAGAACAAATTGATCGGTGGAATTCATTTTTCAGCACACTCCAACGTCTTTCTCCTGCGAATCTCAAAACCGGTGCTCTAGGCCCGTGTCGATATGTGAAGGAATTGGAAAATTGAAAATAAATTATGTAGTGCTTCCCAAGCTCTCCTTATCTTCAGCTTCGAGCCACATCCATGGTGGATATGCTCGAGTGGAATTCCCCATAAGTCAAAGTTAAGCGTTTCGCAGAGTAGGTAGTCATCGTGTTCGGAGTCACGGAGGAAACGATATGGGCGCGTACTTCCTGCTGCTCCCGGAGGGGGAAGCTGATTTTATCGCTATCATACGCTCCGATAAGAGAACCAGAGCGAAGCCGACAATCCGACCGATGAAAGGAAAAAAAAAGGAAGCGGGGTTCGAAGGTGTCTTTCCTGGCGCAGGATTCGTATAGGACGACACGGTTGTGTGTAAGTTACGAAACATGCTTGTTAATACGAGAAAAAGATTAAGACGATGGCTTCTGCCGTTGTAGGGTGTTTCGGGGGAAGGATGCTGCCTTCCGAACTGTTGTGTAGGTAGTAGGGAAATTTATCTTTTCGCATCTAAATTGAGTTTGAGATGAGTGTCTTGCAGCTCTACACCACCGGTGGAATAACAGGGCTCTTCAAGATGCTGCTGCTCGATGTCGGGAGGGGTGAGATATGAACCAGATGTAAATTTATGGACGGCGAGTGTATACGCATACATTATCGTTCAATTATTTATTGAGACTTAATAAAGTTAAGGAAAACTTTACCGGAAGAGTAGACAAGTGTAGGAATTTTACGTGGAGTTGTGCGAAAGAATTCCACAGATGAATTGAATTTGCATATTGAAGCGATAGGAACTTGTTGCATCCGCAGGGATGCGGAAGTAGGTTACTGTTATAAAGGAACATGTGTTCAACAGCACTGATTATCCTATCAAATTGTTACATCCTGTGCTTCGCTCTAGGAAAGAGGGAACTTAATTCAAAGCAGAGGGTTAGACATTTGTTAAACGCCTGGGTGGCAAAATCATTCGATGTTCTTGTTATTCAGGATCGTATTTATTCAAACCAATATTTTCACATAACGGAAAATGTCTATTGGAATACAATCAACGTTTTTCAAATCCTATTCATCGCATATCTTTAATTGTATTTTTTAAAGTATCCTATAAATTAAATTAAATTCACAGTAACTGTTCCCAGTCCTGATTCAATCGACCATTCCAACAGTTATTAATTCCACACGATAGAACATTTTCCATATCTTAATTACTCGGACACGTTTCGGAAATTGACCGTCCGGTGCATGGCCGTAATTCCAAACATCGGCAAAAAAAAAGAAAATAACTCCGCTCTTATCAACCCTCTGAGCAAACTCTAATACTCTCTATCCACGCATACGAGATTCACTATAGGTATAAGATGTTGAACTTTCGCAGTCTCCGAGGGCAGCAAGACTTGGAGAACTAACCAGAGGGAGAGCATAAAAAAATAAGCATGCCAGAATAATAACTCCACGCCAGACAGATCGTCGTCGGTGCTGCGGCGTCGGCGGCGTGGTTTCTGTATGCACTGCGGCAGCCCGAAAAGTCCCAGCACAGCGCAAATAAAAATAAATATTAAAATTGATAATTATCGTTAACACTCATCTTATTAAATATTAATCCTAAATAATCACGTTCTGCAGCCACAAAACGGGGATCGCGACGGAACGAATGAAAATGGAAAAAATAAGAAGCAAAGCAGAGCGCACAGGCCCATGAGTATCCATAACCTTGTGATGATTATAAAAAAAAAATGTGTGCACATTGGGACTTGGAGTCGTCCGCCCCTGTGCTCCTTCATGTAGCGGTCGGTTGTTGGCCGGTCGGTGGAGAAAAAGATTTTTCTCCTCTGGACTTGTTTAGCTCATTTGCTGCGTCATATCGTTTCCACCCTTGTCGTAAAAATTAACGTGGTTTTCTTCTTATGACCGTCCAATGGAGAAGCACGGGAAAGTTCTTGGGGCCCTTCGGGGGTGGTGCTGCTATAGGTGATCTCATGTATTTTGCATCATATTTATATTAAAAAGTGAAAAAATCAGCACACCGGACAACGTGTCTGCTTTTGCTTCGAGGCATTCGGCAAAGGAACACATTCATGAGCACACACCTTCATCCATCGGGTTCGGGGGATGTGCGATATACCTGGCTTGGCAAGGGCACCGGTATGACCTGACCGCAGAGGGGGCAGAACTTAAGAGGGTTAGATTTTAATATATTTTTTTTAAATTTTAATAAGTTCTTTAGTGGGAATGACACTGATGAAGACTGCACATTGTAGTCGAAATATGTATCTGTCATGGATACCAAAATTCATTAACTGGAATTAAATGGAAAATAACCTTTTTTGCTGTTTATTGAAATTTTCTGCCGCTCAAACCACACATTGTAACATACTTCACTGATTCAAATAGTCACTACATTTTATCAGAAGTAGCCAATTTGTCTTCTAATAGTTAGCTTGTGCCTTTGAAAAACTATTGATAACATTTATAGGAGAGCTGGGGTCAAATAAGCTAGATTTTGTTATAAAATATAAAAGTTTTCCGAATTTAAACTCAATATTTAAAAATAAAATATGAGATGCTCAGAAAGTGGATTGAAATAGTCTAATGGAGAAAACTGATTCAAGTGCATGTTTTAAGCGTATTTTGCCTCGGTATCTCATATCAAAACAATTTGCTTTATTTGAAAGATTTCTGATGACTGAACAGTTTCTGCCGCTGAAATGCTAACACGAGATTTAAGTTTTCTTGCGGTAAAAAGGCATCTTAGTATCAAATGTGCTTGTTTTCATACCGTGTACGGACAAATAAATACATGTTTAACGCCTGATTTACCCCAAAATCCTATGTCAATTGAAAGTATTTTAACTGGTTTATTGGCTTAAATAGACAATAACTTTCTTTGGAAATTTTCAAATATACCATTTAGAAGCCAGTAAGTGAGCTTAACTATTGGAAACATTTATTGGAGAATGTGGGGTCAAATAAGCCATGTGTCAAATATACAAGTTTGCTAAAGTTGAATGTCATATTAAAAAATAAATGTGATCGCTGTACAAAATGCTCAGTAAATTGGTTGCAATAGTGTATCAAAGTAGCAATATGTTTAGACTATGTTGTCACTGAACAGTGATAACCATCTTTGATTGGCAGAGCATATAAATCACTTCATGATTAAACGAGATGAACCAGCCAAAGGCTAGAAATCTCGCTAATAAATCATTAATATGGAGAAGAAGTTTGTAGTTTTCAGCGACACCGTGAAATTCGGAGTCCGCTTTGAGAAGCGTCCGAGAACGGTTGTGTGTTTTTGCTCCGCTGCGTGCTTTTTTTTTTAGAGCTCGGGCTATCTTTGTGCTGCCGTGTAGTTTTTCGGTGCTCGCATTTGAATAGTTTTTTCTATTTAGAATGATTTGTGCTGATGTTTTTCCCCTGTTGCTTTGGTGCCTGGTGTGCTCTCGCTCCCTTTGTTGACAGTGTGACTCGACCGCGCTGATCTATTATTAGGTTTTTGCGGTGTGCATTGCTTTTGTGCACAGAGTGACATGAAGAAGAAAAGTGATATTTAGTTATTGTGTGTTTGGATTCGCTGGAGGAGGAGTTGTTTAAAAATGACTAGAGAAAATTAAGCATCGAGAATGCGCTCCCGGATGTATTGATTTGGTGAGTACGTTCCAGTTGAAGATTGTTCTCTCTAAATATCCCTTTTTTGAATACGTTTCATCAATCAAACATTATTATATGTTGGGTTTGGGGGGGGGCAGCCTAAGGGTTTCAATGGATTTGTAGACTGGACAAGTGTTCGTGGATTTGCCAGTCCCTTGTCACGTGTTGATAGACGTACATCTTGTCGTTTGTCTTCCAAAGGTCTTCAATGAAGTTGATTCACCCAGCTGCAACAAACCATCAGGCAGAACTTTACAACCAGTGAAGTATCTGCAGTCATATGTAATCCTTGCACTGATGGTGGGTTCTATTCACATCACATGTTCCCCTATAAAAAAGTGAATTTGTGTCGCATATATTATAATCTCATCTGATTCTGGATTTTACAGTCAGCTTCACAGGTGTCAACCTCCTGCCCAGGAATAAGGAAAACTTCGTTAAAGTCTCTTATTGTGTTTCCCTTCCGACTGGGGGACTTGTAGACTTCGGGGCAAACTTTCTTTGACGGTGGTGGATTATTCCCTTCGTTCGCCTCCGTATCCGAAACTGGCTACATCTGTTCCAATTCTGCTTCAGCCTCCAAGCGAGTCTTGAACTCTCTTTTTTTCACTCAATTGATACGTTCCCACATTGGGTTTGGCATGGAGAACTCGTCTTGAGAGAGTTTCGCTACCGCGTTTTTTTTCCGGCCAGTGTAGGATTCCAGCTTCTTTCCAACCAGAAAGAATAACGGTTAGGCATGTTTCGCATCTTTCAATTGTTTGTACCACTTTAAATGGCATTTTTTCCGCACTTGAACTTGGACGACACTAGCTGACTCCCTTCCGAAACATTTTGAACTGTCACTTTTCTCCAGGCAACTTTGTCATCATAAAACTGAACGGTACCAAGTCAAGTCAAAATGGATAATAAATAAACAATAAGGTATTCAAATTTACTTTATAAATGCTATAATAAACCATTGTGCAGCGATGATCGAGACGTTTCCGTCGGATAAGATTATTTTGCGGCCGAGTGCCTAGGAAGCTATGGAAACCGAAATGGCTCTTGATTTTGTTTTATGCCCTTATAGTATAAACCACCATCGCACTTTGTGAGTTGCCCCAATAGAACCCTTGCTTTTGGTTTGAATCAGTACAAATTCGTTCTATTATATAAAAAAAAAAGAAGTATACATATTCATTTTCTTCCGAACTAAATAAACCACCATCACACTTTGTGAGTGGCCCCAACAGTATCCTTGCCGTTGGTCTAAATCGGGTCAAATCGGTTCTAATAATTATTTTATATTCAATCAAGTAAACCACCATCACACTTTGTGAGTGGCCCCAACAGCATCCTTGCTGTTGGTTTAAATCGGTTCAAACCGCTTATAATTAATTATTTTGGTCATTGATAAAATAAAATAAACCATCATCACACTTTGTGAGGGACCCCAACAGTATCCTTATTGTTGGTTTAAATCGGTATACACACATCTAATAATGATCTACATCTCTAGACAGCCGGCTGTTTAGAGCATAAATCGAAAACACTTATAAATAACTACACAAAACAAAAGATCGCATCACTTATCAAGGTGAATCCTGATCCAACGAACCTAACCCACTAACAAAACCTCCTTCCTGTGACTTTTGTGGGATGCAGAGGTAAACACGGTCCCAAAACAACAAAAGTCACACACTAACATTCCTTCCCTCTCCCACCTGATTGCAAGGACGTGGCCGGTGACGTTATTGATCTTTAAAGGTAGGAGTCACTGGAACATGTACACTGAGAATGGCAGGTTACTACCAAGCCCCATTCAGTTGATTCTTTGTACAATTTCACTGGTTCAGATCAATCACGGAGTGCAACTATCGATACGTGCAGTCAGACTAAGCTAAGCTAAGCTAAGCTAAGCTAAGTTCAGCGACACCGTGAAATTCGTCCAAAAATGGCTGAGCTATGATTTTTAAAACATTTCAAGTTTGCCGTTCCACCTTTTTTAGAGGCTTGGTTGGAGGAGTGTTAAAAAACCTTTATGCTTTAGATTAATTGAAACATAAGTTTTTGGGAATCATTGGGAAATTCTTCTGGTAAGTTGAAAGTTCATTTAAAACCATTTGATCTGATGCGATTGTTTTTTGTCTACTTCAAACCAATCTCAACATAGACTGGTTTCTAAGTGCGGATTAAAACTGAAGCAGACTTTATTTGGCGAACATATTGCAATTAAAAACAATTTCTCTTGACCTTCTACAAGCTGATATGAGATACCGGGGCAAAATACGCTCAAAACATGCACTTGAATCAGTTTTCTCCTTTAGACTATTGTAATCTACTCTCTGAGCATCTCATATTTTATTTTTTAATAATGAGGTTAAATTCGGAAAACTTTTATATTTTATTACAAAATCTGGCTTATTTGACCCCATGCTCTCGTTTAAATGTTATCAATAGTTTTTAAAACGCACAAGCTTACTATTAAAAGACAAATAGACTACTTCTGATAAAATGTACTGACTATTTGAATCAGTGAAGTATCATAATGGAAAAGAACTACAGAAAATATGGTATTTTGGGGCAAAATAGGCTCCAAACATGCACTTATCAGAGCGTGAGCTGATTGAAAATATGCAGAATACAATTCTTGACATTTTTCCAAAGGAAGTCATATGTTACAATGTGTGGTTTAAGCGGCAGACAATTTCAAGCCTTGTTGCTACCAAAATCCCCAGTGTGCAATATGTGTAACACGTTTTTATATTTTTCTTTCAAAATTTAAGCTTTTTTACACAACATATCAACAAATCAGCGATGTATTTTTCTTCGTTTATGAGTTGCAATTTTTTGCAATTATCATTTTTAGAAATTTTTAGTCTAGGATCAGAAATTGAAATAAGTAAGTAATTTAACCATGTTACATAGTATCAATGGAGACGCAGGGTAATCTAGTCGTATCGGAGTAATGAGCAAAATTTCTAAACATGATAATTTCAAAAAAATCGTTACCTAAAATAACGAAAAGCCTAAAATTTAAGGAAAAATATTAAAACATGTTACGCCCATTGTCTACAAACCATGAAAACCATAAGAAAAACAGATACAATCAAATTTCTTCAATACAAAACCCCAATTTTATAACTTTTTATATTTTTTCTGAGAAGTATTTTTCATAACCTTTCATTTGATATTTCATTCAAATCGGCCCAGTTGAACACCTGTTATGATTTAAAAAAAAAATCATTTTCGGAAAAAATGATTTTTTTTGACCACCTTAACACGAAATTGGTCAACCTAACGAGAAAAAAAATACGGGTCTAATATTGTTCGATAAGGAAAAAAACTACAAATTGTTATGAAATTCTGTGAACCACTATACCGTTTTGCTATGGAATGCCTGATATACAAAATGAAACAAGAGCGAAAATTATTTTTAACTAGTGCCGATAGTCATTAGCGTAGCTAATGGGGGTGCCAGGGGGGCCAGGCCCCCTCAAGAATTATCTAGCCCCCCTCCAGAATTATCTAGGTCTCCCTCCAGAATTATCTAGGCCCCCTCCAGAATTATCTAGGCCCCCTCCAGATAAATTGTCTAGCTACGCCAATGCCGATAGCTCTAAAAATCATCTAAGACCCAAACAAACATTTCTGGCGGACCGAATAATGTGGAGCGTTATTTCAGTATATAGACCCATTTCCGTCATTTACGACGAAAAAAATGAAGACGAACAGTTACATCCAACATTCATTCAACAAATTCTTTGCTTCAAAAAATTGTACGGGGCTGTTGGACGACTGGTGTACTGAAATGAAGTTCCAGAACCGTCATGATTTCCAGTATAAGCCGGTCCTCTCGAAAATCCAGAACATACGGAAAAGAGTCTTATTAATGGTCCCTGAGATTGACCACTTTTAATTGTTAAATAAGAATTAAATTTTCATTGTGTTTTGATTTTCTATTCCTGGGAGTCACAAGACGGTGCTTCAGGAGATCTAGAACAACCTTAAAAGTAGCAACTTAATTAAATGATCCTAGAACATAGACCCTCGTATTTTTCCCGAAATTACTCGTAGTTGTGATAAACAGGGCGGTCAAATTATGCTCAAAATTTTCAATTAAGTTTTCTAGAAATTTCCCTGACGTTCATGGAGCTTTTCTGAATTTAACGCCTACAAATTCAAAGCTGATTTCACACTGTTTGACCAAACGTCAAATATTTGGCAAATTTTGACAAATAGATTTAACCAAGGTGTACCTAATGGCCAAACATATTTGACTAAATATTACAATGGCAAATATTTGGTTTGTATTTGTTATTCCATTTATTTGACAATTCGTCAAATAGTGAGATGGCCTTTTTATTTGTTGCCAAACATGTTTGCTGAAAAGTTGATACTCGTGCAATTATTGAGTAGCAAACAACATCAAATCATCATCACCTGCTGTGACCGTACTTGACTGCTAAAATAGACGATTTATGTGATGTGACACAGCAATTCAAATGTATTTTTGATTGAAAAGCAAACCATATCCAACGTAGATCCTTTAAGAGTACATATGAACTTTTTTTTTTATCTTTCGGACAATTTCCTCCAGAATTGGTTCTGGATCAAGTCTAGTTGAGGAAAAAAAATATGCAGTGCTTCATATTATTTCACACGATTTGCTTGAATATCGATTTGGAAAATTCCTCTTCGATCCTTCAGATTCTTATAGCAATCTGCTTGAAAATTGGTTTGGGGAAATGTTTTACTTCTGCCATGGTGTCTAAACGCAAAAGAAAGGGGCAATTTATTGATCCCCCTTCTGATGAAATTTAATTGAGCAATCAATTTGATATGCTCACGGATGATTAGAATGACCCATGATCCAGGCAAAATTCCTCTAAAATTTCCCGTCTTAATTCCAATAAGGAAAAAGTCCCCCCCCCCATTGTGATAACCACGTCCGTTTTCCATGCCCTTCGCACGGAACTTTTGAACTTCATTTAATTCCAGTGTTCACTTCAAATTGGCCGTCAGGGTGAATGCCGTGTATTGGCAGAAACCTTGGACGGATGCAAACATCTTCTCAAGTATCTTACTGAGAAGCAGCACAATTTTTTCACTTACGACACCAAAACTGGACGTCTGTTCAAGGTTGTCTTAAAAGGTCTGCCCAGTGCTGAATCTCTGGATCAGAACAAAGATGAATTAACAAAATTACTTGGAGTGGAGCCACTCCAAGTAATCAATATGAAATCAAAATATTGTTCTGGCGATTCGCGCAACGGGATTTGCAATGATTTTTATTTAGTTCACTTCTTTTGGTACTGATACTGGTACTTGTGAACTAAACAACCTTAAGGCCTTATAAAAAACTAGCATTATATTCCATGTCCGAGTAAAGTGGGAACACTCCAGGAAGACTGGAGGAAATTTTCAAAACCTCACCCAGTGCCGTAAGTGCCAGGTATGGGGTTACGGAACCAAAAATTGCTACATGCCAACTAAATGCATGAATTGTGGTGATTCCTCTCATGCTAAGGATGCATGTTCTGCGATGCAAAATCCTAATAAATTTAAATGTTCAAATTGTGGGGAAAACCACAAATTCGGTTTTTGGGAATATAAGACTCACAAAGCGATCCTACAATCTCGATCTAAGCGACAGGTTGGGAACGCTCCAAGTTCCTGGCCAGTTGCTAATTTCTCTGCCGGTAACACCAATCAGCGAGGAAAAAATTCTACATTCTACCCGTACATTAATTTGCCTCTAACTTTTTCCATCAACGGAGCTCCGTAAAATGATGTATCAAGCTTTTGTTGGTTTTGATTTTAACTAAAACTTTTGTGCAAAACTCAAATATGTACCTCTTATGCATGACGAACTAGAGTGGACAGAACTTGTTATTCCTTTTCAGTGAATGTAATTTTCATTCACTGAAAACAGTGGTGGGTTCTGTTCACTCTGATTTATTATGCATAAGAGATACAGATTTGAGTTATTCACGTAAGTTGTAGTTAATACCAAAACCTACCAAAGATTTCTACATCATTTTACGGAAATTTGTTGATGAAAAAAGTTAAAGGCAAATAAATGTAAATGAATGCACTAAATGAATGTAAATGATTTGCCATGTCTACTCATAACGATTCAATAGCGCGAAGGAGCTTGAGATTGAACCCACGGGCTTCTGCTCAGTAAACAAAATCGGTCACCACTATGTCAGCGAGCACCTCATATCACAAAACAATTACGATCAAGTTTTCGTTCAATTTGTTGTTACTATGTTTCGATCCGGGCGACGAACTCACCCAAGACGACAAAAAAATACTCTTGAGAAGAATTGCATATAGATTTCCAATCAATACGTCTTTCCTAAAACTCAAATATTACTTCTTTTACGTACCCGTCCTTCTAACCGCATTTCATTACGGTCAGTACTGAAAGGTGCTTGGGTTCTAACCCAAGATTTTCTGCTCAGTAAACAAAAACGGTCGCTCTAAAGCCACCGTGCTCCTTATATCACTACAAGCTACGACCAACAATCGTTCATAATCGGTTACAAGAAGCTATTACAATGAAATGAAATCTCTGAAAGTAGTTAACAATTTCTTCCGAAACGTTCCACCGATTTCTATTATTAACGATTTTCTATAATAGAGGCCTGCATATATCAACTCAGTAATGTAACAAGGCTTGGGTATTAACCCATGATCATTTACTCAATAAGCAAAAACGGTTGCTCTATAGCCACCTTACATTTGATTTGAACTCGTGACTTTGGCTTGAAAGGTATGGATTTTAACCACTACGCCGCTCCCCACAAAATTCATGGTTTAAACAATTCAACTTTTGGTTTTTAACTGCGATTTGTGCTCTCGAAACCCAATGACGATTTATTCTGTTGTGGGAGAGCTTGGGATTAAACCCATGATATTCTGATCAATTAGCAAAAACGATCCCTTCAGTGTCATCGAGCATCTGAAAACTACAACACTCCACGACAACATAAGATTAAGTTTTCGCTTGGTATGTAATGGACAACAGAAATACACGATATTTCATATAGTTTCAGCGATTGATGGTTAATTTTAAATACACGAATGGAACTGTCTATGGCGACTATGACGGCGAATACAACGGTGCTTACGACGACGACAACAGCGAATTTGGAACGTACCATTTGTCTAGGATAGCCTTAGCCCGACACCTCCTGGATCTTCATTTCCGCAATCTGTCACTGTTTGTAAAATTATCTAATAGCCATTACCTTTGTCGCAATACTTCCTTCAACGAAAACAAACTTTCTTGCATTCCATGGTCATCCGGGAGGAGGTTTGCGTCTAGTGCTTTTCCCAGGAATCGTTCGCGGCCACCAGCTACCACCCGTCCACTCGTGGGTGTATCCAGCGAGGAATCCTTCAGATTGCTCGCAATCTTAGACACCGGCGAGAGACCAGCAGCCAAGCTGTTTTGCAAGTGGAAAACTTGTTGACTAACGGCAACTGGGACCACCGAATCACCACCAAGACTCTGATTGTAGCCACACAATAATTAGATATCGGTCTCTCATAAACTGCTACGAAGTTCCATAAACTGAAATGAAGACCCTTGAAGTTCTTATAAGTTTGCTCAACTTTTGCGATTTTCAATCTGATCTTCGATGCACTTCTTTGGAATTTTACGCAGTTCCTTCCCTAGCAAAAGCATTATAATTCTAAATCTTATTTTTTCATTAACACCAGTGGTATCAGATCTGCGAAATAATTTATATCATCAAATTTATAGAAATGATATTCGTTTTGTTTTAATGGATGTGTTTTAAGTGAAAAAAAGGTTGATACATACAACTAAACGCAAATTCTTAAATGGTTATTTGTTTAATTTCTTTATTTTTTTTTATTTTAACCACCTACTCAATTTAATTTTTGCTCCATACCCAATATACCCAAGTAACATTGCAGGTTTTGTAGCATTCTACAAGTCTAAAGCATGGTTTACAGAACCCTCATAAATCCAAAATTGTTACTTGGGATACCCGCACTGGGTATCCCAAGTAACACTAATGCAGCTCATCTGCAGCACGGTGTACTCTTTAGTTCTCTGAAATTCAACAAAGTTCCATGAATTTATGTATAAAAAAAATCGCATCGAACGTCACTGAATTTCACTAAATCTTGCTAAATCTCTCTATTCACTGAAGCTTTACGTCGTTCACTAAACTTCTAAAAATTTCACAGAACTTTAACAAAATTTTCAGAATTTCTAGAAAATTCCCTGCACTTTTACGAAGTTTACTGAAGCACCTCGAAGTTAGCTGAGCTTTAACGAGGTCAGCTGATTTTAAAAAAAAATATGAAACACTTTAAGAAAGTTTCCTGAGCTTCTACGCAATGTAGTTATTCGAAATTATATGAAGTTTCGTGAAATTTTACGAAGTTTTGTGAACTACTACGAAGCTCCCCACTGAACACTCTTGGGCAGCAAATAAAAAAAAAAAGAGGAATACATGTGAAGACATCCCAAGTAGCATTGCAAGTTCTATTCTACAAATTCCAAATCATGGTCTACAGAACCTTCATAAAACCCAAATTTATAATTGCTTTTAGCTTAGTGTTGTTTGATCATTTCCACAGTTGATAGTTGAAAGCTTTCTAAGCCAGTACCATCTTTGAATTAGTAAAGACTGGTACGCGCAAAAATTGGTCGACAAATAAAATCGTTTCTTTCAGTCAAAATGCATATCACAAAAATCTTCTTATTTGTCTTTTGGTAGTTCAATTCATATATTTAAAGGAAAAAATGTTCGTTTATTCTTTTGGTTTGCCAAATCCGAACTGCCGTGCCTTCCGCTTAACACCTTCCATTAAATTTTGCACAGTGGTCTCATCGACCTTCTTCGCCGCCGAACGCCGAACATGGATTTATTAGTTTTTTTTTTGAGATTCCATTTGACCAAGGCCCAATACCGTTCGATTGGGCGGAGTTCTGGGCTGTTGGGAAGGTTGTGGTCTTTGGGTACCACAACCACGTTGTTCGCATCGTACCACTCGATTGCCTTTTTCCCGTAGTGGCAGCTCGCCAAGTCCGGCCAGAACAGCACAGGTCTATTTTGTTGCTTTAGGAATGGTAGCAGCCGCTTTCCAGGCACTCCTGGGTGTACATCTCTTGATTGATGGTTCCGGTAGTAATGAAATTGCCGCTTTTTAGACCACACGTGCATATGGCCTGGCAGACGAGATATGTGTTTCGGGAACTTTGAAAGTTTGAAAATTTCAACCACCTTCCCTTTTCCTGTCCCGGAAGCTGCTTGAAATCCGCCTTCACATAAGTTTCGTCGTTACAGCTTTCGGGACCGCTGCTTTGCCGACGTGTTTTGTGTGTCTCGGTTCGCCATCGACGTCAACTTAAACGTCGACAACCCGGCTCGTTTTTTGGCCCGCTGCACAGTAGTATGGGAGTCATTGAGCTTGCCAGCGACGTCCCGGATCTCGGTTAGGATTCCGCTTATATTTCACCGCCACCTTCTTCGTCTTCGCTGCCACGTCCGGATTACGATTGCCACCGCTTCCAGGCTTCCTGGCGGTCGACGGACGCTCCCCGAACACTTTTAAAACGTTTGTCACGGTCGATTTAGCCAAATCCAGCAATTTTGCCAACTTGGCGTGTGAGACTGTCGGATTCTCGTGCTGCGTGAGTGAAATTTTGACCCGCTGCTCCTCTTGCTTGGACGTCATTTTGAAACTGGAGAGCAAACGGTGAAAACTCATCATAGCAACCATTGTATATACACTCAACTTCCAAATGCAGCATTTCAGGTTGTTTTAATGCATTTTTAACAGAAATACACCAATTTGAAGTTGACCAATTTTAGCGCGTTCCAGACTTTATAATTGACAAGTAAAATCATACTCTATTCTCAGGAAGAATCGATCCTAGCCTCTTTAAGAATGGTCTTGATTTAAAGTTGTGCCTTTATCGACTGAGCTAAGGGAGGTCCAATATCAGAGTCTAGTTCGATGCTTAGCTAGTTAGTTCCATGCAAATATACTCAGCCTTGTGTTATACCGAAATTTAAAAAAAAAGTAAGAGGTTGTGTCCAATATACGACCGTAGATTTGACGTAGGATTACGTGCTCGGTATCAATATAAGGCGACTGTGTTGGGAAAGCCACTGCTGGCAAAGAATCGGTGATAATTTTTATCACCATTGTAACAGTTCAACATTTGTTTAATTTTCAATAGTGACCTATTGATAATTGATAAAGTGTTTATTCTTGCGGATTTGTAGGGATATTTCCAATCGATTGGCTTGTTTAGAATTAAAATCCATCCTCTATTGACAGAGTTATTAGTGGTTAAAACCTGACCTCTTTTCGTAACGCGGTCGATTTCGGGTGTTTTGAAATGGCACCCAAAATATGTTGGCGAAAGACGTAATCCTACGTCAAAAATACTTTGCTCCCCCAAAATTGGCGCCAATGTCTTACCATGAGCTCTTCTCCAAAGATGCAGACCAGGGCCACTAAGACGGGGGTGTTGGCAATTCTGGCAGGTATCTGAAACGTATAACAATAAATATAATAAATTTGACATTAAATATTTATAAATCGTGTGTGATATCATCTGAGCAAACATTAATTTAATACGTTTAAGGAGTATTTACGGAGCGAACAGCCGACCAAAGACCGGACACGCTGCCAAAGTAGAGGCAGGGTGAGTCGATTTTCCCTAGATTTTTCTTTGCAGGCACATAAAACGGGGACGGGGCGGCTTCTCACTGGTTTGCTCAGACGGACAGATGAGTCCGCACGCGGGCTGCCGATCGGCAAACGGTGCGGTTTTTATTTTAAAAAATGTACAAAGAAATGAAACGTTCTTTCCCCAAGGATCATCATTTCTTCCTCGCTCTGCCTCGCATTGCGGCTTGGGGAGGCTCTCTTCGCACGTTGTATTTATCTTACATAATTAATCCTAATGGGACGGTAGGTACCGACGCGACGTATGAGCCAAACAAAAACATTCACTCGGCTAGGGACGACGAATGGAGACCTATAATTTCTATGAACCATGGTTATGGGTATTGCTCACGGGAGTAACCACAGAAGGGGGATAGGTAAACGTGCACACATAGTACACACCGGTGATTATCGGTTACGGAACCGGAATTACATATTAGAGCGATGGAATTACAGCGTTATGGGGTCTATGTTTGAGTAAGCTGTAATGGGATGAATGTTTGATTTTCTCGAGAATGTTTTTGACGGGTAGGGGGTGCTGAACGCCCTTAGCCCAGTCGGTAAAGGCGTAGCTACATAGAAAGACCATGCTGGAGGTGGCTGGGTTCGATTCCCGGTCCGGTCTTGGAATTTTTCGGGTTGGAACATTTCTCGACTTCCCTGGGCATAGAGTATTTGCCACACAATTATACTAATGCAAAAATGGCAAAGGCATAGATAGCTCTCAATTAATAGCTGTGTAAGTGCGATAAGCAATAAGCTTGAAATGCGAAGAAGAAGAAGAAGAGTGTTGAACGGCTTACATTTGTAAAATTCTCGATTAATTTTTCAAAAAGATGTATCTGATTTTGTAAACAATGATTCAAACGTCAATTTGTCGAAACTATAAGAAATTCCACACAAATTAAATACACCATATAGTTGGGGAAAGATTAGCCTTTCTGGTGGTGGGTCTCAAAACAAAAAAATGTAGGTTCTGGAAAATGTCTATAGTTTAAGGGTCATTAAGGTAGACATTCGTAATCATCAACCTATTCACAGTGAACTGGTCACTACATCGCCCGAACTCATAAACCTCCGTCTGCATGCAAATGTACCTAATAGCGGCAAAGTAAAAGCTTGCATAAAAGATCAGCGCACATCGGCAAATAAATATTCCTCGAGATAATAAACAGTTTCAACAGAGTCATCAAATAGCGACTGCGAAGTCCTTTGCTGTTCCCGAATGGAAGGTTCGCATGGTATGTAGAAAGCAAACAAGAGAAGAGCACTGCTGCACGAAAATCAAAAATCACTAGTTAGGTTCGGTACGAAGTCGAGCATCGATGACAGAGTCTGCTATCAGCTACAAATTGTTTTTGGTCCATCGATCACTGGTGGGAGCGATGCTTTCGAGCCAACTGAGGGAAAACTAGAGTGCACTATAGCTATCATCCATCCATGCAAACGAGTGTGGGTGGGTGATTTAGGATATTTCACTGTGGGGTAACGAGAGGGGGAATTTATGTGAACATCATGACTCTTTTATCTGCTACAGTTGTCCCTCGCGCTGCTGAGGGGTGTCCCGAGTAAAAAGTATCGCTAATGTATCTCGTCCACTCTGAAAGAGTGGAGCGATCTATTCCCTTTCGCATCGGGCACCCATCGCAAACAGCATCCGCGCGGAACGTATCGATGAAATCTCAATCACCAATCGATGATGCTACTTTGGTAGTGCTGCCGCAGTTGCCCGCTTACGACCACGTCCCCCTGAATGATGATGACGAAGACGACCAACGACGACGATGAAGATGATGTCTTAACCGAAATGCAAAGTGACTGACTGAAGTGTGGTGAAATGAATCTTCTTGGCTGTGAGGTTTCGACATCAACTTACAGGACGAAGTGGGAGGGGGCGGTGAAGCATGTCAGCGAAATCGTCTTCGATACAGAGCGGGTTTTGGGGGCTTTTGAAAGAGTGCATATATAAATCAGTCGCTGTTTGTTTTTCTATTGTGCTTGACGATGGGAAGTGCGCAACACATTGCCCTGCAGGGGCTTTGAGATCAATTTATAATTTATGGGCTTCTCTGGTTCGGTAGGTAAGTCGGTAGTATGTGAGTGTTGTTCACTGGGATGTTCAAAAGCAGTTCCACGGTAAATATTCGAGATGAAGCTTCGATTTGGATGAAACTTAGAATAGACTTTCGATATGATTTTGTATTCTCGAATTTTCCACAAAGTTCTAATCTATTTTTATACTTTCGTATTTAATGTTCAAACAAAATGTACTGATTTTTCACGTTTGAGGGCAAGATGCTGAATTCTCTTTTAACGCGAGTTATACTTTATTAAGTTATTGCCCCGGAAGCGGCTGTTATTGTGAAGCTATCATGTGCTATCAGCTATCAGCTGCCATAAGTAAATTTCAACAAATCCCATAAATAATTATCCTACTGATTATTTGATGTTGTGTTTCACAATTATATGAATTTGATTATTTGGTTCAATAAATAATTTAACAAATAATTTTCTACTAAAAGAAGTGGACGAACTTTGACGTTTAGTATAGAGGACGTTTCAAATATGTCGTGCACAATATTTTCAAGTTGTTATGTTAACCGTCCTTTTATTTCACGCGTCTTTCCATACTTATCATGTAAGGTCCCTCCCCACTTATTGTTCCCTCTGCATATCGTTTTACTCCATTACTATTGAGAAATTATGAAGTAGGGTTTTTGATCTAATTTCCGTCCTACTAAGCACAACCCGCACTTTACCTCTCTTTTCTGAACGAGTTTGAGCGAAATATGGAATATTTCTGTCAAAGATGACTTCTAAATTTATTCACCTTTCCATACGTACCGTTGGATTTGATAAAGAGTCACAAATTGTTGAGATATTGTTTAAAATCTAATACTGCTTCTTGATTCTAAATTCGTTCTACGAGTTTCAATTCCGTCCTAACGCATTGAAACGCCATTAGATTTCCTTCGTCCTACGGATAAACGTAGAAAAAGGGGATTCGCTAGGAGCGCTTCTTTTGTTATGAGAACAATGAGCGTAAATATACATACAATTCGCTCTAACAGGATTTATGCTAATGCTAATGAACTAACGCATCGGAACAAACCTATTATTGATTTGTGCATGGTGAAATCATTAATATTATTGATCTTTCCTGATCAATAGAACGGAAATGGGCGATTACGACGAAGTAGCGCTCTACCCTATTCGGTTTGGATACGGTCATTCTTGTTTTCATAGCAAGGAACCGATTTTAATAGAAATGTCCCTTCGAAGAGTTAGAGCACCCTCTAATGGCACGCCCGTTTGTCAGTCAAAATCGGATTCCCAAGTAACAAAATCAAAAAAAAAAAAGGCCGCCGATATTGACCATGCATCAGTACCCTAGTCTCAACCACTTCACCAATTTCACTGATGTGCATTACATAAGCATTCTCTCATACACACACCACAAAAACGTTTATGTCCGCACATCGTTTGCTTCAGCGTGTAAAAAACATCGTTCGTATTCAAGTGCAGCAAACAGGCGCTGGCGTTGGAAATAATGAATGATATTAAAAAGAATTATAAAACGGAACAATTCAAGCTCGAACCATGAACTTTGCGTGTATCGGACTAGCATGTTCACCTCTCGTCTGTACCCAAGTAATGTTGCAAGTTTTATCGAGGTTTTTAAGCACTCTACAGGTCTAAATCATGGTCTACAGAGCCCGCATAAAACCCAAATTGTTACTTGGGTTATTACTCTGAAAGGAGTGTAGTAGACTGCCAATGAATGTATGGGAAAAAATTGACCATCAAATTTCGCTAACAAACCATATACAAAATGTATTGCCTCGAAAAATGACCCTATGCAAAGTTTGAGCTCAATCGGACATGATTTAGGGGTGGCGCAAACGCGTTAAAGTTTGACTTTTTTCACTCTCGAAAATCTCCCAAGGGGGGTACATGAAATTTCGGAAATCAAAAATTTTTTTTTGATGCCAAATGTATTAAAAAGGCATGAAACGTCGAGATTTGGTGTTATCTAGAAATTTTTTTTTTTCAAAAATCGACTTTCTGGGACTTAGAATTGTTTCATGAGTTCTAAATGGAATATAGAAGATTGATGAGTCGGCTACTAAAACTGTTCACAATTGTCTCCAACCTGCTTATATATCGAATTAAACCACCATTTAGGATCTAATACGAAATAATTCACTAGGGTGGTCCAATTATTCTTCATTAGGGTGGTCCAAAAATCAAAATAGGTATGTAAAAACCATTACTTTTTATCAAACGCATGAATCTGAAAATATTATCATGTTGTGTTTTGGAATTTTTAAGAATCCAAACTTCAAAACATTTGATGATATTACTTTTTAGTATCTGAGACCACGTAAAATAGAAGCATAGACAGACATAAATCGTAGAATAATTCCGAAAATTGTACAGGACAACCGTTAGTGCTGTTTAGTTTACAGTACAATCTGACGAAAGTACAATGACTTTTTAACACATCCACCTAAACCGGGACAACCCTTTATATGTGTTTCTTTTAAATTCCTACCCTATAGAGGTGCCAAAAAAGTACCCGCATAAAGCATATTGTTTATCTGGCTTCCTTTTGGGTATTACCCAAGTAACAATACTGTAATCATTTGGCATCCACTCTGATTTATGATGGTTTTATAATGGCAATGAATAATCCATTTAGTTTAAATACAGCATTTCGCAGTGTAACACGTTCCTGCTTAGTAGTTCAACTTTTCGCTGTTTTAAAAACCTTTTACAGTCTGTCGAGAAGTCAAAAACTGTCTTGTTTTAAAATTAAATTTAAAGTTGTTCTCAATCCCACCATAAAACTGTTCTTTAAATCAATCATAAACTTCATTAGCAATTTTTTATTAATGTCTTGATAAAATACTCTATAAACCTGTTCTATCATTATAAAAGCAACCATAAAACCATTAAGTTTTAAATGACAGCAAATGGCATATATTGTTGCCTTTTAGGCTTAACACTTATATATCATACAATCTCCTCTGCTTACAAATTGAATTTTAAGGATGGATCCTCACAGTGAATAAAAACCAAATATATATCGAAGGATAAACGAAGTTGGAAGAAAAATTCAAGCGATGCTAACGACCGAAGGGAGGTTGATTTCAGTAAAATTTAGTTCTTTAGAAGAACCAGCACGTCCGGCGGAACGGGTACAATCAACGACTGAGCATCTGGTGGAGAAGAGAGAAGTGAGCGTGGTCCTCAAATTCATAAAACTTTGTCAAAACAGCCTGAAAACAGACCAGCCTTCTCCAGACCTTGCGAATAGATGAAGATCGGAATAACTTGTATCAGTACCGACAGCAAACCACTGAAACTGTCAGTTAGCGAACACTAGTTGGTTTCCGATCCATAGCTGTGATTTTATTCGGTGAAAGGGTCATCACTTGGAAAAAAATAATTCAACTGTACATTTCTGCATCGTTTGATGGTGCAATTCCAGAACCATCCGGAAGAAGGGGATCTTTTCGGGAATTATCGAGGTTACAGTAGTGCGAAATGCGAAATGTTGTGAACACTTTCTTAGTAACTGCTTCCAAGCCATCGGGAGATAATCGCCTGGAAGAACGCTGAATCTCACAGCGCAACTATCGAAAGATAAATAAACTTTGACGTTTAACTTTTGCAGGCAACTTTGCCTCCATAAATGCTGAGATAAATCTGAACGGGTTAAGATCAAGCAAAATGGCTTTAGATAAATACAATTCAGCCTGCAAGTTTTCTTCATTAAAGCCATTTTACAACCTAAGGATTTTGTTATGGATTTCTTAAAAGCAAAACAACTTTTTCACAAATGACTCATGAAAATCAACTTTTATGCCACCGCCATGTTACAATTAGTTTGCTTGTTTTTTTTACAATCTTCGATTTTCTATCTATATTTCCTTGGATATAACTATATTTTGGTAAATTTAGCAATGAGCGAACATTTAAATGCGAAAATCATAAAAAAATAACTCGGCCTAGCTCGATCTGAAAAATAATTTATTTTATTCAATGTAAAATAATTAGTCAAATCGACGTTTTACGAGAGCGGACCTATTTTTTTCGATGTTTTCATGTGCACTTCACATGACATTTAATAAGGCACTTAAAACTAGGCCACATAATGAGAACTATTGTAATAAATTTGGATATGTATATTTTATACCATCAGTTTCTATTTTAATTATTTTGATAAGATCGGATTCATAAATCCTTTTCTATCTTGATTGATGCTTTCCTAGTGGATTTAGTAAGCGGCTAGGGGAAATGGCTGGGAAAGGGTTTTAATTGTTGCTAAATATCTTTTGTTGTAGTTTTCAAATGGTTCTCAATGCGTTCGTCATACAACCTTTTGCAGTAAATCAATCTTGAAGAGCTTCGAGAATACACCCTTCAGAACCTTCTTCAGGGTGGGCCAACTAGACATATTCTAGTCTTAATGAGATTTTGGTGGATGCATTAATGACAAGATAGCCTTGACCAGGGTTTTATGAATGTTGTTTTATAGTTGCTTTGTAGTATTTCATAAAACTTAAAATGTTACTTGGGTAATTAAAAAACACACACTAACAGTGTTCCCAAGTACTTATTTCTACGTAAACTTTTCTACCTTGGCTTTTTCTACCTATGCTTTAGTAAAGGATGCGATCTGAGGATGTATGATCAATCAGTAGTGCGTTTGAAGAAGACAACAAGCAGAGAACTGATAGAGAATAGTACGACAGTTTGTTAAAAATGGTTGACATTTGGCTAGTTGGAGAATATCCGCCGTCGTTCGGCCATTCTGTTAACTTGCCGACGTGTAGTGAAGTTTTTCGTAAATATATGTTTCATTTGCGTGCTGAAAAAAGAGTTGTAAGCTTAGTGCCTTTCTAACAATAAAGGAATTAAGGGATGCTTGGAAGAAAAAAAATCTTAACACATTTGGTAAATGACAAACTGTTGCTATTTTTCAGTACCTGGAAAGCCTTATTAAACTTAGAATGGCTAAGAAAGACTTCGAAAAAAGGAACACATTTCATGGATCATTGCGGAGTTTGTTTGATATCGGGAAGAATTTTAAGGCAAAAACCCGTGAAGAAAAGCTGAAGTGCTTTACCGGCCTAATGGAACGGATAGCCTCGACAGAACTGAAACTATCCGTAAAAATAAAGTAGTGGTCTGGAAGAAGTGAAGCAGTAGTTTCCAAAGTGTAGTGAATTGCTGCCAGTTCAGCCACATACACAGAACAAGGAGCTTCAAGTTTTCGAGAGGCGCTATGAAATTCATTAAATACACCAAAACCAGCGGACTCTTCTATTAGAGATCCATCTGTGAAAAACGTTCTTGCAGAATCAACATGGCCAAACTTTGCAGCGTATAATGACGGAGCAATCATAGGACGATGATGCTCTGGAATTCCGCGGATTTCCTGCGTCATAGATAAATCAAAATTCACTGAATTGCCGAAATCGGAGAAGACTACACGATTGGGAATATTTCTTGAAGGGCTGACATCCTGTGTTAAATAAAGGTAGTACAAAGTCATGAAACATGTTTGAGGATTTAGCTCCAGAAAAACATTGAGAAATATAACGCATCACTTTCAGAAATATTTCACTTCGCAACCGATGAACCATTCTGACGGCCATATGAGTACCCAAGTAACCATATAGTTGCAATATAGCTTGTGTATTCTTACTTTGCTTGACTATGGTTAGTTGGGGAATCTGATGAAACTGTCACTTCTTGAAACTGATCCCTTTTGAATTTCTTTCATGCTCTTTTCGCACACGGAGCGCTCGGTGGAACAGCGACTTTGGACGTGAGCCTCGTCCCACATCACCATGGAAATTCATTTCAATTCAATGAAACCGACCGAAAAAGGCGGAATCATATTAGAACCAACCAAGGACGATCTACGGAAGGAAATTGCCGATGAAACACGGAATGAAATACGAAGCGTTAGAGAAAAAGTCCAAGGGATTCCAAAAGAAGTAATCAACGACGGCGGAAAAGCAGAATATGGTGAGAGCTTTCCAATTATTAAAAAAATATATATATATCAAAACTAAACTAAATACATCCCAGGTTTGAAAATATATATTTTCAAACCTGGAAGCGTTTATGTAATACCAATATCCATTTGATAACGGTGATGCATACATGCGGGGCTTATTGTAAGTGAAAGTAACCTCGGAATGGGCGTGACTCTCCAGACATTCTGAAATGGGTTGCTGGATCTGCAATAGAGCTATCACCTTCTAACTCCCGGACTAAAGCTGTCTACAATGGCCATAATCATCACAAAACGACAGCCAGGCTGGGTCAGTGTACTCGCCTAGTACATCCGAAAGAGCTTCTCCAAAAACAGGTACGTTGTGATGTTTTACTAATGTTTTTTTTTTTTTTTTTTAGATTATACACCTATTACCATTCATATTAATATATTTTGAACGTTCTAGGTTCTCCAAAACCAGCTTTGACACGTAAATCGCAACTGATACGAGTTGTTACAGTTGAGGTAGCTGCTGCATTAGACCGCTGTAAAGTGAGTGATCGAAATGCTGTGTTTCTAATATCATCGATCGTTAAATCTGATTTGGTGTAGCTAATAAGGAAATATATGGCAAAGTATAAAACAAGTATGTTTTCATCTTTTCAGGCAGATGTTCCTCTTGTGTAAAACTCATGATTCCCAAAAAAAAAACTGATTATCGCAATTTAAGATATTTTTACAATTGATTTTAGGAATTTCTGATGAAAAGTTGTGATTTTTCATATATTTTTGAATTTTTGGACCACCCTAATGAAGAATAATTGGACCACCCTAGTGAATTATTTCGTATTAGATCCTAAGTGGTGGTTTAATTCGATATATAAGCAGGTTGGAGACAATTGTGAACAGTTTTAGAAGCCGACTCATCAATCTTCTATATTCCATATAAAACTCATGAAAAAATTTAAAGTCCCAGAAAGTTGATTTTTGAAAAAAAAAAAAAATTTTTCGAGATAACACCAAATCTCGACGTTTCATGCATTTTTAAGACATATGGCATCAAAATTTTTTTTTTGATTTCCGAAATTTCATGGACCCCCCCCCCCCCTTGAGAGATTTTCGAGAGTTAAAAAAGTCAAACTTTGACGCGTTTGCGCCACCCCTAAATCATGTCCGATTGAGCTCAAATTTTGCATAGGGTCATTTTTCGAGGCAAGGTCGGTAACGGTAACATTTTGTGTATGGTTTGTTAGCGAAATTTAAAATTACCATTTTTGCTGGCAGTCTAGTGTGTAGGCTAAAGACGTACATATAAGAAGCGTTCATCGATTTCGTCTGCCCTTTCTGTTGCAACATAGCAAGCCTCAATGTTCACACTTGCGTGCAGGTACGAATTATCACATTCGATATGCAGAGTACGCCTGAGTTCGAAAGGTAACACGCGCGTTCAATGAACGTGCACTGAAGAAATTGAAACTCAAGCTCAACGCCGTCTATGTTTCGTGAAGGCTGAATTCAAGTATTCAGAGCACACACAGAGAAAAAAATACCCTAAATTTAAGTTCTTTTTACTTAATTTTGGGTAATTTATTGATTTGCATCCCACTCTCACTTTTTGTTGTTGTCAATACAATCGACAGCGTTACGAAAAGTGGAAAGGTTGTGACCACTGATAACTCTGCCAATAGCGAATGGATTTCAATTCTAAACAAGCCAATCAGTTGGAAATTTTTCCACAAATCTGCTACAATGAACACTTTATCAATTTTCACTAGGTCACTATTGAAAATTACACAAACGGCAACTGTTGCAATGGCGATCAAAATTATCACCGATTGCCTGCAAAAAAAAAAAGCGCTTTCCCTAACACAGATTTCAATATCGAATTCCATCCGGTCTCGCCGAACGGTGCTTATTTAATCACCGTGTGCGATGGTGTCTAGTCGGTTGCAGTGCTTTCGTCGCGTGGCGTTGAACATTGTTCTACAGTACACAACGAAAGGCTGCCCGAAAACAGTGAGCTGCAGCCCACATGAGCGTCCATTTACCGAAGAAGGAGAAAGAAGCCGCACCGCTACTGATCGGATTCAGTTGCTCGTCGAGGACTATCATACATTATTTTTGTTTAAGAGCTCTTTGATAATGTACCCAGCAATCAAACATTTGTGGTCAACAGTAACAGTATTGAAGTGGTATATACACATTTTCGCATTGACCGAATACCCCATGATCTTGTCAATTAACCCGAAACACTTTGAATTAAGATAAGGTTTTCTCCAGGATGCTAGAAAAAAGCAAACAAATTTCTAATTTGTATGATTGATTGCGAATATATCACGATTGGAAAATTTTGGCAAGATATCCAATAAATTTTCGCTTTTTGATCAAATGAATAAATTAAAAATTCCGTCCGTTTTGTACACGCAAATGCGTAATTTTGGCATCAGAAAACGAGGCGTTTCCGTGCTGGGAAAAAGTGGTTTTCGTAACACAGTCACCGAATATTGATACCGAGCACGTTATCCTACGTTGAATCTGCGGTCGAGCCTTGGATACAACTTCTTATTTTTTTTGAGATTTTTTTTTTATTTAATTGCTCACTTCCGATGCTTTTTTTTAAATGATTTAGCATGTTATACACAATAATAGCATGCAAATATATCTAAAACAATAGAATCCATGGCATCAACTACAACAAACTAACACATCGTCACAATCGCGCATAGCCAAAGGCCCCCAAACGGACAGCAACTCCGAACTAGCCAGGCGTCGTGCAGATCGCCGCCCTTATGCTCGTTCGGTTCCGACTGCCAAACTCCGATCACAAGCCTCGACCTGCAAGTGTTTATTAAATTATCAAAAATCTTAATGGTCACGTGAGTGCATAAATTTTCTCGTTACGTGTCGGCGGCATCGCTCTGGTCTGGTTTGGTCTGGAGCCGGGGTCAATCGATACTCCTCCCTTGTCGGACCTTATGTTTATGTTATGTTTTTTTTTCTGTCGCTGCTTCTCCTCGTCGGGTCCATTCCGCCATCGTACACAAACATTTATTCTCACATGATTTTTCCACCACACCGCGCTTATCGCTGATTAATATGTGAAAACAGTACTCGCGGCGGGCATCGTCGGGTGAGCGCGAAAACGAAACGAGGAGAGAGACTTAGACCCAACCATTATCGAGTCGCTGGGTATAATGAAAGCGTCGGATTTTCGTACGATTTTTTAATGGTCATGTGTTGTTGTTGCTGAGGACGAGTAGAGCGAGTGCTACAAAATGCTAAATGGGGTTCGTGTCCGGTTGGTGCGAGGTCGGTAACGTCTCGGACTCCGGCTCGGTCTGGATCGGGGTGTGATGTTAATCAAACATTCGTTACCGCCAGTCGGCAAACCAGTGTTTAAGGATGGATAAATAATATTTGACATGTAATAAAATAAATACTATGCAATTAGAGTTTATGATTTATGCTGCTTTAATAAAGCTGCGCGCGCAAAGTTATTCTGGCGGTGCGAAACGCACAATTTAAGACTTGCTCGACGCTGAGGAGAAGGTGCCAACAGGATGGTTTTTCTGCTGCACATTGGAGATATGTGTATTATTAGTGAAGATGTCTGGCAGTTACGGAGGAAATTAACAACATAATCATTCCAGTTGCTTTGTAAAGAGCACAGGATGAGCTGGGTTGGGGGTAATCGAGCGATGTCCATTGTCTTTATAGAAAATATTGGGCTAAAGTTAAAGAAGCTATGTTTCTTCCTTCAACCGGTCTTAAAATGCCATGCGATAAAGCAGTTGTCATGTTCTCATTATTATGTGACAGCCTGGCATAAAATAACTGGCAAACTTTCGCATAGTTGTCCATTAAACAGTGCTTCACTACTGCAATGGGCAAATAAATCGTGTATGCATTCACTACTTTGTATCTACGAGACAAACCAAACACGAAAGCCCAAACCACAGTCCGCAGACTTTTCTCGAGTGCAGCAACAACGGCAAAGCCGAGAACCGGGTGAAGTAGCACACGGAGCACACAGATAAACCACAAAACACATAATCCACCAGTGGAGGAGTTATGAAAAGAGGAAATCTTACCATATTTCACATAACATACTTCTCCGTTGGACGGTCTCCGTTTGCAAAGTGGCAATCATGTTTGTCTACCTCACCTCACCGTCCGCTCGCCACAGTTATCATCCATAAACCATCATCCGATTCTCGTAGTCAACGAACGAACGAACGACCGTCTTGAAGAAAACTTCAACCGGCTGACACTTCCTCGGGGGCATTCAAGGGGAAAATCATAAGCAAACCGTGCTCCAACTGCACTCCCTCCCTAAAAAGTAAGAATAAGCAAACTAGCACACTTCTGCAGAAGCCAAATCTCCAAAGGGATCATCACCCGCCACATCATCTACCTACATCATCTTCGTCATCTCAGCCGCTACGACGACGGTGAGCAGCCCTGCAAGTCGACTCACTTATCCGCAAAAGGAACGATTTGTGCAGAAACATCTGAGATTTATGAAATAATATATGATATGATATGATAACGTTAAATAAATGAACTACCTCTCCGACTGCGGACTTAGATATCTACAGAAGCGTCAGTATAGGTACTGGGTGTCCCATGGATACGGAAAGAAATGCTGCAGTGGAATCGTGAATGGTTTCAGCTTTCCTCTGTTGGATCACGATGCGTGCCTTGCTTACCTATACCATTGTCCTTTTTTGTGTCGTTTGAAGGGATAGCTCTTTGGAATGTGTTTTCGATCCCATTTGGATGATCACACTACAATATGCTAAACCTTTTCTACAGTTTAGAATATTGGTGTTTTTTTATTGCTAAAATTTTTTAAAAAAATAAGAGATTGTATACAAGACATGACCGTAGATTTGACGTAGGATTACGAAAGGTAGTTATGATGTAACAGCAAAAGTACAGTAATTATTACTCGGAAGCAATTTGAGAATTTTGTTTGTGAGGTGCTTTGTCGATGTTCATGTAGGACAAGTTTCAAGTTCTTACTCTTTAGTTTATTCTTTTATTAGTCATTTGTGGTCCTGAAAAAAGCCGATGGGTTGGAAACTAGTTAAGAACAATACTGTGAACATTTTTCCTCGATGTTTTTGGAAATGATAGCAGTTCGGAAATGAAATATGTAGGGGAAATGAATGGAATGTCGGCCTAAATGCCCGTAATTTGTGCCCATACATAAATTCAGCAATCGACTAAATTTTCAATGGCGACCAAAAATATCCATTAGTACCGTCCCAATGACGCGTTCATGACGGAGATAGAATTGAAAATAGCAGATTTCTAGCGATGGGTCTTAGATTAATAGGCCAACATTAGAGCCATTTCCCCTATAAGGGAAAACACATCAATCACAGAATATGAGCCTACCGGACAGTACCGGACGGTACCTACGTTTATACTTTTTGATTCATATTTTAAGCCCCTTCTATTAACCCTCCGTTACTCGCGCTGTTGTACTTTGTACAACACACATGAGTTTTCCATTGCCAAATTTTCAAAACTTGTTTGCAAAACTATAAGCGAAATTTTGCAAATCTTCAGGGAAATTTGCATAACTTCAGACAAGTCCAAGAATCTACAGTGAAATATAAAATATTTCACAGAAGTTTGGAGATCCCCGAAACATTATTCAACATCAGAAAAGTTCGTAGATCTTCAGAACAAAGTTACAGAACTTTGAAAAAAAAATACAGGATTTCTGAAGTTCGGCGCTTAAAAAAAAAATATTTACACGATTTCAGGAAAATTTTTAGATCTTGAGGGAGACATTTAAAACTTCAAAGAAGCTCAAATATTTTCAGATAAATGTTGACAACTTGAGGTAATCTTCAACGAAATTTTCAAATCTTCAGGGTAACCCGAGAGGAATTTACAAAACATCAGAGAAGTTTGCAGATCTACTGAGAAATTTATTGAGCCTCAAGTTTTTATTTGTAGATCTCGGGAATAGAGCTACGGAGCTTAAGACAACTTTACAGAACTTTAAAGATATTTGCAGGAATTTGACAGAAAGTTTCACAGTTTCACACAAATGTGAGATCTTCAGAAAAATTCGTTAAATGTCAGAAAAGCACCTCAATTCCAAAAACAAATTGCAGGGAAGTACAAAAGTACAATATTTTGCAGAACTCCATGGAAGTCGGAAATAGATAGATCTAAAGAACTTCAGAGAAGTCCGTAGACCTTAAAAGAAGTCCGTAGACCTTAAGAGAAGTCTGTAGAACGTCAGAAAGTTCGTACGTTTTTAGAAAAAAATTGCAAAACTTCAGCAAAACTCACAGATCTTCGGGAAAGTTCGCCGATCTTTAGATCAAGAATCCACAAAGAAATTTAAAGAATTTTAGAAAAGTTCGGAGATCTACTGTGAAATTTATGGAACTTCAGGGCAGTTCGTAGAACTTTAGAGCAGTACTTCAGAAAACTTTACAGAATTTGAAATAAATTTTAGGATCTTCAGAAAAGTTCAGAGGATAGATCGTAAATCTACTGAAAAATTAGCAGATGTTTAAATAAATTTTCAGAATTTTACTGTGGTTCTTGGATTTTAAAAGACATTTACAGAACTTCAGGTTAGTTCGCTGATCCTTAGAGATATTTGCACAGCTTCAGAAAAATTAGAAAAACTTCAGAATACTTCCTAAAACTTCCGGAAAGCTCAAAAATTTCTTTTAATTCTTTTGAAAATTGTACAGATGTTCAGAGATATTTGCAGATATTCATTGAATCATGAAAATCTGCAGAGAAAATTACAGAACTGTCAAGAAGTTTGTAGATTATTAGAAATTTTGTGAACATCAGAGATAATTGTTGATCTTCAAGGATCTTAAATCTTCAGGGATTCAGGAGCTTTGTAGATTTTTAGGAAAATTTGCAGAACTTCTGAAGAACACACAGAACTTCAAAGAAATCTGTAGAACTACCGAGAAATTAGCAGATTGTAAGGAAAGATTGTTGATCTTTAAAGAAATTTTACCAGAGAACAGAAACAAAATTTCAGGGACGTCAGAAGGTTTGAAGACCTTGCAGAATTGAGTTGTTAACAGAAATTTTCAGAACTCAAGGAATCTTGTATATCTAGTGAGAACTTTTTCCACTAGCTTGTCTAAAATTGGTATCGACATCCTGGCGAAGTTTTAAAATCCATTTTCATCTTCATATCGCAACTCTTGATGGACAAGATGAGCCAGATCCCTGCCGGTGTTACTCCTGAGCAACCATTTCCTACTCCACAAAGTTCACCTTCTCTTCCTCATTTCTTTTAAAATAATAGAAGCAAATACGTCTGCCGAAACTAGAGCAATTTTCCGGTAATTCATGATGGAAGTATTTACTTTTGATTCCTGATACAGTTTTGTTTTGAAATCTAAATTGGCAGTTCTTTCGACATGTGCAAGCAGTGTGAACACCAGCAAACAGGGGGGTTCGACAAAGTGTGTCGAAAGTAAATTCGAGCTGATTTTTCATTATGGCGGCAGTTAAAATCAGACCATTTGCCGGCACCGGTGGTGTAGTGGTAAGCGTGACTGCTTTCTCACCCCAATGGGTCTGGGTTCAATACCAGTTGAGGTCGGTGGGATTTTTCTTAGGCATAAAAATCTCTGGTCACGTCTTCCTTCGAAAGGGAAGTAAAGCCGTTGGTCCCGGCCCATGTGTGTTTGATGAATGGGTGCGATATCCTACGCAGGAGTGGAAGCTGCCTTCCTGCACACTCGATTGCCGTCAATGGATGGCAAACGATGTCCGTCGGTGATTGGCGCTAGATTGCGGAACAGAAACCGACGTTAAATAAAGGAAAAAGTAAAAAAATCAGACCAAGAAATCAGTATAGTATATACGTGCCTTTCTCGCATATTCAATACATGTATACTTCTCGCATATGCTATATCTCGAGATCCTGATCAGATAAAAAGTTACTGTCTTGAACAAAGTTGTTCAGGAGGTTTAAGCCTAGAGTTTGTGAGAAAATTCTGAACTACTGTTCACCAGCCAAAAGACTTTGACCTCCTGAACAACTTTGTTGTAGACAGTAACTTTCTCTGATTAGGATCTCGAGATATAGCATATGCGAGAAGTGTACATCTATACTAACGCCACGTGGTGAGAAAATTCTTAGCTAATGTTTACCAGCCAAAAAGGCTTTGACCTCCTGAAATACTTTGTCGAAGACAGTAACTTTCTGTCTGGTCAGGATCTCGAAACAAACCACATGCGAGAACGCCACGTAGTGTGAAAATTCTGAACTATTGTGCACCAAGCAAAAGGCATTGACCTCATGAACAACTTTTTCCTAGACAGTAATTTTCTACCTGTTCAGAATCTCGAGCTTAGCTTACTTGAGAATTGAACACGTTTACTAGCGCCATGTGGTGAGAAAATTCCAGGCTACTGTCCACCAGCCAAAAAGTCTTGACAAGTTTGCCGAAAACAATAACTTTCTATCTGGTCATAATCTCGAGATATATCACATGCGATAATTTCACATGTATTCTAGCGCTACGTAGTGAGAAAATTCTGAACTACTCTCCACCAGCAAAAAGATTATGATCTCTAGAACAACTTTGCCCAAGATAGTAACTTTCTGTCTGGTCAGGATCTAGAGATTTTCCACGTTGTAACCAATTAAGTCAAATCCCACGTAGTACGGACACCGTTTACGCCGTTTCCATTCACATTTTCTCTATTATCCGCATTTTTTGGGGGTTAACTGTGATAAAAGTTTAGCTTGTTTAGCTGAAGACAAGTTTTTTATAGAATACCCGTTGGTTTCATATCGATTGGTAGCTCGGCTGCAAAATGGCAATGGAAAACTCACACTGTTGTACAAAGTACAACGCGCGAGTACTCGTGTTACAAAAGTTGGCGCGAGTAACGGAGGGTTAAGATAATTTGGCAAGGTTATTTTTTGGCATAATTCTCTTAATAGGAGGGGCTTAAAATTTTCACCAAAATGCATAAAGATCGGTACCGTCTGGCATGCTCAGTGCTTGGTATCAATACTCGGTGACTGTGTTAGGGACAGGCATGGAAAATCATATGCATTCATTTCATACATTCATTTGCCTCTAACTTTTTTCATCAACAGCATTCCGTAAAATGATGTAAAGAACTTTTGTAGGTTTTGTTATTAGCTACAACTTTTGTCAACAAGTCAAATCCGTATCTCTGATGCATGACGAACCAGAGCGAACAGAAGCCACTACTGTTTTTCAGTGAATGTATTTTACATTCACTGAAAAACAGTAACAAGTTCTGCCCGCTTTAGTTCGTGATACATAAGAGCTACAGATTTGAGTTATGAGCAAAAGGGGGACCCCCTCACCATCCCTATCCAAAGGGGGAGTTTGGTAAAGAGAGATGAAAAAACCGATTTGTACCTTCCTTAAAAGTTGTCCTAGTTCGCTATTCTAATATCTATATACAATCTTCACACTGCCGTACTCTAACGGAACTATCAACTCTATGCTTTCATCTACTCCATCTATCGTATAAAAATTACCACTACAGTCTGTTATTTGAAATTAGCATCTTCAACTATCGTAAAACTCGTTGAAACGCCCAGACATGAACCGTATTGGGTCATGCAAGCTGTAGTTCGCAGCACGAGGTCCAAGATGCAGGAAACTCCTCGACCGAAGAACTCGTTTGGGTGCGTAGATTTCGAATTCAGCCAAGATTCCTGGAGAGTCGATATCACCAATAGGTACTTTGGCAGCGAACACGGCCTGACTAATCGTCCGCCTATGTTCTAGTGTTTCAAGACCCAGGAGTTGACAACGATCTTCGTACGGCGGATGGTTCACAGGGACATTCCAAGGAAGGTGACGAAAGGCATACCGAACAAATTTCCTTTGAACAGATTCAATCCTCGCTATCCAAACTGCTCGATACGGGCACCATACTACCGAGCTGAATTCCAAGATCGATCGCACTAGAGAGCAGTATAGAGCTTTTAGACAGGCAGGATCGCGAAACTCGTCAGTGATCTTGAAAATGAACCCGAGTTGCCTGTTAGCTTTCGCAACGATGCCCGAGTAATGAAGCTTGAATGTTAAGGTTCAGCGTGATTCAGCGTGATTCCTAGGTCACGAACATTATCCACACGTTGCAGAAGTTGGTGATTTATGAATGCCACTGGTTTCAGCTTGCGATGAAATGAGATAATATTACATTTTTGTACATTCAACGTGAGATAGTTTCTTGAGCACCACTCTTCGAAAGTATCCATTAGGTGCTGAAGTCGCAAGCAATCGGCGAAGCTACGAACAATCACATAGATCTTCACATCATCCGCGTAGAACGATCGGCAACCAGTTGGGAGGATCAGTCCGGCCTCATTCATAAAAATCGAGAATAGCAATGGTCCCAAGTTGCTACCTCGAGGAACACCGGAGCTGTTTGTAAAATAGTCCGATTGCTCTGATCCGATTCTAACACAAAGTTCCCGATTGGTCAGATAAGACTTGAACCAACGAGTTAAACCCGAGGATACACCGAGTTTTTCAAATTTAGCTAGCAGTATGGAGTGGTCAATCCGGTCGAATGCAGCCTTAAGCTCTGTTATACAACGTCCATCTGCGCTCCAGCTTCCATACTCCGAAGACATAAAGAAATGAACGGAGCTAGATTTGTTGAAACTGATCTCTTGGGATAAAAACCGTATTGGTCAGGAGAAATGTAATTTCTGCAGCTAGAGAATAATGCGTCGTTGATGATGATTTCGAAAACTTTAGAGCAGGCACTGAGTGATGTGATCCCTCGGTAATTTTCGACGTTTCTCTTGTCTCCTTTCTTGTAGATCAGGAACATGAATGACGATTTCCAACGCGTAGGGAACTCCCCCTGCTGTAATGAAATATTGAACAGCTTCGAAAGCGGTGTTGTAAGCTCTGAACAGCATCGCTTCAGGATGCTTGAGGGTCGAAAAATTGAAAGCATCACTGGGAGTGTCCCTCACCGCTTCAGCAACTTGGGACAACGAAGCCGTAGTGTCATTGAAAATGCTTTTGAAATGTTCTGCCAGAAGATTACATTTCTCAAGGGAATTGCCGGCGATTCTATCACCCAGGTGAATTAAATAATAGACCAGTTTGAGCCTTGATAGCTAGTTGCTTGCGGGAACTGACATCCGATTGATGACCCTGACAAATATCCAAAACATACTGTTTAACAAATTCATTGTGGTCCTGAAAAGGACCGTTTTGTGTTGTTTGGAGCAAGGGTGACGCGCTTGGCATAGATGACCCACAGCAAATCAGGAAGAAACTGAATTCGATCCATAGCGGTGCGGCTTCTTCCTCCTTCTATGGGTGCCCACGTGGGCTCTGCAGCTCACTGCTTGCAGGCTGCCTTTCGTGGTGTACTGGAGAACAATGTTAACGCCACACGCTGATGCTGCTGCTGCTGCTGACATCGACGACCGGACACCACCACACACGGCGATTGAATGAGCACCGTTCAGTGAGACAGGATCGAATTCGATTTTTAAATCTGTGTTGGGGAATGCGCTGTTTGCAGTTAATCGGTGATAATTTTGATTACCATTGCAACAGTTGGACATCTGCGTATTTGTCAATAGTGACCTATTGAAAATTAATAAATTGTTCAATTCAGCAGATTGGTAGATAAATTCCCAATCGTTTGGTTTGTTTAGAATTAAAATTCATCTGCTATTGGCAGAGTTATATGTGATCAAAACCTCACCTATTTTTGTAGTGCGGTCGATTTTGGTTTTTTTGAAATTGCACCCCCAATATGTTGCCGAAAGACGTAATCCTACGTCTAAATTTAAGTAAGTCTGAGATCAGAGTTTCAGTTTCACAGTTTTTGTTCAAAACTCTAAGAGCAGCAAACCAAAATCACATTTTTAACTATTTTTGTACTACACTCAATTCTGTTTTACGTGCTTTCAATTTATTTGGCTTTGCCCTCATGAAGGATGTGAAAACAAGTTGCACTCAATTTGGTTGCAGTTAAAGATCATACGATCAAAATTATGTTGAAAACATCGCATGAAATAATAATTTAGTGTAAAGGGTGTTCCACATCACTGAAAACCGTTGTAGAAAAATACCTAACTGACCGATCCTTTTCAAACTTTCAAACAAAAAAATATAACCCATTAGTAAGCTTTTGGCATATTTATTTTATTCAATTTCAATACCATAACCGTACGCTCGCATCTTACGCTTAACTCCGCTCATTAAGTTCTGTACAACATCTGGCTGCAGCTTCTTCTGTACGGAAACCCACTTTTTCTTCATGTCTTCCTAAAAAAAATCACATTACAGCTTTATAGACGCAATGCATTTGATACAACACACTTTATTTTAAAAATAAGCTAACATAAAAATTACATGCATATTTAAATTCATAGTTGGTGAGTTCGTTCCAATTTTGAAATATTCTAATACATTTATAAATACTGTTTTTGATTCCTTTCTGCTACTTGGTGCGCTAACCTCGATCGCGTTTGATCTACTGTTCAGTTAGTACGGTTGGATAGGTGTGATGCGTTAAAAGTTTATTCAAGTTGAATCTTTATTGGTTTTTAGGGAGTAATATTTGGTGCTGCGATTTAAAGGGTGATACGGTCAAAATTTGGTCAGTATCAACTTGACGTATTTCTTTCAATTTTGCATTTAAAAAACCTGAACGACCCTCATTTTGAAGGTGTGTGTGTGTAGAATGTTGCTCCTATTTTGATTTTGGAATTCACTCTTCAGTTGTCAAAATGCCGTCCAAGCAAGAAGAGCAGCGTATCAAAATTTTGCTCGCGCATCGCGAAAATCCGAGCTACTCGCACACAAAGTTGGCAAAATCGCTAAAAGTTGCCAAAAAAAAAAACCGTTACAAATGTAATTAAAGTGTTTGAGGAACGTTTGTCGACAGCCAGGAAGTCTGGATCGGGGGGAAATCGAGAACCGGAAGCCGCTGAGACGACAAAGAGAGTTGCCGGTAGTTTCAAGCGAAACCCTAACCTCTCTCTCCGAGATGCCGCAAATAAGCTGGGCGTATCGTCTACAACCGTGCATCGAGCCAAAAAACGAGCCGAACTATCGACTTACAAGAAGGTAGTGACTCCAAATCGCGATGATAAACAAAATACGACGGCCAAAGCGCGATTTCCGGAGGCTGTACACGACGATTCTGACGAAGTTTGACTGCGTGGTAATGGACGACGAAACCTACGTCAAAGCCGACTACAAGCAGCTTCCGGGACAGGAGTTTTATACGGCAAAAGGAAGGGGAAAGGTAGCAGATGTTTTCAAGCACATGAAACTGTCAAAGTTCGCAAAGAAATATCTGGTTTGGCTAGCCATCTGTACCTGTGGCTTGAAAAGCAGCATTTTCATAGCTTCCGGGACTGTCAACCAAGAAATTTACGTGAAAGAGTGTTTGAATAAACGTCTGCTGCCTTTCCTGAAGAAACACGGTTGTTCCGTACTGTTTTGGCCGGATTTGGCATCTTGCCATTACGGTAAAAAGGCCATGGAGTGGTACGCCGCCAACAACGTGCAGGTGGTTCCCAAGGACAAGAACCCTCCCAACACGCCAGAGCTCCGCCCAATTGAGAAATACTGGGCTATTGTCAAGCGGAACCTAAAGAAGACCAAAAAAACTGCTAAGGGCGAGCAGCAGTTCAAGGCAAACTGGATTTCTGCGGCGAAGAAGGTGGACAAGGTGGCTGTACAAAATCTGATGGCAGGGGTCAAGCGTAAGGCCCGGCAATTCGGATTTGGAAAAGCGGAAGCCTAACTGAATATTTTTCCTGAATTTTATACTAATTGAACTTGAAAAAGAAATTTAATTTGATTTTTTAAATAAACGATTTCACCGATTTACACGCGTTTTCCCTTGACCAAATTTTGACCGTATCACCATTTAGAATGAGTAAGCAGGCTTGTCTCCTGATTTATCGTTGTTTACAAATAAGTGTTTATTTCATTCTTCATGTAGTTTTGATCTTGTGATCTTAAAAATCAAAGTAAATATGGAGGCATTAAAATTCCAGTTTGCATCCTAAGGAAGAACTAAATAGAAACAATGATCGTTGATTTGATGTAGCATTTAGTAAGGTTACTTACTTACTTACTTATCCTGGTCCGACATCCCTCAGGATTGCACCTGCATCACAATGTTACGCAAATTCACTTGGTCCGTGGCTGCTTGTGTCAAATTTCTTGTCCGTCCCACACTTCCAGGATCCTGCTCCACTTGGTCTAACCATCTTGCTCGCTGTGCTCCTCTTCGTCTTGTACCGGCCGGATTCGAGGCAAACACCATTTTTGCGGGATTGTTGTCCGGCATTCTTAAAACGTGTCCCGCCCATCGTACCCGTCCAGCTTTCGCAACTTTCTGGATACAGGGTTCGCCATAGAGTTGCGTCAGCTCGTGGTTCATCCTTCGCCTCCATTCACCGTTCTCACATATCCCGCCAAAGATGGTCCTAAGCACTCGTCGTTCGAAAAAACCCAGTGCTTGCAGGTCCTCCTCGAGCATCGTCCACGTCTCGTGCCCGTAGAGAACTAACGATCTTATCAGCGTCTTGTACATGGTACATTCAGTACGGAGGTGAAGTTTATCCGACCTCAGGGTTTTGTGGAGTCCGTAGTAAGCACGACTTCCGGCAATAATACGCCGACGAATTTCTCTGCTGCAGTTGTTATCCGACGTCACAAATTCATCCACCACCTCGAACTCTTCTCCGTCGATTGTCACGCTTCTGCTTATGCGAGCCCTATCCCGCTCGGTTCCTCCAGCTAACAGATACTTCACCTTTAATCCAACCTTCTCTGCTTCACGTTTCAGCCTGGTGTACTGCTCCGCCACGGCCTGAAACGTTCCTCCGACAGTGTCCACTTCGTCAGCGAAGCAGATGAACTGGCTGAACTTATTGAAGATCGTGTCCCGCATGTTAAAGCCCACACGTTTCATAACACCTTCTAGCGCAATGTTGAACACGTAAAGGACCATCGCCTTGTCGAAGTCCTTTACGAGTTTCAAACGAGTCCGATATCTTCACGCAGCACTGTACACCATCCATCGTAGCTCTGATCAATCTGGTCAGCTTCCCGGGAAAACTGTTCTCGTCCATACCCTAGCAGCACACTTGTCACTGAACAATTGTGGTTACTTGTGTGCAACCCATTCCAGTCACAATCAAGTTGCTGTAACTTATTTCGATGGTAGTGTGCTGCTTGGGTAATCTTCCATAGCTCTTGACGGTCAATAGTATCATAAATTTTTAGTAAAGTCCTAAGTAGAGCTTACATCCCGGGAGGTTCCGGGATGAAAATCCCGGGATTGTTAAATTTTCCGGGATTACCGAATCCCGGGAAATAAATTTATAAATCCTGGGATACCGTGAATCCCGGGAAATTTTTTATCACTCTTTTACCCCATTAAATCTTTCTTGGAATATCTGTAGCAGAATCCATCTTTCACATCTTATGAAATATATATACATCTCTTCTCTTCGTTTGTCTTTCATTCTGATTTATCGAAAGTATGGTACAGAGATATCACTTTTTGTATGTGATCGTTGTACAAGAAGCACTCGTGAAAAATACGATCTAGCAGTGAAGCAAACCGTGAACATTTTTATTAAATTTTATTATCGCGTATCTAGATGGTTCATAGACGAAAATCAGGTTGAGCGTTGTGAGATGTCCATCATTCATAGTAGATCGAAAAACCATTGAAATGCATTATTAAGATGGTTGGAAGTACGTAGTACTAGTCTCAACTGATGAAAAAACTCAGTATTTGCAGTTTTTAGAGTCCTTCCTTAGATTAGCGAGTTGAATCTTGTAAAATGCTTACTCCTTCTGGAGGAACTTCTATATGTCACCGTTTTCTATCCTGACTTCCATAGCTCTCCATCGCTGTCATTTGTTAAGCACAAAGGTATGCATTACCTTTACCCGTAAGTATATAATCTATATGTAATCCTAAAGCACGGCAAAATAGTTTTTACAAATACATTCATGAGAGAAATCAACCATCATAATCCTCATGATCTGTACGCACTATTGTGAAATTTGACAAACATAGCATCACGTCACATTAGGGAACTTCTTAGATGTCAAAAGACATTCATTTGATTTCAGAGAACTTCATAGAAGTTCGTGAAACTTCAGGGACCATCATAGATCTTCAGGATACTTCGTAGAATGTTAAACAACTTCGTGGACGATGATTACGGAACATCGCATGAATTATTTGAAAGTTCAGCAAGCTGGGCAGAAATGAAGTTGTACCTATAGAAAAAATGGAAGATGTAAGCTATGGAAAAATCTTTGAAGTACTGGGAACTTCGAAAAAGTTGATGGAATATCCCAGGATTTCGTCGAATATTCTACATATTCAGAGAACTTTATGTAGGCTTTGAATTCATGGAACTGAGTTTAAGTTCAAGAAACTTATTGAAAGTACAGGAATCTTCGTATAACTTATATTCACGGATTTGCGATGATATCTCTCGATATTATTCAAGACTTTTCAACTTAATCAAGTAATGTTCTGAAGATCTGCAACTGTTCAAAAATTCAAACGACATCTCTTAGACATCCTTCCAAGATGGAAGTTTGATTACAGAGTATTTAAAGGATATGCAATTGGTCCGAGATTTAAAGACCTCTGGATATTTTTCAAGACTTTAGGTTGATCAATTATAATTCTTAAGATATTCATAAAATTCAAACAACGTCTCTAGATGGTCTCTCAAGATTGCTGGTTGGTCAGATATTAGTGAATTCTGGTTGTTCAGGAAATCTGAAGATCTTAAACTAGTCAAACATTCAATTGGCTCTCTCAAGATGGCAGACCGGTTAGGAAGTACTTAAAGATCTCCAGCTGATCGAAGATCACAATAAAGTCCTCTGGATATTTTTCAAGGCTTCAGGTTGATGAAGTATTATTGTGAAGATATTCTCCCAAAACTGTACGTTGATCAGGAAGTATTCAAAAGATCTCCAGCTAATCGAATATTTCAGTGAAGTCCTGTGAATATTCAATTGGATCAAGTTTTATTCTGAAATATTCGATTTTGGTTACATTATTCATATTCAACATATTCAGGAAGAAGCTTAAAATATGAAGTCAAAAACTTTATTTATTTAACAAAAATCTTCATATGCCAGCTTAAATTTAACAAAAAACCATAGGAAGCCTGCTTCAGCATCTGCATGTCTTGAAACAACTTCACAAATCATGAGATGTCTTCAAAATGTCTGCATGAAAAAAATACCGCAAATTTTCGCAAATGTTTTCACACACGTCTTTTACCGATGATATGTGCTTACCTCTCAGTATGTTCAAACTTTCTCATAAACAAAAATATTTTCACAGAATTTTAAATGTCTGTAAAACGAAGATATGTCTTTAAATCTGGTGTCCCTAGTATTGAAGGAATCTACATTTTTAATCTTACTTCGAAGGAGATGAAACATACGAATATTAAAACAATTTACTAACTTTGTTCACTTCCCGGGATCCCGGGATTTCCCGGGATATTAAATAAATATTTCCCGAATCCCGGGATGGTTGAAACCACCGGGAAATGGAAGCTCTAGTCCTAAGTGCTTTTTCGTAGCTGCTTGTCTCCGGGTTTGGAAGATCGTCAGTCGTATTTGTTTATTCTAGTGTGAGGGACACTACCATCAGAATTGAACTAAATTCTTCTTGAACTGAATTGGAATTAACTTAATCTGTGTTCAGATAGGTGGCACTCTGCTACCTTAGACAGCCGTTTCTTCTTACTGAGTAGAAAATTGTGGGATAAATCCCCTTTCATATTAAGGTTCAATTTACTTTGATGCATTTTCGAAAAATTCAAAAGCAGTTTTTTTCGACGCATTATTTCAGATTGCTAAAAGCTCGCGTCATTTTGTGTAGAATAGCAAAAGGAATCGAATAGTGCGAGCATTTTGCAATCTGAACTAATGCGTCGAAAAAAACTGCTCTTGAATTTTTCGAAAAAGCATCAAAGTAAATTGAACCTTAAGGAGGTTTAGCATGCACGTCGTGTGATACTTGTCGTCATCGTCGTGCACCAAAGTAAATTACATACTGAACTAAGTTCGGAGATTCCCATCTTTTCGAGTTGGTATGTTCGGATGGGTCTCGTTTGTCCCCTCTACAAAAAGGGACACAGACTGGAGTGCGCCAATTACAGAGGAATCGCGCTTCTGAATTCGGCGTACAAAATATTATCACGTGTTCTGTTCAACAGATTGGGAGCGCTTGAGGCATCCTTCGTCGGCGAATACCAGGCTGGTTTTCGTGAGGGTCGATCAACGACGGATCAAATGTTTACCCTGCGTCAAACCCTTGAGAAGTTCCGGGAATACAAGACTCATCATCTGTTCATAGATTTCAAGGCAGCGTACGATTCAGTAAAGAGAAACGAGCTATGGCAGATAATGCAAGAAAACGGTTTTCCGACGAAACTAATTAGGCTGATTCGTGCAACGCTGGATGGTTCAAAATCATGTGTACGGGTTGCAGACGAGATTTCGGCCTCGTTCGTGACCTTAGATGGGTTGAAGCAGGGAGATGCTCTTTCGAACTTGCTATTCAACATCGCCCTCGAAGGAGCGATTAGGAGCGCTGGCGTGCAGAGGAACGGTACCATCATCACAAAGTCGCACATGCTCCTTGGTTTTGCGGACGACATCGACATCATCGGAATCGACCGTAGAGCAGTGGAAGAGGCGTTCGCGCCTTTTAAGAGGGAGACAGCGAGGAGTGGTCTCACGATAAATTCTACCAAAACGAAGTACATGGTCGCTGGTAGAAAGCGTAGGAGCAATAGTGGTGTTGGTAGTGAAGTGGTGCTAGATGGCGAAAATTTTGAATGTGTGGACGATTTTGTTTATCTTGGTACTTTAGTGACGTGCAAAAATGATGTTACCCACGAGGTGAAAAAGCGTATTGCAGCCGCGAACAGGGCTTTCTACGGGTTGCGTAGCCAGCTGAAGTCCCGCAGCTTGCATACGAAAACGAAATTCACACTGTACAAGACGTTGACTCTGCCGGTAGCCCTTTATGGCCACGAATCGTGGGCATTGAAAGAGGCCGATCGGAGAGCTTTCGGTGTCTTCAAGCGTAAAGTGCTGCGAACAATACTCGGCGGTAAACTGGAAAATGGCATCTGGCGGCGTCGCATGAATCAAGAGTTGTGCGAAGTATATAATGGCATGGATATTGTGAAGCTTATAAAACACGGCAGGCTACAGTGGGCTGGGCATGTGGCACGAATGCCGGAAGAGCGTCAAACGAAGTCAATATTCAGCAGGGAACCCGGAGAGGACGTCGGCTTCGGGGTAGGCCACGCACGCATTGGCTTTGTGCAGTTGAGGAGGACATTAGGTCCTTGAACGTCCAAGGCAACTGGAAACGATTGGCTCAGGACCGAGACCAATGGAGACGGTTACTTCGTTCGGCGTAGATTTGAATTCAACGTGTCGTTGCCCATCAGGTACAGGTAGGTATGTTCGGATAGGTTATTCGAAAACATTTGCTCAATATCATCCCATTTCCCATCCCATTGGGCTGTATACTACCTACATGAAAGTAAAACGTCATTTCTGACAGTGCTGATTCCTTTTCGAAATTTCGACTGACTGCATGCGAAAACTAGCAAACGAGTGGAATAATGATTCAGGTTATGTCAATGCTAAACAACGAGTTGCTTCCTTGATGGTTGCCAACGATGTGGCTAAATGAGGGGTGAGACTCAGTTCAACAGCAATATTTACTTTAGGTGATACAAGTATACCTCGATATAACGTAACTGTCACATTTGAGTTTCATCGCCGATTTCTCGTAAACAACAATACAATCACACATATTAACATTACGATTAGATAGGGGATTATCTCACCTGTCTGATAGTATTGTTACTTTACGTGATTGAATTGTTGATTGTGAGAAATCGACGATGGAAGTGAAAAGTGACAGTTACGTTATATCGAGGTATACCTATAGCATCAAAACGGGAACCCTGAGAAATCGTAGAATATATAAAACAAAAATTCAATAATTACTATCATATGACATTCATGTGAAAACGTCTGACATCATAACTACGCCAAAGAGTAGTGAATGGGGGGAGGGGGGGGGGGTACTTACTTTAAATGTGCTTTAGTAACCCAACCGAACATACCAACTCGAGAAGATGGGAAACTCCGTAATTATTTCAGCCTGTAACTTTACTTTCATTTATTTAAGTGAACTATCATAGGGGACAGTAGGCCCCTTCCCCGTTTATTCAAACAGAAAAAAATAATTTTAATATCACATCAAAGTGGATGCACTTCAATCGTGTCGTAAATATGGTTACTTAAAATGACAAAACTATCATTAATACAGTGCATGAACTGATATTACGCTGCTTTTACTGCATTTATTTATTGTTGTGGCCATACAAATTACATGAGATTTTCGACATGATTGAAGTGCATTCTCTTGGAAGTAATATTAAAATTTATTTTTTGCTGTGCAGCTACACCTACGAGATTGAGCAAATAATTTAGAATAAAACATCTGAACATACCAACTCGACAAGATGAGAAACACCGATGTTTTTTTCAGTTTGAAGCTTTACTATAATTGAAATGAGTGAGGGGTGTGGGGGAGTTTATAGTGCCACCCCCTTTCTTACAGTGCTTATGAGATAGAGCAATTGTTTTTGAATAATTCATCTAGACATACCAAATAGATAAGAAAAGGAACACCGAAGTTATTTCAGTTTGAAACATTACTTCCTTTGATATGAGTTAGGGGAGGGGGAGGGTGATGCATACACCGCCCCCCTCATCAACTACTCAAATGATAAAGATAAATTGTTTTAATAATCGTTAATCTGAACATACCAAATCGATAAGATAAGAAACTTCGAAATTATTTCTGTTTGCAATCTGACTTCCATTGATACAGCGGAAGTGTTGGCAGAAAAAGTGATTTTTGGCATTTAATTCAAACCATAAACAACTTATAACTTTGTTCAGAGATTCTAGCACCGTATTTTCTTCGGAAAAGTTGTTAAACACTTCCTGGACTTTTTTTTCTACATGATTAGTTGCATGGTTCAAGCAAAATTGTGGTCTCTAGGGATGAATATGCAAAAAAAGTAGGTTTTCTCATACTAATTTCCATACAAATTTCTATCGCAAGTCGGGCTACAACAAATCGGCCCCAAATTTTGTAAAGTTGTTTGGGACCCCAAATTGAACCAAAAAAGGGTTGTTCTCGTTTGATGAGGTTTAGTTTGCGTTTTTCCATATAACGGGAAACCACCCTAGTAACATTAAATGAATAACTGAACAATTAAAACAAAATTAGTACTTCCATTGTAGTAACAAAGTACGAAGAACCACTATGGGGAGGAAGGTGGTGTTAAAATGTTAGGAAATGTGATATATGGGCATAAGGGTTGGTCAACTTTAAAACCCCCTGTTCCCCACTGCTATTTCAATGCGTATTGAGATCTCCAACCAGTGCTGAGATTTGTTATTATTTTTCCTTGATTTTTTTTTCCGTCGATCTTGTTTTCCGTGCTGAGCACCAATGCTACCGACGCCAGGGAGGCAGTTCAGATGTAGGGCCCTTCTTCTCGACCCATCAACTCATGAACCGGGGACCAACGGCTTTACTTCCCTTCCGAAGGAAAGCGTGATCAGAGATGTTATGCCACAGAACATCCCGGCGGCGCAGACTGGGATTGAACCCAGGCCTGCTGGGGTGAGAGATAATCACGCTTACCACCACACCACCCCAAAATTCGGACTTACTCCTTACTCGGAGGGTAAGAATACTATGTAAACAACTATATCGAAGACTGAAAAGCGATTTAATCTTTGAACAAAAAGCGACTTATCTTTCACTTTAGACAAAGTGTTCCACACGATCCTACAAGCTCATATTTAGGTTTGCTCGGAGTAATAGGTCTAAATTAATATAATTATAAATTGTTGCTCAGAAGTCAAATAAATCTGCGACAACAGTCTGCGACAAACTTGTTTTGTTTAGTATTTTACAATCTATTTAGGAGATTTGGATAAATTTGAACAATATTTGAATTTTTGCCATGAGAATGAATAGATTCGTTTCGTTTCGCATACATCTCCTCATAAAAAAACTAAAATTTTCTTGCAAATCGAAATCATCACCAAATTTGATCAAATTTGTCACCGTTGTTGACGACATAAATGCACATCGAAAGAGCTTGGAATCTTGAAAAAGGTGGACCAAATAAAAACCTAAAGTATCCTGAAATTTTTGCAACTCAAGACACATTTTTGCTCACGAACTGCTCATTTGCTAATAACTTTGCACATAATTGACAACAAATGAGTGAAAAGTTATTGACAAATGAGCAGTTGGTGTGTACAACTGTGCATGCCAAGCATGACTCAAGACATCCAAATTGATGCACTCGTGACTTATATGTTTTATTATGATATGCTTTTGTATCATTCGTAGATGCTAAAAAAAAAGGGAAAATGCTAAAAACATTTGTTTTTCTGCTTTCGTCGATGAAATATTTTCAATCTTCAGCATCTTGTTTCTAATCTAGTGACTAACTTATTTCGAAAACAGTTACGAGGTTCATTCAAGTTCGATAATATTTGTGCACCCAGCTCTGACTATATTCTGAATCACAATCTCACAAAAATTTCTATCCATGTTCACATTGATTGATACACTCTTCTGTCCCCCTTCACTCACCACCCCCACCACCATCAATAACAAAGATAACCCATGTCCTTCAAGCCATACCCGCAAACACTGAGGACTCCTACGTGATGAAGAGATAAAAGTCATCATCTCAAGAAACCGGATATGTATATAATTTTCCACTGTCTCAGCATCTTGCCATGCTTCAGGGATGTCTAGGTTGAATGCGTGGTGGTAGTGCAGTATCGGTATATGATTTTCGGGTGACAGTCTAATCATTGTTATAGGAACTAACCGGCCGGGAGAAAGCTGTCTAATGGTTCGTGCCTTTTCTCGTGTAAGGTAAGGGTAATCTGAGACTGATATATGAAGATATTTTTCAGTCTCCTGAGGAAGTGGTTTCTTAGCATGCGGCTAGAGTATTTCCACATCCTTCTCGATGTCTCGTTTGTTTTGAAAACTATAATTTTGTTTGGGCTGTAGGGTCGGGGGAGACTTTTCACCAGCCGGTATAAGCATAATGTGATTTATGACAGGTTCACTGCCTGATTTATTTGATTATACCCGGACCGCATGTCCAGCCGACCGTCATCGTTGCCGACCGTCATCGTTGCCGTCGTCTGTCCTATTCACCGAAGAAGAAATTAGGTGGGTTGGCATAGATGGACTTATTCCGTTCGAAGATATACATGTCATCCCTCAGGCGGGAAATCGGGCACGCACCCTTATTTGTTCTCGGACTGGACGGGCGTGTGTACTCAGGGAATGAACGTGGCTTGTGCTGACGCGTTGTATCAATTTGGTGCTTGTGGAGTGATTATGGAACACACCTTTTTGATCAACATTCATTTCACGGTTGATAACTTTATGAATGCAATCAACGATCCAGTGAGGGGAAAAGGTAATTTCGTCATTTTCTCAAAATTGGAAATACTTTAACCAGGTAAACACCTTCCTTTCATAAATTATAAATGCGTACTTTTCCTATGAATCCAATTTTCGATCATAGCTCCAACTCGATTAACTCCTTCGCTAACGAGACAGGTACCCGGCTATCCGTTTCGCAACAGCAACAACAAACTGCCACAATCTATGGCCATAACATTTTAATCAGGGAAAACTGAAACCTGGCAAGAAATCCATCACATCAAACTCCCTCGCATCATGACCTCTCGTGTTCGCGGAGTGCGCGTTTTTTTGCGTTTGCCTCCTCACTCCTCGGCGAAACGGCGAATGGGACGGGATGGGATTGGTGGCGCTTGCTCGGGCGAACCTGTAAAATTAGTCACTTTTCCATCAGGCGAGCCGTTAAAGAGGTCATTCATGGCACACAAGGGACGAGGATGAGAAATGGTGGGCAAAGGGAGGGGGGCTGCATCGATTGCAAGAGTTCGATAAGGAAGCATGAAATTGACTTAAGTGAATTTTCTCCGAAGGAAGTGCGCGCTCTCCGCCCTTCGGTATCGAAGAGGAGGGAAGGGAAGGGAAGCGTATTGGATTTTCTGCAGCTATGCTATGGGCTTTCGCATGTGAATGGTGGGAGGAAATTCTGGAGGATTATCACCTAGAAGGGCTAAACTTTGCTTTAACAAATTGGAAGAAATATGTTTTAGTTATCATCGATAGATATAATTTGAGTGCTGAATACATCAAGAAGATATAATAAAGTGGCAACAACATATAGAAAAATCAATTAGAAAATGATTAAAACAAAGGTGATGATCATTAATGTGGCAGATAGAGTCATTTGAAATTTGTATACATCGATAGAGATCCCGCAGGAAGAATTAGATCTGAGGATGTAATTTGCGAGAGAAACATGCAGGGTGTACCATTACTTCGACATATGGGATTCATTTTCGTCATTAGGGTCAATAACAGAGAGAACACTCAGTTACATCAAACATCTTTGCATCAATTATCTAAATTCTAAATTTGATAATCAGGTTCATCAAAATCGACTCAAAATTAAAAAAAAATCTCTTCTATTCTTTGCAAAAAGTCTGTATTTCTCTGTTCAAAATTGTCGTGTCTTGAAAGTCACAATTTGCTTCTCTATCATTCAATATTATGATGTCTGATTAAATTGCGGAATGCGTTCAAAATGTCTGCTGTGAGCAATTGTCTGCCTACATTTTCAAGTGTTCCCAGTATGATCTGGCATCTCTGGTAATACGGACGATTTTCTGGTGGTTCTAGTCGAACAGGAAAATGAGCGACCGCAATGCAAAACACTGTGCCAAATGCGGGCGGCTGGACACAGCAGACCATCTCGTTGTATGCGATATGTGTGAGACGGGGGTGCATTTCGACTGCGTTACAGACTCGATCGCCGATCCGGATCGCACTTGGAAGTGTGATCGATACCGATCACTGGAAGATGATGCCATTTCCCGTTCGAGGACGTCCGTTGGTCGCTCGTCTATCAGTAAATCCTGAGTAGAGCTAAGCCTGCAGATGATGGAACAGCAGAAAGCCTTGCGGATGAGAAGAATCCTGAAGGAACAGGTGGCTCACGCAGTAGCGCGAACAAAGCCAGCCGAAGAGGAGGAACGGTTTTTGAAGCAGAAGTACGATCTGCTCATGACCAAAGTGGATGATGCGGAAGAAGGAGCCAGTAGGAAATCAAGTGCCCAGTCGAGCTAGTCGAGGGAAGGTTGGGTCGAGGCTTAGCGGACAGGAAGTCGGCACAGCACAGCAAGTGACAGTAGTGCCCCCAGTAACATGAAGTCAACGGTCGTAACTACAGTTCAGCAGTCTATAATTCCAGCTCCCATCACATCAAATCCGATCACGTCAAACGTTCCCGCCGTAGTGACTTTGGATCCAGCGTCAACTTCCACGACAAATTTAGAGGATGGTTCCAGAATCGTGCAGTGTTCTGTACCTCAAGCTCTGATTCCAGTGAGGTCAGACGGCAGCTTCGTATCTCGCACCGAAATCACATTTGACGTTCCCCAACGGCCTCTGGTAAGTTCCGCTGACGAGATGCAATTCTCCTGTCTGAATCGACACTTCCGCTATGATGGATGGTCTGCGGAAAGTCAACAGCAGTACTCCGCCTCCGAATATAGAAATTCACCCTATGCCCAGTAGTTATTACCCACGAGTTAATAAAGTACCAATTAGTGGGAGTAGGGCATCGGGATGTGGCGATTATGCGGTCACATTTACCTCAAGTATTAGGCCAATGTTGCATGATAGCAAAAGGGGTGTATTCGATAAAAATGGCACACACATTAAACTGATTATTGGATTTGCTTGAAATTTTCAGCCAGCCGACGGCTGAAAGTCTCTTTAATAAAAAAAGATAAGATAAGAAAATTTTCAGGGGATGACAAATTACTTTGATTTGTAAAATTTATTTTATTAAATTTCGTCTACCATCCCGAATACCTGTCACCTTCCTTTTCACTCCACCCATCCAATGTTGTACAACCGATTTTCCCAGTGTTTTTGTTGTTTTTACCCAAATTATCTTCAACTCCAGCTCTTTTTTAATAGTTTTAGGATGTTTTTGAAGTTCCGTTTACATAACTGACCAGAGTTTTTCAGTTGGATAAAGTTCCGATGAATTTGGTGGGATCATATATTTTGGCACAAAATCTATTCCGTTGGATTGGTACCACTCCAACACGTTTCGAGCGTAGTGGCAGGATCAGGCATACCAAAAGTACCGCCTCATGACAGTATTTCAACGGCTGTCGCTTTCTTTTTCCTACGACAGCCTTGAGATTCAGCTATAAGCGACAGCCCACAGTGAGGCTGTTATACGGCATGCAACCAACCGGTGAACACTCGTGTTTATTTCAGTTACCGTGGGGACGTAATTTGTGATTAGTCCCGGTCCCTTTCAAATTGTATCATTATTTATGTACGGTCCTTATATTTGAAATGACGTTTCACATTCATCTAGTGATGGCCGATTTTCATTCGAATGATCGAATAATCGATTAACGAACCGAAAAGTAAAATATTTGTAATCGGTTATATCATGCCGATATAAGCATTAACTTCTCCAGAGGATCATCACAGATCGTTTCAAACATGTGCTGCTCTCTCATTGGTGGAAAAATGACATCACAGCGAACAAAAAATAATCGATTAGTTGTTAATCGAATAATCGAAAAAATGGGACATCTCTGATTTTGGTGTGATTGTTTTGATAAAAAGCGCGCAAAATTTCATCTGTACCGAGGGGGCAGCAAAACCACAAAATTACCTTGCATACTGGGGGTATTCATTGGATGAAAGGGACCGTGAAAGAGGACACTAAAATTGAAAGTTTTTCTTCCGACAGTTTCATCTTAGTATTTATCTTTGATGCAACGTTGCCGTCTTGTGCAGTACATGACAGCTCGTTATGTGTCATGTATTTTGTTCGTTCGGGTATGACAGCCTCGGATTGTCTTTCGTAACGTTCCTCGTACATACAACAAGCAGTCCGTCAAGCGAACCCCACACGTTTCAATATATTGACGCGAAGGGGAATGATTGACAATAATATTGATGATGTGAATAAAGAAATATTGTCAATACCGATTTATTGACGTCAATTTAGAATGTATTGACAATACGATTATTGTCAATAAAAGACAACACGATTATTGTCAATAAAATTCACTTCAAACTACCGATTCGTTGCTGCTGTCTTTGAAATTTTGTTTGTATGTCGTAAGACTGCTACTACACTACCAGTGCACAGTGGTCCAGAATGCAGATTTAAGTGGAATGATATGTTTTGAGCCTGAAATTGAAACTTTAGACTAAAAGTCTCTTCTACAAAGTTGTTCCTTATAGTTAGGCCCTCATTTTTATGACAATGAATTCTAAGGTGGTTCCTATTATCATTAAAATCAAAAATCTAACTTTTTTGTTTGAATAAATTAAGGTATACATTCTTCAACAAAGTTATAGCTGAGCAAACTTCAAGCAACTTTGTTGAAAATAACTTTTTCGTATCTCTTAAATTGGCTGATTTAGAGCTATTTTCTTAAATTGAGTTAGGGTGGCTCTTAAAAAACAGTTACTTTGCTCTAGTTTTCTTTTTTCGCATTTCTCAGCAAAGATGTCTTCAGATAACTTTTAGATCTTAAGAAGGCGCAAATTTTTGCTTCACAAAGTTTGTCAATATCTTTCGCCGATCAAGAAATTTTGCCAAATACCCCACAATATGGGTATTTTTGAAACCGGAGTGACGTTTAGGGACCGGAAATCAATGTCTGACGCCATTTTGAAATCCAAGATGGCGGCTTCCGGTTACAGGAAAACATAGAAATTCTGTCAAATACCCCACAATATGGGTATTTTCGGAATCGGAGTGATGTATAGGGACCGGAAATCGATGCCTGACGCCATTTTTAAATCCAAGATGGCGGCTTCCGGAAACAGAAAAAAATGGAAATTCTGTCAAATACCCCACAATATGCGTATTTTTGGAATCGGAGTGACGTGTAAGGACCGGAAATCGATGTGTGGCACCATTTTTATATCCAAGATGGTGGCTTCCGGTAACAGAAAAACTTCGAAATTCTGTCAAATACCCCACAATATGGGTATTTTTGGAATCGGGGTGACGTGTAGGGACCAGAAACCGATATCTGACGCCATTTTGAAATCCAACATGGTGGCTTCCGGTTACAGGAAAACAGAAAAATACCGTTAAATACACAACAATATGGATATATTTGGAATCGGGGTGACCTGTGAGAACCGAGAATCCATGTCTGACGCCATTTCGAAATCCAAGATGGTGACATCCGGTTACAGAAACACTGGGAAATACTGTCAAATACTCAACAATATGGGTTGTTTGGAATCGGGGTGACTTATTAGGACTGAAAACCAATGTCTGACGCCATTTTGAAATTCAATATCGCGACTTCCGGTTACATAAAAACATAAAAGTACTATTAAATAACCTACAATATGGGTATTTAAGAATCGGGGTGACATGGTGGTATTTGCCAATTTTTCTGTGACCGGAAGCCGCCATCTTGGATTTCAAAATGACTTCAGACATCGATTTCCGGTTCTTAGACGTCACTCCATTTCCAAAAATATTCATATTGTGGGCAGGCTTCCAGTGCGCGCGCTACCGTATGCGAGACGCAATACGAATAGTCTCACAATCATAGCAGTCTCATGCGCAAGAGATTTGTAGCACTCTGTTTCTCTCTCTTCAGTTTTGTCGCATCTCACATTCTCATAATGTCTGTGTGACGCATTGTTTTGTAAGCACAGCACATTTCCGGATGTATGCGTTTCATGAGAACGAGTATCATGCGACGTCGCGTGAGCCGAAGCTCATGCGCTTCTCGCAATGAGACGTCGCTAAGCGACGTTTCAATGCGACATCGAAATAACAAACTCAACTGGAAGACCAACTCGTGTTCTTGATGTGGGAAAAGTGTTGTTTTGTTTTGGAATCGATGGAAAGCGACCTAGCTACTACACTATTATCGAGCATGGAGAAGAGGTGTCGGATGGTTTTCCTAGCGGCAATTTTCGTTGATAGGATTTACTTGAAAAATAGCCCATTCATAACGAACGAAGTAAGAGATGTGGCTTTGGTAAGCGAAATGTACAATCAAGTTGGGGTTTATTTGCTCGTTAATATGCTTTTTTTTAATTTCACCGAGGGTCCACGGTACTAACACTAGGACTATTTAGAAATTTGTCGTCGCAAATTGATTGTTTCAATTCAGCATCATGGTGGCTGATATGAACTATCCTGTGAGCACTAACACATCTGAAGAATTCAGTTGCTGCCGTAGTAAGTTTTGTTGATTGACAGGTATTCAATACAATTCCTGAAACAAGAAGCCAAGCAACAATCCGTAATACAGATATGACACAAATGGTTCCTAAATTTATTACTTTAACCTTAACACAGAGTTTAGATTACCGACGTCGCTAAAATTTAACTGGGTTTTTAAACAGCTGAGTTTTCAGCAATCAACTCAGTAGTTTTTGGTTTACCTGAAAACTCGGTAAATGGAAAAATCCCTGAAATGTCAAAATTTACCGTTTTAGTCAGTAAAAAAATTACTGATTTTTTCAGTAATTTATTTGTTTACATTATTTTTGGTGAGTTTTCCAGTATTTTGATGAATAAAAATCAATGAGTAATAAATAAAATATTTCGGATATTTTAAGATATTTATTAGAGGATCCAGGTTTATTTGTTTAGAGGCATAATAGCAATGATGCTGTTTAAACTAATCTTGAGCTATAGTCCAGCTTAATACTTCCTCGTGGTTCAGCCGGCTGGTTGCTTTCTTGAAGTGCCGGATTGCGTGCGTAAGTCTGGAGCACTGCTACACACAATTGAAATTTGCTGCAAATTCAATGGAACATCTGGAAGCCGATGCAGGAGTGCAGAAACTGCCCGATTTCGTATGATTTTGTACTCCTGCGTTGACTTCCAGTCGTTTAACTAATTTTCACAAACATGTTGCTGTTTTCACACACAAATTTCTGAAGTCAAGTGCGCGAGATGGAACGGAGGAGAATGACGTAAAGGAGTCCAATTTACAAGTGTGATCAGTAATTTTGGAATTTCGTTTGATGATTGTGTCAGTAAAACATAATCAGTACTGAAAACTCGGTGTTCTATTTTACTGAGTTTTAGTCATTTCCCGTAAAACTGTTATTTAACGGTCAATTCAGTGATTACTATTGCCGCATTCCGTAGCTTCTTGCAAAAACTAATGAACGTCAGTAATTTTATTGAGAACAGCTGAATATTCGGTAGTTTTTGTGACTTACAGTTCGAGAACTGTAAAAAAAAATTACCGAACAAGGAAACCGTGATTAAGTGTACGTACACTGTGGTGCAAAGTTGATCGGACAAAGGTCGTTTTCATACAAACTAGCCAAGTTTAACATGTTATAAATGTGTTCTGTTATGATCAATTGGGCTGAAATTTTGACGCAAAACTACAAATATGTTGAATTTCACGTGTAAGAAATACCACATTTTTTGAAGCACCTGTTGGAAGGTGACAATAAAAATAAAATTTGTGCATAGCTGATCGGATAAAGGTCAATGGAAAAGCAAGTTTTGTGTCAAAAATTTCAACTCAATTGATCTGACAGAACACATTTACAACATGTTAAACTTGGTTAATTTTTAAGTGCAGACTTGTGTGTATGCAATGAGAAGTCACCACCAACGTTTTTGCAGCAAAGTACACTTCTGCGTTGAAAATAATCCCTTAAAATAGTGTTCACTCAAGCCAGACAAATAAAAATATTAATCTTCAGAGTTCTATCATTACTAGCGTGTTGATATGATCGGTCAAGTCAGACCGAAATGTGAATTTTTTATTTGATTTTGAGAAAAACGAATTTAAAGTTGGCTGTTCAATATTGTGTCTTATGTAATGGGAAAAATCATTTGACCGTTTTCTCGTGCTACTCTAATTTTTCAAATCTGGCTGAAAAATTGAAATGTAGCTGAGAGAATTCGTGATCTTATGATATCATTCACTCATTTTTTGTTTTTATTTTGCTACTTAGTCTCTTCTGACTTAAGGCCGACCATATGATCTTGTATAGTATAGTGCTGTTTTACATTCAAAATCGTCCATTTATAATTTAATTTGGTGCAAATGCGCAATAACTTGTTTATTTTTCCACCAAATGGGCTGAAAGCTTCAGAGGCTTCCAAAAAAATGTATTTCAGATGATTTCCGCATAAGGACTTGTTGAAGGACACATAGTTCCACAGATATTCCGGTATTATTTGAGTGCTAACATGCTAACGGTATCCCAACTACCGTAAGGTTGCCATCCACCGCTCACGTAGCCTTCCTTTACCTTCCTTTAGCATCCTTTCGACAAGCAATTGCGTCTTCCTAGGATCATTAGTGGTGATCTTACGGTGATTCCAGTATATCTCTGGAACCATGAGTTGAGTCTGCTTGAATCTATACTAGAAGATATTTCTGGAACCTTCTAAAAACTTTACCCCATTTCAAAATCCACATGTGCAAAGGGCCACAAGTCTTCTGTGAACAAAGGGACTATCTCGTCACCCGACAACATCACTTATGATGGGACCGCGAGAGTCAAAGCATGCGAAACAGCGCACGGCGATGGCGCCCTGAGAGAGCGCATTGAGATGTTTCAATGAAACAGTCGCATGTGATTGAATACATGCGTCGCATTGAGAGAGCAATGCGATGATACAAACAAAAATTGAAACGCTCGAATTTGTTGAGAGCGTGTAGCTTGTCGCGCGCATCGTTCTGGTCTCTCTTTTGTACAATAATGTAGCACACCATGGATTTGAGAGTCATGCGACGCTCCGTCTCACAGCTCGCTGTCGCATTTGTGTACGCGTGAGATTTCCGGAAGCCTGATTGTGGGGTGTATGACAGAATTTCCAAGCTTTTCTGTTACCGGAAGCCGCCATCTTGGATTTCAAAATGGCGTCAGACATCGATTTCCGGTCCCTAAACATCACTCCGATTTCAAAAATACCCATATTGTGGGGGTATTTGGCAGAATTTCCATGTTTTTATGTAACCGGAAGTTGCCATCTAGGATTTCAAAATGGCGTCAGACATTGATTTCCGGTCCGTACACCGCACTCCGATTCCAAGAAAAAACCCATATTGTGGGGGTATTTGGCAGAATTTCAAAGTTTTTCTGTAACCGGAAGTCGCCATCTTGGATTTAAAAATGACGTCAGACATCGATTTTCGGTCCCTGAACGTCACTCCGATTTCAAAAATACCCATATTTTGGGGTATTTGGCAGAATTTCCATGTTTTTATGTAACCGGAAGTTGCATCTAGGATTTCAAAATGGCGTCATACATTGATTTCCGGTCCCTACACGTCACTTCGATTCCAAAAATACCCATATTGTGGGGGTATTTGGCAGAATTTCCAAGTCTTTCTATGACCGGAAGTTGCCATCTTGGATTTCAAAATAGTGTCAGACATTCAAAGTGTTTTTTTATGTTACTTCATACGCGAAGTTAACGATTTTCAGAGTTGGTTGGAAATGCTAACATGAAGCTTTTAGTGTGATGATTTATTAGCTAGAGAATGATCTTTGGAAGAGGGTAGGTGGATAGTTCCGTTAGAGTACGGCAGTATGAAAATTGAATAGAAGTTGAAAATGAGCGAAGGGCCATTAATGCGACAGTTTACAAGATGGACGCACATTTTTGCCTAGCCCGTACGATGTACGCGGGGACTTGAAGTATGTCTCCAAGTCCACAGGCAAAAATGTGCGTCCCTCCTGTTGCTCATAAACTGACTGCGGCTGTGGAATAGTTCTAGCGACGTTTTCATCACTACCTAAAGCCGCACGTTTGCGAGAGCATTTCCAGTCGATGGTGTGTTATAATGCAGTTCTTCTTTACCCAACTATTGTGTTGCTCCTCTCGTCATGACCAACGTGATCATCTCAGAGAGAAAGCAGTAGGGTGGTTGTTGCGTGCTGTACCATCATCAGCATTGTTGACGGCTACTCCCGCCTTGAGTTGTTACATTCAAAGTGTTTTTTTATGTTACTTCATACGCGAAGTTAACGATTTTCAGAGTTGGTTGGAAATGCTAACATGAAGCTTTTAGTGTGATGATTTATTAGCTAGAGAATGATCTTTGGAAGAGGGTAGGTGGATAGTTCCGTTAGAGTACGGCAGTATGAAAATTGAATAGAAGTTGAAAATGAGCGAAGGGCCATTAAAGCGACTGACATTGATTTCTGGTCAATACACGTCACTCCGATTCGAAAAATACCCATATTGTGGGGTATTTGGCAGAATGTTCAAGTTTTCCTGTAACCGGAAGCCGCCATCTTAGATTTTAAAATGGCGTCAGACATCGATTTCCGGTCCATACACGTCACTCCCATTCCAACAATACCCATTTTGTGAGGTATTTTACAGTATATCCCAGTTTCCCAAAATCACAAAAAAACTCGTTATTTGGGATTTACTGCGTAAAAAAAACCTCGTTATTTGGGATTTACTTCGTAAAAAGACTGATGTAAATTGAATACTGCGTAAAAAAAGACTTCGTAAACGGAGGTTTCAGTCTACTCATGATTTAATGAGCATAGCTTATTTTCATGTTATGAAAATACACCATGAATAATATTTATGATATCATGAGTTATGTTTGCGTAACGCACCGAAGATTCCCGAAATCAAGAATTAACCGAGTTAAAATCATGAACTAAATTCTAAAAACTTTTAGTTTTTAAACCGAAACATATAAAAAATAAAATAAAGCAATAGACTGGATTCAAACCAAGAGCCTTACCATCATTAAACTCACACTTTGACCACTAGACCAGTACTTGTATAAAATGGAAGGCAAAAGGCGTATAAGAGATATCTATGTATTTAGTGTGGTGAACACGGTTTTCTAGGTAGCGCTTAAAGCGGTCATGATTTCGCTGTATTATAAAATCAAGAATTTCCATAACAAAATCATGAATCATTGTTATGATTTCATGGGATGGCAAATTTTTAGATTTCATGATTTTTTATTCATGAAAATTACGTTTGGAACCAGTTATGCGAGGTAGGTGACGATTGTTCGTATTTGACAGCCACCTCCCCTTGGATTTGATTGGTTTATCTGGTGCAGGTTGTAGCGATGGCTGTACGACTTTCGGGTCCACCGTTTGTTGTAGATGGTGGCGCTTGGTGGTCGCTTTGTGGAATTGGTACCGACACTCTGAATACTCGATCACATGAGGCACGTTAAAAAAAATCTGAACATTTTTTAACGTAATGGTAACAAGTAAAAGTGACGCCAATTAAAAAATGTTCTGCATAAACTTCTTCGACCCATTGACTTATCATAACATTGCTGCATTCGTAGCATTCCGATATAATCTATTCAAAATACGTAACATCCCTTCTAACAATGCATACCAGTTGTGTTGCCGATGAATGGTTAAATTACGTTGAAAATTTGTGAACGACTTGCCAGGGTCAAATCACCGTACTAAACAACACCGATACACTTTTTGTAGAATTTTTGTCCATTTCATATTTTGAAAATAACGTGCCAAAAGATGTTAGTCATGCAAGTGCATTTAAGTGTTGAACCGGAAAAAATAAACAAAGAATAATCTAATTGACCGGCAAATTAATGGCTTTGACTGTTAGAGGATTTCAAGAATTCAAGCACTGCAAATATATGCTACCTTTCCTCTAAAATAGGAATGGTTTGTGGTAACGCATATGAAATGTCGGTCAAAGCAACCAAGTTTCAACAGCCTTTATTTTCGTTTTTCGCTGGTTTGCTTCCAGAACTTAGAGCCAGAGTTAATGTACACGTGCATCCATCCCGCGTGATAGAGACACGCTTTCAATCAGATCGTAGGTGCCTGGTACATTTCGAGACGAATTATTTCGCGTCTCTTTTTATTCCTACGTGTCTCATTCGTGTCACATGTGCTGTGTCTCATGAGCTAAGCTCGGCGAGATCCAGGGAGATCGGCAGCGTACCTACGTTCTGCGTGCATGCTAAAAGAGGCTGGTTGGTGATAAAGAAAACAACGTAGAACTGTTGATCGAGTACCTAGTCCTGTCACACTCTAGTGTTGCTGGTACAGCTGATTGATTTGAACCAGATGGTATTCAGTTTTTGAGGGTTGAGAGATTGTGGTTCTATAGAAGTATTTCAAGCGGAAGATGAGTTAAATGATTACACATCAATTACCGGCGGGGTTATTTGTTACCGATCCATGCGCATGGAGTTTTCATGGTTCATGATTTTGCTCAAATCTCGATAACTTCTTCAAAGGGATCTATCAGCTTTTGTAAACAATGCATTTGATCGTCGATTTGGCGTAACGGGTAGCTCGCACTAGCTTACTAACACCACTAGCAGGTAGGGAAAAATGTCCTCTATCTGATGGCAGTGTTTTTTTTTCCTTTGGTTTGTTTTTTCCGTCGATCTTGTTTTCCGTGCTGAGCACCAATGCTACCGACGTGCCAGGAAGGCAGCTCCCACGCCTGGACCCTACCTATCGACCCATCAACTCATGAACCGGGGACCAACGGCTTTACTTCCCTTCCGAAGGAAGGTGTGATCAGAGATGTTATGCCTCAGAACATCCCGGCGGCGCCGACTGAGATTGAACCCAGGCCTGCTGGGGTGAGAGGTAATCACGCTTACCACTACACCACCAGCGCCGTTATGATGGTAGTGTTATCATGCGTGGGTGAGCTACCAGTTACGCCAAATAGACGATCAAATGCATTGTTTACAAAAGCTGATACGTCCCTTTGAAAAAGTTATTGAAAAATGATTTAAAATCAGCTCCTGATCACAAAATTTGATCTCATTAGGATGTGAGCTCATACTGCACTTGGCCCTTTGAAGTTTATGTGGAAATTGAAAAATTGAACGTTAGGATAATTAGTTATTAATTGATTAGGAAGATGATGTTCTTCTGACATGCTCCATTTACTACTCAGCAGACAACGTTGGAATAATAGGAAAAACAATCCAGGCTATTATGTCATAAGGGCAAGATGCAGTGTTGCCCTGAAAGCCGCCGATTAGTCCTACCAGAAAGTTATCAACTTAGAAATAAATTAATAACTAATTTTCTAGACATTCAATTAAACAGTGGTATCGAACAAAGTTATAGCTGGGAAAATTTCACGTAAGGGGAGGGGATCTTTTGGGCAACTTTTCCGTAAATCATTATGGTGTAGTGCTAAAACGATGAGGACAAAAAGTACTCTTTTCTTATAGTAATTCCCATATAAACTTCAAAGAGCCAGTGCAGAATTAGTTCGCCACAAAATTTGCTAAAATTTTGGGAGATTGATCAGCCTGATTTGGAACCGATTGATCTTGGTGGATCAAATTAAAACCATCATAATATAATAGGTACTTTGCAGCTGGCGGAGCATCAATAATTCGGAGGGTCCTTTAAAAAAATGTCTTCGCTGTTGAAATTGATTCGTGTGAGTTCATCCAGCTGTAATTTCAGCCTTTCAAGATATAGCCGATAACATAACTAGTTAATTTAAACATGTACTTAAATTTGAGAACTGTTCAAATATATTTTTAATCTAATATTTATCTAAAATATATATCTAATAATATTTCTTATATATTTAGAAAAAAAGCATGGTGTGTTAATCCCAAGTAGTAGTCAACCTGAAAATATGATGAGAAATAAGAAAACTGGATTGTAAATGTTAGGATATTTGTCACACTCTGAATTGAAAACCATGTTTTCCATAATGTTTTTTTAGGAGGCTCAATATCTTAGAAAGCTCTGCGGAGCCGAAGGACTAAACAAATATTAAAATGGAGATCTAAATCAATTTCCTTCTTTTTTTTTGTTTGCAACGCATCGAATCTCGACAGATCCGCAAACCGTTTCTGCCAAGGATGCTGGGCTTCGTTTTTGCATGCTTTATCGGCCTCCTGAGTGAATGTCCATTATCACCACCTCTTCATGCTGGACCTCTACCACTTTCTCTGTTGATTTACTGGTGCTGTCTGACAATGCATCTACAGCCACTACACCACACAGCAAAAAATAAATTTTCATATTACATCCAAGAGGATACACTTCAATCTTGTCGAAAATCTCATATAATTTTTATGGCCACAAAAATAAACAAATGCAGTAAAAGCAGCGTACTGTCAGTTCATGCACTGTATGAATGATTTTTTTTTCGTTTTGGCAAGTATTATTACACCATACTTTTAATACGTTTGAAGTGCATCCACTTTGATGTGATACCAAAATTAATTTTTTGCTGTGCATGAAGCACGTTAAAAAAATCTGAACATTTTTAACGTAATGGTAACAAAGTAAAAGTGAAAGCGTAAAGGTAATACGCCAAGAAAAAAATGTTCTGCATAAAATTCTTCGACCCATTGACTTATCATAACATTGCTGCATTTGTAGCATTCCGATATAATCTATTCAAAATACGTAACATCCCTTCCAACAATGTATACCAGTTGTGTTGCCGATGAATGGTTAAATTACGTTGAAAATGTGTGAACGTCTTGCCATGGTCAAATCCCCGTACTAAACAATACCGATACACTTTTTGTAGAATTTTTGTCCATTACATATTTTGAAAATAACGTGTCAAAAGATGTTAGTAAAATAAACAAAGAATATTCTAATTCAAGACCAAAAATTGAAATGGCCTTAGCTCCATTTTGTAAACAAACCTTGTAAGGCCATTTTCTCGCGAACCGAAGTCCACAAAAGCAAACCAACATAATGAACAGGTAGGGGAAATTCTTCTCTACCCGATTGTGGTTTAGGTTTGCGAATGAAGGTTTCGGTTTGCGTGAAAATGGCCTTACAAGGTTTGCTTACAAAATGGAGGTAAGGCCATTTCAATTGTTGGTCTTGAATTGACCGGCAAATTAATGGCTTTAGCTGTTAGAGGATTTCAAGAATTCAAGCACTGCAAATATATGCTACCTTTTTTCTAAAATAGGAATGGTTTGTGGTAACGCATATGAAATGTCGGTCAAAGCAACCAAGTTTCAACAGCCTGTATTTCGTTTACCTACACCTACCAGAACTTAGAGCTCTGCTGTTCTAGCATTAATCGTAGCACATGAGATGAGGCACATAAGATCAGCGCGAGCCTCACGCACGCCAGGATTTTTGAGTGTCGCATTTGTTTCTCGCTCGTATCTTATTCTTGCGTGTCTCTTTCTCTCTCGTCACATGTTGTTTTCGTTGCGATGGGAGACGGTTTGTTGAGAGTCTCGGCAGCACATTTTTGCACGCACGAGGAAAATGTAACTCTGGACGTAAGTTAGTTAGTTATAGGAATTTTTCTCTAGTAAACATAGCAAATACCAATTTTGCTTAAAATAATATGATAAATTCGTCATGTGCCGAATTTACTCAAAACTTAGGAATCTTAGATGCTACGAAATATTACACGGTGGTCAAAAAGATCGCTTATCAAATAAAACATAAAATGTGGTTAGTACACCAAATTAAATCAACAAATCAATGTGGCGATTAGACAAAACATCGAAGGACAAATGGTCGAATGTTCAAAAATGGTCCAATAATTGTGTAGCAAGCATTTGCTTTGTGTGTAGGAATCATATTAACAGGTGTTCAATAAAAATGAGAATGTGTCGTCAGTGCCATCCAACATTCTTATGAGAACATCGCGACTAAGTTGCGTCGTACGGCTGACCAGGGCCCCACACCAACTGCTCATTTGGTAATAACTTTTTTCTTTAAAGTAATTGATAGATTAGGCTAATAGTTAACTATAGATATGCGAAGATTAGGTAAAGCTTAACATTTGAATAAACACTAATCAATTTAACACTTAAATTCTGAGATGTGTAGTGAGCATTTCTTACCTCATGAGCATGAGCATGATTGACCGCCCACGGTTGCTACTCTGTTATTGCCAGATTAGCTGTACTTACACAGAGAACCAATAGACGATGCTTGAGACTAGCAATCATCCTCAATGTGTAAAAACTGGTGATCTCGAACTACACACTTAGATTTTTTCGCCGAGATGGGCACCACCGAGCAGCTCGGCATTTTATTTTGCTGGATCTCAGTGACAAACTTGCCAAGATTCAGCTAACAAACGGGAATTTTGCCGAGATCTCAGCTAACAAACATATATTTTGCTGAATTTCCAGCAAAATAAAATGCCGAGCTGCTCGGTGGTGCCCATCTCGGCAAAAAAATCTAAGTGTGTAGACAATACCAGCGCCGGCCGCGCCCGAACGCAGGTCAAGAAAGGAATGGGTAGGAATGTGTTGACGTGACACTCGCTTTGATGGAAGCCGAGAAATCCTCTGCACTTCCACGAGGAATCACTGGGATGTTGGATAAGAGGGTAGGGTTTGCAGCAGGGTTCGTTTTGGTAAACGATAAGCTGAATTGACGTCCTAACGATAGGGAGGGGTTACTGTATAAATAAATAAAAAGGAATGATCTCACTCCAATAACCAAGTGGAGCTGCACCAACAGCAACTGGCCTCTTCGTGGACTTTCTTCGACCCATCGCAGGTATCTCCTTAAAACACAGACCTCAAAACTCCGGATCCATCTCGTCGATTTAAAATTAATAAAATATAACAAAATACAAACAATCTCGATTTTAGTCACTCAATTTCCCTAAACTCAAGCTATATATGAATATTTTAATTGCATGGTATTATTGAACTCAACTTTGCCTATTTAATGAATTCACAATTTAAGTAAAGAATCAATTTGCTAAATTATCAAGATTACTTGAGCATACAAGAGGTCTAAAAACAAGTATCCATGAATAATTCTGCAAAGGTAAAACAATTTAAAAACATTGGCCTACTGTATGATGATATTCAATTTATTATCTGGGTAATCCAAATTCTGAAAACCATAGATCATATTATATTGTAATTAAATAAAATGTTAATAACAATGATTTGCTATTTGCTGGTCTTTCAGGATCTGCAGGACAACTATTTTCTGTAAATAAAAATTATAGTTATAATGTTGTTAAACATGTGAAATAAAAATCATCTACTTATCATTCAATATATAAAATATAATGAATAAGAAATAAACAAGTATTCCAAAATACGAATAAGCTCGAGTTTAGTTAACCTCAGTACATTTAGCTGATTTCAACTTTTGATATTTTATTGAAATTGAAACAAACACTTTATTATGCACCATGGAATTGTTTAACGCAATATGGAATGCTTTTAAAATATTGGTAAACTTTAAGAATGAATCAATGGTCAGAAAAATGGAGGTTATTTGGACAGTTAGCAGTTTTCATGCATTTGTTATCATGCGTTACAATGTTTTTGTATCTTCCTGAACGAAGACTGATAAAAGTGAACCATTATAATATTATTCTAAAAATGTTCCATAATCGAAGAACTGAAAATAAACTTAAAGATTCAAATCAGTAAATCCAGCCAAAACGAAAGACTCGCAAACACAATAAGCTCCCTCATCAATCATATTCCGAATTTGATTAAATAAGTATTTACAAGTATACAATTAAATATATCAACAGTAATGTATTTTTTTTTCTCCTGGAAAGGAAAAATAAAATGGTTAATTGCACTGTCATATAAACGTTAAACATACATTAGAGAAAATCAAACAATGTTACGTTGCTTCTTCCAGTTGTGTTTTGGTCCTGTTATAAATATTTATTATTTAATATATACAGTCAGGAATCTTTATTGCAGGATTCCTTATTGCCGGTATCCCTTATTGCCGGATCCTTATTGGCGGGCTATCCGCGAATAAGGATCCGGCAATAAGGGATCCCACTTTTATGTTACTTATGACGGGTGCTATAATATATGGATCATATTTCCAACATAGAATATTTCGTGATCCTGACCATATAGAAAGTTACTGTCTTCAGCAAAGTTGTTCAGGTGACTAAGTCCTTTCAGATGCTTGTCATATTATTTCAGAACTCTCTCACTACGCAGCGCTAGTGTACATGTGCAATTCCTATATAAACTGTATCTCGAGAGCCTGGCCATATAGAAAGTTGCTGTTTTCAGCAAAGTTGTACAGGTGATCAAGTCCTTTCGGATTATCGTCATATTAGTTCAAAACACGCTCACTACGTGGCGCAAGTGTGCAAGTAAATTTCCTGTATAAGCTGTATGTCGAGAACCTGGCCATATAGAAGGTTACTGTCTTCAGCAAAGTTGTTCAGGTGACTAAGTCCTTTCGGTTGATCGTCATATTATTTCATGAACATGAACATGAACCGGAAAAGGGATGACGTGTAGAGGCCGGAAATCGATGTCAGATGCCATTTTGGAATCCAAGATGGCGGCCATCGGTTCAAGAAAAACTGTCAAATACCCTACAATATGGATATTTTTGGAAAGGGGACGACGTGTAGAGGCCGGAAATCGATGCCAGAGAGGGAACGACATGTAGAGGCCAGAAATCGATGCCAGACGCCATTTTGGAATCCAAGATGGTTGCCATCGTTTCAAGAAAAAATGTCAAATACCCAACAACTTGGGTATTTTCGGATAGGAGATGACGTGTAGAGACGGGAAATCGATGTCAGATGCCATTTTGTAATCCAAGATGGCGACCATAGGTTCAAGAAAAACTGTCAAATACACTACAATATGGATATTTTTGGAAGGAGACGACGTGTAGAGGCCGGAAATCGATGCCAGACGACATTTTGGGATCCAAGATGGCGGCCATCAGTTTAAGAAAAACTGTCAAATACCCTACAATGTGGGAATTTCCGAAAATGGACGACGTGTAGAGGCCAGATATAGATTTCAGACGCTATTTTGGAATCCAATATGGCGGCAACATGTTTTCCATGGTCACTATAGCCGATCGAACTCCAGACGAAACTAGAACCGCACTACCGTTCATACTGGTGACAACGCTCTGATGAGACAAAGAAACCTTACCCCCAAGCTCCTCCCCTGATCCTATCCTTCGACAATGTACCTCTCTTACCTCGAGTAAGCCGCGAGTATTCGGCCCAACTCCTTCTAGACATAGAATTAAGTGAATGTTTTTACAAACAAAGAACAATGAACTATCGGCTCCGTAAAGCTAACGTGATTGAGCCTTCCAAATAAACGAACTTGTTTAAAAAAAACATGTTTTCCATATATAAGGCTTACGAAGAATATTGCGTATAATTTATTGTGTATAGCGTATCACTGAGCAAGATCGTAACGTAACGTGGAAAATTCCTCAAAACAATAAAACGCTTTTAATTGTTTTGTTTTTTTTTTCTATCGTAAACTACAGATTTATTCCACATTTTATTTTCTCTTTCGATAACAAGAATCCCAAAATCCTGTCTACGTAGTTAATGAACAGCCCCTAAGAGCAATCTTCAACTGGAACGTACTCACCAAATCAATATATCCGGGAGCACATTCCCTAAGCTTATTTTCCTCTCGCAAACCCGTCGTCGTCGACGGGAACTCGGAGAGCAGTTTTTTGATACGGAATTTTCACTGAAAAAAAAAACCGCGAATTCACGAATTTTATCACACCCAACTGCGAAACACGTTCAGACGCACTTTCGGTACATTTTCAATATCAATTTCGTACGAAAACACTTATTTATTTTTTGCAAAAATAGTTGCAAGCGAACCAACATCAACACCGATCGTACCGAGCTTTTTCACGCACATTATCACTCGTGATGCCACTAATTTCTGGTCCGGGAGAAAAAATCAAACAACGCAGGCATCTCTTCTGATGCTTGCAAACAAACATGATGAATCACGTTTTCTTTCTCGATTCTAAAACTTCCCATAAAGGGAGAGTGCCGTCCGGGAGGCAGAGTGCCAGCGCTAATCTGGCAAATGCAGCCGAAAACTATGAAAGCGAATGCACGCACAAAACAGAGAACAAACTTAAAACACAACCGTATCCAAAGGCGTTCGGAACTGCACTCCCATTTCTCACCTCATTTTTACAACGCAAAAAGAAATACAGTCTACTTCTAGCATTAAAATCTACTTTTTTTTTGCATATCTATAACAAGCTTACACTCTACTTTATCTACTGCTTCAAAAAGAACTATGTTCCGTCAACTGTGTGCAAAGTTATTAGCAAATGAGCAGTTCGTGACCAAAACTGTGTATGCCAAGCATGCCCTTCTATTCATTGACGTTTTTTTGAAGAATAAACATTATGTTTTTAATAAAAAATACTGAATTCATTGAAAAAATATTTTTTTTTTCTACTAGCTATATGACTGAAAAAAAACTCATTTTTTATTGAACACCCGTTACTGAAAATTTAAAACACAAAGCTTAAACCACTTGAGTTCAAACCTTATCCGGCCTTTCGAACCGTAGAAATCGAACAAATTCCAATAAAGCACGGATACTCGCCCTATCAGCGCGGTCCGCGGTCGTGATGTGCTCACTTATGTTTACACAAAGGAGGGAAAATTGAGTCAGGCACCCAAAGTACGAGCAAACTGTAGAGAGCTGAGCCATGAGTTGCTACACCTCGAGATTGATCCGTCCGTTTCGTCCACATCCACCCGCAATCCATCACCAACCAGTGAACCGCTGTAAATGCATGTCCGGTGACCGAATAAAGTTGCACTCGAACGGATGGGCAGGATGGAAGGATGGACGGTGGCGCAGGAGATCATGTATGACCTTTTGATGAAGTTTAATGCCGCTCAAGGGGGCTCACCTCGTTCTGAGCGAGTGAGCTTTGACCACTTTTCGTGATTGCTATTTGCGCCAGCCAGCCCCGTCTAGCGAAGAAGATCAGTTAGTTTAATAAGAGCTGCAAACGTTAAAATCGCTCTTTGGAACAAACGAGATTGAACCAGGGAACAAAAAAGCTGCGGAAAGGATGGGAACAATTTTGTCCGAGAGTGCGATATAGAGGTTAAAGTCAACGAGATGCACATCTTGTGTGCTTTATGTTTTCGCATATCGTGGTCCGCTGGTTTGCTTCCAACAACAGTTTGCCAGTGGCTGACTGCCGGGATGAGGAAGGCTATTGATTGACTACGGCGATGATGACGACACGACGACCTGTTGAGGTAGTGCAGTGTTAAATTGTGAATATAAGTGGGAAAACGGTTAGGCAATTTGAGGCATAGATGAGGGTTATGGTGTATTGAGTTCGAATTATATAGGTGTATGATCATGCTCATGTCGATAACCTTTTGGCATTATACTCAATACTATTGAGTGCCAAATCACTTCACTAATTTCCAGTTCCTATCAGCACAATATTCCCACAACCCTCAATTAGTTCCCACGGCAACGAAAATTTCCGAGCATCAAAAAAAGTCCTTCCAATCATCATGGTGGTCAATTTACCTTCACCCTTAACGACCATCATAAAACTGATGTCAATTTGCATAAAACAACAATCCAGCGGAGCAGTGAAAAAAAAAAAACCGACGTGTCAAACAGCAACATAATTGCTCCTGCCGGCCGTCCGTTCGCTCGTCACGCGGCTAAGGACGAGAACCATTTAACAAAGCGCACCTCCAATTTCACACAACAATTAAAGTGTGATCAATGTCCAGTCCAACGGACGAGAGCGAGCTGGCTGGACCGAGGGGGCAATAAAAAAAAAGCAGAACGCTTTTAAAACCTTCCTCTAGGGGGAATTTCTGGTCCGCTCTTCGCCGCTGACCAACCGTGAAATCAGCAGCAGCAGCAGTAGTGGTGGTCAGTTTCGGTTCGAACCGAGTCGAAGGGGGATGAAGGGAGAAAGTCAAACTCGAGCCTCCTTTTGTTCATTGTGTCCGCGTGCAGGGAAAATGATCGGTGGAATGAGGATGGAGATGCTATTTTGCTGCGATCAGCAGGACCACGGCGAGACGGACTCTAGCGAAAAGGAAGCGGACGAGCAATGGTGCATGGTGAGTAGGAAAAACAAAAACGACGAACCGGTTTTGATTGAGACGTTTATCCTTCTGGCACTGGCACTTGCGGCTGGGGATTTTTTTTTATTATTATTTGCAGGCTGATGGTGAAATATGATTTCGGACTTTGAAGAGGAAGTTTTTCCCCCATTACTTCAACCTTGGTCGCGCGACCGACAAGGCTATGGTGGCAGACGCAACAAGGCTCATTTGCATTTATTAAAGTTTTGCCCTTTTTTTCTGGTAGCCGGAAATTTTTAATGCCAAGGTTCTGGCTCTGTTCCGGAAGAGATTACCGGAGTTAATTGAGTGTTGAATTTTGTAGTGGACAATTAGTGTGTTAAGCTGGTAATTCGGTATGATTTGAATGGAGTTTGTCTTCATTTCAAATACAGTAATAACTCGATATTGTCAGCCTCTCCGCACATCAGACTTTTATCTTTCAATCATTTCACATAAGCGTTTTTCCAAATCGCTATCATTAATCTTCAAGATGGATATTTAAGGTAAACTTTGTTTGAGTATGATCAATTATAACATCTGAACTTGTCTATAGTGGGGTAAAAGTTCTAGGCATGTCCCAAACCCAGTGCCTACTACCTGAAGTGAGGCAACATTAGCTGATTAATCCTTTTCCTAAATGAATCCAAGGTTTCCTGCATTGTTTCATCTTTTTCCGAACTGAAACCAAACTACACAGCAAAAAATTAATTTTGATATCATATCAAAGTGGATGCACTTCAATCGTGTCGAAAATATAGTGTAATATTACTTGCCAAAAAGGACAAAATTATCATTAATACAATGCACGAACTGACATTACGCTGCTTTTACTGCATTTGTTTATTTTTGTGGCCGTAAAAATTACATGAGATTTTCGATATGATTGAAGTGCATCCTCTTGGATGTGATATTAAAATTTATTTTTTGCTGTGTAGTCAGAACGGGTTTGATATTTTCCTAAGTGAGCTCCAGATTTTTGTTAACTGCTTTGACATTTGGCAAGGATACAATCTTGCTTAGTGAAAGTGTAGAAAGTTTTCCGAAGTGAACCGACAATTTTCTGAGCTTTCCTGAAGTGATTTACCTAATTTTTAACGTAGATTCCGCTCCCTTAGATCCCTTCCTCGTTCTTGTGAGATTCACATCCTTTGAAAATTAGGCTGACTTTTTAAAGAATGGACCTTCGTGTGTTCATACCTGATGGTAGATTTTTTTTAAAGCAAGCACAATTGTTGAGAAAACTGGGTTTACATCCACAACAGTACGTATTTTTATAGAAATTTGGGTTTCTTGTTCAGCCAGATTGAATTTCGGCTCCTTCCTTTGAAAAATAGGAGTGGATTTTACCGAATTGCTGAATCCATCCGTATTTTCATAGGTTTTTGAGTTCTGCCAAATTGCATTTTGGCTCATATCTTTGAAAAATAGACTTCTATTTTTTAGAATGGACCTTGCTGAATCCATACGTGAAGGTTGAACCGGATTTGTAATTCGATTCTTTAAAAGTTAATTTTTGGTCAAGTATTAATCCAAGATATTTCAATTGGTTTGACCAGGAAACTGGAACTCCGTTCATAGTGACTATGTGCCTACTACTAGGTTTCAAAAACGAAGCTCTAGGCTAAAATCTATGTTGAAATATTATAAGTTGAGTTTTGGAAGCGTTGGGAGAAATCTTCCATTTTTGCAAATATGAAGAGAAAATATCTAAACTTTTCTGCAGTCTGCTGCAAATAACATGAAGACTTCTTCCTTTAGCGGAAATGCCTGTGTTATCGGCGAATAATGATTTGTGGCAACCCTGAGGCAAATCAGAGAGCTCCGAAGTGAAAATATTATACAATATAGACCCAAGAATGCTACCCTGAGGAACTCCTACTCTAACAGGTAGTCGATTAGATTTGGAATTTTGAGAATTTGCCTGCAGAGTTCTGTCAGATAAATAATTTTGAACTTATTTTATAATATAAAGTGGAATATTAAAATTTTTCAATTTAGCAATCAAACCTTCATGCCAAACACTGTCGAATGCTTTTTCTAAGTCTAGAAGAACAACTCCAGTTGAGTGGCCTTCAGATTTGTTTGACCAAATTAAATTGGTAACTCTTAAGAGTTGATGAGTAGTTGAATGCCCATGGTGAAATCCAAACTGCTCATCTGCAAAAAATGAGTTCGCATCAGTCTATTTAAAATTATCTTTTCAAAAATTTTACTTATTGTAGAAAGCAAACTTATTGGACGGTAGCTAGAGGCTTCAGCTGGATTTTTATCCGGCTTCAAAATTGGAACAAATTTTGCAGTTTTCCATTTATCAGGAAAGTACGCCAAATGGAAACATCTGTTAAATAATTTTACCAAGAAAGACAAGGTACTCTCTGGGAGTTTTTTGATGAGGATATAGAAAATTCCATCATCACCTGGAGCTTTCATATTATAAACATTTTAGTCATAGATCTTACTTCGTTCAAATCAGTCCCCCAGGAATCATCAACAATATTTACCCGAGAGAAAATATTCAGATAATCCCGAGCAACCTGATTCTCAATAGGACTAGTAAGACCCTACCTGAAATTATGGGAACTCTCGAATTGCTTAGCAAGTTTTTGAGCTTTTTCCAAATTTGTGATCAAAATTTTACCACCTTCTTTAAGCGCTGGAATTGGCTTTTGAGGGTTTTTTTTCAAAAAATTTGTGAGTTTCCAAAAAGATTTGGAACTCGGGTCTAATTTCGAAACATTATTTTCAAAAGTTTTGTTCCTCAGGGCAGAGAATAGCTTTTTAATTTGTTTTTGCAAATCCCAATGGCAGAATCGCGTGTTCTTTGATATTGTCTCCTACGGACATTTTTAAGACGGATCAAGAGCTGAAGATCGTCGTCTATTACAATTGAATCGAATTTAACCTCGCATTTTGGTACTGAGGCAGCTCTTGCTTCAACTATAGAAGTAGTCAGACATTTAAGAGCAACATCTTTGGTTTGCAAAGGAATGTTTGGATCGAAGTTATATTCCATAAATGTTCGATATTGCTCCCAATCAGCTCTATGGTAATTGAAAGTAGAGCTGTTGGGATTAAAATTATTTCTTTGGATATTTCAAAAGTTACTGGAAGGTGATCAGAACCGAAGTCAGCATGGGTAACCAATTGGCTACAAAGTTGACATGAATCAGTTAAGACCAAATCAATAGTGGAGGGATTTTTTGCAGAAGAAAAGCATGTTGGGCTGTTTGGATATTGAATAGTGTAATAACCTGCAGAACAATCATCAAACAGAATATTACCATTGGAATTGCTCAGAGCATTATTCCATGAGCGGTGTTTTGCATTAAAATCACCAATAATGAAGAATTTAGACCTATGACGCGTAAGTTTCTGAAAGTCACCCTTGAGAAAATTCTTTTTCTGGCCTACGCATTGGAATGGCAAATATGCATCTACAAACGTAAGTTGTCCAAATTTTGTTTCAACAGAAACTCCCAAAGTTTCAAAAACTTTGGTTTCAAATGAAGAAACAATTTTATGTTTGATTCGTCTATGAACAATGATGGCAACGCTACCACAGGCTCCATCAAGACGATCATTTCTATAAATGAAATAATTCGCGTCCCTCTTAACCTTATGGTCAGGTTTAAGGAACTTCATGACGATATTGTTCGCAAATTTTACTCCAGTTTGAGTAGCATCAAACATGGAGTTAGATTTAAGCATATCAGAAATCATGTCAATTAATGGTTTCTGTCAAAAATCCATTTTAGGAGCATTATCAAAATTTCCGTTTTAATTACGTTGGTAGTATTTTGATTTCTACCCGTTGCAATAGCATAGGTAGCTCCATTAACTCGCTGAACATTGTTAGCAGCAAGGGGAGTAAGTATAGATGAATAATTTGAAGCAGGGGCGATAATTGTACCTACAGGTACGAATGTAGAATTTGTTCCTCGCTGACCGTTGTTAACAGCAGAGTAAGTTGTACCTGTTCGGAAACGTGGAGCGTTTACTACCTGTCACTTAGAACGAGATTGTAGGATCGCTTTGCGAGTCTTACATTCCCAAAAAATGGATTTGTGGTATTCACCACAATTTGAACATTTAAATTTCTTCAGATCTTCCTTCACAGGACAGTCGTCCTTTGCGTGAGAGGAATCACCACAATTCATGCATTTAGCTGGCATGTAGCAATTTTTAGTTCCGTGACTCCATCCCTGGCACTTACGGCACTGAATGAGGTTTTGGAAATTTCCTCCAGTCTTCCTGAAGTGTTCCCACTTCACTCGGACATGGAGCATAAGGCTAGCTTTTTCCAAGGCTTAATGGTTGTTTAGTTCACTAGACTTGAAGTGAACTAAATTAAAATCATTAGAAATCCCGTTACGCGAATAGCCAGGACGGGATTTCATTTTCATTTTGATAACTTGGAGTAGCACAACTCCAAGTAATTTTGCCAGTTCATCTTTGATCTGATCCAGGGATTCACCACTGGGCAGTCCTTTCATGACAACCTTGAACACACGTTCAGTTTTGGTGTCGCAAGTAAAAAATTTGTGCTTCTTCTCAGTAAGATACTTGAGAAGACATTTAAATCTTTCCAAGGTTTCAACCAATACACGGCATTCACCCCGACGTCCAATTTGTAGTGAAAACTTAACTTTCACGAAATTCAAAAGTTCCATGCAAAGAGCATGGAAATCGGAAGTGGTTATCACAATAGGGGGAATCTTTTCCTTCTTGGCATTAAGCCGGGAAAGTTTACTAGAATTTTTCTTGGATGATGGATTATTCTCATCATCCGTGAGCAAATCAAATTGATTGCTCAAATTAATTTCATGAGAAGGGGGGTCAAGAGTTTGCCCCTTTCTTTTGCGTTTAGGCGCCATGGCGGCAGTAAATTTTTAATTAATTAATTAATTTAGCTTTATTTAGGAGGCTTTCAGCCTTAGGCTGGTTCGCCTCCGAATAGTAAATTTTTATCCAAATCGACTTCCAAGCAGATTACTACAAGAATCTGAAGGATCGAAGAGGAATTTTCCAAATCGATATCCAAGAAGGATTACCTCGGGTAGGATCCAAACAAGGATCGAAGAGGAATAAGAGTTGAACAAGGTAGAAATTATTTTACAGGTAGAGCACTGAAAAGTGCTGTTTAAATTTGTTGTACTTTAGGTAGTAGTAACACTTCCTTCAGCAAAAAGCAAATAGATCCGCACGGCAAGAGAGCACGATGCGCCCTTTAATTCAGAGTTGCTGCCACTCACTATAAAAACATTCTTTTCGGAATTATGCAATCATTAGATGATATAAAGGTATGCTGTACTTGTAAGTTACAAGAAAAGGATTTAAAGTATGTGTTTGACTCATAAAACCTGTAAATTTTGCTTTCAGAGCGTCACAATAAGCGATCTTATGATTCGTGAGCGTTCACTCAGAGTGAGCACTCACGAGTCGTAAAATTGCTGATTGTGACGCACTGAAAGCAATATTGACAGATTTTATGTGTCAAACACATACTTCACGTCCTCATCTTGTAACTTACAAGTACTAATTATTACTACACCATCTCATGATTTCATAATTCTGAAAAACATTTTTTTTATAGCAAGTGAGTGGAAGTAACCCTGCTTTAAATATAAATCTGCTTAAAATAATGATGCATCCGCCCCTGATGTTGAAGACGTTGTTTCAAATAGTGTATTATCTAGTTGATATGGTACGCTGCAAAACATTTGAACTTTATCGCTGTTGCATGATGAGCACCACCGTAATCTACAGGTGGTGAATGTGGGATTTGCCACACAACAAAACCCGAGGGGCGGAAATCGCTCTAATGTACAACATGAACATGAACATCTACAAAGTTCCTTTATTCTTACTTCTTGAAATTATTTTATTTATTTAATTGCTATAAAAATACGTACTTTTGAGTATTTAAACCCAGTTTCCTAAAAAATGTGTATGCTTAAAAAATGTACCATCACGTATGTCTTCAGCAATGTCCAATCTATAAAATCCAAGTCTATTTTTCAAAGATTGGATCTGAAATTCAACTTTTCAGAACAGAAAATCAATGTTTCTATGAAAATACGTACCTTTGAGAATTTAAACTCGGTTTTCTCAAAAATTAAGATATCAACCCTCACGTATGGATTCAGTAAGTTCAATTCTACAAAAATACAAGCCTATTTTTCAAAGATAGGAACCAAAATCCTGTTCGGCAAAACAGAAAAATAAAATTTCTATGAAAATACCTACTTTTATGAAACTGGAGGTGAACCAGCCCCTGGCTGTAAGCCTCCTTAATAAAGAAAACTAGGTTCGTCCTTCACGTTTGGACCCATCAAGTTCCATTCTATAAAATCCAAATACTCATTTCAAACGATAGAACCGAAATTCAACCTGGCTTCAAAAAAATCTACCATCAAGTGTATGAACTCACAAAAGTCTATTCTATAAAATCCAACTTGGCTGATAAAGAAACTCAAATTTCTATAAAAATACGTACTTTTGAGGATGTAAACCTCAGTTTTCTCAACAATTGCGCTTGCTTGAAACAATCTACCATCAGGTATGAACACACGAAGGTTCTTTTAAAAAAAAACTCAGTCTAATTTTCAAAGGATGTTAATCTCACAAGAACGAAGAAGGGGTCTAGGGGAGCGCTTAGTTAAAAGTTAGTTAAATCACTTCAGGAAAGCTCAGACTAACATTAAATATAATTCAATCACTCAACAGATAAGTTTGGACTGTCTAAGGAAGGTATTGAACCACTTCATAAAAGGTTGGACTCTGGAAAACTTAGGCTCAAAAAAGTGTCGGTTCACTTCGGAAAACTTTCTACACTTTTAGGAAAGCTAGATGACCGAAGCAAGATTATGTCCTTGCCAAATGCCAAAGCAATTAACACAAATGTGGGGCTCACGAAAAACTTGAGATTTGTTCCGGTCTTATTGCAAAATAATAAAAAAAAAACGCAAACTTCTCAAGTGTTGAAATAGTGTAATTTGTTTACGTTGGGGGTTTGAAAATTAAACCGGAAGTTTACCGGGCGGATTTTCTTTTTCAACGCGTTTTGATTTTTTCTAAAAAGAGGCCATCCACAAATTATTTAAGGGATTTTTAAAGATTATTAAATCTTCTTCCCTTCCTTGTAAGATTCTGAAAAGTATTCAGTTAACAACAATTACGCCAACAGTTTTCATAAGATTTTAAAATTTTCAGAATATCGTTAGAAAAGCTAACTAAATTTCAACATGAATTGGTTCATTTAAAGTATTTGGACGTGTTTTGGCATCAAATCCTTTAAGGTCAAGTTATTTTCCGTCTTCTTAATGTTATGTATACAAATATCAACGCTCCCTTTCAGTTGTAAGAAATTGTAAGGAATGTTGAGCCTCCCACTCTTTCCCTATTTCGTTACATAATTTGTTGATAACCCGAAATGTTGGAAAAAGGTATAAAAAATCCAAAGGAATAATGTTTTCCATATATTACTAAGAAAGTTAACTTGTAAAAATATGTTGTCATTCTCATAATGAAAAAATAAAAACTATAAGGAACAGTCATATAGGGTTGTACGCAATGGTGACGTAGGACTACGTGGTCTTGTATAATAAATCTTATTCGTTGGCTGCAGTAGGAGCTTGTGTTTTGTGTAGGAATAGGAATTTTAGCGGGGTTTTCTCTGTTTATACTCTTTAGTATGCCACGTATGACATAGATGGGCCACAATGACTCACGAAGAGCTACTGATTCCGATCAATAGCGGTGCGGCTTCTTCCTCCTTCTATGGACGCTCATGTGGGCTGCAGCTCACTGCTTGCAGGCAGCCTTTCATTGTGTACTAGAAAACACCACCACTCAAAACATGGTGATTGAATAAACACCATTTGCTGAGACCGGCTGGAATTCAACTTTGAAATCTGTGTTAGGTAAATTGCTTTTCGCAGGCAATCGGTGATAATTTTAATGAACATAGCAACAGTTGAACATTAGTGGAATTTTCAATAGTGACATTTTGAAAAATGATAAAGTCTTAAATTTAACAGATGCTTAGGAATATTTCTGATCGATTGGTGCTAAAGTTATTGAATTTGGTTCAGGGGCAGCAGAGTTATTAACGTTCAAAATCTTTCATAATTTTGTTACATGTTCCATTTTCGATTTTCACAAAGTGTACCCTCATAAAGAAATCACAGGCGTAGTTCTACGTCAAAATTGGACTCTTCAGTGCTACAATAATTATTAAAATGTCGTTATGACAGCTATCCATATAAAATAATCCGTTAGAGATAACTTCGTCAAGACACATAATTTGTCAATTCATAAAAACTCGTTATCCAAAACTCGATAGATTTAACTGGTGAAATGCAGTGTCTTTTAAATTCTGTAAGTGTTGATGAACGTTTGATATGTCTAGGCATCGAATTGAATAGCATTTAATATAATGAATTCTGTAAAGCACAAGACAATAAATGTGGTGTTCCTATTTCAACTGCGTTTCTAGTATTATATCTATGAAAGTCACTTCCTCTTTCAATTCGATCACACAAATATCGAGGCAGCAAACCGTTAACTACTTAAAAAATGAACATCATTGTCAAATATACAATTCTTGGCTTCACCTAACACCATTGTGAGGCGTCCAGCATCAAAGTTGAGGAAGTGAATCTATTACATCGAAAAATCAAACGCATTATTTTATTCTGCAAGTGCTGTAATCTCGATATTTATGTTTCATTCGACAGAAATAAAATGGAAGGGCAAAAGTCTAGATGAGGAGAGATGATTGATTTGCATACCTGTATTTTACTGGCAATAGTTAAATCGTTTTTCAGTCGACATAGAATTCCATACTTCATGGCAATTTTCTTGGTTACATTGTCAATGTAAGAGTTGAACTTAAGTTTGTCATCAATAATCACGCCAATATATTTAATCTCCCGAACGCGATCAATAGTCTCATAATCAATTACAACAGGGACGTTCTCATTTAAACGATTCCGCGAAATTACCATAAATTTAGTTTTACTTGTAATCGATTTCAACTGCTTATACTTCAACCATCTACTTAGAGAACGCAAATCTTCATTCAAGTGTAAAACGGCATCATCTAAATCCTTAGCAGCAATGAATAACACAGTATCATCTGCAAAATTATTAATATCGCAAAATCGTAAAACACGTCGCAAGTCATTAATATACATAATAAATAACAAGGGCTTGAATACACTTCCCTGGGGCACTCCAAGGCTATTCTCCACGGGACTGCACAGTGGTCTAAAAGAGCCAAAACGTGCGTTTTTTAGTTTATACGCTAACGGTCCATTTAATCCATATAGTGTCTTGGGAGAATTTTGTGCACTTAAAAACCCCCTTTTTTAAGCTTAGCCATTTTATGATTAATCCACCTAGCAGGGAGATCAAAACTTTACTTTTTTTTTGTTTGTCGAGATAGCAAAATAGTGTCTTGAGCAAAGTTTTAGACAATATTAGAACAAACATTTTTGCTAAAGATGTCACCCCTCTATCTCTTATGTTTACAGAGATATGTCATTTTTTGGTAAGAGCATCCAGAAAATCAATTTTTTGCAAACAACTTTTCAGGAAGCAATTTTTTGACATTAGTATGTTCTACGCAAATGTTTGTTTTTTTTTTTTAAATACGCCATTTTTTTTTGGAAACAAGTCCATATCTTCAATATTTCTTAAGATATTCAAGCTTTTGATCCAAAATTACCACTATTGGCAAGGTCAATAGCTCGAAGTTGGGCAAAATTCGGCAAACCAGGTTGATTACATTTGAAAGTATTCTTAAAATGCTGCCCATTGCATACCAAATCATTAGTCTTCTTTTGTATTCTCTGCTGATCTGCTTATTACCAAACTATAGAATCACGACTTCCCGTATAATTGTGCTACTGTTATTTTTTTTATGAACATTAAAAACAACAATACTACCTCAAATTATTACTACCTATATCTCAATATAGTTATATTTCATCAACCGTTTCATACAATTTCCTCATCACTTTCAGAATTGTCGCTTACTTCTGTTTCACCATCGGTTCATGTATCGGTAGATGGAACTAGAAGAGTTTGAGCATCTTCGGACAATAGCAGTTTTGCTTGTTTTGGAAGGGGTCTAATTGTTGAAATTAACGGGTCAGATGATTCAAGGACCAATGTTCGTTCAGTTAACCGGTTACTACAACAAACACCGAGAATCACATTCCGGGAAGAACAAGGACCACTGTTCGTTCAATCAATCGGTCACTACTACCGACACTTTGAATCACCTGCCGGGAGGAACAGATTCCAATCGTAGTTCAGTCATTTTTTTAACACTACAATAGACACTCACCTGCCACGAGAAACAAGAACCACTGTTTATTCAGTCAACCAATCACTAAAATAGACACTATGAATCACCTTCTTGTCCAGTCAACCGGTCACTACAATTTAGAATTTGGAATCAAAACTTTTACCACACGCGGCTTTGCAACGCCTACTCTTTTTTTGCATGCCTACTTCGATTTAACCGAATTCGAATTTTCTTCCTTCAACACCAAGCCTCCATGTACAAATGCAAGAAAACGATTATCTGTACACGGTTTGCTATAGATTGGTAATAAGCAGATCGGCAGAGAATAGTAAAGAAGACTAATGATTTGGTATGCATTGGGCAGCATTTTAAGTATACTTTCAAATGTAATCAACCTGGTTTGCCCAATTTTGCCCAACTTCGAGCGATTGACATTCGAAATAGTGGTAATTTTGGATCAAAACCTTGAATATCTTAAGACATACCCAAGTAACAATCTAAATGCTTGGAAGATTTATTCTTATTTTATCATTGTTTTATCATAACATCCCTTCCAGCCTGTGGTTGTATTACGGTTTTGTGTGCTTGTCATAAAATCAGGCCGTCAAGTCGTCTATAAAACTGTTTTATGACTACTAAATTAAAACTCAGACTTCATAGTTTTAACGGTGGCTGTAAGGTGGTTCTGCATCACTACTTATAACTGAAGAATAAAACCAAAACAAAACATACAATTATGTTTTATGGTACACTTTTTATGACCGATATAAAACTTGAAGCAGTCTTAGACCTTCATTAAAGCTTCATTACAACTATCATCTTTATCAGAGGCCTAAGATTCACAGATAAGAAATATACTGCTACAACAAAAAATACTCTGAAATTTTTTGTCTTTATAAAAAAACAAATCTATTCAGATATATGAAATGAAATCCCCTTCAGTGCTTCTGAACACGATGAAGATGAGACGATCGACAATATGAAACTCCTGGAGGAACTACAGTTATAGGATCCCTACATAAGGCACAGTGCGGTGAAGGAGCTCTTAAAAATATTGAACAACCGGCTTTCCGATACACTTCCGAAAGATCCACGAACCCTTCTTAAAGCAACGTCGACAGTTTCACTAAATCCGTTTGGAGATGGCCAGTATTGACATCACGGCTTTAAACCTTGTATTGAAAAAGCTTTTAGTGGATCCAATAAGCATTTCTTACATCTTGATTACAAGCGAAAATAGGAGGATCGCTTGGAATGTTGACTTTTTGACAGGTGGTCATGGTTTTTGTTTTGTTTTGATTCGCTGTACCGAATAAAACCAGCAAGCTAGTTATATAGCTTAAATATAACTTAACGCTCTCAATTTGGACTACGAAATGCTAAGATACAACCATTAGGTTTATGTTATGCTATAGAATTCCAATCTAGGAGAATATGTTATATTGAGGTTTTTTTAAGGAGTAGCAAGTTATAACGAAAAAAAATGTCGCCGTATGAACAAATTTCACACAGTATGAATAATTACGCTTTAATTGATAGGCAATAAAACACTTTCACACATCTATGTATAATTAAATAATATGTGACTGGTTTTTGCTCAACAGTAGTAACAGTTTTGTACTAAATAGATAATCTTTGAATGACTCTTTAATGCATGGTGCTAATGCAGACAAATTAAAAATATCCCTATATTTTAGTATTCATATGGCGCACTAAATTTATGCTCTTGTTTGGTATAATAATCATCATAAATATTGCACGGCATGCTGTGAAGCATATACAGATTGGTTTAAAATTATAATAAAGTCGTCTTATTTTCAATGTACAATAATATCAGCTATTATTACCAACTGACAAGGATCATGATTTCACATCAAACATCGAAAGAATAAAACCACAATAAAATATTTCTCAATATTAACTATCATCCAAAAACCTCAACTTAAAACCTTCAAAGTTGTCAAAATGTTTTGCGTATCATGTTTTATCAACTTCTTCAGGAGCGATTAATGCGGTTGTAATATAGTTTTATGGTAGTCATTAGAAGGCTGTTAAAACTTTCTGACCTGGAGGAGGTTTTATGTTTTCATTTTTAACAATCACGTCTAGAGTGTGATAAAACTGACATAAATCCTATGCTCCTAAAGTAGTTCGCATATCAAGTTTTAATGACTGCATTAAAACTGGGCCAATTGGCCATGACATGGTTGTATTGCGGTTCTCAGGAGATTGTTAAAGCAATGTGGTCGTCAGTGAAGGTATTATAATTTGGTTATATCAACTGCTATAAAACTTAAATAAAACAAAAATTGTTGCTTGGGTAATGAAGATAGGGACTTGCTTCCCAAGACAAAATGACCTATTTAAAAAAAAAAAAAACAAACATTTGTGTAGTTATTTGCAAAAATTGATTTTCTGAGGGTTCTTACCAAAAAAAAATGACATATGTATCTCTGTAAACATAAGAGGTAGAGGGTTGACGTATGGAGCAAAAATGTTAGTTCTAATATTGTCTAAAACTTTGCTCAAGACACCATTTTGCTATCTCGACAAACAAAAAAAGTAAAGTTTTGATCTCCCTGCTAGGTGGATTAATCATAAAATGGCTAAGCTCAAAAGAAGGACCTTTTTAAGTGCACAAACTTCTCCGAAGACACTATATGGCTTAAATGAACCGTTTTCGCATAAACTAAAAAACGCACGTTTTGGCACTTTTAGACCACTGTGGACTGGAAGCAGAATAATTAAAAACAGTCCGTTGAGTTCTGTCAGACCAATAGCTTTCAAACCATTTATATGCAGTACTCGTAATTCCAAAGCGCTTGATTAATCTTAACAATAAGGGCCTAGAAATTGTTTCAAAAGCGTCTGAAACGCGCAAAAAACAGCAACAATCGTATATTTACACTTCAAGTTATTTTTTCACTTCACTAATACCAAATTCAAAGCGGTTTCACAAAAATGACCTTCCCGATATACCGATTGTTCTGGTATCAACAAACTATTACTATTTACAGCGTTGGTTGGAAATGCTATCTAACATGAAGCTTTTAGAGTGATAATTTATTAGCTACACCCAACCGGTGGATGTAAGATTCGCTTACAATTATGTGGGATTCATCATCAGAGGATGTAAGTGGAGACCGCATGAACCGAAGATGCGATATACCTAGCTGCGGTCCAATGCAAGAAAATTGGAGACCGAAAAATTTAGAGTGTATTAGTGAGGAAAATTAATTATGTCGAAAAAAAAATTGGAAAAAGGTTGCCGACTGGACTCGAACAACGAACGTTGCGATTATCAGACCTGTGCTTTCTCCACTACTCTCTCCATGCTTCTGAATAAGGATAGCCTAAAAGCAAACAAGAAGCGCTCATTTCCTCTCACACTCGACTTCGTATGCTTTTTCTGCTGGAGAGATTCGAGGCAAGGGTGTGCGTCATTCTACCATGTTATACATAAAAATCAAGGCAAATGCTTGCTTGTGTAGGTGAAAGCACAGACAAAACACGAAATAAAAAAGGCAAAACACCATTACATCGCCTGCAAGGTCAACTTCTAACATTCGTTGCGATGTTCATGAACAGAGGATGATAGGAAATGGAACTAACATTCATTGTAATAGATTTTTGGTTTGCGTGTAGAGAATGGTCTTTAGGAGAGGGTAGGTAGATAGTTTTGTTAGAGTACGGCAGTATGAGAATTGAATAGAAGTTGAAAATGAGCAAAGGGCTATTAATGCGACAGTACAAAGTCAAACGCACACCTTTTGCCTAACCCGTACGATTTACGCGGAGATTTGACTATGTCTTCAAATCTACAGGCAAAAGGATGTGCGTCCGCCTTTGCTCATTACTGTCTGCGGCTGTGGAATAGTTCTAGCGACGTTTCATCACTGCCTAAAGCCCCACGTCGCCGAAAGCATTTCCAGTCGATGGTGTGTTATAATGCAACACATTAGTTGGGTAAAGAAGAATTGCATTATAACACACCATCAACTGGAAATGCTTTCGGCAACGTGGGGCTTTATGTAGTGATGAAACGTCGCTAGAACTATTCCACAGTCGCAGACAGTAATGAGCAAAGGCGGACGCACTTTTTGCCTGGCGATTTGAAGACATACTTGAAGACGTCACCGCACTGTCCCGCGAAGTAGAAGAGAGGCAGCAAGTTGACGCCGTGTATATTGACTTTGCGAAAGCCTTAGACACTAGACCGCACATTCTAGCCGTGGAAAAACTGAAGCACATAGGTTTTCCAGATTGGATTACAGAGTGGATATATTCGTACTTGTGCGATCGTACTGCATATGTTGCGGTCAACTCGACTCGATCTCGCACTTTCAAAATCACGTCTGGTGTACCCCAAGGAAGCATTCTGGGACGAATAATATTCAACATTTTTATAAATGACCTGTGTCTGCTGGTTTCCTCGTTTAAGCTTTCATTCGCTGATGACCTAAAAATGTATCGTGTCATAGCTTCTCTTCCGGATTGTATTGCCCTACAAGAAGATATTGATACTATACTGGTATGGTGTGGCGATAACGGCATGCGGGTCAATAACATGAAGTGCAAAGTTATTACCTTCGGTCGCTGCAATAACCCCATTCTTCATCAATACAGAATGGAAACTGCATCATTGGAACGTGTGTCGTCCATCTGTGACCTTGGCGTTACCATCGATTCGAGGCTCAGATTCAACGAACACGTGAGCATTACCACTGCCAAAGCTTTTTCTGTGCTGGGATTCATCCGTCGCCACGCTTCCGAGTTCACCGACATCCACGCTTTAAAAACTCTCTATTGCTCGTTGGTTCGTAGCATTCTGGAGTACGCTGCTCCGATTTGGTCCCCTTATTATGTAGCTCATGTTCTCACGATTGAACGGGTGCAGAAAAGGTTCTTACGGTTTGTACTGAGACAACTTCCTTGGAGCGATCCGACCAATCTTCCTCCTTATTCTGACCGATGCAAGCTCATAGGATTGGAACCACTATCTGTCAGACGAAGAACGATGCAGCGGCTATTTATTTTCGATGTCATTGGAGGATCTATCGATTGCCCTGAACTTCTCACACAGATCCCGCTTAACATTCCTCCTCGACGGTTTCGGAGCTCAGCTTTAATAGCAGTCCCATGCCACAGAACAAACTGCGGCTACAACAACCCTTTTGATTCGTGTCTTCGTTTGTTCAATGTGGTATGTGACGAATTCGATTTTAACTTGACTTAAAACGTGTTTAGAAATAGGATTAATAGTAATTTCTAGTTTATAAGTAAAATAGTTCAGTCTGTACGACTAGCCCAAGACGGTGATAAATAAATAAAAAAATAACTCTCCACGTACATCGTACGGGTTAGGCAAAAGGTGTGCGTTTGACATTGTACTTCAAAACAAGTTCTAAAATTTTCTCTAATGTATGCAACATGTTGATGGGACGAAACTCTTCGGCTTTAATCGTTCCAGCAACTTCCTTCCAAATTTGTGGCACATGTCCAGTTTGCAACGATTGATTAATAAAGTCCAGCAAGATGTGGAAAATGACATGAAAGCAATTTAGAATAACTGTAGCATTAACATTATCTACTCCAGCCGATTTTCCTAATGAAAAACAAATAACTCTAAGTTCATCTAATGTTATTGGGTGAAAAACTTCAAATCTACAACTACTATTAACTGGCTGGCACTATATTTTTCACCCAGATTGCTTTCAATACCATTCTCACATCATTTAGTTTAGCAGTAATAAAGCCATCTTTACCATTCCTAAAATTACTGACTGTGTGACAGCTCCTGATTTATACTGGGTGTTTCAACAGCTTAAAATACTCTTTTGATAGGGTGGCTGATAATGTGGTACTGAATTTAACTATTCTTGCCGTGACTTCACTACATGTTAATTTGACCCCACCTGTTCATTTTACCCCCAGTTCCCCTACCTGAAATGTTGCTCATTAGAGAATGCATTTTCGTACCACTTCTTCTTCTTTTTCTTATTCTTTTTCTTATTCTTTATCTTCGTTTGACGTAGGACTATGTCTGTGATTTTTATATGGGGGTACACTTTGGGAAAACCAAAAATGGAACATGTAACAAAATTATGAAAGATTTTGAACGTTAATAACTCAGCTGCCGCTGGAACAATTTCAATAAATTTATCACCAATCGATCAGAAATATTCCTACGCATCTGCTAAAAGTTAAGACTTTATCATTTTTTCAAAATGTCCCTATTGAAAATTGCACGAATGTACAACTGTTGCTATGATAATTAAAATTATCACCGATTGCCTGCGGAAAGCGATTTCCCTGACACAGATTTCAAAGTTGAATTCCATCTGGTCTCACCATACGACGTTTATTCAATCACCGTGTGGTGAGTGGTGGTGTTATCCAGTTCACAAAGAAAGGCTGCCTGCAAGCAGCGAGCTACATGTCAATCTAAAGACCAAATTTAAATCGCTGTAAATCAGCAAAATTTTGCTGATTTTAGACTTGATGAAAGATCAGCAAACGTTCCAGCAAAATAATGCTGCTGAATTTCTGTCAAAATGACAACCTTTTACTGAAAATCAGCAATAATTCTTTACTTATCTTTCAGCAATGAAAAATTCTGACAATTGGCAGCATTTTGCTGATTAACTATTAAATTCAGTAAATCGAATTTGTTTTCACTATATGAGCTTCCAGTTTCTGTAAATATGTAAAATAATAACAAAGATAAAATCGCCAGACTCTTTTCCAAGTTTGATTTATTAAATATAACCAGCGTCCTTACCTACATAATTTTATTCATTTGTAGTTTTTTACATCTTCCTCCTCCTGCGGAATTTTCTGCGGTGGACGAATGCGAAAATACTTGCGACTGTGATGCTAACAGTTTGACAGCTCTTTGACTGGGTGTTAGTTTATGTTAGCTGATTTTCTCGGTAATAATATCGTTCGATGTTTTTCAGTAAAGCATTGGATTGCTGATCATGATCCAGCAATCCGTTTTACTGATATTGAAAACTTAAATTTAGTGTGTATAGAAGGAGGAAGAAGGCGCACCGCTATTGATCGGAATCAGTAGCTCTTCGTGAGTCACTGGGGGCCATCTATGTCATACGTGGCATACTAAAGAGTATAAACAGAGAGAACCCCGCTCAAAATTCCTATTCCTAGACAAAACACAAGCTTCTGCTGCAGTTAACAAATAAGATTTATTATATATGACCACGTAGTCCTACGTCACCATTGCGTACAACCCCATAGGGCTGTCCCTTGTAGTTTTTCGCATTTCAAGCTTATTGCGTGCTCTCAACTAAGTGTTCTAGATGCACTTCCACAGTTATTAATAGAGACCTTTCGATGGCTGTACCATTTTTGCATTTGTATAATTGTGTGGCAGGTACAGTCATACTCTATGCCCATGGAAGTCGAGAATTTTCAGCCCAAAAAATTCCTAGACCGGACCGGGAATCGAACCCCGCCACCTCCAGCATGGTTTTTCCTTATAGCTGCGCCTTTACCGACTGAGCTAAAGGAGGCCCCGTACCAGGCCCCACTTGGAGAGCAGAATATGTCCTGCGACCATGAAACATGAACCCAAATCTGCAACCCATATCCAGAGCTCAATCTCAACGAACCGGCAAAGCTGGCTGCATCTTACACGGGTATTGTTCCTCATTCTTCAAAAGAACCTGAAAAATTATTCACTCACGACGCCACTTGGAATGATATCAACGATAAATCAATTTCCTACATATAGCAAATTATCGTTTCTTCACGTTTTGACTCTCGCTCTCGTCCGAACTCCCCCACAGGGCTCCCTAAGCCAGCGAATAATATATGTGTATGGTAACCGTATATTGTTATTTGTTTGCTCGAACCGGGCCTTGAATGCAGCATCAACAAAAATCCACCCAAGATAATCGGCAAAATCCACGCTTGGGCTTCTCCGCCGATAGCACAGGACAAGGAGCAGCAGCATGCAGATCGGTTTCAATGCATGAGCAAGATTAAAGATATGTTATTTGTTCATTTCACTCTCTTTCTCTCGAGTACTGCTGAAATTGCACCAAGTGATGGGAAGAAGGAAAGCCGGGATGGTGCTGGGTCCGATTTTCTACGTGCAAAACATGTAGAAAACATAAAATATATAGTTCAAACATACGTGCTGCGGTTCTACGCGATTCGGCGGATCAGCGGGACGGAGAGAGCTTTGGCCGATGATAAAATATGCTTTTCATATCACGCTCCAATTTCTCTGGGCACAGATGATCCACGATTTGGATGGATCGAGGGCTTGAGTGGGGGGCGGTCCGGGGTTGTACGAGCTTCATACGTGACTTCATTGTTTATTATTCATTATTATCATCATTATATGATCAAAACTATTATTATTCATTTTCTGGAATCAAATAAGAGAATCACAACTGTGTAAGTATATATGAATGTATGAACGATGATGCCTGTCGGAACGTCCGTGAGGCGCGAGGTGAGCCCATATCTGTTTACATCATCCGGGAAAGGAACGCCAACAAGCCGGGGCTGCTGGCTCACTGCTGGGACATACTCGCGAGATGGATAAAGCGTTGCAAGGCCACGAAGCGTGTATGATATGGATAACCGTCGGGGGGCGAGTCTGTGAAGTGCTGGAGAGGAGCGGTTCGTGGAGGAATGTGAGCGAGCGTTGGATGGTGATATCCGATGGTCTTCATTTACATGTGAGAATTGAGACGGGTTTGAACATGATGGATTACCTGGATTTGTGTGAATACAAACTTGGAACGGGTTTTACCCCGTGCTATTACGAAATTTCTCGTACAGTCTTAAATGAAGTTATCAAACTGTGTTGCTGATCTTGGCAAGAACTGCTGATGTAGATACATTGCAAATTAGTTGAAGGTCACGCATAAGTTTGTACATTTTTGTAACTGTCAATCATTTGACAATCATTTGAGCCTTAATTATCGACAAAAAAAAATCATCGGGAGCTTCATGGAATAAACGGTCTGTCTAAGAACTAGGCTTTGAAATTCCAAGATACAAATAGTGTCATAACAAAGAATCAACATGTTAACTGTGGTTGAACAATTTCGAAGTCAAGTACACTCAATTCTGTCGTTACGTGATTTTTTTACATCCATCGTGCAAGGTATTAAGATATTCATTTTTTATCGATTAGCTATTGGTTCCTGCTCGGGTTTAACTGCACATTTCAGTGGTGCCAAAATGAAGGATTAAATATAAACCCATCCGAAACAGTTTTGGTTCCGTTCACTCGCAGAAGACAAGTAACACTCAAAAGTTTGTCAATTAATGGATCTTTTATAAAATACTCGTCAAACGTAAAGTATCTGGGAGCTGGGAAATTTCAACGTTTGGCCTGCATGGCCATAACGGGAGCAATGAACAGCACACCATCAAAGGCCGTGGAGGTAGCTCTCAATATGCTCCCACTGCATCAATACGTGCAAATGGAAGCTGGAAAGAGTGCACTAAGGCTACGCAGTACAAACATAGAGGTAACTCTAAGACTAGAAGGTCCCGAAGAAACGTGCTCAACTTTTTGGCTCAGCTCTGGTACTCTCGTCGGTCCCTAGCTAATCGATGCACCCCTCGAATCATATGAAAATCCACGAACCCCTCATTTTAGCTGCTAAATTTTCATAGCGAATCAAAACAAACATAGTGCAGTACTAGAATTTCGACTAGAATGGGATACGTTACTCGATTTGCTTGGGGCCAATAGGCTATTCAAGTAGTGAGCCAATTTAAAATCGTTAGTTTCCACCGGTTGTTACAAATGTCTTTCTTGAAGGCAATCTTTCAGGGCACTTTAGTATTCTGAAAGATTTTCTCATTAATCCATTAGTAGTAATGAACGAAGACTGGATGGAAAAAAGGTTAAACCTAGATATACCGTATAAAGTAGTTAAAGCTAACCGCGAAATATGGGAATTAGAAGGGCCAATAACACTAGTTTACAAAACAACATAAAAAGTGTGAACTTTAGTGGTTGACCAACGTTTCTAATGCAAAATCCTACGCTGAATTCAATGCCGTGGTCAGAAAAAATTAAAGTAGAGCCATTTTTGAGATAAACAAAAATTTTGATTTTTTGAATTTTGGACAAAAGTACGATTACTAAAATGTCAATATGTTTGAAACTAGGGCACTAATTTTAAATCTTTTTTTATGAAAGTGAAGCTAAATAAATTTGCTATCATTTACTTGAATATTATGTCTGAATTTAAAATTTAATTTTGAAGTCATTTTAAAATTTAAAGCATTTTTTTTTTATTTTTCCTGCGAATTTTCCATAAAAATCTTGTTTTAATCAACATTTTTAATGAGATAAAAAGATTCAAAAAATCATTCCATAATTTATTCATAAAGTCCATTAAAAACTGGAGAAAATGAGCCTTTAATGGATGAAATCGGTTGGAAATTGTCGAAGTTATGAAATTTTTTGTAAAATCATGGAAATTGAATGTTCCAAGATTGGCCGTTGTCCCGCTCCTAGGCTCATGCACCACTTCCAGTAAGCCTTTCTGCGGACGTGTACGCATACGGTGCATTTCACTAACACTACCAGTTGTCACGCAACATTAAATGGGATATTTTCAACAATATAATTTACGCTAGTGTTTGTGAGACCGCTCGGCGAGAACCTAACGCAACCAACTCAATTTGACAGCTTTCTTTCTTTAACATTGCTTAACGATGTATACGACAAAACGTGAATTCAAGTGTAAAAATGATCCTCAAAAGTTTTGTTACGCGTGTGGCAACTATATATTTACAAAATCGGTCAATTTCACTGCTTCGTTGCAAACTGCATACAGGCTTTATTTTAAAATTGATCCTGGAGACTTTGACGAACCGTGGATTCCAAAAGTATTATGTAGTTCGTGCAAAACGTGCTTGGCTAGGTGGATGTCAGGCGCAAGGTAAATTGATTTTTTGAATAACTTTCATATAAACAATTTATGTACAGCATGGTAGTGCTTTGTTCTTTCCTGATCGACATTATCTTACTTCATCTATTTTTGATAAGTGTTAATGTCTTACTTACTAACTCACTTATTTGTTATCTGTCAGTCGCTATATGTCCTTTGACATGCCCACCATATGGCGTCGACTGTTTTGTCATGCAACGGATTGTTATTTCTGCTTGACAAAAGTTAAGCAACAAGGACGTCACAAAACAGTTGAGTATCCACAAGTGGCTTCTATGACAAAACCTGTTCCACATTCAAGTTCGGTCCCGTATCCTGTTTATCCAAAGCGGAAACGAGCGCCCTCTGTTGAATCGACCGTTACAAAAAGTGAGGAGGAATTCAAGGAGGAATGCGAGGAAGACTTCGAGGTGGAATTGGAAAGAAACCCAAAACTGTTTACACAATCCGAATTTAATGATTTGGTGCGAGATCTCGACTTATCAAAGGAGAAATCCGAATTGCTGGCATCACGCTTGAAAGAACACAACATGCTGAGCAAGGAGGTCAAAATTTCTTGTCACAGGAATCGTCACAAGAAATTTGACAAATATTATTCTACAAAGGACAAGGCATGTTTTTGCCATATCGTAAACGGCTTGTTTGAAGAGTTTGGTGAGCCATATGATCCAGCTGAATGGCGTTTATTCATCGATAGCAGCAAGTTGAGCTTGAAAGCCGTTCTACTGCATCAAGGGAATGAGAAACCTTCTATTCCATTAGCTCATGCCGTTAATATGAAGGAAACGTATGAATCAATGGCTCTATTGCTCAATTTGATAAATTACAATCAACACAATTGGAAAATTTGTTCCGATCTTAAAGTGGTTGCCATGTTGACTGGATTGCAACAGGGATACACAAAATATATGTGTTTTTTTGTGTAAATGGGACAGTCGAGCTCGTAAGGAACACTACGTCCGAAAAGATTGGCCAAAACGGGATAATTTCACAATTTGTAAAGACAACGTTAAAAATGATCCTCTTGTGGTAAAAGAACGCATAATACTTCCACCACTACATATAAAACTTGGGCTATTCAAAAATTTCGTCAAAGCGTTGCAAAAAGAAGGGCCGGCATTCCAGTACTTGAAATCAGTATTTCCAAATTTATCTGACGCAAAGATAAAGGAAGGTGTATTTGTTGGCCCACAGATCAAAAAACTGCTCAATGATTCCGCATTCAATACAGTTTTGACACCAGATGAGGAAGAAGCGTGGAAATCGTTCCAGCGTGTTGTCACAACCTTTTTAGGAAATTTTAGAAGCCCAGATTATGAGGAAGCCGTCGATGAATTGCTCAAAAATTATGAGAAAATAGGTATAAATCAAAAATATTGTGTTTGTTACATATAATTAATTTCAAATCCTTTTATTTCACTGAACACAGGTGTGAATATGTCTTTGAAGATACATTTCCTACATTCTCACATGGATTTTTTCCCGGAAAATCTTGGTGACGAGAGTGATGAGCACGGCGAACGTTTTCACCAACAAATGAAGATGATGGAACGTCGTTACCAAGGGTTTTGGGATGAAGCAATGATGGGTGACTATTGTTGGTTTCTGATTCAAGAAACAAGTTCAAAACATCGAAGACAAAGTCATTCGATTCTCAATCATTTTTAATAAAACCTAAATAAATTTCTTTTGTATCAACTCGGTTTTAAATCCTGATATGCCTTAATCAAATTGATATGTAGAGAAAAGAATCTCCCATGAAAACTTTACATGCGATTTGGATGCTTACAACGACACCTTGAAAAGGAACTCTAAAGCTGTTGTATTTCAGCAACATTTTTAAGTGTTTTACAAAAATGCTCATAACTTCGACAATTTCCAACCGATTTCATCCATTAAAGGCTCATTTTCTCCAGTTTTGAATGGACTTTAAGAATAAATTATGGAATGATTTTTTGAATCTTTTTATCCCATTAAAAATGTTGATTAAAACAAGATTTTTATGGAAAATTCGCAGGAAAAATAAAAAAAAAATGCTGTAAATTTTTAAATGACTTCAAAATTAAATTTTTATTTAAGAAACAATCTTCTAGTGAACGATAGCAAATTTATTTAGCTTCATTTTCATAACTATGTACTATGAATGAACTCGTCCATGTGAATTCAACTGTTGATCCGCCACTTCGTTTCAGTTCATCTTCGCTTATGGCCACCACTTCGAGCCTTTCTACGTCAGGTGATCTTTCGCTGCCTGATAGTTCACCGTTCTCTCGTGCGGATCCTGGACAAGTTATCATTAACACGGCTCGCACCGAACCCTCTAGCGGTTTACGTGTCTACTATCAGAACACCAGGGGGCTCATGACTAAATTGGACGATGTTTATCTGGCTGCGCTTGAAGGGGAATATGACGTTTATGTATTCACGGAAACTTGGCTCGATGGGAGGATCAATTCAGTGCAACTGTTTGGTGACTCTTTTACTGTCTACAGATTAGACCGTAATTCATCCAACAGCATTCGTACTCGCGGTGGTGGTGTGCTCATCGCTGTTTCCAACGAATTCGCCTCCTGCGTAATCTCCAACGAACTATTTACTACAATTGAAGCGGTTTAGGTTAAGGTCAACCTCACTTCGCGGGACATCCTCATTGGAGCGGTATATATTCCCCCTGAACGTCGACATGACTGCACCACAATGCAGCTTCATCTGGATGCTACAGAATTTGCATCGTCCATGGCTGATATAACGGATGTGCTTCTTCTGCTTGGTGATTTTAATCAGCCTGGGCTTAGCTGGTCGCCCTCAGGCCAGGGTTATGCGTTTCCAGATCCGATTGCATCTTCAACTACTCCTGCCAGCCGCTTGCTTGTTGACGGCACGGCTTTTCATGGACTGAGCCAGATAAACCTTGTTCCCAATTTCCAGTCTTGACTTGGTTTTTGTTAGCGAAAATGCACTTCTGGACTGTGTCGTCGTTGAAGCGCCTGATGTCATCGTTCCTCTTGACAATTTCCACCCTGCTTTGGATATATCTATCGCGAACGGATCTCAAATACGTTTTGATGAAACCATGACTGCCACTCGGCTCAATTTCCGGAAGACCGATTTCCGTTTGCTGAGACGTTCCTTGTCCCGGATCAACTGGAACGTGTTGAATGACCTTCATATCGATACAGCAGCCGCTTGCTATAAAAGCCTTTTGCGCGACTGTGTTTGTGCTTCAGTACCGAAGTGCCAACCTCCAAGAAAACCGCCTTGGTCTAACGCTATTCTCCACAACCTGAAACGAGTGCGATCTAGAGCTCTCCGTGCTCTCACTCATCGACGATGTACCCTTACCAAGCGAAATTTTTCAATTGCCAGCAATGATTATCGCCACTACAACAAGCTTCTTTACAAGAGGTATGTAATTCGTACTCAACATAATCTGCAATGCCACCCCAAGGGATTCTGGTCGTTTGTGAATACTAAGAGGAAGGAAACTGGACTGCCGTCAAAAATGTTTCTCGGCAATGACGTAGCATTGACAACTGAGGACAAATGCAGCCTATTTGCTAGGCACTTCTTAAGCGTCTTCTCGAATGACTCCCCATCGCAAGCAGAAATTGAGCGAGCCGTCCGTGATGTGCCAACCGACGTCGTAAACATGGATGTTTTTGTTGTAGATGTACAAATGGTTCTCTCTGTGATGAGTAAAACCAAATCATCATTTTCACCAGGTCCTTGCTCCTCAACCTGTCACTTCGTCAACAGAAATTTCCCGCACTATGGAAACGGTCTATTATGTTCCCTGTTTTCAAGAAAGGATACAAACGCAATGTGGAAAACTACCGTGGGATTACCTCGCTTGGGGTTGAATCTAAGGTGTTTGAGTCGCTGATAAATGAGAGATTGTTTGCTTCCTGCAAGCATTACATAAGTACATGTCAACATGGTTTCTTTCCTGGCCGCTCCGTGGAAACTAATCTCGTCAGCTTTACGTCGTTCTGTATGGAAAATGTATGCAAGAAACTTCAAGTGGATGCCATCTACACTGATCTTAAAGCTGCGTTTGATAGAGTTGTGCACGACGTTCTGCTAGCAAAGCTTGAAAAAATTGGATGTTCTGTTTCCTTCTGCAGCTGGCTTAGATCGTACCTCGAGCAACGTGAAGTTACTGTATGCATTGGAAACTACTCATCGTACTGTTTCTCGAACAGTTCAGGAGTTCCACAGGGTAGCACTTTGGGACCAATGCTCTTCTCTTTATTTGTGAACGATGTAACGTTTATTCTACTACGAGGAGGTAAATTGTTTTTTGCCGATGACTTGAAGATTTATCTAGTTGTTCGAGGCTATGCCGACTGTTTAGAACTACAAAACCTTCTTGAAATCTTTAATGATTGGTGTGAACGTAATTTTATGGTCCTGTGCGTCTCAAAGTGCTGCGTAATTAGTTTCCGTCGAACTAGGACTGCCATTTTGTTTGATTATAACGTTGCTGGAACTGCAGTTCAACGTGTCGATCACGTTAAAGACCTCGGTGTCATGTTGGATGAAAAGCTCACATACACTCGCCACTTCTCAACCACGATCGACAAAGCTAATCGACAGCTTGGATTCATGTTCAAGATATCTAAGGAATTTCGTGATCCTCTGTGTTGTAAAGCCCTTTACTGTTCATTGGTACGCTCACTACTGGAATTCGCGTGTGTTGTCTGGAATCCCTACCAAGCTGTATGGAGTGGACGATTCGAAGCTGTTCAACGCAAATTCGTCAGATACGCACTGCGCTATCTTCCATGGAGTGACCCGCTGAATTTACCACCGTATGCTGACCGCTGTCGTTTACTGGGTTTGGATACTCTTGCTAAGCGACAAAACATATCGCAGGTCGTCTTCGTTGCAAAAGTTTTACTCGCAGAATATGATGTTCCTTAGTTACTAACCAAAATTAATCTGTATGCTCCTGCCCGAACACTCCGTCCGAGAACCTTGCTACATGAAGTAGTACATGCAACCAACTATGCTGCAAACAGTTCCTTTGTCGCCATGATTCATCAATTCAACGAAGCCTCTGACCTATTTGACTTTGACATCAATGCCTCGATGTTTCGTCATCGTTTGCTGTCGGCCAATTTTTAATTTTTAATGAGTGACTACATTTAGATTTAAGTGTTTCATCACAGACAAACAGACGTAACTCTTTATTGTGTATCTACGTTCACGCATTTAACGGTTGATTTGAATATTATCAGTTCCGCGAACACTTTGACGTTTCTATACATTCTATAGAACTTTTATGCAATATTGCTTGCGAGTTAGCGAGCAAGCTTGTTTTCCGCGAGAAGCCTGAAAGATGTCGCTACTGAGGTCCTATGTTTTGAGATACTATGTTTTCAAGAAAAACTTTTTCAAAGAGTTACGTCTGTTTGTCTGTGGTTTCATTGAGACTATCAAGTCAGATGGACTATAATAATAATAAATAAATAAATAAATAAAAAAAGATTAAAAATTGGTGCACTAGTTCCAAAGATATTGACATTTTAGTAATCGTACTTTTGTCCAAAATTCAAAAAATCAAAATTTGTGTATATCTCAATAATGGCTCTACTTTAATTTTTTCTGACCACGGCATTGAATTCAGCGTAGGATTTTGCATTGGAAATGATCATCACCTTACCGAGTTCAAAAATGCTGTAAACTAGTGTAATTTCACCAGGATCACTAATTTTCTACCCAGATGGTTCAAAAATGAATGATAGCACTGGAGCTGGGATCACAGGCCCGGGGCTTAACCTTTCAATACCAATGGGAAGATGGACAACTGTTTGCTTGCAGAAATATACGCTATCTTAGAGTGTGCATATATTTGTCGAAAAAGGAATTATCGACACAACGTGAATTTGCATATTTTCAGACAGCCAGGCAGTATTGAATGCATTACAATCTTTCACATGCCAATCAAAATTGGTGTGGGAATGCCTAATACTTCTGAAGCAACTGCCAGTCAAAAACCAGGTTTATCTGTACTGGGTACCAGGGCATTGCGGAATCGAAGGAAACGAAAAAGCCGATTTACTCGCTGTCCAATTTATAGGATCAGAACCTTTCTGTGGGGTATCTAAATGTGTAATTCAAATGGAAATGAAAAAAATGGGAAGACAATATGATACAGTCAAATTGGGCTGCTACGAATACTTCAAGGCAATCCAAATTGTTTATTACTCCAAACAAAGGAATTATGGAAAAAATACTAAATTTTAATAAAAAAAAGTCACTAAACATACTTATTGGGCTACTTACGGGACACTGTCCCGTTAGACATAATTTGAAAAAGATAAATCGAAGTTAAATAGATAGGTTTTGTGACTGTGAGACAGAGACCTCTCAACATTTGCTCTGCAAGGAGACCATATTTCAACAAAAGCATACTAAGTCCTTCTGAGATTTGGTTAAAAAATCCCAAAATGGTGGTTGAATTCATTCTAAGAATCATACCAGATTGGGGTACTCCGCATTATCAGGCAACAACGGCAGTTACCCTAAATGGTAAGCCGTCATCTAGAACACTCACTGAACACAGATATACCACAATATATCAGTTTAATGGTCCCAGTGGTTCAAATCAAAAAAAAAAAAAAATGCTCTGCTGCGTCTAGTAGGGGTGGACCTATTACTCTCGGTTTACTCGAGGTTAAAAAGGGTAACATTTTTGAGGGAAGGATCAGTGGAGGAGGATGGAAATGGAGTATCGAGGTCTCATCAAAGAGTGGTGTGGATTTTAGCAGGGTGAAAAGTTTTAAAGATCATTCAACAGAAGAAAACAACGGCTCAAGTTCATCTTTGAGGTATCTACTACCCCGCTGGAACTTGTCTTGACCGCAACATCACACTTTGGTATTCATTTTAAAACATTTAACCGCCACAAGTTAAAAAGAAAACATCGTAGTAACTCCAAAGATGACACCCGAATCCGGTCCAACGTCAGCTCCCAGCTGCGATGAATATTCATTAGCTCGTTAAAATGATGAATTCTTTTGGAAATATCAATCATGTGTAAATATGAGATAAGCGCGCGGACACAGAGTGAGGCAACGTAAAAGAAAATGAGAAAAAGGATTAAATCCGAAGCGTCGGTCGTTCCTTCGAAGCGCTGGAACTTCGGTCGGACGGAGCTTTGAGAGTGATGGGTTTTATTGATTTTCTCCTCTTTTCTTTTCGGTTCCCACACAGGATGGCCACCCACAACAAGTGGAGACTCGGGATATCTCGGGTGCAATTACTATATTTGAGTTGCTGTCTAAGTTGTTTCGAAACATTTTAATGATTCTGCTGCTCCGTGCTTCTTCTATGATACAATTAGCGCGAAATTTTCGGCGTAGGTTTATCCTTCCCGGGCAATGGCTGAGTAGTAGTAGTCCAAAATGAAGCATTAACGTAATAACATTTTGTCCTAATATGAGAGCCCGTGAGCGCATGATGAACGAGTGGAGTGGTTTTCCGTATTTTTCTTTCTTTCTTGTCGTTTCTTGCTCTTGTACTTTTGATGAAAATTAGAAACACCGTTGACACTTCTATGTTGAACAACTTTTCCGCGGAACACAAACAACGGGTGTCTTAATGAACGAAGATGACGGGAGCGGATGGATTCCCGGGGCGCGCGCGTGGGCATCGCTGTTTTCGAGGTACAGTGGTGGTCACGGAAAGCTTGTTTCTTAAACTTTATTTAGGAGATTTTGACCCATAGACTAGTTCATATCCGGGTCACCGAAAGCGATCTGGTTTGGAGAAATTTAGTTATTTTGGTGGTGAGGACTGGGTGCGCGAACAAGGTAGAGTTCCACCGTAGGAGACAGTGGGCTCAGGGGGCTAGATTTGCTCATACAAGTGGACTTCTTTCAGAAAGGCGATCAGCGCAGCCAACGTCGAGGGGTCGTAACCAAGCAGATTACTGGCGTTCTCCGGGAGTCCATGTTGTTCACGTAGCTTCTGAAACTCTGGCCAGAAACACAGCACGTGTTACACCGAGGCGGGGATGCTGCAGATTGAACAGACCTTGCGGAAAGGTGTCCCACCGAAATTAGAGGAAATCCTCGCATGGCCGGTCCGGAGTCTTGAGATGATCTGCTGGTCCTTGTACTTTTGGCTGTCCGACCAGGAGCGTACGGTTCCCTTGATCTTCCTCAGGAAATTGGTCCGCGACTGGAACCATTTCTGCTGCCAGGCTTCCATAATGGTATTCACAATCCAACACCTGACGTCGAGGAGGGGTACGTTCCTGGTGTAGCGGGGACGGGATGCGCCAGATCCCGCCAGTCTGTCCGCAGCCTCGTTTCCGGGTGCACCGCAGTGTCCGGGGATCCACGTTAAGACGGTTGAAGGTGGGGTGTACCGTGTAATGGCTTGTATCCAGGGGTGGCTCGAGGCTTCAGCTTCCAGCGCTTGGATGACGCTGTGTGAGTCAGTTAATACGAGAATCGGTTGATCTGCCGGAGTGATGGCTGCGTCTAGAATAGCTGCGGCTTCAACGGAAAAGACGGAACACTCCTCCGGTAGACTTTGACTCGTTGCAGTGTTCGGTTCTGCTACTCCGAGTCCAACTCCAGTCCGCGACCGCGATCCGTCCGTAAAACGATGAACGTGCTCCGGATAAACCTACCCGAGAAGCTCTGCAACAGAACGTCTCAAAGCTACAGAGTTATCTCCGGCTTGTAATCTACTCTTAATCCTCTTATCTATTTTGACGACGTTTAATCGCCAACTCTTCTCTCCATGCCAGTTTTGATACACTGATTCGTTCACACTTCCACTTCTGTTCTGTGGTAGAAGTGTGGTTATTGACAGTGATGAATTCAAAGTGGTTGATGAATTTGTGTACCCCGCATTGTTGCCTGAAGTCGTGCTTATAATTGACTGGAGGACTGATAAGCTTCTACCGTACTGAATGTATCATGTACAAAACGCTGCTAAGACTGGTAGTTCTGGACGTGCATGGGACATGGTCTAACCGAGCCCACCAAGCGCTTGGAGTTTTCGAACGACTCGTGGTTAGGATTACGTTTGTTAGGGGTATGTGAAAACGGTATATGGAGGAGAAAAATGAATCTCGATATGGCGCTGCTCTGCTGGCAGGACAATTTGTGGGAATTCCAAACAACAATCCTTCATACATGGTGTTTGCCTAGACTCTGGCAAGACGCGGAGGAGCGGCAAGGCGCAGCACGCTCAGTGGTTTAACTAAGTGGATCATGTGTAACCAGTGGTGTGTCTGTCAGTCTAAGATTGTTGAGATTGTCGCGAATTTAGTGTTACGATTTAAATGTTATGAATGCCAGGAAAGGATTCAAATATTAGTACCAACCACTCCACGAAGTTCCGCTACTCACAGCCAGATGCCGCTGACAGCAGGATTGGGAGGCCATCGGGAGGTGGTGTAAAGGGGGCCATGATGTGGCGAAATTGGGCTGAAGGAAAATGGATCAACGATAGAGAGCGCAAGGAAATCACCCGCCATCGTTGCTAGCCAATTGCCGGGGAAAATTCAAAAGTTGTAGTCGAAAACCAAGCTAGACAAACCCAAAACGAATAGGATATAGGGGTAACTACTCCATTTCCAGCCTATTGAGCACAATCCGCACTTAGTCTTTCTCAATTTATCGCAGTTTAGCAGCAAATGGCTTCCAAATTTATTTACCTTTCCGTATGTACCGTAAGATTTGATAAAGAGAAACCAATCGTTGAGATATTGTCAAAAGATCTTGACGCCAAACTTGGCCTACGGATTGTAAACTCGACCTAACGCATTGAAACGCCATTGAAATGCCAATGAATTCACTTCGTCCTATCGGATGAAGATAACAATTGATTCGGTGGGAGCGATTCTTTTGTTTTTGGGAATAATGGGTGCAAACCTTCATATCAAGCGTTCTCATTGACTTCGTTCCGTAGTTTATTAACTAAAGTATCGTACCAAACGTACAATTGACTTCTTCTTCTTCTTCTTCTTCTTCTTCTTCTTCTTCTTCTTCTTCTTCGCATTTCAAGCTTATTGCATATCGCATATTAGCTTATTGCGTGCTCTCAACTTAGTGTTCTAGATGCACTTCCACAGTTATTAATTGAGAGCTTTCGATGCCTGTACCATTTTTGCATTGGTATAATTGTGTGGCAAGTCCAATCATACTTCTATGCCCAGGGAAGTCGAGAAATTTTCCAACCCGAAAAATTCCTAGACCGGACCGGAAATTGAACCCAGCCACCTCCAGCATGGTCTTGCTTTGTAGCTGCGCCTTTACCGACTGAGCTAAGGGAGGTCCCATAATTGACTTGTTAACTCTGAAATCATGGATTTATTTGAAGTTTTCTGTTCGATAGGCCCAAAATGGGCGATTAGGCCGAAGTAATTCTCTACCCTACATCTATACATAGTGAAAGATCGTTATTCGAAAAAGGGAAATAAAGTGATTAGTCTGCACGAGTCTTGAGGCGTGAAACTCGATCAGTAGTGGAGGAGGAGCCAACCTACTAAAATATCCAGGACCCCGTAGTTTACCATTAGCATTTATCTACGGCGCGGTCAGACCCCGTATTGTTCGTTGTGTTCGATCTACTGCGGTCAAACCCCAAGGTTACAGTACAAATACAACCGTATTCCGATCCATCCCAGAACCAGCCGCGTTCACTAGTCCGTGTTCATCGCCATTTTGAATCCGCTTTGAGCGTCGTGGACTCGTTATATCGTTCGCGAACGGTTCGGCAAACCAGAGAGCACCCGTAGGAGGAGAGGAAAGTGAAGAGGTTAATCGACTGGACAACCCACAGTCGAAACCGAGGGACGAAGGACAGAAGCAAAAGAAAGGAGAAAGTGAAGTTGAAGGTGTATCGAAACGTCGGAACGGAGGAGAAGGGGGCCCCCATCGACGACGGAAGACAAAGGAAGAACTAGTGAAGGCTAAGGTAGGAGATAGCTGATAAGGAAGTGGGAAAGCTTAGAGAAATAAAAGAGACCTGTGTGAAAGTTCATCGGGGTGTGTTAAAAGTATTTGAGTGTTTTATTGGCCGCGTTAGTCACACGTGTATGCCGACTCTGGGGCAGTATAGAGGGGGCTCTCATTAGTGCTGGGCAGGGCGTACCCCACCATCGGAAATTCCACAAGGTAGATATTTAGGACCTCTTATTTTCATTTTATTTATTTAAAGCGTGTGTGTAAATGGTCCTGTAAGTTGATATATCAGCAGTTCCATTTCAAATGACGATTTTTTTTTTAATTTTTTGATCGACCTTCTACGATTATGTTAAAACTTTGCCCAGCAAACGCACATTGTCAATTAGTAGCACTTTATCTAAACTACAATATAAATATTAAAAATAAAAACAAAATAAATTATGCAATTTGAGTAATTTATTTATTTTTATAATTTTGATTTTTTTTTAAATAACAAAATATTTTTTTACAGAGTTTATTTTTTTTCTTGGAAGGCACAATACTTGTCCGCAACTTTGCACAAGACACCATCTCGATCAAACAAATCGTTCGCGAGATATATTTTTTTCTATTGATCATTGCGTATCATTTTTGCATAAGCCCTTTTCAAGTGTTAGTCGTGTACAAAACTAGGGAACCAAATATGTAAAATGACATTTTGGACAGTAATAAACAACTGTGTAAAATAACAAGTAATTCTATAAACATCGATCCGAAACGATTTGCGAATCTGTGTGGAACTTTTCATATGCTGATGATTTGAAAGTCTACCGTGTGATCAAATCGATCCTAGATTGGTGTGCTCTACAAACTGACATCGATCGGTTAACAGCGTGGTGTCAGATGAACGGAATGCAAGCAAATACTGCCAAATGCAAAGTCATTACCTTCCCCCGTAGTCACTCGCCAATCAGATTTGATTATCAATTGCCGCTCGAACGAGTTGATTCTAATAAAGATCTTGGATAGCAAACTTAGATTCAACGAGCACATATCTATGTCAATTGCAAAAGCCAATTCCTTGCTTGGATTCCTGCGTAAATCATTGATGTGCACGCTTTAAAAACATTGTACTGCTCCTTGGTTCGTAGCGTTCTTGAGTGCAAATCTAGGCTCCATTTCATGCTCTGTACATTTCCGGATAATTCAGTCTGTGTGGCTCCTTGGCATTTTTTTTTATAATGCGTTTATTTTTCCAGGCTCATTTGCTGTAGCTTTGCGGAGCCAATATTCATTGATTAGATTACAAAATTAGTTAAAACTAACGTTAGTAAATCGGGGGCCGATTACTCGCGGCTATCTCGAGGTTAGGGGTGACAAATTGTAACAAATGGATGGCAGGGTAGGGATTGTGAACACAAGGTTTGGAGAGCAATGTGCTCTTGATCTGGAACTAAGCGACACTCTAATGAAAAAGACAAACATGGGGGTACACCGAAGGGCAGCTAACAACTTGGGAGAACACGAGACTACTAAATCCTCAGATCTATCCGTTTTAAAAACACATAAATTAAATTCAAATAGTCGAGGTCTCGGCTCACCAAGACATCTCTAACGGGTATCGCGGGTTATTTTCCTCGGGCCCTGAGGGATGTGGATAACTCAGATCTGGCAACACGGTGTAGGGTACACGACCAAACAACATGCTCGATATCGTGATAACCACTGCCACACGCACATAAATTGCTGCCTAAAAGCCCAATTCGATAGAAGTGCGAGTCTAACGAGCAGTGATTGGATATAATACCTTGATATAACGCGTATAAAGTCGCGGGCTCCTTGGCATTGGAGATGGTGATTATAAATAAAACAAAACAATACGGTTTCAGGACTGCACAAGTAATCATTGAGTCACAGCCTAACCATGTATTAACAGTGGTTAAATGCTCGAAAATGCGTTATATGCTGTTGTTACAATGTAAAAAAAAGTTGTTACTCTTCTTAATCCATGGTGTAAAACTTCTGTTTTAGAAACCAGTGTTGGGTAGCATTATTACTAGAGAAGGGCATTTTCGGAAACTATCGTGTATTACCTAAGCAATTCTTATTCCATCACAAGGCTCCTTGACCATTAATCTCTGTTATCTGTGACCACCACTGTTACCAGCAAAGCTCGCATCCCATTCGGTGCTTATATCTTGCTGTGTTCCCACCAGCTCTTATTAAATAAAATGTCGCAAAACGAACGAAAAAGTTTTCAAAATTGAATTTATTTTCTCAGTCCCAGTCCCAGTCCCCCGACCGTCGTCCTCGTCTTCGTAGTCATCGTCTTGGAACTCGTAGTCTTTAGCCGCTCTCATCCCACCATTCCACAAGCTGTGAAGCTCCTTCCAAGACACTCCACGTTGGAGCAAAGGAGTGTGTGGGTGGTCTCGGTCGGCTAAAAATGCTCCACGCTACACATTCTTCATTTGGGGACCTCCCCTGTCCCTTCGCTCCTTCGTCCTTCTCCGAAACGATGTCGTCTCGTACTCGGTAAGGGTTCTGTCGGTGTTATTATTTTTCTTGTTCTCAAATTTCTTTTCATCTCAGCGAGTGGCATCCCCTCGCACTTGGTTAAGCAGGGTCGTCCAGCATGCTCAGGGATCTTGAGGAGAGATGGCAGTGGACTCTTGAGCCAGTTGGATCCAAAACTCGACGACGACGACTCGAAAGAAAGTATTTTATTTCGAAATAATATTTTATTTATTTCAATGTAGGAGTGTGCTGCTGATTGCGCGAGTATATGACCGTGTGCCGTGGGAAGGAAGAGATCGTGAAGGGGAACATTTTCCCGCTCCCGGGAGGAAGCGGGTGGGGCGAGGGGAGAAAGAGCAAAAGTATACGAGCCAACGAGTTGTATCGGAGGAGTTGAGCTTTTTCGAAAAGAGTTCCCCCATGTCGGTTGGGGCGCGTTTTTTGTGCGAGTAGGACAGAGAAGGAAATCCTCCTGCTGGGGGAGTGGGGGAATAAGAAGATCTGCCACTTGGTAGAAGGAAGCAGATGAAGAAATGTTATAAAATGATGACAAACATAACTGTTTCGACCAATAAAAATACGACGTTCCGACTGGAATCACGCCCTCCCACATGTACATGTACATGTACATGTACGATACGAGCGTACAGTGAATGCCACACGAGGGTCCCCGGCGGGAGAACGTCAAGCGAGAAACGAGACGGCGACCAAGAGAGAGAGTGAGACCGAGCGAATGTGCCTAGGCACTACTGCTGGGCTCGTGTATGGGAAAATGTGCGTGGGTGGATGGGGAGGCTTGAAGGCACCGATGGTTATGTATGTGCGCTGTGTTTTCTACTCGGGCAGGATGTGTACACATCATAAATAAAACTTCTGGGTAGAAATCGTACGTACACTAGGGTGTACGTGGTAGAGGTCTTGTAGTACGCGTACCTAGCTCTTAATGGATCTAGAGCGAATAAAGGATTTTAAGAACATTTTTCTCAGCCGATGATTAAAACATGAAAATTTGAAAAAAGGTCCGTTATCAGCTGTTTGACGTAGCTTGGTCATGATGTGAGAACATGAGCTTTGTACAGCGTTTAAATCGATTTTACGGATGCAACTTTTGATTCGGTTTATCGGCTGATTACAATTTTTGGCCCTCCTATTGTTTTTGTACACCAACGAACTATTTTTCAAAAAAAAAAATCTTCTATTGAGCTGTGTGGCTAGTTTGCTGGATTTCGATTTTTTGGTACAAACGGGATATTTTGATTTTTAAAAAGGTTAGTGTTTTCTTGACATTATGCGATAATGCTTAATCCGACCAAAATACGTAGTTTCGGTCTGCGTGATATTTTTGAAGAAATGGAATCAATACTTTCTTCTAACATTGATTTTGGTGCTCTTCTTGATTGGTTGCCAAACATTTAGGCTTGAACCATGGCTTAGATATTCCTCTCCCCGATATGTCGATAAACAGCATCATTATATTGTCAAACTTGTGTTTGAACTTGATTCTTACGTTTGGAGATTGTACATACTATTATCTGAATAATATCGATCATTTCCAGCAAATGGCAGGACGATGAGTCTGCCATATACGATGGTGGAGAACGGTATTTTATGATCGTCATCTGGCTAGCACCACATTTAAGCGTGCTTATATGGTCTCATAGAACACTTCTGAATATGTTTTAAATCGGTCAACTGGTTCCGGAGATTGGATGAAACAAAATACGAAAAACATGAATTTCGGGAGCGTTAAGACGTGTTTCTTGCCAAACACTGATCCGAATCGGACGCAACTGCCACCAAAAGGAAGGTATCGTTAACTCATAGAACTTTCGTAAATATTTTATTTTGAATCGGTCAATTATTTCCGATATGGACGGAACAAGATCTGAAATACATGGATTGGGAACTGAGTCGTGTTTCTAGACAATCACTGAATCGAATTGGACACAAGAACCACCAAACGAAAGGTACTAAGATCATATAACAAGTCAGTTGGTTCCATAGGTATTGCTGGAACATGATCTGGCTTGTATGGGCCATGAGACTCAATCCGTCCTAAAACGAATAAATCCATCATGTGACACTTCAAATGGAAAGAGGATTCAAAATCCAGTTCAATTGTAGCCATTTAAATAGCCCAAGACCACACTAGCCACATCTGGTCATGTTTCAGGAGGCCCCGGAAAGTGGCTTTGGTCAACATTTATTAATCACAAACCACATGGTATGAGCGCACGCAATTTATTTCAGTAAGAAGGGTCAGATTGCACCATAGGTGAATAATTTCAGGTTTTTTGCATTATAATTGAACAGAAACATCAAATTTGTTAGTAGATTTATTTTGTATGGCTTACTCAGTCTAGGGTAATCTAAATGGTCAGTTATACATTTCCCTACGTTTCGGCCGTTTATTGTGGCATTTTCCAAGGGTTAAACAGTCTATCATTTGTTATAACGTTATAGGATAGAGAACTACTTTGGCATATGCACCAAAGTTCGTCACAAAAATCAAACAACAGCAAATGCACAGGGCCCATCCATTTGACTTACTTACCAATCAGGCTAAGGCCTTGTTGTCCTCTGCTGTCCGAAGAAGTCGTTTCAACTCTACTCGATCCATGGCCACAGTTCGCCAGCCTCGTAGTCTGCGAAGGGTCCGCAGGTCACCTTCTACTTGGTCGATCCACCTTACCCGCTGCGCGCCTCTTCTTCTTGTTCCTGTTGGGTCGCTTTCTAGAACCATTTTCACTGGGTCGTCGTGCGGCATTCTTAAGACGTGCCCATTCCACCGTTGTCGCCCAATTTTCGCAATGTGGACGATGGATGGTTCTCCCAGCAGCGGGTGCAATTCGTGGTTCATTCGCCTCCTCCACGTTCCGTCATCCATCTGCACTCAACCGTGGTACGCAACACCTTCTGTTCTAAAACACCAAGTTGGTCCTCCACGAGCATAGTCCAGTTCTCGTGGCCGTAGAGGACCACCGGTCTAATCAGCGTCTTGTAGACAGTCAACTTCGTGCGGCGCGAATTTTATTCGACCGGAGCGTCCTCCTTAGTCCAAAGTTGGCACGATCCCCTGCCATAATGCGTCTTTGAATTTCTCTGCTAGTATCATTTTCGGCGGTCACCAGTGAGCCCTAATACACCAACTCATCGACCACCTCGATTTCGTCACAGTCAATCTGAACTCGGAGTGAGAGGCTAACATTGTCTTCCCTAGAACCTCTTGCTTTCATATATTTTGTCTTTGATGCGTTGATGGCAAGTCCAATCCGTCTAGCTTCAGCCTTCAGTCTGATGTACGTTTCCGCCATCATCTCAAAGTTCCGTGCCATAATGTCAATGTCATCGGCGAAACCAAGGAGCTGGATGGACTTCCTGAATATCGTGCCACTCGTGTCTATCCCAGCTCTTCTGATCACACCTTCTAACGCGATGTTGAACAGCAGACACGAAAGTCCATCACCTTGCCGTAACCCCCTTCGAGATTCAAAGGGACTCGAGAGTGTCCCCGACACTTGAACAACGCACATCACTCGATCCATCGTCGCCTTGACCAATCGCGTCAGTTTGTCCGGAAATCCGTACTCGTGCATAATCTGCCATAGATGATCTCGATCGATTGTGTCGTATGCGGATTTGAAATCGATGAACAAATGATGTGTGGGCACGTTGTATTCGCGGCATTTCTGCAGAACCTGCCGAATCGCGAAAATTTGGTCCGTGGTAGCGCGGGCACCCATGAATCCCGCCCCACGAACTCTCTTGCAAATGGTGACAGGCGGCGGTATATAATTTGGGAAAGTACCTTGTAGGCGGCGCTCAGCAGTGTGATCGTGCGGTAGTTGCAGCAATCCAACTAGTCGCCCTTTTTGTAGATTGGGCATACGACACCTTCCATCCACTCCTCCGGTAATATCTCCTCCTCCCAAATCTTGGCAATTACCCAGTGCAGCGCTCTAGCCAGTGCTTCACCACCGTATTTTAATAGCTCACTTGGTAGTTGATCTACACCAGTTGCTTTGTTGTTCTTCAGCCGACCGATCTCCTCCTCAACTTCTTGAAGATCAGAGGCCGGTAGCCTGTCGCCTTCTGCGCGTGCTTCAAGGTCTGTTGCCGTGCCACCTTCGTTTTCTGCTGCTTCACCGTTGCGGTGCTCGTCATAGTACTGCTTCCACCTCTCAATTACCTCACACTCGTTCGTGAGAAGGTTACCGTCCAAGTCCTTGCACAAATCGGCTTGCGGCACGTAGGCTTTGCGCGAGCTATTTAGCTTCTCATAGAACTTCCGTGTGTCGTTTACGCGGTACGTCTCGTGATCTCGATTTACCCATCAATTTGAGTTATACATAATAACAATGCACCTGAATTAATATCAAATATATCATAATTTTTCTAGTATTTTCGAAAAATAGTTTCAGAATATTCGTACCATTCTTTAAATTTAACCCAACAATTGAAATGGGTGGAACAAGCAAACGTTACCAACGGCTTTAAACGCAAATTGCTCGAGAATCAAAACACACCAACGCAAACTAACAATCCCGAGAAATAATTTGGAATTTTGATCTAATTGTTCAACAAAGGGTAAATGACGGCTTCGCCAATAACTTTACTTATTTTCATATTTTTGGGTGGCTTTCACAGTCGAAACGATGGTTACTTACGTTCCAGACGTTTCAATCGTAGGTTTGCGGCCTTTTACAAGAATGGTAGCGTCCATCGTTTCTTGATGATACATTTTTGGCCTACGCATTTAATGTGTATGGAGAGAAGCTTTTCCATAATTTGATGTTTTAGTTGGGAAAAAAATTAACAGCATTTGTTGTACACATCACTACAAGGTTAATTTTTTGAAAAGCTAACAGATTATCGAACAGCTTTCCTCCGCGCACATTAAGGTTCAATTTATTTTGATGCATTTTCGAAAAATTCAAAAGCAGTTTTTTTCAACGCACTATTACAGATTGCTAAAAGCTCGCGTCATTGTGTGTAGAATAGCAAAAGGAATCGAATAGTGCGAGCATTTTGCAATCTAAACTAATGCGTCGGAAAAACTGCTCTTGAATTTTTCGAAAAAGCATCGAAGTAAATTGAACCTTAAATGCGTTGGCCAAAAGCTGTTCAACAAGAAACGATAGATGAAAAAGGCCGCATCATTATGGCCAGAACATCGGGATCGTAAACAACCATCGTTTCAATAATTAAACGGGTACACGACGTTAGGCATACGGTCGTTAGGCATAATGGACGTTAGGCATAAAGGACGTTAGGCATAATGGACGCTAGGCATAATCTACTTGATGAATTCCAGAAGGATGATAATGGGGACCGTCTATTGATTGCTGACTTCGGTGACAATAATGAAAGAGCCTTAATTTTTGGGACTTGCAACGTCTTGGACAGGCAAAGTATTTGGTTACAGATGGTACGTTTGCCACAGTTCCTTGTTTCTTTCGGCAACTCGTCACTGTTCATGGAAGTATCGCTCCCTCACATCAGCAGACGGTTCTGCTAGTATTCATTCTGATGACAACAAAAACATAATCGTTTTATCGAAAAGTATGGGAGTAAATCCTGGAAGCAGCAGGCATGTTATTGAATGAAAAATCACAGAATTCATCATTCTTTATTTCATGAGCTGTTCTTTGAAGAAAACCTTTTCTTCTTTGACATTTCCGGAGAACTTCGAGATTAGGGCGTAATTGCTTTTGTAAAAAAAAACACTTCATTTGACGATTTCTCGCGAATTAAAACTCAATCTCAAAAACTAACAACACAAACAGGTATAGGAATGGTTCCTCTATCATTTGGTATAGTTTGTTCACGAGATTTTTCTTTTGTTTAGGAGAAATCAGCGATTGACATGTTTGTTTACAAAAGCAATTACACCCAAATCTCATTCTCCAGATTTGATATATGTGTGCTTTATTATTTCTAGATGCGATTGATTTCCAGATGTAGTAAAAACTATTCTTAGTTTTTCTTGACAGATTACTTAACCGCTATCGCTACTAATCTGGGATCTAAGTATATATGTAGTTACGTCACTTATGATATGATAAATAATGGATTTCATTGTTTGCCATGCTCGAAACAGGTTTCTAGAGTTGCACAGCAGCAACGTATTTTATGCCTAACGTCCATTATGTCCAATGACTTTATGCCTAACGTCCATTATGCTTAACGTCCGTATGCCTAACGTATTTATGCCTAATGGGATACACTCGTTTAACGCCAAAAGATGAACCGATCAGACACGATCTTCTCCAATTTGCTTGAACCGTTGCTCGATTAAAGCTGAACAATAGATTAGGTCCTAAGCAACATTGATCGATTTTCTTAGTTGCCTAGTGCTGAACGTTTTTACAAATATTATAAATTAACAATATGGTTCATTTCCCGAATTCTCGTATGTTTCTGAAAAGACGCAACAGTTATAACCTCTCCCGATGTGAAAGGTGACATTTTTACTTAAGCGTGTAATCAATGGGTGTGGCAGACAATATTATCTTTGTCAAACACTTTATGCGCCAACCCTGACGTCATTACATTATTCTACGTTCAGAATATAGTTAATATCAATAACTTAATGTAATATGATATCAAGAAAGCCTATATTACGTGATAGCAGGTATAGTCTGCATGTATTATTAGCTTGAATGTGAATCAAACAAATAAAAGAAAAGTCATATTATAATTGCCATTCCTCTTAACAAACCACAATGGAAACTGACAGGAAGCAAACTTTATACACGCGACGAATCGTACACGGTAAGAAAAAAACACTCAAAATCCGGAGACGAACCAGCGTTCGGCTGAAAGTCTCCTTAATAAAGATAACTAACTTACTAACTAACTAACTAACTAACTAACTAACTAACTAACTAACTAACTAACTAACTAACTAACTAACTAAATAACTAACTAACTAACTAACAAACTAACTAACTAACTAACTAACTAACTAACTAACTAACTAACTAACTAACTAACTAACTAACTAACTAACTAACTAACTAACTAACTAACTAACTAACTAACTAACTAACTAACTAACTAACTAACTAACTAACTAACTAACTAACTAACTAACTAACTAACTAACTAACTAACTAACTAACTAACTAACTAACTAACTAACTACACTTAAAATTAAGTTTAAAAAAACTCAATTCATCTCCAATTCAAAATAAAGTTCATTTTCTGTTAATCGTTGTTAAGCCCAAAATGTAATATTTTTCATTATCGATTGATGTAGTACTTTCCGTATTTGCTTGAAAGTTACATTTTTGTAAATTGTGTGCATAAAAGAACTATATAACGAAGAATATACCGAAATATTTTTCAATATGTTTCATGCAAATAAAGCACGCTGTTGAATCACAGTAGAAATGAATTAATTTTTCAGATAGTAGTACTCATCCGTCATGTTTTCACCGTTGGGTACTTTCAACTTATTTTTGCATGAAAATCATAGCAACCTGCACTGCCGTCGATGCTGTCATTTTTGTGTGCTGCACTCGAGTGATCGTTAGTTAATTTTCACTCAATGGATTATTGATCTGTATTACTCAAAATTTAGATTTCTTCATTAAGGTGATTCCTTGTAGAGTCGACAAATGGCCACCAAGTAGGCTATACATGTACTTCCACTTCGAATTTTCAATTACACAAATCTCGGAAATCGGTGACCCATTTCATTTGGAATTGCTGCTTCATGTATGCTGCAGTGCAGCAAACAAGGAGTACCTATTTAAATGTTGCACGTGTCGTAGAAGCTGATATGTGTGCACTTAAAGTTTCGAAGTGGTAACGAGAATAAGGATGTCACAGCGAATCACCTTAACTTTAGTTTAGTTTAGCAAGCCCCATGGAAGCCGCATTTTGAGTGAAAGTGAACTCAATTTGGGTACTTTTTTTTTACTCTGCAGATTTGAGTTCACCAGAACGTTCTCCCTCAACATGGGAAAAGGCATACTAGCCAAACGTAAACAATGAACTTAAATGTCAGTTGTTCACGAATTACAACACGCTCACTCAAACTACATATATCATGTGATAGAGTCGAGCGCTCACGCTTAGTAGATGAAAAGAAGATGGATGAAGATTTAAAAGATTTCCTGCAAAATGGAGGAAAGTGATGTGAGAAGATGGATTATGCTGCAAGAGAAGAGAGTGGGGGTGATCCCGGCGTAGTTGTTAACATCCATACCTCTCACGCCAAAGTCACAAGTTCAAATCTCACCCCCGGACAAGTCACGAATAATCCAAGAGTGTTAAAGTGACTATAGTAAAAAAAATGATGCAAGAGAAGAAAAAAGATTTTTCGTGGATTGATTAGCTGGTGTGAGATTTTCAGACCATAAAAAAATGAGATTTAGATGTGTCACACCCCCAGGATGGAGCATATTATCTCTCAGATGCTGGTTTTGGTTTGCCAGAATGAGTCTATATTCACAAGAAATCCACGTTTATTTTATTAAATTTTGAGTACATAAGAACATACTCAATGATAAGTAAAACATTTGATTTGTTTTTTTCTTTTCGGATTTCCATTAAACATACAATAAATCACAAAAATCTAACAACATGAGTAAGCATTAAGGAACCAAACATATTTTGAATTGAAAACAACAAACATTTGAATAAATACAGGTTTACCCATTTTTGGGTAGGTTCAGGTATGACCGAACTGGGTAGACTCTTCCCATGATTTAAGTAGTTTCCAAACAGCGTGTAGGCTTTTAACGCTTCTGCAGTGATGATTTGGACGGCTCTCAGCTTAAATATTAATCATTTTAGACTAATCTTGTTTATTTTATATTACATAGGGGAAATGTTGGCTTCGGAAATACCATAACCTATTATCGTCAGGGGGGTAAACAACGTACTTGAGAGATCAATTTTCGCATGTGGATACTTTGTGTTTTGAAGCATTTATTGGCCAAATTTGAGTGCTCTAGGACTTTGCCTTTACCCCCCTGACGATAATAGTTTAAGGTATTGCCGAAGCCGACCTTTCCCCTTTTATATTCTCTTTTGCCATAACCTCCAGTTTGAGTAAAATTGTCATATAATATAAAACAGGTAATTTTTCATATTACATGCTGAGTAAAATTTCACTCAACTGTGAGTTGTTTTTGATAGCCTTGTTGATATTGAACTGTCAACTGCGAAGCGCTCAATTTACAAAGTACTAGTCACCTTTCGTGTCACTAGTGCCACTAGTGTCGGGAAAAATCGTATCTTGGTGATAATAGAAGAGTGAACCATATTGTTACTTTATAATATTTGGTTTTTGCTCACTGAGTAGAAGATCGTGGGTTCAATCCCAGGTTCTTTTCTATTATATAGCAATATTTTTGTAGCACGTAACGTATACCAGTGGTGCTCAGCTGAATGCACACGGTGGGCTATATTGCAACTTTTTACGTTAATTTCGGGCCACACTCAGTGCCGTAGTAGGGGAATGGCGAAAATGACCAATGGTGAAAGCCCAAGCAACACACATGTTCTATAACAGTTTATATTACCTTTGTATGACTCGTTTTGTTTGTTAACCAGTTAACTCAACATATTTCTATGAATTTGTGTTACTTAAGAAGCTAAAGTGGTGAATTAACAGATTTTTTATTAAGCGACTTTCCACAACATTCATTGCATCAATAACAATATAATAAAATAGAGCTTAAAATATTGTTTCACGAATCATTAAACATGTGTTGTTTTTGAACTGTATCGGATTATTGAATTTGGAGCTCCAAAATTAAGTTAATATTTTGAAGATTGAGATCTCCAAAGTTTTCCAAAGTCTCATTAAGACTTAAGAAGATTTCCGAGTTACAGACTCATGCAAATGATCCGTAAGCTGCTATACTGAACGTCATGGGTAATGAGGTTGAATTTCGGGTAGTGAAAGATTGTAGTAAGAAATTATTTTAGAAAGCTTGAGCTGTGAGCTTGAAAAAAATGTGATCTGTCTTGAACTTGGATGAACTAACTGGATAAAAATACAATGAAATTTTGATGATTATTCTGAGGAGAACTCCTAAGGTATTCTGGGAAGCATTCTTAAGGAATTTCGAAGAGACTAGAAATTACTGCTGAAAAGAAATTCAAATAGCGGCTCCGGTGGTGTAGTGGTAAGCGTGATTACCTCACTCCACAGCAGGCCTGGGTTCAATCTCAGTCGGCGCCGCCGGGATGTTCTGAGGCATAACATCTCTGATCACGCCTTTTTTCGGAAGAGAAGTAAAGCTGTTGGTGCCCGGTTCATGAGTAAATGAGTTGATAGGTAGGGTTTAGGTGTACGAGCTGCCTTCCTGGCGTCTGTAGCATTGGTGCTTAGCACGGAAAACAAGATCGACGGAAAGCAAATCAGGGGAAAAAAATCAAATGAAGGCTTCAGGTAAATACATGCTGTAAATAATCTAAGGGTAGTAGAATTACATGATAATTCTGAAGAGAATTTCTATAGAATTGTGAGGAAATATCCAGCAGAATTTCATAGAATCTCTGAAAAAAACTCAGGTAGAATTCAGAGCATAATTCCAAAAATACCCAAATCTCCTCAACTACCAGTAAATTCTGTTCAGACAAGAGCTCCTGCTGACAAGGAACTTCTATGGAATTCTGACAAAGGTGAAGAGAAATGTGAAACGAATTCGAAAGGAATCTGAATCCGATTCGATTGGAAAGGAATCCTAGTGAGCATTTAATATTTTTGATAGTTTCAAGGTGATTCTATTTAACAGCAGTTCTAGTTCTAAGTTAAATTCCAGGGAAGTTCAAACGCACATCATCTGAGGCTAGTGTCATGGAAGTTTTAAAGAGAATTAATTAGATTTAAAAAACGTTTGTAACGAAGTTTTTCGGAAAACTCTAAAGGAATTTTGCTACAAATTGTAACGGCAGTGGCACCACCGACAAACCGACATGAATGACCATAGAAAAAACAATAAAATTTCTCACCAAAGCACACTACTGACATCTGGCTCCTTTTTCGCAGGAAATATTTAGCTAAGCCATGAACCCGCATGCATAAGTAATCTCATGCATAAGTTATTCCCAAAAAAACATGACAAATTTGTTATGTTCATATCTCTGTCATGTTACGTCCAATTTTCGGTCTCTTTAGATCATTTGAAATGGAACTTTCCTCGTAGGTAAATTGTTCAATATAATTTTCAAATTTTGTGTGCTAAAAGTTCACCCAAAGTTACAAAAATTTTCGTGACTGATTTTCTCAGAATTGGGTTGGCCAAATTATGAAATAAAAGTAGTAATAGAACACTTAGGGAGCGTCCATTAATTATGTCACACTTTGAGGGGGGAGGTGGGGTTGGAAACTGTGAAGAGCCTTACAAAAAACAATTAAGGACCATATAAAAAATGTGACAAAGGGGGGAGGGGTCGGGGGTTGAAAATGGGCCAAATTTGCGTGACATAATTAATGGACCTTCCCTTATGCTATACCATTCATACCATTCAAATAACCTTTGGAGATCGACAATTGAACAAAACATATGTGCATGGTTTTTTGGGGTGTCTTTAAACTTATGATCGGTAGTGTAGATCAAAAAATCCTATGGTTTTGACAGTTCGGATCACTGCACATTTAAATCGGCCGTTTACGATTTTCGGGCATAAGTCAGATTTAAGTGTGATGTCGGTTTGTCGGTGGTGGCGCCACTGGTGTAGTGGTAAGTGGGACTGCCACTCACCCCTAAGGGCCTGAGTTCAATCCCAGTAGGCACCGTTGGGATTTTCTATGTCCCCGGTCCATGAGTTGATAGATCGATAGGTAGGGTCCAGGTGTGGAAGCTGCTTCCTTGGCGTCGGTAGCATTGTTAGTATGAAATACAAATCGACGGAAAACAAATCAAAGAATACAGGGGGAAATGGCTCTAATGCTAAAAATCTGCTATTTATGAATTTTATCTAGATGAAAGCGTCGTTGGGACGGTACTAATGGATATGTTTGGTCGCTATTGAAAAGTTAGTCAATAGCTGAATTTATGTATGGAGAATTTAGGCCGACATTACATCCATTTGCCCTATATATATGGGTATTTTATGAGGGAATTCGAAGCTTATTCTGAGGATGGTAGACGTTTTGATGACGTTTTCCAGGAAATGCTGTCAAAAACTCCAAGGGCATTCTGAAAATAGTACAAAATGAATCCTGATCAATCATCCAAGGGAATGTCAATTTGATAATAGTTTCAATGGAATTCTAAAGAAAATTCCAATTTGGAGGAAATTTTCTTGCAAATCAAGAGGAAGATTCCAAGAGACTTCTAATGCTATGTTCGCACTACGAAGTTGTTACATGTTACAAGGCTATCTTGATAACGTTTTTCTTATTGATAGTTCTAATAACACTTTTTTTCCTTGATTTTTTGTTTTCCGTCGATCTTGTTTTCCGTGCTGAGGACCAATGCTACCGACGCCAAGGAGACAACTCCCACACCTGGACCCTACCTATTGTCTCATCAACTCATGAACCGGGGACCAACGACTGTACTTCCCTTCAGAAGGAAGGCGTGATCAGAAATGTTATGCCTCAGAACATCCCGGTGGGGCCGAATGGGATTGAACCCAGGCCTGCTGGGGTGAGAGGTAATCACGTTTACCACTATGCCACTTAATAAAACTCTTGTAACGTGTTATAAATTTTTAGTCTGAACAAGGCATATGGAGAATATCAAAGTACTTCTGGAAACATTCCAAGGAAATTTTTGATAACAAGATTATTTGAATGAATAGAATGTCCATACATTTTTTTAATAGGAACTGAATTTAGAAAGTATACTTAAGAAATACTGTGGAGAGTTCCTAGACAATCAACAGGTAGCTCTGTGGCCAATTAAACGTTAACTCTGGGCATAATAACGATAATACCATTTTTAAACACATGAAGTAAAAATTCGAGAATTTACTAAATTTTCAATAGCGACCAAACACCTCCATTAGTACCGTTCCAATGATGCGCTCATCTAGTTCATCATAAAATTGATAAATAGCAGATTTTTAGCAATGGGCTTAATCTTAGACCCATAGGCCAACATTAGAGCCATTTCCCCTATCTTTGAAATTTTGGATCAGTTTGCGGACATACATTCCATATTTCGCATTCGCTGCACTGTGAGTTTCACTTGGTGGGACGCATGTAACCCGCGGGCCGTTGGATAAGCACCACGTAGACATTCGCTTCTGATATAACTCGATCGGAACTTTGCTGGAATAATGTGGTGTTCTCGGTAATAAATAACTTACAGTATGCACCATAAACATCCTTAAATCCATTATATGCATATTGTATGTACGATCCAGGTTGGATTATATAGTAGATTACTTCCGAGGACGTCATTTCCTTTGCATATTGTGTTTAACCTGCGTAATTGATAATTCCCAAGTAACCAACAGGCCCGCTAATTCGCTTTTTTGCAATATAAGGCTGATATGCGGTTAATATAAAGCTTAGCATGTCCTATTTTAGCCATATATCTGCCTTATATTGGAGAAAAAAAAATGCGAATTAGCGGGCTTGTTGGTTACTTGGGTTGATTGGCGATTACAGTTCATCTTAATTTCATGTCAACATATGCCGAATTTAAGATGATCTGTAATCGCCATTAAAATAACGCTGTATCTACTATCATACTATTTGAATCTCATTCTATGAAGAACAGAAAAGCACATTTTCGTGTATGTATTTGAGCCGTGCCTTTCTAGCAGGATGCTGTTCCCTACATTGCATTGATAGGTTGCATATGCGCACGTCATCCCGTCTCGAGTCATGTGAACATGTACATGCATATCCTTTTTATATGAGAGTATATTCCCCGGATTCAGCACTTCTCTCTATCTCTGCAGGTCCCACATAACCTTTCCCATTATATACCCATTCGGCAATATATGACAAGCTTTGAGCAACTTTCAAACTGTTGGAAAAGCTCCCTCAAAAGGTCCGTATCTCACGACTGACAATACAACCCCGTTATGCTCATAAGTTATAACCAACTGCGTCAGCTATTCCTATCTCCAATAGAAGAAAGACAAACCTAAAAAAGAAAAAAAAAAGGAAAACATCCAAAGGCTCCTGGCTGACCTTCTTGTTGATCTCAATTTGTAACTTTTCTTTTGTTTGTACCGGCAGCCAGCGAACGAGGTCCCTTTTTTTTTTACATCACCACCACCTCCATCATCATCATCCATCGTCATCAGAAGTTACTGCACACCGTTGTTTTCGCTGTCCGTTCATCCGACCAAAAGCGAGCGACTCGTTAGGTAGGTGCTAGGGCGGGAGGCGGCAAAGAAATGCACTCTCATTTGTCCGGCACCGGCGAAGCGTAATTTTTCTTTGCATCCTAGTCCCGTTTTCCCGGACCCTTTGGGATGCGAAAAGGAATCATATAAAAAAAGCTACAAACCGAACTGAAATCAAAACAAAAGAGGAATTTGTTAAACTGGTGAACGCCGACGACGAGGACGGCGACGACCGACGCCGAGATGACTTGGTCTGGTTGGCCAGCTGAGTCGAAGCGAGTGGACAGATATGAAAAAAATAAAAGAAATCGAGGAAAAAAGAACAGATTGGTTGTTGCAGACGGCACTGAAGGCGCGGGCACGGGCAGTTCGTGGAAAACAAAGGAAAAAGGAAAAACTTTCGCTTCATTTTCTCATAAAAGCTTGATGGTTGACCAAGCTGGAATTCGATGGTTTGGCAAGACGGATGGTGTGAGAGTGGGAGGGAGGGGGGGGAGATAACTGGGTGGAGTATTTTTGCATTGTGCCAGATCACTGTGGGAATGGTTCGGACAGATGGTGAACATATTTCAGATAATTGTAGGATGGTTGAGTAGGAGTATTGAGCGAAACTCAAGTATTGATTACTTTAAAAAAATATAACTCAAAAACGAAAAAAAAACATCGCTGTTTTTATGCTGTAATGTGTAATAAAGCCTAAATTTTCAAAAAAAAAATACAAAAACATTTTGCCGCCTCTTTTTACAAACCATAAAAAAAAAAACAAATACAATCAATGTTTTTTCAATTCATAATTTTGGTTTCAATATTATTAAGTTTTTTAAATTACCTTTCATTTGATTTATTGATCGTTGAAATCGACGAGGAGGTTCAAAAGTTATGATTTTTTTTGTTTTAATTTATTTATACAGGCTTAATTGAATAAAATTTACAGAGCCAAGTTATCATTTGCGTTATACATAATAAATGTCTTAAAGCTAGAGTTAAAGGAATTGAACCCATTACTCGCGGTCGTCTCGTGGTTAGTAGAGATTAACAGTTTTATGTAGTTATAAGTTTTTGAAAAAAGTCATTTTTGAAAAAAATCGATTTTTGGACATGGAAATGGTCACTCTAACGACAAAATAAAAATATAGGTCTAATATTTTGCGATAAGGAACAAAAACTAAAAATTTTATCGAAATTCTGAGAACCAATGCATCGTTTTGCTATGGAATGGCTGTATATACATATATTATATATTGTAAGGTATAGTGCACAGTAGTGAGTTCATACTGATAATTTATGCTGAGAACGTGGCATCCATGCCGTGATGCCAAACCAAGCAAGGATATTAGCTTGTGTTTCATCTCGACTGCTTAGAGTTTGCTCAGAATTTGCTTGTAACTTACGCTTAGTAATGATTCGCGACTTTTTGGCAGGGTTTCCAAAGAGAAAGAGCCCTTTACCACCTGCAGCCGTTGAATGTTTTGTCCGGTAGCGTCGCATCAAATTCCTAGAATCTGCAAATATGCACAACAACTGTCGGGATCAATGGCTCTCTGTTAAACTTTAATGTCTCTTCCTTTGACGAAGAGGATACTCGGAACTACTGTTAGATACACACTTAGAAATACCTAATCTTACACGTGACGGAATCCATCTTTGACATAAAGGATGAGATGTAAACAAACATGTAATGTCAAATTAAGTGCTCCGAGAGTGAAAAGTTCGGAAGTACGTTTGATATGACTAAATTTTATGTCAAAATTGACGCTCGTATATGTCAGTCTCAAAGCACCTAAATTTTCATCAATTTTTCTAAATAAGTGTGCACCCACTACACAACAAAACGACAACCGAAACGATGAGGAAAAACATGTTGCTCATTGGACAAAAATAACAGTCTGCGACAATCTCAACCTGTAACAAATAATTTGCCGGACTACTTTGTCTGTCAAAGTGAATTGACGAAGCAAAGCAACGCACGTCGTGTGGCATCATATTTTGTCAGTCAGCATTTCAATTGGGGTTTCGTCAGTGAGAATCGGGAAATGTAGCACGTCAGTTGTCACGTGATATTGATGAAATAATGGAGTACTGCCTGAAATGCGTTACGATAACTAATAAAGCATGGCCAACTTAGTAATAAAACAACATCATTTGGGTTTATTTCAGATTTGAATTAACGAATTTGAAAACGGTTTTCACTAAAATGCATACTGATGATTACCCCTACAAAGGTTTGAGCTGTACGATTTATCTTTAAGATAATTGAATATGACAATTTAACCAGGTTTGTAAACAAAATCGAACTGGTTTCAGTTACAGATATAGATTCCCTCTAGAGTTTACAGTTGCTTTACAGCGATATAAATGTGGAAAAGCTCAGGCGTCCACCTCTTAGTTCGCCTTTTTGTCCACCTAAAATATTCATAAGTATTACAAGCAATCAAGAGTTAACGAACAATCAACAAAGCATCCTATTACACTAGAAACCCCGCAATCTGATGCTATCATAATTTTCAAGAATGTCAGGAATGCTCACGAACCCCCAACATTTGCCAAAAAATTTACTACTAACTCAAGGTATCTTCCAAATAAGCTTCAAAATTACATTTTTTTTTATCAAATTTTAAATTCAGTCCTCTGCATTCGTAATACGCGCGCGAGGCTCAAACCTTAGTAGACTTCTTTTTTTTTTAAATCTATTACAATTAAATTAAATATTAAAAATCCATCATCACCCTCGTGGCGAACAGAAAAAGTTTTTACAGTGCTACAATAATTATTAAAAAGTCGTTATGACCGCTATCCATATAACTTAATCCGTAAGAGATAACTTCGTCAAGATACATAATTTTTCAATTCATTAAATAAAAATCACTGGATAACTGTTCAAAAGACAGTTTTAACGTGTGAAATGCAGCGTCTTTTAAATTCTGTAAGTGTTGCTGTCTGTTTGATATGCCTAGGCATCGAATTGAAAACATTTATTACTTTATAATGTAATGAATTTTGTGAAGCACAAGTCAAGAAATGTGGTGTTCTTATTTAAATCGCTTTTCTAGTATTATATCTATGAAAGTCACTTCCTCGTTCCATTCGACCATATACTTCAACCATCTACTTAGAGAACGCAAATCTTCATTTATGTGTAAAACGGCATCATCTGAATCCTTAGCTGCAATGAATAACACAGTATCATTTGCAAAAAAAGATTAATGTCGCAAAATCGTAAAACACGTCGCAAGTCATTAATATACATAATAAATAACAGGGGTTCGAAAACACTTCCCTGGGGCACTCCAAGGTTATTCCCCACAGTACTGGAAACAGAATCATTAAAAACAGTCAGACGAATAGCTTTCAAACCGTATATATGCAGTGCTATTAATACCAAAACGCTTGATTGATCTTAACAATAAGGGCCTAGAAATGTTTCAAAAGCGCGTTTTAGATCCAAAAACAGCAACAATCGTACCTTTACACTCCAAGTTATTTTTCCACTTCGCTAATACCAAATTTAACACGATTTCACAAGAATGACCTTCCCTATGTCCCGATTGATCTGGTATCAACAAACTATTACTATTTAATACTATTCCTTATATTTTAAGAAAAAAAATACGAAACAAATTATTCGTCGCGGTTTCGAAGGAATTCTCAAACTTTTTTCCTTAACTTTCTCGTCCACTGTTATGGTGATTTTATCCCATCAATTTATCATCTGAAATGCCGTTTTGATGACTGTACCTTTAACCATTAGTTTCCTCTTCATAATTGCCCAGTAGCTTTCAATGGGCCTGGTCTGGGGACAATTAAGCAGATTGAGGGTTTTTGGATCAAACTGGACTCCGTTGTCATTGTACCATTAATGTACTTCCCGGCGGTAGTGACAACTCACAAGATCTGGCCAAAATATCACTGAACCATCAGTTCACCGAGTTCATCATTTTCTCAGTATTACCTTTGTCTTCTGGTCGCAGTTGCAAATTCTAAATTTGAATCCGCCAGGGACACCTCTTCGAGCCTTAGCCACGTATAATTTTGGTCCTGAAAGCAGCCCAAAGTCGGCCTTTACATAGGTTGTTACCGGATGGTTCCCTATTCTATAGGATCAGTTATATACCACATTTATGCAATGCAACTTCTTGATCATTACTTACCGGCATGCTCTCTTCTGGGAAATGGGGTGGACCGTACGTAGGGTTTAAGACACAATTCATCATTCTTATTTTATTCATTGACTATTTACAAATTTAGCTTTGTGCACATGCATTCATGATCGTTGGGGCCACCTGCTTAGTTACCATTACACTCCACCCAACCATCCATCTCCTCTCCGCTCACCTGTTAACATGCTTCACGGCTTACACTGGTCGGCTTTTCGTTCGACGTAAATCTTCTCTTCTAATGCTGACTTCCATGCACTTTGGGGTGGTTTACCGACACGGTACGGCTTTGAGTCACCGCGTCACCGACACTGTCGTTTTCTTTTCGTGGAGGAGATTCTACACTCCAACCAAGATCGCAGAACCTCACTGGAAATCGGCCAGTTCGCCCGACACTCCCCCGCGTCACCAACAAACGATGCGACGCTCACAAAACGATGTGACGGTTCACAAAACCCGTGATTATCGTTACACCGATTTCGTGTCACCACAGTCCCCCAACACTGTTCTTCTGGCGGAAGGAGTACTTCGACCTGACTGACACTTGAAATTGTCCATACAGTCCACGATTAGTGGGCTGGAGATCACTTGGCACGAGGGAGACTTCTTCTAGTCCTAAACACGGCGTAGTCCGGACCCGTAAGTCGTAACTATCTGTGTGGTATACGTCACTTGGTCTACCTAGACTCAATAGGATTGTTCCCCGCGTCATCAACAACGATGCGATGCTCACATTTCACAGAACACACTGCCGGTAATCGCAAGTCAGTCCCATCTGCATTTTGATCAATTTTGAGTTAGCATCATTATTCAGTTTATCTTTCTATGTTTTTTTAGATGTGCTATTGAAAAAAGGTGGTTTGTTCAAGAAAAATGAAAAACAATACCAAGTCAAATTGATCCTCAGCGAAAAGTAACCGCAAATCAGTCCGATTAGAAAAAAATATGTTAGAAATGTTAAACAACACATCGCATCATTAGATTTGTGTCAAGACAGATTTGCCCACTTCCCCTATGGTATCTGGAACATGTCCGGATGTGGCCAATTTAGTTGTTACGATACTCAGTTTGACCGCCAATCGATATGGCTTTGAATTATCATGTGATTTGATGTATCGCTTGATGGATTTTGATTTAAATGGATTTACCACTCCCCCGGGGGTACCCTGACATGTCCGGGTGTGGCCAACATGGTGCTGTTCACTCATTATGACTCTTATTGATCTTATTTTTGAATTCTCATGTGTATTGATTTATCGCATGGTGGGTTTGGCACGTTTATGAAAAGCTCTGGTCTGATGAAGACCCATACTCACCGGAGTATGTTTCGGGCATTGCTCTGGAATCAGCGAAACAAATCCAGAAACATTCAATAACGTTCTATGGGACCACGGTATCTTTCTACTGTTCAATACTGTGCTAAACTAATGCAGCATCGTCATGGAATTGTGACTGACTTGCGGTTATTTTTCTCATTCACGTTAAATGTAATCGCAAGTCAGTCTCACTCAGATTTTGGCCATAAAATAAAAATTTTACGATATTTTTTCAATATTTTTGGGTAAACATAGATGCATTCTATCACATTGTACGTTTATTTTTAAATTTATCCCTCCAACAAAAGTGTCAAATCAGAAAACTTGAAAAATCTTTGAACCCCGTTTTCTCATTTCCAGTTTTTTACAGATGGGACTGACTTGCGATTATGGGCAGTACAATAGTCGTTTTAGCGGACATCAAAGATTGTTCACTTCAAATCTCACTAGGTACGTGTAACTTGTAGCTCGATCGAAACTCTTTTCAAAAAACACGTCCAAGGTGAAACTGGATCCGGGAACTTATGATCATGATCATCGAGTTGATCTCGGCAGGATGATCTTAGTCGGCTGGTCGGGTGGTATCTCACTCTCTTTTACTGTGAGAGTCGCCTCGTTGATCGTCGTCTGCCGTCGGTCTTATCCTTCGAAATAAGCCCTGTGGAGTACACGCGAGCTACCACAAGCGTGGACTCAAGTTTTCGTCTCCTTTCGAAAACTGCTTGTATCCCCGCAATCTGGTGGATCTTTGCCTCTTTCCATTTTTTTAAAGTTGTATTAAACGAGTACTGTGTGGTGCAGCTAGATGTGTTCTTCAGTATTAAGATTTCATCATTCATAAGTATGCACCCACCGGACTTTGTCAGCAGGTTGTCATACAGCTTTCGAGCACGGATTCTAGCTACGGTATTATGCTTGAGCGATTGATTTGGTTGCCTACTGGTGCAATATGCCTGTAGGCCTTCATAATACTTAATACATAATACTTTTCTACTAAAATCGCGATCGGACATACCTGGGTTGCTTCTAATGAACCTCATGAACTTTCCATGGAGCTGACGATTGGCAGTTCCACTCCGGCGTTTACATTGAGGATTCCGATCCTTCGTCAGGGTTTCCCTGTACGTTTTGAGCACGCACCATACGGTGTTGGTAAAATTCAACACTATGCAAAGAAAAAAATCGCGTAAAATCTCCCTTCGTTTTATTTTGAGCTATACTTGGCATAAACAGTGAATTCTTTTATAAGCTCGCATATAATATTGCTAATTTATGCGATATTGCGCTTAAACTGACATGAAATATCGCGTAAGTTTACGCCAAATCCAGCGTTAATTTTATGTGCACTAGGGTTTTTGATTTAGTTTGCATCATAATAATCACAGCCCCCGCTTTACCTCTCTTTTTTGAACGGGTTTGAACAAAAATTTGAATATTTCTGTCAAAGATGACTTTTAAATTTATTCACCTTGCCTTGGATTTGATAAAGAGTCACAAATTGTTGAGATATTGTTTAAAATATAATACTGATTCTTGATTCTAAATTCGTCCTACGAGTTTCAATTCCGTCCTAACGCATTGAAACGTCATTAGATTTTCTTCGTCCTACGGATACACGTAGAAAAAGAGGATTCGCTAGGAGCGCTTCTTTTGTTTTAAGAACAATGAGCGTAAATATTCATAAAATACGCTCTTATAGGATTTATGTTGTAGCTAATGAACTAACGCATCGGAACATTCCTATTATTGAATTGTGCACGGTGAAATCATTGATATTACTGATCTTTTCGGCTCGATAGAACGGAAATGGGTGATTACGACGAAGTAGCGCTCTACCCTATATCTCGCAGAAATTATCATAATTTTTTCAAGCGGTGTAGCTAGCTTGGACGTGGACCTCCATGGATTTTCCAGGTGACTGGGCACGGTTTTCTTTTCTACGCTCCTCTTGCATGGTGAGTGTCTCCAAAACAAGAGCGTTTTATGAACTGAAAAATGCACTATTATTGTTATTGTTGTTGTTAACAAATAAACGTCAAAAGCTTCTGAAAACGTCCACTAGGAGCACTGTAATAAACAAAAGAGTTTGTTCCAGTACTAAGTGGGTCATGGTTTAGAAACATATAATATGGGTTGAAATAATATAGTAAATATGACACAATAGTAAAACATAATCGATTTAGAGTATCCACGGTTGCCTTATTTCATCATAATGCGCCTCCGTTCTTTGAAAAAAAAAAAATGGTTTTTTTTTCCAAATTTGGCTACTGCTACGAAGAGAGCATCATGCTTAAATTTGATGTTATAATACTGATATTAACATTCAGAGCACCTAGCCTGCAAACTGCGTGTCGATGCTGAAAGAAAATTCACGTTTCGGCAACGGGACTTTGAAAATTTCTCCATGTTGAAAAATTTACTGTTGAAGTGCCAGACATTGTCAAACGCTTTCTCAACGTCTAACAATGCCACACAGTTCAAAAAAGTAGTGTAAATTTCTGTTCAATATGATGCACATAAATGGAGCGTCACATATCATATACTTTTACATTATATATCATGTAAATTTCTGCCACATTTCATGCAATGTAGCAAATATTGTATACAAAACCCCATATTTCTAAACAACATTGTTTACAAGTTGCTCGGTTGCGTGAAATGAAATACAAGTATACCTGAATGAATGCTTAGATCACAATTAAAATTCAGAATTTTTATCTGTGCATGTCTGTGGGCTTTGATACAGCTTTGTTACTTCGGATGTTATTCATCACCCGTGGATGGTGATTGGTGGAGTGCCCCTTCCTGAACCCGAACTGTTCCGGTAGGATAATGTTGTTTTCCTCGACAAACTTGAGCAAACGATTGAGAATGAGTTTCTCGAACAATTTGCTCAACGCTGATTGGTCTGTAGCTTGAAGGAAATGTCTGATCCTTTCCTGGTTTGCGGATTGGTATGATTTTTGGTACTTTCCAGATGCTTGGAAAGTAGTGCAGTTCCAAGCCTCTGTTGTAGATACCGGTTAGATGAGATTGCACTTCCATGCTGAGTCTCTTCAAGATCAAGTTGAATATACCATCAAACCCGGGTTCGTGCTGCATTTCAGCGTTGAGCAAATCTGTTGTACTGTAATCAAATCCGCCGGAGGCACACCACAAGGGGATACATCTAGGTTTTGAACGCATTGCGCAATCGTACTTTGTATAATCGAGCCAAGCAAATGCGATGAAGTGACATGCTCGCCGATCGCATTTGCTTTCTCCTGCGGGGTGATTAAAGCCGACATTTTCGACTCTGAGAAGAGGAACGGGCTTAAGATGAGTTTTCAAGACCTTGGATACCTTCATTAATGGTCTGGAGCGGTCGTCCAAATTCTGGACAACACACCCGGAATTTTCATTTTGAAGTGAGTCCATTCTGGAAGCAATCTGCCTGTTCAGATCGGCCATTTCACGTTTTTTTGCCCAGATCTCCAGTCCTCTAAAACTGGCGTCTACGAACATTTCTCAACCGAATCAGTAATTATAGGTGTAGGAATCATTAGCAACAAACTTACCCCTCACAGGAACTTGTCGAACATACGCCTCGTCAGCCACGGATATGGTATGTTGGAGTCGTTCCAACGCCCGGTCGATGTCATCTACGGTGTCGAGCGGTGGATTTTCTTCGATGTTGTTGTCCACCATTCGCCATACTACACCCAGTTGACATGGTGGTAGTCTTTACGCAGGCAGCTTCTAGCAGGAACCACCGGTTGGTGGTCGGAGCTGAGATCGTTGTGCGCCTCCGGCTTGGAAAGTCCGATGTTCAACAGGAAAAAATCCAGGGTGGAGGGATTTCCCACCGGAGAGATGAAAGTTGGTTCGTCCGGAAAGTGCACAGTGTACAGTCCATGTTGTGTGTGGTCGAGCTGCAGACGTCCGTTCCGTTTCCACTGTTAATTCCGCCAAGCTTCATGGCGGGCATTCAGGTCACCCCCAACGATGAATCGGGAGTTGGCACGGGTGATGGTGGTCAGGTCGTTCTTGAATTTGATTTTTTGTCCGTTGCTTGCGGTACACTGGCGTGGGCAGTAAACAGCGATAAACTGGACGTTTCCAGTTGGTGATTCCACCTCCACACTAAGGGCCTCGATGAAAGAAGTGTGGATGTGGGGCAGAGTGCAGAACTTGATTCCCTTTCTGACGATGACCACTACACCACCGCCTCCTGGAGCTGGTGCGATCAAGCCGGATAATGTTGTGGTCAGGCAACCAGAAGCTGTCATCGGACTTTAGGAATACGAATACTTGTGATAGCTGCATAAAAATTAAGGCCTAATTCTAAGCTTTCAAATGGATATTGTTACAAATGTAGCGGTTTACAGCTCGCTTAGTTATAGCGCATTAAAAAAGAGTACTTTTCAGTTTAAAAATCGCTATATCTCTCAGAAATGAAAACATAACGCTTTAGTGTCTTGAGCAAAGTGCTTTTTTCTACTATATTCTCTAAAACTTCTGTTTGGGGTTTAAAACCACTGCGACCCGTAATTTGATCCTGTGTCCTTATTTTAGCGCATATCGTATTACTCCATCACTATTGAGAAATGATGAAGTATTTGATACAATTGTCATCCTTGCCTTCATCGCAAGGAATCGATTATACCATTGGACTGATGCACAATGTGACTTTTTCGCTCCATCGTGCTTAAATGGTTTCAAATCGGGTCCTGATTAGCCTTCCAAAGTTACAACTCATTTGGTTAGAAACAGACTTCGCACAAGCCATTTGAAGTTTACATGTAAATAACTATGGGAAATATCATTTGTTCATTGCCTTCTAGTCTTTTTTCCATATTGAGCTGCGAAACAGTTCGATAATCACTATTATAGAAAAATTTTCTCAGCTACAAATTTGCTGAAGATTGTTTCTATGTAAAACGAGACAGGAAAAAGTTATTAATTTTTTAAGAGATTGGTAAACTTATGACATGATCAAGCAGCTGCTCTGTAGGCAACACTGTATTTTGCAGTGTGACATAGTAGCCTTGATTTTTGTGTCCTATTCAACGCCCCAGAAACACCAATGTTGCCTGCTGAGCAGTTGATTGAGCATGAGCATAATACATCAGCGCATTGAACCATTGATAACTTTCGATCCTTGCATTTAATCAAAAAGTGGTCTTCAGCAAAGTTGTAGCTGGGAAAGTTTCCTGCAAGCACAGTTGAAAGTTTTTGAAGCAGACCGATATGGTGAATTATTAGATAGACATGAACAAAAATCTTGGTTTTACCATAGTAATTTCTATACAAACTTCAAATGGTTTGTGCCATCTCAGTTTCTCACCAAATGGGTTCAAATTTTGAGAGGTTAGTCAGGATCCGGTTTGGAATCGTTTAAGTATTGTAGAGCGAAAATTTCAAATTTTGCATCACTCTATTATACCATTTGAAGAGTGAGAACACTCTCCCAAAGTACGCCACTTTGTTAGTCAAATTTGGATTCCTTAGTAACAACATTAAGCAATAACACCGATCATGACCATGTAGTAGTCAAATTTACGTTTATTTGCTGGTTTTTTATGTGTCAAAATTTGGTTTAAATATTTCAATTGGTTAGCCTTTGGCTCTTCATCTTTGTTATAGTTAATTGGTTATTCTAATGTGATGATTGCGTTTAGCGGTAATTTTCAGGACACACTTTTACGGGATTGTTTTCGTTTGAATTTAAAAATTTGATAACCCACTTACTTAAGCACAGGAACCTACCTAACTACTTAAACTAAGTTTCCAAATCACGAATGATCTGGTGGTTTGATCGCAGACAGGCGACTCTGAACCTTTCCAGTGTGGAAATCTTTCGCTCCTCGAGTGTTTGAAGATCAACCAGGTGGTGAATCTCCGAATTATGAGTTCACGGTGGACTGTTGAGAATCTTGTTTTGAAGCTTTAGGTGGTGGCACTAAGCACAACTCTCTCAGATTGGCATACCATACTGGCCTGCAAAATGATCTGCTTGTGGACGGATCAAGATGTTACACTTGGTGGATGTCTTGTCCACATGGGATCGGAATATCACTTTGCTATCGAAGGGGAGACCAAGGTAGACTGCTTCACTCGACCATTCAATGGGAGTGCTATCAAGATGGACCTTGACGTTAGCAGGCGGAAAAAGCCGAGGTGAATTCGAGTGTGGAAACAGAATGGTTTGTGTTTTAGCTGCACTGATACAAATCATCCAGTTATTTCGTTGGACAGAGCATCCAGGCCTGATTGTAGTTTATTCGCCAAATCATGGATCACTCGACCCTTGATGGAGGTGTCATTTGCGAACATTGACAGGATAATTATGAACATGCATCAAAACCCTAGTCTTGAACACTTCAAACTAGCGAACAACGAATAGAAGATTAGGAATCACAAAGATGAAGACTAACTAACTCATTTTGACGTAGGATTGCGTCTTTCGGCAACATATTGGGGGTGCAATTTCAAAAAAACCAAAATCGACCGCGGGACGAAAATAGGTCAGGTTTTGACCACATATACCTCTGTCAATAGCAGATGAATTTTAATTCTAAACAAGCCAAAGAATTGGGAATTTATCTACCAATCTGCTCAATTGAACACTTTATTAATTTTCAATCGGTCACCATTGAAAAATACACAAATGTACAACTGTTGCTATGGTGATCAAAATTATCACCGATTACCTGCAAACAGCGCATTCCTTAACACAGATTTAAAAATCGAATTCGATTCTGTCTCACTGAACGGTGCTCATTCAATCACCGTGTGTGGTGGTGTCCGGTCGTCAACGTCAGCAGCAGCAGCATTAGAAGCAGCAGTGCTTTCGGCGTGTGGCGTTGAACATCGTTATCCAGTACACCACGAAAGGCATCCGGAAAGCAGCGAGCATCCATAGAAGGAAGAAGAAGCCGCACCGCGATCGAAATCAGTTTCCTCGTGAGTAGCTGTGGGTCATCAATGCCTAGCGCGTCAACCTTGCTCCAAACAATTAACAGATCGCCAGCCTCATCCGTGTTGAACACCCTAATAGCTCAGCATTACTCAACCATCACGACTAAACGGTCCGGACCACCACAAATTTGTTAAAGAGTATTATTTGGACATTTGTCAAGGTCATCAGTTCCCGCAACCAGCTAGCTATCAAGCTATCAACCTGTCTATTGAAGGTGTGGAATTGTAGGCAGGCCTGATTGTATTGGTGAGATTAATCATATCGTCCGGACATTTTCCAAAGACGGCGCTGTTCCGTTGCTAGGAAGTGATAAAAATCCACATATAGAATTTGAAAGAAGTGGGAATGATTCGCTTTAGGTGCATATTCAGCTTGAGCTTGAGCTTGCTTGAGTTTGATTGACCGCCCAAGGTTGCTACTCTGTTACTGCCAGATCAGCTGTAATTACACAGAGAACCAATAGACGTTGCTTGGGACTAGCAATCATCCTCAATGTGTAAAAACTGGTGATCTTAAATTAGGCAATACCAGCGCCGGCCGCGCCCGAACACAGGTCATGAAAGGAATGGGAAGGATTGTGTTGACATGACACTCGCTTTGATGGAAGCCGAGAACACCTCTGCACGAGGAATCACTGGGATGTTGGATAAGAGGGTTGGGTTTGCAGCAGGTTTCGTTTTGGTAAACGATAAGCTGAATTGATGTCCTAACGATCATATAACGCGAAGAAGCTTGGGACTAAACCCACGGTCTTCTGCTCAGTAAGCAAAAACGTTTTCCACTAGGCAGACGAGCACCTTTTTAATCACCGAGTTGCTGTTATTACCATGTAGTCATATTAACAAATAAAACGATTGACGAATCTTGAATGTGGATGGGCCTGAGATTAGACTCATGATGTTCTGCTCAGTAAGCAAAAACGGTTGCTCTAAGGCCATCGAGCCCCTCATATCACATAATACCGTTGCTCAAATTTGTGTATCCATTCAAACCCGGAACCAACGACAACAACGAGTTTCGCAAAATACACGATACACAAGCGATTTTATCATAAATCTCTTTGATATGTAAGGACCTGGGACCGCGTTTTTCTGCTCAGTAAGCAGGCCACTGTAACCGACGATCTTTCAAATCCGAAAACTAAAAACTACAAAAAAGTACTCAGGCCTTCATTAAGTTCCACTGTCACGCGACTTTCAATGACAGGGTCCTATCCAGGATTACATCTGAAAAATCCAAATCTGGCCAACGCCAACCTAAACCTGTTCTAATCCACCTGAAATGACTAACAAATGGAAGACTTTGACTACCCAGCCATGCAATAGTCTCATTCCGTGCCTTATGGAAACTTGATGATTATATTGCGCTCATCTTTTGGCACCACCCAGGGGAGACTTGGTCCTGTACCCAATGCTTAACTTATCTCCATTCCACTCAGCTACTCGCAATTTCTTGTGATATTGTGGGCGGAATATTATTATATAAGACAATTCAATGCAGACGTCTTTCCAAATTTGGCAGATCGACAGGTAATCGGTGAGTTACCACTATAGTTGCTATTCAACAACTCGACAACGTCCCATCATCAACGCCTGCTATGAGAATTTCCCATTGCAGATGCCAACGAAATGACGTCATCGAGCTATCGATCAACTACCCTGGTTATCGCCTGGTACCTTATAGCACGATGCTACGAGGCGAACCGGCATATTCAGGTAAAAAAGTGAACGACAAGTTAAGTTAATTAGTAAATTAATTAGTATTAGAAAATACTGTTTACCGGAAATACATTTTTCTTCATACGGTTTTACCTGCTTTACTACCAATCCCCAGAAAGCCAAAAAAAAAAAAATCAAATTTGTGAGAAAATTAGTTCTCACGAGCTCAATCTCTCAATTGCCATGTTTTTTATGACACCCAATTTGTGATTTCCTTTCATAAATTACAAAATAGAGTAGGGTAGGGTAGAGAACTACTTCGGTCTAATCGCCGATTTTGGGCCTATCGAGCAGAAAACTTCAAATAAATCCATGATTTCAGAGTTAACAAGTGAATTAGGCGTTTGGTCCGATAATTTAGTTAATAAGCTACCGAATAAAGTCAATGAGAACGCGTGCCAAAATTAGGGGCATAATGTTGAGGTTATTAATTGATTATTGAATTAGCACTCTATATACCATGAAAAATTAGCCTGTTTGTGAGTTTTTGCCTGTTTTCAAGTAAGGAGTTATCATAAAAAAAAACAATTCGCCAGCTGGTATTTCCCGGCGACTTTACAAATAAATACAATCAAACAAAATCATCATGCAGAACTAGGATTTGTTTCACTTCATATTTCACAAAATTGCTTTCGAGTGTTATGACATCGTCTCCCGCAAAGTTTACATTTTGACATAGGATTACGTCTCTCGGCAACATATTCTAAACAAGCCAATCGATTGGTAATTTTTCTTCAAAGCTGCTAAATTGAATACTTAATCAATTTTCAATAGGTCACTATTGAAAATTACACAAATGTCCAACTGTTGAAATGGTTATCAAAATTATCACCGATTGCCTGCAAAAAGCGGTTTCCCCAACATAGTCGCCAAATATTGATACCGAGCACGTAATCCTACGTCAAATCTACGGTCGAGTCTTCGATACAACCTCTTACTTTTTTCCTTCTTTCAAGATCATCCTCGGTGGACTAAGCCGAATCTAATCCTGTTCCCCTAGTTTGAAGTAGTCAGGACTAGGAATCGGTGGTAGATCTTACATCCGTAACGTACTACGAACAGGTGTTCTGCCCACGTTACGGGGGCTACCTTAGAGATATAGGGTGATTAAAATATAGAAAAGTTTAAAACACTGCTTTTAAGGTGCAACTGTCAAAGAATATTCTATATCTCGATAAGTAATGGTAACTTGATGTCTTCAGTAAAGTTTCATGAAATAATATTTTCTATAACTTTTTGCCGAACATCTAATCTCTATTTATTGAAATAAAAAAAAAGTGAGGGAGCGGCGCCGGTGGTGTAGTGGTAAGCGTGATTACCTCTCACCCCAGCAGGCCTGGGTTCAATCCCAGTCGACGCCGCCGGGATGTTCTGAGGCATAACATCTCTGATCACGCCTTCCTTCGGATGGGAAGTAAAGCCGTTGGTCCCCGGTTCATGAGTTGATGAGTCGATAGGTAGAGTCCAAAAGTTGTGGAACAGAAATTTATATAATTAATTCCAACACGGCAAAGGGCTAAAATGAACACAAACATCAGGATACAATTAAGTTCGCGAATTCTTACTTTTTAACCACTGTGCTGTGTATTGATAGCGTGAATGAAGTTTTATTCGTAAATATTAGTAGAAGCAAGTTTGGTCAAAAACGATTTGGCAGACCTTTTTTAAAATTCCAAGTTATTTTTCCGAAGACACCAGAAATTTTTTAGAAACGTGCACTTTTTTTATGTTTGGGGCAGTCCAGTTTCAGGTGCAATCTGCAATAAGTATATGTATGATTTGTTAATCCGATAGCGATACAAATTATATTTTTTATTTGATTATTTTTTCGCAAGTTGATTCCTTTAAACCTTTGCTTCGAAGATTTTCCTCCAATACAGCACTTTTACCCATTGTGCACTATCGACCCGCTAGTTTTCCCCGGGAGGTCCATAAAAAAAAAAGAAAGCATAATGAGTAAACAGTACATACAACTGAAAGCAAGTTCAACACAAAGATTCCTCCTTCCCATTTTCGTCTGTTCCACCAATTCCCCGATCACGGAGTCATATCACGTCACTCACGTACCTCATATATCTATCTGCCTCTGCATGTATCCCTTTTCCATCCTCTCCAAAAAGAACCTCCATCCTCTCGGCCCTCTGTTATATACTTACGCACCACAGCGTCCCATCGTCATGCAAAAAGTTCCCTTATCTTAGTACACCCCCGAAAAATAAAAAAATCCCTGAACCTCACCCCCCTCAAGCCTCATTCTTGGCACAGCATCCTTTCCTCGCTAAGTCGTTACATTTCTCACCTGATGACGGCGCCGACGACGACGACGACGACGATGATGGCACATACGCTCGTTTCGTTCACTCCTTCGTCCTTTGTATGTTTGTATGTGTCACACGTGTATGTGTGAGCCCACTAACAACCGTTCGCCCGTACCGACTGCGCGTGGTGCAAATCTCAACTCTTTTCGCGCGCGCGGCCTGTATCCGTATGTGAAACCCACGCTTTTCCCTGACTTGGTATCCTTGCTAACGGGCATCAAGGTCCTGGCCGGGTTTTGGGGACAACCGGGGACAGCGACGAGGTGAGCAAACATCAAACCCCGCATGAGCACACGCCACCGAGAGATATATGGGTGTATGTGGATATTTTGAAGGAGAGAATGTTGTGATTTCTTTCCTCGGTACTCGGGGCGAACGGAAGAGAGATAGAGAGTGTGCAAGAGATTGGGTATAAAAATAGCGATTTTTATGTCTCACGCGAGGAAGAGTTGAGTGATCGGGTTCGCGCGCTACTTATGTATAAACATGTATCGGGAGAGGCACAACACAACACACAACACATCGCAAGGCAAGGCTCATATACTACACAACCCGGTTTTTCTGAGAGCGAACGAACGATCGGGCGAGTGTTTTCCTATGAGCATAAACATTACCCGCTGCTTCTTTTGCTAGGCAGCAAAAAGCATAAGCCACGCCCATCGTACCGAGCGCCTCCGCCACCACCGTTGATGCTGGCTGGCTACCACATGCTCTCGCTCGTGTGTGCCTTCTTCTGTGCCTCGCACACATTCGCCTCTCGCACCCGTGCCCGTTCATCCTTCACTCGTTCTCTTTCGACCTCGTGTCACACACATCTGCACGGGAATCGATCGACGTGTGTGGGTCGGAGCGCTGTGGGGGTGGGTGAATGAGTTGCCGAGAGTGTGAGATGCGAACGATGGACGATGTATTGGTGTGCTGGGGCTGTAACTCGTATGGGGTCGTGTGTGTAAGTGTGCTCCGTATATGTTGCGCGTCGAACATATGTGCGATAGGGGGAAGGATCTCTCCGAAAGCTTTCGCCTGCGAGAGTGCCGCTGGAGTTCTCACTGGAAGTATGTTGTTGCACTGGAAGGTGAGACAATGCTGCAACTCACTCTCTCGCGGAGAGAGAACGTTGCTCGCTGCTCGGCAAAGCTTTCGCTGAGCAACCCCTCGATCCCGAGCGTGTACGGATCACAGCTCATCCCGCGAAAACTTTTTTTTGTCCTGTTGAGCAGCGCGAACATGAAAAGTCCTTTTACTACAATCATTAGCCAGTGGGCAACAATCACTATTATTAGTAATAACTTAATTTTTTCTCCCCACAAAGTCTCTTCCTCGTTTCCACGCTGTCCATTGTTTGTTTTTACTCAGCTCCTCAGTTCGCCTGCGTTCTCTCGCCAGGGCGCCTCAACTTAGCTCAATGCCAAACAGCGACGGCAAAACTTTTTCCCTTGGCTACAATCACTAAAAATTAATTCCATTTCGGGTTCCGAGATTTTGTTTGTGTTCCTTCTCGCCTGTTTCCGACCCAAGGATGGAACTTACTCGCGATTGTTTTTGTCACTCCAGCCGTCCGATGACGGACCCAAACCATTCAATATCTCAAGCCATAAATTTAATTACATCTTCATCGTTTTTGCCTTTTATTTTCCTCGGACTCGCTTCTTGAATCTTGATTTGCAATCTTTGGCTGGCTCCCGTCGCTGCACGATGCATCCATCGATCGTACAACAAGCGAAGTGATAATCAGAGAGTACCTCGACTTCCGATGATTCGACATGGGAATCGAACATGTGACCTTCTCGACCGCGCCGTCACCCAGGAGGACAATCTTTCCAGATCGTAAGACTATTGCAAATAGGCGAAGAAAAATATCAAGTTGCAAATTAACTGCACAGTTGCAGTGGCGCTTCGGCGTAAATAGAGCCGTTGGTAGGTCTCGATATTTTGCCAGCAACAGCGAGAAGTGCAAATTAAGCTAAATGAAATAGAATCAGCTTAATTTTGCTAATTGAAATTTGTGGGCCGTTTTTTTTTCTTCGGACGGGAATACTCGGAATCAGAGCGTTTATGTGTGCATTTTGCGTTGTACTTGGGCGGCTTGGGGGGTTCGAAAGTTTGTTCAAAGGTCTTGCAAGCGTTTATGATTGGAAATGGGGGAAAAAGGGGTCGCAGATTCGTTTCCCAGGCAAACGAACGATGGAATTTGAATGGGAGCTGCTTTGGAAATGAATTTCGTTTGCTGTTTGGTGCAATTGAGCGCTTTCTGCTGACTGTAGGTTTTCTTCCGACGGTATAATGGAAATGAGTTGCGTGTTGTAAGGTTCAGTTCAAGATGTTGATTTTACATTGGTAATGTGGTGTTTGCATCTGTGCAGATTTGCTAGCGTTAGTTTACTACACCGTTCGAAAAATTCATGTAAATTTCTGCGAGATATAGCGCACATAAAATTAACGCTAGATTTGGCATAAATTTACGCGATATTTCGTGTAAAGCTAAGCGCAATATCGCATAGATTAGTAATATTGTATGCAAACATGTAACCGATTTCGCTGTTTATGCCAAGTATAGCTCAAAATTAATCGAAGGAAGATTTTACGCGATAGTTAAAATTCAGAATTTTTATCTGTGTAGCACTGTTCAAAAAAGTAGTCAGCATAATGTAAACAGGATATTAGCGTCTACCAGCATGAGATTTCAGGAGCATCTGAAATTCACCCAAGTTGGCTAGTACACTAGTGCTAGCAAATCCGCACAGATGTAAACACCCCATAAGTGCTGGATTATGAATGGGTATTGGAAAAGTTGATGAGACAGAGTTGCATTTTTTTAAGCCTATAACCTTAAGTTCTAAGACTGAGCCCTTAAAAAAATATGTCCAATTCCAGATAAGTTTTACAAGACTGATATTTACATTCTTTTGCTTTAGTAGAAAGATTGTTTATCGTTAACGCTGATGTAGGGAGATCTAAATTTTGACAACACGGTCTGTAATCTGAAAATTCACAAAGTTGTTTAATTCCACTCAATGTTCGCGTAAGGACTTGCAGGCACTTACTGCAAAGTATGACTATTAATACAAGCAAAATGCTGATTTTCACAAGCCACCAGATGTCTGGTTCAGTTTGAATCAGGGTTGTGGCGTCGGATCTAAATTGATCGACTCCAACTCCGGCTCCGACTTCTCTGATTTGAAAATTACTAACTCCGACTATGACTCCTCGACTCTGACTCCAATTTTATTACAATGAATTCCGGTTGTTTTTAGGAAATTATTAGGAAAATATGTAAACTATTTACGTAAATGATAAGTTCCATTCAAGAAATGTAAGTTCCATTCATGTGAAATGTGCGGAAAATATATTTATTGATTTTGAAGATGTGTCATCATTGACATACTTCTTAATAATGTGTAACTAGCTGATGCCCAGAATCGGTGTTGGAGTCGGAGGGATGGAAATGATATCTAAACATAATCCTAAACATACCACACAACACCCTAAATTAAATTCATCTCAGTATAGAATAATAAACGAGAGCACGCATGCGCAGATCTCTGTCCACCGATCATCGATCACCGATCGTGGACCGAATAGATATAGAATAACAAATTGCAGCCTATACCTACCATGTAAATACTGTATATAGAATAGAATTTAATTTCAAACGACTAGAAGCAGACGTGCGGTCGATCGTTCTTCCTCGTTCAATTTTCCATCACGGTTTTTGTGTCTATCGCTCGGTACAAGAAATTGTACCAAGTCCCCTGCTAAAAAGGGACTTTGTCGTTTTGTGCGATTCGATGTCGGTGGTAATTAATCAGCGTGATATTTGCTAAGTGCCCTTTTACGAAGGGACTTAGTCATTTTCAAGTGCGTCGGTTCGACCTTAGTGACAAGGTCGACGAGCTCAAGTGACCTGAAGTTGAAGAATTGTGGTGCTTCTTGGACACAAAAGGGCTTGTGGCGACCCACTCCCCCTGGTCATTAATTCGTCTCTGTGCACACCGGACTTAGTGCATATTCGGTGGTTGCTTATTGCAGCGAAGTAAGTCCTTCGATGGCCGGCAAAGTTCTTGCTCGAACAGTCGGCTTACTACCGGGTGATCAGGGGACGCGATACAAAGTAGGAGAAAAGTAAATTTCATGTTCTTTAAAACAGTTATTCTGCCCTATTCATGTGGGTGTGAGTCTGTCGTGTAAGTGAGAGTTTGCAGAACTAGTACGGTACTCACTATAGATGTAAAATTCTCTTTGGCGTCGCAAGCGGGTTGAAAACAGCGTTTCGTTGCTGAATTGCGAGAATGGTGAATATCTTCAACCACGAACGGCTCAGCAGGTGTTGCTGGCTCGTTTGGCTGGAAGGCATCATCTCCTTTGGCACAATCAGCAGACCGTGACTTGGCCACCTTGGTCGAGCTGAGAATGGATCCTTGGTGATTAATTCCAGTGGCCTGAGGGAATCGTCCATCGTCATCGAACAAAGATTGATGATTTTTTCCTGACTGCCATTGACTCTGACTACGATGTCATAGTTCTTACGAAAACCTGGCTCGATGACCGCATTAATTCATCTCAATTATTTGGCAGTCTATTCACGGTATTTCGAAACGACCGCAACCACCAGAATAGTACCAAATCGCGTGGGGTATCCAAACGCCTAAGCTCCTACATCGATCCTGCTCCAGTTTGCACTTCTCTAGAGCAGCTGTGGGTCAAAATAACGACGCCTCGTAGATCAATAACTATTGGCGCTATGTATCTACATCCAGACCGGAAATCTGATTCGAGCAGCATTGCAAACCACATCAGTTCGATTGGTACCGTGTTCTCTCGACTAGAACAAAACGACCTAGCTCTGGTATTTGGTGACTACAATCAGTCTGGAGCATTGATGTTCTTCGCTCGAACATGCCCGCATCCTGCTGTGCTCTCCTTGATGGTTTCAACCTGCATGGCTTAACGCAAATCAACTCGATACTGAATAGCAACTCTCGGCTGCTTGATCTCGTTCTGGCGAACGAAGCTGCAGGACTGGAATGTTCTATCCTAAAAGCCCCAGAGCCTTTGATTAGCATCGACACCAATCATCCTGCGTTGGAAGTTTTCATCAACCTATCTGTTCCTGTTCGCTACGATAACCCCCCTGTTGATGTACATGAGCTCGACTTTCGTAGAGCAGATTTCGTCGCGCTGAGTCACTCGCTTGCCCAGGCAGATTGGCAGTTCTTTGACACGTGTTCATCTATTGATGAAGCCGTCAACTACTTCGCTGAGGTCGTTGGTCGGGCAATAACTGATTCTGTCCCATTGAGGAGACCCTCTCCCAAACCCGCATGATCCAATGATCGTCTACGGAATTTGAAGCGTCTGAGATCGAAGGCCCTCCGTAAATACTGTCGTAATCGTAACCCATTCACCAAACGATTATTTTCAACAGTTGGTTCGTGGTCGCCGTGGCGCCCGTTGTAGCTTGTTTTGTTAGCGAATAGTCGATCCATAAACTTGCTGAAATGCTCCATAAACTACGTTGCCTTCAGATTAATTGTCCTATTCATGTTTTTTTTATGAAATAGAGGAGCATAGTGATGATCAAACCAATAGAATTTTGTTTTGAAAGCTTTTGTTAGAAGCATCTAGAGGAAGCTTGCCCGTCGCTACGCTCCTCTAACTAAAAAAAACATGGGCAGGACTATAAATCTGAGGGCTACGCGGTGATTGAACGTTTCTCATTTATGGAGCAATTATTCGCTTTAAACGCAGCAAAAACCTTTTTCCAAAGGCATTGCATCGATGTTTAGGGAAATCTAATTAATTGAAGATAAAAAAAAAACTCCTACTGAACCGTCAAACGGCAAACATGCAATCATTACTCAACCATTTGGTGAGAAATTTCAAATGCTTTGGAGTTATAACTTGTACTTTTCATCAGCACCAGAACTTTTGAAATTCGTCAATAAATATATGTGTTATGATTTTTATAAAAGTTCGGCGTCTTTTCACAAAAACTGCTCATCTTTACATTTTTCAATTCTTAGACCTCAAATTCTAAGGCCAGAAATCACTATTTAAAGATTTAAATTAAAAAAAAAAACCAAAAGACACGAAAAAAAAAATAGTTTCTATGACCAAAAATTGCGATTGGGTCTGCCAGAGTGTTGTGGTCCATACATAATTTTAGACTTCCAATACAAAATTTGTTTCGAAGGGGGGGGGAGGATAAAAAAATAACCAAATTAAGCGTTACGTAATTTGCGAATGAAGCCTATGGTACTTCGCATTAAAAACAAAAAAACGTTCCTACGGCCAGGAAAAGGAATTTTTAAGATTTTTACTCCAAAGTAGGCTTTAAATGTTCATATACTGGTTTGATCTGTCAATTCATATTCTGACCACTTCCCCGTCGAATCTGGATCATGTCCTGGTATGGCCAATGTGATCCTGGGCACTTAATAGGGCTACCATTGAGCTACGGCCAGAAAAAAAAGCGTTTTAAATATATTGACTCCAAAAATGCTTAAAATTTTTCAAAAAAAATAAAAAATAAAAAAATACTACAAAAATATTTACCAAAAATAAATAAAAACAATATTAAAAACAATTTAAAATAAAACAACCATTAAAAATAAAAAAAAAAAGTTTTAAAAATAAAAAAAAAATAAAAAAAAAAAAAATAAAAATTAAAAAAGAATATTAAAAATATGAAAATATTACAAATAAAAAAATTATTGAAAATAAAAAAAAAAAGTTTTAGAAATAAAAAAAATATTTTATGGTCTGTTATCTGTAGCAACAAAATTAAGGAATGACACCGATAACGACTATGCATCAGAACCTTAGTCTTAACCACTTCAAACAAGGAATAGAAGGTTAGGAATCACATAGATGAAACCTAACTAACTCATTTTTCCCTTGTTTCAAGATCATCCTCGGTGTAAAAAGCCGCGTCTTGTCACCATCAACAAGCATGAGCATGAGCATGAATGACCGCCCACGGTTGCTACTCTGTTATTGCCAGATCAGCTGTAATTACACAGAGAACCAATAGACGATGATTGGAACTAGCAATGATCCTTAATGTGTAAAAACTGGTGATCTCAAACTCGACAAGCGCCAACCGTTCCACGGCTACAAAATGGTGAAATGACAACTTGGAAGGAGCGGAATACCTAGCTCCGGTCCTCACAAGTTCATATGTTACGCCTTCCCGAGTTATATGATAACAAAAGACTACCAGCTGAAACATGGACACAGCTGGGTGGCGTAGCCTGGGCAATGTTGCCAGTCCGGCAATAGCAAAGTGACGAGGTGCGACGCGAACACTGGGACAGTAACCATAGTACGGTGATAGAGGAAATGCTTCACCAAACCTGAGCGTCTGTTCACCATGGAGGTTCGGCTCAAAACGGTGTCTGTTATCCATGTTAGGAGCGGCTGATCACCGTCCTAGTGACAGCGTGGGACTTTAAACAGAGCTGTGCACGATGGTCCCCCGGCGAGACAGGGGGTTGGGGCAGGCCTAACAAGCCGCCCTGGAAAAACATAAAGTTGTAAATACTTAAAAAAGAAATACGGATCGGAAAAATCGGCACAGACCTACGCGACGAAATAAGGACTACGCTTGGAAACTCGGAGCATGGAACTGCAGTTTGCTCGGCTTCCCGGGCTTCTGTGAACTTCAATCACGCAACTTCGAAGCCGTAGCACTGCAGGAACTTTGCTGGACGGGACAACAGGTATGGAAAAGCGGGCATCGAGCGGCTATTTTCTACCGGAGCTGTGGCACCATCAACGAACTGGCAACCGGCTTTGTAGTGCTTGGTAAGATGCGCCAACGCGTGATTGGTTGGCAACCAATCAACGCGAGGATTTGCTAGCTGAAGATTAAGCACCGTTTCTTCAACTACAACATCATCAACGTGCTTTGCCCACAAGAAGGGAGACCCGACGACGAGAAAGAAGTGTTCTATGCGCAGCTGGAGCAGATGTACGACACCTGTTCGCAACGGGACTTCAAAGTCGTCATCGGCGACATGAACGTTCAGGTAGGAAGGGAGGCAATGTATAGAGCGGCAATCGGGCCAAACAGCCTGCATGCCATATCGAACGACAAAACGGCCAACGATGCGTGAACTTTGCAGGCTTTCGGGGTGTGGTAGTCCGAAATACATTTTTCCCCCACAAGGATATCCACAAAGCCACCTGGAGGTCACCTGACCAACACACAGAAAACCAAATCGATCACGTTCTAATCGACGGGAAACTCTTCTCCGACATCATCAACGTCCACACGTACCGCAGGCGAACATAGATTCAGACCACTATCTAGTTGCAGTATGCATGCGCTCAAAACTCTCGACGGTGCATTGCACCCGTCGAAGTCGAACGCCGCGACCCAACATCCGGCGTCCCGTAGTTGCCCAGGACTACGAGAAGCAGTTAGAAGCTGCTCTACCTATGCAGCTACTCTTGAAGATGGCTGGAGTGACATTCGTTCTGCCATAGGTAGTACTGCTGCAGCTTTACTAGGTACTGCGATCCTGGACCGAAGAAATAACTGGTTTGACGGCGAATGCAAACTGTTAGTAGAGGAGAAGAATGCAGCAAGGGCGAGAATGCTGCCACACCGCACAAGATTAAATGTGGCGCGATACAGAAAAGCGCGGAACAAACAAAACTCGGTTTTCCGAACGAAGAAGCGTCAGCAGGAAGACCGAGATCGCGAGACAATGAAAAATCTGTACCGCGTAAACGACACACGGAAGCTCTACGAGAAGCTAAATAGTTCACGCAAAGGCTACGTGCCGCAAGCCGATATGTGCAAGGATGGTAACCTTCTCATGAAAGAGTGTGAGGTGATTGAGAGGTGGAAGTAGTACTATGACGAGCACCTTAACGATGATGCAGCAGAAAATGAAGGTGGCACGGCAACAGACCTTGGAGCACGCGCAGAAGACGACAGGCTACCGGTCCCTGATCTTCAAGAAGTTGAGGAGGAGATCGGTCGTCTGAAGCAAACAACAAAGCAACTGGTGTAGATCAACTGCCATGTCAGCTATTAAAATACGGTGGAGAAGCACTGGCTAGAGCGCTGCACTGGGTAATTGCAAAGATTTAGGAGGAGGAGATATTTCCGGAGGAGTGGATGGAAGGTGTCGTATTCCCAATCTACAAAAAGGGCGACAAGTTGGATTGCTGCAACTACCGCGCGATCACACTGCTGAGCGCCGCTTACAAGGTACTCTCCCAAATTCTATGCCGCCGCCTGTCACCATTTGCAATAGAGTTCGTGGGGCAATACCAGGCGGGATTCATGGGTGCCCGCGCTACCACGCACCAAATTTTCGCGATTCGGCAGGTTCTGCTGAAATGCCGCGAATCCAACATGCCCACACATCATTTGTTCATCGATTTCAATTCCGCATTCGACACTATCGATCTATGGCAGATTATGCACGAGTACCAATTTCGTGACGCCATTGGTCAAGGCGACGATAGATCGAGTGATGTGCGTAACGGCAGGGTGATGGACTTTTGTGTCTGCTATTTAACATCGCGTTTGAAGGTGTGATCAAAAGAGGTGGAATAGACACGCGGGGCACGATATTCAGGAAGTCCATCCAGAACTTTGAGACGATGGCGGAAACGTACATCAGACTGAAGGCTGAAGCTAGGCGGATTGGATTTGCCATCAACGCATCGAAGGCAAAATACATGAAAGGAAGAGGTTCTAGGGAAGACGATGTTAGCCTCCCATCCCGAGTTCGGATTGACGGTGACGAAATCGAGATGGTCGATGAGTTCGTGTATTTGACTCACTGGTGACCGTCGAAAATGATATCAGCAGAGAAATTCAAATTCGCCGCCGCACGAAGTTGACTATCTACAAGACGCTGATTAGACCGGTGGTCCTCTATGGCCACGAGACCTGAACTATGCTCGTGGAGGACCAAGACGCCCTTGGTGTTTTCGAACGCAAGGTGTTGCGTACCATCTACGATGGAGTGCAGATGGATGACGGAACGTGGAATAGGCGAATGAACCACGAATTGCACCAGCTGCTGGGAGAACCATCCATCGTGTGCCGGAGACGAACCAGCCCAGGGCTGAAAGTCTCCTTAATAAAGATATAAAAAAAACCATCCATCGTTCACATTGCAAATAATGGGCGACTACGGTGGGCTGGGCATGTCGGACGACGACCCAGTGAAAATTGTTCTCGAAAGCGACCCAACAGGAACAAGAAGAAGAGGCGCGCAGCGGGTAAGTTGGATCGACCAAGTAGAAAGCGACCTGCGGACCCTTCTCAGAATACGAGGCTGGCGAAGTGTGGCCATGGATCGAGTGGAGTGGAGACGACTTCTTCGGACAGCAGAGGTCAACAAGGCCTGATTGGTATGGTATGTACAGTAAAAATAAGTAGCCTACTTTTGTTTGGTATGCGCCAATCGTATGGTCGTAACTTTGCTAGAATGATATTTTTGAGGATTAAGAAACGCTATTATCACATTTAACCCTCCGTTACTCGCGCTGTTGTACTTTGTACAATACACATGAGTTTTCCATTGCCACTTTGTTGCTGAGCTACCAATCGATCTGAAACCAACGAGTATTCCTCAAAAAATTTGTTTTGATCTAAACAAGCTAAACTTTGATTACAACAGTAAACACCTAAACATGCGGATAATAGGGAAAATGTAAATGGAAACCGCGTAAACTGTAACCATACTACGTGGGATTTGACTTAATTGATTACAACATGGAATATATCGAGATCTTGACCAGATAGAAAGTTACTGTCTCCAACAAAGTTGTTGAGGAGATCATAGTCTTGTCGCTGGCGGACAGTAGTTCAGAATTTTCTCACTACGTAGCGCTAGTATGCACGTGAAATTCTCGTATGTGGCTTGTTTCGAGATCCTGACCAGATAGAAAGGTACTGTCTTTAACAAAGTTTTTCAGGAGTTCAAAGCCTTTTGCTTGGTGCTCAATAGTTCAGAGTTTTCTCACTATGCGACAATAGTATACACGTGAAATTCACATATAAAATATCTCGAGTTCCCAACCAGATAGAAAGGTACTGTCTTCGGCATAGTTGTTCAGGAGGTCAAGGCTTTTTTTCGCAGATGGACAGCAGTTCAGAGTTTTCTCCCTTTGCGGCGCTACTATGCATGTGAAACTCTTGCATATATAATATCTCTAGATCCTGACCAGATAGAAAATAAATGTATTCGGCAAAGTTTTTCAGGATTTCAAGATCTTTTTGTTGGGTGACAATAGTTCATAATTTTCTCACTATGCGGTGCTAGTATACACGTTCCTTTCTCGCATATTGAATAGTTCGAGATCTTGATCAGCTAGAAAGTTACTGTCTTCGGCAAAGTTGTTTAGGGGGTCAAGACTTTTTGGCTGGTAAACAGTAGTTAAGAATTTTCTCACCACGTGGCGTTAGTATACATGTACACTCCTCGCATATGCTATTTTATACTAGCACCATGAAGCGAGAAAATTCTGAACTACTGTTCACCAGCCAAAATACCTTGACCTCCTGAACAACATTGTCGTAGACAGTAACTTTATATCTGATCAGGATCTCGAGATATAGCATATGCGAGAATTGAACGCCACGTGGTGAGAAAATTCGTAACTACTGTTTACCAGCCAAAAAGGCTTTGACCTCCTGAACAACTTTGTCCTAGACAGTAACTTTCTATCTGGTCAGGATCTCGAAACAAACAACATGCGAGAATTTCACGTGTATTCTAGCGCTAAGTAGTGAGAACATTTTTAATTACTGTCCACTAGCGAAATCTATCTGATCAGAATATCGAGATATTTTACATGTTAGAATTTCGCGTGCACTTTAACACCACGTAGTGTGAAAATTCTGAACTATTGTGCACCAAGCAATGGGAAATGACCTCATGAACAACTTTTTCTAAGACAGTAATTTTCTACCTGTTCATACCTTAGCATTCGCGAGAATTGTACACGTTTACTAGCGCCACGTGGTGAGAAAATTCTGGGCTACTGTCCACCAGCCAAAAAGTCTTGACCCCTTGAACAAGTTTGCCGAAAACATTAACTTTCTATATGCTCAGGATCTCGAGAATTGTATGTGTATATTAGTACCAAGTAGTGAGAAAATTCTGAACAACTGTCCAACGAAAAGATCTTGACTTCCTGAACAACTTTGCCAATCTCTATCTGGTCAGGATCCAGTGATGTATCACATGCGAAAACTTAACATGTATACGAGCACTACCTAGTGAGAAGATTTTGAACTACTGTTAGCCAGCAAAAAGTCTATGATCTCCTGAACAGCTTTGCCTAAGACAGTAACTTTTTATCTGGTCAGGATCTCGAGATATTTTATATGAGAAATTCATGTGTATACTAGCGCCGCGTAGTGAGAAAATTCTGAACTCCACCAGCCAAAAATACTTGACCACCTGAAAAAGTTTGCCGAAGACAGTAACTTTCTATCTGCTCAGGATCTCGAGCTATTGTATATGCGAAAATTGCACGTATATACTAGCGCCACGTAGTGATAATTTTCTGAACTACTCCACCAACGAAAAGGGCTTGACCTTCTGAACAACTTTGCCGAAGCCAGTAACTTTCTATCTGGTCAGGATCTCGAGATATTTTATATGAGAATTTCACGTGTATACTAACGCCGCGTATTGAGAAAATTTTGAATTATTATGCACCAAGAAATAGTCTTTGATCTCATCAAAAACTTTGTCGACGACTACTTCATCATTTTAATCGCACAAGTTTGCGATCCAACCTCGATGATTTCTTCAACTGCATTAAAGCCAATACACCAGATTCAATTACAGAGCCTTCTCACTCGGTAGAGCATCCTTTGCAGAACCAACTCACATGACTCTGTCAGAACTCCGCCGCTTCTTTTTTTTCTTTATCAATTTAATGTCTGCAGATAGACATTATCATCGTTCCGCTACGGTATAGGCACAGAGCGTTTACGATTAGCCAAGACGTCGTCGTCGTCGCTTCGGTTGCATTTTCATTTTCCGCCGACTGCATCATCATCATCATCACTGGACCCGATGATCACCGGTCGCATCTGCTGGGGGGCAGATGGGGCAGATGAAAGCGCGCGCTCGCTGGCTTGTTTTTGCTCTGCCACATGATCATTTGGATGCTGATGGTTCACGGAGAGACAGACACGTTGGGCCGTTGTGAATGTGGCGTAAGATCTGTGTGTGCCGTAAGTCGATCGACAACGACGACGACGTCAGCTGCTGTGTGTTTTGTTTTGGTTTTTCCACGTTATAGTTTTTAGTTTGTTTTCGCGACGCGAGTGCCTTTTGGAGTTGACCGGCCTCCTTCGTTCGTTGTTAGGTCGAGTAGACGCGGTGTGGCGGTTCCTGTTTGTAGTATCTCGGGTGATCCTGACTCTGGGAACGAAAACTGAAGATAGCCGCCGCCAATCGAGTGCAAGACGAAACGAAAGAATCAGAATCGGAGTGATAAATGAAGTTTGTTTACGGTGGTGTGTTGTTTTTTTGTTGTTGTTGCTTCGCTTGTGCCCTTCGGGAATCCGTTTGTGTTGGGATCGAAGCTGCCGAAGAAAGAGAGCGAATTGATGCTCATGTTCAAATTAGTCAGTGGAGTTTGATTTAGAGAATGATGTTGGTGAAATTTATGGTTATTTGTTTGCTGCTGATATTTATTGAAGTTGTGTTCTAAAAGTGTTGCTCATTTGTGTTGAAAGCCAAGGGGGATAACGATCGGGAGCAGTTTATCGAGTTCGGACTTCCACGGTCGGGTTGCAATGATTGGATGAGCTTGAAAAGCGTGCAAAAAGTGTTCACATGCTGAGATAATTGAGAAGTGGAGAGTTTTCTTATGCGGGAACTCGTACATGATAAATGACAAACGGTTGGATAAATAATTTACCGGTAGTTCATAGATTATGTGTACTTCATTGATTGAATTTAATTGACGTTTTGCCGAACGGTTATTTCATGGCTTATTGATCGGATGAGGGTAATGCGGTTTTTTAAGTTAGAAAGGTAAGTAAAGATGATGAATATGTTCTTTATTTTGAGCGTTCTCTTTCATTCCCACAAGCAGTATTTTGGTTAGATACATGCTTTTTTTACATATCCAATATTATTCTTGCGTACAATTTTATTGTGTCTTGTACTTCATTTTCACCGAAGCAATTTGTTCCTCAGCTATACTTATGCTTCCAGAGGTTTTTCTAATTTGTGTTTTTTTTTTACCAGGTGATTACGATGAAGTATTGGATTGTTAGCGGAATGCTTAACTAAAACAGAAAAAAAAGGTTATCTTTCATTTAATTCCATGTTGGTATCAATGAATTATTTTTAAATGTATGATAATTGTATACCATTCATTATAGCACGGAGTCCAATAGCAGTGGACGCTCGTCACTGTTTGATTTGATTAAGCTTAATAACCTCTGATTGTCCTCAACATGTTACTGTATGAAGGGCCAAAACCCGTTTTGGTAAATCGATAGGTAATTCACCTATACGCCTCCACGGGATGATAGAGAATCTCCTTCCAGCCACATGATCATGCAATTGGTCAAAAGAAAAGTCCGCCCCTTTTCCACGAGATATTAACAACAGGGAGTTGACAATTTCACTCTCCTTATCCAAATCGCTATAATTGGAAGCCCTCGAGGTCTCTCCTCTTCCCATCATTTATTGGTTCATATAATAATATAATCTTTTAAATGCCATCCGTATTGTAGCTGGGCTCCTAACGTCCACCCCAGTGGACTCAGCATGTGTTGAATTCGGTGTGCTATCTTTCCGGTACCAAGTAGCCGAGACCCTGGTACGCAGAACAATAAGCTATTTGGAGAAGACTGCTGGGAACGAAGATGTCTGTCTCCTCAGAGAGGGGAACAGAGTTCGAAGGAATCTGGCCCATCAGGAGCTCCCCCCCCCCCCAGTGTCAAAACCAGGCATGGAAAATCATTTGCATTCATTTCATACATTCATTTACATTCATTTGCCTCTAACTTTTTTCATCAACAGCATTCCGCAAAATGATGTGTAGAGTTTTTGTAGTTTTTGTTATTAGTTACAACTTTTGCACATACCTTAATTCTGTATCTCTTATGCATCACGAACTAGAGCGGGCAGAACTTGTTACTGTTTTTCAGTGAATGTAAAATACATTCCCTAAAAACAGTAGTGGCTTCTGTTCGCTCTGGTTCGTCATGCATAAGAATAACGGATTTGACTTGTTAACAAAAGTTGTAGCTAATAACAAAACTTACAAAAGCTCTATATATCATTTTGCCGAATGCTAATGAAGAAAAAAGTTAGAGACAAATGAATGTAATGAATGCACGAAATGAATGCAAATGATTTTCCATTACTGGTCGAGACTATACTGGACCAGAACTAGGGGATGGGCAAAACCAAAGCTACACGTTGACCTCGGCTTAGCACGAAATACAGCGACCACCATTACATATATATGGATGAGTCACGGCCACGGAAGGAGTCAACCTCGGAATTGCAGATCTACGCCATTAACCGCTTTGTATTATATCGAACTCTGCAAGTGTTCTAACAGCTTTGGAATCCCAGACATCCAGACATCCTTGGATCCAAGCGATCAAATTGGAAGCTCCGTAGAACACTACCATCCTAAGGATCCCTTGGTACTGCGACATCCGGGGGAATTGTGAAGCAGACCAGCTTGTGACTACGGTTCGATCTAAAACCGTTCCTGAACCTGATATTAAGGTTTGGGTGAAGTTCAAACTTCGGAACGCTTGGGCCAGCAAAAGGGAACAGTTCCTCCGATAAATTAAAGGGGAAACCGCCAAGTGACAGGACATACTCGGACAAATTTGTTCCGAAAAAAAAATGCGGTATTTGCAGCACAACGATGACTGTAGAGCACATCTTAGTGAATTTTCCAGGTTTGTAAAGAATTTGGGAGCTTTATGGGATCCCGACCAACATTAGAAACGGACTGGCCAATGACCCTTCAACCGAAGCAGCTGTTGTATGCTTCATTAAGGAAGCTAACATGTATAATAACATCTGACAAGAACCAATCATAACTAACCCACTGCATCGAACCAGGACCAACCTCTATAATGAACTCAAGATAGAGCTGGAATTTAGGCCTAACAGCTTTTGTAAACAATGGCTTCCCTTGATGATTTCTATAAATTCAAGGCTGGTCCACTCAAACCAACATCCTCATCGGGTAGGGAAAGACTTCCCGTATCCGATGGTTAGGTTGGTTTGCGTGGACGTGCCTTGAATTCCTAGAAATCATCGATAGAAGTCATTGTTTACAAAAGCTGTTACGCCCTAATTCCAGCTATATCTAGAACTCTGAATACAAGGGTTGCTCGATAAGCTTTGAGATATGGCAACACTTATTTCAAAACGTCAAATCTGACATCAGCATCGTATAGTTGAGTGTTTTTAATGGTATGCATGCTCAGAACATTTTGTCATTTGAGTCTACTAAGTCTTGTGCTATTTATAGTGAAGTGCAAAATTCGGTTCGGCGGAAAATTGAATTATCTCGAGAAAATTTTCGTGCAATGATTTATTATGACTTTCGCCGTGGTTTATCTCACCAACAGTGTGCCGATCAACTCGATTCAACTTTTGGTGATGAAACACCATTCCTGGCCACCGTGTTTCGATGGTTTTCTGATTTGAATCGTGGTCGTAGTGCTCTACAGGACGAATTTCGTGAGGGACATCCAAAATCAGCTGTTGTGTCAGAAAACATTGATGCTGTGCGTGACCTGATTTCGAAAGATCGTGACTTACCGTGAGATTGAGGCATGCATTAGTTCCCCTTTCATACATTTAATACTGCATGAACATTTGGGCGCCAAAAAGATTTGTTCGCGTTGAATACCGCACGAATCATGGATCTATTCATATGAGCCCGAGACAAGCAACAGTTGACTGTATGGCAATGACATTTATATAAGGTCTGGGCCAACAGACAGCTTGCTGGTGTTAGAAGCAAAAATGTTGTAAACATTGCTGAATATCGGCGAACAGATAGAAATACGTCACTGCCAACAGCTGTTACGTGTAAAAAGATAAACATTGCAATATAATACGAACACCACTAACCATTTGCACATTTCACTAACACCAATAAGTCCTTTGGCCCAGACCTTATATAAACGTCATTGACTGTATGGGTGTTTCAAGAAGAACCAAAATCAAACAAACGTTGTTCGCGCACGGAGCAGTTCGAAGCAAATCATAGCCTGTTTCTTCGGAAAAACCGGACCATATCAGGCATAACATTTGATAACGGCACAAAAGCATTTGTAAACAAACTTTCTAAGGCCCTTTACACGCGAACCAAAGTACGCCCATGCAAACCAACAACACCATCGGATAGGGGCAACAAGATGCGGTTGATGCGTTCAAAACGCATGTTTTGGAAAGGTATCTCGGAGTATATCGGAGAGGGAAAAGTGCTTCATAAATTGGTTCGATCGGATGCAAAAGTATATTGACATGCATGGAGAATACTTCGAAAAATAATAATGCCATTTTTCTTAAAAAAAAAACCCTTTGTTTTGAATTGTTTATCTCAAAACTTATCGAGCATCCCTCGTACACCACTAAGAAAATTTTCCGCCCAAATTCATCAAACCAGGAACATCTTCTAACTGCGACAGCACCTCGACAGCCAACTCAGATAAACAAATACTCTGATACTAGGGAGGCCTATCCACTCCTCTTAAGTAGGAGGGTTCTTTCTGGTTACTCACCGCCATTTCAAACTCTGTCACTAGGGGAACCACCTTCAATATTCGTCAAGAGATGAACCATCCTCTGGCTGAAAGTCTTGTTAATAATGATAACCTAAAGTTTCTAAAACTTCAAGGCTTCTTCTGAAAAAAAAACTCAAGAAAATCTACAGATTTTTGTTGATGTTCAGATATTATAAGGGCAGTTCAAATAACTTCAGAGAAGTGCGGAATACTTTAGAAAAGACTGAACTCTCACGGAGGCTTAAAGATCATGAAGACAATTTTGTTTTGTCTTTTCATTGTGGAAGAAAAAGTGCTGATTTCAGTTTTATCATCGCCAACGTTTCGATCCAAGGGGTTGGAATGTTCGTCAGGGCTCGTTTAAGTTTTGAATCGTAAAGCTTGAGTCATTTAATACCTGGACGCACTGTTTATTTTACTGCAGTGCTCCTAGTGGTTGGATCTTGAATGATTTGAAAGCAGTTTGTTTTGAAATGTTTCCTCTTTCAGTGCTGAAAAGTTCGTCACGATTCATTTTGTTTAAAAGAAGTTGTACTTGATGGATTTTTGGACACTTACTTAGAAAATCAGACGTGGTCAGGTTCAAAAATCGCAAAGTCGTTGAAATTGGCTAAATCGACCGTGTGGTAGTGTTCTCAAACGTTTTCGTGAGTGACATCCTATCAATTGGCAGGATCATAGCAAGCGTCGTAGTGGAACTAAGGATCGGAAGCTGCATTTAAACGTGTTGAGAACGGTTAGGGCAAACCCAGGGCTTTCCGATTATGATATCACCAAGAAATTCAATGTCAGCCAGACCAGCCAGTGTCAGAAAGATTCGTCAACGAGAAGGATTTCGATCTTTTCGGGTCAGTGCCCGGAAGTTGTAAAATGATGTTCTTACAAAGTACGAAGGATGCATCCTCATGAATGACGAAACGTACGTGAAGATGGATGGGCAGCTTCCCGGACAAAAGTATTATAAAGCCACTGGTCGAGGTGATGTCCGAGTTCAAATGCGTTTTTGCCGATAAATTTGTAAGAAAGCTTATGATCTGGCAAAGTATTTGCAGCTGCGGACAAAAAACCCAGATTTTCATGACAAACAAGACTATGGATTCGAAAATGTACAAGCAGGCACACAATGGACCTGTAAAGTTTTGGCCTGAATTGGCAAGCTGCCACTACAGCGAAAAAGTTCTACAGTGGTATCGAGACAACGGGGTAGATTTCTTCGAAAAGGACATCAATCCACCCAACTGCCTTCAATTCCGCCCAATTGAGAAATATTGGGCAATTGTGAAACAGAAGTTGAAGAAGAGCGAAAAGGTGGCTCGGGATGTATGAAAAGATGGTGGAACAAAACTGCCGCTCAGGTCAATCAATAGTGTGTCCAAAATATGATGAGTGGTATTCGAGAAAAAGTTCGAGATTTCATCAAAACCAAATCGGAATAATTTAATTAGCTATTTTTCCTTTAAAGTGCAATAAATGACCTTCATTTTGAGTACTCAACATTTTTAGTTTATTAAGATGGATGCATCAGTTTTTCTGCGTATTACTTGAAGAATGCCAGGTTCCAAAAGCGATGCGTTTTAATGCGTTTTAATCAACCTTTAAACTGGTAAACCAATACACGAAAAATAAGTAGATATTTTGAAAATTTAAGGCAAGCCCGTACCCTAGTTTAAATGACATACATTTCGAGACATTTGGGGGCGTATGGATTTGGGGTGGGTTTAGGCGCACATATTAAAAATCAGTGAGTAACGAGCTCTGAATTTACTAAGGTAGCACTGACCAGATCTTCTTGGAAAATTTTGGGAGGTTTCCAAATCAATTCTGAGTAATATTGCAGGAATATTGAAATCCAAGTGGATCGAATTCTGAAGATCGTTCAAAAGAAATTGTGGAGATCATTTTTTTGTTAAAGAAGAGTTTTATGGAATTTAAAGAAACAATTCTAAGGAATATTGCAAGGGATTCTATGGATTGCACAAATTAAATTCCTAGTCAATCCTTGGAAGAGTTTCAAGGGAATTCTAAGAAGAATTCCAAGAGCTTTGAAGAGTATTCCAGGAAAATCCTGAAGATTAATTTAAACATTTTTGCCATATATTCTAAAATACTATTGGCCAGAACCAAGTCTGTCAGCACCCTTAAATGTGGAATTGAAATATAATAACAAACGATTGATCAAAACTCCACCTCACGAGCTCTAAATGTACTAGAGGAAATAGCTCTAATGTTGGCCTGTGGATCTAAGATTGGGCCCATCGCTAAAAATCTGCTATTTATCAATTTTATCTAGATGAATGCGTCATTGGGATGGTACTAATGGATATTTTTGGTCGATATTGAAAATTTAGTCGATTGCTGAATGTATGTATGGGCTCAAATTAGGGGCATTTTGTCCAACATTACATCGATTTCCCCTATGTCAGCACTGGCCAGATCTTCTAAAGAAATTTCGGGATGTTTCCAAGACAATTCTGAGGAATATTTCAGGATTATTCTGAAGTGAATGCCATTTCATCTTCAGGAAACATGTAGGATTCCAGAGTTTTCGGATTCTAAATAATATTTAAAGGAAATTCTAGGATGATATTCAATTGGTATTTGCAAACGTTTTCGGTTAAAATGTCCAAGGGAATTCAGATGAAAATTTTGAGGAAAATTGGGAGACGTTAAAGAAAGCTTTGGATAAAAATTTGAGCAAGAATTTTTTTAAAATCTTAAGGAATTGCAAAGTTACCTCCAAGATTTCTTTGGAAAGAATCTTTACAGTGTTCTGCAAAGAAATCCTGCCTTTGGATAAATCCTGCTATACTTCCAAGGAAATAATTGAAACTGAAGTTTTTAGACATCAACTTAAGAAGCATGCCACAAATTTTGGTTCATGAGCAGAAAATTAAAATTCACAACTACAAAAAATGTCCTGAAGATCAATTTTCAGCGAAATTTTGTGAAATTTCTTACACAATCGCGCTCAGGTATAAAATTAAAGGGAACATGTAATCCATGGAAAAGCTTGACATAGTTAAAACTAGAAAACACACGTTTGCAAAAAATAACGGCAATCACAACCCGATGATCGTAATCAGAGTTATTAATCGATAACTCGATAACAATAATCTTGGATTTCAAAATGGCATCAGACATAGATTTACAGTTCGTACACGTCACTCTGATTCCAAAAATACACTTATTGTGGGGTTTTGAAAGTATTTTCCAGTTTTTCATGAACCGGATACCACCATCTTGAATTTCAAAATGTCGTCAGACATCGATTTCCGGTCCGTACACGTCTCTCCCAATTTCAAAAATACTAATATTGTGGGGTAATAGAAAATATTCTCAAAATCCTCTTTTTACGAGGTAAATCCCAAATAACGAGGTTTTTTTTTACGCACTAAATCGACTAACGAACCCCCGGTTTGGTTCGTAAAGGAGTTTCCAGTGTGGTACTTATTTGCAATTACTACCAAAAGATTTTTTGTAAATTTTTTCTTTCAGCCAAACCTTACATTTCTCTACAACTTTGACTCAGTTGACATTTCGATCAGAAGTGGCTTTTACGAGCTACAACTTTTTTTTAATATCAAAAACGCAATTTTGAAAATTTTATAAGCTAGAAAATGGCTGAATTTTAGTAAAATGTGAATCATTTCTCATAACAAACGATTTAGCAAAGTTTCATCCAAATCGTAGAAGGTCGAGTTTTTCCAATTTGTCATTTGACGAAATTGAATTTCTCAATAGTGATACAGTAATTTCATCAGCCCCCTTTTTGAAAATCTTTTCTAATGTTCTACGAAACCCATGCGCTTTTTCAGTGGTCTTGAAGATGAAAAAGTGTGATGCGTGGAGGGGCTGACAAAATCGGACCATTACTATAGTCGTACAGGGGATATTGAAAATAACTAGGATAGGAAAATTTTTGGTCAACTTAGGAGTGTTGTAACTTCGTCAAATATGTTCGATTTCAATTCTTCCTAAAGCGTTCGACTGGAAACCTAATATAGTTAACGCCTATTGATGAAAAACCACGATGAATGTGGTGACTTATGTGGTCAATTATGCATTTAAAGTTCATCGAAAGCGTATTGATTAATAACCATGAAGAAAGAGCTGTCACACGGCATTATTTGAGTGATTAAAAGATCTGACCGCATTCAGAACCTTCCATTAGAACCGATTTCAGGGAAATGGCCATATCTCGGTTGATTATAGGTCAATTTAAGTTCTTATCGTATCATTCGCTTTAGAAATGGTTCTTATTTCTGTGTGTTTATTGTCACAGAATACAATCCGAAATGAAATTGGCCGCAAGCTGGATTTGGTATTTTGCAACGGTGAAAATGATTTCGAAATCGACGAATCCGCTGTGCCGCTTTTACCTATTGATACTCACCATTGTTTCTTAATTATGTCGCTACCTGTTCCACTTGACTGCCCATCTCACCCAACTTGCAACGTGGATGATAGAGCAGGGCTTCTAGACTTCAAGAAAATTGATTATGTCCCATTACTGCAGTATCTTTTTGATCAAGACTGGGCCGATGTGTTTGAAGCATTGATGTTGATGAGATGACTGTGCGAATCTGTAGCATTAGTCAACATTGCTTGGAATCAAATGTTCCTCTCAAAAGACGACCAATTTCCCCAGCTTGAAGCACTCCTCAGCGCAGAATGCTGAAGCGTGAGCGTAACGCAGTCCAGAGAAAACTACGTCGTCACAGAACAGCTGACACTAAGCGTGACTTCAAGCGTGTCAGTATCGCTTACATTAAACTTAACAGTACCTTGTACAAATCACACGTCGTCAAAGTCCAGTGGAATTTGCGGCGTAACCCCCGAATTTTTTGGATCTTTGTCAACAGCAAAAGGAAAGATTCGAATATGCCGTCCAACAGGCTACTCGATGGGAAAGAGTTCACTTCTTTTAGCGAAGCGTGTGAGATGTTTGCTAAACAATTTGCATCTGTCTTCGATAAAAATATGACAAGTGACGTTGAAGCTGAATCTGCTGCCTCTGATACGCCTAGTGACTAAGTGGAACTGAGCACATTCGAAGTAACTCGAGATATGGTACTTTCAGCAGTAAGGAGACTGAAAACCTCACTCTCTCCTGGTCCAGATGGAATTCCGGCAGTGGTGTTCTGCCGTTGCTCAGCTGCCTTAGCAGAACCTTTAGCAGCCATATTTAATGCATCCTTTGAGCAAGGAAAATTCCCAACATTTTGGAAGCAGTCTTATATATTTCCTGTTTTCAAAGCTGGCAATAAACGGGATATTAAGAACTATCGAGGTATCACCAGTCTTTCGGCAGCGTCCAAACTGTTTTAGATCATCTTGATCCATCATTTGTCCTGAATCGCTCGAAGAACTACATTTCAACTGACCAGCATGGATTTATTCCCGGTAGATCGGTAGCTACTAACCTTTTTGATTTCATCAGTACATGCATGGTGGAGGATAAGGCACAAGTCGACGTCATATCTAGACCAACAATTGAAATAGGCTGAACAGCCAAAAGTAAACAATGGATTTAAATACAAAATTCTAGAGAAAGTTTTCTCTATCGGAGGATGGTATTAGATTTCTTGGATTTGCTATGATTCTCAAGGAATTCTTTGGTGCTACCGATGTTAACATTTACCTTATTTGACAAAACCCTGGTAATCATGACGTTTGATTATTGACAACAATTTGAATGAAGAAAAGAGACCTACTGCTGTCATGATTACCAGATATTTGTCAAATTATGTAAATATTTACACTGCTTGTACCGAAGAATTGGACATTGTTTACCTTTGGTTGTTCCGCCTATTTTAATTGTTGGTCTAGATATATACTGATCTGAAAGCCGTATTTGACAAAATCGACCAGAAGGTTTTGTTATGAAACCTTTCCGGACTAGGTCATGGTTACATTCCTACTTGACTGGACGAACTCTTCGAGTATGACTAGGATCTTGCGTCTCTTCTACGTTTACCAGCACCTCTGGAGTACCTCAGGAAAGTAACCCGGGTCCACTTTTGTTTACGTTATTCTTCAACGATGTAGCAGCTTTGTTGGGACTTAAATGCAAGCTCGTTTATGCAGATGATCATAAGCTGTACGGCATAGTTCACTCGATATAGGATTGTCATTGTCTTCAAGCTCTGCTAGATTTTTTTGTGAATTGGTAACGTTGCAATAAGCTCATAATCAGCGTTCCAAAGTGTGCAGTGATGACGTTTCACCGCTCTAAGAGTTCAATCCTTTACGACTACTGCATTGACAATGTAACGCTTCGCAAAGTAGAACGTATGACTGATCTTGGTGTTCTTTTGGACCCAAAGTTGACCTTCAATCTTCACTATTCTTTGATCATCTTTAAGGCGAATCGTCAACTGGGATTTATTTCGAAGATTGCACGAGATTTCAAAGACCTTCACTGCTTGAAGGCACTATATTGCTCTTTAGTTCGGCCTGTACTTGAGAATGCATCTGTGGTCTGGTCTCCATATGAGCTAGTGTGGAATCTCCTAATAGAACGTGTTCAGAAAAGATTTTTCAATGTCTGCGATGATTCGGGCATTCTCCGCTGTGGAAGAAGCATTTGAAATCGAAGAAACATCGAACCAATTTTGAAACCGATTGAGATTATTGTGTCTTTTAGTATTTAAATCAAATCCTGAACCACAAAGAAGGGACTCATGGTCATTTTTACAGTTTACATTATCGTGGATCAGCGTTGAAAATTAATACCCCTTTGTACATTCTTAATTATTGCTAGATGTGATTCCCGAATCACTATTTATTCCATTATTCACACCAAAACAACCAATGCCTCGATCGATAATCTGCGCTGTGAAATGCGAGAATCACTTACTATTCTACTCGCGCTCCAACAATTAACCACTTTCCGTCTAAACTGTTCCGATCATCGGCGATCATCGACGTTCCGAATCAAAAGAAAACAGCCGAAACATGCAAACGGACCGCGCGCTCGCTGGCTGCGATGGTGGCGGCACCTATAACGTTTCAATTTCTTAATAACTCTCCGAACGAAGCCGCGCGAAAGCAATTATTCCACATTACATGATAATTGAATGATGATGTTGAATATCCGCAGCAGCTCAGCAGCGCCAGCAGTAGCCGCAGTGCACCCCCCAAAACTGGCCCGACGGGATGATCGAGGTGGGAAAAGCGAGGGGGTCCGTGCCCACTCGCTCGCTCGCCGGGCTATTTCTTTCACTTATCTCCTTTGGGTCCCTGAGGAATGGAACGGTGTGGGCAGGAGGGTGAGAGAAAAGGAACCGGTGAATGAGTAATGACTCCCAATGCGGTCATCAGAGAGGGAACGAACTCATATAGAATCAGAGTCGAGGTCCCAGCGAAGGATGATTCAGCTACTGTTCCAGAAGCTTCTCATGTTGGTTAAAAAAATTCATCTCACCAGCCCTGTCGTCTTTACGAAGCTTTTTTTTCGGTTGGATTCATATTGAAAGGTCATTGAAGTCATCATAATTATATCAGTAGCAGCCTCTTTTGATGGGAATTGTTGTGCTCCATACTGGAATCGTTTTTACAAAGTTTACGTGCACGGAGATGAATATACTGCTCTGTTTAACTCTTCCACGCAACAAAAGTCGGATAAATTTCCCCCAGTGCCCAGCATGTCGTGATTGATGGCCAATACAGTTGTAGAACAAAATCTTCCATACACCTTCAATTACCGAACACAGTCGCTGCCGTATGGGAACCTGCATCTAATGAGATGAGGTACAACCTTTCACAATCGACCCTTTGCTCTTCTACCATCGCTACACTAACCCATTGACATTGAATTTCATTCAGCAGAAAAACACGCCGGCTTGTACCCGCAAATTCGTTAATGACACACTTATCAGTTATGGCCACCGATTGCACTTACATATGGCACACACCATCTTGACCTGCCTTGGGCAAAAGATACTCGCCCCGATCTACCTAATCCGACGGGCGCCTGGTGCAAACTCTCCCACACCTATTCAATTCAAATTAATAGCTTGAAAAAGCGCGATATGCCTGCGCTTGCAAGTAAGTACATACCGACATTTCTGACTCATTTCTCTGTGCTACCTCAACCAGCAAGCAGCGGCACGGTCGAATTTCGTTACATGATCCGATCCGGCACATCGACCTTGCCCGCCGAGAGTAGCATTTTTCTATGCCAAGATTAGCGTGCGATTAGAACAGATGAACAGTTAAGCGTTTAGAGGTTGCTATCGGAAATTTCTATCTGATGCCCATATATTAGCGCGGCCGCCGTTCTAGGAATAACAGCCATAGGCCGTAGCCAGCCAGCCGATAGCACATCCGATTGTTCACTGTCTGGGACCAGTGCATTGTAGCAGGGTGGTTGGTTGCAACGAAAATCAGAATGGTTCCCTCGGAAGCAGGAAGGAAAGTTTTAAGAATAAAGAGATGGTCATTTATAAAGCTCACACTAGCTAGTGCGCTCTTGAAATATAAATATACCAATGGGTTAATAATCGCTATTGGATGAAGATGCTAGTGGTGTTTTTGGAAGCTAGGTGGTGGGTTTTGTCTTAAACACAACCTCATTATTGACATTGGACTACGAGATGGATTTTGTTGCTGAATTCAACAATAATTATGATTTAAAAAAATGAATCATGAAATCAACAAATATTCAAATCAATATTCAAAATTATAAAAATAGACGATGTTCAGTATCTTGAATTAAAATGCATTTCATATAAAAAAAAACTAATTTAAAAAACTTCATAGATCGTCTGACATCATACATTTTGATGTTGCAGAATTATGATCGATAAACTGAATTTCGATTTAGTTTATCTTTTGTCTGTTTTCGATTTAAATTATATCATATATGGAAAGCTTCTATTCAATAAATTGTTGCAATTTAATTGTTTCATATCAACATATTTTAAACACACAACAGAAGATCAGTACACAAGACAAAGGGCTATATTTAAAAATGCAAAATTTAAAATTATGCTATTATTTTTAAAGCTATTATTATTCATTGTCCGCCATTCTTTCGCTGATGTATGAGAAGAATGCTGCATACCGTATACTGACAATCAATACGTTACAAACCAATACGATACATTTGTGTAGTCTCAATTTCACAAGTAACGATGGCAGTCCTAACATGGTAAATTAAATGAAAGGTGTAGACAAATGGAACGTTCCAGTTGGGCCGTATTGGCCATGAAGAATAAGAAAAACTAATCAAAAATTTGAATTAAATAATCAACATTTCAAAGATACACTTACATCATGGAGATAGAATTCTTAACTAAACTGAACATCATCCAATAGGTCTTGTCCATCCGAACTACTTTACCAAAGGCAGCAAGTCACTTGATATACACTAGTGCCTCCTGGTAAGGAAATTCTCAACTAAACTGTCAAACAAGGGGTCTTATTAATCTGAATAACTTTGCCAAAAATAGCGTGATTACATATCACCCCTGCAGGTCTGGGTTTAATCCCAGTTGGCGCCACCGGGTTGTCCTGAGGCATATCATCTCTGATCACGCCTTCCTTCGGAAGGGAAGTAAAGCCGTTGGTCCCCGGTTCATGAGTTGATGGGTCTAAAGGTAGGGTCCAGGTGTGAGAGCTGCCTCCCTGGCGTCGGAAGCATTGGTGCTCAGCACGGAAAACAAGATCGACGGAAAACAAATCAATGAAATTTTGTTTGCCAAAAAAAAAGTATTCTTCTATCTAGATCAGCTATCAAGTTTAAGCCAGCAATTAGATTTAAAATAGTACGCTCTCACTGCTTGGTGTAAGAATTCTGAACTGAGCTATACGATAGGTCTTGATCATCTGAAAAATTTAACTGATGACGGCAACCTTCTATCTAGTTGAGATGGCGACTTAAGCGAGTCATTGGAATCATTAGTCCCAAGCAACACACATGTTCTATAACAGTTTATATAACCGACTAGTATTGGTTGTATAGCAGGTAACATAACATAACTAGAAATTTGTATTACTTGGGTGTTAAGTGAAAATTTTAACTGAGATGCCTATTTTACGATAGGTCTTGGAATACAGATCAACTTCACAAAAGAATGTAGGGTAAATTATGGCTTCGGCACCCATTGACTGTTTTCGGCAACCGAAATTGAAACGTTAATTTCACTGTATTTTCCCATCAAAACTCTTCGCTGAATGTATAAAGTCGATTCCTTACCTTTTCAGCTTCAACCTGATTACATTTTTACGACTGTGCAATCCTGTTATGCCATATTTTTCTTTAAATGAAATATACACACTACAAAATACGGCTGATTTCGAGTTGCCGATAATAGAACAGCTGGTTAACACGCAGTTCAAATGGAAAGGGTGCCGAAGAAAAAGAGACTGCCGACAATAGTCTCACTCATCAGAGAAGTTTGGAGCGTTGTAAAAACATGTTCAACCCGTTTTGATAAATTCTGTCAATTGGAATTGGTAGAACAGGAAGCAGCAGATAAATGTCAACAAACAAACCTGTCATGTATGTGTGTGACGCTGAGAAATCGCTAATAGAAGTTCGGACGCTGCTTAGATTGACGAGAATACGTAAATTCCCTTACATGAAAAAAAAAAAATGCAAAAAAAATCAAGATAAGGAAGGCACCCAACCGAACCGGTAAACAGAATACGGTGGCAAAATCCTGCGTCAGCAAGCTGTACGGCGAGTGGTTGGTGCAACCGAATGCATCATAATGAACGACGAGACGTACATTAAAGCGGACACCAAGCAGATCCCCGACCTGGAGTTTTTCGTCGGAAAGTCTCGCCTGGATGTTACGGAGAAATTTCGGAAGAAGAAGGTCGATAAATTTGCCAAGAAGTACTTAGAGTGGCAGGTGATCTGTGGGTGCGGCAAATTCAGCAAGCCATACATAACGACCGGCACCATCAACGGCAAAATCAATAAAGAAGAATGCTTACAGACAGACAGACAGACAGACAGACAGACAGACAGACAGACAGACAGACAGACAGACAGACAGACAGACAGACAGACAGACAGACAGACAGACAGACAGACAGACAGACAGACAGACAGACAGACAGACAGACAGACAGACAGACAGACAGACAGACAGACAGACAGACAGACAGACAGACAGACAGACAGACAGACAGACAGACAGACAGACAGACAGACAGACAGACAGACAGACAGACAGACAGACAGACAGACAGACAGACAGACAGACAGACAGACAGACAGACAGACAGACAGACAGACAGACAGACAGACAGACAGACAGACAGACAGACAGACAGACAGACAGACAGACAGACAGACAGACAGACAGACAGACAGACAGACAGACAGACAGACAGACAGACAGACAGACAGACAGACAGACAGACAGACAGACAGACAGACAGACAGACAGACAGACAGACAGACAGACAGACAGACAGACAGACAGACAGACAGACAGACAGACAGACAGACAGACAGACAGACAGACAGACAGACAGACAGACAGACAGACAGACAGACAGACAGACAGACAGACAGACAGACAGACAGACAGACAGACAGACAGACAGACAGACAGACAGACAGACAGACAGACAGACAGACAGACAGACAGACAGACAGACAGACAGACAGACAGACAGACAGACAGACAGACAGACAGACAGACAGACAGACAGACAGACAGACAGACAGACAGACAGACAGACAGACAGACAGACAGACAGACAGACAGACAGACAGACAGACAGACAGACAGACAGACAGACAGACAGACAGACAGACAGACAATGCTTGGGCAGTGGAGTGGGGAAGCAGGTGTTCCAATGCAAGAGGGCACAGTCTGCTGGAAGCTCTGGCAAAACTGGAAGTTATGCTGGCCAATAAAGGCACCAGCAGCACTTTTCGCAGAGATGGCCGAGAATCCATTATCGACGTTACTTTCTGCAGTCCGTCGCTGATGGCAAACATGGATTGGAGAGTGTGCGAAGGATATACCCATAGCGACCATCAGGCGATACGATATGGCATCGGTCAACGGAATACTGTGGCAGTACGGAGGACGAGAACTTGTGACCGAAAGTGGAAGACGAAAGCTTTCGACAAGGATTTGTTCGTTGAGGCACTTCGTGTGGACGGGAGTCCCGTAGATCTAAATGCGGACGAGCTGACAGAAACGTTAGTGAGAGCATGTGACACGACCATGCCGAGGAAACTGGAGCCAAATAACAGACGGCGTCCAGTCTACTGGTGGAACGAGGCACTTAGTACTCTCCGCGCTAGTTGTCTCAGAGCCAGAAGACGTGTTCAGAGAGCAAGAACGGAAGCAGACAGAGAGGAACGAAGAGAAGTGTTTCGAGCGGCCAGGGCCGCTTTTAAACGAGTGATTAAGCAGAGCAAGTCGAACTGTTTTAAGGAGCTGTGTCAAGACGCTGATGCCAACCCCTGGGGCGACGCATACCGAGTCGTGATGGCGAAGATCAGAGGTCCAACGATGCCCGCTGAAATGTGCCCAGAGAAGCTGAAAGTCATCGTGGAAGGACTTTTCCCGAAGCACGACCCAACAACCTGGCCACCTACACCGTACGGAGAAAGAGAGGGAGATAACGTCGAAATCACCAACGAGGAGCTCGTAGTAGTGGCGAAAGGATTGAAGGTGAAGAAAGCTCCCGGTCCGGATGGAATCCCCAACGTAGCGTTGAAAGCGGCAATCCAGTCATCCCCGGACATGTTCAGGATGGTGCTGCAGAAATGCCTGAACGAGGGTCACTTCCCTGACAGGTGGAAGATACAGAAGCTAGTGTTGCTGCCGAAACCAGGAAAACCGCCGGGGGATCCAGCATCATACAGGCCTATATGTCTGCTGGATACACTCGGAAAACTCTTGGAGAGGATCATCCTAAACAGGCTGACGAAATACACGGAGAGTGAGCACGGATTGTCGGAGAGGCAGTTCGGATTCCGGAAAGGGAGATCGACGGTGGATGCAATTCGGACAGTGGTCGAGAGAGCTGAAAAGGCGTCCAAACAGAAGCGGAGAGGAGATCGATATTGCGCCGTCATAACGATCGACGTCAAGAATGCGTTCAACAGCGCCAGCTGGGAGGCCATCGCCGAAGCACTGCATAGAATGAGGGTCCCTGACTACCTGTGCAGGATCCTGAGGAGTTATTTCCAGAACCGGGTTCTGGTCTACGAGACAGACATGGGACAGAGATCGATTAGGATCACAGCGGGAGTTCCACAAGGCTCCATCCTTGGTCCAACGCTCTGGAACGGGATGTACAACGGCGTGCTAACGCTGAAACTGCCCAAAGGAGTTGAGATCGTTGGCTTTGCGGACGACGTCGTCTTGACGGTAACAGGCGAGACGCTGGAAGAGGTGGAAGTGTTGTCAACCGAGGCAATCGACATGATTGGTAACTGGATGAAAGGAGCGAAGCTGCAAATAGCCCACCACAAAACGGAAGTGTTATTGGTCAGTAACTGTAAAGCGGTACAGCGGGCGGAAATCACCGTCGGGGAGCACACCATAGCCTCGAAGCGTGTGTTAAAATACCTGGGAGTGATGATCGATGACCGGCTAAACTTCAACAGCCACGTCGAATATGCCTGTGAGAAGGCTTCGAAGGCAGGCCATCAACGCGATAGCTAGAATCATGCCGAACAACGCTGGTCCCAGCAGTAGCAAGAGGCGTCTTCTGGCCAGCGTGTCATCATCGATACTGAGATATGGAGGTCCAGCCTGGGTTCCAGCGCTGGAAACGAAGCAGAACCAAAGGAAACTGAGCAGTACGTTCCGGCTCATGGCCATGCGAGTCGTGAGTGCGTACAGAACCATCTCGTCGGAAGCAGTATGCGTTATCGCCGGTATGATCCCTATCGGCATCACCCTGGCGGAGGACAGTGAGTGCTACAGGCAGAGAGAAGCCGGAAGAGTACGGAAAGTTGTGAGAGTGGAGTCATTGGCTAAGTGGCAACAGGAGTGGAACACGACGGAGAACGGTAGATGGACACATAGACTAATACCGATTCTTTCGACCTGGGTGAACAGAAAACACGGAGAAGTCAATTTCCACCTAACGCAGTTCCTGTCTGGCCACGGCTGCTTCAGGAAATACCTGCATCGGTTCGGACACGCAGCGTCACCCCTCTGTCCGGAGTGTGGCAACGTCGATGAAACGCCGGAGCATGTGGTCTTTGACTGTCCAAGGTTCGAGGCAGTGCGAACGGAGATGCCCGTCCTTAACGTGGAGAATGTCGTCGATGAAATGTGTCGAGAGGAGGACTCTTGGAATGCCGTCAGCAGGGCAGTCACACAGATTATGTCAGAGCTGCAGCGTAAATGGAGAGAAGAGCAGCGATCTAGCAACGCCAGCTAGCGCTGAGAGTACGACAAGTGCATGAGCACAGCCACCCCCCGAAGTAGTCGCTTCACAGTGGTCCCGGGGGGATCCAGGCAGAGGAGAGAGTAAGGAATGGGTTTTAGTGGAGCTGCACTAGGCAACTAGTGGATACCACACCGTGCCACCTTCACTACAGGCCAGGCTTCTTGAAGCTTTCCTAAACCTTACTATAAAAAAAAAAAAAAAAAAAAAACAGACAGACAGACAGACAGACAGACAGACAGACAGACAGACAGACAGACAGACAGACAGACAGACAGACAGACAGACAGACAGACAGACAGACAGACAGACAGACAGACAGACAGACAGACAGACAGACAGACAGACAGACAGACAGACAGACAGACAGACAGACAGACAGACAGACAGACAGACAGACAGACAGACAGACAGACAGACAGACAGACAGACAGACAGATAGACAGACAGACAGACAGACAGACAGACAGACAGACAGACAGACAGACAGACAGACAGACAGACAGACAGACAGACAGACAGACAGACAGACAGACAGACAGACAGACAGACAGACAGACAGACAGACAGACAGACAGACAGACAGACAGACAGACAGACAGACAGACAGACAGACAGACAGACAGACAGACAGACAGACAGACAGACAGACAGACAGACAGACAGACAGACAGACAGACAGACAGACAGACAGACAGACAGACAGACAGACAGACAGACAGACAGACAGACAGACAGACAGACAGACAGACAGACAGACAGACAGACAGACAGACAGACAGACAGACAGACAGACAGACAGACAGACAGACAGACAGACAGACAGACAGACAGACAGACAGACAGACAGACAGACAGACAGACAGACAGACAGACAGACAGACAGACAGACAGACAGACAGACAGACAGACAGACAGACAGACAGACAGACAGACAGACAGACAGACAGACAGACAGACAGACAGACAGACAGACAGACAGACAGACAGACAGACAGACAGACAGACAGACAGACAGACAGACAGACAGACAGACAGACAGACAGACAGACAGACAGACAGACAGACAGACAGACAGACAGACAGACAGACAGACAGACAGACAGACAGACAGACAGACAGACAGACAGACAGACAGACAGACAGACAGACAGACAGACAGACAGACAGACAGACAGACAGACAGTCGAGAAAATGTTTACTCGGTATAAAAGGATATTCATAGACCTACAAGACGTAAAATTTCCCTCATAAACAAACAGGTTTTTGAAAATATCGAGGAAAATTTTCTAACATTACTCACATACATTTCGAGTGAAATTTTACTTAATTTTGAGTTAGTATCATTGGACTTGTTCGGCGTTCAACGATGTGACAAACACGTCATCCAAAGAAGAACTGGAACAACATGTGCATACAGGTACACTCTTTTATAATTTCGTTATCGACTCGTCTCTGTCTCTCTGTTCTCTCGATAGTCACACCGTTGCACGTGATTGGTTGATTATGGCCAAAAAGTTCGATCAATTTCTAACAGTTCACCAATGATAAGCTACTGTAATTTTATATAAAATTAATTTTACATCAAATCTGAATAGCCGGCGCCGGTGGTGTAGTGGTAAGCGGGACTGCTTTCTAACACCCCGATGGGTCTGGGTTCAATCCCAGCCGAGGTCGGTGGGATTTTTCTGAGGCATAAAAATCTCTGGTCACGTCTTCCTTCGGAAGGGAAGTAAAGCCGTTGGTCCCGGCCCATGTGTGTTGAATGGGTGCGATATCCTACGCAGGTGTGGAAGCTGCCTTCCTGCACATTCGATTGCCGTCAATGGATGGCAATCGATGTCCGTCGGTGATTGGCACTAGATTGCGGAAAAGAGACCGACGTTAAATAAAGGAAGGAAGATCAAATCTGAATCACATGGTGTGATAAGAATTGAAATCCATTAATAACTGGAAAATTTATAAGCGTTTAAAACCTGACACAATTTCGTTACACAATTTCGCCACACAATCTTTTGATATGCACCGCAGTATATTCCACAGAAACGTAGTGATACGTAAAAAAGGAACCAAATCGAACCAGTTCGCACATGTTGTCGCGCGTTTCTGATATTCTATACACATAAGCGAGTATGACATGCTATGTTGAACGATTTTCCCATGCCTGTTTGTGCCTTCTTGAAGGGATGTTATATGAAGGGGGGAGAGGTTGCTCATCGATTCTTCCGGTTCGCCTCCTACCATCGTGCTATAAGGTACCAGGCGATAACCAGGGTAGTTGATCGATAGCTCGATGACGATGGGACGTTGTCGAGTTGTTGAATAGCAACTATCGTGGTAACTCACCGATTACCTGTCGATCTGCCAAATTTGGAAAGACGTCTGCATTGAATTGTCTCATATAATAATATTCCGCCCACTATATCACAAGAAATTGCGAGTAGCTGAGTGGAATGGAGATAAGTTAAGCATTGGACAGGACCAAGTCTCCCCTGGGTGGTGCCAGAAGATGAGCGCAATAGAATCATCAAGTTGCCATAAGGCACGGAATGAGACTATTGCATGGCTGGGTAGTCAAAATCTTCCATTCGTTAGTCATTTCAGGTGGATTAGAACAGGTTTAGGTGGGCGTTGGCCAGATTTGGATTTTTCAGATGTAATCCTGGATAGGACCCTGTCATTGAACGTCGCGTGAAAGTGGAACTTAATGAAGGCCTAAGTACTTTTTTGAAGTTTTTAGTTTTCGGATTTGAAAGATCGTCGGTTACAGTGGCCTGCTTACTGAGCAGAAAAACGCGGTCCCAGGTCTTTACATATCAAAGAGATTTATGGTAAAATCGCTTGTGTATCGTGTATTTTGCGAAACTCGTTGTTGTCGTTGGTTCCGGGTTTGAATGGATACACAAATTTGAGCAACGGTATTATGTGATATGAGGGGCTCGGTGGCCTTAGAGCAACCGTTTTTGCATACTTAGCAAAACATCATGAGTCTAATCTCAGGCCCATCCACATTCAAGATTCGTTGATCGTTTTATTTGTTAATATGACTACATGGTAATAACAGCAACTCGGTGATTAAAAAGGTGCTCGTCTGCCTAGTGGCAAACGTTTTTGCTTACTGAGCAGAAGACCGTGGGTTTAGTCCCAAGCTCGTTCGCGTTATATGATTGTTAGGACATCAATTCAGCTTATCGTTTACCAAAACGAACCCTGCTGCAAACCCAACCCTCTTATCCAGCATCCCAGTGATTCCTCGTGGAAGTGCAGAGGTGTTCTCGGCTTCCATCAAAGCGAGTGTCATGTCAACACAATTCTTCCCATTCCTTTCTTGACCTGTGTTCGGGTGCGGCCGGCGCTGGTATTGCCTAATTTAAGATCACCAGTTTTTACACATTGAGGATGATTGCTAGTCCCAAAACATCGTCTATTGGTTCTCTGTGTAATTACAGCTGATCTGGCAGTAACAGAGTAGCAACCGTGGGCGGTCAATCAAGCTCAAGCTCAAGCTCTTGAAGGGATGTTATATGAAATTCGGGGCGAATGGTGCAATGGTGCAATGGTGTGAATTTTTACATTCACATAAGTAAAAACGCGAAAACTATTTTAAGAACTATTTGGTAGGTCGATTAACGTCAAGAAAATTTGAGGAACATTCAAGAAATTTTGCAAGGATTTTCGAAAAAAAAAAAAAAAAAAAAAAAAACAGGGGAAATCTGAAAACTTCAGGGACGCCAGAACTTCCGGAAAGTTCAAAGGTCTTTAAAGGTGGATTGCAAATGCTTCAATCGAACTACTCATAAACTTCCAAAAAAGATCAGAGGGGCAGTGCCATTAACTTTAGGACAATTGTAAGAACTGTAGGAATGTTTAATGATCTTTTGAGGAAGTAAAGTGAACTTCGGAGCACTTCTCAGAATTGTCCAGCAGTTCCAAGAATGTCAGAAAAATTGCGAGAACTTTAGGGATCATCCGTAAACTGGAATTTCGAGTAAATTTCATCATAGAGCAATTCCACTGTTTCAGGAATATACCGGTATCCTTCAAGAAGATCGGGAAATAATTAGGAAAGATCTAAATACCTCGAGTATCTTAATGAATTTCATAAATTAAAAAAAAATCGTAAATGCCACAGAAATTCCGATACATTCACAGATGTTCAGAGAAAATTATGGAAGTTTAGATCAGGCAGTGAACCAAAGTTTATGGGAATAAGTTTTAAAAAAATTGCAAACATTTAACCCTTTGTCTGCACCTTAAGAGTAAAGCGAAGTTTATTGCATAAAACATTCAAAACTTTTTTAAATGTGAAAAAATATATTGGTTTGATGAATAATAAATATTGCAAAAATTGCCCGGTGTCATACTAACTTCACAATACCGACAAAGGGATGAATATGATCAAAGGAATAGAAGATAATTCCGAGATTATGGGGCTGTGGGCTGATTGAATTTTAGGGATGTTCGAAGAACTTCTTGAAATCTTCAAGAACTTCAGGGAAGGTAGGAGATCTTCAGAGCGGTTACATTTTTTATTTTAAAATTTAGAGAACTTCGGGGATTTCTCGAAAACTTCCGGGATGTTTAAAAAATTTCAAATATATCCAGAGAACTTGAAGAAAATTGTGGGATTTTTTCATAAGCTCCAGTAACTTCAGAAACACTCAGAGATCTTAAAGACTGATTCAATGACTTCTAGACTCTAAGAACATCAGGAATGTCTAAGAACATCAGGAATGTCGTGGTTTTTGGTGAAGTTTAAAGATCTGTAAACGTAAGTTCCGATAAATTCAAGGCGCTCCATAGTTTCAGTTAAACTTTAGGAAAATTGAACGAACCTGTAAGAAGTACAAGAAATTTATTTGTAGTCCAGATAATTCCAACGAAGTTTTGAATACAATCTTCAGTAACGTCACTGAAGTCTAGAGAACTTGAGTGAAGTTAAATATTCTTTGGAACAGAAAAATGAATCTTCAAAGCAGTACCAAGAAAGTTACGAGTATTTCAAGAACCTCAAGAAAACTCTGAGAACTTCAGGAAGATCAGACATCATAAAGACAGTTCCAATAAGTTCTTGTGAATTGCTGGAACTTAAGAGAATATTAGGAAACTTCAGGTAATTTCCAAAAGCTTCAGTAATGTTTGGAGGGCTTTAGCAAAATACAGGAAACATTTTAAAAAGAAGTTCCACATGCTTAATAATTGCCACAATTTAGATAAGGTTCCGAAGTGATTAAGCTCCTTAATCGGAAGGGAGGCTTAGACAGTTTTAAAGAAGTTAAGTTATTTTACTTCAAGGATGATCCATGTACTACGAGGTAGATAAGAGAATTTCGTAGCAGTCCCATTAACTTAAAATGGTTACATTCACTTTCAATAAATTCTGAGCAATTATTTATGAGAAAATGTGAGAACTTCAGGTGTCTTCCGAAAACTTTTGGAAAATTTCTGCTAATTTTAGGAAATTTCCGGAAACTTCAAGGAAATTCAAATGCTTAGTGATTTTGAGAAAAGTTCCATGAACATCAAGACAATCGCGGGAAACATATAAGATTAAAGAGCTTCATGGTAGTTAAATATTAAAGCTGCTGGAAAATTTTGGTAGTTATTAAGGCTTCTGGAAAAATGCTCAGTATTTTTCGATTGGTCGAAATTCCAGACAAATCGGGCCAAAAGATGACTTTGCCCCTATGCTTTTTCAGGCATTCTTTGATGTAAACTTGGGATGTCATCGTCGAGGATGTGACGAATGGTTCCGTTTTCAGGCCACAACTGCAAATTGCTTGCCAAATCATGGCCTTCTTCACGAGCTTGTCGGCAAACGCGAACTTGAATCTTCCCGGCACATCCCCACGTCCAGTCGCGATGTAAAACGTTTGACCGGGAAGCTGCTTAAAATCGAATTTGACGAATGTTTCGCCATCGATCAAACTGCAGCCCTTGTGTTTCGTCAAAACACAGTCGTACAAGAGTCTTGCACGCTTTTTAGCCACGGAATTCTGCTTAATGTGTCGGTTCCGATGATTACTGGCTTTGTACGACTTGTATCCTTCCCTGGCAAGGATGTTCCGCACCGTTTGAAACTTGGCGTTGTACCTTCTGACCACATCTCGGATCGAAAGACTGGGGTTGGCTCTATTGCACCTCAACACATTGCTGCGCAGATGACGATCCATTTTTTTTTTAATAATTCGTTTATTTTTCCAGGCTAATTTTCTGTACCTTTGCGGAGCCGATATTCATTGTTAAGATAACAAAATTACTTAAATCAAACGTTAGTAAAGCGGGGGCCGATTACTCGCGGCTATCTCGAGGTTAGGGGTAACAAATTGTAACAAATGGATGGCAGGGTAGGGATTGTGAACACAAGGTTTTGAGAGCAATGTGCTTTTGATCTCGAACTAGGCAATACTCTGATGAAAAAGACAAACATGGGGGTACACCGCTGGGCAGCTAACAACTTGAAGAAACACAAGATGACACTAACTACTAAATCCTCAAATCTATCCGTTTTAAAAACACATACATTAAATTCAAATAGTCGAGGTCTCGGCTCACCAAGACATCTCTAACGGGTATCGGACGATCCATGGTTTCTGTTTTTTCGTAGCTCCACTGATTCCTTTCCACACTCAGGGTTTTCTCGTAGGTTTTGAGCACTCGTAAAACTGATGTTTTCAGCATGTTCAGCACTTTAGCCAGCTTTAAACCGGACCACTCCAGATTTTCCAGCTGTTTGTGCACAATATTTTTTCTTCTTTCGAGTTCCATTTGACGTTATTTCTGAACACGATTGACTACTTTGATCAAACTTGCACCAGTTGCTCTCTATAGCAGTGTAAACAAACCACTGTCAAAGATTTTTGATTGCCAACACTAGAGGCGTGCTAGCGGCGCGCGAGGGGCGTACCAATTTACTTTAATTCAGCCTTTACATGGCGAGATAGAAAAGTTTTGGGGATTGACTTATTTAAAAAAGGGTCTGGATGGAACACTAGTTATGAAATGAATTGTATATCCCAGATTTGTATAGCTAACAAAATGAATTGGTTGCATTTTTTAACGTATGCATTTTTAAGTTTACTCGTGAGCTGATTGCAGACAAGTTTTACCCATACCCCTTTGTGAAATAGATAGACCTAAATTGTATTCATATGCAATTATAGATTCCTATATTACAATTATATGAGCGCTCTTGAAATGGGGTGCATGTATTTGAGATGGGCATTTTATGTATATTATCTAAATTGGAGTCAGAGTCAGAGTTGGTACTTTTTAAATCAGAGAAGTATGACTCCATAACCCTGCTCTGTAGAATGCACGGCGAGTTCCCTGTAAAAATTCGATTATTTTCATCAAGTTCAAGGATTTGAATCAAAATCTTTGTCCTATTTTCACTATCCAATATTCGAACAATGTAGCTCAATATCAATTGACACTCAAACAAATGTTGAGTCTCTGAAGAAAAATGAAAAGTAATTGGATTGAGACTGGAAATGGACCTACCTTGCACATTTTTCAGAAACAGGTTCCCTTATCCCTTCTGACTATGCCTTTGCATGTCTCAATTGTTATGATTGAACAACTGAATTGTGAAGAGCTTTGAGTGGATTGGTTTATTTCCTTTAAATTCCGTTATAATTACTTATCTATTGACAGATACGCGTATTTCGTCTACTACTTGTAGACTTCATCAGTGCCATGTACTCAACCACTGATCTTTCAGTGGTGTTGAGTACTTGGCACTGATAAAGTCTACAAGTAGTAGACGAAATACGCGTATCTATCAATAGATAAGCAATTATAACGGAATTTAAAGGAAATAAACCAACCCACTCAAAGCTCTTCATAGAGGGATTCCGTTAAGAGGTTCGACAAATTTAAAGGATTCAACTGAATTGTTTTGAGTGTTTTTATTCATGTTCTCCAAATTTCACAAAATTATTTTCTATAGTGAAAAAAAAAACCAAGCAATAACCGAAAGCCTGTCTGCCATCCACTGACTGTGACCAAAACAAAACAAATCCCAGCCCACAACGATTGTTTACTTTTACTAATTCCGCTAATTGCACCACACTTACGACCTCCTTGAATCGGGAAGTGGATCATTACTTCCAGCTGCAGCTCTAGTCAGTCAGGCGAAGGAGAAAAAAAAGTGCAACCCTTCAGTGAGTGGGGTCTTTGAATCACACGCTTCACAAATAAGTCAAGCTGTATGGCTGCGGTCATTGAGTGAGCAGCAAACCCGATTCGCGTGATCTCAATGAACTGCTTTTTTCGTGAACCCTTCTGCTCAGCCATTATTCTTATCTTATCTCCGTGACAGTAATTATTATGAAATGCTAGCTCGAGCCTCCCCTTTTGCTCGTTCCATTGCTGGCGACCACGCTTTATAGTCAGAAGATTGTCACTGCGGTAAAAGAGCATCGGTGAACCCTTTTTTTTCGCCAGAGATGGGGAAGGAAGCGCTTGAGCAGTACAAGTATTCTTGGTATCTTGCAAAACAAGTGAGCCAATGAACAAAAATGGTGGCGTCGTGCTTGGAGGAGGGTTCAACCGTCACACTCTCCACAATCACTCGTTTTAATTACTTTATCCTTGTGCCTTCCGCCCTGCATGGTGGTGAGAACTGACGTTTTCATTTTCTGATTAGACTGTTTTGAGATTTGAACAACTTTGACTATTTCTGAGCAAAGCGAGTTACACGATTGATTTAAAAAAAAACCTCACTAGATTGACACGTGGTCTATAACAAAAAGGAATCAACATCACAACCAGGTCAACGACAGGATACGTCAGCAAAGTCTAACTTCGAACCAGCTGTTTGTTTGTGTTGACTGATCCCGAGACGCATCGAAAAAAACAGGAACCAGCTGTTCAACGCATAAATGGAACAAACGAAAAAAAGAAGACCCAAAACGCACGGCCTTCAACCTTGATGACGCGTGAATCCGGCGAACATTCCAGCGAGGAGCGTGATCCAATTATCGTCCATTTGAATGAAAGCGAATTTGGCGATGACGAACTGCGATCGAGGGAAATGGAAGAATCAACAAGCGACGAACCCCCGCAGGTCCGATGGAAGCAACAGGATCGAATTGGGTATCGTGAACTGCCGCCGGGTGGGGGGGGGGGGGGGGGGAATGAGTAAATGGAATAGAGCACAAGACGAAAATGTTCCATTAACCCTTTTCTCGGTATTTTGTTTATTTGTGTTTGGTGCGTCCGTGTGGTGGATTGTTATAGAATTATGGAGAATCCGGAATGTGTATGAACTCAACTGGGAACCCGAGTACCACACTTTCATCACAATTAGTTACAGCAACTTGTTTATGACTGAAATAAGTCGTATATAAGTTTCCCCAATTGATTTGTAACAAGTGTGCTACTAGGGAAACGTAGTTTGTATGTAACTTCTAGAAATGATTAATCCGATTAAACCAACAAAAAAGGGGCACGATGTATTCCAAAATTACTAAACAAGATTTAAAGAAATAAAGAAGGATTATTAATTTCAATCTTTTAGCCACCTATTGCTTTTGTTTGTTAAAATTTTATGTGTAAACTGGAACAATAGGGTTAATGTTGCTAATGTTAGCCTAAGAATCTCTTATATTCGGTCAATCTATAAATTTCAATAGAAAGCATTTTTCCCAATTTTATACATAAGCTATTCTAACAAGAACAAGTGATTTTTATGAATGGATCTAATCTTAATCTTTAGATCCATAGGCCAACATTAAACTGATTTACCCTACATATCTTTTTATTTGAATTAAAAGATCTGACGTTGCAGTTGCATAATACAATGACTACATACAATATTCAAAGATCTACTGAATCTCCAATAGTAGTAGTATAATTTGCTGGAAAATAAGCATTCTGAGAAAACACGATGTAGAATATTGTTTCATCTCATGATTTGTTCTCATGTTTTGATTCCTGAAATCAATTTCCTAAATCACACAAATGTGGAATTTCTTAAAAGTTCCATTCCTTAAAAGAAAATTCTTAATTCTTAAAATGTTCCCTGAAATCCTGAAATTTCTTAGTACGACAACGATGGGCCTTAGTTCCGGTGCGTTGGGGGGGGGGGGGTTCATTTCCTTGGGTACGACAGTAGCCTTGTTAGCTTCGTACCACTCCAGGACAACATTTGAATAGTGGCACGAAGCTAGATCAGACCAGAAGATCGTAGGGTCCTCGTGTTGCTTCAACAGTGGAAACAGTCGCTTCTGTAGACACTTATTGAGATAGATCTCCCCGTTTACAGTCACTCCGTTTGCCACATGAGCAGATGACTTGCCAAATCATGTATTTCTTTGAAAACTTTGAAAGTTTCTACTTCCTTCGCTTTCTCCGGAACATCATACTTGTGCTGGGTGGTGATCATAGTAACTGTTAAAAGCTTCTCCTTTTCACACTCTTGCAGCTTACGGTAAAGCCCAACTGGATTGACGTCCTACATTTTCCAGGTTTTGGTCTTTTGTAGGTTGAACGGGTACGTGAGAAGGACCAGTTTGATGTCCTTCAACGTCTCGACGATACCTTCATAAATACAAGCGTCCTTCATACGTTCTCCTACCTTGCATTACATCTTAAACAGCTCAAAACACATGTTTCAATTCACCAGAGCGGTCACGGTCTATGACTTCCATGGAATCTCCAACGTCTGTTGACACTTGTTACAAATCTTGACTGTGCCACCTCAATGAACGATAAAATCGAAACCTTCGGCAATTTGAATCGGATAAATTTTACGGTCTAAGAGATACTCTACCAACTGGTTCGCTAAAAAATATGCATTAGTAGAACTGAAATACTTACTCAATTATAGAATTACGCAAATTTCAACTAAAACAGTCCAACACTAAATAGGGTAAATGGCTTTAATGTTGGTCTATGGATCTAAGACTGGGCCCATCCCTAAAAATCTGCTATTTATCAATTTTATCTAGATGAACGCGTCATTGGGATGGTACTAATGGTTATTTTTGGTCGCTATTGAAAATTTACTCGATTGCTGAATTTATGTATGGACCCAAATTAGGGACATTTAGGCAGACATTATTTCCATTTCCCCCTTTTAAATCTGATGCGGACGAACAGTAACAACTTGACAGATAATGCAACAACCAACAACTACACTAGCAACCGGTCACTACGACGGCAATAAGGCAATATTTTAAAAATTTAAAAATACTTAGGCTCTGAACCATTTGGCGAATTTTTTAACTTTTGTAAAATTTGATAGATGGAAATTTATCGATTAACTCTGCTACCGACAAGAAGTAAAATTATGACAACCGTCCCAAGCAACATTTTAAGTTTTATGAAGTAATACAAAACTACTATAAAACAACAACCTTCTCCAGGATGGGCCAACTAGATAGATTCTAGTCTTAATGAGGTTTTGGTAAAGGTTCTGAAGGGTACATTTTCGAAGCTCTTCAAGATTGATTTACTTTAAAAAGTTTGTATGACAAACGTATTGAGAACCATTTTAAACCCGTATTAAAGCTATTTGGCAACAATAAAACGCTTTAAAACCCATTTTCGCTAACCATTTGCTGAATCTACTAGATAAATCATCAATCAAGATAGAAAAGGATTCATAAATACCATCCGATCTAAATAAAATAATGGAAATATAATCTGATCATATAAAAATCCTATTCAATTTTCAAGATTATTAAAATTGTTCTCTTAAAGTGGCGTAGTTGTAGGTGCCATATTCAATCTTATGTAAAATGTACTTGAAAACATCGAAAAAAATTAGTCTGCCCTAGGAAAACGTCGATTTTGCTTATTATTTTTAATTGAGAAAAAAAAATTAGTTATTCTTTAGATTAATCATTAAGCTCAGCCGAAATATTTTTTTATGATTATCGTTTTTCAAATATTTGCATTGCTAATTAGACCAAAGTAAAATTATATCCAAGGAAATACACACTGAAAACGAAGATTGTAAAAATCAAACAAAATAGTTGTAATTTGGCGGTGGCTTAAAATTTGGTTTTCATGGGCCATTTGTGAAAAAGTTGTTTTGCTTTAGATTTCATTAACCAATTCATAAGGTTTTAAAATGGCTTTTATGAAGAAAACTTCCTGACTGAATTGTATTTATATAAAGCCATTTTGCTTGATCCTTACCTGTTCAGATTTATGGTAGCATTTATGGAGGCAAAGCTACCTGCAAAAAGTTAAACGTCAAAATTTGTTTATCTTTCCATAGTTGCGTTGTTGGGTCACAACAGGTTTACTCCAGCGTTCTTCCAGTCGATTTTCTCTCGCTGTCTTGGAAGCAATTACTCAGGAAGTGTGCAGTACTGTCTGCTGGAAGCTCAATCGTTCCCGCAAAAGATCCCCTTCTTCCGGGTGGTTCCCGAATTGCACTATCAAACGATGCAGTTTAAATTAAGTACGCTTGAATGAAATTTCGAACTTTTCGCTGAATAAAATTACTGCTATGATTTGGAAACCAGCCAATCTCCACTTACTGACAGTTTCAGTGGTTTGCTGTAAGTACAAATGCAAATTATTTCGTTCGTCCGATCTGGAGAATGCTGGTCTGTTTTTAAACTGTTTCATAAAGGATCAACACCGGTCAGAATGTGATGCAAACGTCAGCTGCTCAGTCCGCTTGAATTTTTCATCCTACTTCGTCTACTTTTAGAGACTTTCTTGTCATACATTTTGCTTTTATTCACTATGATAATCCAACTATTAAGTTTAATTTGTAAAAATCAACAATATATGCTTTTTGCTCTCATTTAAAATCAAATGGTTTTATGGTTGCTTTTATAATGATAGGACTACTTTATAGAGTGCTATTATACATTGCTAATGAAGTTTATGATTGATTTACAGAACAGTTTTATGGTGGACTTGCGAGCTGCTTTAAATTTATTTTTAAAACAAGAAAGATTTTGACTTTCTCGACCGACTATAAAAGGTTTTAAAACAGCAATAAGCTGAATTATACACCAGGAATGTTTTACACTTTGAAATGCTGTAATTAAACTAAATGGATTGTTCATTTCCTTTATAAAACCATCATAAATCAGAGTGGAAGCCAACTAGCGGCTGAATTGTAACTTGGGGTGGCGCGAAAGCCGGTGATCGACAGCACGAGGATTTTCGAACAAACAAAATAACTTTCGAAAAGTCACTTTTAACCACGAGTTAAATTTAACTCAGCAAATGGTTCACAGTCTTAGGCTGAAATCCGTTTGGAATTTTTTCACTTCAATTTGACACTTCGAAAATAAATTAAGATGGTCAAAAATCCCTCTGTTATTGATCGACCGATTTTCAAGAAAGCGTCTGTAGAAATAAGTCTGCTGCAATAGCAGGATTATTAGGTAAAATTTCACTAAATGGAACACAGCCCTAATAACTGCGAGAGAGACTCGAAACATATAAACGTCAAAAGGAGCCAGACACAAGCTGTCAGGAACTGTCATTGCGAGCCAAGCAGTGTGACGATGCTTTGCTTACAATTGAACAAGAATACAGAAGGCGATATTGAAATCTTACGAAAAGAAATTTCTGACAAACTATCGTTTCTATAAAGAGCTTTGAGTGGGTTGGTTTATTTCCTTTAAATTCCGTTATAATTGCTTATCTTTTGACAGATACGCGCATTTTGTCTACTACTTGCAGACTTCATCAGTGCCAAGTACTCAACACCACGCTTTTCATAAAGGAAGTCCGTTAAGAGGTTCGAAAAATTTAAAGGATTTATCGTTTCTAGTTATCTTATTCAATGGGACACCGTCTTTTAGATTCATTCATAGAATATGCCATATGTATACTGCATATTGAAAGATACCATTAACTAAGGTTTTTGTCAAAATCTTTGGCGTCACAGAAAAGTTCATTTTCTCACTGCACAGTGAACAACGTCAAACAAGCACTATACGCTCAAAGTAAAACAGGCAATTTTGATACGCCTATTTGGATTTGATTTCAATACCTCAAATTTTCACGACATCTAGAAAAGCTATACAATGAATGTCGTGTGTGCTATCTGTGTCTCCCTCCCAGCTTAATAGTACTTATGAGGTATTTAAAAATATTTAATTAATTTTAAAACTAAAGTTTAAAGTGGGATGCCTCCTGGTTTTTTTTCCTTAGTTTCGCGTTAATTTATAACTTAAGTTGTCATCTAACGGAGGGTTCTTAAAAAAAAAAGAATCACACGAACTACACGGTCTGACTACTAGATACGAAGTGATTTATTCTCTATCATCAAAGCCCTAACTGCCCTGCTCTTTTTCCTAAAACTGCTGGCCTTGCGCCTAGTAACGATGGTTCGATCGTCGTCCGTTGCATTCCTGGATAGCGGTGTACAATGTCCGTCTTGGTGCTAACATCCGAGCTGTCCATGCGGCCGTTGCTGGGTTGTGATATTGCTGACTTTGCTGTCTCGGTGCGAGCGCGTGGTGTTCTACTGAAGTCCGGTCTTGTAGCTGGGGTGGATCCCCGACTAACTTATATATACAGTCATTCCATAGCAAAAGGATATAATGGTTCTCAGAATCTCGTAAAAGTTTATAGTTTTGATCCTTATCGCAAAATATTACACCTGTGTTTTTTTTATTTTGTCATGAGGGTGACCATTTCCATGTAAGGGTGGTCCATAGTATCATTTTTTTCAAAAATTAGTTTATTCAAAAATTTATAAATTTCGAACCACTGCGAACCAATTTCAATGATCAAAATATCAAGTGAATAAAAAAATAAAAAAAATATGTTTTATATATTTCCTTGAAAATGTAGGCTGTTTTACAAAACATATATATTTTTTTCCTTTTTGAGATATATTATTTTTAAGTTATCAAATGTTTGGTTATCGCTTATGCGAATAGACTACTATCTTTCATGACCATATTACAATGCGATTAGACTTCATTTGAAACAGTAGACGAACAAAATAAGTTCTTCCACTTAGAAGAACGGGCGAAAAGAAAATTGAAAAAAAATGTTTTTCCCATAATTTTTAGCATTCTTTTCTTAAAAATACTGTATCAGAGGAAATACGCAAATAACTTTTTGCTGATAAGTGATTCTTATGTAAAAAAGGATGGGGGACATGATGGTACTTTCAGAATGAAAATTAAAATATACTTATTCAGATAAAATTCCGTTTTAAGATTTTAAACACAAATATAAAATATTAGGCAACACTGTATAAACAAAGAAAATTCATGTTTAAATTTCTTGTCGATTTTTTTTCTTAAAAACACCACATGATGTTTTTGTTTCTTTATTAATTCATTTAATAAGGCTCAACCGAATTAACTTTACAGAGCCGAGGATTCTTATTCACTATACAAAACATCTTAATACTATAGTCAAAAGGTACAAAACAATAAACATTTTATCTTCCGCTATCCAATAAGCCTCCTTGACCAGAACGGGAGCCACTTCCTGTATGGCTGATTCGCCAACGGGGGACAGAGCGCTTTCATTGCAGCAATGGACGCAAAACGTGGTCAGCACTCACACACTCATCACGAAACGGTTGCTTTTCAAAGTCGACGACGCATCGACTGAAAGAACTGCTGATGAAGAACAATGAGGAGGACCACACAATGGTTGCTGCCGAGTAAACAGACGATCGCGTGACACACATTGATAGTGGTCTACTTCTGTCTACAGCCGAGTGAACACTCAACTACATGATGTTAATTGTAGCTTTATTTGCTCCGGAGATATTGATAAAAGAAAGTAGTGCTCCCCTGGACCGAGGGGTGATTCGATCGGCACAAACATTTGGATTGATACAAGTTAGACCAAAATAAACATATCCTCCAAATTTGGTCCAAATCGGAAGAGGTCAATTACACTTTTGTATTTATGATCTGCAAAATGTTTGCTTAGAGTCGTGTTGATTAAATCAGTTGCCGACATCAAAGTAGCCGGGCATTCTTGAATGGGATTTTATCCGAAGATAATACCGATTGGAGCTTACCACCATTGCAGTTTGCTTCCTGTCAGTTGCCAATATGGTATGTAAAGGGGGATGGCAGATATAATCTGCCTTTCCTTTATTTGTTTGGTTCACCTTTAAGTTAAAAGTATATTCTTACTGTAGAAAATTACCCATTGGGTAAAATACCCTTGAAAATTTGGGTAGAAGTAGTTTAGAGTGCATTGTTTACACTGTATTTTTAACGCTGTCAGTTTTTCGAAAGTGGCTTCACCCGAAAGGCAACGTCGCGAATTAATTTTGCCCAAGCACCTGAAAAATCTTTAACTCTCTCATCAGGACATCGGAAAATAACCCGGAATCGTGCAGTCAACGGTGAGTCGTGTGATGCAATGTTACTACGAAACTCTAAGCATCGAACGGAAGGAGAAATGCGGTCAGAATGGATGTTCTACACGGGAAAAAATGCGATCTCCGAAATAAGAAAAATGACTCATGATTTCATGAACACAGCGTATTTTCATGTTATGAAAATACACCATGAATAATATTCATGATATCATGAGCAACTTTTGCGTAACGCAGCAACCATTCCCAAAATCATGAATCATCCTAGTTGAAATCATGAGCTAAATTCATGGGTTTAACTTTTAACCAAAAAATGTAAAAAGAATAAAATAAAGAACCAGACTGGATTCGAACCAGGCATGTCTAAACGCAACACTACACTGCGTACTGCCTCTTTTACACACCACGAAGAGCATTGAGTTATACGCTCCGTACCAGTGCTCGATAGAAAACACCAAACGCAGCGAACAAGGCACCGGTACCGGTGCCTTGTTCGCTGCGTTTGGTGTTTTCCATCGAGCACTGGTACGACGCGTAAAACCCAATGCTCTTGGTGGTGTGTTAGTAGACAAAACTGCCACCCGTGCAAGAGGGTTCAGTGTTTTTACCATGGCTGGATTCGAACCAAGAACCTTGAGATCATTAAACCCATACTTTGACCACTAGACTATCAGTACTTGAATAAGATGGAAGACAAAATTCGTATAACAGATACCTATGTAGTGCGGTTTATGAACACGGTTTGCAAAGTACGTGTAACGCTTGTAGCGGTCTTGATTCCACTGCATTATGAAATCATGAATTTCCAAGACAAAATCATGAATCATTGTTACGATTTCATGGGATGGCAAGTTTTTTCATTTCATGATTTTTTATTCATGAAAATGGAATCTGATTTGTTTCCGTGTATTAGTGATCAGGATCACAACCGTGTCGTGAAAGCGTTTAAATGGAATCCCAATGATTCGGTCAGGGATGTGGCCAAGAAGTTGAATCTGTCCAAGTCTTTCGTTCAGAGAGCCAAGGACCGAGAGGGACTGCATACGTACAAAGTGCAGAAGGCTCCAAATCGTGACGAACGGCAAAATACGGTGGGAAAGTCACGGGCCCGGAAATTGTACACCCAGATGCTGACAAAGCCTCATTGTCTCATCATGGATGATGAGACTTACCTCAAGGCGGACTTTCGGCAGCTTTCGAGGCTTCTGTTCTTCACCGCCTAGCACAAGTTTGATGTTCCGGAGAAAGTAAGGAAGCAGAAACTTTCAAAGTTTGCCTAGAAATACATGATTTGGCAAGCGATCTGCTCATGTGGCAAACAGAGTGCGCTATTGGTGACTACCGGGACTGTAAACGGGGAGATCTATCTCAATGAGTGTCTACATGAGCGACTGTTTCCTCTGTTGAAGCAACACGAGGGCCCTAAGATCTTCTGGCTGGATCTAGCTTCGTGCCACTATTCAAATGTTGTCCTGGAGTGGTACGAAGCGAACGGGGTCACTTTCGAACCCAAGGACATGAATCCCTCCAACGCACCGGAACTAAGGCCCATCGAAAATACTGGGCAATCATGAAGAAGGCACTACGGAAGCATCCCAAGGAGGTCAAATCTGAGAAAGACATGAAGAAAAAGTGGGTTTCCGTACAGAAGAAGCTGCAGCCAGATGTTGTACAGACCCCAATGAGTGGAGTTAAGCGTAAGGTGCGAGAGTACGGTTATGGTATTGAAGTTGAATGAAATAAATATGCTAAAAGCTTACTTAAAGGTTAAAACTTATTGTCTAAAAGTTTGGAAAGGATCGGTCAACTAGGTAATTTTCTACAGCGTTTTTTTCCGTGATGCAATTTGATGTGAAACACCCTTTATCACGTAATATAGACTTTCTTGATATCATATTACATATCAACTATAGTTTGAACATAGTATTGTGTCATGACGTCAGGTTAGGCGTGTAAAATGCATGAAAAAACTTATACTGTCTGCCAAACCTTTTATTTTACTAAATCTATAAATTGATTACACACTTAAATAATAATGCCACTAATGATTTAAGTCACTATTTTCACCGGAAGAAGGTATTTCCAAAGAAAAATACTAAGACGAAACTGTCGAAAGAAAACTTTCTATTAGAGTGTCCTCTTTCACGGTCCTTTTCATCCAATGAATACCCCCGTATGCAAGGTAATTTTGTGGTTTTGCTGCCCCTTCGGTAGAGATGAAATTTGGCGCACTTTTTTATCAAAACAATCACACCAAACTCAGAGATTTTTTAATTACTCGATTAACAACTAATCCATTATTTTTTGTTCGCTGTGCTGTCATTTTTCCACGAATGAGAGTGCAGCACATGTTTGAAACGATCGGTGATGATCCTCTGGAGATGTTAATGCTTATATCGGCATGATATAACCGATTACAAATATTTTACTTTTCGGTTCGTTAATTGATTAATCGATTATTCGAATGAAAATCGGCCATCACTAGATGAATGTGAAACGTCATTTCAAATATAAGGACGGTAACTGAAATAAACACGAATGTTCACCGGTTGGTATTACTGTTGCATCTTTTCAGAAACATATGGGAATTCTGGAAGTGAACCATATTTTTAATTTATAATATTTGATTTTAATATTTTTTTAAAGTTTTTACTTGTTCACGGGAAAAAAATCCGATTCCATTTTCATGAATAAAAATCATGAAATCTAAAAACTTACCACCCCATGAAATCATAGCAATGGTTCATAATTTCGTTATGGAAATTCATGATTTTATAATGCAGCGGAATCATGTCCGCTTCAAGCGCTACCTAGAAAACCGTGTTTCCCGCACTATATAGGTGTCTCTTATACGCATTTTGCCTTCCATATTATTTAAGTAATGATAGTCTAGTGGTCAAAGTATAAGTTTAATGATCGTAAGGTTCTTGGTTCGAATCCGGTCTGTTGCTTTATTTTATTTTTTATATGTTTTGGTTAAAAACTAAAAGTTAAAATCATGAATTTAGTTCATGATTTAATATCGGATATTTCATGATATCGGGAATCTTGGGTGCGTTACGCAAACATAGTTCATGATATCATGAATATTCCCAAGTAACCAACAAGCCCGCTAATTCGCCTTTTTGCAATATAAGGCTAATATGCGGCTAATATAAAACATATCATGCCCTATGTTAGCCGTGTATCAGCCTTATGTTGCAAAAAGGCGAATTAGCGGGCTTGTTGGTTACTTGGGTTATTCATGGTGTATTTTCAGAACATGAAAATACGCAATGTTCATGAAATCATGAGTCATTTGTCTCGTTTTGGATTTTAGATTTTTTTTTTTCCTTTACACGGCGAATGAGAACGACCCAAATTTGACTTTAGTTCAATCATAATCGCCAAAGTGCAGGAACTCAGTGATGAGTAAATTTAACTCATGGTTTATTGTGGAAAACCTTAAAAATCTGCCGGAACACGAGGAAATTTGAAATTTTACTCAGTCTAGGAGTACAACTTTATCTCAGAGATAATTTCATTTGACAACTGCTCAAACCTCAAATTTCGACGATTTTGCGCCACCCATAAATCGATTTTTTTCAAACATTACATTTTTGTTTAGACAAAACCTTGCAGTGAGGAGGCCACTGTATCAGCAAATCCACCGAATAAGTGTCCCGAATCGAGGTACGATACCAGCAGATAACCAAAACCATTACACATCAAATCAATCGTATTACTTTCCATCAGCCATCGCGGCTCTTCCCCTCTGCTACCCACCCAAGCAGTGCACAACAAAGTGCATCCGTGGTGCGGCCATCGCGCTTGAGGCGCGCATTTAATTTCGTTATTATTACATTTATTCCACCCATTATGAACAAAGGCGCTAATGTTTGCGATTACACAAAATTACACGAACGTTCTCGTCGTCGTCGTCGATTGCGATGCAATGGTTTTCTCGCGAGACGACGTGTGGCAGAGAGCGCGGAGTGCGCGCAAATCAAAATGTCAGAGGTTAAATGTATTCAACTCGTCTTGCTCTGACTCGGCTGCATGGGGTTGAGCACGACGCCGATCAAGACGAAGACGCGACGTGTTGCACCGCACTATTGTGCATTTTTTCAGTGTGAGTTTTATGTATGCATTCAGGCCGGGGTCTTCTGTTACACATTCGCCATCAGGGTTTCTCAGGTTGGGGGCGTTCGGGCTTGTTGGTGTGTGCTGGGATCTAGTGTAGGTATGGGTTTGAAGAGAGGTCTATTCGATATGTCAGGTGAGTCCAAGGTAGGAGCGCGAAGGGGTGTGAATCGATATACGCGAACAAAACGAAAATTGATTGTGAAACATAAAGAAGGTAAATTGAAAATTGCATTTTCGTTTAGGCGAGCTTCGTCTGCCTACGGCGGGGTGTGAGACAGGAGGGACAATGCACATGGCGATGGTCGCCTCTGCTAGCTGCCGCCTGGCAGGCCATGTCGATCTGGTCTCGTCCGATGCCACGGTCGGTGGCGTGTTCGGACGAATGATAGCTAAATGTGAAACAGCCACTCCGAATGGTCAATTATGGCTGTTGTAACAACGTGCAGTGTGATAAGAGTGTTGTGCCTTCGGAGCGCAGTTTCCCCCTTCACTCGGTTGGGAAACTGAAGCACAGGGCATGGAAGATGTATTGACCTCATTAGGTTGGTACAACTAAATTCCGATTGTCTTGATCATGAGAGCGAATGTCTCTGGCAGTGTTCTGCTACCAGGGTAATCAAACCTAAAGGCTTGGAATCATTGCTTACACAAACGAGTGATAAAACAATCAACTTACGAAATGCGAACGCTAAGCTTTAGAACATACCTTTTGGTCCAAGATGATACACTGAAATGGTATCACTTTGCAAATAACATCTCCAAGACCGGCATTACTCCCGTGGAAATAACCACTTCATGTTCTATCAAAACAATCTCATGTGAATCGTGATTCCTGATAATTGATTCGGATTTTCCTCCCGATTCGAGGCTCATACTCATCACTTCCCACCGTGAGCGCATCATCATCATGTTCGGTCCGTGCATGAGCCGTATAATTCATATAAAAGTTATAACATAATAACACACGACCGGCTGAAGCGAGAGCGCACCTCATTTCTCCTTTCAACTAGGCAATTTTCTGCTTCCCATGTGAACCGACAATACCAGCATCCCGCCGAATCCATTCCCTCCCGCTACCCCCACGGAAAACGCTTTACATTTTATAGAAAATTAATTTCCTTCACATCAAAACAATCCTTTCGGTACCCAATCAGAGCCCAAACCCGTCTCAGCTTCCACTTTGAGTCATCCCACCACCACCACCACCACCACCACCACCGCCATCGGAGGTCTGGAATTAATTATTGGTCGTGAAGTTGGTCAGTCTGATAAGCGACCTCTTCGGAAGCACGCGTCCCAGCGACGAACTCTGGCCGGCTGGTCGGCCCAAGGAAGCAATTACGATCTGACGCCACCACTAGAATGCAGAATGTCGCTCGTGGGAGAATACGTGTTGTTGTATCCCGCACTGTCCGGAGCGGGCTCCGAAGAGAAACGGATGATCACGAAATTTCGTGCAGCAACGGCGGCAGCAGTCAGCGAGTGGTTCACTTTTGATTAAGGACAATTTGATATGAAATAAATTGAAATTGAAGCACAGTGAGCGAACGTCCCTGGAGGCGATATCATGGTTAACGAAATTTGTGGTGCACGGGCTTAATCGATTATGGATTTTTCAGTTGTATATTTGATTCAGACTTTATTCGATAGCGCTTTCCCTTGCAATTGTTTTTAAATGGTCAAAGGGTTTTAAATATTTTCATAAAATAGAAAGTTTGCTCAATGCAATATGCATGAATGATAGCATTAATTGTTGGATTTATTATGTTATTAATAAATTTAAAATTTACCAAATAATTTTGTACCGTTAATTTCATCAAATTAACCTCCAAGTCAACCTGACAAATAGAAGAACACACAAAATGGCACCTAGCCCTGGCCCTCACAAGTTCCTACTTCACGACTCCTCGTTTCATATGAGAACAAAAGACTACCAGCTGAAACATGGACACAGATGGGTGGCGTAGCCTGGGCAATGTTGCCAGTCCGGCAATAGCAAAGTGAAGCGGTTCGACGCGAACACTGGCGCGGTAACCATAGTACGGTGATAGAGGAAATGCTTCAGCAAACCTGAGCGTCTGTTCACCATGGAGGTGCGGCTCAAAACGGCGTCTGTTCTCCATGTTAGGAGCGGCTGATCACCGTCCTAGTGCCAGCGTGGGACTCTAAACAGAGCTGTGCACGATGGTCCCCCGGCGAGACAGGCGGTTGGGGCAGGCCCAACTAGCCACCCTAAAAAAAAAACAAAGTTGCAAATACTGAAGAAAGAAATACGGATCGGAACAATCGACACAGACCTACGCGATGAAATAAGGACTACGATTGAAAACTCGGAACATGGAACTGCAAATCGCTTGGCTTCCCAGACTGCGATAGGTTAATCTATGACGAGCTTCAACCACGCAACTTGGTCTCATTCTTTGCTCGGCTGTCGAGCTGTTCAGTCCGTATTCTCGCTCGAGTTCTCGATTCGATTTTGTTTCGTTTTGTGCTGTCGCGTTGCGCCGTGGAAGTGTCGCCACCTTCTCGCGTTCTGGCAAGTTTAATTGAACTTGCAAACACGAAACAAATGGTGCGCAAACGTGCCAATGAGCCAGCAGCGGGCCCTTCAAAGCAGGTGCTAATCAAGCCCAGCGCGTCGCAGGATGACGCCGGAAAACGAGTACTGCAAGCCAACCAGTATGCAGTACTCTCGGAAGAAAATGGCGCTGGTGACGCCGTTCCCATTGCAAGACGAGAGCGGATTCCCCCGATTTTCACGCCGGTGAAGGATGTTGCCAAGCTGGGTGCCGAACTGGCAAAACACAAGCTGCTGCCTCGCTTCAAGCTTTGCAGCATCGGTACTAAAATCATGTGCTCCAGCCTGGAGGAGTACAAACAAATAGGAAGTTTCCTGTTGAACAACAACGTGGACTTCTTCACGCATGATCTGCCATCGAGCAAGCCACTGAAGGTGGTTTTGCGTGGATTACCGTCGTTCGAGGCTGCTGCGGTGAAGTCCGAGCTGGAGCGGCTTGGGCTCCAACCTGAGGCCGTGTTCCAGATGAACCGGCGTCCCAACCAAAACGCCAGCTTTCGTGATCAGTTGTTCCTGGTTCATTTCACGAAGGGATCCACCAGTCTTGCGGCTATGAGATCCAAAATCCGGGACCTGTTTCAGGTCATCATCAGTTGGGAGCATTACAAACCCCAACCTCGTGATGTAACGCAGTGTATGAACTGCCTCTCCTATGGCCATGGCACCAAAAACTGCCACATGAAGACAAACTGTGGCAAGTGTGCTGGAACTCACTCAACTTCGTCCTGTGAGCAAGTCGATGACATAGATCCAACGTGTGTTAACTGCGGTGGAAACCACCAAGCCTCCAATCGCGGATGTCCCAAGCGAGTGGAGTTCATTAATATCCGTCGGAAGGCCACAATCAACAACCAGCTCGGTCGCCTCCGTAATCATCGTTCGCCTCCTGTACTCACGGAAGTCCAGTACCCAGCTCTACAGCTCCGTCGACATGTTCCAAACCTAGCCCCGCTTCCGCTCAACAACCAACAAGCCAATCCTGCGAGTATCCATATGGTTCCCAACAGTCGGATAGTTCAGCATCGTCTCGCTGCTGCTGCGGCCCAGCCAATTCCAGGTTCATCCACCGCCCCTGGTTTATCATACACTGGTGCTGTCTCAGGTGAATCTGTCGACGATTCGCCGTTCACCTCGGAGGAACTTGTGACGCTCGTGGCCGAGGTCATCATTATCATGCGCACCTGCAAGACTCGATCTGAACAGCTTCATGCTGCCTTGTCACTCGTCACCAAGTATGGACCGTGAAGCTATAAAAATTGCAAATTGAAACGCTTGCTCACTGACGAACAAGCATAGAGAGCTACTCGATTTCCTCAACACCAAGGAGGTCGACATTGCTATCATCACCGAGACGCATTTGAAGCCTGAACTGAACATATTCCTTCCCGACTTCCGGCTCGTCAGACTTGATCTCACCTACTCTGGAGGTGGAGGAGTGGCCATCGCTGCAAGATGGAACATCAGTTGCCGGCTGGTACCAAACTTCCAGCTGAAAACAATCTAAGCCATCGGAGTGGAGGTGAGCACATCACTTGGCCCAATCACCATCATCGCGGCCTACTGCCCCAAGCAAACCAACATCAGGGACGGGTCGTCAGTGGCCCTCCGCAAAGACATCATCAAACTCACCCGCAGGAGCGGGAAATTTATCATCGCTGGCGATCTGAACGCAAAACATCAAGCTTGGGGCAACGGTCGGAGCAATAGAAACGGCGTCATCCTCAATGAAGACCTGCAAGAGGGCCACTATACCCCGGACTCTCCCACCCGGTTGAGTCGGTCTGGGGTCCATGCGACCATCGACATCTTCGTGAGCAACATGGGACACAACATCTCGCAACCTGTGGCATTCCAGGAGCTGAGCTCGGACCACTACCCGGTGGTGGCCGAAAGTTGGATCCTCGGTTAACCGATTCGAAGCTTCCCGGCGCAACTACCATCGAGTCAACTGGGCGCAATATCAACACTGCGTCGACACAACCATCGACTACGATGTCCAACCGGGGGCGTCCGAAGATGTTGACCTGTGTGTACAAACCATCGAGGAGGCGACCCGGGCCAGGGAACAACACGTGCCAGTATCCAGACAGGTGAGTAACACTCTGAACCTTGACAGCCCTATCAAAGATCTCATTAGACTCCGTAACACCATTCGTAGGCAGTATCAGCGTACTGGCCTGCCTAACTTGAAGACCAATTGTAATCGATTGACAAAGATCATTCAGGCCAGGATGGTGGATCTCAGAAATAACGATTTTGCTAGTAAGATCCACTCTCTCCCAGATTGTGCTAAGCCCTTCTGGAAACATACAAAAATTCTTAAAAACAAGCCTAGGCCCATTCCACCACTGACCCCACTGGGTCGTCCCGGCGACCCAGTGGTTCACCTGATAACTCCTGAAGAGAAGGCTGCCGCGATAGGTCAACACTTCGTCAGCTCCCATAATCTCGGACAAAACATCGTCAGCCCTCATGAATCTGCGGTTGTTGAAAATGCAACCAATCTTCTTCAGATTCCGAACATTTGTCCAGAGGAATCCGAGATTACGGCAGACGAACTGTTGGCCTACATCAAATCATCTAAAAACATGAAGGCCCCAGGTTTCGACAACATCCTGAATCTGGAACTCAAACACTTGAGTACCAGATTCTACAACCATCTGGCACTGATTTTTATTCAGTGCCTCAGACTTGGCTACTTCCCCTCGTGTTGGAAGTCAGCTAAAGTCATACCCATCCGGAAACCTGGGAAGGATCCGTCCTCTCCTTCAAGTTATCAACCAATCAGCCTTCTCTCAGGGTTATCAAAACTGTTCGAAAGAGCCCTGTACCACCGGCTCCTAACATCTACCGATGAAAACAACTTGTTACTCGAGGAACAGTTTGGTTTTCGGAAAGGTCGTTCGACCGCCCACCAGCTGACTCGAGTAACAAAAATTCTCAGACGGAACAAGTCTGTTTCGAAAACATCTGCCATGGCGTTGTTGGACGTTGAAAAAGTGTTCGACAATGTAGCAGTACGGTCTTCCAATCTTCTTAGTGAAGATCATAAACAACTATCTATCAGACAGGACGTTCCGAGTCTCTTTGAATGGCTTCACATCCGATGCTTTCAACATCGGTGCCGGGGTTCCACAAAGAAGCATCCTTGGCCCCATCCTATTCAACCTGTTCTCCTCCGATATGCCGGCTCTCCCTGATGGTGGATCGTTGTCTCTGTTCGCAGATGACACATCCATCGTCTACAAGGGTAGGGTCATCGGAGCTCTGAATGCAAAACTTCGGAGAGGCCTGGACGTCCTGTCTGTATACGTCAACAGCTGGAAGATCCGTATCAACGCGACAAAGACCCAGGTTATTATCTTTGCACACTCTAAATCTCCCAGACTTGATCCGTCGGAGAATAACAAGATCTGCCTGAACGGCACAGTGGTGGAATGGTCCAAAGAGGTCGTGTACCTCGGGCTAACACTAGTCAGCAAGCTTCTTTTTAGGGAGCACGTTGACAAATCGAAAACCAAGTGCAACATCTTGATAAGATCGTTGTATCCACTTATCAACAGGAAGTCAACCCTGTCCCTGAAAAATAAGCTTGCTGTCTACAAACAAATCATCTTTCCTGTAATCGAGTATGGTATGCCAATCTGGGAGAGTTGCACAAAATGCCATCACCTTAAACTCCAAAGGATCCAGAACAAGATCCTTAGGATGGTCCTAAATAGGCCCCCGCGGACTAGAAATTTTGAGATCCACCTTCTGGCTGGAATTCAGACATTAGAAGAACGGAGAGTATTCATCCTGGAAAGATTCAGAGACACCTGTCTGAGATCAAATCATCAGATCATACGTGAACTAGCACGTAATGTTAAGTTATACTCGTAGTTAGGTAGGTTATCACTTTTTTCAATTCAAATAAAACACATCCCCAAAGGGATATTCTGTAAACTAGTTGAAAAACGCAAATATTAATTTCGAATATCAAATTAAACAAAGATGAAGAGCCAGATAGGCTAATCAATTAATATGATAAATCAATGTACTACCACAATCAACATAAATAAACATAATTTTACTACTTTTACTACCACGCAACTTCGAAGTTGTAGCACTGCAGGAACTTTGCTGGACGGGACAAAAGGTATGGAAAAGCGGGCATCGAGCGGCTACTTTCTACCAGAGCTGTGGCACCACCAAAGAGCTGGGTAAGATGCGCCAACGCGTGATTGGTTGACAGCCGATCAACACGAGGATGTGCAAGTTTAGGATTAATGGCCGTTTCTTCAACTACAGTATCATCAACGTGCACTGCCCACACGAAGGAAGACCCGACGATGAGAAAGAAGCGTTCTATACGCAGCTGGAGCAGTTGTACGACACCTGTTCGCAACGGGACGTCAAAATCATCATCAAACGAAGGTGGCACGGCAACAGACCTTGGAGCACGCGCAGAAGACGACATGCTACCGGCCCTTGATCTTCAAGAAGCTGAGGCGGAGATCGGTCGGCTGAAGAACAACAAAGCAACTGGTGTAGATCAACTACCATACGGTGGTTGCTATTAAAATACGCTGCACTGGGTAATTGCCAAGATGGGTGGATGAAAGGTGTCGTATGCCCAATCTACAAAAAGGGCGACAAGTTGAATTGCTGCAACTACAGCTCGATCACACTGCTGAGCGCCGCCTACAAGGTACTCTCCCAAATTCTATGCTGCCGCCTGTCACCATTTGCAAGAGAGTTCGTGGGGCAATACCAGGCAGGATTCATGGGTGCCCGCGCTACCACGGACCAAATTTTCGCGATTCGGCAGGTTCTGCAGAAATGCCGCGAATACAACGTGCCCACACATCATTTGTTCATCGATTTCAAATCCGCATACGACACAATCGATCGAGATCAGCATGAGTACGGATTTCCGGATAAACTGACGTGATTGGTCAAGGCGACGGCGGCGTTGTTCGAGTATCGGGAACACTCTCGAGTCCCTTTGAATCTCGAAGGGGGTTACGGCAAGGTGATGGACTTTCGTGCCTGCTGTTCAACATCGCGTTAGAAGGTGTGATCAGAAGAGCTGGGATAGACACGAGTGGCACGATCTTCAGGAAGTCCATCCAGCTCCTTGGCTTCGCCGATGACATTGACATTATGGCATGGAACTTTGAGATGATGGCGGAAACGTACATCAGACTGAAGGCTGAAGTTAGGCGGATTGGACTTGCCATCAACGAATCAAAGACAAAATACATGAAAGGAATAGGTTCTAGGGCAGACAATGTTAGCCTCCCACCCCGAGTTTAGATTGACGGTGACGAAATCGAGGTGGTCGATGAGTTCGTGTATTTGGGCTCACTGGTGACCGCCGAAAATGATACCAGCATAGAAATTCAAAGACGCATTATGGCAGGGAATCGTGCCTACTTTGGACTCAGGAGGACGCTCCGGTCGAATAAAATTCGCCGCCGCACGAAGTTGACTGTCTACAATACGCTGATTGGACCGGTGGTCCTCTACGGCCATGAGACCTGGACTATGCTATGGTGTATTCGAACGGAAGGTGTTGCGTACCATCTACGGTGGAGTGTAGATGGATGACGGAACGTGGAGGAGGCGAATGAACCACGAATTGCAGCAGCTGCTGGGAGAACCGTCCACATTGCAAAAATTGAGCGACTACAGTGGGCTGGGCATGCCGGACGACGACCCAGTGAAAATGGTTCTCGAAAGCAACCCAACAGGAACAAGAAGAAGAGGCGCGCAGCGGGCAAGGTGGATCGACCAAGTAGAAGGCGACCTGCGGATCCTTCGCAGACTACGAAGCTGGCGAAGTGTGGCCATGGATCGAGTAGAGTGGAGACGACTTCTTCGGACAGCAGAGGAAACCAAGGCCTTAGCCTGATTGGCAAGGTAAGTAAGTCGTGTGGAGGTCACAATCATAACGGTCGGGCAGTTATCCGACATAAGCTGGTCCTTCGAACCAGGATGTCTTTCCTTACGTTGTGTATTTGTTAACGATGGAAATTTACAGAAAGGGTGAACTTTCAGGAGCACGAATAGAACAATCGCAATTTTACCCACGAGGGTAAAATAGAATCGATTCGCCAGTTTGCGTGCTTTCACTCAACATGATGTTTTAGTTATTTGAATCACTTCAAGAAAATTAGTAGTTTTTTCCGTTTTCCAAAAATTTTCCCATCAATTTGGCTCAGTTGTTGAGGACCTAAGTACACATCGAAAGAACAGTGGGGAGCAGCGGGTTGTGATCCACCGTAAAAGATTGAGAACCGCTGATTTAGGTAATTGTTATGCTTAGAATGGATCTACGAGATTTTAATGAAAATATTCAGCTGAGGGGCCTAAGATGGCCTAGTTAGCTAAGGCATGGTATCCGAAGGTGGGTTCGATTCCCGGTCTGGGTTGTAAATGTTCCCAAGGCATAGAGTACTCTTTTGCTTGCAACACATTAAGCTCTCAATTAATAAGAATTCCTTCATAGAACACAAAATTGAGAGTAGGTGAAAACTCGATCTAGACCGTGAAAGCTAGTCAGAAGAAGAAACCATCTAACAATGTAACCCTGACTGATCATTTGATTCGTATTAATTGTTAAACCAATTATTTTTCGGCATGAGAAAATCGTGCCTGAGTGGTGTGATTTAATTCAATTCAATATCAAAACAATGATATCACTTACAGGAGTGTCGCCATCCATCCATCTTCCAGTTTCCACCAAACCCAAGCATATACGTCACGTTTTGTTATTTAGAAGCAATCATACTAGTTGATCGTAATTCTAATAACGAGAAAAATGCAAACTGCTAGATGTACTGCCAACAGACAAGAAGAGACAATCCGTTGTGGGTGAATAAAAAATGATCGTGTTGTTGTGTGACTAGTTGGCGCTAGCTAACATAAAAGTTAATGTATCAACAAAAATCAAGTGGCGCCTACGACGGATAATCGATAGATTTTGTTTTCTCAGGGCCCGTCCTTAGGTTCACATGTATGGACCGTTTCGTTTAACTCGTGCCAGACCAATGTGTCCGCGGTGTACATTTCAATCAAATGCTATTTGGTTAGCTCACTGACTGGATCGGTTTTAAAAAATGCAGCGAAAAATGGGTAGTTTCAAAACCGTGTAAAACAAAGCACGATACACGAAGGTACTACACTGCAAGCAAATCTGAGCAGTTCGAACAACATACCTACATACATGAACTTGGGTACCGCGGCAGGTGGGAGGTTGGCAGTTTTGGAGGCATCGAGCTCGTGTGCAGCGCGCGTAGAGTTCGAAAAGTCATCACGCGATCACGAGGCAATTGGCACGGGGTGAAGTCAACCGGATCGATGCATGCACCCAGAGGAGCGGTTATCTCGAGACTGTAACCCTGACCGCCGAGCGCAGAGATGATTCAGTTTCCCAAGCCAGCAAAAAACAGAACAATCCTCTCGGTATAAACAAAAAAGTCGTGACTCTTCTTGACAAATAATTTCTTTCGGCGCGCTTCATTCCGATCAACCACCTCGCTGTCCAATTCTTCTCTTTCTCATATCCATGCATGTCGAGTTGTTCTACTATGCACAAGGGACATCGTAGAACACGCATGGATGAAGCCCAGCTGCAAGCTCAACGATCGTGAACACGTCCAAGGCCTGACTCCGCCGCTGAGAACACGACTCAAAGGGTACATATGCACCATCAGAACAACTTTCGCACATGCTTTACGTTTGTCTTACATGAGTGGATTGTTTAATTTGAGTAAACAGATCGATCTTCCCCCCCCCACCCCCCTCCACACTTTGTCCGCAGGAATCTCGCACAATCGAACACTTACAAATTTATAACGACTTTTTATCCCTCCAGGTTTCCGTGGCAAAGTCGTTGTTGCTGCATTGTGGTTGCTCATCAAACAAACCATCTTCCGTGTGGCAGCTCATGAACACGATCACGTTCTGTTGCGACTGAGCTGAACCTCCAACCCGGTGGTGGATCGCGCTATGACATATGACTGCTTGTAACTGAGGGTAATTTCGACTTCAGACGCTTGTTAGCAATGTGTGCCATATAGTTGTCAGGAGAGGCATGTTCTTTGCCGTGTAATGTATGTACGATGGGAATTTGAATTTCTCTGAACATTGCACGTGTTGTACTCTGAGATCAGGAAGAGCTCAACATCCGATTTTGGTATGTAATTCAGATCCCCCTTCGTACCTCCAACACAACTCACACAACAACCGTTCGAACCGTATGAACATATTAAATCTCTATTAGCCAAAATATAGGCCTGCACCCTCCGGGGGGAGCGTTTAGTGATAACGTGTAAAATCGTATTTCCACATTCTTTCCCGGCACCCATCGGATTAATTTCATTTCCTGCAATTTCCCGAAAATGAAAGAGTACGGAAACAATTTTCGAAAATAAACGCTTATCGAACAGGGAAAATGTTGTACCGGGCCACGACGATGGCTTCACGCCTCGGATCTTGGCTCCTCGGGTGTAACATTAGTTGGTGGGTAAAGCGTTTACAATAGTCTACGGCAGCGATGCTCAGTGCGCGAAAATTATCAGATCGAACTTCTTAATTAACCTTATCCACCTTCTGGAAGCGTTTCAGTTTCGCATCTCTCTTTCGACCACTTGAGCTTTGCTCCCGGTATCGTGGTGCTGGCTGGATCGACTGGGCTGGTCGGTCGGTGGCTCAGAGGTGGAACTGACCTTTACCTTGAGCCGATTAGAAGGTATGAAAGTTTTGCATCTTAGCAATGCGAATCTCCGGTCCGGTGGCAAGGCGAGCGGCGAAACATTGTAATAGAAACGGAAAATCTAACGTCGTTGCGTGAAGGGAGTGCTCATCAATATGGTGCGACCAGGCTTTCTTGTAACTGTGTGGGGCCTAAGGTGTTGCGATATGATAACTTGAAATAAGCGAAACAAAACGAAATATAAATCGCGTAAAATCGGAGTTGAGTGTCATAGTCTTTACTCATAGTTACTCCATGAGGAACCAGCTCTGGAAACTATTATTTTCAGATCAAAACTAAGTGAGCGTAAACAGTTCGATGTACATGCGTTCCTCTGATCAAAGTTGCGCATGATGACACACAAGGGAATTGTTGGACGCCCATACAGAGCTTCTTGGAAAGCTTAGAGCTCGTCTTGGAAGCTTCAAGAACATTAAGGCGATTCGATAAGCTTCAGCAAAATTTCAAAAAGCTCTGAGAACTTCTGGGATATTCTGAGAATTTCCAGGAAGTCTGTAAAACTTCAAAGATGTCCAGAGAATTTTCGGAAAATTGTAAAACTTAAATAAATTTACTGGGAAACTGGATTTTAAAAATCTTCAGTGAAGCTTAAAGATTTTAGAACTATTCAAATATCTTTAGGAATATTCCGAAAGTTTTTGGATGTGTCGAGTTTTTGGATGTTTAATAATCTGTTAGTCCTGTAAGTGGTAACAACCAATTTCATTACTTCATTATGATGGCTACCAAGCCTTTGGGAATTTTCCTTATCAGAGAGTTTTATACATTTTTTTCCTTTAATTAAATTACAACAGTTTACTTAAATCTTTGGTTTTCAATCGTTAGGTACACACTTAGAAATACTTAATTTAAGACATGACGGAATCCACCTTTGACATGCAGGATGAGACGTAAACAAACATGTCATGTAAAATTAAGTGCTCCGAGACTGAAAAGTTTGTTACTCTACGAAAAGTACGTTTGATTGAGCTGAGTTTCTCGTTTTTTATCACTCAATTTTATGTCAAAATTAATGCTCGTATATGTCAGTCGCAGAGCACGTAAATTTACATGAATTTTTCTAAGTGTGTAGATTCCAGTTCTACACATTGTAGTTGTAATTTTATACCTATGATCTTGACATTTTTACTTAGGGGATGAGTACTTAAGGGGGTTAGATTTTGATAAGTTCTTTTTTGGGAATGACACTGATGAAGACTGCACATTGTAGTCAAAATGCGTGTCTGTCCTGGATACCAAAATTAATTAAATGGAAGATAACCTTTTCTGCTGTTTAAAAAAAAATCAGGACCGTTCCAAAAATTTCAGGCGAAGTTTGATAACCTGTAAGATGTTCAGAAAATTTAAGGAAGTCCAGATTTTTTGGTCATTTCCATTTATTTCGGAGCTTCAGAGAAGCACTTCAAGAGAGTTGGTAAGCTCCGAGAACAACAAAGAAGTTCAGAGAACCAGGCTAGTTCAATTATCATCAATGGAACTACAGGACTTTCAAAGAAATTTCGAGCAATTCAGGAAATTTCAGAAATCTTTAGCAAAATTCCGAAAGTTTTAGGAAAATTTGGGAACATTTAAAAAAAGTCCAATCATGGTAGTTGTTCACGCACATAAGAGCGATGGTAATCGCCGGTGTCTCACGCACTTAGTTCCAACACTCAGTGATATCGTCACTATAAAGCACCTTTAATCGCGGTTAGAGATAACACTTTATTTTCATATTAATACACGTTTATTTGCCGTCGGCCTATCGCGGGGATGCTTTATTTACTACTAACTACTCTGCCTGATCATCTGTTCTGTCTGCATGTAGTATGAATTTCTTCTTCTTCTTCTTTCCTTTATTTAACTTCAGTGTCTCTGTTCCGCAATCTAGTGCCAATCACCGACGGACATCGATTGCTATCCATTGATGGCAACCGAATGTGCAGGAAGGCAGCTTCCACACCTGCGTAGAATATCGCACCCATTCTCAACACACATGGGCCGGGACCAACGGCTTTACTTCCCTTCCGAAGGAAGACGTGTCCAGAGATTTTTATGCCTCAGAAAAATCCCACCGACCTCGGCTGGGATTGAACCCAGGCCCATTGGGGTGAGAAAGCAGTCACGCTTACCACTACACCACCGGCGCCGGCATGTAGTAGGAACGATACACGACCACCGTTCAACCGTACGCTAAAGCCTTTCCTATTCACTCTACACAGCTGGTTGTATGGTGCACAATAGCGTACGGGAGAGAAAATTGAGAGTGAGTGATCACGTATTAGGGTGGCTCTCGCAACATAAATGCAAGTTATCATTATACGTTTGGCGCGATCAGTAGTTTCGGCAACTTTAGAAAAATTGCGAGAACTTCAGCCAAGCATAGAATAGCCTTTAAGGTAATTCCATGTAGCGTCATTCAACTCTGCACACCTTAATCTGTGCCGAGAGCTTTAGCTGTACACGACGTTAGGCATACGGTCGTTAGGCATACGGACGTTAGGCATACGAACGTTAGGCATAATGCACGATAGGCAGAATGGACGTTGAGCATAAAGGACGTTAGGCATAATGTACGTTAGGCATAATGTACGTTAGGCATAAACTACCCGATGAATTCCAGAAGGATGATAATGGGGACCATCTATTTATTGGTGACTTCGGTGACAATAATGAAAGAGCCTTAATTTTTGGAACTCACGAAAACTTGCGACGACTTGGACAGACAAAGTATTAGGTTACATATGGTACCTTTGCCACAGTTCCTTGTTTGTTTCGGCCACTCGTCACTGTTCATGGAAGTATCGCTCCCGCACATCAGCAGACGGTTCCGCTAGTTTTCATTATGATGACAACTTAAACAGAATCGTTGTATCGAAAAGTATGGCAGGAAATCCTGGAAGTAGCAGGTATGATTTTTTTTTATTGAATGAAAAACCACAGAATTCACCATTCTTCATTTCATGAGCTGTTCTTTGGCATCATATTTTATTCAACCTTAGCTGTTTTTTTTGTTATCGAATGAAAAATCACATAATTCAATATTCATTATTACATGAGCTATTCTTTGAGGAAAACCTTTTCTTCTTTGCCAATTGCAATATGTGTGTAGGAATATATTACAACAAATTTGTGATTTTTTTATTTCTAGATGCGATTGATTTCAAGATATAGTTCAAAACTGAGTTTTCATTGCCAGATTACTTAACAGTTATCGCTACTAATCTTTGATCTAAGTCAATATGTAGCTACGTCACTTATGGCATGATAAATAATGGATTCCAAACTGTGCCTATTAAATAAACTATGTTTGTTTACCTTGTATCATTTTGTTATATTTTTATTCAACGCTTAGCCTAATTTAAGTATTGTTTACCATGCTCGAAACAAGTTTCTAAAGTTGCACAGCAGCAAGATATTTTATTCCTAACGTCCATTATCCCTAACGTATATTATGCCTAATGTCCATTATGCCTAATGACCTTATGCCTAACGTCCATTATGCCTAACGTCCGTATGCGTAACGACCGTATGCCTAACGTTTTTATACCTAATGGGGTACACTCGTGCCTACGCTGTGCTGAGTGAGCCGAAATATGTCATTCAAGGCGTCAATACCCCATGAGTCTGGCAACCCTGAATTTATAATGACTGTTGTACTTGTTTCTGTTTACACTGGTTTCTGGGTGGAAAATACTCAGAAAAATTTAATTTTATGTGTTAATTTTCTGACTGTATGTAACTGATTAATTGGAGTTTCGGCTATGTAGTCTAGCGAGTTCAGACCACAGTTTTTGTTTAACTGCCAACCATTTTGGCTGGTTTTTGGAAGCCTTTCTCAGGGGGAATTTAATTACGGTAGAATTAATTTCCCCGAGAAAGTCTGCAAAAAGGGGCCAAAACGTTGGACAGTTAAAAACTACGGTTTGAACTTGCCAAACTGCATAGCTGAAACTCCAATTGTTTTATTTTATTTAATGGTGATGTAAGTACTATATTCCTTTAGAACTATGAATTTAATTGGAACAATGCTTTTTGTCTTCGATTTTGCAAGGCCTTCCAAATGCTATGATAACATTCTCGCGAACCTTGCCGATTGTCTGGAAGACTGCGATGGCAATGCTTCTGTCCTGAAGCTAATCAAACAAAAATCAGGCACTGGCGAATGGCCTAGATTGACTATTCAATCCCTCGGATATAATTGAACTTAACTCAGCAACACAAAGGCTTTCGGGGATATGGCGTTCGGTGAAATGGGTGGGCTCTTCTCCCCACTCATTGGGACATCTTCCTGTTTGGGGGCTTGTCTTTTTAACCAATTGGCTGATCAAGTTGCTGGAAGGATATTATTTATTGTTCCGTAGATGCGTATAAAGGGTGATACGGTCAAAATTTGGTCAAGGGAAAACGCGTGTAAATCGGTGAAATCGTTTATTTAAAAAATCAAATTAAATTTCTTTTTCAAGTTCAATTAGTATAAAATTCAGGAAAAATATTCAGTTAGACTTCCGCTTCTCCAAATCCGAATTGCCGGGCCTTACGCTTGACCCCTGCCATCAGATTGTGTACAGCCACCTTGTCCACCTTCTTCGCCGCAGAAAGCCAGTTTGCCTTGAACTGCTGCTCGCCCTTAGCAGTTTTTTTGGTCTTCTTTAGGTTCCGCTTGACAATAGCCCAGTATTTCTCAATTGGGCGGAGCTCTGGCGTGTTGGGAGGGTTCTTGTCCTTGGTAACCACCTGCACGTTGTTGGCGGCGTACCACTCCATGGCCTTTTTACCGTAATGGCAAGATGCCAAATCCGGCCAAAACAGTACGGAACAACCGTGTTTCTTCAGGAAAGGCAGCAGACGTTTATTCAAACACTCTTTCACGTAAATTTCTTGGTTGACAGTCCCGGAAGCTATGAAAATGCTGCTTTTCAAGCCACAGGTACAGATGGCTTGCCAAACCAGATATGTCTTTGCGAACTTTGACAGTTTCATGTGCTTGAAAACATCTGCTACCTTTCCCCTTCCTTTTGCCGTATAAAACTCCTGTCCCGGAAGCTGCTTGTAGTCGGCTTTGACGTAGGTTTCGTCGTCCATTACCACGCAGTCAAACTTCGTCAGCATCGTCGTGTACAGCCTCCGGGATCGCGCTTTGGCCGTCGTATTTTGTTTATCATCGCGATTTGGAGTCACTACCTTCTTGTAAGTCGATAGTCCGGCTCGTTTTTTGGCTCGATGCACGGTTGTAGACGATACACCCAGCTTCTTTGCGGCATCTCGGAGAGAGAGGTTAGGGTTTCGCTTGAAACTACCGGCAACTCTCTTTGTCGTCTCAGCGGCTTCCGGTTTTCAATTTCCCCCCGATCCAGACTTCCTGGCTGTCGACAAACGTTCTTTAATTACATTTGTAACGGTTGATTTGGCAACTTTTAGCGATTTTGCCAACTTTGCGTGCGAGATACTCGGATTTTCGCGATGCGCGAGCAAAATTTTGATACGCTGCTCTTCTTGCTTGGACGGCATTTTGACAACTGAGGAGTGAATTCCAAAATCAAAATAGGAGCAACATTCTACACACACACACCTTCAAAATGAGGGGTGTTCAGGTTTTTTAAATGCAAAATTGAAAGAAATACGTCAAGTTGATATTGACCAAATTTTGACCGTATCACCCTTTAGGCGACTTTGACTATCGATCTACCCAACCCTTCATACAGTGACATGTTGAGGACAATCAGAGGTTATTAAGCTTGATCAAGACAAACAGAGAAGAGCACGCATTGCTGTCGGACTCAGTTTCGGTGCTACAATGGGTGGTAAATCACTATCATGCATCATGGCGTTCGTTGAAATGGAATTCGGCCAAATTTTCCATAGGAATTTTTTTTTCGCCCCTCCCTAGCTCGAAACCTGGCCACGCTCTTGCATACTCTTATATCCTACTTGGAAGCATTTGTGATGCTAGACGAAAAGAGCCGGCGGGGAAGAATCGGAAGAATACGAATTTATTCGTGGCACAGTACAATCCATCCAGCGCGTAGCCATCTCAATAGGAATCATATTGCCTCCACCTTGTCCGTCCGTCAAATGTCTTGAATATTATGCTGTATTTTCCCTGCAATAGAATCGGCAGCGTTATAGATAACGATAGAAGATCTCCTGCAGAAGAATCCCAAATGTTTGATATAATACTGCTTGTGTCATACTTGCCAACGTGTGCCCACGTACCGAAAAGTGTGCCGTGCTGTGTTTTGGCACAGTGTGCAGAGTTGATTACCCCTTCGTAGCGTCCCTTTTTGTGTTACGCTTCGCAATTTCACATGCAAAAATAATAAGGTTTCTGTGAATGTACGTAGCTGAAACTAATACTTGTTGTTTGCTGCGGAACCTTGTAGATCTTTACTTGTGTGCTCTTGAAATTGCGAGGTGTGATGGAAAAATGGACTCTTCAAGGAAACACCTTAAAGTATGGCCATCTCGTAAAACTAATGATGAATGCTCTGTGTAGATCAAAAATTTCAGAGAATCTTCTTTTACTCCTTAGCAAGATGAATATAGGTCTAAGGGGTTGTCCATTATTTATGTCACACATTTTGGGGGGAAGGGGGGTATTTTTGAAAACTGTGACGAACCATACAAAAAAAATTAAGGTCCATACAAAAAATGTGACAAAGAGGGGAGGGGGGGTTGAAAATGGGCCGAATTCGCGTGACATAATTAATGGAACATCCCTAAAGGGGGTTGTGCTTAATCATTTTGAGACCACCCGTAGATTTACGGCGGCTGACATGCTGTGGACAAAAGATCAATACATCATAAGATTATCGATCGTGAACTTCAATGATTTCAAGAAAGACTTTGGAAGAGTTAACATACACAGTAAGGATTCCTTCCGTACGGAGTTGTCCTTTTTACTGCGTATTATTATATTAAATCAAATGCATCCACAGCAGTATATTGAGAACATTCTAACGATTAAATTTGCGAATGGACGATACGACAAGAGATATTCTGACTCAGTCAGCAGGATCCAACCCAAGTAACATTGCCAGCTTTATAGAGGTTTTATTGCATTCTAAAAGCCTAAATCAAGGTCTACATAACCCTCATAAAACCAAAATTGTTACTTGGGAAGGGAATGGTCACTCCGTACAGTGTGCCAAAACGCAACATGGGCACATCTGGGTAAGCTCATTGGCACTGTTTGGCACTCATGGTGAGAAATTTTCACAATCTTCAAAGCTATCGGCAACACTGTGTCAAGAACAGAATTAAATTTAATCATTGTTGTTGATACACACATTATTGGGAACCGCAACCGTGGAGTCCCGCAATGGATTCCAGGAAGTTCCAGGAAGTCACCTCAGAACCAGCACCGGGAATTTCCGATGCCCAGGAAGCGAAAGAGGATTCGATTACAATGCTAAATAATGCCTGGAGCAGTTTGCACATCTTATTCCAACTGTGTTGATATCATGTTTGTTCTAGGTACGTGTGTAAAGGCCCAACGCTGATGGTTTATTACAGTATTTAAAGGTAATAAATTACTAGGCTTCTGCTATAAGCAATTAGTTATTTTGCATTCGGTAGCCTAATTAAAAAAAAAATGCTTCTGTAGTAGATTGATCGAGCTTCTTCTAATTGTTCTTCCAAACTTCCTCAGGAATTTTGCTCTCATAGTCGGCTGCTTCCATGCAACTCTCCAACGTGTCCTTGGTGTCATCGCTACTGCACAGGATGAACGCTTCCGTCTTCATCTTGTTCGACAAGTTGTAACCTTTGGACCGAAAGACACATTTTAATTCATTTGGGTTGACCTTGGCCACACGTTGCACAAAGTCAAAGTCTTTCTCGAAATGCTCGTTGTGACAGGTGCATGATTCCAGTTCCGGGTAAGGTGCCACGCTAATACTGGCTACCTACTCCACACGACAACCGTTAGTACAGTTCCTCAATGATAAAAGGCATGCAGGACGATAGAAGCTTCAGATCAAGGTTCAAATAAGTGTAGAACGTTTATCTACGACCTTAGCTCCCTCGGATCTGGACTGGAACACCAGCTTCAAGCACTCCAGATAGAGATCGCACAGATAGTACAGCCAAACGTCGTGGCACGCGCTGGTGGTTTGGGAAAATTCGTACTTCTCGAAGCCGTTGTTGGACATGTGGATGCAGTTGGTCAGCTGGGACAGGATCCAGCGGTCGATGTTGCTCTCGGAACCACTCTGTAGAGTGTTGATAAAAGTATTTTATAAACTTCAAAGTGGAGCGTGACAACCCAACCATGCAATGCAGCACGTCGTGCTGCTTCTCGTCGGTAAAGTACATCAGCGCAAACTTAGTCGCGATCCTCAGATTGTTGTAGAAGAACCGATAGCCTTGGATGCACATAATGTCCAAGTTTATGCCCCATTCCTGGGTGTCGCATCCGTTCCGCACTTCAGAGTACCGTTTGGGGAGCCTTGCTTTTGGCCTGACTAGGCTTCCTCGATCTTTCTCGGGTCCATGTTGGGATCCTGTATAGGTGCAGGTGCAGGTCCTTCAACGACAATCACATCCATCGGATCGAATCTCGATGGTTTTTTTTTTTACTTGTTGTTTCAGCAAGCAAAACAAAAAATACGAGCTGTCAAAGTACCGGGATGCCAAACATGTAATTAATCACCAACATGCAATGTCACCCCGATGACTGCCATTGCCAGCACAGCACGGCACACTTGAGGCACACTGAGAAAAAGGTTGGCACAAAATCAGTGTGAAGAGTTACCACTAGACTGATGCAAAATTTGAAATTTTCGCTCCATAGCGTTCAAACAGTTTAAAATCGGGTTCTGATTAGCGTCCGAAAGTTTAAACTCATTTGATAAGAAGCTGACTTGGCACAAACCATTTGAAGTTTATATGGAAATTACTATGGGAAAACCAAACTTTTTGTTCATTGTCTTCTAGCCTTTTTCCATATTGTACTGTTAAAAAGTCCTATTGCTATTCTCATGCGAATTTTTATCAGCTACAACTTTGCACAAAATCGTTTTTCAGCCAAACGTCAATTTAAATAGTTATTAATTGTTTAAGAGATTTATAATCTTATGGCAAGTTTAAGCAACTGTATTGTGGGCAACACTGTTTTCTGCAGTGTGACATAGTAGCCATGATTTATGTCCTCTATTCTACCCGCCATAAACACCAATGTTGCCTGCTGAACAGTTGATTGAACATAATCATAAGACATCAGTAACTTGAATCATTAATAATTTGTGTTCCTTACATTTGATCGAAAAGTGGCCTTGAACAAACTTGTAGCTGAGAAAATTTTCAACTAGTGCAGTTATCATTTTCTTAAATAGAGTGAACTGGTGAATTTTGAGATAGATATGAACCGAAATTATGATTTCCCCATAGTGATTTCCATATAAACTTCAAATGGTTTGTGCCAAGTCAGCTTCTTATCAAATGAGTTTAAACTTTCGGACGCTAATCTGGACCCGATTTGGAGCACTATGGAGCAAAAATTTCAAATTTTGCATCAGTCTAGTGACCACCCCTTGGCAGGATCGTTATTTTAACTACAAAATATGGTAGCAGCTATCAACTTGATGAATGAACACTTCCAGTGACAGAAAGTGCCATCATTGTTATCTGCGTTGCTTTGAGTTTATTTTTAGGCAATAAGACGTACTTTTGACGTAGGACTCTGTCTGTGATTTCTATATGGGGGTACACTTTGTAAAAACCGAAAATGGAACATGTAACAAAATTATGAAAGATTTTAAACATTAATAACTCAGCTGCCCCTGGACCAATTTCAATAGTTTTATCACCAATTGATTTGAAATATTTCTACGCGTCAATAGAAATTCCGATTGATGATTTTCATCAAGAAACTTTTGAAAAAGTGGTAATGTTAAACATTGTCCAATGTACAAATAAAAAGTGATATATTATAACTGTTTTTTCATGAAATAAACGTTCTTCCCAAACTCAGTCGTTATAATCGAGTACCACTTGGTTGCACATCATTGTGCTTTAACCTGAAAAGATATAACCAACTACCTTGGTCTCACCCTCGATACCAAATTGCTATTCCGATCCCATGTGGACAAGACATCCACCAAGTGTAACATCTTGATCAGGTCGCTCTACCCTCTGATAAACAGGAATTCCACCCTGTCCCTCAAAAAATAAGCTTGCTGTCCACAAGCTGATCATTCTGCCGGCTATTGAGTATGGTATGCCAATCTGGGAGTGTTGTGCTAAGTGCCACCACCTAACGCTTCAGAGGATCCGAAACAAGATCCTCAGAATGATCCTTAACAGTCCACCGAGAACTCGTAACACCACCAGCCGGTCTTCAAACTCTCAAGAAGCGAAAAACTTCCACGCTGGAAAGGTTCAGAGTCGCTTCACATTTGTTCCGTCCACTAGCGGTCCTACGTCAAGCTTCCGTTCGTACTCCTAGACACTTCATCATTGCTGCATAGCATTGAATTTTAAAATCATGTTATTTTGTCATTGCTTTATTTCAAAATCATAACATTGCTTCTTATCATTTGATTATAATTACTCTAATAATAAACAGTTTGAAATCTGAACTCTAATCTGGTGATTTAATATGAATTTCCGTTTCTCTTAATATACTTCTACTTCCCGAAATGGCTCGTACAGTTTCTTTAGATCATATAAATCTTGTATCCTGTTTCAATAATACGTGCACTGAAATCGATTCATTAATGATTGATTTAGTAAAAAATAATGTGAGTCAGTTATGCTTAGAATTTCAACATGGGACAATTTGACTTGATAACATGATTTTCTATTTTTATTCGAAAGTTTTCCTAAAAAAGCACTGTTTTATGAACAAACGTGAAAAACTTCCAAAAGTAACATGCGTAGAATGACAGATTAGTTGTGTTGAGAAGCTTTGATATTTTCAGGGAAGTTCTAAATATTGACTTGTTTTCCGTGCTGAGCACCAATGCTATCGACGCCAGGGAGGCAGTTTCCACACCTGGACCTTACCTATCGACCCATCAACTCATGAACCGGGGACCAACGGATTTACTTTCCTTCCGAAGGAAGGCGTGATCAGAGATGGTATGCCTCAGAACATCCCGGCTGTGCCGACTGGGATTGAACCCAGGCCTGCTGTGGTGAGAGGTAATCACGCTTACCACTACACTACCGGTGCCGTTATGTTCTCAATGTTCACTCATAGCGATGGAAAGTTATTGATTCATGCGTAATTTATGATGATATCGAGGTTTTAACCTCTGGGATCGATACTATTCAAAATAATAATTCTGCAAAAATTAATTTGATTTTTTTGCTTTTAATTACCTTTTAGCAAACACGTATTCGTCGATGTAAATTTATCTTACATCTAGATAGAGTTGGAATTAGGGCGTAACAGCATTTGCAGATTCTCTCGATAGTTTCTCGAAAGTCATGAATCGCCCTGGCAAATCGATATCACCATCGAGTAGACGAAGACTTCCCCTACTAGATGGATATGTTGGTTTTTGTAGGCGTGCCTTGAAAGTCATTGTTTACAAAAGCTGTTACGCCATAATTCCAGCCCTATCGAGACATATCCACATCACTAGTACGGATTGCGACGATAGAAGGTCGTGGTAGGCCGCGCTGCAAAGTAGATGTGTTTTGTTTTTGCAGCTTGTGATATTTTCAATCGCGTCTGGTGATTTCAAAAGTGTTTTAGTGTTCGTGAATCACATAAAAATCTAAAAAAAACTGAGTCCTACTCAGTGTTCGGAAAAAAACTCAAAAACTCAAATATCATGCATGAGTCTTATGCGCCTATGCGTTTTGCCTTTCAAAATTCAACGTCGCAAAAATCACCGATGAGTTTTCAGGTTCAAAAATTCAATGCTCTATATTTTGGCGTTATTCATTGTTATTACTATTGTTTGTGCATCAGGGGTTGGAAAATTAACACAACATGCAAAGCCATGATGTAAATTGACGTTTGAGTGGTTTTTATGAGTTTAAAGCTGTAATGATTTTTCAGCGTTGTGAGTGTGAGTGCGTAAATATGCATAAAAATCTCAAGCGTGAATTTTGTTTGCCGCATTCACACACGAGTTTATTCTCGCAGGGAAGCTCAATGAATGAGATTTGACAATGATTTTCCGAACACTGGTCCTACTCGAGGGAAACTTATTCCGAAAAATAAAGTTTTAATGTGCCCAGTTGTGTTTGTTGAGGAGAAAGCGTTATTGCTTGGAGGGAATCTTTCGGAACCGATTCGCCGGCAAAATGGACACCTCTTAAGTGCGTGGAAAACCGTGAAATACATTGAAGGTCGTGGTTTCTCTAATCTAATCTAATCTAATCTAACACCAACACAGCTAGTTCTTGAAAGCATCCTGGAAAATGATATATATATACCTGCATAATTTGTCTTGTCTATTGTATGTAAGTTTCATACCGAAGATGTGTCACACATATCAAAGCGGCCAGGCCTACTGTGCAGCATTTAAGGGGCAAGATGATTCAGAAAACCCCGGGCCTGTTTAAATTGAAGATTTAAACACGATGCTTCAGAATCCCATAAACCGTACGTTCCGATTTTGGTAATTATATGATTGGTTGGTCGTTGGAAGCTTCAAATCTAGAAAAGTAAGGTTATGCTCCATTTTCTTCTGACGGTTGGGGCATGAACACTAACTCTTGTCCTAGCATTTTATGACTAATGGCTATAGCGCCATTACTCGCTTTCTGAAAAGAGAAGAGGGAAAGGAAAAGGAGAAGGACTAAGGGAAAAGGATTATGTGAAATCTATGAACATAAACAATATTTTTGATTTGAAATATACAATATAGAACCCGAGTCTTGTCACTATTATCAAGTCATAAAAAGTAACAAGGACTCAAATGTGTTCTTTGATTACTGGAAAATTCAGATTCCCTAGTTTGAAGTTGTCACGACTAGGGTTCGGTGGCAGATCTTATACCAGTAGCGCACCACTAAAAGGTGATCTCCCAACTGGTTTGAAAAGATATATTTACAAAATGGAACGAACTCACCAAGATTAGCCAATTGAACCTGAAAGCTGCCTGACATGTGTTGATGTAGAAGTCCAAATTATAGACGAAGCTTGACGAAGCCCAGCATAAACTAGTCCGGTTTATGGTAGGTGCGCGGAATGTCTTCCTTCGATTTGAGATAAAGAAATGTACGGATGTAAATAGTCAATTTTTGATGTGCATTGTCAAGCCTTTTTTTTGTGGCCAATAGTCAGGTTCAACGCTGCGACTCAACTAATGATGGAACTAATGATGGGACAAATGATGGAACGCCTCGTGGAGGTTCTACTTGGCTTCGGAACAGCTTCTCAGCGGCAAATAATAGGGACATAGAAATTGTCTCCTGGGCCTGGTTATGGCCAGATCAGCAACCGATTAAATCGGAAAAAACAAACGTCAGGTTCGAACACACGCACAGTCTACTCTCCTTACATTGAGTGATGTGGTTTAGTGTCGAAAACTAAGATGATAAATGACTGTTGCTTCGGGTATTATGAATTTTCCAGGTATCCGGTTCCACCTTCAGTTGGCGTGGTGACTCTTCTTTTCCTTCAACCACTGAATATATAGTACGAATAAAAGCGTCTATTTGATGCTTTGCTGTACCTGTTGTGGACATTAGAACATGCTTTTCCTTAATCTTATTGAGGGCGACCTGCCCAAAAGTTATCCCTTTTAAAATACTGATATACTTAACATAAAGGTCACCATTACGGAGCATTAGGTTTGATCAAATTATTCGCAGTTCTATTCGTCCAACGCCCCCAGCTGGGTGAGGGGTAGAGGATGACACACACACATGGATGATTTTTGAAACAAACGCAATTCATCTACACTGACTTGAAGCTGTGTGATGGTAAATGATGAAAACAGACACTGATTGCAAGAACTGAAGAAGTTCCAAAGAACTATGAATAATTCCGAGTATTTCAGGAGTGGTTTTTTTTTTATAAATATTGCGAGGTCTTAAAGGAAGTTCCAGGTATATCTGGGTAGATGTTGGAACGTTAGTGAAGTTCCAAGAACTTCATGAACATTCAAGGAACTTCATCCTGAAGGAACGAAAATTTCAGACAAGCCTAGTTCAGTGAAGTGTGATCATTTGACCTTCGAAGAAGTTTAGAAAACTCCAGGAAATTTGCAGGAACATCTTTAAGGCATTTCCATTAACTTCTTAAAAATTGCGAGCAATTTTAAAATCAGGGAAGTCTAGAGCATTTTATTGAGCAGAGATCTTTAGGGCAGCGTCAATAGATACATATAAGCTTCAAAAACTTTAAAACTTTCAGAATGTTTAAAGATCTTGAAGTATTTCTATTTTTTTTTGATTTTCAGTCAATTGTATGCTCATTGAAAGGTAGTGGATTTAAGATGCACTGGGTGCACATTTGAAAAATTATTGAGTAACATGCCCTAAATCTACTAGTTGAATTTAAGAACTCCGGAATGTGGAATTTAGAATTGAGTCGTAAGGCTCAAACGCCATTAGGTATAAAGGAAATAGAAGCAAATATAAAAACAATCAAATCGGTTTATCTTACCTTGATAATGGGTCCAAATCTGGGTTGATGTAATTCAGATATCTCGAGTAATAGGTTAAATGAAATCCATTTTGCTGTGTTACATAGTCGCACCTTACTTCGAAAATTTCCAGCACTATAGTCATGCATTCCGCCATTTACAACATCGTTATCGTTACCGTCACCGTTAGAACATAAAAACTGATGGTTAGAACAACACTTTCTCTGGCTACGATCCCACCATCTCACATTGGTTGGGCTGCTGCAACACTTATGGCAACTAACTTCCAACTCGCACATACTTCCTCCTTTTGAAAGTTTACGGCGCGAATGGTATCGCATCGTACCGCCAGCAGCAACAAACACTTTACACGTAAATTGCACGAGTGGTATCCTACTTTCCATATTATGTTGTAGAAGGAAGAAACGAAGGAAGGTAGTAGTAGTAGTAGTAGGTGGTAAACGATATGAGCACCAAATTAATAATTTGAGGCTGCGAGGCTAGCTATTTTCGTGCTCGAGATTACTTTTACTCTATATTTTACGCTTTTCGCTGCTGGCTGCCCGTGGTGAGATATTCGATAATGGTTGGACCTGTTGTGTTGAGGATCGTAAGCATGTAAACTCTCTTGGAATGCTCAACTTTGGATGTAAATGTTTCCTCGACACAATGACGTGCAAATGCATCACTTAAAAAAAGAATGTTCATTCATTTAAAAGAAATCTATACTACCTCAATGAAAGCATTCCCTCTCCTGCTAGGTGTAATTATAAAATCGTAAACCACTTATCAGTAATTGCATGCATTTTCTTCCATTTCCTCCGCAGGTGAGACTTACCATCCCCACCGACGATGCAACGTGTGTTTCCGGAGCAAATTGAAGTGATATAGTTGTAAATGCATTATTTACACATTACTAGACTCCACCATTCAGTTCGCTCCATACACAGCCTTTGTCCCATACACAGTACGACCGACAACGATGTAACTGATGGAAAAGATAGTCAAAGAAGAAAAAACCGCCGAACGAAAGAAGTGGGTAAAGTTGTAAGTACCCTACGTTTATGTGTATGCACAGCACTGGCACACCATGCCACATCGCTTTAGGTTCAAGTCAAACCATTTGATCCCCCACCCGGTCGGGTGTCACCTATTGGGTGTGCGAACGTTGGGAAGAAGAGTACTATTAAAAAAAAAAGTCCTATTAGATCACTCTCTTTTAGCCCTTTCGACGACGGGTGAATGGCAGCTAAACTGCATTTAAAATGGAAAGAGTGACTAACAAGAAATGTGTTGAGCATCTAAATATTGGATGGCATTTGTGAGTTGCTCTCACACGATTTTTTCAAAAAGCATTCGATCAATCGATATTTGTATAAATTGACGAAAATAACCGAGTTTAATACCGTTTATAAAGGATGTAAATTCTTGAAAAAAAAATGCATTGTTTGGAAACAAATCAAGCTGAACATTGCATTAGGTCTTAAGTAACATTGCACAGTGGTCCAAAATGCAGATTTAGGAGGAATGATATGTTTTGAGCCTGAAATTGAAACCTTAGACTAAAAGTATCTCCTATAAAGTTGTTCCTTATAGTTAGGCCCTCATTGTTATGACAATGAATTCTAGGGTTATTAATTTATTTGAAGACACCTTTGCTGAGAAATTCGAAGTAAGAAAACTAGAGCAAAACAACTGTTTTTTTAGAGCCACCCTAACTCAATTCAAGAAAATAGCTTTAAATCGGCCAATTTAAGAGGTACAAAAAAGTTGTTTTCAACAAAGTTGCTTGAAATTAGCTCAGCTATAACTTTGTCGTATACCTTAAGTTATTCAAACAAAACAGTTAGTTTTTTTTATTTTAATGATAATAAGAACCACCCTCCCTTAGCTCAGTCGGTAAAGGCGCAGCTACAAAGCAAGACCATGCTGGAGGTGGCTGGGTTCGATTCCCGGTCCGGTCAAGGAATTTTTCGGGTAGGAAAATTTCTCGACTTCCCTGGGCATAGAAGTATGATTGGACTTGGCACACAATTATAACAATGCAAAAATGGTACAGGCATCGAAAGCTCTCAATTAATAACTGTTGAAGTGCATCTAGAACACTAAGTTGAGAGCACGCAATAAGATAATATGCGATATCCAATAAGCTTGAAATACGAAGAAGAACAAGAAGAAGAACCACCCTAGAATTCATTGTCATAAAAATGAGGGCCTAACTATAAGGAACAACTTTGTAGAAGATACTTTTAGTCTTAAGTTTCAATTTCAGGCTCAAAACATATCATTCCACCTAAATCTGTATTCTGGACCACTGTGCATTGATCGATTTTCTTCGTTGACTTTCTCTTTAGTTAATAGCTTGAGTACATAACCGTTTCTTGTTGTTTTTGTCATATTAGATGCTAGATAAGAGCTTCTGTGTGCTGAAGATACATGGGAATGTCTTTACATGGCCGTGGGGATACAAAGAGATAGCCGACGAAGAGATTCTGTCAATGTTACTTAGGACCTAATGCAATGTTCAGTTCAATGTATTCCTAATTCTCGTTGATTGCGGACCACTTTGAACCACGGTGTGTTCTAAAAAGAACTTTATTTTTAAAAAGTCGGCTAGTCTGATATTTTTGCTCATGCAAGTAGAGGCCTTTCCCTACATTTGCGACTAGGGTTGGTTAACCGGTGTTACCGAAACCGGTTTTACCGGTATTACTGTGCTGTTTTTCAATACCGAAATACCGGTTTTTCTAAAACATAAATCGGTATTTTCGGTATTTTATTGAAAAAGTATAATCAATTTAAAAGAAAAAAAAAGCAGCTCTCTTCATTTTGAACATGTTAACCAAATTGGTTAAACTACACCACCAAGTTCGCTTTATGCCCAATCTGGGTAATCTCTTTGAATCGTCTGAGTAAAATGTTGTTAGCGTGTATCGAGAGAGGTGGAACTTAAGGTTTGTTAAGCTCTGATGACACGAATAACTCACGAACGTCATTGTTGGTCTGGTCAATGAATCTGTATGAATGAGAGAGACGGCATGAATGATTGAATATGTTTCGGGTTAAAAGTGCGCAGTAGAAGGATGCAAAATTTGAAATTTTCGCTCCACAACACTTAAACGATTCCAAATCGGATCCTGGCTAACCTCTCAAAATTTGAACCCATTTGGTGAGAAACTGAGATGGCACAAACCATTTGAAGTTTGTATGGGAATTACTATGGTAAAACCAAGATTTTTGTTCATGTCTATCTAATAATTCACCATATCGGTCTGCTTCAAAAGCTTTTAATTTTACTTGTAGGAAATTTTCCTAGCTACAACTTTGCTGAAGACCACTTTTTGATTGAATGCAAGGATCGAATGTTATTAATGGTTCAATGCACTGATGTCTTATGATCATGCTCAATCAACTGCTCAGCAGGCAACATTGGTGTTTCTGGGGCGTTGAATAGGACACACAAATCATGGCTACTATGTCACACTACAAAATACAGTGTTGCCTACAGAGCAGCTGCTTGATCATGTCATAAGTTTACCAATCTCTTAAATAATTAATAACTATTTCCTGTCTTGTTTTACATAAAAACGATCTTTAGCAAAGTTGTAGCTGAGAAAATTTTCTATAAGAATAGCTATCGAGCTGTTTTGCTGCTCAATATGGAAAAAGTCTAGAAGGTAATGAACAAAAAGTTGAAATTTCCCATAGTAATTTACATGTAAATTTCAAATGGTTTGTGCGAAGTCTGTTTCTAACCAAATGAGTTGTAACTTTGTGGAGGCTAATCACGACCCGATTTGAAACCATTTAAGCACTGTGGAGCGAAAAAGTCAAATTTTGCATCAGTCTAGTGCGCAGTCGTGTACAAGTCGTTTTCGTTGACAAGTTGGCAAGCAGCGTCTGAAACATTGATTTTGAACCAATTCCATGAGAACAATATTACAAAATGGATTTTGAAGAAAAGGTGAAGCCAGGAGTGCCAGAATATTCTGCCTGGAACTATTTCTTAAGAGGAAAACAGAACAGAGGAATTGCAAAGTATGTCAAGCACAAGTGGATTAATTGCGCATCTCCGAACACATCATGAAATAATATTGGCCAAACGAAATGCATCTGCCCCGTCTGAAACATCTGAGCAAATTGCATCAACATCCGGATCCAGTGCGAAAAAGAGAACCATCGTTCAATATTTTTCAAAGGCTTGCCCTATCGATGCTGTTCTTGCTCGAATATCTGCTAAGGACGGAATTTCATTCCACACAATATGCAAATCGGAGAGGCAAGGGTTAGTTGCTCGTGGTTTCAACGACATCCCACGAACTCACCAAGGAATAAGGCATCGAGTGGAAATGTTTTTTGAGAAGGTCGTCAACGAATACCGGAAGGAATTCGAAGACATAAAAAAGGATGGAAGGAAACTAAGCCTCACGTTTGACGAGTGGACATCCAACAGGAATCGACGTTACATAAATGTAAATACTCATGCTGCCAAAAAACGTGAAACCTAGGCCTGCAAAGAGTAGATGGATCCATGAACGCGGAGCGGTGTGTTGAGCTACTTTCATCGAAAACGAAAAGGACGTGATGGCTATCACAACAGATGGAGCGTCGGTGATGAAAAAAGTTGGCAACGAGGTCCCCGCTTTGCATCAAGTATGTTTAGCACATGGAATACACCTAGCAGTAATCGACGTTTTGTACAAGAAAGCATCTAAGCCGGCCGCCTACATGGAATTCGGAGAGAGCACAGGTAATTTAGCTTAAAATTTTAGTAAAACTATGATCATCATTATTCAATTTATAGGTTCAGACTGTGATACTGACACATATACGGATGATGACGATGATGGAAACGCCGATTTTTTCACGATTGGCAATACAGACCACGACGAACACACAATTATGCCCGAATACTGTACAACGGTGAAAAAAGTACAAGATACAGTGAAGCTCTTCAGAAAATCTCCAGTGAAAAATGACAAAGTACTCCAGAAAAATGTCAAAGCAGACCACGGAAAAGAAATAAGTTTGCTTGCTGACTGCAGAACAAGATGGAATAGCCTGCTTGCAATGTTGCGCCGATTCTACGACCTCCGGACTGCGGTTCAAAAATCCCTGCTCGATCTGAAAACCAAGAACATGATTAGTTTTAGCGAAGAAGAACTGATAGCTATCCAAGAAATTGTTGAAGCGCTGGAACCGGTTCTGGCTTCTGTTCAACTACTGTGCCGTAAGGATTGTACGATCTACGAAGCCGATGTGGGCTTACACTTTATGTTAGAGCAGCTCTCGGAACAAACTTCAAATATCGCGAAACAGCTCCTCGAGTCTCTTGTTGGAAGAATTTCAGAAAGACGGTTCGTCTACGCAGATTTGTTTGCATTTATGAGCAACTGCTCTGTCCGTGATACAATGACAAATGACGTTGAAATATTCTTCAAGACCTCGCGAACTGCTTTGATAAAGCAGTCGATTGAAATTCTACATCGTTTGATTGATTTGGAAGGGAGCGGAATGAATGCAGAGATCGAGCGAAGAGAAGAACTCAATCGACTAGATGATGCAGCTGATGCAGAGAGCGATGGTTTGACCGTGAAGGAAAAATTTGAAAGACGGTTGCAGCAGGCAAAGTTTGCAGCTTCTAGTTCTGGCTCAACGTCAACGTCAGCAAACAGTTTGACCAAAGTTGTTCGACAAGAGTTCGCCTACTACGATGCAGAGAGTTTGAAAGGCAAATACATGAAGATCATTTACGATGCCCTTTGCACTGTACGTCCTACATCAGTGGAGTCTGAACGAGAGCTCCATTCTCGTTTGGGAGATAATACGATAAACGCTCTTTGCGTTCTCAAAGGTTATTTTAACGAACAGGCCAATCTTTGAAGAGTGCATTTTTTTATTCAATCGTTGACCAATAAACGCTTTTTATACAAATTATGCAGCTTTTTATTTCTTTTAGAACTTTGTCCAAATACCGGTTTTACCGGTTTTACCGGTATTAGAATTTGTAATACCGTAAAACCGGTTTTAGGAAAAATGTACCGGTATTACCAACCCTATTTGCGACCTCATTGAAAATAATCGGTCGGAGGGTCTAGAGCAACTTTTTTTTAAGTTTATTTTCCTTAAGATCATTGGCTTTAGAATGCAGTTTACAGTATCTACACATCTGAAGTAACATTGCAAGTTTTATCGAGGTTTTAAAGCGTGTTACAAGTCTAAATTACGGTCTCTAGAACCCTCATAAAATTAAAATTGTTACTTGGGATCTATCGACTTAAATTAGGCAGGTATGTGGCTAGGAAATAGAGGTTTAGTAATTGGAAACAGGGAAGAAAAAGAAGTAGCGAGAGGAGATTAGGGGGTGCTGTCGATAAGTTGACTTTTCCTCCTGAAATATTACAATAAGGCTGTCCACGTGACAGTTGCGATCAGCTGACTTTTTTGTTTACCATGAACTTTTGAGCAATCACAGTAGAACTGGCAGTTTATTTTCAAATTAATTTCTGCTTTGTTTATGTTTACATTCAGCACCAATAACACCAGATCACTCACACACTCTAGATTTCTAGCTGTCAGTTCCACTGAGAAACGTCTCTTGGATCACTTTTTTGTTATTATCTTTTATATTCAATGAATAACTTTAGTGCGCAAGTTGGCAACACGATTGCTTGGTTTCAATTCAACGTGTTTGTTTTTGTTTATAATTTTGACATGTTCATTCGGGGTCGCCTTGTCAAATCCAGTCCGTTTTTTAGATACACATGTAGTAGGTTATTAAAGTGCTAAAATGAAACCAAGAAATCGCGAGGAAAATCAGGACATAGTTTGTGTTTTATACCTAAAGATGACTAATTTGCGAAAACTAACCGAAAAATCGATTTGCCTAATTTAACAACGTTATTTATCGGACATCGATGCAAAAAGTTGGTACTATTCGAAAAAAATGTGTTAGTTGTTCCTTCTCTCTAAGTGATCAAAATCAGCTCATAGAAGTGCATCAGTATAAACATGGTCAACGAATCTTTGAAGCAAACGTTTCAATGGAAAGTTTATGAATAAACCTGAAAAACCGGGAATTTTCAGGGAATTTTATTTCTCCTGAACATACCTGGAAGTCTCTGGGAATCTTATCATTACTCAATTTTCTTACAAAGGATATTCCAAAGAAAAAAAATCCATTCTAAAATAAAAGCAATTAATATTCCTAGTTATTTTCATTTACATATTAAACTTTAATGCCCCTTAATGGTTCCAGAAATGCATATTTCCAACAAATTTTATAAATTCTGAACTGAGTTAAATTCCTTGCACGGTTTTAAGGCTCATGGAATATTATTATAATTTCTAATGACCGCATTCCACGGGAGTTCTGGAATAAAAATCTATGAGAAAAATATCAAGTGCAATCTGCTTTCATGGTAGTTCTGAAAAAATTTAGATTTCATGTGTAGAAGACTTGAAATCGTTTGTGCCAAGTCGGTTTCTTACTAAAGTAGTTCAAATTTTGGGAGGCTAAGCAGGACCCAATTTGAAACCATTTAAGCAATGTGGAGCGAAAATTTCAAATTTTGCATCCGTCTAATATGTAGCCTGAGATAGTTTTAAATAGAATTTCAAGAAAACCCGTTCGAAGTAAATTTTAATGAAATTTCATAGGAATTTCTTCTCCTCTGAACATCAGACGAAAATTCCAAGGGCATTCTGAGGATAATTAGGGGAAATAGTTCCATCGTTGCGGTACGTAAGAAGCGTTAGAAGCCAATTGTTGTGTATGGAGACCTCCATACACAACAATAGGCTTCTAACGCTTATAACGTACCGCAATAATAGGACTGTTTCCCTTACATGAAGTTTGCGAAAGACAACGGAATCGGAGGATAAGCCCTCGTATTTTTTTTTTGGTAAATACTTAGGTGGTGAAAAAAATAATTGATTAGTCTACCTGGCTCTTCATCTTTGTTTAATTTGATATTCTAATTAAATATTTGCGTTTTTAAACTAGTGTACATAATATCCCCCAGAGGAATTTGTGATTTATTTGTGATATATAATTTTGTCGACGACGCATCGACTGAAAGAACTGCTGATGAAGAACAATGAGGAGTACCACACAATGGTTGCTGCCGAGTAAACAGACGATCGCGTTACACACATTGAGAGTGGTCTGCTTCTGTCGATAGCCGAGTGAACACTGATCGTGTTATCTTGGCAATATCCTTCCGCAGGTCTGCCGCGGATCTAGCCCTGGCGTTTGCTTGTTTCTGGCAGTAGGCCGCAATGATGGTGACGGGGCCGACGGGTGCGAAGACTTCCACTCGCAATGCTTGAACCTTTTTTAGCTGGAAACTCGGTAGCAGCCGGCAGCTGATGTTGTTCCTGGTAGCGATGGCCAGTCCACCACCCCCAGAGCTTGTCCGATTCAGCGTCAAGAGCTGGAATCCAAGTATAAATACGTTCAAGTCCGGTTTCAGGTGACTTTCGGTGATGATAGCGATGTCTATGCTATGTTCGTTGAGGAAGTCAACGAACTCGATAATTTTGCTCTAGAGCGAGCAAGCGTTCCAGTTTCCGATTTTGATGAGCTCACGGTCTATAACTGAGCATAAGGGTAGCCACAGCTTGGAGCTGGTTGGATTTGTTCTTGATGGTGTTGGCAATGTCGTGCATCTTGAGGAAGATGATCATTAGTTCCGCTGCGGTGAACCAAGAACCATAGATGATTTCGGGCTGCGGTAGGAACGGTCCATCCTGACGCCAGTTTAGCCAAGGGGCTGTGGGGAGATCCTGCGGCTGTGGAGCAGCAGTCGTCTGTTGACCTCTGTTTACAGGGGCTCCGGCAGTTTGAGCTTGATCAGCAGAAGCAGCTGTACGAGCTACAGCCAATCGTTGATTAAGTGGCAGCGGTGGCAGCACTGGAATCGGTCGTCGTGGAACCGGTAGGAAGTTCTGATCATTCATTTCTGGCACCTTCTTGCCGCCGGGCTGCTTTCATGTCGATGCTTTCTTCAGAATCTCGATGTACTCGGCGTGCATCGAGCAGGCCTTGCTTGTAGCTTTGTGAGCAGCACCGCAGTTGGCGCAAATGGGATCGGCTTCATCGAGTCTGTCGCAGGCGTTGGTTTTGTGTTGCTTGCCACACTTGATGCAGTGGCTGACCATATAGCAATTCTTCGTTCCATGCCCGAACAGCAGGCAGTTCGAGCATTGGGTGACTCCACGACTGACTGAACAGGATGCGGATGCCCTGGAGGTCCATCAAAGTTGTTGAGTTCTTCTCTAGGTAAACCAGGTATAGCTGGTCGCGATACTTGACGGCCATGTTATGGTGGGCTATCTTGTGAATTTGAACCGGCTTCAGTCCATTAGCCACCAGCTCTTCCAAGAGGACGCCTGTGTCCATGTCGTATAGTCGTAGACCACCTTGAACGGCTTAAAAGCCTCGATGTCGTTGGGGAAGTACTCCACCTGTGCTTGGCCCAGTATGGTCTGTACCGCCTTGTAGTATTTCAACGCCGGAACCATCAGTTTGTATCCTTCCGTGCACAGCTCGATGGTGCACTGTACACCCTGCGTGATGTAGAAGGTTATTTTTTCCCGCAGTCCGGGAGGGAAGCCCTTCACGTAGAAGGACAGCATTCTGTCCTTTTTCGGTGGTCCTGTTGTTTCCGTCACGGACTCTGCACCGTCCTTCAGAACGGAGAACCGATTGTTGTCCAGCAGCGCCACCGCGCGATTTTTTACCCCTGCCTGGGTCTGCGAGAACGTCTCTATTCAACACAAGACCAGAAGGAACAACGTAATCGATCGAACGAAGAAAGTGAGAAAAAAAAACGTCGACTGTACTGCTCAACAGTCTGGCAGCGAATGACAACGATCATTTCAAGACCAACAATTGAAATGGACTTAACTCCATTTTGTAAACAAGGCCATTTTCTCGCGAACCTAAACCTTCATTCGCAAACCTAAACCACAATCGGGTAGGAGAATTTCCCCTACCTGTTCATTATGTTGGTTTGCCTTTGCGGACTTCGGTTCGCGAGAAAATGGTCTTACAAGGTTTGTTCACAAAACGGAGTTAAGGCCATTTCAATTGTTGGTCTTGATTTACTCCGTTCCGTGATTTTATACAACGGTGCTCATTTGTAAAAACTATAGCATATCTGAACAACAGATCATTCATCTATCAGCCTACTTATCCTCCGACATCTCTACTTACCTCGGTTGCTCCACTCTTCTGTTCTACATGTTTTCCACCGCTCTGCTGCCATTTTTTAATCAAAATGAGGGATGAGGGCTCTTACTACCAATGTCTTGGATATTCAAAAGCTACCATTTTAAAACCATAGTTTAAATGCTAAAAAAAAAACTTAAAAAAAAAAGTTGCTCTAGACCACCTGTCACGAACAACGCGAACATTTAGAACAATACACAATTCATCAGATGAAAAACTCACACAAATTATATTGTACCACACATCACACAACCAGCAGATAAAAATACGACCAGCATCCCGGCCAAGTAATCAGTTCACACCAAACTATTGTATCATCTACACGTCAAATACACAACCGGTCAAACGCAACGCAGTGAAGTCAACATCTTTTTCAGCCTTTGTCAAGGCTAGAGTTTAGAACTTTCATATCGTAAACCAGAACCAGTGACCTACCCCAGATGATTCCATTCCGCCGTTGCCAGGCGTGGGAGCTACCGAAGAGAATTTCGTGGCACGGACACCTCCCGATTGATTATTTCAATCAAGGTCGCAAATGATAGGTAAAAACCTATTCTTGTATGTGTGCAAATATCAGACTTGCCGACATTTTTTTTTATGTTGAACCGTGTGAGAACTTTCATAAACTTTTGACCCACCAATATTGGACTAGTAGGAAAATTTACGTATTCTCGGCAACCAAAGCAGCGACAATCTTTCAAAAGCCTTTTTCTCTAAGTAAAGGCCCAAACGCAATGTGGGCGGAAGCGGAACGGAAACGGAAAGTTTGACAGTTGTCACAAATTACATCAAGCTGCCTAACCGAAGTCGACTTGGTTCTAACTTGTTTTCAATCCGACAAGTAGGCCTACTCAGATTGGACTTTTCCGCTGCCTCTGCCGTTCCGCTTCCGCTGTCATTGCGCTTGATGATGATGACGATGATGATGATTGAGACTACCACTCATGTAGAAAGGCGCCTGCACATAGCAATGGGCAATCCAATCTGGACGGCTTGATCGAGTCCCACTGACAAATCATATTCAGCTTGGCGCTGTATGAAGGGCCAAAAACGGAGGGGTGGACCCGATGATCTTACCACAGACAAACAGACATAACACATTGAATATTTCTCACTGTAAAACATCGTCGCTAAAACCTTACCGCCATCTGTTGAGTACACTGTGGTGGGCACTACGCTGAACAGATGGTGGTAGTGTGTAAACGTCAAACGCAAGGGAATTGACTATGCGCGCCACAGGTGGCGGTACTACCAACTACGATACTTTTAAATTGTCCGTTAAATGCTTGTTCGATGAACAACTTGCGAGTGTTATGTCTGTTTGTCTGTGATCTTACCATGTATAGTTTTCATATTTTTTTTTTATTGAAACCATTTTGTTCGTCATCTCTCATAAGTAGTGTGCAGCCCAATTCTTTGATTATTTTTTTTGTTTAACTGATATGAATCTCTACCTATTTTTACTTGAATTTTGTGTTTATTGATCCTCTGGCATATCTTGGCTTCATTTCCTCTTAATTTTTTTTTTCAATGTTTGTATTTATCTCTTTCACTCTCGTTTCCATCCGTAGATTCCCCATTTGATATTTCGCTTGAACTATCTTTATAAATTGCTTCAGCTGCTTTTTTGAGTTTTTCTCTATCTTTAACTAACTCTATTCAATCTCTCTCTGTGAATTCTCTGTATCTATTTTTATCTTGTTCCAAAGAATCCTTCCAAGTTAAACTAGGTCTTCCTTCTTTCTTTTTATTGAAGTTTAATTGAAATGCTTTTCTAAGAGGATTTTTCCTTTCCCTGCGCATGATGTGTCCGAAGTAGCTTAACCGCCCTATTCTTATTTTTCTGTTGATCGTTTTATCCTCCCATAGTTTTTTTTTTTGCATTAAATCTAATACTATTTGCTTTTTTACAATGATTAAACATATTTCTCAGTATTAGTTTTTCAAAATTTGCCATCGAAATTCTGCTTTTCTTAGTCAAAACTGACACTTTTGTACCATATGTTAATTAAGGTGCTATAACAGTTTTATAAATAAGTTTTCCTAGTTCCCATGCTGGTTTGATTTTTTTACAGAACTCTACCACAATTTGACTTGTTATATAAGCGTTCAAGCATCTCTGCCTGTTAGTTAATTTTCGGTTTAGAGTTGAAGTTAGTGTTACTCCTAAATATCTAATTTTTCACTAATTTTGAATGTATTACCATTTAGAGTTATTTCAGTTAGCGATTTAGATTTATCGTTGGGAAACCTAATAAGGACTTGACATTTATCAAAATTTACTTCTAATCCTACTGTCTTCAATGTTTCCAAGAATGCCTGAAGTATTTTTTTTTCAAGTTCTTCTTTATTTCTAGCTATTATAATCAAATCATCTGCGAATGCTACAATTATTGTTAATTCTAGGTAGCCCAAATCTAATAATTTAAGTCCCGGAATTTCTTCAGCTAATTTCGATTCAACGCTTTGTTTTAAATAATTCAATAATTATGGAGATAACGGGCACCCCTGCTTAGTTTCCTTTCCTCTTTTTGCTTCCTTAGATAATTGTCCCTCCCACTTAATCCATGCAACTTCAACAGCACGTCCTTTAAACTTTGTATTTTGACCGTATCAAAAGCTTTTTTTTAATATCTAATGCAAAAATATATAGATCTTTACCCGAGTTCCAATACTCTTGCATAATTCGCTTGGTGATGAATAAATGATCATCAGTCGATCTATTACTTGTGAAAGCTGCCTGATGCAGTCCTGGTTCACCAGCAAAATCAATTAGCTTCTTCGTAATACATCTAGCATAAATTTTGTAAGCTACATTGCATAATGAAATTCTCCTAAACTGACCAGCTTCCGTGGCTCTGGCTTTCTTTGGAATTGGTATCTGCGTTGTTGTATTCCAGTCTCTTGGCATCTCGTTTCTAAAATAAACCTTCTGTATTAGATCTACTAACTTACTAACAGTACCTTCATCTGTGCACTTTATATATTCCATATAAATTCTATCTGATCCTGGAGACTTACCATTACACGAACATTTAATAATATTCATAATTTCCCGTTCCGCTTGCGATGTCATTGCGCTTGGGCCGTAACGCTCACATATGAAATATTGGTTTGTTTACAATCTTTTGCTGCCAGCTGCTCTAACAATTTCAGTCGAAATAATTGTCAAAAACTGTCTTGAAACGCTTTTACAAAGCTCCAATCTTCTCTAGTGAGAGCTACTATTGTGGGCAACATATTTTTATACAGATGTGCTTAGGCAACTCGAAATCAACAGCATTTTGTAGTGCGTGTTTTTGCATATCAAGAAAACCCTGCTAGATTGCTTTTTCTTAGTGGTAAAAATATAATCAAATTGAAGCTGAAAGCCTAAAGAATCGTTTGAATGCATTCAGCGGAGTGTTTTTGTAAGAAAATCCAGTGAAATAAACGTTACAATTTGGGTTGCCGAAAATAGTCTGTCATGCCGAAGCCGTCATTTCCCCTAGATAGTATAAAATGACACAAGTTGTATTCCTTTGGAATTTTGTTTTCAATCCAAACCATAAGGCATTGAAAGGGTCACCCCCGGGACCATCCACCGCGATTGGTACAATGCATCGATATGCCGATCCAATGACGCCACAGTCGACCGCTCTGTTTCCCCAATGCTGCCACCACCAGGAGTGAGTGATGCATGTAATGTAGACTTGTTTTTGTTGTGTCCTACAAATCTTATTTTTCACTGTGATCATGCTTTTTCCTTATTTTTTTTTTTTCTCATCGCCACTTCCTCTCCCGCGCGCTCTATCGCGCTTGGATTGTATTTTTCACATCATGCTGACTGCACTGAAAGGCGAACGTTACATCCCTACATGCATATACGTTCAAAGGTTCGATTCATGTGATGGATTCAATAAATTTGAAATAAAAGCGAGAAAAAAAAATCCCCCATTCGAACCATACACAAACTTGCGGTTGGTGGTGTGGTGAGCCGAAACGGGACAATAAAAGGGGCAACGAGGAAAACCCCTAATGCGCTTACATGGTCTTACCACTTCTGTCTTCTGTCTGTCTGTCTGTCTGTTCGTCCGTCCGTTCGTCTGTTTGATTGTCGAATACCACCAGACTCAGACAAGTTGGGGCACACTTTGCATGAACTCTCTTAGTTCGCTCTATGCCCCATCTCCTCATCTGGCCAGGTCGGTCTCCACTTGGGGCACTTATGTTTGCCCTGCTGCTGCTGGATCGAGAGACAGCAAAAAAAGCCAAAACGGAATTGAGTTCGGTTCGAGCTGCTCTCTAAACTGAAGGAGATTGAACAATATGTGTAAATAATTAAATTTGAAGAAATACGACGGAAAAGTGGTTTTATGCTCGACGAAGATTTCCCCCGTGACGGGATTGGACGGCAGGGTTGAAGTGTCTTGAAACGAGTGATCACTGAATTTCGGCAAAGATGGAGCAAGGCAACCCTGGCGGGTATTTCCCGGTAGGAGGCTCACGAGGCGGAACCAAACGTCTGCTGGAAGGAAATTGGACTGATTCGTACTTGTACTGTTTCTTTTCTCCGATGGCCATGCCACTTACGTATGGAGATGAAGGAGGTGGACGTGGAGGCAGATGTGGAACCATACTGATCAACTTGTTACGTATCGTCATCGTCGTCGTCGTCGTCGTCGTCGTCGTCATGCATGTGAAGATCCGTATGAGACCAGTTCGGCTCAACCCGGGTTGCCTTTTTTTCTGCCGGGAAGCTTGCCCGAGTGAGAAACAGATGCCAATCAACCGGAACGGTGGACTTCCGCTCCTCTGAGGTTGACCGGTAAGAGTAAAGTAACAGTGTGCAGTAAGTAAAGACGGTCGGATCATCGATGTGCGATCGTATGTGCTTGATTGGGAAGAGGTGGGAAAAAGTAGCACCGACAGAGGAAGGCTGGGCAGACGTTAGCGTAAGTCGTCGATCGGCAGCTTGCGGATTATTCAATGAACTGACTTCCATTGTAGCGAACATATGTACGTCGTGGGGTACCGTACGATCGATTAGTTCTGTGAAGTCAGGTGTGACTTACCTGTTGCTTGATTTTAAATTGAGAATAGAAAAAAAAAATAACGCATGAAGCAGAGAAAGTGAACAGGCAAATTTAGTGGAATCGTGCGAAACATGAATTATTTGAAATTGCAATCAACTTATCCGAAGAAGAGTATTTCCAGGGCCAATTTACAAATCAATCAGATTTTACCCTCTCCGATTTCTATGAAACTTGACATAATCAATCATATAATCGAGCAGTTTTGGTACGACAGAACGTCTAGCACGTTTCTGGGTCTGAGCCAGTTTTGGCCCTAGTGGGAATTATAGCTAATAATGAGATAATTTGGATGATTTGAGCAGAGCAACACACATTGGGTTCATAGATAAAGTACTAGTTCATAATTATTCAATTTGGCAGCTTAAAATTAACTTCTTATTACTTTTGCTCTAAAAGGGTAATTTTCTTATCCGTAAGGCTAAAACCCTGACATTTTGAGAATCTGAGAATCCCAAAAAACTGTCGACGTAGTTAATGAACAGCCCCTTATACGTGATGTAAAAAGTTCAATTATAGTTATGACATACGAAATAAAAACGATTTTCCGCTTTATTTCGTAATTTTGTAGTGCAGCCCAAGATGGAAATTTTGTTTAATCGAAGTATAATAGCAGTTGATAAAGCCAAATTACAAAACTTTCACTGACGACCACATTGTTTTAACAACCTCCTGATGACCGCTTTATAGTCATGTCACGGCCAATTGGCCCAGTTGTAATGCAACCATTAAAACTTGATATGCGAACCAGCTTAGGAGCATCAGTTCTATTTCAGTTGTATCATATACTTCACGTGGTTGTAGAAAAGATTTGCTTAAAACTTTCTCATGGCCAGAAAGTTAATCAAACCTCTTAAAGACTACTTTAAAACTATGTTACAACTGCATAAATTGCTCCTGAAAAAGTTGATAATACTACATAAGCAAAACTTTTTGATAACTTTGATGGTTTTAATTTGGATTTATTTGGTTGATGAGTTGCATTGATTATAATTTTAATGTGGTTTCATTCTTTCGATATGTGAAATCTTAATAAATGTCAATGTGTTAAACAATATATTCTAGCAAATTGAAAACTACCATTTTTAATCAACTTGAATACGTTTGAGATCATGCCGTTCATTATTTATGGTGAATATTATACTAAATAGTAGCATAAATTCACTGCGCCTCATGAATATTAATATAGAGGCATATTTTTATTTCATTTACGTTTGCACCGTATTTTGAAAAATCACTGTTTCTGCCGTTGAACAATGATCAGTCACATATTGTTGCATTATAAATAGTTGTATGACTGAGTTTTTTTTCCTATCCATTTAGGGAATGCTTCGTCATGTTATGTAAAAATTTCTCCTACGGCGACGTTTTTCTACCATATAACTCGCTCCTCTGAAATGCCTCAATAAGACACACTCTCCTAGGATAGATTTTTAAAGCATAACATAAAACTAGCGGTTATATCTTAGCATTTCCTAGTCTGTCTTGAGGGCGTCAAGTTTAATGTTGGTTGTATAGATCGCTTGCTGGTTATATTACGTATAGAATAAAAACAAAACAAAAACATTGACTTCCACTGCCGCTACCTAAGAGGTAGAGAAGACAACTGGCTTCTTTTTTGTCTGTGTGGTCTTCTTCTCTCGCGGAAACGACCGTGCAAAAGCTATTTCACTATGAGTGACGCAGTCGACTGTCAAAATATAAGAAAATAAATTCCCTGTTGTAAAAATTCTCGCGTTTCTATACGTTCGCTCGACCTATCAGGCGCTGGTTCGCGTTAGACAGAAAATTGGTTCATAAAAGGCCCTCTATTGTCTCCTCTTCCTCTTAGGCCGATGACATGCTAAAAGCGAAGCGTTTGCGTTGGCGATGAACGAGGCGTTTGTGTGAAAGCTAGCTCCTCGATCGTTCTATAGGAATCGCCCAAACCTGTCATAGTGAAAAAGAAGCGAAGAGAAGTGAAGCGATAATCAAAGCGACGAAACTGTTCGTGTGGTGTTTGGACGCGCGTCATCGCAAGAGAACTTTTAAAATCGAACCAGTTCACAGTGGCGGGCCTCCATACAAAGGTCGGACAAAACCTCATATGTTATCCGAAATGGCTAAAACTTACAGGTTAGGATGATTTTGGTATCCTGAATGTATTTCTGATATGAAACTTTTCATATATTTTGGTTTTATTATATTAGGGTGGTTCTGAATTATGAAAATCAGCTCATTTTGGGTTAAGTAAAAAGTAATCAATAATAAGCTATCACGATGTGTTAGTTGAATGGAGATTTTGATTAAAAGGGTTATTAGGGGGTTCTGAAATCATTATTGATATTGAAATTAACTTTACTTGTGTATTTTTTGCTCTTAGGGTGGTCCAATCATATAAATTATTAAAAAAGTTCGATTACATACGTTTTTCATTCAATGGATCGATTCAGCTACACACACATGTTAGCTGACAAAACTGATTGGTATTCTTAAGGACCGTCCATAAACCATGTGACGTTTTAAAGGTGCGAACTCAGAGCTAAGTTAATGCTGAAGTTGATGTTATATAAGGATTCATTTCTTTTACGATTTACAATGGGATCAGATAGTCTCAAAATGTGAACTACGTAAAATGTGACATGTCCCTTACCAATCTCATTTCAACGCTTTCATACATGCTCCTTTGAGTGTGAGCTATAATATACATTGATCTTTTTTTCTCACTTGTCTAAGAGATACCATACAGCGCGCTGCAGCGAACAAAAAAATGATGATACCTCATCTCATTTTACTTGTCGAAAGTGAAACAAATGTCAATACACATTCGCAATACCGAACGGAGTTGCTGATAAACAATCATCAGTGGTCGGTGATCATATTGATAAAAAAGTAGAGTTCCAGCAAATACTTTCAAATTGTTCATCACTCTTTGTGTGGTTTAGTGGAAATGTGCTCTAAGAAAAACGGTATAGATAACACACAATGAAATTTCTAGTTATATTGAAAGTAATATTTGTTTATATTTTATAGAAGTTTACTTAAAAAGAAAAGACGTATTGGAGGGTGCTCTGAACTGTAGCGATGTGCGTGTAGAGCAGAAACGCAAAGCTGTCGACCAATATGTGTCGCTATATGTTGGATGTGCGGTAGAAGGTCGTGATGAGATCGTTTCCAAGCTTTTTAAGGAGTTTCAACGAAGATGGCAGAGTGCGAATCGAAAAAAGGATCAGTTTTTGAAGTCCAATGAGCAATGGTTTGTTTGTTTCATGTTTTTTACGGTTGATTATTTTTTGCTTTTATTTAATTTCTTCGTCGTCGTTTTTGGTGAAGCAACATCATCTTCAACAATGCGGAATGTACGTGGTCGTCCTTCAAAAGATTTTGAAGACGTTTGTGATCGAACCAAGCGGTGAAAAACAGAAGTGTTGCGTAAATCATTTACTCCGCAAGAACTGAAATTTGTTGCAGGAATGGCTTTGCAAGGAGAAGGAAATGCGGAATTGGCTTCGTTACTAAAGAAAGGCACTTGCACGACAAGCATTCCGATTGAGCATGCTTTGGCAATATATGTCGACGCAAAACTTTCGAAAAGAAGATACAATATCATTCGCGCACCCGTTAAAAATTTTTATCCATCTTATGAAAAAATATCTTCTTCGAAAAATGAGTGCTTTCCATCACTTGAGCACTTTGAAATTACGGAGACTGTATGTAACATTCAATTACAAGCATTGCTGAACCACACTTGCTCTCGGTTGATTGTAGTTGTTAAAGATAAATTTTAAAATCTAGTTCGTGAAGGTTTCAACGATTTCAGCCTTTTACTAAAATGGCGCTGTGATGGAAGTTCTGGTTTTAACGAATACAAGCAAAAATTTATGGATCCTAGCTGCTCCGACGCTCACATTTTTTTTAACATCGGTGGTACCATTAAGATTAATTACCGACCGGAAAGTAGTTTGGGATAACCCTCGATCGTCCTCTACGCGATACTGTCGCCCTGTTTCATTGAAATTTGCAAAAGAAACTGTCGAGTTAACAAAACAAGAGTTTGAGCGCATGAATGACGAAATTTCTAATTTAGAACCATTTGAATAAGAAATTTCAGGCATCAAGGTGTTAATCACATTTGATCTTATGTTAACTATGATTGATGGAAAGACTGTTAACGCCATCACCAATACAAAATCTTCTCAGAGATGCTACCTTTGCTATGCTACGAGTTCCAATTTTAACGACATTGAAGAAATGTTCAACAGAGCTATCATCTCGGATAATCTGGAGTACGGTATGTGTAGCTTACATTGCTGGATCAGAACATTTGAGTGTCTATTACATATAGCATACCGACTTAGCTTCCGAAAATGGATAAAAACTGCACATATGGAGGAGTACAACAATGCTAAAGCTTGAATTCAAAAAAGTTTCTTCCATCAACTTGGATTACACGTCGATAAGCCTCGTGCTTAATTTTGAAATAGCAATGATGGTAAGATGGCATTTTATAAGACTGACTTTCTTTGATTTGCACGCTAGGATTCTTCAATAATACCTTTTACCTGTTAATATTCTAATCGTATCGTTCTTATTATCTATAGGTAACACCGCGAGACGTTTCTTCAAAAATGCTGAGCTTTCATCTCAAATCACTGGAATTGATCTTGATCTTATCATTCAATTGAGAACGATTTTGCAAGCCGTTTTATCTGGAGAATCCGTTGACCCCGAAAAATTCCACCAATATGCAAAAGAGACAGCCAAACGCTATGCTTCTTTATATGGATGGTATAATATGCCTACAACGCTCCATAAGTTGCTTGTCCATGGGTATCAAATAATAAATAACGCATTGCTTCCCATTGGTCGTATGTCCGAAGAAGCCCAGGAAGCAATGAATAAAGAAATTAGGCAGCTAAGAGAGCATCACGCGTGGAAAGGTTCACGCAAGCAAACAATGAAAGATATATGTTGTGGATTGCTTGTTGCATCCGATCCCATTGTTTCAAGTTATCGCCATAGGCAAACGGTAGTGGCATATTAATTGCCTAAAGAGGTGCAAGATTTGTTGATAGTTAAAGATTGCGATGAATAAATGTTAGTTTGTTTAATAAATGTTTGTTTATAGAAATAAAAGTTAAATTTTAATATTTTTGTGTGTCCCAAATTGATTACGTAATTGACTGTTTAAACGCTACTCAAACTGTTTATCAAAACTCTCAAATCACTTTTTTCTGGAATGAAACCTCTCCAAAAATAAATGTCTTAACAAATAAAGGCTAAATCATTCTTAGTCATAACTCTCCTCCTCTCCACCTTACTGTTTTTTTACCTAATATGTAACACTCACCTCCTTGTGGTCTTTTGTCCGTAGAAAAATTCTAAAATTTGTTAGGGCCATGGCCATGACCCCCTCCCTCTCTGTCCCTCCCACCTCCCCTTCCCCTAAGACCACATGGATTATTGACGGCCATTTACCTACCAGAATAAGGATTACACTAAATAGTCAGTATTCAGATGGTAATTTTATTTATGTTAAGATAAAATACAATCTTCAAACTATTTTGCTTCCTCCACAACCATACGTCTCCATAGTGACATGATAAAAAAAAAATTCGCGCTTTGCGCAAAAATGCGCAAAGAGTGGCCTATATACCCAAAAACTAGACAAAATTTCGCGTCAGATCCGGGATATGGCATCGTTTTCTGATGTTTCCTGTAAAAGTACTGGCTCTCCTTAATACTAAGTATTTTTCCAAAATTGCATATAAATCAATATTTTTTCACGCTGGAAAAACACTATAATTTTGCGAATGGATTTCAAACAAACCTTGAAATGTTTTGGTTATTTATGCCCAAAAACACCTAAAGTATTGTCAGATTACCCAAATTTTCCAATGTTTTACAACGAGCTCATGAAGAAAGCTCATAAAATAAAGAGAATAAAAATTGAAAAACTATCACACAAACCTCAACTTTGAAAAAAATCCCCAAGACTCCATTTTTGACCAAATGACTTGAAAATTTGGGATTTTCTTAGTTGAAGTATCTTTATTGAGAGAAAAATATAAGAAAAATAAAATAATGAAGTCAATTTTTGAGGTTTTGTCCGACTTTCGGCCACTGTGCAGTTGTGCAAAAATGGAGACGGATATCAATTCGGAAAATCTGATTGCTCTCGTTTTCGAGAGCAAAGCGCTTTGGGACAAGTCAGATTGCTTGTCGTTAAGCTTTGGCGTCAAGTTTCCACTCAGCTGGGAGGAGAAGTAACAAGTAAGTGTAAACAGTGGTTGATGTAATAAATAACCCTAATATTTTTCTAAACTTTTTAGCGGACGCTGTGAAGAAAAAAACCTTCGGAATACTTTTGCAAAAGAGATGAAGAAGGTTCCAGAAAGCAGATCTGGTGACGCAGGACCATCGAACTTCGAAACGTACACCACCTGGCCGTTTTTTGAGTTGATATCCTCAAGGACTAAGTGAAACCACGCAAATCTGATGGCAATCTTTCGGCTGGTGGTGGTGGCGGTCATGAAGAAGATTGTGATACGGACCTGCAGGAAGTTATCTCGGAAAACACACCCGATGACACTAACGTTAGTATGTATGCATCCGAGGTCGCTTATGTAGCTGAAGTGATTCCTCGACCGATCTACACAGATTTGGAAAGCGAGGTGTCCAACAGCAGCTAATTGATATTGAAGCCTGGAAGTTGAGACTGCTTGAGAAAAAGATAAACAAATCTAGTCCTGCTGACGACGATGAGGATGAAGTAGCCGGCCGGAAGAAAAGCTGGAGTTCCGAAATGAGATGCAAAGTCTTGTACACAAACATGTGTACAAGAAAAAACGATCATCGAATGATCCGGTCGTGCATAATATTCAACAATCAACGCCGTTGCGAAGTCAAGCATCATTTCCTGATTTTCCAGTTCATATCAACGAACTCCACCACCACCATGGCATGACCAAACTGAAATCGTCGTGACATACTTTCAGGATGACCCGATGGCAATTGTTGATGGCTCTACCATAACATCAACAGGAAGACAATATTACACAGTGATTACATCACCAATTTCAAGTGTAACATTCCAGAAGTAATTTTGATTTTTGAACTTTCATTTATTTCCATCCATATTTTACCTCAGTTTTAAAGCTGCAGTTTTAAAGCTTATTTCTGTTTACAAAGTCTTTGAAATAATTGCGTACAAAGCGTCCAGTTTTTGTACATATTTTGACACCGGTGGCGTCAGAATTCTTCTCAATCCCTCCTGCATTGATCTTAGCGAGTTCCAACAGTTGTACATCGAGACCTTCGTGGTCAATGATAACATTATGTAGGATGCAAATCACTTTCACTATGTCATCGGCGAGTTCCGTCGATGTTTAAATTGGTTTCCACAGTAGCCTCCATTTAGCCGTCAAAATGCCGAATGCACATTCGACACTTTTTCTTGCTCGGGATAGCTGTGAGTTGAAATATTCAAACTGTGGAGTCAATTGCGTTCGTGGGTACGGGCGGATCAAGCTTCGAATAAGTGGGTATGCTTAGTCTCCAACAAACACGTAAGGCATTTCCAATTTCAGTTCCTGATCCGGCAATGGAGTATCCGGGGGTATGTTTAGTTTTCCTTCGTTTAGCTGTAGATACATGTCAGATGCGCTGAAAGTTCCAGGATCACTTTGCATCCCGTATTCTCCGATTTATACCATCAGGAACCTACAATTGGCGTCCACAACAGCTTTTAATACGGTTGAATGGTATCCTTTAAAGTTAAAGAACATTGATCCAGATCCGGCTGGGCATCTAATTCAGATATGCCTTGCGTCGATAGCGCCGATGCAGCTTGTGAAATTCCACTTGGTCCAATACTCCAATACTTGGCACGTTTCTTGAACTATGTGAGCAACCGACCCATACGGAATGAAAAATCAAGTGTAGTGAACGATGACCCTGTTGCAAGGAACCTATAGAAAGTCAAGCTGGTTGTTTACAAAATAACAGAGCAAATCGTACCTTACAGTAACAATCAGTCGTTCACAAGGCAGATTCGGTTGCTTGGTGCAGTTCGTCAAGTCTTTCACCAACTTGTTCTTCACAAGATTCAGGATACTTGCGAAGATCATCGTATAGCCGGAAGAATTCACCATCTTCTATTTTGCTTGATTGGATGTACCGCAAACTCTCGATCTTTATCCATAATAAAAATTTATAGCACTTGAGGAAGCGCAATATTCCTCATCTGACCAGTCCATTCTTAATCAATAGTCGCAATGAAAATAAATTCAAACAAACAAATACAATTAAATATTTTCACGTTCACGTGCAACGGCGACTTGCTCAAAACTGCTTTCAGTATGTCATAGATCGCTTTGCTCGCCGCTTCAGTTCGCTTTGCTACACTCAAAAAATTCCACACGTTTGATCGAAGTGTTTAAACACTTGATTTTTTTAAATGCACAATCAAATTTACTTTAAGTATATTTCACCTTGGTTCAATATGTTATACACGTTTATTATAATGTTTCAAATTTTGAAATGTTGAAAATCTTTCACTATTTATTCAAGTGTATTGCACATTGAATCACACTACTGTTCAAAACAGATGGATTTAATGTGTTTTGCATTTCAATGCGATGTGAATTGCTTGCTCAGAAAGGTAAACATCGAAAACAAGAGTTGTGACTTTATCCTATCAACCCGCCTCATATATGAGAACAACCGTGGTACAGTGAGATCGAACGAAGACTCCAGCAGCAGCACACCCCAACAGTCCATGATCGAATCCCAAATCAGACCCATTAAGAAGATATTTGAAAGCTCTGGGCTCTGGAAGTTTTGTTTATATATTTGTCGATTCATTTTTAGAGTCGGTAAAGTAGAAGTCGATAAAGCAGAATATTTTAGAATATTGAACTATTCTTGAACTATTGTGTTAAGCTATTGATATCACCAAATGAGGCACATAGAATCCAAGTGTGTCACAATTCAAATCCATAGTGTTCAGGCATGATTCATAGCATAAGATTCACACATGAAATGGATGTGTTTCACAATAAGCGCAAAATTAAGTGTGAGACACATGATGATGACGTGTGGAATTTTTTGAGTGTAATCGCCAACGCTTCTCTTCGCTTCCCTTCGCTTTTAGCATGTCATCGGCCTTAGGTCGCTGCTATAGATACTATAGAGGCCATAGATAAACGGAGGCCATGAAAAATAAATGGTCTTACTGGCATCCATGAAAAAAGTTCATGCAATCCTGGAGCTCTTCGTTGTGCAGTTTTGTTTTGTTTCGTGCGTAAAAGTTCAAAATGAAGTGCAAAGCAAATGTTTGCAACAATGTATCGAGGTTGGCTTCCCGAGCAAAGTCAGATATCAAAATACTATCTAAATGATATTTTATTTTGTTTTTGAAATCATGTTGATAACATATTTTGATATGCTATTTTTTTAATTTCGGTTGAATTCATATTTTGATTTGATAACTCATATTTAAACATGTTGTCATAAATCTCATTAACTATCAGTTCTCTCCAAACAATATAAATATCGTCATTCATGGCTGTTAAAATATGTTCGATGCTAAGGAATTGATCATTCATAATAATATAAGAGTCATCGTAGATTACTTTTTTACTTGATTCGTGTGTCCTATTCCTATATTGAATATAATTCCAGTAGAATTTGTCATAAAAAGGAATCTTCAAATTTATAAACTTTACATCGTCTATTTCTATGCTATTGAATCTAATAAACTTCAATCTTTTGTCATATTTTAACTTTTGTTATGACAAAAGCGAATCATAATATATTTTCCTGTAATTTGTACCACTGCCTGGATGATTATTTCCAGTTCTGTACTTTAATATGGCACCATTCGCACTTTATTGACAACATTTTTTGATTTGGAATCTTGATATCAATCAATAGATTTCAAAATATTCAGATTACTAGATTTGATATCATGATATCAAAATAATAACTAATTTAGTTATTTAATTCTTTTGTTTTACTTCCGTTGTTATAATAACATATTGATTACTTCTTTTGTTTAAATTTGGAGTGTGGAAAGCGTTTTGTGCTCATAATATTACAATACTTCTCCCACAAACAACACCATGATGACGTCATGCTCGTTTGGCTACACTAACTCATAGTTCGTTTTGCTACATTATACTTTTCCTCCGCTTATCTATGGAATCTATAGTATCTATGGTCGCTACCAGTCTGCTTTAATCACAGCAACCATCGGTTTGATCGTAAGTAGAACAACAGGGGAAACAGTTCTCAAATCAAGTAAGTTTTTCAAATTATTTTGAGCTATTAGGGTATACGTCCCTAACCTCGGTCTAATATGCAGCCATCGATTACGTTTTTAATCATAACTCATCAATGAATTTACCTGCAAACGATATTCTACTGCTAAATGGTATGCTTAGATATGCTTATCATGTCGTTTGCTATCAGAAACCACGAAAAGTTGAAAAACTTACTTTTTTTAAGACAATAACTCACGAGGGAAATGTATGTAATATGGGTCTATTGTCCCCAAATTGGGTCTATTTATGGATGCAACTTCGTCCTATCTTGTTTGATCCTCAAAAAAACGCTCTTGGTAACGTTTTCTGATGTATTTTTTTTTATCACTATCACTGTTAACTTAATGCTCTTCATTCCTCAAAACATTTCTTAGAGAAAATTTTACGAAAACTACATTAAATCACTCAATTTAAAAATTAAAAATTAAAAATTTCGCTTATCGTCTTTTGACCGCAGAATATCTAAATCAGAACATTGTGATGTTCATTATACAGGTTTGGCAGAAAAAATCTCCCTTCCTGTTCGTTGCTTATCATCCAAATGCAAAACAACATTGTTGACGTTACTCTTATTGCTATATGCTGTCAAATGAATTTCATGGGCCATAGTTAGGAACATAGAAAAGAAATGTGTCCCTAAAGTTGGGTCCATGTTTTACTTGTGAAAACGTTGTTAAACAATTAAAATAAACATAAAATATTCAAACAGCAACTGTAAGTTTTACGTCTAGTGTGTATTATCAGGTAATTCCAATCAATAAATGCCATAATCAGGCCATTTGATGATCGTCAGTCAACCTTCCCATCTTAACCTTATAAGTCATGGCGGCTAAAAACTCCGAACATTGTGATATTCTCAACCAGTTTTATTACTTACGAGAGCTGAAAATGTATTGAAATGTTGTGATATAAATTGATTTGTGTGTGGTACACATTTATCAACCATCAGTGATCAATATTTTCCTTATTTTTTGTGTAATATTCCTTAATTAATTATTTATTTGCGTGATAGGCCGAATGAAAGGACTAGACCCACATTACATACCGTAACCCTATTATCTAACATAAATATTTGTATTTCACAGTATGCCCTTCAAGATTGTTCAAACATTCGAAGATGGTGAGCAGTGCCTCAGTGTTGTCCCTTCGGGTTGGAAGAAAGAGAATAACTTATGGTGGCCAAAGGCAACAAGTGCTACCAAATTGCTGCGTGATGAACATTCGCGTCCCACGTCCAAATGGCAACGGATGGAGTGCACCAGGAAGCGAGAATACCGCACCAGGCTGGAGGCAGAAGCAGAACTTGAAAAGATGGAACCCCTTTCCGATACCGAGGCAGAGGAGAGGATTATGATTCCTGCTAAAAAAAAGCAACGCAAAAACGGTTCCTCAAATTCGAGTGTACCAAAACATGTGCCGAAAAACTTCAACGACTTCCTAACACCTGCTAATGTTTTTGTCCTGCTTGAAATCCAAACGGATTACCTTCAACGCGTGCAAGACGAAGTTCAAGACTCTTCGGTAAGTTAAACTAAAATTTTTGATTTGATCTTAATGTATCTAATCGTAAATTTCCTTTTAGGTTACTTTGCAGCTGTCCGATGGTGCCATCCAGAATTTTGTATACGTACCGCAAATTGATCAAGATCCTGGAGAAGGTACAAGTGGAGGCAGAGTTTTGATTCAGTCGATCGTCAACAACATCAGCCATCAGTCAGTATCATTGGAGGACGTTGTAACGAACCAAACATTGTGTTGTGCCATACGCTTTACGGTGTTAATAAAGTTGGTATCAGGTTGCCGAACCCTGTTAGTTGACAGATGCGAGTAGCGCTTGCACCAACACAAGCGCGCACTATAGTATAGGAGTAGAAAAATCGAGTTGGATCATAGCACAACCTTTTTAGAGTAGTTAGTCGCAGTTTTGATCGTCACGTTGCATGGAATAAACGCATTGCATGAAACATGAAATGTTTCTGTTAGTGGAACAAATTCGGTTGGTTTTTGAAACGTGCGTGGATCCGGAAAAACATTAAAACATAACGTAGGGCCTGGTCACCGCTCGACGGAACACATTGATTATTGGTTATCAGGCAAAAATAATGAACAGCCTCGCTCAATTGGAAGCAAGCATGGATGAAGCTTCAATGATAAGTTCCTGAAAATTGAATCAGGCTCTCTTGGAAAAGCCTCAGGAGTCCATTCAGATGTATTTTTGAAACCTACTGAATCACTGGAAATGCTGAATGAATTTGAGAAGATTTTGAATGACGACACCGTCATGGCCAAAAACGTCAAGACCATGAGCCACATTTGTGGTAAAACCGGAAAAGATGATGGCCTTGACTACTGTTATCGATTAATTGATCATTTTATGACTCGACAGTTTCTGATGACCTGTTCATGGACAGGGATCTCTAGAGACAATGCTGCTGCTCAAGAGTCAAATGGAGAGTCTGAGCCACAGATTAAAGTTCCGTTTATGGTGTACAAGAAAATTCGTCAGCTGTTTTTGAAGCCGGTGTTGCAGGCAGATAACGACTTCACAGCTATCAAATGTGAAGAGTTTTTTTTTTTAAATGGGTACCTTTAAACGGGCTAGCCAAAAACAGGTGATTTTAAACATAGTGTGCGCTAATATTGTTTTGAATTTGACAGAACCAGTTTATTCTTCCTAAACGTCCGTTTCTCCAAACTAAAACAATGGCAAGAATAAAACCGTCGAGGAAGGTTCTAGGACTCGCTGGGTCACACCGATCTATCTGGAAAGGAAACCATTTCCTGTACCGCCGATGGAGGTTGATCGTGATGACGCTTCATCCTGCGCCTCCATGTTGACCACCTCCATGTTGCTGAGAAATTCAAGCCGCTAAGAATTACCACTCTGCAGATTGAACTACGTGCCACCGAAATCCCGGTGCTGAATCATCAACAGTATTCCAGCTTGATTGGTGGTTTGTTGTACCTGGCCATGTGTACTCGACCTGATGTTGTAGCACCTGTTTCAATCCTGGGGAGAAAAACTAGTTGTCCGTCACAGGTTGATTGTGTAAAGGCGCAGCAAATCCTGCGGTATCTCAAAGGTACCATCGACCACGAGCTAATCCCGGGAGCAGATTCCACGCAATTGGAGGTGTTCGTAAATGCTGACACTGGACCGGCGACACCACAGTACCTTCCAACAAATGAAATATCTATTGAAGCCGGTGGTGTAGTGGTAAGCGTGATTGTCTCTCACCCTGAATGCCAGACAGTCTTTTAATCGGGAAATTGCATTTTTTTTAAATATTTCATCTACTTGCCAACATTATGATTATGATAGATGAACATGGATAGGATCACTTTGATTTTTTGAGTTTTTCCGAACACTGCATCGGCGTAATGACCCATCCCTTCTAATGCTCCATCACCATAAGATCGCTTACCGATGCAAACCGTATAGGTGTAACCTATCGTTTCCAACCACACTTTAACTAGCACCTACATCCAAGCGTCGCTTACCTCGCATTTATCAGGATCAAGCAAAAAAAAAGCATCCAACCATAATCCTCGTATTAATACTCACTCCGAAAAGCTAACCCCGGGAGGGAAGAGTGTGAAAATTATTATGCTCGCGAGCAATAATGCGAGCGCGCGCAGATAAGTGCTCACAAATTCATAAAGTACTCGCTGCGAGCGTTCCAAGTGTACATTTGGGATACCGATTTCCCAAGGAGAGATCTGGGTAAAAAATCAACCGATAAGGACCGATTTCTTCGGGCTGGAAAACGTCGACGACGACGACGATTCAATCAGATGGCGTTATATTCTATTAGCTGAAAAATATCGCATCGCGCACAAATCGATAAGGCGAGAAATAAGACCTCTCGGAAGGGCTCGGTGGAGCGTGCGGGCAAACAAGCTGAACGAATGGACGGACGAACGATGAAATGCAAATTGCAGACCCAGGGATGCAATAAACACATGAACGGGGTATAATTTCGTAAATCACGCATGGTTATGAGCGGTGTGTAATTTTTGCTCGGTGCACAATAAAGATGTTGTTGCATATGATTTAGTCTTTTTTGCCTCCAGTCAGTCGCTGGACTAGGGGAGAACGGTGAATGGAAAGCAGGGAATGGATGTGGTCGAGTGAGAAATTCCTAGCGTTCCGTTGGCACTGAGAAAAATTGGTGTGCTCTTCTGGGGATTGAAGTGCTGAATAAGTAGAAGGTATTTACGACAGTGTATGCTGATTTCAAAAGCATTGCACTATTTGACTGTCTAGATTAAGGCTAATTGCAATCTTATTTATTCGATGTCGTTCAATACATTGCAAACGGGAACATCATTTAGCGTGCTGAATGATGAAGGTGGTCCGCGCTCGATGGCTTGAATTCTGGTGAATAACCCAATACAATCGATCTGCGGCTTTCTCTCTTAGAAGTTCATCTTCTAAGAAGAACCATTTATCCTAATTTAGGTTCACCTCATTCAATGTACGCTGAATTCTTGGTAGCACCGTGCTCAGCAGGTTGCGAAGGTAGCATTTGCCACAAAAAAAATCCAAACAGAATTTTTTAGCTTAATGGCAAGACAAAAACTAATTCTGGCAACCATGAATGATTTTTGTTTGAGCATCATTTGATCGATAAAGACAATAGTACAGGAATATTCGTGGTTAATTTTCGAGTCAACCACCGACCGACGAACGGACATGATACTAGAGCACAGTCCAAGTAAAAATTTTAGTTTTATGAGGGTTCTGTAGATCATGAATAAGAATTGTAGAATGCTACCGTATGCGTGATAATGTTTGCACCATTGAGCAATGTCAAAATTTAAAAAAATTCTCAAACATTTCGTTTTTGAGTTTTTTTTTTTCATTTATGCAAAGGGGGGATGTTTCTCAGAGTCTTAAACTATGTTTATCATCGATTGAGCTTCCACTTGCTGCAATTACGACCTCCACACGCTTCCGGAATGCACGGCAGGTTCTAATAATGTAGTCTAGATCCATTTCTCTCCAGGTACGGGTCAATGTTTGTCTGAGGCTTGTTGTACTCGGGTGGCGTTTAGAACAGGCCTTGGCCTTCATGTCGTGCCATATTGAGTAATCCAGCAGATTAAGATCGGGGCTGGATGGCGACCACATATCCTTCGCCCAGAATGGAAGATGTTCCTGCAACCACTTCTGAGGCCCGGCACGGAGCCCCATCTTGTTGAAATACAACATTTGGCTTCGGACCGTACTGTTATTTGATCCACGGAAGAACATACTTACTTAAAATCCCGATGTAGACCTCCGTGTTGATCTTTTTGCCTTCTGGAATGAACACCGGGTCCATTTTTTTGCCATCGGAAGCCACCAATCCAAACAACCATAACGCTAGCAGGATGCTTGGTCAAATACACGTTCTTGTGCTCGTCGGCCACGTCTTTTACCGGAAGAGAACTAATATACCGGTCGGTTCTGGAATTTGATAAGGGAACGAAGGTAAACATGCTCTTGTCGGTGAACAGGATTACCGGATTTTTTCGCTAAAGGAAGTTCAAGAGTTTCTTGCATCGTTCGACTCGTAGCTCCCGGATGCGGTTGGTAATCATGTTAGTTTTTTTCCGTGCCCTCGACTGCGTCCCGCAATCTTCCTTTACAATCTTCCGTGCCGAAAAGTCACTGATCCCGTGTTCATTTGCCATTTTCCTTATTGAACGGGCTGGATTCACCCGAAACTTCCTTTTGATAACAACGATAACCCTCGGAACCTGAGCTGACCTCGGACGACCTGTGGCCACCTTCGCGGATAGTTGTCCTTTCTTTTCTCGGTCTAAACACGCCGGGACACTCCCACGGCGATTGAAATGTCTTTTTGCGACATTTGCGCGTGGTACAAAACACGAATACGCTGCCACTTCGTCATGGTGCAGCTGTCAAACTAAGTATATCTAGATAGAGCTGGAATTAGGGCCTAACAGCTTTTATAAACTACGCGCAGCAGCTGGAAGTTGCACTACCCACGGAAGAGCAGCTTGGCGCAGCTTCTCTTGAAGATGGCTGGAGGGACATCCGTTCAGCCATAGGTAGTACTGCTGCAGCGGCACTAGGCACTGCAATCCCGGACCGAAGAAATGACTGGTTTGACGGCGAATGCAAACTGTTAGTAGAGGAGAAGAATGCAACACGGGCGAGAATGCTGCAACACCGCACGAGATTGAATGTGGAGCGATACAGACAAGCGCGGAACAGACAAAACTCGGTTTTCCGAAGGAAGAAGCGTCAGCAGGAAGACCGAGATCACGAGGCGATGGAAAATCTGTACCGCGTAAACGACACACGGAAGTTCTACGAGAAGCTAAATAGTTCGCGCAAAGGCTACGTGCCGCAAGCCGATATGTGCAAGGACTTGGACGGTAACCTTCTCACGAACGAGTGTGAGGTGATTGAGAGGTGGAAGCAGTACTATGACGAGCACCTCAACGGTGAAGCAGCAGAAAACGAAGGTGGCACGGCAACAGACCTTGGAGCACGCGCAGAAGACGACAGGCTACCGGCCCCTGATCTTCAAGAAGTTGAGGAGGAGATCGGTCGGCTGAAGAACAACAAAGCAACTGGTGTAGATCAACTACCAAGTGAGCTATTGAAATACGGTGGTGAAGCACTGGCTAGAGCGCTGCACTGGGTAATTGCCAAGATTTGGGAGGAGGAGATATTACCGGAGGAGTGGATGGAAGGTGTCGTATGCCCAATCTACAAAAAGGGCGACAAGTAGGATTGCTGCAACTACCGCGCGATCACACTGCTGAGCGCCGCCTACAAGGTACTCTACCAAATTCTATGCTGCCACCTGTCACCATTTGCAAGAGAGTTCGTGGGGCAATACCAGGCAGGATTCATGAGAGCCCGCGCTACCACGGACCAAATTTTCGCGATTCGGCAGGTTCTGCAGAAATGCCGCGAATACAACGTGCCCACACATCATTTGTTCATCGATTTCAAATCCGCATACGACACAATCGATCGAGATCAGCTATGGCAGATTATGCATGAGTACGGATTTCCGGATAAACTGACGCGATTGGTCAAGGCGACGATAGATCGAGTGATGTGCGTTGTTCAAGTGTCGGGGACACTCTCGAGTCCCTTTGAATCTCGAAGGGGGTTACGGCAAGGTGATGGACTTTCATGCCTGCTGTTCAACATCGCGTTAGAAGGTGTGATCAGAAGAGCTGGGATAGACACGAGTGGCACGATATTCAGGAAGTCCATCCAGCTCCTTGGTTTCGCCGATGACATTGACATTATGGCACGGAACTTTGAGATGATGGCGGAAACGTACATCAGACTGAAGGCTGAAGCTAGACGGATTGGACTTGCCATCAACGCATCAAAGACAAAATACATGAAAGCAAGAGGTTCTAGGGAAGACAATGTTAGCCTCCCACCCCGAGTTCAGATTGCCGGTGACGAAACCGAGGTGGTCGATGAGTTCGTGTATTTGGGCTCACTGGTGACCGCCGAAAATGATACCAGCAGAGAAAATCAAAGACGCATTATGGCAGGGAATCGTGCCTACTTTGGACTCCGGAGGACGCTCCGGTCGAATAAAATTCGCCGCCGCACGAAGTTGACTGTCTACAATACGCTGATTAGACCGGTGGTCCTGTACGGCCACGAGACCTGGACTATGCTCGTGGAGGACCAATGGTGTATTCGAACGGAAGGTGTTGCGTACCATCTACGGTGGAGTGCAGATGGATGACGGAACGTGGAGGAGGCGAATGAACCACGAATTGCACTAGCTGCTGGGAGAACCATCCATCGTCCACATTGCAAAAATTGGGCGACTACGGTGGGCTGGGCACGTCGTGCGAAAGCGACCCAACAGGAACAAGAAGAAGAGGCGCGCAGCGGGCAAGGTGGATCGACCAAGTAGAAGGTGACCTGCGGACCCTTCGCAGACTACGAGGCTGGCGAACTGTGGCCATGGATCTAGTAGAGTGGAGACGACTTCTTCGGACAGCAGAGGACAACAAGGCCTTAGCCTGATTGGTAAGGTAAGTAAGCTTTTGTAAACAATGACTTCTATCGATGATTCCTAGAAATTCAAGGCTCACCCACGCAAACCAACATCCTCATCAGGTGGGGAAAGACTTTCCCTATCCGATGGATATGGTGGTCTGCGTGGGCGTGCCTTGAGTTCCTAGAAATCATCGATAGAAGTCATTGTTTACAAAAGCTGTTTCGCCCTAATTCCAGCTCTATCTAGATATTATTTTCTATTACACACAGCCTACTACGGTATGAGCTATAGGTTACATGCATATAAAACCAAGGCATTGTATGCACAGGTGAAACGGGAACCTTATTTATACGATGGTGAAAACATTATCACGCATACGGTTTGCTGGAAAAATCCAACAAAAATACCGAAAATACCGGTTTTTTATCGTAAAAAACCGGTATTTCGGTATTGTAATATAGCACGCTAATACCGGTAAAACAGGTTTCGGTAAAACTGGTTAATCAACCCTAGCCATCATTCGACTTTTTGTCCCTCTTTGAATCAATTTCCATTTTTTCCCATTCATTCTTTTATCCCCCTTCTCATGATTCGACCTTTTGTCCTAATTTGAGTAATACGACCTTTTGTCCATTCGACCTTTGGTCTATTCAACCTTTTGTACTTGAGTCCTTTGTCAATTTGACCATTTTAGTTTTGTTAAATCATTAGACCTTTTGACTCCCTTCTCATCATTCGACCTTGTGTTAATTTGACCTTTTGTCCGTTCAACCTTTTGTCAATTCAACTTTTCATCCATTCGAACTTTTGACCCCTTTCTCACCATTCGACCTTTTGTTCATTCGTTCATTTGTACATTCAACCTTTTGTGCACTCGACCTTTTGTACCCTGGATCATTTGTCTTTGAACTTTTTGTCAAACAATCCCTGTTTCTTAGGAATTCTTCTTCTTCTTCTTCGCATTTCAAGCTTATTGCATATCGCATATTAGCTTATTGCGTGCTCTCAACTTAGTGTTCTAGATGCACTTCCACAGTTATTAATTAAGAACTTTCGATGCATGTACCATTTTCGCATTGGTATAATTGTGTGGCAAGTCCAATCATATTTACTTCTATGCCCAGGGAAGTCGAGAAATTTTCCAACCCGTAAAATACCTAGACCGGACCGGGAATTGAACCCAGCCACCTCCAGCATTGTCTTGCTTTGTAGCTGCGCCTTTACCGACTGAGCTAAGGGAGGCCCACCTTAGGAATTGATTAAAACATTATAGTTCATCTCAAACAAATACGATCCTCTGTGAAAACAATTCGAAAATAATTTGCACTGTTCAACTATTTCGCTGAATGCGTCGATATTCACCTCCCACAAAACGTCTCCTCCGGAACCAAAGATGCCTCCACTCCACCCCCTCAATCCCCCCCCCCCACCCCAACCATCACCCTCAAGGGGACATTGTTGCGCTCAGCTCGTTTTTGGAAGCTCGTTGTCATAATCAAGCAGCGCGTTATGGTTCACGATATGGCAGCCGGGGCCGCACCGAAGCGAAATATCCACATCAGCATCAAAGTTTCATTTCTTGGGCTCCACGTCTTTATAGTGGCATAGCAACGCGGCGAGTACCGCGGCCACCACCCCCCGACCGAACGGGCGCTGAATTATTTATACGCTTCGTGTATTAAAAATCCCACACGCCTCCCTGCGGCGACGGACGACGGCGGTGATGGCAGAAGCGCGCACATCGCAATTTAATTTATGTGTATGTATAAGACGATTTTCAACCCTTTTTCTTATCAGCCCATCCTCCCCCAAGGAGCGCGTTGGCGGTCGTCATCACTACCGGTTTTCCTTGGATTGCGTATTTTTGTGTACACTTTTATGTACTCTCGGGTTTCGGAAAATATGTACTTGCGTGAAGTTTTCGCCCGTTTCCAGGGGGCTGCGTTTCGCATGTCCCTCCGTATACGGTATCTGTGAATGTGAATAGGTGGGTGTATGTATTTGCGATTTTTCGGGCCAAGGAGGAAGTTGCTTATGTACCGCAACGATACGCCATCGATGTGAGTTTTATCAACGGGTTAATGGGGGAGGAAAGGGTTGCCGGGGGATGTCTTTGGGCAGGGGTATTTTCATTAGCCCATTCCAGCGTGGTATCGGTTGTTACGCACTTAGATTAATGTCTCCTTCCCCTCCGAGTTACTGTCCCTGTTTGCGTTCGGTAACGGGATTCTCTATGGTCTGTAATTAAGTTTGAGAAGCGTGGCTTTGACGCTACAGTGTCATTTTGCCAATATTAATTATGTTCATTTGTTTTCATCGCAACTGGAGGATAATTACGGTGGAAGAACCAACGAACTGGTTATTAAAAATTCAGAACACTTTAAATTCTTATAAAACATTCGAAACAATACACATGAAACAAATGGCATGAACATCAAAAATGTGTATTTCTTACGGCAGCCCTAAGTATGCAGTTTTTGAATTGGTAAAAAAATCCATAAGAAATTCAAAAACTCTCCTTAAAAACACCCAAATGATCTCCGGTGAAAATCCCAAAAAAAAAGTATGAATGATCCATATTTTATGCAGGGAAAATTTCTCTAGTGTTGGCCTATGGATCTAAGATTGGGCCCATCGCTAAAAATCTGCTATTTATCAATTATATCTAGATGAACGCGTCATTGGGACGGTACTAATGGATATTTTTGGTCGCTTTTGAAAAATTAGTCGATTGCTGAATTTATGAATTAATTTCACTTATTTATTTGCAGCACAATTATAAAAATGTACCGCTAAATTTTTAAAGAATAAGCATTGAATTTGTTCGAATTACCCATCAACATATTGAAAACAAATATTGGTATGATCCATGCATTTTTCGACACAAGTGTTCTAATTTTGATTCAACCTTGAAAAATTGATCAATTACTGCGCTGCTACTCAGATTGACTGTCCTACCTTTGTTTTTTTTTTGTAAAAAGAGTGCAGCTACAGGCAAGCGTGTACAATTAGCTTCTAAAAGAAGCTTTTGAAAGCAGTTTCTAAAAGACGCTCTGCTCCTCTGACTAAAACAAATCGAGGGCAGGAAAGTAAAGCTGAATAGCTACGCTGTACACGCAAAAAACCCTTCCCATATTCATCAACGAAGGCCGTGAACTATAGTTCACGGCGTACATTATAAAAATAATTTTGAAGAATTAATAATTTAACTTCAAGTGGACGGTGATGCAAACTACAGCAGCAAATCGTTTAACTTCGGAGTGGACAGTGGGGCTGGTTCCAGTGCAGAGTCGTCTAAGGAGTCATTCGCGGTACAGGTCAAGTAGGACACAAAAGGATTCCAAGTATCAAAACTGGCCACTCCAAGACGCAGCAGCAACTGCAACTGCACTACGCCGACTTCTTGCGGTGCAGCGCAGTCTATCCGCATATGCCTGATACCGCTTCAACTTCTAGCTGTGTTTCCAGTTCTGCGGCCTCCACAATAGCCACATCATGTCCATGCATCCATCCTGCCAACCACCAGCATGAGATATCCGTCTACTACCAGAACGTCGGTGGTATCAACTGTGATGTCGACGATTTTCGCGTAGCTACCTCGGATCTTTGCTACAACATAATTGTTCTATCGGAGGCATGGTTAGATTCACGCACGCTCTCTCGTTAGGTTGCGATAGGAAAGCTGCTTATAGCCGGACAGTTAAAGGTGGAGGTGTTTTAGTGGCTGTAAATTCTGGGGTTAATTCTAAGTTACTAGAAAATAATGCTTTGATATGCTTAGAGCAGGTGTGGACGTCGATCAAACTGGGCGATCGTACCTTGTTTCTCTGTGCAGTGTACTTTCCTCCCGACCGTATCGGCGAGCGTGAGCTCATCGAAACCCATTGCCAATCGTAGTAGTAGTAGTAGTAGTAAAATTATGTTTATTTCTGTTGATTATGGTAGTACATTGATTTATCATTTTAATTGATTAGCCTACCTGGCTCTTCATCTTTGATTAATTTGATATTCTAATTTAATATTTGCGTTTTTCAACTAGTTTACAGAATATCCCTTTGGGGATGTGTTTTATTTGAATTGAAAAAAGTGATAACCTACCTAACTACGAGTATAATTTAACCTAACGTGCTAGATCACGTATCAGGTGACAGGTGTCTCTGAACCTTTCCAGGATGAATACTCTCCGTTCTTCTAATGTCTGAATTCCAGCCAGGAGGTGGATCTCAGAATTTCTAGTCCGCGGGGGACTGTTCAGGACTATCCTAAGGATCTTGTTCTGGATCCTTTGGAGTTTAAGGTGATGGCATTTTGCGCAACTCTCCCAGATTGGCATACCGTACTCGATTACAGGAAGGATGATTTGTTTGTAGACAGCAAGCTTATTTTTCAGGGACAGGGTTGACTTCCTGTTGTTAAGTGGATACAACGATCTTATCAAGATGTTGCACTTGGTTTTCGTTTTGTCAACGTGCTCCCTGAAAAGAAGCTTGCTGTCTAGTGTTAGCCCGAGGTACACGACCTCTTTGGACCATTCCACCACTGGGCCGTTCAGGCAGATCTTGTTATTCTCCGACGGAACAAGTCTGGGAGATTTAGAGTGTGGAAAGATAATGACCTGGGTCTTTGCCGCGTTGATATGGATCTTCCAGCTGTTGAAGTATTCAGACAGGACGTCCAGGCCTTTCTGAAGTTTGGCAGTCAGAGCTCCGATGACCCTACCCTTGTAGATGATGGATGTGTCATCTGCGAACAGAGCCAACAATCCACCATCAGGGAGAGCTGGCATATCGGAGGTGAACAGGTTGAATAGAATGGGGCCAAGGATGCTTCCTTGTGGAACTCCGGCACCGATGTTGAAAGCATCCGATATGATGCTATTCAGGGAGACTCGGAACGTCCTATCCGATCGTCCTATCTGATAGATTGTTGTTTATGATCTTCACTAGGAAGATTGGAAGACCGTACTGCTGCAATTTGAACACCAGGCCATCATACCAGACATTGTCGAACGCTTTTTCAACGTCCAACAACGCCATGGCAGATGTTTTCGAAACAGACTTGTTCCGTCTGAGAATGTTTGTCACTCGAAGCAGCTGGTGGACGGTCGAACGACCTTTCCGAAAACCAAACTGTTCCTCGAGCAAGATGTTGTTTTGTTTGGCATATGTTAGGAGCCGGTGGTAGACTGCTCTTTCGAACAGTTTTGATAACCCTGAGAGAAGGCTGATTGGTCGATAACTTGAAGGAGAGGACGGATCCTGCCCAGGTTTCCGGATGGGTATGACTTTAGCTGACTTCCAACACGAGGGGAAGTAGCCAAGTCTGAGGCACTGATTAAAAATCAGTGCCAGATGGTTGTAGAATCTGGAACTCAAGTGTTTAAGTTCCAGATTCAGGATGTTGCCGAAACCTGGGGCCTTCATGTTTTTAGATGATTTGGTATAGGCCAACAGTTCGTCAGCCGTAATCTCGGATTCCTCTGGAAAAATGTTAGGAATCTGAAGAAGATTGGTTACATTTTCAGCAACCTCAGATTCATGAGGGCTGACGATGTTTTGTCCGAGATTATGGGAGCTGACGAAATGTTGACCTATCGCGGCAGCCTTCTCTTCAGGGACGATCCAGTGGGGACAGTGGTGGAATGGGCCTAGGCTTGTTTTTAAGAATTTTTGTAAGTTTCCAGAAGGGCTTAGCACAATCTGGGAGAGAGCGGATCTTACTAGCAAAATCGTTATTTCTGAGATCCACCATCCTGGCCTGAATGATCTTTGTTAATCGATTACAATTGGTCTTCAAGTTAGGCAGGCCAGTACGCTGGTACTGCCTACGAATGGTGTTACGGAGTCTAATGAGATCTTTGGTATGGCTGTCAAGGTTCAGAGTGTTACTCACCTGTCTGGATACTGGCACGTGTTGTTCTCTGGCCCGGGAAATCACCTCCTCGATGGTTTGTAGACACCGGTCAACATCTTCGGACGTCCCCGGTTCGACATCGTAGTCGATGGTTGTGTCGACGCAGTGTTGATATTGCGCCCAGTTGACTCGATGGTAGTTGCGCCGGGAAGCTTCGAATCGGTTAACCGAGGATCCAACTTCGGCCACCACCGGGTAGTGGTCCGAGCTCAGCTCCTGGAATGCCACAGGTTGCGAGATGTTTTGTCCCATGTTGCTTACGAAGATGTCGATGGTTGCATGGACCCCAGACCGACTCAACTGGGTGGGAGAGTCCGGGGTATAGTGGCCCTCTTGCAGGTCTTCATTGAGGATGACGCCGTTTCTATTGCTCCGACCGTTGCCCCAAGCTTGGTGTTTTGCGTTCAGATCGCCAGCGATGATAAAGTTCCCGCTCCTCCGGGTGAGTTTGATGATGTCTTTCCGGAGGCCGCGATGATGGTGATTGGGCCAAGTGATGTGCTCACCTCCACTCCGATGGCTTCGATTGTTTTCAGCTGGAAGTTTGGTAGCAGCCGGCAACTGATGTTCCGTCTTGCAGCGATGGCGGTGCGATCAAGTCTGACGAGCCGAAAGTCGGGAAGGAATATGTTCAGTTCGGGCTTCAAATGCGTCTCGGTGATGATAGCAATGTCGACCTCCTTGGTGTTGAGGAAATCGAGTAGCTCTCTATGCTTGTTCGTCAGTGAGCAAGCGTTCAAATTTGCAATTTTTATAGCTTCACGGTCCATACTTGGTGACGAGTGACAAGGCAGCATGAAGCTGTTCAGATCAAGTCTTGCAGGTGCGCATGACGATGATGACCTCGGCCACGAGCATCACAACTTCCTCCGAGGTGAACGGAGAATCGTCGACAGATTCACCTGAGACAGCACCAGCGTATGATAAACCAGGGGCGGTGGATGAACCTGGAATTGGCTGGGCCGCAGCAGCAGCGAGACGATGCTGAACTGTCTGACTGTTAGGCACCATTTGGATTCTCGCAGGATTGGCTTGTTGGTTGTTGAGCGGAAGCGGGGCTAGGTTCGGAACATGTCGACGGGGCTGGAGAGCTGGGTATTGGACTTCCGTGAGTACAGGAGGCGAACGATGATTACGGAGGCGACCGTTGATTGTGGCCTTCCGACGGATATTAATGAACTCCACTCTCTTGGGACATCCGTGATTGAAGGCCTGGTGGTTTCCACCGTAGTTGACACACGTTGGCTCGATGTCATCGACTTGCTCACACGACGCAGTTGAGTGAGTTCCAGCAGTTTGTCTTCATGTGGCAGTTTTGCAATAAGCAAATATATGATATGCAATAAGCTTGAAATGCGAAGAAAAATGATCCAAACAATGGGATTGAATTCACAATATTAAACTCAGTAAGCAAAATCGGTCGCTACTAAGCCACCGAGCTCCTTTTATCACAACAAAGCATAACGACTAACGATCGCTTAAAGCTGGCAGCATAATGCTATGCTGAATAATAATTTATAATTTTCAAAAGTCAGGTCACAGACAAACAGACATAACGCATTGAATATTTCTCACTGTAAATCATCGTCGCCAAAACATTACCGCCATCTGATGAGTACACTGTGGTGGGTAGTACGCTGAACAGATGGAGGTAGTGTGTAAACGTCAAATGCAAGGGAATTGACTATGCGATACTACCAACTACGATACACAGATAAAAATTCTGAATTTTAATATTGGTGTAAACATTCATTCACGTAAACTTGTATTTCATTTCATGCAACCGAGCAACCTGTAAAAAATGTTGTTTACAACAATGGGCTTTTGTAAACAATATTTGCTACATTGCATGAAATGTCTCAGAACTTTACATGATATATAATGTAAATTAATATGATATGTGACGCTCCATTTATGTGCATCATATTGAACAGAAATTTACACTACTTTTTCGAACTGTGTGCGTTAGAGCACCAGCACGCTAATAGCGAATTTGTTTTTGATTCAGTTCCAACCTGGATCGGGTATCAAGATTGGGTCTGCTTGTTGCCTTTCAAACGTCAGTGTTCACGTTTGTTTTTGTAACCTGGCTCGGGTTGAGGTTCGCACTGACAATAAGCTCGGGTTCGCACGGGTTGGAACTGGTTCCAACCTGGATAATAAACAAATTCGCTATAAGTTATCTGAGATATATTGAAGTGAGCTGTTGTCCCGCCTACTGTTGGAGTTTTCAGTGCAAGCTGACTGACTTGAATACGAAACACAACACTTTGATGAATTTTAAATTGGTGTTTGCCTGTCTTGTATTCCAACTCACTTGTGGCGCAGTGGTTAGCGTTCGTAGATTGCATGCCGAATACACGGGTTCGAATCCAGGAAATTGCTCTTTATTTTGTTATGTTTGGATAGAATATTGGTGCACTGTACAAATATAAAAATTATGATTTATTTGAGCTACTGATCATTTCATATGTACGTACATTAAATTTTCTTACTAATAAAGACTTATACGTGTTGCTTCATATGGGCTATAACGAACCTTTTTAGAAACTTTCAAGTTGCTAAGAAGTTCCGCAGGGAGCTTTTAAGATACTTTAAAGTTGCTAAGAAGTTCCGCTGGGAACTTTTTCAGAACTTTGTTGTGGCCATGTTTTCAGCCTTGCCTAAAGTTCCTCAAACGTGCTTAGGGATGCTTTTTGGAACTTTTTGACGTAGGACTACGTCTGTGATTTATATATGGGGGTACACTTTGTGAAAACCTAAAATGGAACATGAAACAAAATTGTGAAAGATTTTGAACGTTAATAACTCAGCTGCCCCTGGTCCAATTTCAAATTTTTTATCACCAATCGATCAGCAATATTTCTACGCATCGCAATACTTTTGAAACTATTGCAAAAGTGGTAAATGTCCAGCATTGTCCAAAAGCGTCGAATTAACTAATAATTACGACCAATTACGTACATGCTTATGCTGCCTTCCCAACACAGTCATCAGAGAATCATTCCTAGACGAAACATGTCGATGTAATATTACGACGAGGTTTGGTAGCTCAGTGGTTACCGTTTCTCTGCTAACTGAGCAGAAGGTCGGGGTTCAATCCAAGGCCCGTCCCTATTTTTGAAATTTTTCACTTTGCCTTATCCTATCACCACTAGATTTAAATAAAAACAAATTCTGCTTTAACCGATCGCATCACTTACTACATGAATCCTGACCTAAAAATAATCTACCTCATTAACACAACTATCCTTCCCGAGACAGCTGTGGAGATGATGAGGACTTCTCGGTCTCTAGTAACAACCGCACTGTGCAAATGGATTAGTTCTGATCATTCACGGAGGAGCAACTAAGAAGGTCGGATAACGTTAACTCTCGACGGCCAACATTCATTGATACCATTGTTGTTGTGGATGATAGAAGAGAATAGCAGAAATAGTGCGAAATAGGTTAGTGAAGCCATGGTGATCACAAAAGAGGGATTGGATAGGAAATTGGCTTTCACCCTTCTGCTTCTAAGCCCCTTACAGTCGTCGTCACAGCAATGAAAACTAGCATCGCACCGCTTTTGGTTCTAGGACACTTGCTGGTTGCAATTTTAAGATCAGGATTCACTGTGTTGCGATCAGTGAAAGCAGCAGAAATTACCTTCCCAACTCTCTTGTGGAATCTTTTAATGGCTCTGAAAAGGGCCAGTTTTGTTAGATTTCGACGGAGAAATTAAGAGCGTTCACCATGAATACGACGAGCCAGCTGAATGTCCTTTGGCATAATTGTGACTCGCTTGACGTGGATGGCGCACAGGTTGGTATCTTCGAACAGACCTGGAGAGCTGGATTCCTGCAACGGCCGAGCTCTGGAAGCGCAGATCGGTCTCGAAAGTCCTGGGCGATTTCATTGTGCTTAGTTACGGTGAAGATACGCTGAATAAAAATTTCAACCGCTTTCTCCTCTATTTAATAACATACTTTTGTTATGTTCAACCAATCATAAACGATGAAAGAACAAAAATGCAACAACTTGCAAGAAGAATTTAGCCTTCGAGTAGGTATAAAAGAGGTATTCATGGGCAAAATAAGCAACATTCTTTGTTAGACCGTCAAGCAGGTCAATATGTATTGAGCTCGCTCTCTAGAGTTAAATGGAAAGTTTGTCGCATCCATTTCCTGTCAATCGTACTCGAAGGCAGCTTAAACAGCATAAACATTGCCTGGACGTGTCAAGGGAGGCAAAGGACTCGGCGAAGGAGGAGCCAAGCGTCATCATAAGGTGTTGCATGATAACTTACAGGGTATTTCCAAGACTGTCGTCAGGATCGTCGTGATAATGCGTATCTCCGGTCTGATCTACGAGGAAACCCGAGGTGTGCTGAAGGTGTTGCTGGAAAACGTCATTCGTGACGGTGTTACCTACTCTGAAGACGCCAAGTGTACGCTCTGAAGCGTCAGGGACGCACCCTGTATGGTTTCGGAGGTTAAGCTTCCTTCATTTTCCCTATCTGAAAGGGCCCTTTTCAGGGCCAATAACTAATTTCAAAAGAGATGGTTTAGGAGTTCTACTAAACTTGGCATGAATGAAATTCCTGGAACCAGCCAAATGGTAGCAACCAAGCTTCTAATCCTGAAGCAACTCTGAGTGCCCATTTCTCGTAGCGAAGCTCGCTGCCTTTTCAACCACCGGGTCAACTTGGTAACCGTAAAAAGAAGTATTTATGCTGATCATATCATATCGGGATAATTTCGGGAATTTTAAATAACGTTCGTTCAAAATAGTTACTCATATGTGACCGTAGTCCTACGTCAACTGTTCGTACAACCCCATTGGGCTGTCCCTTGTAGTTTTTGAACTTCAAGTTGCTAGGAGTACGCATCGGATCTTTATAGAACTTGAAAGTGGGTTTTATCGTTGAATACGGAACTTTTGGTTGATTGGGAAGAAAGTTCTGTCAAAACTTTATTTGAACTTTATGGAACTTGAAAGTTCTGTCAGAACTTTATTCGAACTTTATGGAACTTGGAAATGAGTTTTATCGTTGAATGCGGAACTTTTGGTTACTTGGGTGGTGTCTGTTACAGGTTGGAAGGCCGCAGAGTATCAGTGTCCACCCAGCTAAAGCTCCTCCCCTTTTTAGTTAAACTCCTTCTCTCAATAAGTTGGTAAATCTTAGCCTTTAGAAAAAAGACGCTTAACACTTCTTCAGCGATTTTATGATCCTGTTTCACGTCATGTTTCTTTGCTACTGCCCTAAATCAAAAAGTAGAAATAAGAAGGGATACCGATTACGCGCACGAATAATTGAAAATTCAATAAATATTTAATCGAATAACTGGAAAAATCTTTAAGATTAATAGTTAATCGAATAATTGCACTTGTAATTTCATGTTTTTTGATGGTCCTTCGAAAATGTCGAACAGCAGAATTGCAACCAGTAAGTGTAACCCAAGAACCAAAAGCGGTGCGATGCTACTTTTCATTGCTATGACAACGACTGAATTAAGGGGGTGAAAGACAATTCTCTTCGTCGATTTCCTCTTTTGATAACCATGGCTTCACTAACCTATTTTAAACTATTTCTGCTATACTCTTCTATCATCCAGAATAACAAACGTATCAATGAATGCAAACAATACCGTCGAGCTATTAACGAAACAGAAAGTAAATGAAAATAGTCTATCGAAATCACTTGCATCCCTGCTTCCATGTTTGGTTACAAGATAACAACTCTGGAGAGCATTTTGTATAGTCGTTGGGGGTGTGTGGTTCTAAAAAAGGCGATGAGTGTGACAAATGTTACACAATTGCATCCTCCTTATTTGCACACGCGCGAAGATTGGAGGCAAATGCCACTTCGACTTGTTTTGTCTGATGAGTGTGTTGGGGAAGCAGCACCTGCATGTAAGTAAATGGTGGATTTGTTAGTTATTTCGACGCTTGGACAATGCTTGACATTTACCATTTTTTCAATAGTTCGATGTTAATCAACATTCGGAAGCAATACTATCGATACGTAGAAATACTTCTGATCGATTGGTGATAAAATTATTGAAATTGGTCCAGTGGCAGCTGAGTTATTAACGTTCAAAATCATTCATAATTTCGTTACATGTTCCATTTTTGTTTTTCACAAAGTGTACCTCCATATAGAAATAGTCCGGAAAAATATCGTATTGTGGAAAATCTTACGAACATAACTATGCCTGGAAACTCGTCAACATGTATTTAAGTCTGGGTAAGCGGATGACCAATTGCCTTGACCATGGTTATGACTGAGACAACTTCCAATAAGGCCAGCTAGCAAGTTATCTTTCCTACATACAGGGCTAAAATCTAGTATGAATTAAATATCAATCTCTTTTCCGTACCCATCTACATCTTGAACCTTAACGACACGTGTGCCATACAACATCACCCCACAACCTACAACTACACTATCTTCGCATGCCACAGCAGGACGCGATTGGCCCAAAAAGTGATAGCATTCACTCACCCGTAATAATGCTAATGGCATTTCGGCGAAAGGGTTGTTTATGTATACCGCACCATCCGGCTTTGGTTCCATTTCGCTCTTACCGATGATGTTGCCATCCTGCTGCTGCTTATACTGTCGGATGCTTTTATGTACACACAACACATAGCGCGCACATATTATCCTTTTTTCACTCCTTATTTCACTCCTCATACAAAGGCAGCGAAAGCACTGGGCACACTCTCTTTCTTACTCGCCTGTCTTATCACGACCATATAAAGAGCTCACACACTCTCTCTCTCGCTGGGAAAACCAAGATCTTGCTGGCTGTCACGCATCGAAAACGACGACTCTGAGGAAAACGCCGGCCATGACTCGGGACAGGCATTTTCCTAAATCTCCGCGTCTTACTTTTTATCTGTTTTTAGGAGTTTTTCGCTTAATTCCACAAACAGTGTCCCGTCCCACTGCCTCATCCCGCCACCGTGCAACCTGAACGGGGTTCACTTCTTCGAAAAAACGACAGCACAGTATTAGCATTCCAGTCCTTCTTGGCCCCGCTGGCAGTGTATCCTCTTCGCTTATCACGGCTCGTCGTCAGTCGGTGAGACGTTGTTTTTCCAACCCAACCTAACTCCTACGAGAGGGCTGCTGCCGAGGTCGGGCGGGAGTGAAGAAGAGGAAGAAGAAGAATACATAAATTTTCATCAGTCAAGACACAAGCCCGGCTGAAGACGTTCCGTTGTTGTCTTGTATGGCCGATGTGTTGTGTGTGTGTACTACGCACTTTGCGTCCGTCGCTTCGTCATCTCCTGCCAACATCTTCTCCGGTTGCTTCGTCGTCATATATTTACATAGAGAGGAACACCCCTTTTTGGCGGGGTTCCGCGGCAAGACAAGGCGCTTTAATTTCTCATCTTATTTTACTTTTAATTCCTCGTAGCCGGCGAGCGTGGTGCTGCGCTACGGAGTTCTTGGAATGTTCGTTGTTGGTCTGTGGAGATGCTTCATGGGGTGGAATGGGAAATGAAGAAGCAAATAGCCAAATAGACGCCCCGGCCGAGTTGCCACCCTCTGGATGTATCGTTGCCTTAATGGACGGCGGGCTCTGTTGGGGATGTTATCTCAAATTTACCGATGTGAAGCTTGAACATGAAATGGATTGCTAAGCGAATAGAGGGATACAATTTGACGATACCTTTCAATGTGATTTTTTTTTCGAGTACTGTAAATTATACTGAAATGTTTTTTAAGTGTTTCCATGAAAAATTATATGTAAACTTCTTTAAATCCATAAAAAGCATTCTACACATGCTAGAGTTGAACTACCTGACTAATTATGACAGGTTATCAGTTCGACAGCTGTGAAGACGTTTATGATGAATAGAACAATTTGTATTAGTACCAGTCTCTGTCGCCACGTCTCCAACTATTTGGTACTAGTTTTTCTCACTATTGATTATCATCACTACACCCTTTTTCTGCACGGTGAGAGTCTCTTAGTTACTAGTGAGCTGACAATAGTCACGACGTGTGACGTGACTCTCCATTCAATTTGCACGGACACTACACCAAACTATTTTTTTTGAGCGGGGGATACGTAAGATATATCGAGGTATATCGAGAAACCACGTAAAAACAACGATGTGAATGATACAGGTCGAAAATCGATGTTCAATTATATTTTGGAATCACATACGCATCAATGTGCTCCCCTATCACAAAAATCTGTCATAACATGGCATTGATGTATGTCTGTATGCCTCGGCTCAGCCTACTGTGGTATATTTCATCAACACAGTAGGTCGAGTGGTTGCACTACTTAGTTACGAAAGTTTTTTGACGTAGACTACGTCTTACGGGAAGGTGCTGGGGGTAAATCGAAAACCTAAAATTGCGACCGTCACGAAAAGGTGTAAGGTTTTGAACGCTTATAACTTTGTCATTTATAGATGAAGATAAAATCCAAATACACCAATAGAAAGGAAATAACTCTCACAATCTACAATAAATGCTTTTCCAATTAAAAAAAAAACGTTGGAAAATGTACAAATAAACAAGTGATAATATTATCACTATTTTCTTTAATTAAACGTTCTCCCCAACCCAAGTCATCATAATCGAGTACCATTTGGTTGTGCATCGTTTTGTTTGAACCTGTAAAACTATATAAGAGTTCTTCTGTCGTTTCTCCGCTCATGGTCATTGGTTGCTAGACCGTCTAGCAGTATAGTTTGTTCGTTCGTTCGCTCCGCTATTGAGTTTCTTCTAATTATTTTTTTTTGTTACGTTCACGTCGTGGAAGTGCCGTCATCGACATCTCTAATCGGCAGTCTAATTGCACTTGCCACTAAACAAAGCATGGTACGCAAGTGTTCTACTACTTCTACATCGGAGGGCCCTAGTAAAAAGGACAAGATGATGTAGCTAATTGGCTGCTACAGAGCAACCAATTCTCGGTGCTCGGAGTTGAAAATGGCAGTGGTGACGCCGCTGAAATTATCAAAACAGGAGCGGATTCCCCTGCTGTTTACCCCAATGAAGAACGTCGCCAAGCTTTGGAATGAGCTGGCAATACTCAAATCGTTCCCGCGATTCAAGATCTGTAGCGTAAGAACAAAGATCATGTGCTCCAGCCTACAGCAGTACAAGTGACCTACTGAAGAACAGTACGATGGAATTTTACACCCATGATTTACCTTCGGTGAAACCATTTATGGTTGTTTTACGGGGACTGTCGTTGTACGAAGCGGCTGCCGTAAAAGATGAACTGGTGAGGCTCAGATTGAAACCAGGGCACTCCACCCAATGAATCGATACTAATCTATCGTGACCAACTGTTTCTGGCCCACTTCACGAAGGGCTCCACCACCCTTGCTGCACTGAAGAACAACACACGTGACCTGTTTCAGGTCATTATCTACTGGGAATCCTACAAACCACAACACCGTGATGTGACCCAATGCACAAGTTGCCACTCCTTCGGCCATGGCACGAAGAACTGTCATATGAAATCACGCTGCGACAAGTGTGTTATGGCCCAAGGTGATGACACCGAGCCGAAGTGCATGAAGTGCGGTGGTACGCACCGTGCCACTACTCGGGACTGCCCCAAGTGAACGGAATACATTAACATCAGGAAGAAGGTGGCTACTAGCAACCAGCCAGGCCGGCATCGAAACAAACGTACACTAGAAGCCATCACTGATGAATAATACCCGGCAATCCAGCCTCGTCGCCTGGTCCCAAATCTCCCACCGCTACCCCTCAACAACCAACGAGCCGCCCCCTCAGCTCAGCATCACCTCACTGCTGCAGCGGCCCTGCCAAATCAAGTTTTTGCCTCGGCGACTGGCCTATCGTATGCCCGTGTTGCCTCAGGGGATTCAGTTGACGAATCTACGTTTACATCGGAGGAACTAGTAACGCTGGTTGCAGAGGTGATCGTCATCCTGCGCACCTTATCTCTCGTCACCAAGTATGGACCGTGAAGCTATAAAAATAGCAAATTGGAACGCTCGCTCGCTGACGAATAAGCATAGCTACTCGATTTCCTCAACACCAAGGAGATCGACATTGCTATCATGAACTGAATGAACTGAACGTAGTCCTTCCCGACTTCCGGCTCGTCAGACGTGACCGCACCTGCTCCGGGGGTGAGGGAGTGTCCATCGCTGCAAGACGGAACATCAGTTGTCGGCTGCTACCAAACTTCCAGCTGAAAACAATCGAAGCCATCGGAGTGGAGGTGAGCACATCACTTGGCCCAATTACCATCATCGTGGCCTACTGCCCCAAGCAAACCAACAACCAATAACTAATAAAGGTGAGGAAATTGACATGTCAAGGAGAGGAAATAGAGTAAATTAAGGAAATAAGTTACTTCTACTGTATTTTAAATCAATATCAAGAAAAATGCACGAGAAGTTCACTAAACATCTCAACGTAGTCTACGTCAACCATGCGGTCGTGTCTTGTAGACAAAGCCACCATTTTTTTTATTGTTATCAGTCCAGGACTAGTTACAGCCAACAACCAATTATGTAACTATTCCCGGACTGATTTTTTATCATCAGTTGGGACCATCTTCCTTCAGTTGCAATTATATTAACACACAATTATATTAACAAACTATGGTATGGTCGCGATATCTTAAAAGGGTGATCGGCAAGGCGAGGTGAGGTGAGTTTGATACGTTATTAACCAGCTTTCATGCTCTAGTGAGCGCACTCTTTTTTGGTGATACCCGGTCGCTACAATGGGTCTTATAGGAAAACTAATTTATCCTAAACCATGTTTTTCAGCTTATCTGAGCTAACTTCCTACACACCTATCCACCACTCTATGGCATAACATTTTTCAGATCTGGTGGCTTGGAGTTATATTCTACTATCTAGATAATCTTCCACGTCCATTGGCGGAACAAGCTCCAGCTCGATGATGAAGCTTCGAATGAACCGGAAATCTATCAACTGTTCTCTACGAAATTTTCAAGTGTTGTTTTTTTCAAACGAGTTGCTGCAGCCACAACAGATTACCGAAGTTGCTTCAAACGTTCCAGCTTCTTAGATTTTGATGATTCCATAATTCTCGAAGTTGCTTCTAAATTGAAATCTTCGACTTCACTTGGACCCGATGAAATTCCAGCAATTCCGGTGAAGAAGTACATCGATAATTTACTCACACTTCTACGTCACATCTTTCAACTCTCACTACGTACTGGCACTTTTAAATCGCTATGGAAGACAATTTATATGTTCCTTGTCCGGAATTGGAATAACCGGGATATTTTGAATTCAAGCTAGTGGCAGAAACAAACTTCAGCTATAGGACATTCATCTGGTAAATTTGTGCATTTAAAAATTTCATGAGCCAGATGGTTACGTTGATGCATCTTGAATGCATATTCCAAGTAACATTGCAAGTTTTAACAAGGTTTTAAAGGTGTTTATGAGGCTAAAAATGGTCCTTAGAAGACCGTAATATAGGGTACCCCAGAATGTTTAAGCACGATTTAAAAAAATCGATAACGTGGCTCTGTTTACAGCAAATTCGATTTTTTTTTCGTATTCATGTTCTTTATAGTATTCTCCTACAATTAAACGTAACAAATCTGAGATCCGATCCGTCGTAAGCCGAGGAACGGATTTTTGATCTCACGCTACTCATTAGCTACAGCACAGATGCCTTTCCAACAACTTTGGATACTTTTTCCCAGTCTTTCGCAAACTTTGTAGCGGAATCCGCTGCCTTTACATGTTTCCGCAAATATGCTTTGGTCAGGGCCCAAAAAGTTTCGATTGGTCTGGCCTGGGGAAAGTTTGACGGATTCATCTCCTTGAGTACGAATTGGACCTTGTTGGCTTTATACCAGGCTACCGTGTCCTTGGAGTAATGAACCGACGAAGCTGGAGAGACTGCATAGACTTGCTACTCTCTCAATAACTGGTGCAATAGCACTAGGTGCCCTACTTTATCTGCTTCCGTTGCATCAATTTATCCCATTAGAAGCTGAAAAGAGTGTTTTAAGGGTTAAACGAACAAAGTACTTCCTTGAAGAAGATCTTCCAGGACACCTTAGTATTTTAAAAATGTTTGATATTGATTCTCTCGTATTAAAAAATGAAGACTGGATGGAGAAAAAATATAATTTCGATCGTTTATATTCAATGCAGCAAAATTTGATCATAATTTTTGGGAAAGTGAGGGACCAAACATCAGACCAGGTTCAACTGTTTTTATACAGACGGTTCAAGATTGAACAATCGTGTGGGAGCAGGGGTAACTGGTCCAGGGATAGATATCATAATATCTATTGGTTACTGGCCAATCGTGTTCCAAGCAGAAATTCAAGCAATTCTTGAATGCTCTGTTTTATGCTTGCGCAAAAATTATAAACATTCAAATATCTGCATTATGTCTGATAGTCAAGTAGCATTAAATGCTTTAAAATCAGCAACATCCAATTCAAAACTCGTATGGGAATGTGCAATGTCACTTCAGAAATAGGTGTGCCAAAATCAGGTAAACCTATATTGGGTTCCTGACCACTGTGGAATTGAAGGGAATGAAAAAGCCGACACGTTAACCAGGCAAAGATCATCTCAGCAACAGGACCAGAACCATTCTGTTGAGTTTCTGCTAGTCCTCTTAAAATGGAGATCAAGAATTGAAAAAAAATTTAAATTGTAGACCAATTGGAACAACTAGGCAGTCAACACGGTTCATAATTCGGAACATTTCAATGACTATCAAAATTCTTGATATATCAAAGACAGATCTCAGTGTCTATACTGGTTTGATAACAGGACATTGTCCATGTAAATATCATTTGAAGTTAATAGGAAAACTTCAAGAGGATATGTGTCGATTCTGTGGCATAGAAAAGGAAGACTCTGAACACCTGCTATGCTCTTGTGCAGCAATCTTAAATAAAAAGCGTATTTTTCTGGATAAGGAACTGGCAGAAACCTTTGATATTTGGAATGCAGGTCCCAGTCAAGTAGTAAATTTCATTCGAAATATAATACCTGGCTGGGAAAATGCTTTTGGTCAGTCTATGTCGGTCGCTTCACAAAATAGTAATACGACATAACTGATAAAGCAATATAAAAACGGGGAATATCACAATAGATCAAAGTAATGGTCGCAGTGATGAATATACCCAACACGGAAAAAATGCTGAAAGATCTGTTATCTTAACTCAACGATTGGTTAACATCATGCTCACATATATGAGCAACGTATAAAATTAAACCCAAAGATCTTAAAAAATCGACCCCATTTCAGTGATTTCAAGTGGTATAGAAGGAAATCGATCTGTCAAATTGATTATTCCAGCTATAAATTGAAAAAAAAAGGGTCAAGGGGCTTGTCTTTTCTTTTAAATAATTCTTCCGTGGTTTACAATTCTAAGTGTTCTAAGCACTCCTGAACTCATGTCTTACTATTTATAATTATATAGCTAACTTTACTAGATTCATCACCTTGATTCACACAGAAAAACTGTGGCAAACTTAGAAGAAACATGTTTGTAACATTTCCTTCTTTGGACATTTTCTAATTTTTTGGAACCAATTGCATCAAACTATAATTTCATATAGGAGAAAAAAACAAGACCGCGTAAATTTTGAATTAAATGCTTACATTTTGAAGTCCAAGAGAAGCAGCCAAATTTGGAACATAAGTCAGAAGCTGACTTTGCATCGTTCCATTCGCAAGAATTTTGCAAGCAGGACGATAAATGAAATTGAGCGCTTATCGATACCTGTAATATCCAAGATTTCAACCATTTCTATGTTTCTCAATTGCCGTCAATTGATATTTTTTTCAAAAATCCTAACACAAAGAACTACTCCAATTACTTTGTAGCAAAAAAACGTGGTATGGTTGATCATTGTTGATCGAAAAGGAAAAGGAGGACCTACACACAATCATAACAAACTTGTTTTCGACCTCTCTGACTGAGTTCCCAGGATCAAAGTTAAGCACTATTTACTAACGAAAATAATCGTTAATATGCATCAACAGGATATTTCGTGACTGAAAGCACAGCTAACAATATTTCAAAATACCACACACAAAATGATAGTTTTACACCAACGTAATCATCAAATCTTCGAATTGAATTAACAAAATTTCCGTAATGAATTCAATGCAAAACAATAAGATCGAAGAGACGATAAAATATTGCATCTGTAAATAAACAATACTGAATAACAATGCTCTTGATAGTCTTCTGATCGACTTGAAAATACCAGTTAAAAAATCCTTTGAAAAGCTCCCAGTCGAGCTACTGTGTTACCTGACTTATAAGAGATATACGTTGTATACGAGTATCCCGTTCGTCTAATTTTACATTGCAAATGCTATGCAAAATTAGACGAGTCATACGTTGTATTCGGGGTACTCGTATACAACGTATATTCATTATAAGTCAGGTACACCGTTCGAAAAATTCATGTAAATTTCTGCGAGATATAGCGCACATAAAATTAACGCTAGATTTGGCATAAATTTACGCGATATTTCGTGTAATTTTAAGCGCAATATCGCATAAATTAGCAATATTGTATGCAAGCTTGTAAACGATTTCGCTGTTTATGCCAAGTAACGCTCAAAATTGAACGAAAGGAGATGTTACGCGATAGTTAAAATTCAGATTTTTTTCTGTGTAGCACAGTAGTCGAGAAAAAGAATGTCCACACGTCAAACTCCGTCAAGCATTTAAACAGCGGAGGAACAAAAGAGACGACAAATTATCTGGTCCTCACCTGTTTAAATCTGATTACGCATTACCGTGACTATTGACAATTCGCCTTTTCGCCAAACATCAGTATGTGCGTGAAATTTGGTGAACATTTCCTTACCCTTTCACTTCTATGAAAATCCCATATGATCGTCAATCCTTGCGTGAAGAAACGGCGGTTTGCTGGAGGAATGAAGAAATAATACAAAGTCCGATGTGAATACTTATTACGCGCGATTGTGTACCTATTCCAATGATTGTCTTTATTTGATCTACAAAACTTTTTGTACCATTTGTCCCTTTTCTGTTTAAGACGCAAAAGATCCAAATTTTACCAGCAGTTCGAGTTTTTCAAAGAAACAAACTTTTGCTTAACTAGTTGATTGGTACACGTTTTCAAAGCGTTATTAAGAACAGCTGTAGATTTAGCGGCACCAGTGGTGTAGTGGTAAGCATGATTACCTCTCACCCCAGCAGGCCTGGGTTCAATCCCAGTCGGCGCCGCCGGGATGTTCTGAGGCATAACATCTCTGATCACGCCTTCCTTCGGAATGGAAGTAAAGCCGTTGGTCCCCGGTTCATGAGTTGATGAGTCGATATGTAGGGTCTAGGTGTGGAAGCTGCCTCCCTGGCGTCGGTAGCATTGGTGCTCAGCACGGAAAACAAGATCGACGAAAAACAAATCAAAGAAAAAAAAAAGCTGTAGATTCATCTAAGTTACGGGCCGCGAATGGAAGATCCACGATCCTCTCAACAAGATTCGAAACAGCCTGTTTCGAATATTTCCTCCAGAACGTCAACTTTACTAATTCATCGTTTTTATTTATATTATCTAATACATTAATCACTAAGGTCTCATGATCGGTTTCAAATCAGTATCCTGAACAAATTAAATCAAAATTGGAACAAACGTGGTCAATGAAAGCCCTACTGTGCCTGGAAATACGCGTATATTCATTTACCGTTTGCTTTAAATTAAAAAAAACTCAGCTAAACGCTTCAAATGATTCGAAGCATGCCAATTAATATTAAAATCACCAGCCAATATATTTAATTAACTATTATCAAGGAATGTCTCGAGCCAGTTCTCTAAAACTTCAACAAAACGCTGGTCACTAGAACTGGGAGAATGATACAAAACACCATAATTACCCATCTTCATGCCACGTACAGCTGTAATGCCCAAGAACCAGTTGCCATCAATAACTTCGTTGGTACGAAGGTTGAATTGAACTGATTCTTTGACATAAATAGCAACACCACCAGTGTGTCTAGAATGTGATAAACAAGCAGCAACAATATATCCCGGAATACTATACTGATCAAAAGCTTCAGTTTCTACAATATGAGTTTCAGATAAAAAACAAAAAGAGGACGTTTTTCCTCAGCAATCTAGCGTTATGCTACGTAGTTTATTGACAACCCCGCAATATTCATATATAAAAAATCAAATTGATTCACATTTCTGGAACTTGGCTGCTTGAAACGGCTTGAAACGAAAGCTGCTGATCTTCTGATCAAAAAGTCTTTTATAGATCAAACATTCCGAGTTAAATGTGACATGGTTGACGTCCATGTTAAATTTACGTTCTTTATCAATTTTCAAACAATTAATACATTTCAATACAGTTGACGTACACTCAGACGTTTTGTGTTGTTGGCTGCACCTGGAGCATCTCTCACAATTTTTGCAATCCATGCTCTTGCGCCCAAATTCTCCACAATTGAAGCATCTCAACACATTAATCGCGGGAACTATCGAGCGTCGATCAAACCCTACATTTACTTTTTAGCACATAACAAACATTTATACGTATCGACATCGACTTCAATTACAACACTCATACATTTATTACACTTCAATTACATTTATAGCGATGTCTTCATTTTGACTTTTTAAGTAGTCAACAAAGACATTGGAGGAAAACTGATCACTCATGCCCACTATTTTCAATCTTGGCATCGAAGTGGGAACAACAGCACTATATTTTTCACCCAGATTGCTTTGAATACCATTTTTCACATTATGGTGAGAAATTTTGCCGAAGACACCAAGTCGCGGAAATGCTTTGTTTCGGAGTTATTAATTTTGCTCCGCTAGATTGCATTCTTGGCCCAGTGTGCATTGGTATCCCGATGACAATTAGCAGCTGTTCATCGATTTGTTTTGTTGTTGACGTATTGCTCAACAAGTCGGTGTGCCGAAAGTGATTTTTTTCTTCAAATCATTAAATATTGAGAAGTAAATTCGCATTCCAGAACACCGTTCCTGCGAGCAAATCTCGCGAAGAAGTTTCACCCACCGAAGACATGCACCTTCCTACATTTCTTATACGCGCTCCATCTCATATTCGTATAGCAAATAATATCAAGCAGTAGCACGGGCAAGGTGGCTAACGGAGGAGGAAGCTACCAACAGCTCATGCAGCTTCTCAAGATCGAGGTTCTCGGCCTTGCTTTCTTAAGCTGGCTCTGTTCTCCACTCATCATCATCAACGACCAACAACGACGACGAAGACTACGACGGTCCAATCTCCCATCTCCGCCACCAACTTTTGCCAGTCATGTCGGTGCGGATGCTACACATTTTGTTTTTCTTCAAAACTTTCCAACTCCCGCACATTCATTCGCATCCCCACACATACACATACCCACTCGCACGTTTCTCATTAGGAGACGGCGAAGGCACATAAAATCCTTGCCCTCACGCGAGATGAAAAAAAAAGGAAAATTAAAAGTATTTCTGTGTTCGTGTGCGAGCTGTAGTACGACAGCAAAAGACGAAGGAGCATCATTATGGTTCCTCGGGAGGGTGGGCGATGGGTGGTGGGTTCTCTGGTCGTGTGTTTGCGCGCACAGAAAGAGAGTGTGTCTTTTACGCGTAAATGAGAAAAAAGCTAAGACCAAGTTCTTAATAAGATGTATACGAGCAAAAGGCGGCAGGAGGAGGCGAGACTTGGATGCTGCAAATGAGAAGGGATACTGCCGCGGCGCCGTCATAGCAACGAACTCATATAAGAAACAACGGTCCCCGGCGCGATGTCCTGGGAACTGGTGAGCGGAAGGAGCGGGACGAGGGGTAAAGGCAAACACGGTGGCTCACGGTCGTCTTCGAAGCGGTCGGTCGAAGGAAGTTTTCTTTTGATTTTTGGAGGGTATTATAAATGAAAGAAGGGAAAAATACAGCCATGGCTGCAGCGGAAGCATCAGAAGGGTGAGAAGGTCCTAATGAAGAAGTTTGCAAAGGGTTCGGAAATATGAAAAGGGTTATGAGAACATACTGGCTGAATTGGTGGAATTCCTTCGATTCATTGAATGCATTGAGAGGGAATTTAAAATAAATTGAAAACAAAACGATCTTGAAGATTCACAAAGTTTCAAAGGGAAAAATCAGAGCTGATTATTTTATTTTCGATTTTTGATTAAACATTTTTTTTAAATGTGATCTCTCGTGTGCTTCGACTGTCGAGTTAGGAGGGTCTACTCACATGCTTTAATAAAATTGATTTCTGGAATTATGAAATCATTAGTGGTTCTAATGATAATGACACGTAAAACCTGCATTCAGAGCGTTACAATCAGCGATTTTACGATTCGTGTGTGTGCTCACATAAAAAAAATTGACAGGTTTTATGAGTCAAACATATAATTTACAAGCTCTTCTTGTTGTAAGTGCAACATATTATAATAACATCTAATGATTTCATAATTCCGAAAAACAATGTTCTATAACAAGAGAGTGCAAGCAACCCTGCTAATTCGTTACATCGTTCCCTTCCAGAACTGTTCATTTCAGTTGCACGATTTACCAAACCGGAATGAACACGGTACCGAAAATGTGAATCACATAATAACTGTCGATCGTCTGCTCAGATTCCGAAATCGAATTCAAATGTCCTGGAGAACGGAATTCAATCTGATCAGAAACTTGGAAAATCAAGAAGAAGGTAAAACAACCCTTTTCTGCGCTTTCTTTTTTGCCTGTATTGACAGCATTCAAGTGAAACCATTTGACTCGTTTTACCTGTCCCTGTCGAAAACCCACAGAATTCGATTCCACTTCGTCGTTTACCAAGCCCGCGTGTTTCTACCGGTTCTTCTGCCGTTAAAAGCCCCCATCCGATAAATGTTCATTCACCTATCGGTTTTAATTTAGAAATTTATGTAAATTGTTTGTGCAAGAATGTTTACGTGCGTTTTTTATGATCTCACGCGCGCGCATACTGTAATGTTCCTGCGTGCTACCGAACCCATAGTGCAAGAAGAATAAAGGGTAAACTCTGTCCCTGACGACGACACACCACCACCCGGGCTCCGAATCGGGACTATAAAGCTGAGAAGAAAAAAAAATGCGTCCGTACCCCCTTGCGGCGTGTTCGAATTACTCATTAAAGGATAAAATTCGAGCTGAGTCGATACTTCTCCGTTGCTTCGAAAATGGATCATTAATTTCGCTTATCGCCGTCGTCGTCGTCGTCTTTGAAAAAGACAAACCCCAGCTAAACGACGACCGACGCCGGCGACGGCGATGGCGCTCAGTGATATCAACTTTCGCCAAACGAGAGCGGTTGCACAGCATTTTGGATTCGCCCGAAATTTTAACATGATAATTTGATTCGTCTACGCCGTGTCCGGTGCCTGCGTTGTAACCCTTTCGGTGGAGGTGGAGGGCTGCACGCCGCGTTGGATGGTGAAAATGAAGGCGTCCCAAGGAGGGACGCCAAGATGAAAGGACTTCAATACGATCCAATCTGCACCGCCATTGAAGTGAAACGTGATTCCAATTCGGTAGAAGGACATATTTTTCTAGGTAGGGTAAATGATCTTGATTCGAATCGTGAAAAAAATTATCGTGGTTTGAGCTAGTTTAAAATCTAACTGACCAACCATTCAGCATTCAGAAATTTAGAATCAAAATATTACTAAACTAAGCTTTGGACATTGCCCGTCACAAACCCTTTATTGATTGGAATAATAATTGCTGAAACAAGTTTAGTTAATAACATTGAAAGCAGTTGTGAATTTGATTCTGATTGTCCCTATCCAAGCTGTTCATTTAAACCGTCTGCAAGTATTTTAATCACCAAAGTAAAGCTTGGAACAATGCTCGGGCATCAAGGCGTACATATTATTTCATTTCTGCAACATTTTATAAAAGGAAAAATCCCTGAATGTGTGTATTTTTTGAAAATACGATTGTGGATTTTTGATCTGGCTTCGAACCACAAATGAACGTGGTTCGTACTATCAGCTTCGTCGAATCACCGCTAGGGTCGCTACCGTCGCTACACTTTGTTTACGTTCTGATTACCTCCTTTGCACAAATGTCGCATCATCTTTTACTATGAAAGTGCAATAAACATCAACTATTTCAAACCCTATCCGAATGTATCATATTTTATTGCATATTATATCATTTTATACATTCATACATTCATGCATTGACTTCGTCCTAAAGTTGATTTTCCACCTTAAAGATAAACATTCAGGGCTGGTAGTGCTTTTGCGATATAATAGTAGTGACTTTAGTGACTAAAATTACGGAAATAGTGACTAAATAGTGACTTGTAAATACTCAATAAGTAACCAATTATATGGTAAATTAGAAAATCAAATACGGTTTGATATTAAAATAAACTTTTTATGTCATGGAACTTAAAATCAAATTTCATAAATTCCTCTAATTTAATCGAATCTCACAACGGAATTTCCTGTGAAGAGCATTTTAAGTGATTTGAATAATTTACTTTTGCTAACGTTATACATGATGACAAGCAAAATGTATTCTCATTTTTTTATGATTTGTATTTGATTCTACGTTCGAAATCTTTGAAATTTTGATATATCTAGGTAGATAACTTTGATAATTAGCTAATTTCATCAGAATGATCACAAGAACATTTTTAGAATAATTCTCCTTCTGTTAAACATAGAGGCAAATAAGCTTTAACAAAAATAATACTGCATTCTTGAAATTCTTAGCAGAACAACCAACAAAATACTTGGAAATAGATTATTTTCGTAGTTGGAAATGCTTAACATCAAATATCAGAATAAAAATGAACATTTCATACGATAGATAAGAAGATGAAAGTAAAGAGTTGATAGTTCCGGCAGTACGGCAGTGTGAAATTCATGTATAGAAAGTAGAAAGCAAACAAACGACAATTTTGAGGAAGGTACGAATCGGGCCGAGCATCTCCTTTACCAAGCTCATCCGTTAATGAGGGATGGTGAGAGGTGTTTCCCCCTGCTACCACTGGCAAAAGGGATAACCACCGATTTGTTCATGTACCGCCGATGTGCGGAAACAGTTCTATCGATTGTTTCACACTCTAGTCGCTATCTGACGTAAACAACTACCCAATTCGTACCTTCCTCAAAATTGTCCTTTGCTCGCTTTCTACTTTGTATATAAAACTTTCACACTGCCGTACTATAACGAAACTATCAACTCTATAATTTAATCTCCTCATCTATCGTATAACATCTCCACTTTAAGTCTGATATTTGACGTTAAGGATCTCCGAGTATGTAAATCCTTAAGTTTACGCATGAAGTAATAACACATGAGCAGTTCAAGTAGATCATTTTCGATTTGTTGTTGATTCTTCTAGGAACTCCCTGAAGGCTCCTTCCATAAATCCACTTTAAATTTATTTGAATTCTCCTTGGACTTTCCATGCAATTAACCTCAGACATTTCATGAATTTCTGCTTAGAATAATCTTGGACTTCTCCCCTGCATTCAATTGGAAGTTCAATTCGTATTCTTCTGAGGATTCTCAAAGTATTTCCTCAGAATTCTCAAAACCAAAATCCATCACAGAATCACTTTGAAACTCTTCTCAGAATTCCTTCGAGATTGAACCTTAGAAAATCGATTCCATTGGAATTCTCACAATTTATTTCGAACTCTAGAATTCTCTTGGAATTTCAGAACTAATTTTGAATGGAAGGGATTAGAAGGAAAGGGGTGTAAGTCACTTTGATCGATTCTCTTCATCGACTTTCTCTTTCGTTAATAATACCTTGATTTGTGCGCCATTCTGGATACTAGATGAGAACCTCCTTTATTAAACTATGTGGCAGAAATAGCGCAAAAATTTAATTTATAAGGCTGTAACTATCAACAGAGAAAATCGATGAAGAGAATCGATCAAAGTAACTTACACCCCTTTCCTTCTAACCCTCTCAATTTTTTTATTAGAATTGGACCTAAAATCCTCATGCAATCATCATAGAATCCTTCTCAGAACTCTCGCTAGATGCACTCTCAATTATATTGGAATTATTTCCAAAATTGTTTCGGAGCTGAATTGTGCGTCTCTAATAATTTAAACAATAAATCATAAGTGACGCACGTATGTTTTAAGCAGTGGCGTCGCCCTAACCTCAATCTACCTTTTCAACAACTCTCAAAACGTAAACAAACAAAACAATATTGGTTTCAATGGATACAAATCAGTGAAACTAGAAGACCCTATGCCTTTTGAAACTGATTTGAAGGTAAACATGACCCTAAATAACGTTTTCAAAGTTGTTGAACAGGTAAAAAGTGAGGTTACACGACGCCACTGGTTTTAAGCCAAGCTTAACTCTATAGGCAAACCTGGCTTAAGATTCAAGCGGAAATGAAGAAATCGGTCCTCAGAGCACTTTATTTTAAATGAGACTATCGTAGTACTGTACTTTGGTATTCTTCTCTGATATATATTGGTGTCATCCCTAGAATCCTTTAAAATTCTCGTATAATTTACTTTGGATTTTTCAAAGTTCTTAATCATCCTTGAAAGACTTTTGAAAATCTATCACAGACAAATAGCTTTGGAAGGTTTTTAAGGTTTACAATTCATTTTCTAGGAAAGTAGGTATATTTTCTCCGATTTTTAATCGAAATTGAAGGAATTTCCCAATAGTTTTCTTGGTGTTCTAAAGTATTGCGGTTCACTGATCACCCTGGTAAAAATTTTAAATCTTTTAACAGATATGTATATTGTCAAAACTACTTTGACTTTCTTAGTGCCAAGTACTCAATTTAAACATATTGTTGATATTTTTTAATTTCACTCTATTTTAGTAGTGAAAAAGTGACTTTAGTGACTATTTTTAGAGAAATAGTGACTTTAGTGACTTGTTGGTGTAAAAAGTGACTTTGTAGTGACTGGCTTCAAAATAGTGACCAAGTCACTAAAAAGTGACCTGCTACCAGTCCTGAACATTTAACTTGATTAAACAATACATTGGCATACAAATCCAACTCACGCAATAACGCCCACCAAAAAAAGAAGGATCAGAATAGTATACAGACTAGTTACGTTACAGAATGTATGTACCGGTATGCAAAATGAAGTTTGAATTTATCGTGTTTGTTACAGTCTGATCACGAACTAAATTAAATTGACACGTTTATTTCACACTTCTAGGTGGATAAGGAAAACACAAAACTACATCTAGTATCTAGTACCTCAATTTCAACAAATGTTATTTTTGAAATCAAGAGTTCGAACTAAAATCTTTAAAGGTTCGAACCATGATCAGCATAGTTCGAAGCAGGATAATTATTTTGCTATCATCAAAAATCAATTTATAAGTCAACAAGACATCAAAGTTTCCTTCCAAGCGAACAATTAGAATCATTTTTTGTTATTCTTTCCATGTACACTAAGATCTTGTTGATAATCGTATTGATGTTGTAGAAATCTTTGGATTATTCCCAGGGTACCATGTAAAACAATGAAAATGGTTCGAACCACCATAATTTACCCTGTAGAAAAGATGCTGGAGGTGAGGTTGTCGAGTTTGGGTGAAAAAACTAACACTTTTCTTTTCGGCTGATGCCTACGAAGATGTTGCTTTTGTCGAAAATACATATTGACAAGTAAAAATTGATGAAATGTTGAGATAAACTAGTTTGGATTGTAATGTTTACATGTGCAAAATCTCGCCACAATCTGTCAACTGGTTATCGAGATGGCTTCCAAGCAAGAAGTGCTGCGACAACAAATATGGGAGTGGTCGTGGAAAATCCAGGCCAGTCCCACAGGTGGATCGCGAAACAGTTTAAAATCGACAATTCGACCGTGTCCCGTGTGGTAAAATCGTTCAAGGATACCCAGACAACCCAGCGGCGAGCTGGCAGCGGAAGAAAAGCGAAGACGACCAACCCTCGTGAACGCAAAGAAGGTGAAGGATTAATTCAAACGCATCCCGAACCTTTTGATTCGGGAGGTGGCCAAAAAGGTCAATTCTTCCGTCTGGTTTGTTCAGCAGACAATGAAGTGGGCTGGACTTCATGTTTTTATCTATTTATGACTTAACATCAACAGGTGTTATTGGCCCCAATGATGTAGCCTAAACTAAACATCTCGAAAAAAACGAACTAAACCTCCGGCGAAGCAGCTGGTGAGTCAGGTCAAAGACAAATAGTGCGGAGACCCTATTGAAGAGTCTCTGTAAACCACTGATTGCGCCGAACATTAGATTGCTATAATTAGTTCGCTGTATTGGCAGGCGCAGCATTGAATTATTCCGTAGGGCTCTGGGTTGAACATTGATATCAATTTGCTCAAGAACAGGGAAATCGGTGCGTCCTTGCAAAATATCCGCAATTAGCAATCCTCTTGCTATATCTTTTCGGACCGACAGGGGCTCCAGATGGATCAGTTGCAAATGACTTTCGTAGCTAGGCAATCGGAAGGGATCCGTCCGCGGCAGTTTACGAAGCGCATATCTCAGGAACCGTTGCTGAACAGACTCAACCCTTTCGACACCATTGTTGTAGTGAGGAGTCCAAACAACCGAGCAGTATTCTACTATGGAGCAAATAAAGGACCAGTACAACGATTTAAGGCAGTAGATATCCATGAAGTCTTTGGCAATCCTGAAGATAAACCCAAGGATTCTGGAAACTTTGTCAACGGCATACGAGATGTGCTGCTTGAAAGAGAGTTGTGTATCCAGAATCACACCTGGGTTCTTAATTTGGCTGACGCGCTCAATTTCAGTGTATAACAAAACATACTTGAACATAATAGTATCTTTTTTGCGCGAAAACTAGATAACCGAGTATTTGGACGGGTTAACCTCCATACGATTCAGAATACACCAATCACCAAAAGAATTCAACTGACGTTGAAGGAAGTTACAGTCTTCAATTGAGTGAATTCGAAGGAAGAGTTTAAGGTCATATGTGTAAGTTAATCGTGGTCCCTCAATTACCAGTTCCACGTCGTTGAAGTAAATCAGGAAAATCAGCGGTCTCATGTGACTACCCTGGGGTATGTCGGACGTGGCATGAACATACGGGACAGGTGATCTCCAATGACAACAGTAAGATAGCGATCGGTGAGGTACGACTGAAACTATAGCAAAAAGCAGCCGTGGATACCAAGCCTGTCCAGTTCTGCGATTGATATGCGGTTGAATTTATCGAAGGCTGCAGATAAGTCAGTATAAATGACATCCGTCTGAGCACGATCCGACATACTGGTAGAGATGTAGGAAGTAAGCACAGAACAGATAGGTAACATGGGAATCAGAAACGGAGCCATTTAAATTCCAATTGGTAGTGACACCTAGCGGTGGAGAGAACACTTTTTACACTCAAAATTTATTTACACTTATACCACTTTTTATCATTTATACCTGCTTTACTGGTGTGTACAATTCAAACATACCCAAGATTAATATATTGAAAGGCGTGTACACTTCTGTTGGTGCTTATGTATAGAGTGTCTGTAGGCAACATCTTATTCAAAGATTTCATCAATGCTTCCTGCAAAAGCAAAGGGTGAGTAAAATGCTAATTGTGGAGTGAGACGATCACATCAAACAAAAACTGTATTTATGATTTTTCTGCTTATTCTTGTACGATTATCATAATTTCATACTCTTGAATATTCAAAAACACATTTGGAATAAAACATATTCAAAGATTAACGATATAAAATAGGGAAAATGTCGGATTCAGCACTTCTTCACCTATTATCATCAGCGGGTATTATTTATTTGCATCGTGTTCCAATGCATTGTTCTGCAAAAAATTAACACTCTAAGTCTGTGCTCTAAGACTTCATTTACTCCCCTGGCGATAAAAGGGAAAGAAATGCCGAGGCCGGCATACCCCCTAACTAAATACAATGTTTCATTCATCCTGAATACTCAAAACTATATTCAATCTACATGCAGATCGCTTTACCTGTAGGATTTGAACATATCTTGGGTTGTCAGAGGATGTGTCGAAGGAATGGCAGGGAAACTCTCTTTACTCCAATGGCATTTCTCATGGCCGTGTGCGTTTGTGTTAAAAAGCAAAACATCTTCCTTCTTTCACTTTTCATGCGTAAAAACCGTCGTCCAGAAAAAGCGAAATGATAATGCATTTCGTCGTAGAAAAAAATCGTTCCATTCACGACGGATGACAACATTGTTTACGATTTATGAGAGGGAAAGCGAATACGAGCTTATCTGTCATGTAGCATATACTTGCCGTCTCTTTTGTTCTTTCAGTCCTCCTGGTAGCAGTTAGTGGGACACCACACTCGACATAGGAATTGGCGCTGACGAGAGCTCTGTAACTCTTTACTCCTATCATGAAAAGCAAATCAGTGGCGCCTTGTTGCCAGTTTTCCCAAACTTTTCGATTCGTTGCGTGTGTGATAATAATTGTTGCATTCCTTTGCGAAATGCCTTTGATTTTTTGATCGAATAATTCAATGAAAAAATTAAATAAATGTTGTCATGTTACTTTGACATGTAACATTTGTATGCTCATCAGTACATAGTGGCTTTAGAAGTTTTTAATCCAAGGTTAGTTGTGTACTAGGATTTAATATTTTTCTTTCAATCTGGCATTGCTGGTACTGGTATAATTGACAACAAGAATCGTACAGTACTATCCTAATATTTTGATCATTTGAATCAAATGAAAACTTTATCGTTTTATTAAATTACGTTAAATTTATTTTGCTAAAGAATACTAGTATTGAAAAGCCAAACGCAACAGCTTATAATTATGCTATGCATGCACAGCTTATTTGACACATGATCTTTATTAGCATATTTGTATAGCTTTAGCTTATTAGTGGATTTATGATTTTAAGGAATAAACATCAGTAGAAATTCATCAATAAAATATATGAAATTATATGTTGCACACAAGAAGATGTCAATGCAGTCAGATTTTAGTTTTGTTTTAATAGTTAATATTTTTGGGCTATTTAACGTGACATTAATTACAAATAATACACGCAGTCGTGACCCGCATACTATTAAACTTTCAACGCGCAAAAAAAAAGGATAATACCGTAAGTTGGGGGTAAATTAGGCCAAAAACACACAATTTTAAGTTCCGTTCCTTATCAAATTCACATTTTTGCGAGGAAATTAGTTTTATGCATGTATTCATCAATAATATATTTTCTAGTTGAAGAGATGGTTGATTTAAATCAAAATCTCATTTTACTAAAAATCTATAAAAACTGGACCATTGAAATTCCTTATGAGGGGTGACTTTGGGCCAAAAAAAAAACATTTGACCATAAATCTCAAAATAAGTAAATGCAATGTAGGAGTTCATTTGGAAATGATCATAAAGTCAATCGTATACATGAATAAGGATCACGTTTAATCCATGTCTTTCCACATAAAAGTGTGTTAAAATATGTGATTACCAATGGACAATTTTAAACAACGCTTTTTTAAAGTAGTTATGGCACTTAACTTTTGAACACTATTTAAACAAAACTTTACCCCAGGAGTGCAAGCAACATGATTTAGTCATCCATTTTCCCAAAGCATCTGTGGTTTAGGGTTACTAAGCCTCTCATCTCGGTTGTTCGGGGTTCAATCCCAATGTTCTCGGTTACTTTTGGTTTGATTAAAGTTAATAATGCATCCGGTTTTGTCACATATCAAGTTTCTTTTATATCACTGGAACCAAATGAAGTTTTTTTTTTTTCAGCGGTGCCGGTGGTGTAGTGGTAAGCGTGATTGCCTCTCACCCCAGCAGGCCTGGGTTCAATCCCAGTCGGCGCCACCGGGATGTTCTGAGGCATAACATCTCTGATCACGCCCTACTTGAAGATTTCTTATCTTTCACTGGTGAAAACTTCAGAATGGATTCCCTTACCTTTTTTGTGTTAAGATCTATGAGACTATTATGAGATACTTGGGAGCATACTTGGCCAGTAGTCTTACGAGAGGAGCTACATCTTCAGAACGCATAAAAAAGGCGTACAAAGCATATCATCATCTGTGTTCTTTCCTCAAGCAACACCCTCTTAAATGGAGCGTAGTAAGAAAGCTTTACCATTGTCTAATTCACTGCGGAGAATGGAAAAAGAGATGCTACTGACTCTTCATAATGTGTGTCATGACGACACAGAAGTGCCTACGAAGAATAATACTGAGAATAAGCAGTCTAGCGATTCAGCAAATGACAACAATCATCACGAAGAGCGTCCACAAGAGAGTAGTAGAACTGGCCACATTTTCCCCGAGTGGCTGGGTGGATACACGATAAACAACAAAATAAGAATAGCAAGGCTAAACTACTACGGGCATATCCTCAGGAGCGATCCAGGCGGAATTTTTAAAATGGTACTTAAGTACAGAATACCAGAACCCAAGAAAATTGGAAGACCGGCAATACCTGGAAAACCTGTATTCGACAGGACGTGGAGAGGAGCAAAATTCTCATTGTAGTATGGCAGGATATCGCACAAGAAAGGAGCAAGTTCAAACAAACCACTAAAATCCTGTATAGTAGCATGTTGGACTCGGAATTTGAGACAAGCAGCGACTCGGACTGGGATAAGTGACCTAGAAGATCTAGTTCCATCAGACTTCCTCGGATTTAGTGATGAGGACCCCATCATGAGAGGAACCGATTCTGATTACGAGGTCGGTCCAAGGCAACGACAATGACAACCCACAAAGCATACCCAGTCAACCGATGATGATTCAGCAACCCAACCCAACTAACAATTTTTACAATGTAAACGCTTTACTCATTTAATTTATACAACCTCAAGCTATATTCAAACGTTATACGTTATGAGGAAACCTTTACTCAACGTCTATACAAGCAAATCTGGCGAACTTAGTAGCTAATAATTATGGTTGTTGGGACGGTTGGGACAAGCTTTTATTGCATATCCATTAACGCTTCTATACAGCTTTTATCCTACTGTTTAGTTGTGTGTCAACTTGAAAGGCGCTTATTCAACCTTTTCCCGGTTATCAAATAATCACTACACAGCTTTATCTTGAAGCCGGGTTAAATACTGTTTACGATTTTTTTTATGGACGAATATATTGAGTTTATTTTGCTGTGAATCAAATTAATCGAAATTAGTTACACAAGTCATCACCAAATTATTTACCCCGCACCGGAAACCTTGAATCGAACTCGAGACGACCGCATTGGCAAACCTTGACACTACCAACTGTGCTACACCAACACTTTGAACTTATGTAAACAAATCAACATGCCCTTCTACAACAAAATCGCTTTATAATAGTGCACATGAATCACTTTTCTCGACTAGTTACTTCAACTTTGTAAAGGAGCAGAGTAAAAGCTGTAAAACTGCACACGTCTAAAAATAAACTTAGTTGATTGTGAAAATGCTTCCAAAGTAGCTCTAACACAGTTGAAAAAGCACTTTTGATGTTTATGTTATTCAGCAAGAGTGGTTGGTTGTGTAGAAGCTATCAAATGAGTAATATATTCACTTTATTAGCTTTGTTTTGCAGTAACAAGTTGAAAGTTGATTAGTATGTGTATAAAAGAGACATTAGCTTTTTTGGCAACTGTCAGTGTGACTGACATTGGTTTAATAATGGTTATGAAACAGTTGAGTAAACGCTTTCCAAAACTATTTTGCTGGCTTCTGCATATAGCTGTATCTACAGCTTGTTTTCAGCTACTTTACAGCACAACGCCGGAAAAGTTGGCTTATAAAGCTGAAAATGTTAGTTGGGAAGTAGGGTGAACGCTCCTATAGTTGCGGTACGTTAGAAGCGTTAGGTTCCTATAGTTGTGTATTGAGTTTCCATGCGGGGGCGACCCCGGCGTAGTGGTTAGCATTCATACCTCTCACGCCAAAGTCACGAGTTCAAATCTCACCCCAGGACAAGTCACGAATGACCCAAGAGCGTTAAAGTGACTATAATTAAAAAAAAAAAAAAAAAAAGTTTCCATGCACAACTATAGGAACCTAACGCTTCTAACGTACCGCAACTATAGGAGCGTTTCCCCTAAGCCCAAAATTCATAGTTCACACAATCGTTATATAAACATGCTTTCTCAATAGGTCCCTAATCAAATGTGTTAGCAGTGCCAATTCGATCACGATTGGTTATCTCTTCTGGCGTTCGAGAAGTGGATTTATTGGATACAGCAGGCCTTGACAAATGAAATATTCACTTGATTTGCTTCGTACCACTCCATCACAGTTTTAGCATAATGGCATGATGCCAAATCAGACCAAAACAAAAGGTTTTCTTTGTGGCTTTTGATGAAGGGTAGCAACCCAACTAACATTTTCAGCTTTGTAAGCCAACTTTTCCAGCGTTGTGCTGTAAAGTAGCTGAAAAGAAGCTGCAGATACAGCTACAAGCAAAAGCTAGAAAAATAGTTTTGGAGAGCGTTTACTCAACTTTCTCACAACCATTATTCAATTTGTCAGTCGCACTGAATAACATCAGCCAATAAACGCTAATGTCACTTCTATACACACACTAATCAACTTTCAACTTGTTACTGCAAAACAAAGCTAATAAAGTGAATATATTACTCATTTGATGGCTTCTACACAACCAACCACTCTTGCTGAATAACATAAACATCAAAAGTGCTTTTTCAACAACTTAACAACCTGTACTCAGCTTATGAACTGTGTTAGAGCAACTTCGGAAGCATTTTCACAGTTAACTAGGTTTATTTTTAGACGTGTGCAGTTTTACAGCTTTTACTCTGCTCTTTTATAACAAGTCGAGAAAAGTGATTCATGTGCACTATTATAAAGCCTCTACTCAGCGATTTTGTTGTAGAAGGGAATGTTGATTTGTTTACATAAGTTCAAAGTGTTGGCGTAGCACAGTTGGTAGTGTCAAGGTTTGCCAATGAGGTCGTCTCGAGTTCAATTCTCCAGGTTCCGGTGCAGGGTAAATAATTTGGTGATGATTTGTAACTAATTTCGATTAATTTGATTCACAGCAGAATAAACTCAATAAATTCCTTCATAAAAAAGCGTAAACAGTATTTAACCCGGCTTCAAGAGAAAGCTGTGTAGTGATTATTGGATAACCGGGAAAAGGTTGAATAAGCGCCTTTCAAGTTGACACACAACTAAACAGCAGGATAACAGCTGTATAGAAGCGTTAATGGATATGCAATAAGAGCTTCTCCCGATCGTTCCAACAGCCATAAGAAGCTGACTAAGTTCGCCAGATTTGCTTGTATAGACATGAGTAAAGGTTTCTTTATATCGTATAACGTTTGAATACAGCTTGAGGTTGTATAAATGAAATGAGTAAAGCGTTTACATTGTGAAAATTGTTAGTTGGGAATCGCTTCTGCAGGCACTCTTTCTGGTCAATCTCCTTGTTGATTGTGCCTGTAGTGACGAAAGATTTACTATTTCGGTCACACGTACAAATTGTTTGCCAAATAAGGTATTTTTTGGGAAATTTCAATGCCTTCTTCGTCCTGAAATACTCAGCTGTAGCATTTTTCGCCATAGTAACATAGAAATCCAGCCTGGAAGCTGCTTGAAATTCTCCGGGACATAAGTTTCATCGTCCATAACAACGTATGAAAACTTCGTCAAATATTCACAGTACAAACGTCGAGCCCATGATTTTGTTGTCAAATTGTGTTTGTCGTTGCGATTTGGAACTATTTTACTTAATACGACTTCAGCCCCAAGTGTTGCTTTGATTTTTGGACAAAACCAGGTGACATTCCTAGTTTACGAGCCACCGTTCAAACAGAGAGATTCGGGTTTTCCTTCAATATCCTCTTCACCTTTCGGCCCGACAGGATCAGCACGTCCAATGTTTTTATCACTTCTCGGTTTCCTCTCGACCGTCAAAAGTTCCGAAAATGATTTGAGCACACCGTGAACAGTGGATTTAAGCAAATGCAATTTTTTGCAAGTTCCCATGATGACAAGTCAGGATTTTCGTTACGTCCGTACAAAATCCGATCGCGCACGTGTTTTTCATTCGTCGCTAGCTTGAACACTAAACATGGTATGTAATCACCAATCATAGTCTTTTTCATCATTTACGGCCAGTTATAATACCCCAGCGAAAGTTTTCACTTCTACGTGCAATATTTAAAAGGTTGCAATGAGTTGAGGGTGTCCGGATTAATGTGGATACAGACCTTAAGGTATCCAAAATTGGTTGAAAAATGATAGAGCTACGAAAGTTTTAGTAACAGTCATTTCTTTAAGGTCAAAAATCCACCTTCAAGACGTTTGCACCACCTCTAAATCTTAAGATTTTTGCTTCATTGGACATCACTTTTCAAATCAATTTGAACCAGAAAATGAACAAATTTTAGGTTTCATGCACAGTCAAAAAATAAACTGCACCCTAGTGCATTAAACACAGTGTACAAATTCATGCATTGGCTCGTGTAAGAGTGTCATAGGATGAAACATCAGTTTCCTGTGACTCAGCTACTTTTAGAACATAAAAATTATGGTTTAGATTTTAATACTTTAATCGTTTTCAAAATTGATTAATATCTTCATTGGAGTTTTTGAAAAATATCAGATGTTTTCTGGAACTGATAACAGTGTTTCATCAATTATTTGGTTTGCTTTGGATGCGAAAGGGTAGCATTAGCACGGCTCCTTTCTTCAAAAGATAAATGGATCTCCCATCTCAATAATTTCAGAAGCAAATAAAACCACCGTCACTGTAGAACCGGAAAGTTACGCAACACATTTTGCGGTTCCGTGAAATTGAAAGGAGAGTTTCACCCTCGACACTCACTCCCCACGCCACTTTTCGCTTTCCGTACCAACCGGCAGTTCGCTAATCTCCTCAAGACCTGAATCCTCTTTAGATTTCAAATGTTGCGCGAAGCATCCAGATCGGCCCCCTTTGGTAGGAAGTGAGCGGATCTATCCCAGGGAAAATATGTCTTACCACCCAGCCCGTGTGCCGCCGTATATGGCCACGTAAACGATAGGCTTATGGGGAGCCGACGACAGGCTCGTCGGATCAACGGGAATGTTCCTGACAAATGTAAGGATGAAAGATGGCGGATATTTTGCGTTACCTCCCACCAACCCCGGTTCGGCTTTGCTCGGCATCGGCTCACGCACTTTTCAGCCAAATATGAGAATGCTAAAATAATAATAAATTGTTATTTTTTACTAGCAGTGTGTCTTTACCGCAGCAGCAGCAGCAGCGGGGGAAAAGTTTCCGAATTCTCCAGCTGTAAGGGAATGAAGATTAGTGGGAAAAACTGCTTTGTCCCAAACCACCACCGGGATCCGACATCCGGTTATGGTGGATCGGTTCGTCGTCGTAGCCGGGTTGGTTTTCGCATTAAATTTGAAAAATGAATAATTGGAAAAATCTGCGAGATCCGTTTCGATCAAAATGATGGGTCTTCTGCTTTCGCTTCTCAGTGCGCCAAGTGAGACGGTGGAAATTTTGTTTATTGAAAATTGCTACTTTGCGAACGAAGACTCACTCGCACACCCGGGCATACTTAAAGATAGAGCAACTGTGTTGGCTGGGTTACATTTCGCGTAATTTTGACGAGATGAAACTGATGAGGTTTCGCTTCTTTTGACGAGGGGAATGGGATTGAGGAAAGCCTGTCCGGATGGGAGTCTAAGTCTTCTTCAAAGTCGCTAGCGTGGTGGTTCGGTGGAAGCCGAAGGAGGAATTTCATACTCCAGATAACCCGACTTCGTTGAACTGGAACGATGGGGACGGGGTAGAAATAAATAAATGCCAAATGTGTCAAAACAGAAGCGGTTCACATTCATCAAGTTTCAATAGTGGCGGAATGGTGGGGAATGTAATAAATTTCTTAGCAATTGCGGAGCCTATTTGGGAAAATTGATCGATGAGATTAGCAGGTTGTTGGAAGTTTGATGTAAGCAGGAGAGTCATTCAACTGGAATGGAGAATTTTATGATTTTGTTTTTAATCTTAGGATCAAAAATGGTGGTCAACCATTTTTTTTAGGAAAGTGAGGAGTTTGTTTTTTGACTGGTTATAATGAATAATTGGAATCGGTGGATATTTTGTTGTTCATATATTTCAAGAAGAACAAATTAATTTGCCTGTTTTCTTAAACAGCTGTAACACAAATTCTTCACAACATTACCAATCTATTTCCTAATGCAGCCTCGTTCACCCTCCTTTAGCGAAAACCACCTTAATGTCTAATAAAACATGCACCTCTTCACAAAACAGAACCTCCTAAGAAGATAAGTCCGCTCGTATTTCAAGACAGCATTTCTTCACGTAAACATAAGTCTCTTTCGAACAAAAAAAAAAATCCTAGCAAGCCGAAAAAAACAAGAACACGCATTACAGTTGATCCTCTGCATACGCAATTCAAATGAGTTATACATGTGCCTACCTTGAACATAGTCGCTCGTCGGTCCCCTTTGAATCTAGCAGCAGCAGCAGCAGCATGCGGAAGTACAGCCACACCACACGCAATGTCCTCGTGGCAAGGACGCGCTCTGCTCTGCCCTATGTACTCATTTGCATACAAGGGGGTGGCACCATCTGTAGCCTAGATGTTCGCTACGGTTCGGATGCGAGTTCCCGGTCTAATCAAAGTTGGTTCGCGATATCCGCGTGTAGGTATCGTGTCGGAGAGTGATCTCGGCAAACTGGGAATGAGGGAGATTGTGTTGTTGCCGCTGCTAAACGATATGTGCTTTTGGGATGTGTATGTAAGTATGTTTTACATACGGTGGAATTCAATGGTATGGAAATTAAGGAGTTAGAAGCAGTGTTTTTTTTTTTCGATGGAAGGGTTCATTTCGACGGTTGGCGGTGGATTTTGTTTTTTGTGCGTACAGGACGTGTGGTGATTGAGGACAATAGAAGGGCGATTGGTGGCATATAAGAACGTATAATGTGTTGTATATAAAGGACACAGGGTGACTCAAATCGCTACCGGAACTTAATTTTTTTTATTGATTTTTGGCGAATGAAAAACTAATATGCTGAAATTCTTTTTATTTCAGATCAATTGTCATCATTGAAGAAGGTAAGTGGTACTATTATTTTAATTAGAACAACAACTGTCTCTTGCTATAGCATTCTTTATTTCCATTAGTTTGAAGCTTCATGGAGTTCATAGTCTCCATACAAGATCGCAGTAACGATTGTACGACAACAGCTCGAAAGACAAAATGTTGAATGACAAAAAGTTGAAAGGAAAAAAGGTCGAACGACAAAATGCTGAAAAACAAATTAAGACGCAATATGAGAAATTAGAATTTTTGTTTTAACTTTATTACAGTGAAATTGTTTTTTGAAAGATATTAATGATAACATAATTAACTTAATTTAAGAACAGAAAACAGAAACCGTCAGGAAGTTAAAAGTACATTATAAAACTGATTCTTAAGCCTAACCTGGGAGGTATTAAAATCAAAGCAGTTATAACATTTGTTGAAAATCTTGCACATGCTAGTTAACGGCTTATTGGCATCGTAGTTAGTACGAGAAGCCGGGATTTAAAAAAAAATAATATATTGACATTCAACTGCTGCAGAAGTTAACCGCAATTGATGTCCGATCGCAGGAGATCAGCGATAAAGGTCGCCTTACAGACACCTCGGTGAACACTAAGTAATTGTAAGGACATCAAATTACAGCGACTTTCATAGCTACTTACTAAAACAATATTAAAATCACACGCAACCTAATTCATTTAAACGTGCTTATAAAAAAGACGTAAACGAAATGTTATTTAAATTTACGATCTCTATCACTGAGATGAAAACATGATCTTGATATATAAATATGTACATAATAAAAAACTGAATATTACATTTCAGTCTTGAAATTCATCGTGCTTGACTTCAACATTGACGAGTGCACGGATGAATTTGAGTTCACTCACTCGACAAAAAGTGACACAACAGCGGGGCCCTGTTTACTAAAAATGAACTCATATGTGTTCATTTTTAGTAAACAGGGCCCCGCTGTTGTGTCACTTTTTGTCGAGTGAGTGAACTCAAATCCATCCGTGCATTCGTCAATTGCTCACTGTAATGTTTTTCAGTGTTAAGCCACGTAATTATGCCAAGCGCACGCATGTAAACTGTGCTGAACATAAAAGTGTCTGCTGAATTGTTTAGCTTGTTTACACGGTAACCGCAAAGTACCCAATAATGACTACAAAGTAAGCATTTTCGAGGGACACTGGGACTACCCATTAAATGAGTAAAATTTTACCCATTTATGAGTAATTACAACTACTAAAACAAGTAGTAAGTATTCATTTTTGAATAACAAATACTCATAAATACGTAATATTTTTACTCATTTGATGGGTAGTCCCAGCCTCCCTCGAAAATGCTTACTTTGTAGTCATTATTGGGTGTTTTGCGGTTACCGTGTATGCAGAGTCTGCTTCCGTCCGTCGTCGGTATCGAGCGCAAATTTCTTTTCAGTTAAACGATAATTTAGTGAAAAATGACTGTAGAGTGTCGAATTTGTTATATTAAATGTAAAATTGTGAAGGTTTTAATAAAACACCTCAGGGTGCGTAAGAATATTGGAATTTATGAGTGTCCTATCGTGTGTCAAGTTTATTGTATTACTTACAGGATTTCCTGTCACCATAATCAATTCGGTTCCTCTGCAGCAGGCGTCCACTGCTGTAAACCATTCGCAAAATATCATTACTGTAATTCCAACTTTAACAGATGCATTAGAAACATCTTTACTGTGCAGGAACAGTTCCAAACATGGTTGATGAAGATCAAAACTACCATTCAGAAGATGTTCCGACTTCCCATGATGAGGAAAGTATGTCGTACCCTGAGGACCCGATTGACAAAATCGAAATCAAGCCTACTGAAGTGCAACAAGAGAAAACAGAAGAATTTCTACTCTGCGAGCAACATCACAACGGATCTGAAGAACAACAGGAAAACACTTCCCCAAACATTGGTTCAAAAAGGAAAACATCCGAGGATCTGGCATTACAAAAGAGCACGAAGAAGCATGCTTCTACTGAAATGAAATTTCGATCGTTCAAAGTGAACTAGTCAAAAATTAGTGATGGTTTACTTAAACGTTTGTCTGACCTTCAAAATTTTCGTGACAATAATCCGGCTCTGACTGTTCCGCGTTCGATTCAACTTTCAAAGTCCGATATGAGCAACCTTTGCAATGCAGTTGTCGACCAGCTTAGGTTAATCGATACTCGTATCAGTGCGTGCGTTATAGAAGTAGTAGCCAAACAAATCATAGGGAAGTTCCCATGTTTGAATTTTGTCGATGATGACGGCTACGGAAACGGTCAGAGTTTCGTTTTATGGAAGCATAAAATGATTAACAGAAGCACGTACCAGAATCGGTTCAAGGATCCAGATGTACCAGTACCATCTACTTCTGAAGTGAAAAGAAATCGGAACGTGAGAGCCGGAACATTGAAAGAGTATTGGGAGCATTCATCGAAGGAATGTGCCAAGGAGCTGATGTCTAAACTAATGCGGGACGAGCCCAGTCTATTAACTGAAGGATTTTTGGAACAATCACAATCCTACGACCGCTTCCGATTTGATCAAGGAACCCTAAAGACGACACTTGATGGACTTCCCGTTCTCAGACGGCGACAATTGCTAAGCTTTCATTTTGAAAAAGCTACCGGCGTTGCAGCAGACTCTTTGGGAACGTACTTTGCAGCAAAACGGAACAAGTTGATTGACTATTCAAGAAGTACATGTAAAAATCTACACTTGGAAGATGCAACCTCAGACTACGAGATCCTGAAATGTCTGTGTTCACTGTTGGGTGAAAACCTTTTGGATTTGATCGAACAGAAAGTGGTAATTTTTTTGAAAATGTGTATATTGTAAATAGTATATTATAACAATGATTATTTGACAGATAGGAACTCCTCTGCTCCAAATCACCACCAAAGGTCCAGGACCAGCAATCGTTGCCGTAGGTAAGGAATAGAAAAGATTTAGTTTTGAAGCCAACATGGGTTAAGATACATTTTTAAAATCGATACACGTCAGATCAAGACTCGAATCAAGATTAGGGTAAAGTGGGACAAGATGGGCCGGTTTGTAATTTTTTTAAATTTTTTTATTTGTCAATATCTACAGGTTCAATGCTTTTTCAAAGCACCATTGGGGTTATAAAGATCCTATAGATGTTGACAAACAAAATAAACAAATAAAATTTATGATCCATCTTGCCCCGTGACCCATCTTACTCCACCTTACCCCACTATTTATATGCTGTTTCAGGCGTAACATTTGATAACGGCACAAAAGCTTTTGTAAACCCCCCTTTTACAACCCTTTCCACGCGCACTGAATAACGCCCACGCAAACCAATACCACTATCGGTAAGGGGAGAATTTCCCCTTCCCGATGATGTTGTTGGTTTGCCTGGGCGTACTTAGATTTGCATGGAAAAGGCCTTAGAACATTTGTTTACAACAGCTTTTGTGTCGTTTTCAAATGTTACGCGAGATTTCATAGTTGACCCACCCTAATATACACGTTCCTTTTGTCAATTTAATTGAACGATTTTTGTTTCTTTACAATTGTTTGCAGATATAGGTAATGGGAAACTAATGTACAACGTCTTTGCCGAGCAAGTACGATTGACTGAAGGTACCGAGCGCATAATTATTGCCATCACCGATCTTATGTGTGTTCATTACGTACATAACTTCATGTACATGAAATGTGTATCCAAAATTCTGGAATTCGTGCAGGAGTATTTTTTGAAAATACTACCACTAACTGGGTCAAAGTCCAGAGCAACGCGAAAGAACCATCAGCAGCAATCGCCAATCATAATGTGAAGAAACTCAATCAATGACAATCATTTTAAACAAGATGTGCAATTAAATACTATTTACCTTACGTCTAATTGATTACATGAATAGATTTAATTTCATATGTAATAAAGTTATCTCTATACTCTACATGAGTTCAATAAAGAAAAGGCTAAAAGAAAATAATTTGAAGCATATTTTTTTGTGACAAAATGGAAACCGAAATGGAATATTACATATTGCATTTGGGAATTAAATGGACAAAAATTACGTCAAAATGGAAATTACGATAGGACTTAAATTTACATCTATTAGTTTACGTTCGTTTTAAATTTCCATAATATGTTTTTAAAGCCATGTAAATTTATAGCGTAACTGAATATTAAATATATTCGGCCGCTCCATTTGTGTGCATCTGATTAATCGTAAATTTACGTGATTTTTTGTTAGTGTGTAGGGAGATTGAAAGGATCACTCCAGGGTAGCCAACGAAGAGAGAAACGTACAAATCTTCGCTGAATGGCCTCAATACGATTCACCCCATTGGTGTAAAAAGGAGCCCATACTACGGAACAGTACTCTAATGTGGAGCGGACTAGCGAACGAAAAATGAAACCAAGTTGAGAAGATGTCTCAGCGGAAACATAAGCCACATGGTCCTTGAAGATGAGTTGTGAATCAAGTAGAACGCCTAAGCCTTTAATGGTAGATTCACGGCTTAGTATTTGCTCCTGCAGGCTGTAAGCATAACAGATAGGCGATTTTTTCCTGGAAAACGTTATAATGGCACATTTAGAAGCATTCAATACCATCCTGTTCTTGTCACACCAAACAGCAAAAACGTCCAGCTGCTGCTGAAGAAAGAATGCATCATTTCGATCTTTGATGACAAAGTATAGTTTAAAATCGTCAGCAAAAAACAGTTTCAGGCAACGGATCGAAAAGTGAACGTCATTCAGATACAATAAAAATATGAACGGTCCCAGATGACTGCTGTGCTTCAGTGTTCACTCGGCTGTCGACAGAAGCAGACCACTCTCAATGTGTGTCACGCGATCGTCTGTTTACTCGGCAGCAACCATTGTGTGGTCCTCCTCATTGTTCTTCATCGGCAGTTCTTTCAGTCGATGCATCGTCGACTTTGGAAAACAACCGTTTCGTGATGAATGTGTGAGTGCTGACCACGTTTTTCGTCCATTGCTGCAATGGAAGCGCTCTGATCCTCGTTGGCTCTGCCATACAAGTAAACCACTGGAAGCGGCTTCCGTTCTCGTGGAGGAGGCTTATTGGATAGCGGAAGATAAAATGTTTATTGTGTTGTACCTTTTGACTATAGTTTCGAGGGGGGCGACACATCTAAATCTCAATTCTAGATGCTCAAAAAATCTCACACTAGCGAATAAATCTTCGAAAAATCTTCTTTCATTTCTCGCATCTACTTGCATCGCGCATCATCTTTTTGCAGGAAATCTTCAAAATCGTGATAAATCTTCTTTCTATCTACTCAGCGTACGCGTAGCTAGCCACTGCAAAACACAATATTTCCTGCATCGTAGATAGAGTCGTCCCCCTCGTATAGTTTTAAGATGTATTGTATAGTGAACAAGAAACCTCGGCTCTGTAAAGTTAATTCGGTTGAGCCTTATCAAATAAAGTAATAAAAAGAAAAAAAGATGACTGCTTTGAGGTACACCAGAAGAAACAGCGAACGGTTGAGAAAAATGATCTCCAATCTTCACTGACATATGTCGACCGGTGAGGTATGACCGAAGCCAATCAAGGAGCGAACCGTGAAAGCCAAGTCGCTCTAGTTTGGCCACTGCAATCATGTGATTGATTTTATCAAAAGCAGCAGAAAGATCCGTGTAGATAGCATCCACTTGATAACCTCTTTCCATCTCGCGTATGATTGATGATGTGAATTGAACGAGGTTTGTAGCGGTTGACCTCTTCGGTATAAATCCGTGTTGTTCAGTCGTGACGTAACTACCCTAGCAGCACACTTGTCATTTAACAGTTGTGGTTACTTGTATGCACCTTATTTCAGTCACAATCAAGTTGCAGCAACCTATTTTGATAGATGTGTGTTGCTTGGGTAGAGCATGTGTGTTTTAAATAATCTAGCACCAATAGTTCAAAAAGTTTTGAGACTGCACATAAAGCAGAGATACCACGGTAGTTGAACACCGACTGCTTATTGCTCTTTTAGAAGACAGGGAAAACCAAAGAATCCTTCCTGCAGTCGGGAAATATCCCAAAATCCAAAGAGAGGTTGAAGATGGATGCTAAAGGTATGGCCAGCACTTCAATACAGTTCTTAATAACCGCGGAAGGGATTCCGTCAGGGCCAGTGCTGAAAGAATTTTTCAAACGAAGACCTGCTCTACGAACATCGTTAGTCGAGATAGGCGGATGCGGCCCAACAGCAGAAAGTACGGGAACATCATTTACGGCGGCTACGATGTGCTCGTTAGGTAAATTTTGTTTGACGAAGACACTGCTGAATTGTGACATGAACAGGTCAGCGATTCCCTCCGTATCTGATTCTTCTTGATCCGTATTGTACATTGTAGAAAGTAAGCCCGATTCCTTCCGTTGATCGTTCCCATGATTTCAAAAGCTCTTGGGATTTACTTTGAGTTTAGTTTGCAGATGGTGCTGATGGGCTTGATAAAGCTGTTTGTTAACGCGGTTGTACTTCCTTTTCGATGCATCCGTTCGAAGTTTACCAAATTTCTTCAAGGCAGCTCGTTAGGATGACTTCAGTCGCTTGAGTCCGTGGTTGGTTCAAGGAGGGTTACTGGATATGGGTGGAGTTGTCATGGGTACAAACTGGTCGATCGCATACACGACAATATTCGAGAAAATAGAAGAGGCAGCATTCGCGTCGCAATCTCGGAGTTCATCGTCCCAGCTGATGTTTTCGAAAAAGGTTGCCATTCGTCAGTCTTACGGTATTCATACGATATGCTGTCCACGGTTACCCGAAAAGTGCAAACCTGATATTAGTGCAATGATAACTGCAGAGGTGAATGGTGTCTTCAACGTTTAACTAGTGGTTCGTTTGCCTCTTGAACCGAGCAATTAAAGGCGAGTTCACGGCTAAGGAAACATAGATCAAGCAGTCTATGATTTTCACTGGAGATCCCGTTCCGTTGCAGAAGATCAACAGTACTGTAGCAATCTGGGAGAGATACTACTAGAGGTGTAATGTATGAGTCATTAGAGCGAGGATAAAAGAACCCTGTTTCATTCGATGACCAGTTGACTGAAGCAAGATTAAACTAACCAACAATAAGGATTTCGTTAGTCGCATTCATCTTTAATACAACCCGAAAAAGTGAATCAATGTGTTGATCGATCAACTCAGAATCGCCAAGTCGATCCGGGGGTAAATACAACACGCAAATGAAGACCACTTTCATCGATAGGGTATGAACCGAAGTCTCAGAATTTTGACCATTTTTGATAATTCCTGTGTATGGAATCTAAAACTAAAATAATTCGTTTGATGCTTATCTCAGGATATGATTGCACATTTCTCAAGAGTTTCCTTCGGATCATTTAACTTTGTCTTCAGAATTACTTTTAGTTTCAGAATTTCTGATCTGGTAAATTGTGTATAGTATGTATCATGTAATGTAATCGCCAAAACCGGATTTCCAACAAATGCCGGAACCACAACAGCAGCAAGTGAGTTCAAGCACGTTGTGAGTTCAAAATTTGAAGCAAGAGCGTTTTTTGGCACGATTGCATCAATGAGAATCAATTTGCAACAAGGATCTTGTACCTGAAAATTGAACTTTATGCGTCAAGCAATTGGGATCACTTATTACACGTCACCATATGACTGTTTGGACCAAAGAAATGTTGCTGCATTTGTGAGGTGCTTTTTTATTCAGCTTAGGAAATTAGAGAAGGCTTGCTTATTACAGATCTTTCGGGCAAGACACTTCCTGTTTATTTGATTGCATTAAATTTCAATCAGTATAAATAGTACAAACAGTATATACATTTCTGTAAACTTTTCCAAATAAGGTCCTAAAATTCAAATCTATGAGTTCGGCTAGCTTGGTGGCTGCTGCTTTTACTTACCGAGTAGAAGATTGTGGGTTTACTCCCAAACTCCTCCAAAACAAATTATTAACTATGGTAGCATCGCCTGCATAAGCGAATCCTGAACCAACTACCCAACTATCCAACTACGTAACATCTATGGGGGCGTCGGTGAATAGTAGTAAAATTACTCCTTTAAATTTGGCGAACCTCTTAACGAGTTGTGTTCAGTGCGTGGCATTGATGAAGTCTGCAAGTAGTAGACGAAATACGCGTATCTGTCAAAAGATAAGCAATTATAATGGAATATAAAGGAAATAAACCAACACACTCAAAGCTCTTAGTAAAATTACGTTTATTTCTGTTGATTATGATTGTACATTGCTTTATCATTTCAATTGATTAGCCTATCTGGCTCTTCATCTTTGTTTCATTGGGTATTCTTACTTATTTTTTGCGTTTTTCATCCAGTTTCCAGAATACCCCTTGGGGGTGTGTTTCGTTTTAATTGAAAAAAGTAATAACCTTCCTAACTACGAGTATAACTTAACCTAACGTGCTAGATCACGTATGATCTGATGATCTGATCTCAGACAGGTGTATCTGGACCTTTCCAAGAAGACCGTTCTTCACTCTTCCAGTGACTGAAGACCAGTCAGACCTCAGAATTTGACGTCCGTGGAGGACTGTTTAGGATCATCCTAAGGATCATGTTCTGGATCCTTTGGAGTCTTAGGTGATGGCATTTGGCACAACTCCCCCAGATTGGCATACCGTACTAGATTACGGGAAGGTTGATTTGCTTGTAGACAGCTAGCTTATTTTTCAGGGACAGGAAGGACTTCCTGTTGATAAGTGGATACAATGATCTTATCAAGATGTTGCACGGTTTTCGATTTGTCAACGTGCTCCCTGAAAAGCAGCCCACTGTCACGAGTCAGTCCGAGGTAGACTACCTCTTTGAACCACTCCACCACTGTGCCGTTTAGACAGATATTGTTATTCTCAGACGGAACAAGAATGGGAGATTTTGAGTGTGGAAAAGTTATGACCTGGGTCTTCGCCACGTTGATACGGATCTGTCAGCTGTTGAAATACTCAGCCAGGACATCCAAGCCTCTCTGGAGTTTGGTAGTCAGAGCTCCGATGACCCTACCTTTGTAGACGATGGATGTGTCGTCTGTGGAGAGGATGGGCTCAAGGGTACTTCCTTGGGGCAGACCTGCACCGATGTTAAAAGCATCCGATTTTAAAGGCATGTCAGACATTGTCAAACGCTTTTTCAACGTCCAACAACGCCACAGCAGATGTTTTCGAAACAGCCTTGTTCCGTCTAAGAATGTTTGTTACTCGGGTCAGTTGGTGGACGGTCGATCGGCCTTTTCGAAAACCAAACTGTTCCTCCAGTAAGATGTTTTTTTCATCGGCAGATGTTAGAAGCCGGCTTTAAACTGCCCTTTCGAACAGCTTGGATAACCCTGAGAGAAGGCTGATGGGTCGGTAACTTGAAGGAGAGGAAGGATCCTTCCCAGGTTTCTGGATGGATATGAGTTTAGCTGACTTCCACCACGAGGGGAAGTAGCCAAGTTGGAGGATGGTTGAAGAATCTGGAATTCAAATGTTTAAATTCCAGATTGAGGATGTTGTCGAAACCTGGGGCCTTCATATTTTTGGATGATTTGATAAAGGCCAACAGTTCGTCAGCTGTGATCTTGGATTTCTCATGAAAGATGTTGGGAATCTGATGCAGGTTGGCTGCGTTCTCAGCAACCGCAGCCTTGTGTGGACTTATGCTGTTCTGCCCGAAATTGTGGGAGCTGAGGAAGTTTTGCAACCTTCTCTACAGGGGTTATCAGATGAACCACTGAACATCGAAGCGATTCAGCGATATCAGAGGTGAAATGGGCCTAGGCTTGTTTTTAAGTATTTTGGTACGTTTCCAGAACGGCTTAGCACAATCTGGGAGAGAGCGGATCTTTCTAGCAAAGTCGTTATTGTAGTTGCGCCAAGAAACTTCAAATCGGTTCACGGAAGAACCAACTTCGGTGGAAGTTAAATTCAGATGTAAAAACAATAGAAGATTGGAGGGTAACAAAGACAAACTACGATGTTCCATTTAAAGTGGTTAAACCAATCCGCCATACATGGGAGTCTGGTGGGCCAAACATACGTCCAGGATCTATTGTTTTTTACACCGACGGCTCGAAGATGGGTGAAGATACTAGAGCTGGGGTCTTTGGCCCTGGAATCAGTAAAATTATTCCAATGGGACATAGTCCCACAGTATTTCAAATAGAAATTCAAGCAATGATAAAATGTGAAAACATCTGTCTAACAAGAAAATACAGGTTTGCCAAGATCTGTTTATTCTCGGATAGCCAAGCTGCTCTTGCTAGTGTGGGAATGTATTCTTTCCTTAAAACAATTGGCCGAAAGGAACAAAGTCATATGATACTGGGTGCCCGGCCATTGTGGCATTGAAGGAAATGAAAATGCCGACAGTCTAGTAAGACGAACTTCTGCATCGAACTTCATCGGTCCGGAACCATTTTGTGGAGTCCCTGAGTGTACTATAAAGATGGAACTAAAAATTTGGGAAACGTCCATAGTAGAATCCAACGGGAACGCCACAGATGTATCCAGACAGGCGAAAAGATTTATAAGACCAAACGCAGCAAAGGCCCGGATTTTGCTTAATCTTAGTAGAAGAGATCTTCGGGTAATAACTGGTCTGATGACTGGTCACTGCCCTAGCAGATATCACTTATATAAAATAGGAAAAAATCCGTCTAGCGAATGACGGATTTGTCAATACGAAAACGAAACTGCTGAACATATACTCTGCAGCTGTAGAGCACTGTTCAAGAATGTACAGCAAAAAAATAATTATTATATTACATCAAAGTTGATGCACTTCAATCATGACAAAAAAAAATGTGGTGTAATATAGCTTGCCAAAAAGGACAAAATTATCATTAATACAGTGCATGAACTAACATTACTCTGCTTTCACTGCATTTTTTTTTTATTTTTGTGGACATAAAAATCACATGAAATTTTCGACATGATCGAAGTGCATCCTCTTGGATGTAATATTAAAATTTATTTTTTGCTGTAGATAAGGGAATTAGAACCCTTTGAAGTTTGGCAAAGCAATCCCAAAATGGTATTAGACTTTATAAGACGTGTTGTGTCTGATTGGGACATCGTGCAATGTCAACAAATGTCTATCACACCTTAATTGTGAGAGGAGATGTGATTAGCACCAACATAAAATGGGTCAGACAACAATATTCCTATGTAATGGACTACTTACTTACTTAAGTGTCCTGAGCGCCATCCCTGGCGCAAAGGGCCAACGTGAAAGATCTCCATCCTGGGCGATTGTTTGCTTTCGCCTTGACCTGGGCCCAGGTCAAATTCCGGTCGACTTGCTTAATCTCCTTGTTTAGGCTTCGCCGCCATGAGCCCCTGGGTCTGCCTCTGCTGCGATGTCCGGCTGGATTCCAATCCAGCGCTTGTTTGCAGATTTCATTTCCGCTCTTCCGTAGAGTGTGGCCAACCCACCTCCACTTACGTTCCCGAATTTCTGTCGATATCGGCTTCTGGTGACACCGTCGATGGAGCTCGGCATTCGAAATCCAGTTGTGAGGCCACCAAGCACGAATTATATACCGCAGGCATCGGTTGATGAACACCTGCAGCTTCTGTGTGATCTCCGCTGATACGCACCATGTTTCGCTAGCGTACAGCAGTACAGATTTCACGTTAGAGTTGAAAATTCGGATCTTCGTGCGGAGACTAATCTGATTTGACTTCCAGATGTTTCGTAAACTCGCAAAAGCAGCCCTTGCCTTCTTGATCCGTGCACCTATGTCACTCTTGGTTCCGCCGTCCGACGCTATCTGGCTGCCAAGATATTGGAAACTTTCAACCTTCTCCACTTCCTGACCAGCTACCGTAAAATTGGATGGATTTCCCGTGTTGATATCCAACGATTTAGTCTTGCTGACGTTGATGTTGAGACCTGCCGCTGAGGAGCGTTCGGCGAGATCGTCGAGCTTACTCTGCATGTCAGAACGCCGTTGTGATACTAAAGCAACGTCATCCGCCAAATCTAGGTCGTTTAGATGCTCCATTGTAATAGGCTGCCAGAGCAACCCACGGTTCGGCACACGGTCGATCGCACCAACCATTATCTCGTCGATTACGATGAGGAACAGTAGCGGTGATAGAATACATCCTTGCCTCACTCCAGCGACTACCCGAATAGGGTCAGATAGGGCTCCGTTGTGCAGCACCCTGCACGTGAAAGCCTCATACTGAGCTTCGATGAGGTTGACGATTTTATCCGGAACTCCCTTGCGCCTTAGGGCGCCCCACAGGTTTTCGTGGTTGAGTCGGTCGAAAGCTTTTTCGTAGTCAATGAAAACCAAGTAAAGGGACTCTTGGAACTCGTTGACCTGCTCCAAGATTATGCGGAGTGAGACAATATGGTCCACACAGGATCTTCCAGCACGGAATCCCGCCTGCTGCCGTCGGAGAGTCGCGTCGATCTTCTCCTGTATCCGGTTGAGGATAACTTTGCATAGAACTTTGAGAACACAACACAGTAACATAATGCCACGCCAGTTATCGCATACAGTTGGGTCCCCCTTCTTTGGGACCTTCACTAAGACGCCCTGCATCCAGTCAGCCGGAAAAGTCGCGGTGTCCCAGATATTGCAGAATAGTTGATGCAACATTTGTGCAGATAGCATGGGGTCAGCTTTGAGCATCTCTGCTGATATGCGATCGACCCCGGGAGCCTTGTTGGATTTCATGGTTCGGATAGCAGCTTCGATCTCCGGTAGGGATGGCGCCTCAGAATTGACGCGAGTGATGCGTCGCACTCTTGGCGGTTCATGCCGAGATGTTGATGGCTGGTTGACCGACGAAACTTGTAGAAGCTGTTCGAAGTGTTCAAACCAGCGTTTCAGCTGATCAGTGGGGTCGGTGAGCAACTGACCAGTCGCGTCCTTCACTGGCATCCTAGGATTCATCCTTGCTCCACTCAGGCGTCGTGAGATATCGTAGAGGAGACGGATATCGCCTGTTGCTGCGGCTTTCTCACCTTCATCGGCTAGGGAGTCCACCCACGCTCGCTTATCCCGCCTACACGAGCGCTTCACTTCCTTCTCGAGAGCCGAATACAGTTGGCGGGCCTGGTTCTTCGCTCCTCTGGTTCTCGCCCGCTCTATCGCGGCTTTTGCATTTCTCCGCTCCTCTATCTTCCTCCAGGTGTCATCCGTGATCCACTCCTTTCTCTGAGCGCGCAGCTCGCCCAGGTTGTTTTCACTCGTTTCAGTAAAGGCATCCTTGATCGCCGTCCATTGCTCTTCTACGCTGCCACCATCAGGAATATCCGCAGCTCTGGTCTCCAGTTCCTCGACGAATGACCTTTTTACTGCTGGATCTTCCAATCGGCGTGTGTTGAATCGCCGTCCGAGCCGCTCCTCCCGCCGCTGGACCCGCGCGATACGAAGGCGGATCTCTCCAACGAGGAGATGGTGGTCAGACGCGATGTCGGCACTGCGTTTGTTCCGAACGTCAAGAAGGCTCCTTCTCCATTTTCGGCTGATGCAGATGTGGTCGATTTGATTTTCGGTATGTCCATCACGGGAAACCCACGTGACTTTGTGCACTGGTCGATGGGGGAAGAGCGAACCCCCGATCACCATGTCGTTATTGCCACAAAACTCTGCCAACAGCTCACCGTTTTCGCTCATTTCGCCAAGACCATGGCGCCCCATGACACGCTCATAATCCGTGTTGTCGGAGCCGATCTTCGCATTGAAGTCGCCGATGTAGATCTTGATGTCACCTCTCGGAATTTTATCCACGACTGCATTCAGTTGACTGTAAAAGTTCTCTTTGTCCTGTAACTCGGCAGCATCGGTTGGCGCATAACATTGGATTATGGTTAGGTTACGAACCCGCGTTCTGAATCTGGCAACGATTATCCTCTCATTGATAGGTTCCCACTTGATGAGCGCCGCATTTGCTTGGGCGCTAAGCAGGAAACCAACTCCACGGTGGCGGGGAGCGTTTTCACCTCGAATACCAGAATAGAGTAGTACCTGTCCCGACGGCAGCTTGTGTTCTCCAAAGTTTGGCCAACGGACTTCGCTTAGTCCCAGGATTTCGAGCTTCATGCGTCGAGCCTCGCTGGCGAGTTGTGCCAGCTTCCCCTGTTGGGCTAGCGTTAGTACATTCCATGTTCCAATTCTTGTCCGTTGTTTTGCGCTAAAAGTCGTTGCCGTAATATCAGTCCGTGATCTTTCTCTATTGGTTTCTGTAACAGTTGTAAAGTTTCGGGGACAGTAGGTAGTTAGCCTAAGGTCTCCTATCCGCCGTGATGGGGCTGCCATCTTGGGTATAGCTTTCGGGGATAAGCATTTCTTGTTTCAGCCGCTGGATGCCAGGCAGACGCTGTTTGAGCCGCACCTCCATGGTGGACAGACGCTCAGTTATTGTGTAGATGGGGCTGCCATCTTAGATTTAGCTGACACAATACAGCATTTCTTATTCAGCCGCTGGATGCCAGTCAGACGCTGTTTGAGCCGCACCTCCATGGTGAACAGACGCTCAGGCCGTGTAGGCCGAACCCGCTAGGGGCCCCCTTCCCTGTCAGCATATGACCAAAGCTCCCACCGGGGTTGGTTACCCGATCTTCGCTAAGGTTGCTCATATCCCAGGAGACACCACGAGGAGGTAGGGATAGGAGTTACTGGGTAAGAGGCTAATGGACCACTAATGGGGTCTATTTTATCCTTCAAGTACTCGCGGTACTGGTGGTACGCATTACCCAGTCGTTTGCCCCGCTGGCCAATGGCCAGCGGTGATGAAAAGAATATGATACTTTTACATCATCCCCTATGTAATGGACGCAGTTGTAAAAAGGCTCTACAGATAGAAAAAAAAAACCAACTTCGGCCACCACCGGGTAGTGGTTCGAGCTGAGTTCCTGATAGGTGATAAGTTGAGCGATGTTGTTGCCCATGTTGGTGATGAAAATATCGATTGTAGCGTGAACACCGGACCGACTCAACCTGGTGGGAGTGTCCGGGCTCAAGATGTTGTAGTGAGCTTCTTGCAGATCGTTGTTTATGATGGTTCCGCTTTGGTTGCGGCGACTGTTGCTCCCAGCTTGATGTTTGGCGTTGAGGTCACCAGCAATTATGTATTTCTTGCTCCTCCGAGTGAGCTTGATCATGTCACTTCGAAGGGCCGCTGCCGGCCCGTCGCTGGTGTTGACTTGCTTGGGGCTATAGACCGCAATGATTTCCACCCCTACGGCTTCGATGATTTTCAGCTGGTAGTAGTCGGCAGCATATGTTCCTCCTTATAGCGACGACCACTCCCATTCCCCCGGAGCTTGTTCTATCAAGCCGCACGAACCGGAAGTCAAGAAGGAAGACATTTATCTCGGGCTTCAGGTGCGTTTCGGTAATGACGGCAATGTCAATGTTTCGTTCGTTGAGGAAATCAATAGGCAGGCCATATTGAATGACGAATTGGCCCAGGGTTTGAATCTGGTCGAAACGGGTTTTGCAGATGCGCAGAGAGTTGGACAGCTGGGTGAATAGAGGGATCAACTGCTCCGGTGAGCATGGAGCGTAAGTGTTGTCGTTGGATTGTGGTTCCGATTCCTGATCGCGACACCAGCTAAGCCCAGGGGCTGGAGAGGGTTCCGAACGTGGTGCAGCAGTCGTTTACTGGTTCGTGTTTGCAGCAGCAGCAGCCAGACGATTGTTGAGTGGCAGCGGAAGAAGTACCGGGATCGGAAGCCGTGGAAAGTTCAGCCGATTGTTGTTTGACATCTTCCTGCGACCGGGCTGGTTATTTGTGGAGGTTTTCTGACGGATTTTCAAGAAATCCGCTCGTTTCGGGCAGGTCTAACTGGTGACTCGATGTTCTACCCCACAGTTGGCACATTTGGGGTTCACTTCCTCCATGCTTTTGCAGCCGTCGGAAGGAAGACCGTGCCTGAACAGTAGGCAATTCGAGCCCTGAGTGACCCCACGGTGGACCGGCTTATACTGCTCCGATTGTACCACGATGTGGAACAGGGCCCGAATGTTCTGCAGGTCCTTCAATCACAGCTGGTTTCGGAACTTTCTGCAGCAGCATCTTGTGCATCTGCACCGGTTTGAGTCCATTGACCTTCTTCAGCTATTCTGACTGAGCATTCTTTTCCATGTCCGTGTGTCTAGGTGTCCAGGAACTCGAAAAATGTCATTATTTATCTTGATACCCTTGGGACTCTGCAAGATTTCTGTAGCATATTCTGTCTCAGAATACCCTCACGTTAGATGTCTCTCTGGTATTCCCTTATAATTTTATCCATAATACTCATGAAAATCTTATTTAGACTACTATTTGAATTCACTCTGCAATGCTTATCAATTTATTAATAATTCTTGCTGTTATAACTATGACTACTCCGAAGCTCACTTGGAGATCACCGCAGATCACTTAATATTCTCCTGAAATCCCCATGGAAATATCTTAGGATAGTTTTTTTTTAGCTCTGTTAGTAAATCCCAAAAATCATTTGAAATGCTACTCCTATGGGACACTCCTTTAAATTATCTAAAAAAGTTATCCTTGGTATACTCCTTGAAATCCCCTTGAAATTTTTATTAAAATTCATTAGGAATATTTGTAAGATATCCTTTGGAATTTTATTTGTTTTTTCATTGAATATATTTCTGAATTATCTTTGAATCTTGCTTCTTTCCTTGGAATTCAACTCACAATTATGAAATTCTCACATAAGAAAATACTTGCAGCTTTCCTAACAAATTCCTTAGATATCTCCTCAATTTTTTTCAGAATCCTCTTGGAATGGTTGACTGAATTTATTTGAGGTTCTATAGGAATTATACTCAGATTTAATTGTAATTATCCATAACATACCCGGTTTTTCCGATTTCTCGTTTAACTTATCAGGGTGATAAGTGTATTTTGCATTTGAAAGTGTGCTGTGATGATGTATCGTCATGGTTTCTTCTGCGTGCTTTTTCGTTCGTAAGTTTAATGAACTTCCAACTGGGAACTGAGCATACTGTAGCACTGTAACCAATTTTATTTATTTTGTGAATGAATTTTTCATTGCAATTTAAGCAAAAATGTCGAAAAAAGTTACTTGAGTGACCACCTTAAAAAAAAAAGTGACAAAGTCACTAAAAGGTGAGCCACTATCAGCCCTGCAACAGTGTGTTATTTCTCCCCAACGCTCATTCCGCGGAATCGGACCATCTCTCCTCTCGTACGGATGCTACCACGAATACGGAATCAATAACAGAGGAGAATATTAGGTAGCGATGATCATGGGAGATCGGTATCACTGACGTCACTGCAGTGATCGTTTAGTTATTAGGGACTGATAATTGTAAAATGATTAGGATAGGACAGTCGGATCTGACTCTTTAGGAGGATGTAAGCGTAGAGCCACAATGGATTTAATATGTTATGTGTGATGACCGTCCGAAGTTTGGATGGAAATGCAGCTTCGGCTTGTTTCGTTTGGTACCTATTGGTAGCTATGTGATGTCTCTGTTAAGTATGATACCTTGTGGTCTAAGCAAATGTATGAGACATTTTGATGCTTCCAATTTTGGTTGAATTTCTTAGTTGCTTAACTATTTTCACTATTTGTACTATATGCAAAAAAATTCTCCGTCGAATGGCATATTACATGATATTTAACTATTATTCTTTGAAGAAAATTGCGTTCGAAACACCTTTTCCGTTACATGTCTCATTTTCGATTTCGTAATGTGACCCCCAGTATAGTAAAGAAAAACCAAGTCATACGTCAAAATCAAATTTGAGGGAGAAAATTCTCTCTCACGAGTTGGATCTTTCAACATACCATGAATTTTGATGACACTCAATTTGTAATTTCCCTCTCACAGACTACAAATTAGGGTACCTGAAAATGCAACACATGTCTGGTTCCTTGTTTTCCGTGCTGACCACCAAAGCCACCGACGCCAGGGAGGCAGCTCCCACACCTGGACCCTACCTATCGACCCATCAACTCATGAACCGGGGACCAACCGCTTTACTTCCATTCCGAAGGAAGGCGTAATTAGAGATGTTATGCCTCAGAACATCCCGGCGGCACCGACTGGGATTGAACCCGAGCCTGCTGGGGTGAGAGGTAATCACGCTTACCACTGCACCACTGGCACCGCTGATTATTGCAGTCAAATTGTCAACATTTCCCTTACTTAAGCATTTAGATTAGCATTAGCATAGTATTTTTCCGATGTAGGTCAATAAATAGGCTCGTCTCTCTGTTCTCTCAATAGTCATAGCGAGCGAGCACGTGGTTGGTTGATTACGGCTAAAATATAGATCAATTTTCAATAGTAAACCATTGATGAACAACTATCATCTTTATACCAACAAAATCTTACATTCAATCTGAACAAAACGTTGCAATTAAAATTTAATTTCATACATAAATGACCATGTTATTTGCGTTCAAAACCTGACACTATTTCGTCACACAATTTTTTTATGTTCACCCCAGTATAGTCAACAAAGCCGGAGTCCTGCGTCAAAAATCGTTGCAATACTGCATACTGGTTCAATAAATTTTGAAAAATGCATAACATTATGGTTTGCATTCACGTTATTTGCTAGTAGAACCCATTAAGACTGAATGATTAATTTAAGCAAAGGCATAGCGCGAGTACCACGTCATGTCAATTAATTTGCCTCTTAATTATCCTCATTCTGTCCCATATATCAAAAATGCAATTATATTCCTAAGTGTTCATAATCCACTCACCCTCATCGCTTCAAATACCTCTTTTTACCAATACCCACCTCTAGTCCACACTGTAGCAGTTAATGAAAAAACACCACTTAACAAATTGACCATCATTATCATATGAATTGACCATCGTCCACCGCACGATACGTGACACACGGGTCCGCAACCCTTTCCCATACCGATGCGCCACCGGACATCAAACATTTGACACGTGCTGCCCCTGCCATTACCCAAATCCCATACCGGCATGGAAAAGTGTGATAAACAGTAATAAAAAGATCAAATAAAAGCTAATTGCATCATAAATATTACATTATAAGCCGACCCCTTCGAAGGGACCGCTCTTCGCGGCCATTGCTGTCCAGTAGCGTTCTCACGCACATGAGTGTGACTTTCATGTAACAACAATACGTTCCCATGGTGGACACTGTGGATCGAACCGGTCTTGTACAAAAAACATCTAACAATCAAAACCGAACAAATATTTTGACACGTCCGGGGAACAAAGAGAAACCGGTTCAAGACTTCAAGATCGCAAACTGACCACCGAAGGGGTCCCTCTCTGCTCAAATCCTGCCGTGGTCAAATCAATTGGTCAGCTCACCTAAGGATATAAAGTTGTAAAGCCAAGTTATTAGTTGACCCCTTTCATCCTCCTCAACACAGTGAGCATGATAATTACCTCCCTATTAGGAAGCGCATGTTTACCGAGTGGCTCGTGTCCATTATTTCGAAGAAACCGGTTTTTCCTTTCAAATCCAGAAATGAAAAAAAAAATCAAGTGATGTCCATTCGAAACCCCTTCTAGCCGAAAAAGGGTTGCACCGTCCGATTCTTCACGTGCAAACATGGAACAATAATAATGGAACAAACAAGGTAAAGTCCAGGGTTTTTTGTATTGTTTCATGCAACCCTTTTCTTCGGCGGAAAACCTCACATTGTATGCAATCCCGTTTTGTACGTTTGTTCGGGATCGTCGACAACAGCGGGAATCAGAAAAAAAGGATGCAGCTTGCCGGACTTGCGGTGTGGTTCCTTGCGTTTCCGAATGGAAAATGTATGGAATGCAGCCCGACCACCCCGTGCCGGGCACACGCATCGTGTCATGAAGAACTCGGAATGAGAAAATAAAAAAAAAACCTTAACAGGATGGATATTAAATTAGCTGGTTTTATGACGATTCCCGGATGGGTTTCTTTTTGTTTTACTCGTTGGAAACGGCCATAGGTTGCATGAGCTATTAGGCGAGGATGTCGTCATTGTTCTATATTAGCTTTGGGAAAGGTAAACAGCTCGGAGGTGAGTGATGTCCGTTTGTTTCTTGGGTTCTTCCTTTCCTCTGTTCGGCGGTTGAGCGTGCGTTTGGAAAGGGTTGAAAAGTTGAAATGAATGAAGCATGTTGAATGTCAGCGGTTAGAATGACTGAAATATGCCCGGTATGAGTTCAGAGGAGAAAAATGAGTTAATTAGCATACATATTTCAGAGACGGTTCTGTGCATCCAAACAAAGAGAGTGCAAGTACCTATTTCAACTTTAAGAACAAGACCAGTTTTGCAACTTGCAAATTGTTCAGTACCATAATAATTCAAGCTGAAACAGCTTATTATTCATGAGTGCCAAAGTCAGTAAATGCCGAAGGTGGCAGGTTTGATTCTTGGTTCAGTCGAGGAAATCTTTCGGATTGGGCAATTTCTCAACATCCCTGGGCATAAAATATTCCTGAATTCCAATTACATGCATTGGTTGCCATAGAAAGCTCTCAATTAATAACTGTGGAAGTGAATCAAAATAATCATAAATGGCTGATGGAGCTTACCCGTTTTTAAAGGGTTTTCCACCGTCTTTCAATCGACGACCAAGAAAGTTGTAACGATGAATAATGTACCAACCAATTGCTATGTACGAGCTGCAAACAGTAACGGATGTTTTTGGATCCTCTTCATTGCTGGCAACCCACACTATCATACAGATAGCGCAAGACACAGCCGCTGTAGCCCAGAAGGCCTTGATATCCTCTGCTGTCCGAAGAAGTCGTCTCAACTCTACTCGATACACGGCCACACATCGCGAGCCTCGTACTCTGTGAAGGGTTCGCAGGTCACCTTCTACTTGGTCGATCCACCTTGCCTGCTGCACGCTTCTTCTTCTTGTTCCTATTGGGTCGCTTTTAAGAACTTTTTGCACTAGGTCATCGTCCGGCATTCTTACGACGTACCCAGCCCACCAGAGTCGCTCAATTTGTGCAGTGTGGACGATGGATGGCTCTCCCAGCGCAATTCGTGGTTCATTCGCCTCCTCCACGTTCCGTCATCCATCTGCACTGTAGATGGTCCGCAACACCTTCCGTTCGAAAACACCAAGGTTGGTCCTCCAGGTATCGTGGCCGTAGAGGAGTTCAAAGTAATCACGATATTCTGCCATAATGCGTCTTGGAATTTCTCTGCTGGTATCATTTTCGGAGGTCGCCAGTGAGCCCAAATACACGAACTCGTTGACCACCTTGATTCCGTCACGGTCTATCTGAACTCGGGGTGGGAGGCTAACATTGTATTCCCTAGAACCTCTTCCTCTCATGTATTTCGTCTTCAACGCGTTGATGGCAAGCCCAATTCTCCTAGCTTCAGACTTCAGTCTGATGTACGTTTCCGCCATCGTCTCAAAGTTTCGTGTCATTATGTCGATGTCATCGACGAAGCCAAAAAGCTGGATGGACTTCCTGAAGATCGTGCCAATCGTGTCTATCCCAGCTCTTATGATCACACCTTCTAACGCGATGTTGAATAGCAGACACGAAAGTCCATCACCTTGCCGTAACCCCCTTCGAGATTCAAAGGGACTCGAGAGTGTCCCAGATACTCGAACAACGCACATCACTCGATCCATCGTCACGAATCTCACGATCCAAAAGGTGGTACACTCCATACAGAAGCCCTGCCGTGAGATGACAATGTAATTTAAATACATTTAAATAGTGAATTGATCAGGAGGCAGATACTTTTGTTTAACCTCGCAATGATTGCGAAATTTATCAAAATTAATACTAGACCTGTTGAGTGTGATCTAAACAATGCTAAAAATATGAACGTTGATGTTTGAAAAGCTTTTATTTTTCAGCACTTATGTATGGCGGACGTGACTTATATGTAGCAACTGCGACTTATTCCCTGATTCTCCGAAAATATATGGCTAGCGTCCCTTTACCCATTACGGATACAGAACTTGAAATGGTGAAAAGTTACAATGAAAATGTTGGCGTTTACGTCACTTTCTCATCTCACGGCAGTAAAATTTACGCATTTTTTTTTCTAAATTTTTACGAATCTTTTAATGTTTTATCAATTCACTGAAGTTCTGCAAACTTTTTTTTTAATTATATTATTTCTGCACTCAAAATAATTCTCACATCAATGCTACGTGAAAACACACATAGATTCAGTGAGATTTGACGTCACTGGATTATCACGTAGAAGTCATGTGATTCTTCCGATAAAATTCATGGTGATTGCAGTTGATTATTTAATGCCGATTTGATTTAAATAAAATGTTTTCTTTATTTTTTAATATACATAAATAGACAAAAAAAAAAACACATCGGTATTAAAAATATAATAAAATAAAATTCGACCGAGACAAGGATCGGAAACAGCAACACTAACAAAAATTCATCGGCTTATAACTTCCACTTGATTTGAAGTCCATACATGATGGTCCTTGTTGTCATACTAAAAAAAGAACAACCTAAATTAATCTCCATGTAAAATTTTAATTATTTATACCTACTACTCGAGATTGCCTCACAAAAATAAAAATCAAACCAATATGGGCTTTCAATGACATGTAAACATGCACAATGAACTAGCGTCATATTGAATAGCAATATGAGTGAACTCATTTATTTTTTCATACGTGAAAATCACTTAGGGTTTACGTGAAATGCACATAGAATCTGTGTATGTGTAAATCACGTAAACTTCATTAAAAATTCTGGCGGTTTCGAAAGGAATTTCGGTTCACATATAAGTGGGATCATGTAGCGTTTACTTGGGCCACGTAAAATTGACAGAAAAGTAAAAAGAGATACCATACGTGATTTTTCACGTAACAATAACGTGTCGATTATTTTGAGTGTGTAAAATTTATGGAACTGGCCTGAGGTCCTCTGTTCTTTCCTGAAATTAAATAAATTTTCTAACGTTTTTGTTGCTAGTTGTACTGCCGTGAATTTAATCAAACTGTACTAAAAATGTCTAAGCGTCCGTGAAGTTCACAGACCTTATCTGAAGAACTCAGAGAAATTTCTAAACATATCTGAAGTTCTATGAACATCTGGGAATTTCCCTGATTATTTGGGATCGTCTCAAAATTTCCCGCTAATTATTTGAAATTCCTGAAACATTCCAGGAGTTCCAAAAGTTTTGGACCACATTTTTCTAATGATTATGATACATTCGTAAAGTTCCACATCGTCCTAAAAGTTCCATGGACTTTTATGAAGCTCTCGAAGTTTTTTTCTGAAAATCTCTAGACTTTTTTTGAAGCTTTTGAAGTTTTTCTGAAATTTCTTTAAACTCCTGAAATTTCTGTAACTTTTTTGAGTTCCCTCAATTGATAATTAATATAGATCTAAGTCAATCCTTTAAATTTGTCCAACCTCTTAACGGAATCCCTTTATGAAGAGCTTCGAGTGGGTTGGTTTATTTCCTTTAAACTCCGTTATAATTGCTTATCTTTTGACAGATACGCGTATTTCGTCTACTACTTGCAGACTTCATCAGTGCCAAGTACAGTGGTGTACGGAAAAGGCCAAGAAACCGATGATGAAACACGCTGATACATTGAAGTCGAACATATAAAAGAAGTTGTTGAATTGCCGGCTGATTGCTCGAATTGGCTCGTGTTGTGTATAATTTCGGCGCCGTGGATCCAAAAACAGAAAGTCGCGTTGACGAAGAGACCTCTCAGGGGCATACATATTTAACTGAGCCAGTAGTGTTGGACAGTCAATGTCATAGCTTGAGCGACCGTCCGTCTCACCTCTAATGGTTCGATTCCCAGGAGACGGCAACGCTCCTCGTACGGTGGCAAATTTGTTGGGTCACGCCAGTTGAGGAAACGAAGAGCATATCTCACAAACTTGCGTTGAATGGATTCTAGTGATCCAGCTAGCATGGAAACCAGCATCAAACAACTAAACTTGACTCCAAGAAGGATCGCACAAGCAAGCAGTAGAGTGACCTGAGACATAGCGGGTCACGGAACTCGTCGGTAATTTGGAAAATAAAGCCCAATTGTCGATTAGCTCTGGAGATGATGTCATTGTAGTGGATTCTGAAAGTGAGTCTGCAGTCCAAGGTAACGCCGAGATTCTTTATGTGCTCTACACGAGCAAGACAGCGTCCGTAGAGAACATAGTCAAACATGATTGGTTTGATTTTACGGTGATTGGAAATAATGTTACATTTTTCGATGCTTGGACTCAGCAAATTTGTTGAGCACCAGTAAGCAAAAATACCAACCAACCAAAATACCAAGATGCCAACAGTCCGAGAGACTTTTAATAATTTTGTAGATTTTCGTATTGTCTGCATAGAAAACGTGGCATCCTGATGGTATCAGAAAGGCGACGTCGTTTAAAAAGATCGAAAACACTAGTGGTCCTAGGTTACTGACTTGCGGAACTCCCGAATGGTTTGAGAAAACATCCGATTCCGACCAATCCACAGCCATTGACGAGACGCCAAGTATCTCTAGCTTGGCAAGCAAGATATTATGGTCCACCGTGTCAAATGCAGCATTTAGATCCATATACGCAGCATCGACTTGCCATCCTATGCATCGCAAACAGTTAGAAGTAAACTGCACCAGGTTCGTGGACACGGAGCGCTTCGGGTAAAAACCGTGTTGTTCTGTATAGATATGATTTTTGCAACACGCGAACAGAGCATCATTTATGATAATCTCGAACAGTTTTGAGTAGGCACACAGGAAGGTGATTCCACGATAATTTGCGACATTCCGTTCACCTTCTTTTTTGTAGACTGGGAACAGATAAGAAAGTTTCCAGTGGCAGGGGAGCTCACATTGCTGTGCCGAAAGATTGAATAGCCTCGCAAGTGGAAGGCAGAGATTGGCTACACAACGTTTTAGAAATAATGACGGAATGCTGTCCCGTCCGGCGGCGACCTGGCTTGAAGTTCTCTAATCAACTATGTGAAATTTTTGCCAATTTTGGAAGTTCTTGTGATTCCCATTATAATCATATGAAATTCTTAAAATACTCTCACATTTTTGTAGAGTTAATATAATTCCTTTACGTGCTAGAAATTATCTCGGAGCTTTGCTGAAAATTTCGGAATTAACTCTGAGTTTATCGAAACATCTGCAAGCTTTCTGTTATCCTTCTGCCCTTGGTTCTCTGATCTGTCCAGATCAGAGAAGCTTCCCTGAAGCTCGCCATTCTACAAATAGTTTGATGCTACTCTGAAATAAATTGAGCTTTCTTAAACACTTTTAAACTTCCCTAAAGTTTACTGGCCTTTTGTAAAGGTCCCGAAATATTTCTGACGTTTTTTTAGTTCTCTCAAGGTCCTAATACTTCCCTGAAATTCGCGGTACATTTTAAGGGTTCTCGCTTTTTTTTCCTGAAGAACATGGAGTTGTCCTGAATTTATCTAATCTCATGTTTCTAATAGTTTCAAACTGAAATAACTTCGGAGTGTCTTATCTTATCGATTTGGTATGTTCAGGATGAATTATTGAAAAATATTTGCTCAATCTCATAAGCGTTGTTAGAAAGCGGGGGGGGGGGGGGGGTAAAGGGCTTACTATATGCAGTTTTTAAAACAAAAATTGTTGTAGTATAAATATTTAATATCCACTTGTCCGTTCATTTGTTAGTGAGGCGATGTTGTTTAAATTATTAGCAGCTGGAAAATTTTAAATTTCTAAACAACGCTTTTATTTGAAATATTAAACTGCCATTTGGGCCACCCGTATATAGAAAACACAGAAGTAGTCGCACGTCATGAACCAAAAACAAGAGAAAACGAAAACTGTTTTCACCAGTTTGGTCTCAGACACAGGTACAGTCGGATTTCGCTTGTTGGGCTAACTTTAAGTGGGCTAAGTTTCAGTTGAGCTCCCAAGCCAAACGTCACTTCTAACAGTGCTGATTCCTTTTCGAAGTTTCGACCGGCTTAATGCAAAAACCAGCAAACTAGTTGAGTAATGATACAGATTATTTCAATGCGATACAACGAGTTGGCTGAATGAGGTGTGAAACTAATTTTTGACTTATCAAGAGATCCACCCGATACATAGTACAACAGCAATATTTGCTTCAAGGGATAGAACAGCATCGAAAAGAGTACCCTGAGAAATCGTTGAATATATTAAAATGAAATATAATCATTACAATCCAATGACATTTGTGTGAATATATCTGACATTGTATATTGCACCAAAAGAGTAGGGAAGACAATGGGAGTACTCGCTTTACAACTGCTCTTATGAGATTGAGCAAATGTTTTTGAATAACCCATCCGAACAACTCAAGAGGTGGGAACCTCCGAAGCTATTTTAGTCTTTATCTTTACTTTAGTGATATAAGTGAGGGCCGGAAAGCATACAGTAAGCCCGCCATATCTAACTACGCCTATTAAATGGAGCACATGTTTTTGAATACATCTGAACATACCAACTTGACAAGATCAGAAACACCGAATTTATTGCAGTTTGAAGCCATTTATATGAGTGAGGGGGCGGGGTATAGTTAGCCCCCCCCCCCTGATCTCTTAATATGCCTTTGAGATTGAAAAATTGTTTTTGAATAATTCATCTGAACATACCAAATCGATAAAATAAGATACTCCGAAGTTATTCCAGTTTGAAACTTTACTTCTATTGATATGAGTGACCCCCCCATCCCCCTCCAACTACGCATATGAGATAGATCTATTGTTTTCAAATATTTCATCTGAACATACCAAACCGATAAAATAATTAACTTCGAAATTATTTCAGTCTGGAGCCTGACTTTCATTAGTACACCGGCAGTGTTGGCAGAAAAAGCGATTTTTGGCATTTAATTCGAAACATTGATTTTTGAACAACTATAGCTCTTTTAGGGACATTCTAGCACAAAATGGTGAGTGACAATCTGGAAGGAGCGATATGCCTAGCTCCGGTCCTCACAAGTTCCTACCTCACGCCTCCACGAGTCATATGATCACAAAAGACTGCCAGCTGAAACATGGACACAGCTGGTTGGTGTAGCCTGGGCAATGTTGTCAATCCGACAATAGCAGAGTGAGAAGGTGCGACGCGAACACTGGCGCGGTAACCATAGCATGGTGATAGAGGAAATGCTTCGCCAACCCGAGCGTCTGTTCACCATGGAGGTGCGGCTCAAACAGCGTCTGACTGGCATCCAGCGACTGAATAAGAAATGCTCTTCCCCGGAAGCTACACCTAAGATGGCAGCCCCATCACGGTGGATAGGAGACCTTAGGCCAACCACCTACTGTCTCTGAAACCTTTACAATTGTTACAGAAACCAACAGAGAAAGACATCGAATTGATATAACGGCAACGACTTTTAGCGCAAAACAACGGACACGAATTGGATCATGGAATGTATTGACGTTAGCCCAGCAGGGTAAACTGGCACAACTCGCCAACGAGGCGTGACGCATGAAGCTAGAAATCCTGGGACTGAGTGAAGTTCGTTGGCCAAACTTTGGAGAACACAAACTGCCGTCGGGACAGGTACTACTATACTCTGGTATTCCAGGTGAAAACGCTCCCCGCCATTGTGGAGTTGGTCTCCTACTTAGCGTCCAGGCAAGTGCTGCGCTCATCAAGTGGGAGCCTGTTAATGAGAGGATAATCGTTGCCAGATTTAGAACACGGGTTCGTAACCTTACCATAATCCAATGTTATGCGCCAATCGATGCTGCCGAGCTACAGGACAAGGAGAATTTTTACAGTCAACTGAATGCCGTCGTGGATAAGGTTCCAAAGGGTGACATCAAGATCTACACTGGCGACTTCAATGCGAAGATCGGCTCCGACAACACGGACTATGAGCGTGTCATGGGACGCCATGGTCTCGGCGAAATGAGCGAGAACGGTGAACTGTTTGCAGAATTTTGTGGCAATAACGACATGGTGATCGGGGGCTCGCTCTTCCCCCATCGGCCAGTGCACAAAGTCACGTGGGTTTCCCGTGATGGACATACCGAGAATCAGATCGACCACATCTGCATCAGCCGAAAATGGAGACAGAGCCTTCTTGATGTCCGGAATAAACGCAGCGCCGACATCGCGTCTGACCATCACCTTCTAATCGGTGAAATCCGTCTACGCATGGCGCGGATCCAGCGACGGGAGGAGAGACTCGGGCGGCGGTTCAACACACGCCGACTTGAAGATCCAGCGGTAAAAAGGTCATTTGTTCATGAACTTGAGACTCGAGCTGCGGAAGATCTTGTGTGGACCATATTGTCACGCTCCGCATCATCCTGGAGCAGGTCAATGAATTCCAAGAGTCCCTTTATTTGGTATTCATTGACTACGAAAAAGCTTTCGACCGTCTCAATCACGAGAATCTGTGGGGCGCCCTGAGACGCAAGGGAGTTCCGGATAAAATCATCAACCTCATCGAAGCGCAGTATGAGGCTTTCATGTGCAGAGTTCTTCATAACGGAGCCTTGTCCGACCCTATCCGGGTAGTCGCTGGTGTGAGACAAGGATGTATACTATCACCGCTACTGTTTCTCATCGTAATCAACGAGATCATGGTAGGTGCAATTGACCGTGTACCGAACCGTGGGCTGCTTTCGCAGCCTATCACCATGGAGCATCTCAACGATTTCGATTTGGCTTTTGATGTTGCTCTACTAGCACAACGGCGCTCTGATATGCAGAGTAAGCTCAATGACCTAGCCTCTGCGGCGGGTCTCACCATCAACGTCAACAAGACCAAATCGTTGGATATCAACACGGGCAACCCTTCCAACTTTACGGTAGCGGGGCAAGCAGTGGAGAAGGTTGAAAGTTTCCAATATCTTGGCAGCCAAATAGCGTCGGACGGCGGGACCAAGGTGCACGAATCAAGAAGGCTAGGGCTGCCTTTGCGAGTTTACGAAACGTATGGAGATCCAACCAGAAAAGTCAACGCACCAAAATCCGAATTTTCAACTCGAACGTGAAATCTGTGTTGTTATACGCCAGCGAGACGTGGTGTGTATCAGCGGAGAACACTCAAAAGCTGCAGGTCTTCATAAACCGATGCCTGCGGTATATAATTCGTGCCTGGTGGCCTCACAACTGGATCTCAAATGCCGAGCTCCATCGTCGATGTCATCAGAAGCCGATAGCAACAAAAATTCGAGAGCGAAAGTGGAGGTGGGTCGGCCACACACTTCGACGGGACGGAAACGAAATCTGCAAGCAAGCGGTGGATTGGAATCCAGCAGGACATCACAGCAGAGGCAGACCCAGGGGCTCATGGCGGCGGAGCCTCAATAAGGAAATTAAGCAAGTCGATAGAAATCTGACCTGGGCCCAGGTCAAGGCAAAAGCGAGCAGCCGCCCAGGATGGAAGTCTTTCACGTTGGCCCTTTGCACCGCTGGTGGTGCACAGGACCCTTAATTAAGTAAGTAAATTCTAGCACAATACATCCTTGAGCAAAGTTGTTAGGCACTTCCTGAGCTATATTTTACCGTATTTAGATACGTAGTTTGTGCAAAATTGTGGTCCCTAGTAATAAAGATGCAAAATGTAGGTTTTCCCATACTATATTTCATACAAACTTCAAACGCAATGCGGAAAGCTAGGCTGCAACCAATCATCCCCAAATTTTGCACAGTTGTTTGGAACCCCAAATGGAAACAAAAAAACATTGTTCTGAAAAATGATCATGATGACCCATCCCAATACATACATACCTACAGTCTTAACAAACTTACATAAATTTGTCTGGACAAATTTCTACGAGGAAAAATGGGTGGAGAGGGAAATGGAGAGGGGAGGGGAGGTATATAACCTCTCAAAAATGGTACAGGTAGTTTTAGAACAGCTTCTAACCATTGTCTCGACTTTCCTGTATCCTGTTCACAATATATAAATTGTTGGCAGGCAAATCGCTCAAATAATAACCAAATAAGATCTTCAAAGAACACATAGATTAGAGTAGGCATAAGCTCGAGTAGAAGCATCAAAGCCAGAAAGAATAAAGAAAAGACCAATCTTCCATTTGGTCCAACGTCGATTAGAATTAATGTCCAAACTTGTTAAATGAATAATAAATAGAAAACATCGAATGCCTAACAATGTATCATAGTTGCTCATGCCCAGTTTAAAGAAGTCTATAACTCCTTAGTGAACTACAAATAGCTACTATTCCCTACTATTGCAAAACGCGTTTTCCCTTTGAATGATAAGCATAGCAACATTAGCTGTTGGAAATGTAAGCTGTCTTCCTATCCAAAGAATATTTAAATTCTATCCAAAATCATCCCCCATTTATCTCATTAACCAAAAGCGTGTGTAAGTCTCCAGATATATCCTCCAGCATCGATTCCAAGTACGCATGTGTTCCACAACCCACCCGTCCTCGTCGTCGCCGCCGTCATGCTCCGTATATGGCTTCCATCCGGACGAAGCACGTCCTCTCGTCCACGCATCCCATTCCATCAACCATCAACCGGGACTCCGCAGATGTGTAGTATTAATTTGAATATTTTAAAATAAAAACAGGGTGGTTTGAATTAATTTTTTACGATCTTCTCCCTCCTGCTGCCACACCCGGGCTCTGTTGCCAGTCTCAGTCAGTGTATGTCTCCTGCTTCGGTGGTTCGCTTAACGACAACAACACATCCCTTTGCCTAGCTCGGCGCCGCTGGGATGATACTCGAAAAAGGATCGGATGCTGTGCTACGTCCGGATCTCGGCTGGCTGCTGCAGCAGGAGTGAAAATAAAGTACGTATAATAAAAATCCAGAGAAGTAGAAATAATTTGATTCGCGTCTTAAATGTATTTACGTCTTGCGCTCGCACTTGCCAAGCCTCTCTGGTTCGGTTCACATATTATATAAGAAGCGGCCCTATATCTATATGGTGTGGCATACACATTCAGAGTTGAATGCTGCTGCAGCTTCCGTAGCCGGCCAAAAGTTTTATTTTCCACTCACTACACTTGTGTTTGTGCTTTTCCATGTGAAAATGAGGATTTTCATTTCGCATGATGAAAAGAAGTGAAATACTATTCGCTCGAGGGTGGGGAGGCATCCACCGGGTCTCACAATAGAATACCAGGTCGGGGAGCATCTACAGACAAGTCGTGGATCATCTATTGCGTGTGAGAGAGCGAGAGTGTGTGGGGTTGCGGCGGAAGGGGTTAGGTGGAACACACAATTATTCGAGAAATTAAATTAAGATTTTTCCTTCCTGTACTCCTGGTGCTAGCTCGCTCTCTTTCTGTCTTGCCTAGTTGCGTTGATGGTCTGGGATTGCTAGCGAGTCTTTCGACTGCTCAAGCCAAGGGACGTAGCGAACGATCAACTAGAAGGGGGTCAAATGTGACAAATGCAAATGCGTTTTCGAAAATAGTTGATAGTTAATAAAAATCAATCGGATGCCTGTTGTCGGGGATTCTAATGCAAGTCAAATGAGCCACAGGGAGGTTTCTCCACCCTAGCACCGCCTACGATTCGAAACCACCGGCAGAAAACTAAGACGCTTCAGGCTGGCGAATGAGAAATTAAATCCCGGCAGAGGTGGAAGACTCATGAAGGACTAGCTGGAGAAATGGAGGAAATGCGAAATGAGATTGGGAATACACACGACGACGACGACGACGACGACGACGCTGCCGACGGGTTGAATTGGTCGCATTCGCATGCACGGAACCGAGAGTTGTTGACTTGACGTGGAACATGCGTTCGGACCCGGCGTGAGTGGAAAGTTGTAAATGCTGGAACGGGGAAAATCACTGTGGAAAATTACAACTGCGGAAAACTTTTTTTCCATCTTTGCTTTCCTTTTCCCTCGGAAGCTGGCCACCACTGCACTGCTGACTGGACTTGGTGATTGCCGGGCAAGCTGCTTCGTAGCGATTTGCCGGAAAGCACGAGCGCGCTCACGGACGCGCAAACAATGCCAGAAATCAAGTTGTAAATGCAGATGTAAGTAATGAATGAAAGTTTTGAGCAATAATTTAAAATTCTTGTCGGTAAATATTTTCTTCAATTTGGAACTTCAGGCCCGGCGGGGAATGGAACAGCAGCGGGCAGGACAAGGCTAAGCAGGATTACATCATGGCATTTTTTGATGAAGAATGTTACGGAGCTTCGTATGTGTGTGTTTTTAATCCATCGATTCATTTCCGGTTCTCGCATATTAGTACTACTTGGAAAAACGTCATATTGAGAAAATTACGATTAAAGGTATTTGTATAATTTGCTGGCTTTCAGCTACATATAGTCATGATATTCAGTAAAAATAGTTTCATTGCAATATAAGTTTATCGTTGGTAATTTGAATACATTCATAACAGTAAGACGAGATAAGAAGAAATTAAAAAAAAAAAGTAAAACACCAAACATCAACAATAACTTCTTCACACTAGCAAAATATTGTCATGGCAACCACATATACAATTTTGACAGCATTCTGACTTCTTTAGCCAAGGATAAAGTGATAGAGTAAATTATGGCTTCGGCAGCCATCGACTGTTTTCGGCAAACCCAATTTAAACGATAATTTCGCTGTATTTTCTCACTAAAACACTTCGCTGAATGTATTTAAACGATTCCTTAGTCTTTCAGCTTCAATCCTAATACATTTTTACGGCTGAGAAAACCTGTTATGCCATGTGTTTCTTCAAATAAAACATAAGCACATGAAAATACGGCTGATTTCGAGTTGCAGATAATAGAACAGCTGGTTAACACACAGTTTAAACGGAAAGGCTGCCGAAGTAAAAGAGGCTGCCGACAATAGTCACACTCACCTGAGAAGTTTGGAGCGCCTTAAAAACGTTTTCCAACCGTTTTGGACAGTTCTGTCGATTGTAATGGATAGAATAGCTAGCAGCAGATAAATGTAAATAAACAGACACGTCGTATGTGTGCGTGACACTGAGAAAATGCAGAAGCTGCTTAGATTGCTGAGAATACGTAAATTCCCCTAGTAGTGGCATTTTAAAATATCTCATAGTAATTCACGATGATCTCCATAAAATCTTTAAACCATTTACGCAGTGATGGAATTCTCACCAAAATATCATTTTCGCTTGCGATACGTTTTCTCTTGGGAACTTTCCCTCACTAGTTTCACACTCCAATATTTCCTGAGCGAACTTTCTGGGATGAGAGAATGAGATATCGCGAACTTTTTTAACTCGAATCACCAACGTGAGGATACGAAAAATATCAGATCATTTTTTCTCTCTATCTCTTTACACCACATTCGTTCTTGAAAATTGCACTGCACATTTCACAAGGGAAAGATTATAGACAGAAAGCTATCCCGAGTAAATCAATACAATCTCTAAAGACTGATAAGTCTGGTACCTGGCTGTCTACTGGCGCCTGTTGTTTAAAGTAGCCGTTATCAGGATGATGTGAACAGTTTTGTGCAACTGATTGATTGGTGCATTGGTTTCTGGCAAAAAAATGAATGAATCAGCACAATTGTCAACGCGACATTAACGAGGAACGGGGAGGGTAGTGTAAGATTTTGTGACTAGCAATTTTTATATTAAAACCGTTCCTCAGGATAGGGGGTTGCGGAAGAAGGAGCGCCTAATGTATCCTCATTTTCACGAAATACAGTTAATGCATGGCTCCTCTCATCACTAGTGTTCGTAATATCGTTCCTGTAAGCTCTTAGGCAATAATTATATGCAGGGGGATGGTTGGGAATATAGGTGGTGGTGAACTTTTTCACTGTGCTATTACCAGTGCTGTAAATTCTCAAAATCATTTGAACATTTTTGATGAAAATGAGAAAAGTAGCTATTCGCTATCAAAGGGGACCTCCTCCGAATGGGTGATATCAGTTGCTTAGTCATTTGCATGGATCATTCTCATTTGAGAAACGCTATATATCATTCGATTGAGTGTAACCTACACACAAACGGAGCTCTGGTCGACATTCCGGCGAAAAAGCTAAGCCAACCCGACACCAACCTGACTTCTATCAAACCCCAACCCGATATTGACCCGACATTGAAATGTAAAACTGGAAAGGGTCTAGACCCTCCCTATGTAAAACCATAAGGTATGCGGGACTACTGCACTGCTGAACTTCAAAACGCTTTATTTGCTGACCAAGGATCTGACAAAAACATCTCTTTAGTGTGCAATTTAGGATGATAAAAAATTAAACAGGTTATTCAATGTCCATTAAAACTGTAAAAAATATAGGCAGAAAAAAAAGAAAACAAAAAATTATTACCAGTTGGCTGGAAATGAACACAAAATTAATCAAAGTACCATGTACCTTGAGCTTTTGATATCACTATAGTGACAGATTGAGAACGATCTAAATTTTCCATCCACAAGTATTGCAAGACTTGAAATTAATAGACAATCTCAAAATACTTTCAACTTGCGAAGTGATAGATTCCCAAGTGAATACACCTGCTGAATAAAAATGATCAAGTAAACTACTTTTTTAGAATCGATGTTTAATAGATTTTTTTTTGCAGTTTGAGATCCATGAAAAAAGGTACAGTAGCTTTATGGCACCAGTGACCAGCAAATTTAATATTTTCATTCAAGGTTGTGTGGAAATTCAAGCTACCGGGCGAGCTACTGGGTTACATTGCTGTCCTCTACCTAATGCAGTCGAGTGATCAAATCAGAAAGTTAGCAGATTAGAAATCAATTAATAACTAATTTCCTCAACGTTAAATTAAAAAGTGGTCTTTAGAAAAAGAAATGTAGCTGAGAAAATTTCCTATGAGTACACAAGGCAAATTTATTGGTAGATCATTATGGCGAAATTTAAAGACGAGGTGAACAAAATAATCACTTTTCCCATAGTAATACCTTTATAAATTTTAGATGGCCATTGCAGAATGAGATCACAACCCAATAAGCTCAAATTTTGGGAGAATTATCTGGACCTGATTAAAAATCGATTGAAATTAGTGAAGCAAAGCCGATATTTTGAACCACCCTAATAAGCATGTTCTCAATGCAGTAAGACTAATCAACAGAATGCTTGCTAGCTAACACTAAACATTTCTAAGCGCCAATCTCAGTGGTCTAACTGTGCTTCGCACTAATAGCATAGTTCTTCTTGTCGAAGAGTACAGCCACAAATGATGATTTGGTCAGCAAAGATTAGACTCTTGGTGAATAGTTACAAGTATCTACTATTAGCTGGTTGCATTGAGAACTAAAACTATAAATAAATCCGGAAAACTTTGAGATTAGGGCGTAATTGCTTTTGTAAACACACACTTAATTCGCCGATTTCTCGTGAATTAAAGTTCAATCTAAAAAACTAACAACACAGACAGGTAGAGGAATGATTCATTTGGTATAGTATAGTTCGCTAGATTGTGCTTTGATTCGTGAGAAATCGCTGAATGACGTGTTTGTTTACAAAAGCAATTACGCCCAAATCTCAAAGTTCTCTGGAAATGGTATTTAATGTGAAGGATGCGAAAAATATCGGAGAACGAGAAGAAAACAAACAGACACTCTCGCGTGATCATCGCCTACCTTTAATCGCTGAAAAAAAAAGAACAAAGCTGAGGGGATATTTGGTTGGTTCGAATCACGAGTACGTGTGAAATGATGTGAGATGGAGAGACGAAAGATCTTTCGCGATACGAAATGAAAATTTCTCTCGCTCTACGCTTTCATGAACTTTTTATCATCTCTCGTTCGCGAACTTTTTGTGAGAAGTTCCTTTGGGATTTATCTATGCAATGAGCTGTGATAGAACTTTTTTTGAAAATGATTTTTCCAACACTGCATTTACGCAACCCCTGAAACATCTACAAATCGATAATCATTACCATTTGCTGCCTAGACTCATGTTTTGAGACTATGAGTTAAACTGAAGAGTGGTCTTAATGATTTTGAATACATATTTTTCAAAATGAAGCATCCTAATAGGTCAACAATGCATGTACTTTTCAATATGGGACGCACATGACTTGCTATTTTTAACGTTTTCTCCATGCAAAATTGTCATTTCAGTGTGGTTTAGTACGATTAAAATAAACACCATTCGTGAGGTTAGCTCAAAAGTGATGAAATACCAAGTGGAACTTATATGCGAGCATCGACACTTCAGCTTAGTACGAACAAGTTAGGAAAAAAAAACTCATAATTTTACGAGCACATCGCCACTGAAACTCCACAACTCAATCATTTTTGACTCACATAAGTTGACTCGCAAAATTTCCATCATGGAAACCATCTTGAAATCCGCTCTGCCCTTGGTAGACAAATATGGCGCTTCTCCCATTTATTCCGCACCATAAATTCGCTTTATTTTTCCCACTTAATTCTGCAAGCACACATGCTACTTCTCATTTACCCCTAGACCGGCAGTAGCAGCAGCACCCGTGGCATCGCATAAATATTCACTCCACACAGATCTGCATCAGCCATCAAGTGTACTCGTTCCCATTCCCAACATCCATTTTCCAGTCCTGAATCACGACGACCAAGACTACGATGACGGTAGTAGCAGTGGCAGCAGCAGTAGCAGCAGTGCACATATATCGCACCACTTGGAAAAACACACAGCAGATTTCCACCCTCTCACTCTTGGCGCCCCTTCGCGAAGCGCACACGTTACCCTCATATATTCCATCTTAATGCGACCGTGCAAGCAGCAGCAGCAGCACCACCCTCTTTCTGCTCTAATGTGCAATAAATTCTTATTTTATTTCCACCAACCCAACCCCTTTCCCTCCACTGCCACAGCAGTCACATTCAGCGCCATATTTTTCGCTAGCCAGGACCACGTTTTTCCTCCTCCTCCTCACGTCCGTTTGTCAGTTTTCCACTATTCATTTTCTCGGATCTTAAATGCTTCTCTGCGTAGGTATAACGTAAATACTTATACTCACACTTGTTTTGCCACCTCATTTCGCTGTGGGTTGTTCATTTTTTCCCTCCGAAGTGCAGTACAGATTTTGCTCGTCAGGATTTTCATCCTAGGGAATGGAAATGCTCGCTCATGAGCCGATGATCACTGCTTTTTATGTGAACTTGATGATTTTTTCCTGGGTCGGGGCATAATTTTCTTTGCTCTGTGAAACCTGTCAATTGTTTTGTTCCAAGTGTACTATAGAGAAAATTTACTATCTAGCGCCCCTAATGATTGGTTTAGAATGTTTTTACAGCAGTTTTTTTGTAAGTGCTCCTGCCATGCGAGATCACATTGCTGCCCAGATAGGCATCGCTGAGTACCTGCAGATTATAGAAATTTCTCAGCTGAGTAGAAATGATTATCGGTCTGAATTATTCTCAGTAACCGTGCCAAAGCATACAAGCCAAACGTAAACAATGCATTTAAACGTAGATTGTTCATGAATTACAACACGACCACACGAACTAACTACACCATCTGATAGAACAAACTTTCTCTCAGATAATGGTCTCGGTTTTCCAAAATGATTCTATATTCACGATAAATCGACGTTTTAAGTCATTGTTTACTTTTGGCACATAGGTCATTTTCACGTGTTGCTCTAGTTATTTATTAGCTTCCTCCATCGTACGTCAAAACAAAAACGATAAAGTTGAGTGTGTGGACTGGACTATGGATTATACGTTTATGTGCAATCGTTGGATAAAGTAGTGCATGATGTTGTCCGCCATGGTGAGTGATTTATAAAGGGTGCTACGATCAGTCCACATCGTGCTCTCTTGCCGTGCGGATCTATTTGCTTTTTGGTTAAGGAAGTGTTACTACTACCTAAATCTACAACAAATTTAAACAGCACTTTTCAGTGCTCAACCTGTAAAAATGTTCTACCTTGTTCAACTCTTATTCTTCTTCAATCCTTGTTTGGACCCTACCCGAGGTAATCCTTCTTGGATATCGATTTGGAAAATTCCTCTTCGATCCTTCAGATTCTTATAGTAATCTGCTTGGAAGTCGATTTGGATAAAAATTTACTGCCGCCATGGCGCCTAAACGCAAAAGAAAGGGGCAAACTCTTGATCCCCCTTCTGATGAAATTAATTTGAGTAATCAATCTGATTTGCTCACGGATGATGAGAATGATCCATCAACCAAGAAAAATTCCAGTAAACTTTCCCGGTTTAATGTCAAGAAGGAAACGATTCACCCTATTGTGGTAACCACTTCCGATTTCCATGCTCTTCAATTGGAACGTTCGAACTTCGTGAAAGTTTAGTTTTCACTACAAATTGGACGTCGGGGTGAATGCCGTGTATTGGCTGAAACCTCGGACGGATTTAAATGTCTTCTCAAGTATCTTACTGAGAAGCAGCACATTTTTTTTTACTTACGACACCAAAACTGAACGTGTGTTCAAGGTTGTCATGAAAGGACTACCCAGTGGTGAATCCCTGGATCAGATCAAAGATGAACTGGCAAAATTACTTGGAGTTGTGCCACTCCAAGTAATCAAAATGAAAATGAAATCCCGTCCTGGCGATTCGCGCAACAGGATTTCTAATGATTTTTATTTAGTTCACTTCAAGTCTAGTGAACTAAACAACCTTATGGCCTTAGAAAAAGCTAGCCTTATGCTCCATGTCCGAGTGAAGTGGGAACACTTCAGGAAGACTGGAGGAAATTTCCAAAACCTCACTCAGTGCCGTAAGTGCCAGGGATGGGGTCACGGAACTAAAAATTGCTACATGCCAGCTAAATGCATGAATTGTGGTGATTCCTCTCACGCAAAGGACGACTGTCCTGTGAAGGAAGATCCTAAGAAATTTAAATGTTCAAATTGTGGTGAAAACCACATATCCAATTTTTGGGAATGTAAGACTCGCAAAGCGATCCTACAATCTCGTTCTAACCGACAGGTAGGAAACGCTCCACGTTTCCGACCAGGTACAAATTCCTCTGCTGTTTACAACGATCAGCGAGGAACAAATTCTACATTCGTAACCGTAGGTACAAATATCACCCCTGCTTCAAATGTTTCATCTGTACCTACTCCCCTCGCTGCTAACAATGTTCAGCGAGTTAATGGTGCTACCTATGCTGCTATTGCAGCGGGTAGAAATCAAAATACTAACCAAAGTAATTCTAACGGAAATTTTGACAATTTTGACTTAGGAAGCATTACTGCCCCTAAAATGGAATTTTTACAGAAATCATTAATTGACATGATTTCTGATATGCTTAAATCTAACTCCATGTTTGATGCTATTCAAACTGGAGTAAAATTTGCAAATAATATTGTCATGACTTTAAATTCAGTAAAGGATTTTAAAGCATTAAATATTGTAAATTGGAATGCTCGATCTCTTAAAGATAATGAAGACGAGCTATTTAACTTTTTGAGAGTTCATAACGTGCATATCGCCGTTATAACTGAAACGTTCCTAAAACCTGACCATAAGGTTAAGAAGGACTCAAATAATTTAATTTATAGAAATGATCGTCTTGATGGACCCTGTGGTGGCGTTGCCATCATTATTCATAGACGAATCAAACATAAAATTCTTTCTTCATTTGAAACCAAAGTTTTTGAAACTTTGGGAGTTTCTGTTGAAACAAAATTTGGACAACTTACGTTTATAGCTGCCTATTTGCCATTCCAATGCGTAGGCCAGCAAAAGAATTTTCTCAAGGGTGACCTCCAGAAACTTACCCGTCATAGGTCTAAATTCTTTATTATTGGTGATTTTAATGCAAAACACCACTCATGGAATAATGCTCAAAGCAATTCCAATGGTAATATTATGTTTGATGATTGTTCTGCAGGTTATTACACTATTCAATATCCAAACAACCCAACATGCTTTTCTTCTGCAATAAATCCCTCCACTATTGATTTGGTCTTAGCTGATTCATGTCGACTTTGTAGCCAATTGGTTACTCATGCTGACTTTGGTTCTGATCACCTTCTAGTAACTTTTGAAATATCCCAAGAAATAATTTGTAATCCCAACAGCTCTTTGCAACTTTCAATTACCATAGAGGTGGTTGGGAGCAATATCGAACATTTATGGAATATTACTTCGATCAAAACATTCCTTTGAAAACCAAAGATGAAATTAATTATGCTCTTGAATCTCTGACTACTTCTATAGTTGAAGCAAGAGCTGCCTCAGTACCAAAATGCGAGGTTAAATTCGATTCAATTATAATAGACGATGATCTTCAGCTCTTGATCCGTCTTAAAAATGTCCGAAGAAGACAATATCAAAGAACACGCGATCCTGCCATGAAAGTTATCTGGCGAGATTTGCAAAAACAAATTAAAAAACGATTCTCTGCCCTGAGGAACAAAACGTTTGAAAATAATGTTTCTAAATTAGACCCGAGTTCCAAACCCTTTTGGAAACTCACAAAAATTTTGAAAAAACCTCAAAAGCCAATTCCAGCGCTTAAAGAAGGTGGTAAAATTTTGATCACAAATTTGGAAAAGCTCAGAAACTTGCTAAGCAATTCGAGAGTTCCCATAATTTCAGTTTGGGTCTTACTAGTCCTATTGAGAATCAGGTTGCTCGGGATTATCTGAATATTTTCTCTCGGGAAAATATTTTTGATGATTCCTGGGGGACTGATTTGGACGAAGTAAGGTCTATAACTAAAAAGTTTCAAAATATGAAAGCTCCAGGTGATGATGGTATTTTCTATATCCTCATCAAAAAACTCCCAGAGAGTACCTTGTCTTTCTTGGTAACATTATTTAACAGATGTTTTCATTTGGCATACTTTCCTGATAAATGGAAAAATGCAAAAGTTGTTCCAATTTTGAAGCCGGATAAAAATCCAGCTGAAGCTTCTAGCTACCATCCAATAAGTTTGCTTTCTTCAATAAGTAAACTTTTTGAAAAGATAATTTTAAATAGAATGATGCTTCACATCAATACAAACTCAATTTTTGCAGATGAGCAGTTTGGATTTCGCCATGGGCATTCAACTACTCATCAACTCTTAAGAGTTCAGAGTTGGTTGGAAATGCTAACATGAAGCTTTAGTGTGATGATTTATTAGCTAGAGAATGATCTTTTTTTAGAAGAGGGTAGGTGGATAGTTCCGTTAGAGTACGGCAGTATGAAAATTGAATAGAAGTTGAAAATGAGCGAAGGGCCATTAAAGCGACAGTTTTCAAGATAGATGCACATTTTTGCCTAGCCCGTACGATGTACGCGGGGACTTGAAGTTTGTCTCCAAGTCCACAGGCAATTAAGAGTTACCAATTCAATTCGTTCAAACAAATCTGAAGGCCACTCAACTGGAGTTGCTCTTCTAGACATAGAAAAAGCATTCGACAGTGTTTGGCATGAAGGTTTGATTGCTAAATTGGAAAAGATTAATTTTCCACTCTATATTATGAAATTAGTTCAAAATTATTTAACTGACAGAACTCTGCAGGTAAATTATCAAAATTCAAAATCTAATCAACTACCTGTTAGAGCAGGAGTTCCTCAGGGTAGCATTCTTGGGCCTATATTGTTTAACATTTTCACTTCGGACCTCCCTGATTTGCCTCAGGGTTGCCACAAATCTGTGTTCGCTGATGACACAGGCATTTCCGCTAAAGGAAGAAGTCTTCGTGTTATTTGCAGCAGACTGCAGAAAAGTTTAGATATTTTCTCTTCTTATTTACAAAAATGGAAGATTTCTCCCTACGCTTCCAAAACTCAACTTATAATATTTCCACATAAGCCTAGAGCTTCGTTTTTGAAACCTAGTAGTAGTCACATAGAGTAACTGATGGACAGACCTCACACTTCTGGAGACTCCCCGATCAATGCTCGGTCTTCTCGGCCGAGACTGCAGCCCTCCATTACGCAGCTTCCCTACCATCCTCCTCCCCGCTTTGTGTACTAACCGACTCTGCTAGCGCCCTCGCGGCACTGGAATCCGTCACTGCCCGCCACCCCTGGATTCAGGCCATACAAAACCACACCCCCCCCCCCCCCCTGGCACCACTTTCATGTGGATACCGGGACACTGCGGAATTGCCGGAAACACAGAAGCAGACCACCTCGCTGCCATTGGACGAAATGGCCGACTCGCCAACAATTCGGTCCCCAGACAGGACCTGAAAAGTTGGATCAAGTCAACCCTCAGGACGGCATGGGACCACGAATGGTTCGCCAGGAGAGACCTCTTCATCCGGAAGACCAAAGGGGTAACCCTTCCCTGGACGGATGTCCCAAGGTTTAACGACCAGAGATTCCTGTCCCGGTTAAGAAGCGGCCACACCCGCATCAGGGGGAGCAGCAGTGGCAGAAACTTCCGCCAAAGATGCGACACCTGCAGAACAATAATTACGGTCGAGCACATTCTTATAAACTGCCCTTGTTTCCACGGACCACGAGAACTTTACGGGATCCCGGGCAACATCCGAGACGCCCTTCAGAACGACCCGGTAGCAGAGGCACAACTGATATGTTTCGCGAAGGAGGCCGGAATCTACAAGAGGGTTTAACCCATATACATTATGACAGTAGGCCCGGCATTCCCTGCCGGTAGCGGGTGCCAGGTCTCTCCTGGCAGCTGCTACCGGTGGGGCTCTGCTGGGGTCCTCAAAACAAAACAGAAAACACAAAAGATGACAGCAACATAGGACAGTAAGGCAAAATAAATTCCCATCTGGAACCGCAACCATCATTCAACTCCGCAAAATAAAAACTCTGTACCTTCTCTCCCTTTGGGATACCCCCTTCTGGGGCGTCCGGAGACGAACCAGCCCAGGGCTGAAAGTCTCCTTAATAAAGATATAAAAAAAAATAGTCACTATGAACGGAGTTCCAATTTCCTGGTCAAACTAAGTAAAATATCTTGGATTAATACTTGACCAAAAATTAACTTTTAAAGATCACATTGAGGGCATTCAAGCCAAATGTAACAAATATATAAAATGTTTGTATCCTCTTATAAACAGGAAATCCAAGCTTTGCCTGACGAATAAACTTCTAATATTTAAACAAGTTTTTAGACCGGCCATGCTTTACGCTGTGCCAATATGGTCTAGTTGTTGCACTACCAGGAAAAAAGCACTTCAAAGGATTCAGAACAAAGTTCTGAAGATGATTTTGAAGTTGCCTCCCTGGTACAGTACTACCGAAGTACATAGAATTTCGAATGTTGAGACTTAAGCACAAATGTCCAACAAAATGATTAATAATTTCCGGCAAAAATCGTTGCAATCCTCAATTGCAACGATTAATTCTCTTTATACTTAAATAAGATTTAGTGTTAGTTATTATTTTTAAGATATCAATTGTTATACTGACATGCAGGTTTAAAAAACCTGTTTAAAATACTGAATTGCCAAGACAGGAACAATGTAAAAACACTTAGCTATATATCATAACAATTAAGGCTGGTACGTTACTGCAGTAACTGGAGCACCTAGGTTAAAATGAATTTTTTTTTTTTTTTTTGAATTGGAAACAAATAAAGAGTTAAAAAAAAGAGGGTGCTACGATCAAAATGTAGTCAAACAAGAATGTGTGTAAATTAATTAAATCTTATATTAAAAAAATCAAATTATTTTTCTTTTTTAAGTTCAATGGGTATAAACAAAATATTCAGCAAAGCTTCCGGTTGACTGAATCCGAATTGCCGGGTCTTTCGTTTAACTCCACGACTTGAGTGCGGTAAAAACCGATAGAACTGTTACATGAGCAAATTGGTGATCATCTCTTCCATCTCATCCGATACCCCTCACCATCCCTCTCCAACTGGGGAGTTTGGTAAAGAGAGATGATCAACCCGATTCATGCCTTCCTCAAAGTTGTCCTTGCTCGCTTTCTACTCTCTATATAGAATTTTCGCACTGCCGTACTCTAACGGAACTATCAACTCTATACTTTCATCTCCTCATTTATCGTATACAAATTACCACCTTAGTCTGTTATATGAAATTAGCATCTTCAACTATGTAAATTGTTAACTTAACGCAGAAGTAAAACAAACAAAATGGTTAAAATTTTGATCCAGCAAAACGAATAACTAAATTTGCAATACCAGTTAAGCTTTCCACGGGATGGTTTGGTTGTGAAGGGTGCGTCAATTTTATTGCAACTGTTAGAGTAGAATGCACACTATCACAGTCCCAAGTAATACTTGCAACATCTTGCATGAAAAATCCATTTGTAAATAAGTTATATATTAATTTCTTTTAAAACATCCTGTTTTAGACGCGTTGTATTGTTGTTTGTGAAGTATTTAACCTTTCTTACAAGCACTTGTTATCTTGAAGTTATAATTCGATATTGCATGTCTCAATTACCAGTTCATAACACATTTATAACTGATTGTATTTGGTGAAAACTGGCTAGCCTTATATACAACATGTTTTCATGTGTCATTATTTGAAACATGAATACATCTGAGATATTACTTATTCATAACATGTTATTAATAAATTATATTTCAGTTGTACTCATGTTTCCAAAAATGACATATGAAAACATGTTGTACATAAGACTAGCAAGTTTTCATCAAAAACAATCAGTTATAAAAGTGTTATAAATAGGCAATTGAGAGTTGCTGTACCTAATTATAACTAACTTCAATATGCGATACAAGTAATGTTCTCGGTTTCGTGTTATAAACATGTTTTGATAGCAATTATGAAATTTCTCAATGCATTCTACAAACTGCACTACAATATGGCTGACCTAAGAAGCAATTTATAGGATGAAAAAACATTTAATTTGTGCTTTCAACATCACATGTACTTTTTGTAAAAGAGAAAAGTAAGATAATTAAAAAAAAGAAAGTTGATATTCTATTTGTTTTTGTTTTTTGCAAAGTTGGGGTAAGATAAAATCCTACGATTTTTTATGCAATTCAATTTAATATATTAAGCTTCTTCTAAGCGCCAATGAGTTTTTTAAAAGTAGAATGTATAGATTTACCATAAATTTGCAACCTCATAAAAATCTCAGTTTAGGCACTTTATTCGCACGATAAAATTCCTCAGAAGAATAAGTTGTGTAAATTGATGATAAACAAATTCCACTCATAAGAAGGATGAAATGAATTTACAACATGTTCAATACAGTAGGTTGCGTTAAAGTCATAAATAAGTTGCGCAAGTCAAGCATATGTTATATGTACATCCCACCTCTTGTGCTTTTTTCGGTATAAATAAGTTGTATATAAGTGACTAGACGAGAATGTTTACCGCTGATATTGTCATAAATAAGTTATGAAAACCCTTTTATGACAAATTGTGTTGCTTGGGTTCGAATCCATAGGATAAAGGCAATGACAGAGTACATTTCCTCCTAGATTCCGGTTGGCACTCCACTCCATTGTCCAATTGCAACTTCAATGATGCCCTGATGCTTCCTCCCGTCCAATCGTTTAATAAATTTAGTGTATGAATTCATATATTGACATGCAATAGTATGTAATGAGATTTTCTATATGTTAAATAATAATTATGCAAATAATAAAACATAACAGAATACAAACAACCACGATTTTAGTCACCCAATTACTTTAAACTCAAGCTATAGGGTTAACTACCCCATTTCCGGCCTATTAAGGACAACCCGCAATTAGTCTTTCTTAATCTAGCGCGGTTTAGCACCAAACGGAATGTTATTATTACTGATGGCTTCCAAATTTATTTACCTTTCCGTATGTACCGTAAGATTTGATAAAGAGAAACCAATCGTTGAGATATTTTGAAAATTCTAACACTGCTTCTTGACGCCAAACTCGGCCTACGGATTCTAAACTCAGCCTAACGCATTGAAACGTCATTGAAACGCCAATGAATTTACTTCGGCCTATCGGGTGAAGATAAAGATTCATTCGGTAGGAGCTTTTCTTTTGTTTTTGGGATTGATGAGTGCAAACCTTCATATCACGCGTTCTTATTGACTTCGTTCCGTAGCTTATTAACTAAAGTATAGTACCAAACGCATAATTGACTTGTTAACTCTGAAATCATGGATTTATTTGAAGTTTTCTACTCGATAGGCCAAAAATGGGCGATTAGGCCGAAGAAGTTCTCTACCCTATATGATTTTTTTTAAATTGCATGGTATGATTGAAGTCAACTTTGCCTATTTAATGAATCCACAAATTAAGTAAAGAATCAATTTCCTAAATAATCAAGGTTATTCAAGCATACGAGAGTTATAAAAACAAGAATTCATGAATACTTCTTGAAATAGTAAAACTCTTCAAAGGTAAACAATAAATAAACATTGACCAAATGTATGATGCTATCCATTTGATTATCTGGGTAATCCAAATTCTGAAAACAAAAGATCATATTATATTATAATAAAATAAAAGAAACATATTAATGAAATGCTATTTGATTCACCTTCTGGTTCTTCAAGATCTGCAGGAACTATTTTCTTGATATGAAAATTTTAGTTATAATAAAATAATGAGATTATATGTGAAACAAAAGTAATTTAGTGGTCATGCAATACATTTTTTTTTTATTATAGTTACTTTAACACTCTTGGGTCATTCGTGACTTGTCCGGGGGTGAGATTTGAACTCGTGACTTTGGCGTGAGAGGTATGGATGTCAACCACTACGCCGGGGTCGCCCCCCATGCAATACATAAAATATAAAGAATGTAATATAAAAATGTTTTGAAAAATACAAATATGTTCGATTTAAGTTAACCAATTTTGTTTTTAACTTTTGATATTTTATTGAAATTGAAACAAACACTTTGAAATGGCTTTACGCAATATGGAATGCTTTAAAAAAATATTGGCAAACTTTAGTAATGAATCAATAGTCAGTTAAATCGAGGTTATTTAGACATCAGACAGTTAACAGTTTTCATGCAATTGTAATCATGAATTACAATGTGTTTTGCATTTTCCTGAACGAAGGCTGAAAAATGTGAATCATTATAATATTCATCTAAAAATGTTCCATCATCGATGAGCTGAAAATAAACTTAACGATTTAAATCAATAAATCCAGCCTTAACGGAGGACACGTGAACACAATGAGCTCACTCATCACTCATATTCCGTATTTGATTAAATAAGTATTTATTAGTATACAAATAAAATATATATAGTATACAAATAAATATACACTGTCATAAAATCGTTAAACATACCTAAGAGATGCTTTGATCCTATTTTAAATATTTATCATTGAATAATAACAATATAGATATTTTAGTTATGCTTCAAAATTAGTGTATAAAAAGCTCCAAAATTTATGTTTAACTTTGCCTGCATATTTTCCAGTCGATGTCCATGTCCATGTATGTATTACAATCCAACTTTCACTTTCCGCAAGTGTTTTTATATAAGATGTTAATGTTTGCAATATAATCTATTATTATCTTATACTGATCTCATTGCAAACAATTTTAGCCCGGAGGTTGAAAGGTGATAGCTCTGTTGAGATTCAGTACCCATGTCAGCCTGGTCAATCACGTCCATTCCGAGGTTACTTTCACTTAAAACAAGCCCCGGATACACGTAGTACCGATATAAAATGTATATTGGTACTGCGTGCCCAACAAACAATTCTGATTTACAAATAAGCATATATATTGAATAAATGCTATATAACAGGTATGCTTAAAAAACCTCATTGAGATCAATAGATGCGTTATTCCACTGTTTGCTCTGATTTGATTAATATACTTTTTAAAAGCTATACAAACGATGGCTGTCTTCCTGATTCAACACAAGAAGTTTGATCTTTAACTCGACTGTTTTCAAATGATTTAATAACATGCTTTATTATACGTCGTATGATTGTTATCTAGCTCAATTATTAGATTCCATTGTACTGCTTAACAACATTGCTGAATAAAGGTGAATACAGTCAGCATTATAGCTCTTATACCACCATACGTCCATGTTTTAATTGCATGCTTTGTAAATGCTTTACCAACGGCGTATTCATTCATTATTCCACAACACTGTTTCAGGCTAACAACAAAACGAAATTGGTAGCATAGTGGTTACCGTTTCCGCTTGCCATGTAAAAGTTCGTGAGTTCAATCCCAACCTCAACCCTTTTGACGTAGGACTACGTCTGTGATTTCTATATGGGGGAACACTTTGTGAAAACCAAAAATGGAACATGTAACAAAACTATGAAAGATTTTGAACGTTAACAATTCAGCTGCCCTTGGACCAATTTCAATAATTTTATCATCAATCGGTCAGAAATATTTCTATGCATCTGTTAAATTTAAGACCTTATTATTTTTCAAAATGTCACTTTTTAAAATTGCACGAAAGTACAACTGTTGCTATGATGATTGAAATTATCACCGATTGCCTGCGAAAAGTGATTTCACTAACACAGCTGAATTCCATCCAGTCTCACCAAACGGTTTTTATTCAAACACCGCGGGGTGAGTGGTGGTGTTCTCCAATACACAACTAAAGGCTCCCCCAAGCAGCTAGCTATCAAGGCTGTTCTCAACCGTTCCAATCACCGTGTGTGGTGGTGTCCGGTCGTTGGCATCAGCAGCAGTACTTTTGGCGCGTGGCGTTGAACAATGTTCTCCAGTACACAACGAAAGGCTGCCTGCAAGCAGCGAGCTGCAGCCCACATGAACATCCATAGAAGGAGGAAGAAGCCGCACCGCTATTGATCGGAATCAATGATCATGAGTCGCTGTCTAGAGCGTCAGGCTAAAGAGTATAAACAAAAAGAAGCCCGCTCAAATTCCTATTCCTACACGAAACACAAGTTTCTGCTGCAGTTAACAAATAAGATTTATTATATAAGACCACGTAGTCCTACGTCATCATTGCGTACAGGCCCATAAGGCTGTCCCTTGTAGTTTTTTTTTATTTATTTTCTACGCCTAATTAATTTAATCCGTAAACATAGATCGTATCACTCACGACAACCAACTCATCAATCTAACGAAAATAATAGCCCAGCATCCTTTCCATCGAAATAAGAGAGATGGAGAGGTATCATTGGTCTCATGTAAAACAACTATGAATGAATTAATCATTCTCACATCTTCTTGAATTCAGCTTCAGCTAGAGTTATGGCTGGGAGTGCTGATAGGTATTCAGATTCAAGCTTTTATTGCTTATTTAGCTACCCATATGATGTATTCTAGGATAGCTCAGATGGCAAGGCATCTGGAGATCGGAAAGTATCCCATGATAAGGTTCGAATCCCATCTAACGACATGTTGTGCGTATGTATGTATGTATGTAATAAATTTTCTAGTATCTGTGTGCTTCGACAGAAATAATGACACAACAATCACTAACGAAAACAACCCCCTGCTCTGTCCCATTCTTATTTTCGGATAAATTATCCCGTAGTTGAATAATCGTTTAATAAATGTATAGTAGTGTATAATTAAACATTATTTCACATGAGAATATCCAGCGTCTATATACACCTTTGGAAGTAATGATGTCTAATAAACGCTGAATAATCAAAAATTTGATCAAATAAGTTTTGTAACAACTCTTGTAAATCGAATAAAAGCTTCTCGACTTACCTTTTTCAATACCAAATATTTCGATGTTGTGGTTGAATAAATTCGCCAGATTTGTGTGAACAAAGCCTGAATAGAAGTTATTATTAAAAATAGTACAAGTATTATTAAGCATGCAGTTGAATAAAATCGTCAAGAAGTCGTTTATTCAATAGGAAATTGTTTGTTTGGGTGTACACTTTCATTATCAAAGCAATTCCTGCTTTGTAGATGGCACGTATTTAGTAGGGTGCATTTCATATTTTTATATCTAGTTGTAATCAGTTAGATTTCACCGCTTATGTAAAGTGTCCTTGCTGCTGAATCTTTGTAATCTTTTATTCTCGTTGAGTCCTGTTGAATAATCGACATCTGTAGTGGAATACTCTTCTCTCTCTTTCTCTATCACTTTTCGATTTTTTTTTTCCTTTATTTAACGTCGGTCTCTGTTCCGCAATCTAGTGCCAATCACCGACGGACATCGATTGTCATCCATTGACGGCAATCGAATGTGCAGGAAGGCAGCTTCCACACCTGCGTAGGATATCGCACCCATTCAACACACATGGGCCGGGACCAACGGCTTTACTTCTCTTCCGAAGGAAGACGTGACCAGAGATTTTTATACCTCAGAAAAATACCACCGACCTCGGCTGGGATTGAACCCAGACCCATCGGGATGTTAGAAAGCAGTCACGCTTACCACTACACCACCGGCGCCGGCTATATCACTTTTTGATGTTTTTCGTATTTCTTCTTTAATATTGTAACCTGCAAAGGTATTATTCTTGGTTATTGTACGGAGGGCAGAACGCCAACACCAAAATCGTAAAAAGACATGGTAAACTTATCTTCCGGGAGTGGAGGCATAGCACCGAAACACGCGAATAGAAAAACCGAGCGAAGCACAAGTCACTAGCGGACGCTACAGCAGCCCAACTATTCAACCCTAATTATTGCCCGGGAGTTTTCACAATAATTTACAATATTACAACATTGATATATTAATCATTTTACACATGATAATAATGAAAACAAATTTCTTTTATCCTTGGTACAAGCCAAAAATCACGCAGAAAATACTTTGTGACAGCGAAATTAAAACTAACCGTTCGTGGGCAGAGCCTACTGCGCCCCCAGTTGTTGTCCATGTCTTACGATTAAGTATAATTCAATATAATTATTAATTGAGTTTAAAATTTTAATTTTAATAATTAAATATTGTCAATTTGTCTTCGGCAAAATGGTTATAACAACAATAATAACAGTAAGTTAAACATGAAATTAAATTTAATTTGAAGAAAAAGAAGGACTAACCCATGGTTAAACATTTTTTGAAGTAGCTAACAACTGGCACACTTTTCTCCTTTCTGTATATATGTTGTAAAGCTTTGTTTGTTCCGGAGACATTGATAAAAGAAAGTAGTGCTTTCTTGATAATCATGTAAAATTGAAAATACTTGATAATCATGTAAAAATAATGAATAAATATATGTTTCAATCTTACTTTAACTATAATTTATCAAATACTTTTTAGCACAAAAGGTGCACCAACCTCACTATTAACTGAGTAATTTCAAGCGCTCTGCGTGTATCCATTGTGGAGTGCTGATTCGTTTCTCAATATGTTGCTACCGAAAATCATCCAACATCATCATGTTGACATTTTCATCAGGATACGTGTCCTTTCGCTCTTTCTATGAATTTTATAAATATCACGACCCCATTCATCGAACGTCTCCCAGCTAATTTATGTCCTTTCCGAGCAAACCTTCACACTGTCATACATTGCAAAAGAAAATAACTCCTCATCCCATCCTTGCATGTCCTTTAAAAATCGATCACACGCGTTTTGCCGGGGCTTCGTGTTTCTGGACGATGAACCACCTTCCTACCATTATTTTTTTCCTTTTCCTTCCTTCTCTATCGTCGTCATCGTTCCCTTATTTTGCGTCTCAACTTCACCCATCACCGAACGGACGCTATTTCCGGACCGTAACTTCTCAAAACTCATATTCATTAGCATCCTCGAGACCCAACTCATTGAACTGAACCTAAAACCCCCATCCATTCCTACCAAGCTGTGGGGGGAGAAACCAGCAGAAACCGTCTTCTTAGAGTTCGATTTTCTCACTCTCCTCTCATCATAATACCACCCTCATCGCTCCATCCTCCCGGGACGTCACACGCATACGACTACCAGATCCCTTATGTGAGACGGTCGGAAAGGCGAGCAAAAAAAGTAAACAGTCCTAGGAAAAAAAAACTCCAGGAAAAGTAAAATAAATTAAAATCCTAAAATGTGCGTCATTAATTCCAAAGTCAAACAAAGATGAAGCAATAAAGTTCCTCATCCGTACATGTGCATACACATTCAAATGAAGCTACACGTACATACAAACTTTCACCCAAACCGCGCCGGGCTTCGGAACGTGTGTATGAGTGCTACACGCAGTCTAGGATTTCCTTTCCCTAGACCTCCGCACCCCCTCCTACCGTGGGTGTTTTGTGTGTGTAAATTAAAAGTATAAGGAAAAAAGTTCCTACGGACGTTTTTTTTTTCTTTTTTGGTCCACGGTTGCGGAAGAAATCGCCTAAAAGAAAAGATTCATCGTCATCAGCGAAGCAGACTCATTTTCGCTTCCTTGGAGACGTCTTTCGGTCCCTTCGCCAGCAGATGGAGGATTTTTCCTTGGGTTCGGTTTATGGTCTGCAAACTGTCGGCCGGGCGTCCCTTCATTTATTTGAACTGTTAGGGATGGATTTTTTTTTTCATTCGGGTTTTCTTCATTTGTCCTGCTTTACATATTGATTTTATTAATAAGTTGTCGTCTCTCGTCATCAGCGATGCGGAATTTGACGTTTTCATTGTCGTTTAACGTTTTAACGATTATTTTGTAAATGTATTGGAATAACTATGCATCAATGAGGGACGTCTTACTCATGCGATTCTAAACAAAAACTTAGCAGGGCAAAAGGTGAAGACGTCTGTTATTAGCTGCACGTTAATAGTAATTTGTTTATGAACTGTAGGTTTGTTTAGTATGAGCTGTTGTTGTTGTTGTTGTGTGTGCTTAAAACTACTGGCTGAAGCTGGAGGTGGCTAGTTGGACTAGTGACTTCCAACATCATTAGTAACCACTAGCGTGCACAGGAATCTTGTTAAAGAGGGGTATTTTTTTTTTCTTTGGTGCATTTAATTTGGGGATGGGGAATACTCCAAAGTGCGTGGTGGATGGTGCTGTCCACCCACCATTGTTTTTCTACTGTTCAATTTAGCTAATTTTATTAATTTTCTTGCTCCGGTGGTGGTTCATCTTCTTCAATGCAAACTGTTTTCAGACAGCCAATGGAAATTAGTTCTATTTTGAACTAAATGCCAAGGCTAATAAGATCATTAAAAAGGTTTAAAAATATGTAGCGATTCAAACAAATGCGCACAAAACTATTTTGACAAGCGGGTACAGGATTGTTAACGGAATGACGACTTGTGAAAAGGATTGAGCATGTCAACCCTGTCCCAAAGTACCGCCAGTCTGGGTGACAGAAAATGATGCCAAACATTCAACATGTTTTAAATATGATATAAAGAACAATCCCAAATTTATTGCAACGCACATCAACAGCTGTAACTTTTTAACCACGGTAACAAATGACCTGAAATTTTCAGAGAAGATTCTTAGATGAATTTTTAGTACGACAACAATTGACTAAGGTTCAATGGCAAACTAATACCCACTTTTCAATTAAGGAATCTAAAAGCTGTCTTTAAACTTTTTACTGTTGCAAAAAAGGTCCATCCTCAGAATTCCTTGAGGTTCTTTTCGAAATTTTTAGAACTCTATGAGTTCTTTTGAAATTCTTCTCAGAAGTCCTCTGGAATTATTTTTAGAACTCTTCTTGACTTTTACTCAGAACATCTTGGAACTGAAATTCTCTTAGAGTTTCAGAAGAATTTCCTCAGTATTATCCAGAAATTATTCGCGGAATTAGCTAGAAATTATCGGTAATCCCTTGAAACTTGCCTCAAAATCCCTTTGGAATATCACTCAACATATAATTATCTTGGAACTATCTGTAGGATTCACTAAAAATTATTCGCAGAATTATCTTGGAATACTCCCCAGAAATCCTTTGGAACTGTCCTCAGAATTCATTATCCTTGAGACTCTCCTCGGATTTTTTAAGAACTCTCCAAAGAGCTTTATTGAAATTCTTCTCAAAAGTCCACTGGAATTATATGAACTCATCATATTTTTTTCTCAGAACACCTTGGAACTGAAACTCCTTTAGAGTTTCAGAAATTTTTCTCGGAATGAGCTAGAAATTATCCTCGGAATTAGCTTGAAATTTAGCTTAAAATCCCTTTGGAATTTCACTCAAAATTTGATTTTCTCGGTATTCTTTTTGAAATTATCTTGGAACTATCTGCAGGATGCACTAGAAATTTTCCGCAGAATTTTCTTTGAATTCTCCCCAGATATATTTTGGAACTGTCCTAAGAATTCAACATTCTTGAGGTTCTTCTCGGAAGTCAAGTTTAAGTCGTCCGTCCATTCATCAAAACTACCATAAATGTTCAATAAAGCTTGCCCCTCCATTTACCAGAACTGTGCAATTTTTACATCAGGAATTCTCAATTCAGCTTGCCCTTCCATGCAGTAGATTGTTGCAAATCTTACACCAGAAATACAAACTTGCCCCCAGAGAATGTTACACCTGAAAATTTGATGATAATTTTCTACCGTTAATGTTTAATAAAAATTGCTTCTCCAATCTTCTGTTAATGCAGATTTCCTTTTTCCATTTTCCACCAGACATTTTCAATATAGCTTGCTTCTCTTATCATTAGAATGTTGCAGGTTTTCCTAAAGCTTGCCCCTATTTTCAGATTTTTCATCATAAATATTCAGTAAAGCAGCTTCCCTCAATCATCAGAATGGTGCAAATTTTACACCAGAAATTATTATTAAAGTTTGTTTCTCTATTCAGCAGAAGAATGCAAATTTAAGACGTTCACCAAAACGGTGTGGATTTTCCACCAGAAATTTTCAATACAGCTGAATTTTAAATAAAGCTTGTGCATTAATTTACCAAACCAGTGCAAGTTTTCCACCAGAAATTTTCTGTTCATTTCATTTATCAAAGCGATGCAATTTTTGCACCAGAAATTTTCAATAAAGCATGCTCCTCCATTCACCAGAACAGTGCACCAAAAATTGTCAGTGAAGTTTGTTTCACCATGCACCTTTGTGGTGCAATTTTCAGGCTTTGCCTCTTCATGCACCAGAATGGTGCAAATTTTCCACCATAAATTTTAAATGAAGCTTGTATTCATCAGAACGAATTGCAAATTATGCACCAGAAAAATGAAAAACCTTGCTTCTACATTCACCACAGTCTTGCAAACTTTCCACCAGAAATTTTTAGTTAAATTTGCACCTCCAAATTTTTAGCGTGATTCAATTTTTCCACCAGAGTTATTCATTTTGATTAGTCCCTCCATGCACCACCTTGATGATATGTTTACACCAGAAATATTAAATAAAAAGCTTTTAACCCAATTTACCTTACCAATTAACACCAGCAATTTTTTGTATGCACCCCTGTGGTGCAATTTTTTGACCAAAAAATTTAATTGAAGTTTATCCCTTCATGCACCTATGTGGTGCAATTTTCAGGCACCATCTCAAACTCATTGACGCAATAAAAGGTTTTCAGTGCCCTTATATTATGAAATGAAGTTATTTTACCTTCAAGTTATCAAGAAATAAAGTTATTTTATATCATAATTTTGTAAATGTGGAAATAAAAATCTTAATTATAAAAGGAGGGCCAATTGTCCCCACCTTGCCCTACCCTGTGCACGCCAGTGTTAGTGACATTAGAGACATAGGGAGACCAGTGATGCCAGCAAGAAATGTTGTCTTGAAGGGAAAAAAATGCTACTGACATAGAAAGATCTCAATTAACAACTGTGCATGTGGAAGTGCTTAACCCTCCAGCGCCCAACTAGACTAACTAGATGCAAATGAAATGTATTGAACTGCTCTTATTGGTTCTTTGATTTGTGCTGTCCTGAAATAAATAGAACTGCCCAAAAAATACTTTCCTGATGATCTCTGAGCTTCTTTGAAATTCCCAATTAAGCCCTCTGGTAATCTCTGGACTTCTTTGAAGTTATCGAAATTTTCCTGAAGTTCATGATACTGTTCTGAATTTCTCGTAACTTACGGGTTACGCTTAAAACTTTATTGGACTTTATTGCAGTTCTCGGAACTTGCTTGAAGCTATTGGAACAGCCCATAGAATCTCAGTAATTCCCCAAAGATCTCTAGACCTAGCTTCTCTGAGGAACTTGGAATCCACAATTTTCTTTAAGTTATCTCTACATTTCTGAAGTTCTCTGGATATTCCTGAAATTCTTATAACTTCTGTAACGTATCTTCAGTTTTCCTAAAGCAAATGGAACAAACTTGAAGTTTTTTTTTTAAGTTTTTCTGAAGTTTCCAAAATATTCCAGGATTGTTTGGATCGTTCCCTATGTTCACGATGTTTTTGCTTGAAACTTTCTTAAAACTATTAGCATTTTCATTAATACCTCAGAACTTCTTCGAAGTTCCAAAAATGTGTATGTAGTTAATGGGACTGCCCTAAAGATCTCTAATCTTTCTTGAAGTTCAATAAGCATCTTTGAGGTTCTCACTTATTTACTAATGATTCTTCTTTCCTTTATTTAACGTCAGTCTCTGTTCCGCAATCTAGTGCCAATCACTGACAATCAATTGACGGAAATCTAATGAGCAGGAAGGCAGTTTCCACACCTGCGTAGGATATCGCACCCATTCAACACACATGGGCCGGGACCAACGACTTTACTTCCTTTCCGAATGATGATGATCTGGGATTGATCTAAAGATCTCTAAAACTCCCTGAAGTTTGCTGGACTTCCATGATCATCTTGAAATTTATGTGAAGTTTCTGATTTTTTTTTAGGTCATTAAACTGTGAAACTGTACTATACTTTAATTTTTAGAACATTTCGGACGCTCCCGATATTCTTCTTAAAATTAATAAAATGCCCTAAGGTTCTAGATATCTACCTGAAGTTCTCGGAACTTCCCTGAAATTGTCACCATTTTGCTGCGCGCAGTTTATTATTCAATAAATATAATATCAGCTAGGGGAAATGACCGCTTCGGCATGCCAGACTATTTTCGGCAACCCAAATTGAAACACTATTTTCACTGGATTTTCTTTCGAAAACACTTCGCTGAATGCATGCAAACGATTCTTTATGCTTTCAGCTTCAATTTAACTATACTTTTACCACTGAGAAAAAGCAATCTAGCAAGGTTTTCTTGAAATGAAACACACGCACTACAAATTGTAGCTGATTTCGAGTTGCCGATAATAGAACAGCAGATTTACGTGCAGTTCAAATGGAACTGTTGCCGAAGAAAAACTGGTTGCCGACAATACTCGCTCTCACTAGAGAAGATTGAGCTTTGTAAAAGCGTTTCAAAACAGTTTTTGAAAATTCTTTCGACTGAAATTGTTAGAGCAGCTGGCAGCAAAAGCTTGTAAACAAAACAATACTGCATATGTGTGCGTTCCTTAGAGAAAAAGGCTATAGAAAGAAGGTCACTGCCGAGAATACGTAAATACCCCTATAACAATTATTCAAAATATTGTAACGTAGGACTACGTCTTTCTTCATTAAACTGGGAGACGCATAAAGACATCAAAAACGGGACATGTAACGATAAATCGAGTGTTTTCAAATGCATTTTTCTCCAAAGCATGAATGTGATTTATGTCATGCAATATGCCATTCGACGGGAAATTTATCCAGCAATTTTGTGACACATATTGCAAATAGTAAAAATAATTAAACAACTAAGAAATTTAACTAACATTGGAAGCATAATTTGTCTTTCCTAACAGGGACATCACATAGTTGGTAGCAAACGAAACAAGTCGAAGCTGCATTTACAATCGAACTTCGGACGTGTTCTTATCGTTCAGCAGCAGTTCACCACAGATGATATGCGGTCTGCAATTGGAAAGGAGGAAAGGCTGACCGCAAGCAACTTGCTACAAAGGCTGCCTGCAAGAGTGCTCAATCCAAAGAAATATTGAAGAAGCAACACTGCCACTTTTGGGTACAGTTCCCAAGTAACAATTTTGGTTTTATGAGGATTTTGTAGACCATGATTTAGACTTGTAGAATGCTTTAAAATTTCGATAAACTTGCAATGATAAAGTTGCTCTTCATGCGATACTGTGGGCAGATATGGGAATTGTCGCGTTTGTCATTGACGCACGACAAGATACATTAAAAAATGGTCATCCTGGAAAATTCTCGTCAAACAACAATTTCTTGTCGCACGACAAGATCACCACGACAAAATCAAGAATCCATCCAGTCGCGACTATCTATTCTAGTCATATGTCACTCATTCTGTTCTCTGAGACAAAGTCTATATAGGTTGCTTAAAAAGGAGGATCACGACAAGAAACCAACGGAGGTTAGATTTAAAACAAGGCCGGAAATGTTAATTTCCTTCAATATTGGTATTTCCTATTTCAGAAAAAAGTGGGAAATACTGCCAAATACCCTTCAATATGTATATTTTAGGAATCGTGATGACGTCCTGACGACACCGAAAATCGATATCCAGCGCCATCTTGAAATCCAAGATGAAATTGGCAGCCACCATCTTTGATTTCAAGATGGCGCTGGAAATCGATTTTCGGTGTCGTCAGGACGTCATCACGATTCCTAAAATATACATATTGAAGGGTATTTGGCAGTATTTCCCACTTTTTCTGAAATTGGAAGCCACCATCTTGGATTTCAAGATGGCGCTGGATATCGATTTTCAGTCTCTAGAGGTCATCCCGATTCCAAAAATATGCATATTGATGAGTATTTGGTAGTATTTCCCAATTTTTCTGAAATTGGAAGCCGCCATCTTGGATTTCAAGATAGCGCTGGATATCGATTTTCGGTCTCTAGAGGTCATCCCGATTCCAAAAATATACGTATTGAAGGGTATTTGGCAGTATTTCTAACTTATTCTTAAATCGGAAGCCGCCATCTTGGATTTCAAAATGGCGTCGGAAATCGATTAACGGGTTTTAGACGTCATCCCTATTCCAAAAGTACCCATATTGAAGGCCGAAGGGTATTTGGAAGTTTTTTTTCCACTTTTTCTGTTATCGGAAGCCGCCATCTTTTATTTAAGATGGCCGAAAATCGATGTCCAGCGCCATCTTGAAATTAAATATGGCGCTGGACATCGATTTTCGGTCTCTGGACGTCATCCCGATTCCAAAAATATGCATATTGAAGTATATTTGGCAGTATTTCCCACTTTTTTTAAATTGGAAGCCGCTATCTTAGATTTCAAGATGGCGCTAGATATCGATATTTGGTCATCCCGATTCCAAAAATATACACATTGAAGGGTATTTGGTAGTATTTCCCACTATTTCTGAAATCGGCAGCCGCCATCTTTGATTTCCAGATGGCGCTGGACATCGATTTTCGGTCTCTAGACGTCATCCCGATTCCGAAAATATACATATTGAAGGGTATTTGGCAGTATTTCCCACTTTTTTTTAAACCGGACGCCGCCATCTTGGATTCCAAACATCGATTTGTGGCAGCTTTCAGTTGTGTCCGTTTCAAAAATACCCATCACTGCAAACACGAAGTTCAGCGCCAAGATTCAAGCTACTTCGAGTCAGAGGTGAAATCACGTCAAAACAACACAATTCCAGTTATTTCTATCTTGTTATGCCTCGCATCCAAAGCGACATCCGTTTATTAGAAAACGACCAGTGGCAGTTTTGTCGCGACAGAACGGAAGAATGACATGACAGACTTTTTTCGTCAATAACCATGTCGACAGTTTCCGTCAATCTTGTCGTCCGACGTACTTGAAACAACTAAGTCATTCTGGAAAACGTCACGCAACAGATGTTTCGTGACCAAATGAGAGAAAGACAAGAATAGAAAATGTTTCGTCGAGAGACAGCCCAGTAGATCAGTCTTTCAAGCAGAATTTTGTTGCATCGTGCTTGTCAGATGAGCGTTGACTTTTTGTTGTTGCCGTTGTTACATAGTTTATCGTCATGAGGTTGACAATTCCCAAGCCTGACTGTGGGCCATCTTCAAAAAGCGCGTCATCATCATGCCTAAGAACATCAAACATGCTCACCATAACCATAGAGGTAACTCTAAGACCAGAAGGTCCCGAAGAAACGTGCTCAACTTTTTGGCTCAGCTCTGGTACTATCTTCGGTCCCAAGCTAATCGAGGCACCCCTCGAAACATAGGAAAATCCACTAACCCCTTAATTTATCTGTCAAACTTTAATAGCGAATCAAAAAAACATAGAGTAGTGCTAGAATTTCGACTAAAATGGGGTGAGTTAATCAATTGGCTTAGGACCAATAGGCTAGTCAATTAGTGAGCCAATTTAAAATCGTTAGTTTCCACCGGTTGCCATAACCGTGGATAAAGCGCCTACAGATCTCAGAAATCCAAAATCACGACAAAGAACAACTCGCTACTGTGCACGAAACCCACCGCTACCAGAAGAATACAAATTTGTTTGTAATTCACGCTAAGTGTGTCATCATAAGGGGGGGGGGGCTCCCTTAGCTCAGTCGGTAAAGGCGCAGCTACAAAGCAAGACCATGCTGGAGGTGGCTGGGTTCGATTCCCGGTCCGGTATAGGAATTTTTCGGGTTGGAAAATTTCTCGACTTCCCTGGGCATAGAGTATGATTGTACTTGCCACACAATTATACTAATGCAAAAATGGTACAGGCATCGAAAGCTCTCAATTAATAACTGTGGAAGTGCATCTAGAACACTAAGTTGAGAGCACGCAATAAGCTAATATGCGATATACAATAAGCTTGAAATGCGAAGAAGAAGAAGAAGAAGAAGAAGAAGAAGTGTCATCATAATTCCAAAAGACCTCCAGCCTTCTACAAGATTAACAAAACCAAACGGTCCTTGTCAAGCACAGAAATGTAACGCATGTCATCTGCGAACAGCTCGAGTGAAGCCAAATTTCTGTGGATCTTCGGTGCATGATTCACGCAAATTGTGTTCGTCTATTCAAAAGGCTGATGTAATTTGAGTCGAGTTCCGTGACGACTTGTTGAAACTCGTGATTCGTCGATTCCGCCAAATGCATGCGCGCGTAATTTGACGCTTGTCACCAGGAGCACATGCCTTTGTAGAGCTGAGCTACCGATTTGTGACGACACCCAACAACACATAACACCGCACACATGAGCACATGAGAGACAAAATCGAGAATAAGAGTATGCTAGGGAAAGAGAAAAACCGCACACAGTAGGAAAGCGAATAGAAACGAACACACAGAAACAGAAATAAAACGAATTTTGTACAAATGTAAATAAACAGTAAAGCTGGGCTTAGACAGGGCAAGTCAATTGATCAAGTCAGTTGAATTAAATTGGCTTGAAAAGTTGAGCTTGGTTCAACTTTTTTCACTTCAAGTGAGTTGATCAAGTCAGTTGAATGGCATGGTTTACACGTTCAATTCGCGTTCATGTCAGTTGAATTCATCTAACTTCGTAAACTGACTTGCCCTGTCTAAACCCAGCTTAAGAGGCACTCAATATATCGTCGTTCATGGCATAAATAATTGACCACTTTGTCAAACAGTTTTGGCGTGACTTTCTACCAGCGATTTCACAAAACTGAACCAACTATTTTCTATTTTTTTATGAAACGCACAAATTTTGGCTACTTTTCTCGAGGTTCTAGAAGAAAAAATTTCAAAATAATGTTTCATTTCAAAGTTCGAGTGGTAGTAAACGTCATTTTATCTGCTCGAATGAAGTGGTTAATTGTTGGTTTCCCGTTCCAAATTTCCCTAGCTTTAATTATTTGAATGTGTTTGACATCACTCCGCGTTCGTTGTCTGTCCTCATGTTGAATTTGAATGTTTGGAAGTACATTCCACTACCAAATTAGGGAGACAGGTGACGGGACTGGCCAATGATCTCGTAGAGTTTTAGGGTATGCGTGAGCTCTACCGTTTCTCAGAGTGACTTTCTTGAATGTGAATTCATGGGGATATTAGGGAATTCCCATATGGTCGTTTAGTTGGAAGCTGTATGGAACGATCTGTAAATCCTTTGTAGGAATTAATTGGCCCTTAGGAGAGTATCATCCGTGCAAATGAAAATTCGACTTGTGGTCTCCCTTGTGGAGTGGCGCTTAAGCCACGTGTATTTAAGCTGGATCGTTCGGGCTAGCTACAACATACTTTCAACAATGCAATGTTGTAGCTGTGGATGTCAACTATACAGGAAAAATATGAAAGCACCAGTTTATAGCCAAACTCAATGACCTATACCTCCAAAACTTCATGAAGTTGTTATGTTGACGAACGCTATGTGAATTAAACCCAATATGAAAATTCTAGATAAATGTCCTAGGATGCAACATGTTCTAAGTACTCCAAATTTGATCTACTGGATCTTCCAAGGCCTTCGCAATGTCCACAGTGACGATACTTTCCCAAATATGTTCATAGAGTTTTTGCGCATCACTTATAATATATGTTGATGAGTTCAGATCAAATTATCTACCAGATCAACAATGACTGATACAATACCCTTAGTTACGAAACAACTCCAAACAGGTTCATATAGATAATGCGCATCATCTACGTTTCAATTCCTTGTGTACACGATTTTCAGTATATCAAATAGGCTGAACTCCAGAACAATTTGGAGAACCTAAAACATCTTATACACATGAGTTTGAAACGCTAATGCTGATGATAAACTCTGTGAAACTATTTAACGATGTTCCGTTACAATGGGCCTCGTATCAATCATTGCTGATCTGGTAGATCATTTGATCTGAGCTCCAGGATAATTTGGAGAGCCTTGAGTATCTCAGATACATCAAAATAGATTATAAGTGATGCGGAAAAACTCAATGAACATGTTTGGACAGGTGCTGTCAATGAGGACATCACGCAGGCTTTGTTTGATCCAGTAGATCAAAAAGGCTGAACTCCTGGTCAATATGGAGAACCTAGAACATCACATCAAAATGAAACGTAAATGATGTACATAACATATATAAACTTGTTTGGAGATTGTTCGTTACAAGGGCCTTGTACAAGTCGTTGTTGATCTGGTAGATCATTTGATCTGAACTCCAGAATAATTTGTACGACCTAGAATATCACAAAAAAAACTTCTTCCCGATTATTTTTTAGGTATTTGTACATAAAAAGCCGTATTCTATCAAAAAGCGTTATCTATCAAAATATGCTATAGAAAAAAATGATCTGAATGGGTGTTTTTTATTACAGAGGTAGGCTAGTGTGTAAGTTTAAAAAAGGTAGATTTCGCGTTTTTTTTTTTTAACAGAAATACTTTAAAAGAATGCGTTTTTCGGCATTTTTTTAAAAATATTTTTAATAACATTCTTAGTAAAATTTGAAATGTTTAGCGTGGTGGCGTTGCAGTCGTCTAACTGATAACATCCCCGCCCAAGTAACATTTCAAGTTTTATCGAGGTTTTAAAGCATGCTACAAGTCTAAATCATGGTCTCCAGAACCGTCATGAAACCAAAATTGTGACTTGGGCGACGTGAAGCGTTTTGAGGGCGGAAACGATTTGCAGCCGGTGGTAGCCTTAGACCAATATGGATAAAAGTTTCATAAACTAGAATGTTTTAAACTAATGAAGTACTTGGCCGATTGTAAAATGGCACGTGTTTGAAAAAAGTGGTTAAAATCAAATATAATCGTAAATCACAAAAAAAAACTGTCCCGTATTATTTAGACTATAATCTATCATTTAAGGCCATAAAAGCAATTCTTTGAACCTGCTACAGTTGCCTAACCCCTTAAATCCAACTCTGAGTTAGGCTCAGAAAAGGACAAAAGGCCGATAATAAGATCACTAACCCTGTATGATAAATAATCTGAATAGTCTGCATCGAGTAAGGGATAGAGCAACTAAGGCCGAGTTCACTGTATCCAGATCTTCAAATATCCGATTTTATGGACTTCTTTTAACTCTGACACGCTCATTCAAAATCAAGAAGAATGATAAGCCACACGACTTGTTTTGGTAATAGAAAATAACTTTCCCACTGTAAAGATCTTACCGGAACCTGCTTCAGATGGTTCGGAGTGGTCACATCAATTTGTACCTGAAACCATTCTATTCATATTGGCTTGATCATTCAAAATCATGAAATTTGACACGTCGCACAACATGATAAAAATGAATTATCCCCAAAGATACCCCTGGTGGAACCTGTTCCGCTATTCTGGAGTGGTCAGTTTATCCAAACATGACTCATATGACTATATTTAGTTGTATTCAAATATGTTTCAACAAAATCTTTAAGAAACGCAAGATATTGAAAACATACCACTTTTTTCCACATCCGGCCATGGCGGGACCCCGGTGTATGTCGGAATATATCCGCTATGGTTCTGAATTGCTGCTATAATATTTTCTACCTGCTATGCCCGTTTAGAGATTGTTTCAATACATTTGGATGTGAGGTGACAACATAGCAGCAAATTAATTTTGGCCTCTCGAGGTTGAGTACGTAAAAGTAATGCATAATGAATAATTTACAGATCGAGTGGTCTTTACCGGTTCAGAATTGAATCGATACAGTTCACGAACATCGGTTTATTGGTGCTCAGCTGTAATTTCTGAGAAAATTACATATAGTTAAATAAGCATAATCAATGCATAACCGATGCATAATGCATAAAACGAATCGGTTAATCGAGGTGGGCGTTGGCCAAATTTGGATTTTTCAAATATAATCCTAAATAGGACCTAGATTATTTAATACTCTAGTTACCTCAAGTCCGTGCTCTGTCACAATGTTTCATTGTGATTAATCAACACTCAAAGGGGTAAAATATAAAATTTGGGGTAAATTTGATAGAAAGCGAATTTGGAGTGTAAAGCGCACTGCCCACTGGACGATTCTGAAGCCTGGCCAAGTGAATGGGGTATGGGTTTATTTGATTGAACGTCATTTCCAATGTATATATTGATACATTCAAACCATTGGCATTTGAGATAAGATAGAGATAGGATGCGGAGGGCCCGCTTAGGAGGAGCGTAACCCATGTTATGGCTTCCATTTATTAAATAGTTCAGATAGGCTAGAAATGAAAGGCTAGGGTTCAAAGCGTTCGTTTGTAGTTTGATCTTCCTTCAAAACCAATTTGGCTCTAGAACAATTTTAAACTTGTTCTGCATTATTCACATGTTGCAATTATTAAAAAGAGCTCGATATAAGATAGCCACAGAGAACACACGTTGAGGCTTCAAAATTTCTCTAAAAACTTGTGTAAAGATTCTTATTCGACTTAAGCGCCACTAACGGCGCCCCACACCCTCTTTGACAACATGATGGCGCTGGCGTTGCAAACCTTACACTAGACACTAAGTGCTGATAGCGCCAAGTGGCAATTTTCAGCAGATAATTTATCGATACTAGCGCCAAATTGGTCGAAAGTGATAAATTTATAGAGGAAACCAGGGGATGCTAGCGCTACGTAACGGCAACGTTTCCACTTAACTTTACACAAGTTTCTGACCGAACTTGGACGTCTGGTCTCTGTGAGATAGTTTAATACAATTAAATAGAAATGCCAAAAACTTGTCGAGTAGTTTAGCTGTTCTGATTTCGGTACAGTTTGTTGTGATTGAGTGTCGGAGTTTGTGAGTTGAAGGATGTCTCGCTGGATACGCCCAAGACTGGACGGGCGGTAGCTGGTGGCCGTGAACGGTTCCTAGGGAAAGCACTAGATGCGACCCTCATCCCAGATGATCATGGCAATACAGGAAGTATTACAACAAAGGTAATTGCTATTAGATATTTTGAAAAAAGTGACAGATAGCGGACATGAAGAACCAGTGGAGATGCCGTGCAAAGGAGTTTATCCTAGACAAATGGTAGGTTACAAATTCGCTGTTGTCGTTGTCGTAGGCGCCGTCGTAGTCGCTGTCGTAATAGCAGTCGTAGTCGTAGGCAGTACCGTTAGTATATTTAAAATTAACCATCAACCGCTGAAAATATGGATTATCGTGTATTTCTGTTGTTCATTACATGCCAAGTGAAATTCGAGAACGTAATTTCATTTGAATAGCTTGTTTAACCAGGTCTTAAACAATCTTCACGTCAGTCATAGCTTGTTATGATTGCCTGAACCATGCACAGAGAGAAAATCGAAACATTGAACGTCGCGTGAAAGTGGATCTTAATGAAGGCCTAAGTACTCTTTCGTAGCTTTAAGTTTTAGGATTTCAAAGATCGTCGGTTGCAGTGGCTTGCTTACTGAGCAGAAAAACGCGGTCCCAGGTCCTTTCATATTAAAAATGTATGATAAGATCGCTTGTTTATCGTGTATTTTGTACAACTTTTCGTTGTCGTCGGTGCCGGGTTTGAATAGTTATAAAAAATTGACTAACGCTATAATGTGATATGAGGGGCTCGGTGGCCTTAGAGCAACCGGTTTTGCTTACTGAGTAGAACATCATGAGTCTAATCTCAAGCCCATCAAAATTCAAGATTCGTCAATCGTTTTATTTGTTAACATGACTACATGGTGATAACAGCAACTCGATGATTAAAAAGGAGCTCGTCTGCCTAGTGACAAACGTTTTTACTTACTAAGCAGAATATCGTGGGTTCAATCCCAAGCTCCTTCGCGTTATATAATCTTTAGGACATCAATTCAGCTTATCGTTTACCAAAACGAACCCTGCTGCAAACCCAACCCTATTAACCAATATCCCAGTTATTCCTCGTGGAAGTGCAGAGGTGTTCTCGGCTTCCATCAAAGCGAGTGTCACGTCAACACATTCCTACCCCTTCCTTTCTTGACCTGTGTTCGGGCGCGGCCGGCGCTGGTATTGCCTAGTTTGAGATCACCAGTTTTTACACATTGAGGATGATTGCTAGTCCCAAGCATCGTCTATTGGTTCTCTGTGTAATTACAGCTCTGGCAATAACAGTAGCAACCGTGGGTGGTCAATCATGCTCATACTCATGCTCAAAAACGAATCGGTTAATTGAATCCATTTTATAAAACATATTTATGTGTTACCAAAAATCTCCCATGACTATAAGATAGGACACTTTAACGGTTCCCTGATATGCGCTTGAGAGTTGACCATAATGAAAACCATTACATATAGAATAGACTTTGTCGGCTCAGATTTGAATCGGTAAAATGAACCAGTGCACACAAAATCAGTTTATGGGTGCTCAATTGTAGTTTCTAGGAAATTGGATAACGCGAAATTAGCATAATTAAAGCATTATAAATACAAAAATTATTTACCGGTTCAAAATCGAATCGGTAAATTTAACAAATTCACAAAAACACATCTTCTAGTGGTATCAAAAATGTCCTACAAATAAACAGTAGGCTACTTTAACGGTTCTCTTATGGGCGATGGGGGCTTAGTTCACCTTTTTCTAGGCTTTTTTCGCTTCTGTACCGAGCATTTTGCCGGCACTCAACTTAGTGTTATAGATGCGCTTCCACAGTTATTAATTGAGATCTTTCTATGCCAACACCAATGCATGATTTTGTATGTTGCGTGGCAAGCACAAAATTGCCATTGCGAAAGATTTCCCTGACTGGAGTGGGAATCGATCCCAGTTTGATAATACCGTGCTGAGGCTATCTGAGGACCCACAACTCTTAGAGCAGACGTAAAATTTGAGTTGAGACGTAATAGCCATTAGAATAATGGAAAATCCACTTATGGCATTGATAATCATTCATGCATAAGCTTGGTGAAATAAAAAAAATGATCTCCACCACGTATCCCCCACGGGACAAGTTTTCCACATCTGAAACTTCAACCAAGGCAATCACACAAGTCTGCAAAACTCACATAATTAATGATACCCGCAAGCAGCTGCAGTAAATTTCACTTCTGCTGATGACGGTTATTCCTATCTTTCATTTGCACTCATAATCCTGGCCGTGCACATATTCAACTCTGCCAAACTCCACTCCGCACGACCCGGATCGTATGCGGCTCAGAAAAAAAAACCTCCTCCAAGACTTTGCGTATACACTCATAAATTTTATAATTTCTCTCGCTTCTTCCTCAGTGCCTTTATTTAGCTCATCCACATATACGGCGAACGGCTGGCACGAGAAATCCTCCGCATTGAAGAAAGTTGCCCCTTGCGGGCGGAAAATCCTCCCCAGACTATGAACGGAAGACGATATCCACGAGAGGGCACTTTTCTCTTGTTTGGCAAATAAAATTTTCAACTTGGAAATTATCATAATTTAAATGGCAATACTCATGGACTCTCATAAAGGGTGTCCACGATGAAATTGCCACACTATGAAATTGCTCTAACTTTTTAACCGTTGGGTAGAATTTAATGAAAATTTGGGTGGATTTAGTTCATAGTGCATTATTAACATCCTGCAAGTTTTGAAGTCCTGTGATCAAAACTCGCGGAAATGGAGTCGAAAGAACAGCTCGTGCGTGATAAAATCTTGCGCATTCATCACGAGAACAAGGATCTCTCGCATCGTTCCATCGCTAAAACGTTGGGAATCGCGAATTCCACGGTGTCGCGAGTGATTAAGCGGTTCGAGGAACGGTTGACCACCGATCGGAAGCCCAGAAGTGAAGGAAAAGGTATTCCGTACAACACCAAAAATCACAACCGCGTAGTTGGGGCCTTCAACCGAAATCCGAACGCCTCCGTTAGGGATGTGGCTAAGAAGCTGCACCTAAGCCGAAGTTTTGTCCAGAAGGCCAAAACTAAGGCTGGGCTTCGAACGTTCAAGGTACAAAAGGCCCCTAATCGCGACGAGAAGCAGAACAAGTCCGCCAAAACCCGTGCCAGGAAGTTGTACCTCAACATGCTGACGAAAGTTGAATGCTGCATCATGGACGACGAAACATATGTGAAGGCCGACTTCAAACAGATCCCCGGCAACCTGTTTTTCACGGCCAAGGATAAGTTCAGCGTTCCGGAGCATGTCCGCACTCAGAAGATGTCCAAATTTGCGAAGAAATTCCTGGTTTGGCAAGCCATCTGCACGTGCGGGAAGCGGAGTGCACCTTTCGTGACCCAGGACACGATGAACGGACAGGTGTACATAAAAGAGTGCCTCCAGCAGCGGCTGCTTCCTCTCCTGAAGGCCCACAACGTCCCAACAATCTTCTGGCTGGATTTGGCCTCATGCCACTACTCCAAGGACGTGCTGAAGTGGTATGTGGACAATAAGGTCAATTTCGTGCCGAAAATGTTCAACCCTCCCAACACTCCGGAGCTCCGCCCCATCGAGAAGTACTGGGCGATTATGAAGCAGCACCTTCTTAGACGACCTAAGGTAGTGAAGACAGTCGAGGAACTGAAGAAAGTATGGGTTTACATGCAAAAAACGGTTGATTCACAGGTTGTGCAGAATCTTATGGCCGGGGTTAAGGCCAAGGTGCGGGCATTTGCGTATGGACTGTAAATAAAATACGAGTAAAATGGTAAAATGAAGTTTAATAGTTATTTCTCAATCCCTGAAAATTTGATGGCAATCGGATGAAAACTCGAATTAAGCGAATCAATTTTGTGTGTGGCAATTTTATCGTGGACACCCTTTAAACATACCTCCATCGTCGTCGTCGTCGTCGTCGTGGTCGTCGTATATTTCATTGCTCTGAACACATCCTCGTCGCAGCAGCGCAGGATATGTACACACTTGGGCTCCGGTTCTTCCACCCGAGCATAAATACATACATAGGAACCCTAACGAAGTGGAGCCACATCTCATTCATCTCGCCGAGCTCTGGACGTGGTGGTGGTCCTTCTTCTTACGCTGGAAAACTCTCGCTAATAAATTACACGGAGCTGATGGCGGAGCTTTGTATGTTAATTCTGGTCCATACACCCACCCACCCAAAGGCCTTCCCTTTTGCTCATTTTGTACCACGGCTCCTAGACAACACAACAACGGCTGGCGTGGCGAGTCCATCCACATTTTTTTCTCCGGTGGTTTTGTTTTCCTCCTTCTTTTCCACATCCTTTCACTGGGAGGAAAGGGGGGGGGGGGTATCCTTTTTTCTCGCTTCCTTGAACGCGCATATTAATAATCTCGCCAAAGCGTGTGTCCCATACTCCATCTTAATGCATGGCATGTTGTGAAAAAGGGAAGGACCTGCCGCCGCAACAAGAGGTACAGCGCCCAGTGGATTCTTGGACGGCTGAAGAAAGTTTTGCAAATGGATGAAGTGAGTGCACTTCTTCAGATGCAAAATTTAATTGTGCTGCTCAGGGTACATTCAGTTTATGGTGCTTTGCGAGTAGGTTGAATGAATTATTTGAAAATTTTCATTTGAATAAAACTGAAATTAGAGCAAGAGATTGAGGCAATCAACAACGACAATCCAGCATTTTTTGTAGTTGTTTTACCTCTTAATTTGTTTTTAATTTATATCGATTTACATTGATTCATAACCGAGGAGCTCCTGGTACGCATGCTTGGCATACACAGGGGCTTATTACTGATGTCACTTCACGGTGAAAACTTGTCACTTGTCGTCACGGTGAAGTGATTCCCATTTGATTTGTACGGCAATCACGGCTCTTATTCTGAGTATCACTGCATTATCACCGTGTAGTGCACCCGTAATAAGGCCCACAGTTTTGGCTACAAACTGCTCATTTGCTAATAACTTTGCACACAGTTGACGAAACATAATTCTTTTTAAAGCAGTAGATATAATAGATTTTAAGCTTGTTATAGGTACGTACAAAAAGCAAAATTTAATTATAGTAATAAACTTCTATTTGTTTTTGCGTTGTAAAAATGAAGTGAGAAATGCTCGCTGCACATCTCGTACCTTAAGTGTAAAAATGCATTGGTGTTGATTCAAATGTTAAAATTTATCTACTCTTTACATATATAGGGGAATTTACGTATTCTCGTCAATCTAAGCAGCGTCTGCACTTCTACTAGCATTTTCTCAGCGTCACGCACATATATGATGTGTCTGTTTGTTTACATTTATCTGCTGCTTGCTTCTCTATCCATTCCAATCGACAGAATTTTTCAAAACGTTTTGAAAGCGTTTTTACAACGCTCCAAACTTCTCAGGTGAGTGTGACTATTGTCGGCAGCCTCTTTTTCTTCGGCAACCTTCCCATTAGAACTGCGTGTTAACCAGCTGTTCTATTATCGGCAACTCGAAATCAACCCCATTTTGTAGTGCGTATGCTTTATTTGAAGAAAAATGTAGCATTACTGGATTGCTCGACGTTCAAATATAATCAGATTGAAGCTGAAAGGCTAAACAATCGTTTGGACACATTCAGGGAAGTGCGTTGATGGGAAAACATAGTGAAATTAACGTTTAAATTTAGGTTGCCGAAAACAGTCAATGGGTGCCGAAGCCAACATTTACCCTATATATAGTAAGCTATGATCCTAATCTATCAATTTCTAAAATTTCAACAACTGAGTTAAAAGTTATTAACAAATGAGCAGTTGGTGTGTACAACTGTGCATGCCAAGCATGCTGGTACGAAAGTAATTTACCTACCTTATTTGGCATGTTTTATCTAAACACGTTTACATTTTGGTTGCATTTATGTGCAGTACTATAAGCAGAGTTTTTTAAACCTGCAGGTCAGAATTCAAAAAATATATACATATATAAAAGGATGTCCCGCATCAAATTGCATCATGGAAAAAACGCTGTAGAAAATTACCCATTGGGTATTTTCTCTTGAAAATTTGGGTAGAAGTAGTTTAGAGTGTATTGTTTACACTGTCTTTTTATCGCTGTCAGTTTTTCGAATGTTGAAAAAAATGGCGTCACCCGAAAAACAACGTCGTGAATTGATTTTCGCCAGCACCTGGAAAATCTTCAACTCTCTCATCGGGACATCGGAAAACAACTCGGAATCGTGCAGTCAATGGTGAGTCGTGTGAACAAACGTTACTACGAAACTCTGAGCATCGAACGGAAGGAGAAATGCGATCAGAATGGATGTTCTATTAGTGATCAGGATCACAAGCGTGTCGTGACAGCGTTTAAGCGGAATCCCAATTCTTCGGTCAGGGATGTGGCCAAAAAGTTGAATCTGTCCAAGTCTTTCGTTCAGAGAACCAAGGACCGGGAGCGACTGCATACATACAAAGTACAGAAGGCTCCAAATCGTGACGAACGGCAAAATACGGTTGGAAAGTCACGGGCCAGGAAACTGTACAGTGTACACCCAGATGCGGACGAAGCCTCATTGTCTCATCATGGATGATGAGACTTACGTCAAGGCGGACTTCGGGGGCTACTGTTCTTTACCGCTCAGCACAAGTTTGATGTTCAGCAGGAAGTAAAGAAGGATACATTTTCAAAGTTTGCCTGGAAATACATGATTTGGCAAGCAATATGCTCATATGGCAAACGGAGTGCACCGTTTGTGACTACTGGGACTGTGAACCATCTGCTTTCTCTGTGTAATAGTCTGATTAAAACAGGTGGTTTCCTTCACATCGAACAATGCTTTATTCCCCGCAAGGCACGATCGTCTCACACTCTGTCTCTCGTGTGTCTGTCCTTTTCTCCTTCGTTCCCTTCTCTCGTTCGCTCTCTGTCATTACTGATTCAATGTTAATCTACTATCCAAGGTATGTGGATAATGATAGAACAGTAGAACCCTACACTCTATTGAAGCAACACGAGGGTCCTACGATCTTCTGACCGGATCTTGCTTCGTGCCACTATTCAAATGTTGTCCTGGAGTGGTACGAAGCCCGCCCAACGCACCGGAACTAAGGCCCATCGACAATACTGGGCTATTATGAAGCAGGCACTACGGAAGCATCCCAAGGAGGTCAAATCTGAGGAAGACATGAAGAAAAAGTGCGTTTCCGTACAGAAGAAGCTGTTGCCAGATGTTGTACAGAACCTAATGAGTGGAGTTAAGCGTAAGGTGCGAGCGAACGGTTACGGTATTGAAGTTGAATGATATAAAAATGCAAAAAGCTTACTTATAGGTTATATTTTATTGTCTGAAAGTTTGAAAAGGATCGGTCAACTAGGTTATTTTCTATAGCGTTTTATCCGTGATGCAATTTGATGTTTTTTTTTCTTTTGGTTTGTTTTTTTCCGTCGATCTTGTTTTCCGTGCTGAGCACCAATGCTACCGACGTGCCAGGAAGGCAGCTCCCACACCTGGACCCTACCTATTGACTCATCAACTCATGAACCGGGGACCAACGGCTTTACTTCCCATCCGAAGGAAGGCGTGATCAGAGATGTTATGCCTCAGAACATCCCGGCGGCGCCGACTGGGATTGAACCCAGGCCTGCTGGGGTGAGAGGTAATCACGCTTACCCCTACACCACCGGCGCCGTTCAATTTGATGTGGGACACCCATTTTTTGTGTGTGTACAGTACTCTATGTCTTGCTTGGCATCTTACCGAGAACTCGGTAACTTCGAATGATAACTGTACTGTATTTACAAGACAAGTTTTTAATGTTTAAATTTCAAGATAACAGATGCTGCAGTGAGAATTAGGCTGAACGCAACAATTTTAAATGCAGATTTTTTTGAATTAAAGGGTCATTCACAAAAATAACCAGCCCAATTTAGTAAAGCAAGTTTTCTCTATTTGAATCACAATCGAAAATCCATATAATTCTAAAAGGGGTGTAGTAGAATTCCAAGTTGGGTTTCGTATTATGGAAATCGCAATTTAGGAGAAACCAAGAGGCATTCCAGTATATCCCAAAAACTATGCTTAAGATCTTTACGATGGACACCGGTGATTTTCAAGAATAATTCTAGAAATCAATTTCCATTATGGCTCTGGATGATTTCAAGAGGGTTTACCGAATACCCACAACCAACCAATCTATCCCAGAAGATGCTCGGTACATTATAGAGAATCCCAAGAACCTCAAGTGCGATTATGTAGAAAATAAAATGGAATTCTTGAGTATTGCGAGTGCCATTCTCCGTCAAACAGGAACATAAATTAACTCCAAGGAAGAATCTCATTTGAAATTCCATAGAATGAAAATAGGAGATGAAGAGGATATCAATGAATTCCGATGAATTCCACAGGCAATTGAGGAGATAAATCTTAGTTGGAATCAGTGTTCGGAAAATCATTCTCAAATCTCATTCATTGAGCCTCCCTGCGAGAATAAACTCGCGTGCGAATGTGGCAAACAAAATTCCCGCTTGAGATTCTCATGCATATTCACGCACTCACACTCACAACGTCGAAAAATCATTCCAGCTTTAAACCCATAAAAACCACTCAAACGTCAATTGATATCATGCCTATGCATGTTGTGTTAGTTTTGCAACCCCTGATGCACAAACAATAGTAATAACAATGAATAACGCCAAAATATAAAGCAATGAGTTTTTGAACCTGAAAACTCATTGGTGATTTTTGCGACGTTGAATTTTGCTAGGCAAAACTCATAGGCGCATAAACTCATGCATTAGATTTGAGTTTTTGAGTTTTTCCGAACACTGGTTGGAATTTTGGAAAATCCATAGAGGAATTATGGAAAATCTTAGCATTTAAATTTTCGAAGCCCTCCAAGGAGATTTTCTGCAAATTTACAAAGAATTTCGGGAGAATCAATGAGCAAATCTAAAAAATTACAGAAAATTGAGGAATCGCACTAAGACGTAGATTATAAATTATCCCAACCGAAAATTCATAGAATCCCAAAATAATTGAAATGGAATCGTCTTTTTAAGAAATCTAGTGGTTTGATTAGGACACATAAATAAAATACTTTACTCGCTCCATTAAAAAATGTAGCGAAACATGGAGTAAACTTCTCTCATTCTTGAACAATTGATAATCTTGCCCAGAAAGCAAGATTTCAATATTGAAATAGCATTTCCAATTAAGCAACAAAATTTGAATAAAGACTGGAACGCGCAAAAATTGGTCGACAAAAAAAAAATCGTTTCATTCAGTCAAAATTCATATCACAAAAATCTTCTTAATCTTTCTTTTGGTAGTTCAATTCATATATATAAAGGAAAAAATGTTCTTTTATTCTTTTGGTTTGCCAAATCCGAACTGCCGTGCCTTCAACTTAGCCCCGACCTTATTCGCCACCGAACGCCAGTTAGATTTAAACTGCTGGTCGTTTTCTATGGGTTTATTAGTTTTTTTTTTTTTAGATTCCGTTTGATTAAGGCCCAATACCGTTCGATAAGACGGAGATCATTCTGATGAGACAACGAAACCCTACCCCAAGCTCCTCCCCTGATCCTATCCTTCGAAAATGTACCCTTCTAACCTCGAGTATGCCGCGAGTAATCGGCCCAACTCCTACTAGACATAGAATTAAGTGAATTTTGTTACACACAGTGAACAATGAATTATCGGCTCCGTAAAACTAACGCGAGTGAGCCTTCCAAATAAACGAACTAGATAAAAAAGACGGAGTTCTGGGCTGTTGGGGTACCACAACCACCTTGTTCGTATCGTACTCGATTACCTTTTTCCCATAGTGGCACCTCGCCAAGTCCGGCCAGAACAGCACAGGTCTATTATGTTGCTTTGGGAATGGTAGCAGCCGCTTTTCCAGGCACTCCTGGACGTAGTTCTCTTGATTGATAGTTCCCGTAGTAATGAAAATGACGCTTTTTAGACCACACGTGCATATGGCCTGCCAGACGAGATATTTTTTCGGGAACTTCGATTTAGATTTCAGCCACCTTTCCTTTTCCTGATGCGGTATAAAATTCCCGGAAGCTGCCACCTTCACATAAGTTTCATCGTGCATGACGACACAGTCGAACTTTGTGAGATACAGCTTTCGGGACCACTGCTTTGCCGACGTGTTTTGTTTGTAATCTCGGTTCGCCACCTTCACCTTCTTAAACGTCGACAACCCGGCTCGTTTCTTAGCCCGCTGCACAGTAGTTTGGGAGACATTGAGCTTGCCAGCGAAGTCCTGGATGGAGAGGTTAGGATTCTGCTTATATTTCACCGCCACCTTCTTCGTCGTCACTGCCACGTCCGGATTACGATTGTCGACGCTTCCCGAACACTTTTAAAGCGTTTGTCATGGTCGATTTGGCCACATCCAGCAATTTTGCCAACTTGGTGTGTGAGAACGTCGGATTCTCTTGCTGCGCGAGCCGCGAGCATAATTTGGCACGCTGCTCCTCTTGCTTGGACGTCATTTTGAAAACTGGAGTGCAAACGGTGAAAACTCATCATAGCTACCATTGTGTTTACACTCAACTTCCAAATGCAGCATTTCAAGTTTTTTTTAATGCATTTTTAACAGAAATACACCAATTTTAAGTTGACCAATTTTTGCGCGTTCCAGACTTTACTACCCACCCAGTAGAATTAAAAAAATATGTATGATATAGCTAAATTAGTTTGTCATGATTTATGAAAACGTCGATATATAAAGGATACTACTCATTGATGCAGGGCACAACCACAGACAAACAGACGTAATTCTTTGAAAACGTTTTTCTTGAAAACATAGTATCTCAAAACATAGGATCTCAGTAGCGACATCTCTCGGATTTCTCGCGGAAAACAAGCTTGCTCGCTTACTCGCAAACAAAATTGCATAAAACTTCTATAGAATGTATAGAAACGTCAAAGCGAATCGATGCCAGCGCTGCGGCGAGTAGTTCGCGGAACTGATAATATTCAAATCAACCGTTAAATGTGTGAACGAAGATATATAATGAAGTGGTACGTCTGTTTGTCTGTGGCACAACCTTTAGACAGTTGACTGTCCAGCTCGTATGAGTTGATCAAGTACGATACCTGGTTGTATTGAATTTACCATTGTATGAAGGGCCAACAACGGAGAGGGACCCGTAAGCAGAGACACTTACGCACGTTCCACGGAAGCAAGAAGTGTCTCCTTCCAATGATAAAATTTTTCCAACCCGATACAGAACAAGCCATCATACGAGGAGATGTCCCAATGAGCGGAGAGAAGAGCCCACCTTCAATTCACGAAATGTTAACAACAGGTAGTTGGCAATTCCACTCTCCCCATCTAAATTGCCTCAATTAGGCATGGTCCCATCCCTATCCAATGAATGTATATGTTTATGTAGAATATAAGAATATATTAAAGATGTTGACGACTGGGACTTGAGAGGAATTGCTAGGCTTTCTCAGTCCTAAACACTCTAACGACTACGATGCAATCTGCCCGACGTTTCGGACACGGGCTATGGCGTTTTTAGTATGTATTTATTTTTGTATTTTGTCTGTCGTTATTGTCAATAGTTGATATAAGGCTTGTACTCGAAAAAAATGCACCATTTTTATCCGTATGTAACTTTTTTATCCTTGGGTAAAAATTGATGAAAATCTGGGTATAACTAGTTTGAAGTGAATTGTTTACATGTGCAAAATTTAATATTAATCGGTTCAGTTCTTATTGAGATGTCATCGAAACAAGAAGAATCGCCGAAGAATTTTGCGCGCCGTCATGGAAAATCCGACTGCGACCAGGAGATGGATCGGAAGACAACTGTGTCTCGGGTGGTAAAATCGTTTCAGGAATCCCAGACGACCGAGCGGCGGGCTGAAAGTGGAAGAAAATCGAAGACAGCTGACTCTATGTAGCAGTGTTGCCAGATATATCAATTTATCGGTATTTATACCGATTTCCAAACTAGATACCGATATACAGATAATGTTCCTCAGAATACCGCTTTTTAAAATTTTATACCGATTTATACCGTTTTTTTTAAATAATCAAAATTATTATTGCCTGCCCGTGCTCGAATTTTGGAGCAAATTTTTGTGAGGGACTTGTATCTTTTTGAATACCTCTTATTTTTTGAGCCTTCAAAACTCTAAACAATCATCTCTAAGATGCTTTATGCTTGATACTCTTTCGACTAATGTTTGCTTTTCCTCCCCGTTTTTGGCTACCCATCAATCGATAAATAGTGGATGGCTCTTTTTTTCGGTAATTCCTAGGCGATCGAGAAATATTTTTTAAATCTTATTTAACTTCCGGTAGTTTTTATTAATTTTTAAATTTCCTGAAGTTTTGTCCAACTTTCCCTGGAATTTTCTTCCACCTTACCTTGGAAGCTTCTTCAGCCTTCGCTCGAATGATTCTTTAATCTTCTCCCGCCAGTTTTTTTCCCGGAGCTTCAAGAAAGCTATCAGATTATATTGCGGATCCACACTAGCTGCAGGCACATTTAAGAAGTTCTGAAACTTCAGAAAAGTCCAGACTTTTGTGTAGGTTTCGATAAATTTAAGTTTCATTAACTTCTCTTAAAATTAAAAAAACCCGGAAACTTCAGAATAGTTCAGCGAACTCCAGTGAACTTAAGGAAACATCATAAATATTTTGGAAATTTCACAAGTCCAAAGAACTTCAGGGAAATTTAATGGTTTTCAGGAACTTTAGTGAAGTCAGAGAACATCAGGGCAGATCAATTAATTTCAATGAAATTGCTGAAATTATACAGGAGTTCAGAGAAACTCAGGCAATTTCCGAAAACTTCAGCAATGTTCACGCAAATTTAGGAAACGTAAGGGAAGTTACATGAACATTAGATCATTGTGAGAACATTATATGGGAAGTTTTATGCTTTTAAATGGCAATGTCGATAACTTTTAAAAATTAAAAAAACCAGGAAGATCAGAGAAATTCAATGCTGATGTTACAATAAAATCATGAAAATTGTGAGAGCACTTAACAGATTTCGTAATCTCCAAGAAAATCCAGAGACCTTCTTAGATGATTACAGATATTCCGGTAGTCTTATTATAATCAGGGAAGTTTCGAGCGTTTCGACGATGCTCAGAGAACTCCAAAACAGCTCCTTATTTCAGGAAAATTACAAGAACTTTTAAGGAATTTCGAGGAATTATGGAATATTCCATTCCTGCATTTCAGAAATGTTCCAAAAACTTCAGGGAAATTTCGTAGTCTTTAGGGATGTTTTTTAGAATATCAGGAAAATTTTCTGGATCATAAGAGCATCCCCCAGGAATCTCTTTCATTCGGAATTATGTCCTTGTTTCTTACGACTGTTCCGTAAGCGTTCTGGCTTCCGAATTTCTTCAGATGTTTCTTCCAATTTACCTTAGGAAGTTTCTTTCGTCTTCTCCAGGAAGTTCAATTGATTCTCCCAGAAATTTCTTTGGTCTTCTTCTGGAAGTTTGACCATAAGCCAAAGGTTTTTTGTTCGACTTCTATTGGAAGGTTTTTCCGAGCTTCTTCTGGCTTTCCCTGGTATTGGCTATTTCTGGAAATTTACTTCCGGTTTCCGAAACTTTTCTGGCTTCCTTTGAATGTGATATCCGATTTTTTTCCGATAGATTATTTAAATTTTCGCCACAAGTTTCTAAATTCGTGTCTTGGAAGTTTCCCGGAGGTTTTCCCAGCTTTTCTCGAACTTCATCCAGGAGAGCTTCATTCGTCTTTCTCTGGATGTTTTTTCAGCTCCTTTCAGAAGCTAATTCAAACATTCCCCGGACTTTTCATCCAGAATTTTCCAATCTGTTGCCCTTCCTGTGGTCCCACGGAGGCGAGACATTATTTTAGCCGGACCTGGCATCATGCCATTACGCGCGATCGACGTTGGATTGGTACAGAGACAGTAACGTTGTTTTTGTACCAAAACCACCAACCCCCCAAATTCACCAGAGATTCGTCCGGTGGGAAGATTTTGGGCCATAAGGAAGGCCAAAGTTCGAAAATCGTCCAAGGTGTTTAAGAACGAGCTGGAGTTGAAGAAAGAATGGATGAAAGTGACCAAAAAGGTCGGCTCCACCATTGCACAAAATGTAATGAGGCGTCTTAAGGGAAAGGTGCGGGCTTTCAGCGATGGAAAGGAAATTGAATAAAGTAATTATACCGAAACATAAACATAGTTTATTCCCTGAAAGTTTCAAGAATATCCGACTTAAAATAATTTTTTGGCGAACACTTTTGTCTGATGCATTTTTTTCGAGCACAGGCTTCCCAAATGGGTGATTGTAATTTGTTATCATTCAATGATATTACGATAGCGCTGTGCGACTTACCTTGTGAAGAGCTGGTCCGAAAGTGAGTGGAGAGTTGCCCGTGTGTGTTTATGAAGCGTTGCCATAGAGACCTCCGTTTACCAGCATTGAACTGTTGCGCTTACAACGGAGGGCTGCACTCACAACTTGCTGACTCGTTAGGCGTCAAGTTAAGACCTGCTTACACTAGCGCTAATATAAAACTGCACATGTTCGTCACTGACCACATTTTGACTGACAATGGATTAAGCTGTAAAAAAAAGAATGGGACTTGATTTTTTTTTTTCAAAAATATCGATTTTGGACGCAAATACAGAGAAGATTAGTTGCTAGGCTAGTTTGGTGAAAAGAAAAGCTATCACTTGTACAAAATATTTGTTTCGAAAATAGTTCTAATTTCGTGAAAATCAGAAATTTTCGGTATTCTGCATACAAAATAAATCGCAGTAATTTTTTTTACAAGTGATATCTGTTGCGAAAATTAACCATGCTGTCTATTCTATTGATATGGTATACCTTGAGGTTAACTGTTGGCCCGAATGAGCGACCAAAGCTCTTTTGTAAATATCGCCGAGTATTGTTGAGATTTTGCAGCACTGCTACGTATACAGTGTCCATCCATGATTTTCATAAAAAAATTACCATTTATGGATACCAAAAACAATTCAATAAGATTTCCAGAATTTAACCGAAACGTTCTAGATTCTTTTCAAAACCGAAGTGACTGCAGCAAACAACGGCAGTGGCAGCGGGGAAGGAGAACCACTCGAAGAACGCAAGTGCAAATGCAAATGACATCCCCGAAAAATTCGTTTCAAGAGATTTTTGTCAATTCAATGGATTTCTGCGCTCCGGCGACTCTCATTTATGCTTTTCCGAAAAGAATGCAGGAATATGTTTTTTTTTTCATTCTTCGAGCCAAGTATCATCATATCCCAGTGGCTGCCATCATCAGCAGTTGCAAGTGATGCAAAAGACATTCGCTATCTCGGCTCTCGGCTGACGAGTGAAACAAAGCCAAATAAAATAAAATTGGATCGCAATACTAGAAACAACTCAACGATGCAGATTTTTTGGTCTGTGTACGGTTTTAATGGGAACGACTTAATTTAATCAGTTGCATCGGTTTTTTTCCCTCTATTCATTCATTTCTTCCACCGTTCCTAATAAATGCATAGCTACCAACCATCCTTGATTCGGTTGGTTAGGTATGTGCGAGTGGGATTTTTTTTTTTGCGGGTATCCTCTTGTGATGAGAACAAATTGTAATTTTTATTCGTATACTCAAATTATGAGCCGTAATTTTTAAACAGTTCATGCCGGATGAAATTATTCAGAGCTGGCATAGCTCAATGTTTGAAGATGAGGAAAGCTCGGCTGCTTTCATGGATGCATGAACAGGTTGGAATTTTTCATTTTCATATCACAGCGGAGCAAATTTTTTTTTTTTTTTTGTATCGAGGTAGAAAATTATGCATGAATTAATTCAACCACCATGGTCCATGGTAGGATGGTTGATTCTTGTTAACAATGAATATAAACCTTCAGATAAGCGGTTGATGTAGAATTAATTGAAACTCCTATTTCAAAGAATTTGATTTCAATTGTCGTAGTGTAAATCAACCATGTGAAGATCCGGATATCCTCCAGAAAGGAATCACCCTGCAAACACGTCTTACCAATACAAAATGATAATTTTCATATTACACAAAAATAGCGCTGTAGAACGTGTTGTGTTGGTAATTGGTGTTATTGCCTCATGCTGAATTGATGATAAAATCGAGGTTTTAGGCTCTGGAGTCGACAATATGAAATGAATTTGATTATTTTGCTTTTGAGGATCGCTTCTGCTTTTAGCAATTTTGGGTTGGATAATTAAGCACTGGTGAATATCAACAAACGCATATTCATTGATGTTCGTTTCGCTCGTACTTCACAGCGAAGATATTCAAAACGAACGCAATCCATCTACACTGGTTTGAAGCGCTACTCCTTGCGTGTGAAGATGTATGATAAAAACAGCTCAACATAATATAAAAGTTCTCTGACTTCAACTAAAATCTCCAAACCTCACCTATCCACTTGTTGCCTAATGCCAATAAATCCCACAAAAGTCACTGCAAAGTGCACCGCTTTTGATCCCTTCCATCCCGGCGGCTAATTTTCGTCGGAAGTCAATCAAAATAATCCAATAGCAAACCGCCTCCGAGCAAAAATAAAAACCGAATAGGAAAACATGCCATAAAAGCATCGCTGATTGACTCCCAATCCTTTATGCAAGCACACGTACTTGAGTGAGTGAATGCAATAATCACCGCAGAATGCAACACATCAATGAAAGCCCATTTCGGGTGCATTTAACATATTGTCGGATCCGGCCAACAAAGGCACCAACACCCGTGAATACATGAATGCACTCTCCTGGTTAGACGAACGAAATCCCCTCGCAAAAATTGGCAAACAAACCGCGTCGAGCGACACACAAAAAAAAAACACAGGGAAAACTTTTCCCAGGATCACCCGGCAGTCGAGATTGCACATTTTTGCATTTGCATTTCATTTCCCGCCAATTCTTTCCACCGCACCGGGGCAAAGGACGAACGGAGGGATCGGAACTTTTTAGCAAGCATATTAAACCTCCATTAACCGTATTACATTTCTCCGGTCGTACCTTCGGTCCCCTGCCTGCGCCATGCACACGGTTGCATAAAAGGAAAGAATTTTGCATAAAGCGCTCATTTAGTGCAACAATGCATGTCAGGAACCGCAACCACTCACTCACGGTTGCAGTTTTGTAGTACCGCACCATCACCACTGCCATTCTTTTGCCCGGCTGTCATCGATCCTGGTTGGGATCGTGTAATGCACGAATACTTCCTACCATTCGATGTGTACTCATGAATTAACGTCAATATTTTGGCAATCAGTGAAAGGGATTCTATGCGAAATGTGTTTATGCTTGCGAGGGGCGCTCCGATGAATTTGCAAGGGAAGTGAAATGAGCGTTATGGAGTTTGACTTCAGCACGCAGGGATTTTGCGATTTAGATAGGTCTCAAGTATGCACCCTTCTCGATTGGTTTATTACCTTCTCTTTCAGGGAATGCCTGCATGAGATTTTGTTTTAAGGTAGTAATGCATCAATATAAGCAATAACAATTGAAAATCAATAATTGGGTTCATCAAGAGTATGCATATTCGTGATTTGTATGTAAAATGGAACTGAAATCCACAAAAATTTCATCAACTTTGGTGCAGTGGGACTATTTTAAATAAAGGCGATTACATTAGCAAAACTCACCATCATTACGCCCCTCGGTGGGACTTTGTATGGGAGCGAGCTGTTAATTTTTTAGTTCAGTGTCAAACAGTGATTTTTTTTTTGTTTGATTTAAACATCGAGATGAAAGTATATGGGATCAAAAAATAGATCATTGTGGTCAAAAAATGAAGCTATTTGAGAGAAATATACCTATATTTATCAAAATTAAAGAACCCAAATGACCCATACAAAAAGGCCAATCTTTAAGTTTAATTGCTTAATACAAAATGTGGAGGCACCATGCATACGTAAAACTGCACCAATAAAATTATTAATATTCTCCCGAACAAAGAGAAAGATACAATTTTTCCTAAAAAAGTTATGAAATGATCGCTAGAAAATACTGAAATGTTCCATAAACAATATGAAATGTTCCATAAGGCTGGGTGTTTTCTATGGAGTATTTAATCTTTTTTTTTTTGACTTATTTCTAATTTTGTGTTGATTAAGTTTTTCATTATTTAGGAAACATTTCATCATTTAGAAGGATCTATGGTTATATAAACCGGTGAACACTCGTGTTTATTTCAGTTACCGTGTGGACGTAATTTGTGATGAGCCCCGGTCCCTTTCAAATTGTATCATTATTTATGTACGGTCCATATATTTGAAATGACGTTCCACATTCATCATTGGAAATATTTATTAATCGATTAACGAACCGAAAAGTAAAATATTTGTAATCGGTTATATCATGCCGATATAAGCATTAACTTCTCCAGAGGATCATCACCGATCGTTTAAAACATGGGCTGCACTCTCATTGGTGGAAAAATGGCAGCACAGCGAATAAAAAAATCGATTAGTTGTTAATCGAGTAATTACAAAATGGGACACCTCTGATTTTGGTGTGTTGGTTTTGATCAAAATGTGCGCAAAATTTCATCTCTACCGAGGGGGCAGCAAAACCACAAAATTACCTTGAATACGGGGGGTATTCATTGGATGAAAGGGACCGTGAAAGAGGACACCAAAATAGAAAGTTTTTCTTCCGACAGTTTCATCTTAGTATTCATCTTTGGTTCGACTGTGTCGTCATGGATGACGAAACTTATGTGAAGGCGGATTTCAAGCAGCTTCCGGGACCATTCCTTGAGCAACATAATAGACCTGTGCTGTTCTGGCTGGACTTGAAAAACTGCCACTATGGGAAAAAGGCAATCGAGTGGTACGATGCGAACAACCCAAAGACCACAACCCTCCCAACAGCCCAGAACTGCACCCTATCGAACGGTATTGGGCCTTGGTCAAATGGAATCTCAAAAAAAAAACTAATAAATCCATGGAAAACGAGCAGTAGTTTAAATCTAACTGGCGTTCTGCGGATAATAAGGTCAATGAGACCACTGTGCAAAATTTAATGGAAGGGGTTAAGCGGAAGGCACAGCAGTTCAGATTTGGCGAACCAAAATAATAAACGAACATTTTTTCCTTTATATATATGAATTGAACTACCAAAAGAAAAATAAGAAGATTTTTGTGATATAAATTTTTACTGAAAGAAACGATTTTTAGTCCACCAATTTTTGCGCGTTTCAGTCTTTAATCGAAATGATTATTTTCTGCTTTTATCTTTTATGTGACCAAGATGGTCAAGCAGAATGTTCATATTTTCATCTTTCTCAAGTTCCCTTGGAAGTTTCTTCCAAATTTACCCAGGAATTTTCTTCCACCTCAACCCGTAAGTTATTTTCCGATTCCTCCCGGAAAGTTATTTAGACTTCCATCGGAAGCTTCTTCTGGTTTCGCTCGAAAGATTCGTCCGTCTTATCTCGCCAGTTTTTTTTTTTCAACATTCCCGGAATATTGTGCTACCTTTCCCTAGAAGATTCTACCGATTTTCACGGGAAATTTCTTTCGACATCCCGAAGAAAACTCTTTCTTCCGCATTTTTTCCCCAACTCCTCCTAGAAGTTTTTTTATGACTGTCCCGAAAAGTATCTGAATTCCGCTCGAAGATGTTTCCTTCAAACTTCTACCAGAAGTATCTATCGAATCCTCCAGACGATTTTCGCAACCATTTCGGGTTTCTCTGCATGTGTTATGAATTCTATAAATGCATATGAACATCATTAAAGCATCTTTGTTCTCAAAGTTCTGTGCAAAGTTATTCTGAATCGGATACAGGAGAAGATCGATGCAACCCTCCGACGGCAGCAGGCAGGATTCCGTGCCGGAAGATCTTGTGTGGACCATATTGTCACGCTCCACATCATCCTGGAGCAGGTCAATGAATTCCAAGAGTCCCATTATTTGGTATTCATTTACTACGAAAAAGCTTTCGACCGTCTCAATCACGAGAATCTGTGGGGCGCCCTGAGACGCAAGGGAGTCCCGGATAAAATAGTCAACCTCATAGAAGCGCAGTATGAGACTTTCACGTGCAGAGTTCTGCATAACGGAGCCTTATCCGACCCTATCCGGGTAGTCGCTGGTGTGAGACAAGGATGTATACTATCACCGCTACTGTTTCTCATCGTAATCGACGAGATCATGGTAGGTGAAATTTACCGTGTACCGAACCGTGGGCTGCTTTTGGAACCATGGAGAATCTCAACGACTTTGATTTGGCTGATGATGTTGCTCTACTAGCACAACGGCGCTCTGATATGCAGAGTAAGCTAAATGACCTAGCCGAACGCCGACCAAATCGTTGGATATCAACACGGGCAACCCTTCCAACTTTACGGTAGCGGGGCGTGAAGCAGGTCGAAAGTTTCCAATATGTTGGCAGCCAAATAGCGTCGGACGGCGGGACCAAGAGCGACATAGAGTGCAAGAATCAAGACGGCTAGGGCTGCCTTTGCGAGTTTACGAAACGTATGGAGATCCAACCAGATAAGACAACGCACCAAAATCCGAATTTTCAACTCGTACGTGAAATCTGTGTTGTTATATACGCCAGCGAGACGTGGTGTGTATCAGCGGAGAACACTCAAAAGCTGCAGGTCTTCATCAACCGATGCCTGCGGTATATAACTCGTGCCTGGTGGCCTCACAACTGGATCTCGAATGCCGAGCTCCATCGTCGATGTCATCAGAAGCCGATAGCAACAGAAATTCTAGAGCGAAAGTGGAGGTGGGTCGGCCACACACTTCGACGGGGCGGAAACGAAATCTGCAAGCAAGCGCTGGATTGGAATCCGGCAGGACATCGCAGCAGAGGCAGACACAGGGGCTCATGGCGGCGGAGCCTCAATAAGGAAATTAAGCAAGTCGATAGGAATCTGACCTGGGCCCAGGTCAAGGCAAAAGCGACCAGCCGCCCAGGATGGAAGTCTTTCACGTTGGCCCTTTGCACCGCTGGTGGTGCCCAGGACCCTTAAGTAAGTAAGTAGTAGCACACGTGTCGCAAATCGGTTGAGGAAACTTATATGTGACTTATTTCAGTCGCAATCGAGTTGCTACAACTATTTGAGACTGAAGTGTGCTTCTTGGGATACCAATTGCATGGTTACAAGCAATTTATTGATAGTGATAAATAGCCCAAGTAACATTTCAGTCACCATTTGGCATCCACTCTGATTAATGATAGTTTTATAACGGTAATGAACAATTCATTTAGTTTAAATACAGCACTGCAAAGTGAAAAACATTCCTGCTTAGTTATTCAGATTTTTGCTGTTCTAAAAACCTTTAATAGTCTGGCTAGAAAATCAAAACCTGTCTTGTTTAAAAAATAAATTTCAAACAGTTCTCAATCCCTCCTTAAAACTGTTATGTAATTCAAGCAAAAACATCTTTAGCAATTGTTTATTGATGTATTGATAAAAAAAACTTTATAAACTTGTTCTATCATTATGAAAGCAACCATAAAACCATTTTAAACATTTATTTAAAATGCATCATAAACTCCTCAATTACTCTGTTTACAAATTTAGCTTAAAAGATGGTTCCTCATAGTTAATAAAAATCCAAATTTATGACAAGGAAAGCTTGAAGGATAGACGAAGTAGGATAAAAAAGTTAAAGTCGATTTCAGCCAAATTTACTTCTTTATAAAAACCTGAACACCATCAACGACTGACCATCTGGCAAAGAAGAGTAAAGTGAACGTGGCCCTTGAATTCATAAAACATTGTCGAAAGTTTAAAAACATACCAGCCTTCTCCAGACCCTAAAAATAGATGAGAATCGAAATAACAACCGACAGCAAACCACTAAAACTGTTAGTAAGCGGAGATTAGCTGGTTTCCGATCCATAGCAGCGATTTTATTCAGCGAAAAAATCAACTCTTCGAAAATTTCATTCAAACGTACATCCCTGCATCGTTGGATAGTGCACTTCAGTAACCATCCAGAATCTTTGTCGATTGCGCTTCCAGCTGTTCGAAATGTGAAATGTTGTAAAACAGTATCGCAACCTTTCTGAGTAACTGATCGCAATCCATCGAGAGAAAACCGCCTGGAAGAACCCTGGATGATGATGATGATGATCCCACAGCGCAACTATCGAAAGATAAGCAAACTTTGTCGTTTAACTTTTTGCAGGCAACTTTGCCTCCATAAATGCTGCCATAAATCTGAACGGGTTAGGATCAAGCAAAATGGCTTTAGATAAATACAATTCAGCCTGCAAGTTTTCTTCATAAAAGTCATTTCAAAACCTTATGAGTTTGTTAAGGATTTCTTGAAAGAAAAACAACTTTTTCACAAATGACCAATGCAAATCAACTTTTATTCTACCACCATGTTACAATCAGTTTGCTTGTTTTTTTTTAATCTTCGATTTTCAATCTATATTTCCTTGGATGGAACTATATTTTGGTAAATTTTGCAATGAGCAATCATAAAATAAATCTCGGCCAAGCTCGACCTGAAGATTTTTTTTTTAATGTTAAATAATTAGTCAAATCTACGTTTTACGAGGGTGGACTTATTTGTTTCGATGTTTTCACGTACATTTCACATAACATTTAATAAGGCACTTAAAACTAAGCCACTTAATGAGAACTATTGTAATAAATTTGATATTCAACAAGATGTTTACACCATCAGTTTCTATTTTAATAAGATCGGATTCATAAATTATTTTATATCTTGATTGATGATTTCCTAGTGGATTTAGCATGCGGCTAGAGGAAATGGCTCGGAAAGGGTTTTTATTGTTGTTAAATAGCTTTTATTGTAGCTTGTCATTGTCAATGCGTTCGTCATACAACCTTTAGCAGTATATCAATCTTGAAGAGCTTCGAGAATACACCCTTCAGAACCTTCTCCAGGGTTGGCCAACTAGATAGGGGAATTTACGTATTCTCGGCAACCTAAGCAGCGACCTTCTTTCTATAGCCTTTTTCTCTAAGGAACGCACACATATACAGTATTGGTTTGTTTACAATCTTTTGCTGCCAGCTGCTCTAACAATTCCAGTCGAAAGAATTGTCAAAAACTGTTTTGAAACACTTTTACAAAGCTCCAATCTTCTCTAGTGAGAGCGAGTATTGTCGGCAACCAGTTTTTCTTCGGCAACCGTTCCATTTGAACTGCATGTAAATCTGCTGTTCTATTATCGGCAACTCGAAATCAGCTACAATTTGTAGTGCGTGTGTTTCATTTCAAGAAAACCTTGCTAGATTGCTTTTTCTCAGTGGTACAAATATAGTCAAATTGAAGCTGAAAACATAAATAATCGTTTGCATGCATTCAGCGAAGTGTTTTCATATGAAAATCAAGTGCAAATAGTGTTTCAATTTGGGTTGCCAAAAATAGTCTGTCATGTCGAAGCCGTCATTTCCCCTATATTCTAGTATTAATGAGGTTTTGATGGATGCATTATTGACAAAATAGCCTTGACCAGGGATTTATAAATGTTGTTTTATAGTTGCTTTGTAGTATTTCATAAAACTTAAAATGTTACTTGGGAGGAAGTTTTACTAAAGGAGCGTACTTCAATTTCGTAACATACATACTTTTGGCTACTCTTACACTCGATGCGTATTTTATTTACTTAAATCGAAAACATCGTCGGTCACTACTTTTGCACACACTCTCGCTCCCTAACTTGTAATTTGTATATCTGAGCACTTTACATGTTCCACCTGTCCACCCTGTTGAAAAATAGCAATTGAGTAAAATTTCCAAACTGCTGTAGTCCAAATTAGTACCCAGGCTAGAGATTTGTAAGCATTGCTGTAATGCTTACAAATCTCTAGCCTGGGTATCATTCGTATAATCCAAAGACTAACAACTAATGCTTGTAGCTTCCAATTTTTGTTTGCATCTCATCGAATAATTATACCTGATGTGGAGCGTTTAAAAAAAAAATTTTATATGTATTGCCAAAAACAACTTAACTGCATTTTTCAATGCGAGAGACCCCTCGATCGACATTACCACCCGAAATCCACCCTTCTCATTGACTGTCTATTGACTAGAAATCGATTGACAACATCAACAACAAAAACTCTGCAAAAACCATTCGCAAATTGATGAACCACTTGGGACCTTCCACCGTACACTGCATCGTCCCTTTGTCCCATTGATTGAGGCGCTATTAAGCGTGGTGGAGAGGATTAACTCTGAATAATTGCAAAATTATGCAACCCGAATTTGTCATCGCAACCTTTGGTCGCAGAAAGACAGTGCAGAAGCAAAGCGAAAGTGTTAAATGCAACAAACAAGCTCTCGGTTGTTTTCGTTGCAGTTTCAACCCCTGCAAGGGTCATAAAATGCAACTGTTAGTCTCTTTCGGATTTTTTTTTTATTATTATTTCTGGTAACCCATTGTCCCCGTGAAAGGGAACAAAAACCAATCTAATTGAATATTCAAATTTTTCTCCTGGATCTGCAGCTAAACTGCTGCTTGTAGGTCGGTACTTCCCCATTCAGCTGTTATTAATATTGATAATGGAAGTTACATGCGTGCTCTTTATGGCCTCCGCTCGCTCATCTGCGTGTGCACAACAGAAAACATTCATCAGCTGGCACGGTTGGCATCGGATCCTTTTTCTGGCCTGGCTTTAATTTGAATAAAAAACTAATGTAAATTTTACCTCGTTCGATGCGTCTGTAGGGCAGAAGAAGTTGAAAAAAATCTCATGGAACGAAAGTGAGAGTGGGCCAACTAGCAAAAAAAAACATTCTGTTGATTCAAAGGAACGGCAGCTGTCGTCCCCAGTCGGTGACAGGAAGCGCAATTTACCTATGACTGAAATCGTACGCATATGTGATGCATATCATTAGGTGAAATTGATGAAAAAAACGATGCAGGTAACGTACGCAGCATCCGATCCGTGTTGCTGAAGATGATATGTAAATTAGGTCCATCAAATCAAGGTTCTCTCTATGGATGAGGATGAAGAAGAATTAAACCCGGAAAAAGGATTCGAATTTCATGCAGAGCTGGGATGCTGGCAGATGAATAATAGGAAATAGGCAGAATGGGTCGAATGAAATAAAAAAAGATCTGCTATTCAGATGCGTTGATGGAAGGTTCATTAGCCTACTTTTTTTACTGGTGGAAAAATGAATGCAAAAAGAGTAGATGTAAAAATATAAATCGGTTAAAATGAAGGCTACAAGACCTAAGAATGTTAAGAATAAATGGCATTGAAAACGATTAAAAAAAAATACAGACGAAAAATGTTACATCAACAATTTAAAATTCCTTAAACTTGGTCAGATTTCACCCACTTTTATTGAAACAAATTTTAAATCGATCAAAATTCATTTAATTTTTAAACTTATGGATGGTTCCAATTTTCTTAATTTATCCAGGATTTTGTCATTTTTTTTCCTCCGTTCGGGACCTAACACTACTGCGACCAGTAAATTGATCTATTGTAGTATATCACGTGTCCTTAGTTTAGTGCATGTCGTATTACTCCATCACTATTGAGAAATGATGAAGTATTATTCGATTTTTTTACAGTTGCCACTCTTGCATTTATCGCAAGGATCTGACACTAATTGAAAGGTCCCGCTATTTATACCCTTCGGAGTGTTGAAACACCCTCCAAAAGCACGCCCCTTTGTCAGTCAAAATTGGATTCCTTAGCAACAAAATTAAGGTATGACACCGATAATGACCATGCATCAGAACCCTAGTCTTTACCACTTCAAACTAGGGAACAACGAATAGAAGATTAGGAATCACATAGATGAAGACTAACTAACTCATTTTTCCCTTGTTTCAAGATCATCCTCGGTGGACAAAGCCGAGTATTGTCACTATCAACAAGGCATACAAAGTAACAAGAACTAAGATGTGTTCCTTGGATTACTGAAAAATCCTGTTCCTCTAGTTTGAAGTAGCAAGGACTAGGAATCGGTGGTAGATCTTACATAGAATTTTGTCATAATTTCATGGGGTACTTCTTCTTCTTCTTCTTTATTTTATTGATTTTGAAACTCTTAAAGCATCTTATGCTTGCTTTCAACTGAGTGTGCCTTAATCTTTATTTTTTTTTCATGAAACTATATTTTGAAACAGTTTGTATAAACACATATTTGAAATTAAACAACAGGTTCCAACCAGAAGACGCTGAATTCCACTTTCAGACAACTACAAAACTCTTGGGGCAATCGTGTCATCCTGCTTTACCAAGTATCTCATCTCTCGTCATGCGTAAAATAGCTACTAACGATGGTGAACATCAATGTGGAATCCATTAAAAAGTGCTTTCAAAGAAACCGTTAAGCTCTTGGATCAGTTTCGTGGATTTACCACTTTTACGCTTGTTTTGGACCTTGACGGGAAATTTACCGTTGCCTGGAAAAATCAACGTTTTTTTCTTTTTCATCATTTGAAAAAAATGGTGTGAAATATTTACAAAACAGACTTAACTTTCATATTTTTATCATTTTTTTTTAATGATGACAAAGAAAAAAATGTATTTGGGCGTAAATTTTCTTAAGAATCATAGAAAAAAACTGATGTTCGGAATTTTGATATCTGTTTCAAATATTTTAAGAAAAATCAAAACGTGCCAAAACAAAGATTTTATTTCCGCAGTGGTAAGCTTTGCGTTATGAAAGAAAATCTTGAGGCTCTCACTTGCCACATTCCTGTCAAAACTTGAAATTCATTCTTACAACACATCAACAAGTGCTTTTGAAAAAACCGTGAAGCTCTTAGATCAATTTTATGAATTGACCACATGTTTGGTCAAAATAAAATCAAACTCACTACAAACATCATTAAAGGAACGCAAACAAGAATTAAAACAACGATTGAATCAAAAATTCGATCTGTGAAATGGAATTGCAAGCAACGGGGAATTACGGAATCGTCGAGGAGGAGTATACCACGGAATCAGTTCCAGAAGTTTGGGACAGTCCACGTTGCCTGTTATGAGGTTGAAGATAAACAGTCATTGCAATTTAAGACGCCTGGCAGAGAGGGATTTCAAATCAATCAGCTTGCATTGGTCGGGATAACTTGGAAGATTGATTGGATCATTCCAGGGGAGCTGACGCAAGGCAAACCTTATTAAACTTTTCTGAATCCTTTCAACCACAAGGATATGCGTAACGTAAAATGGAAGCATATTCTAAAATGCTGCGGAACCAGCGATCAGAATAGCATCTTGAGACAATAAACATCGGTGAAACCAGAAGCATAACGACAAATAAAACCAAGCACAGTATATGCTTTCGCAGTTACGATTTTTAAGTGTTCGTTAAACCTTAGCTTCGAATCGATCGTAATACCTAGATCACAGATGGAATTTGCACGTTCTAGAGAATCCGGCCCCATGTAATATTGATGGTGAATAACGTTGTTGCAGCGAGTGAAGGATATTGCTTTGCACTTTTTGCTGTTTACGCGCATGCCATTGTCACCGCACCATACTATCTTACTTACTTACTTAAGGGTCCTGTGCACCACCAGCGGTGCAAAGGGCCAACGTAAAAGACTTCCATCCTGGGCGGCTGCTCGCTTTTGCCTTGACCTGGGCCCAGGTCAGATTCCTATCGACTTGCTTAATTTCCTTATTGAGGCTCCGCCGCCATGAGCCCCTGGGTCTGCCTCTGCTGCGATGTCCTGCCGGATTCCAATCCAGCGCTTGCTTGCAGATTTCGTTTCCGCCCCGTAGAAGTGTGTGGCCGACCCACCTCCACTTTTGCTATCGAATTTCTGTTGCTATCGGCTTCTGATGACATCGACGATGGAGCTCGGCATTCGAGATCCAGTTGTGAGGCCACCAGGCACGAGTTATATACCGCAGGCATCGGTTGATGAAGACCTGCAGCTTTTAAGTGTTCTCCGCTGATACACACCACGTCTCGCTGGCGTATATAACAACACAGATTTCACGTTCGAGTTGAAAATTCGGATTTTGGTGCGTTGACTTATCTGGTTGGATCTCCATACGTCACGCGAGTTTACGGCAAAGGCAGCCCTAGTCTTCTTGATTCGTGCACCTATGTCCCTCTTGGTCCCGCCGTCCGACGCTATTTGGCTGCCAAGATATTGGAAACTTTCGACCTTCTCCACTGCTTGCCCCGCTATCGTAAAGTTGGAAGGGTTGCCCGTGTTGATATCCAACGATTTGGTCTTGTTGACGTTGATGGTGATACCCGCCGCAGAGGAGCGTTCGGCTAGGTCATTGAGCTTACTCTGTATATCAGAGCGCCGTTGTGCTAGTAGAGCAACATCATCAGCCAAATCGAAGTCGTTGAGATGCTCCATGGTGATAGGCTGCCAAAGCAGCCCACGGTTCGGTACACGGTCAATTGCACCTACCATGATCTCGTCGATTACGATGAGAAACAGTAGTGGTGATAGTATACATCCTTGTCTCACACCAGCGACTACCCGGATAGGGTCGGACAAGGCTCCGTTATGCAGAACTCTGAACGTGAAAGCCTCATACTGCGCTTCGATGAGGTTGACTATTTTATCCGAGACTCCCTTGCGTCTCAGGGCGCCCCACAGATTCTCGTGATTGAGACGGTCGAAAGCGTTTTCGTAGTCAATGAATACCAAATAAAGGGACTCTTGGAATTCATTGACTTGCTCCAGGATGATGCGGAGCGTGACAATATGGTCCACACAAGATCTTCCGGCACGGAATCCTGCATGCTGCCGTCGGAGAGTCGCGTCGATCTTCTCCTGTATCCGATTCAGGATAACTTTGCACAGAACTTTGAGAACAATACACAATACATGATGCCTCGCCAATTGTCACACACAGTCAGATCCCCCTTCTTTGGGACCTTCACTAAGATGCCCTGCATCCAGTCGACCGGAAAAGTCGAGGTGTCCCAGATATTACAGAATAGTTGATGCAACATTTGTGCGGATAGCATGGGGTCAGCTTTGAGCATCTCTGCTGATATGCGATCGACCCCTGGAGCCTTGTTGGATTTCATGCTGCGGATAGCTGCTTCAATCTCCTGCAGTGATGGGGCCTCGGAATTGACGCGAGTGATGCGCCGCACCCTAGGCGGATCATGCCGAGATGTTGATGGCTGGTTGGCCGTCGAAACTTGAAGAAGTTGTTCGAAGTGCTCAAACCAGCGTTTCAGCTGGTCATAGGGGTCGGCAAGCAATTGTCCAGTCGTGACCTTCACTGGCATCCTCGGGTTCATCTTTGGTCCACTCAGGCGTCGTGAGATATCGTAGAGAAGGCGTATATCGCCAGTGTTTGCGGCTTTCTCCCCTTCGTCGGCCAGGGAGTTCACCCACGCTCGCTTGTCCCGTCTGCAAGAGCGCTTGACTTCCTTCTCTAGAGCCGAGTACCGTTGACGGGCTTCGTTCTTGGCTCCTCTGGTTCTCGCCCGCTCTATCGCGGCTTTTGCTTCTCTACGCTCCTCATTCTTCCGCCAGGTTTCATCTGTGATCCACTCTTTCATCTGGGTGCGCAGCTCACCCAAGTTGTTCTCGCTTGTTTCTATAAAGGCATTATTGATGGCCGTCCATTGTTCTTCTACGCTGCCACCTTCTGGAACGTCCGCAGCTCGAGTCTCAAGTTCTTCGACAAAAGACCTTTTTACCGCTGGATCTTAAAGTCGACGTGTGTTGAGTCTCTCCTACCGTCGCTGGATCCACGCCATGCGTAGGCGGATTTCACCGATTAGAAGGTGATGGTCAGACGCGATGTCAGCGCTGCGTATATTCCGGACATCAAGAAGGCTCCGTCTCCATTTTCGGCTGAGGCAGATGTGGTCGATCTGATTTTCGGTATGTCCATCACGGGAAACCCACGTGACTTTGTGCACTGGCAGATGGGGGAAGAGCGAGCCCCCGATCACCATGTCGTTATTGCCACAAAATTCTGCAAACAGCTCACCGTTCTCGCTCATGTCGCCGAGACCATGGCGTCCCATGACACGCTCATAGTTCGTGTTGTCGGAGCCGATCTTCGCATTGAAGTCGCCAGTGTAGATCTTGATGTCAGCCTTTGGAACCTTATCCACGACGGCATTCAGTTGACTGTAAAAATTCTCCTTGGCCTGTAGCTCGGCAGCATCGGTTGGCGTATAACATTGGATTATGGTAAGGTTACGAACCCGTGTTCTAAATCTGGCAACAATTATCCTCTCATTAACAGGCTCCCACTTGATGAGCACAGCACTTACCTGGACACTAAGTAGGAGACCAACTCCACGATGGCGGGGAGCGTTTTCACCTCGAATACCAGAGTATAGTAGTACCTGTCCCGACGGCAGTTTGTGTTCTCCAAAGTTTGGCCAACGAACTTCAGTCAGTCCCAGGATTTCTAGCTTCATGCGTCGCGCCTCGTTGGCGAGTTGTGCCAGTTTACCCTGCTGGGCTAACGTCAATACATTCCATGATCCAATTCGTTTCCGTTGTTTTGCGCTAAAAGTCGTTGCCGTAAAATCAGTTCGATGTCTTTCTCTGTTGGTTTCTGTAACAATTGTAAAGGTTTCAGAGACAGTAGGTGGTTGGCCTAAGGTCTCCTATCCACCGTGATGGGGCTGCCATCTTAGGTGTAGCTTCCGGGGAAGAGCATTTCTTATTCAGCCACTGGATGCCAGTCAGACGCTGTTTGAGCCGCAGGTGAACAGACGCTCGGGTTGGTTGGCGAAGCATTTCCTCTATCACCGTGCTATGTTTACCGCGCCAGTGTTCGCGTCGCACCTCCTCACTCTGCTATTGCCAGGCTACGCAGACCAGCTGTGTCCATGTTTCTGCTGGCAGGCGTGAGGTAGGAACTTGTGAGGACCGGAGCTAGGTATATCGCTCCTTCCAGGTTGTCACTCACCATTTTGTAGCCCGGAACAAGACTACACGACACGATGTATATTTTCTTGCTCTGCGACACAGTCAATGGGAGAAACAATCGCACGGAAAAAATTTCGATCATCGGCAAAAGAAAGTTTGGATGACGAGAGCATGTCACACAGGTCATTAACATAAATGATAAAAATAAGAGGACCGAGAACACTGCCTTGTGGTACGCCAGATGGTATATTGAAAGTCCTGGAGCGCACGGAATTCACCATCACGAAAGCATTGCGATTAGACAGGTATGAAAAGAGCCATTCAGTGATCCACGTCGGAAATCCAATGTGATTCATTTTTTTTTCTTGCTGAGCACCAATGCTACCGACGTGGCAGGAAGGCAGCTCCCACACCTGGACCCTACCAGCGACCCATCAACTCATGAACCGGGGACCAACGGCTTTACTTCCCATCCGAAGGAAGGCGTGATCAGAGATGTTATGCCTCAGAACATCCCGGCGGCGCCGACTGGGATTGAACCCAGGCCTGCTGGGGTGAGAGGTAATCACGCTTACCACTACACCACCGGTGCCGTTAATGTGGTTCATTTTGTCAGCGATGAGATTGTTCGGTACTGTATCAAAAGCTTTCGTGAAATCAACATAAACCGAATCCAGTTGTTACTTCGATTCTAAGTTACGTGATGTCGCTGATACATTACACATTAAGTTCGATGTTGTTGAACGATGCTTCATAAAGCCGTGCTGACTGTTGGAGATGATCGGTGCAGCAGCTATGTACAAAACTGTGTGGATCACTACAAAGTATGGATACACCTCGATAATTGGTGACACACTTGTAGCTTCCGGATTTATGGATCGGTACTATGGACGCTGTTTTCTATGCATTAAGGAACATTCTGTCTTGGAGCGGCGCAGTTCTTCAAAAACACAGGAGGCAAGCTGTCTGTTCCGAGTCCATTCGTTGAATCAAGCTCATCGAGGGCTTTCTGAACTTCGTCTGGAGAAAACTGTATACATGGTAGATTAATATTATGGGACGGTATCTGCGAGGGAGACGACTCTATCTACGATGCAGAAAAGATTGTGTTTTGCTGTGGCTAGCTGCGCGCACGCTGAGTAGATAGAAAGAAGATTGATGACGATTCTGAAGTTTTCCTGCAAAAAGATGATGCTCGATGCAAGTAGATGCGACAAATGGAAGAAGATTTTTCGAAGATTGATTCGCTAGTGTGAGATTTCTGAGAGGTATCTGCTCAAAACAGTTTTGACGTTGTACGGGCGATGCTTTACTAAACACGCTCTCGAAGAAAGTTGCAAAGAGATTGGCTGCTTCTGAGCTTGAACGAGAATTGGTTCCATCGAAGTTGACCGAGTCATGGCTTCCGTTTCTAGCTTTCCGTTTATTGATGAAGTCCCAGAATCGTGAAAGATTTTGCTTGACGGTTGACTGAATACTGAGCAAATAGTTTTCATGTGTTGCAGAAAGAATGACTTTGTACTCCAACTCAAGCTCACGGAGTCTAGCTTTGTCGGACCCAATTTTTGTAAAGAAATATCGGTTACGAAGGTTACGTAGCTCAGGAGTCCACCACGGATGGTTGTAAAAAGGATATCGATTTCTGTCTTTTTCGAGGTACATGACGGTTGATAACTTCCGAGAGAAATTGGTAAAAAGCTGATAGCATTTGATCTATCGTATCATTATTCCATAATCGTTCCCACTCAATATCCATAAAAATACAGTTTAAAAAGTCAAAGTCGCATGCCGAATAGTCAAATTTTAAAACATTGATCATTATCGTCAAGTAGTAACATGACTGGTGTGCAATAGTTATCTACAGGTAACGGCGGAGAAGACGGTGCAATCAGGTCAAGATATTCTGGTAAATTGGTAAATACAAGGTCCAGCAGTCTGCCATTTGCGTTGACGAAACTGTTAATCTGCCTCAAGCCGTTGGCAAACATTTCTTCTGTAAAGTTCATCTCAGTATCAGTAGAGACATTCGAAGGAATTAATCCATTAATGTCCTCGTCAAGATGCCATCGAAAATTAGGAAGATTGAAATCGCCAACCGACAAGATTATGTCAGACTCCGATAGACGATCTGTAACAAGTTGTACTGCATTAGCATGAGCAGTATATAACTCGGTACCTACTCGAATTAGGTAGGAGGTAGATAGCAACTACGTAAAGCGGACAAAGTTGTGACTTTATGCAAACTGCGATTTGTTCAAGTTCATTACAGTTAGCCATCGAAACTAATGCACACTCCAGTGTGTTCTTAATCGCAATCAACACTCCACCACCCATCACCCCAGCAGGCCTGGGTTCAATCCCAAGTAACAAATCTAGAGCTGCTTGGCTATATTCAAAATTTATGAAGGTTTTATTGCAGCTGCAACCATTACCTACTGCTTTATGACGGTCATATACAATGCAAATCATGAAACATTCTTATAGCTATCTACACAACCCCTATAAAGCTAATGAAAAAACCAACTGATGCTTATGCTATTTTCACTTATGAAAGGTTTTATGATTGCTTTCAAGTATAACAAAAAGCAATATGAATTACCCTTATAAAACCCAAAAATAAATCCTTTTATTGCTTTATAAGTAAGCGCAATAAAACTAGTTGGCCATGAAACAGTTATTTTAAAACAATTATAAGCATTCAGTTGCAACTTGTCAGAAATGTAAATAGGCGGTCTATTTTAACAACATAGAAAAGAATCAAAACTTTCCGGAGCGGAGCGCAAAGAAAATCAACAAAATTGGTAGCATGAGCATGAAAACATTTCGTGTATACGTAGTGTGCTTAAGGTTCAATTTACTTTGTTCCTTTTTGGAAAATTTCAAAAGCAGTTTTTTCCGGCGCATTATTTCAGATTGCAAAAAGCTCGCACTATTCGATTCCTTTTGATAATTTACACAAAATGACGCGAGTTTTTTGCAATCTAAGATAATGCGTCGAAAAAAACTGCTTTTGAATTTTTAAAAAATGCATCAAAGTAAATTGAACCTTAAGAAAAACGTCAGCAATCTCTATAATTCTTCCGTTCTCGCTCGTATATACATGGGGTGCCACTGTCGAATCTTGGTCGAAATACATGGAATGGTGACAGTCCTAGGACAAAAAGGTTGAAATCACGCATAACTTTTCATAAAGGTTAATGTACCATTCAAAACTTTTCCAAATGTTTGTAAAATTCATCTGTTGCACCCGTAGAACAGGAATATACATTTGCCCTCAAATAAAAAATAATAATTCAAGCTGAACATTGCATTAGGTCCTAAGTAATATTGACAGATTCTCTTCGTCGACTTTCTCTTTGCATCCCCACGGTCATTTAAAGACATTCCCAGGTATTTTCAGCACATAAATCGATAAAAGAAGCTTTTATCTAGCATCCAATACGACAAGCACATCAAGAAACGGTTCGGTGAATAAGTTATTAACGAAAGAGAAAGTCGACGAAGAGAATCGATCAATGTTACTTAGGACCTAATGCAAAGTTCAGCTTGAATTGCTCTTGTAAAAAGAAAATAGTTCTCGTAATAAAATCATGCATTATGCTTTTCTCTTCTGCTTTCATCCCATGCACACTGGGCCAGGAATGCAACCTAGCGGAGCAAAATTAATAACTCCGAAACGAAGCATTTCCGCGACTTGGTGTCTTCGGCAAAATTTCTCGTCATAATTAGGACCATCTAATGACATAAACAAGTAGTTCAAAACTCTTCCGCAAAGATGGTGTCACAATCTAACTTCTTTCTCTGACGTTTTGGAAACTTGATGTCTTCGGTAAAGTTGTTTATCTTGACAAAATGAACAGCTCTTTCAAAGACGTTAAATTTCCACAGTCTACTGGTTCCAAGTTATATGGAGTTAAAGAAAAAATGTCGAAAATATGGTTTTTTTTCTGTTTCGGTTTTTTTGCTCACAGCTTTATAATGTTATATTTTTCTCTTATGCAAATACATTAAATAAATAGCTTTTGTGAAGAAACATACTGGATTAAGCTTCAAATTTCAAAGATATTGTTGAAAAAACGAGAAAAAAAAAACACAATTTTTGAACATTAATATCTCCTAAAGTGCAAAAAATCGCAACCTGACATTTTCAGCAAAAATTAAGCAATACTCGATAAACAAAATATCAAAATTTGATATTTTGGTGTTTTGTAGATTTCTTTATTTTAATTGAACATTATTTTTTCTATAACTTTTTCAATGCATTGAAATGGCGTTTTGAAGACTTGACGACTTTGGCAAAATTGTTTATCTTGATATAATAAACAACTCTTCTTAAGACGTTAAAACTTCACAGCCTACTGTTTTCGAGGTATATTCATTTAAACAATATATTTAAAATTAAAACACTTATTTTCACATTTTTTTTTGTAATTTCACATAACTCGAAAACAGTAGGCTGTGAAGTTTTAACGTCTTAAGAAGAGTTGTTTATTATATCAAGATAACCAACTTTGACAAAGTCGTGAAGTCTTCGAAACACAAATTCAATGCATTAAAAAAAGTTATAGAAAAAAAAAATCATATTCCACTAAAATGAAGAAATCTAAAACAAAAACACCAAAATATACCTCTCTCAAATTTTGATATTTTGTTTATCGAGTATTGCTTAATTTTTGCTGAAAATGCCAAAATTGTGTTTTTTTTCTCGTTTTTTCAACAATATCTTTGAAATTTGAAGCTTAATCCAGTATGTTTCTTCACAAAAGCTATTTATTTAATGTATTTGCATAAGAGAAAAATATAACATTATAAAGCTGTAAGCAAAAAAAACCGAAACAGAAAAAGAACCATATTTTCGACATTTTTTTTATTTAACTCCATATAACTTGGAACCAGTAGACAGTGGAAATTTAACGTCTTTGAAAGAGCTGTTCATTTTGTCAAGATAAACAACTTTGCCCAAGACATCAAGTCTCCAAAACGTCAGAGGAAGAAGTTAGATTGTGGCACCATCTTTGCGGAAGAGTTTTGAACTATTTGTTTATGTCATTAGATGATCCTTATTATGACGAGAAATTTTGCCGAAGACCCCAAGTCGCGGAAATGCTTCGTTTCGGAGTTATTAATTTTGCTCCGCTAGGTTGCATTCCTGACCCAGTGTGCAATGTAAGCATTAGACATTTTAAGAAATTGCGCTTGGTGTTTTTCTTGCCTGCTGTCCTCTGTCGCCATATTGTCATTATGAAAATGCCATTAGCCTTGGAATAAAATCCAAGAAATTTCAATAAAATAATGGCTTAATAAGAGATCCGAAATGATTTCCAGTGTGCATTGGTATGAATTTATGTATTGAGATCTATTTTCTGTAAAATTAAGGTGATTCCATCAAATTCATTTGATTTCTGAAACAATCTTTTTTGTTAACTTGAATTATTTTGGAGGCGCATTTATTTAACGCTCATATTATCCCAATATACACGATACAATTTCAAGCGCATATGTTTTGGAACTTCAAAAAAGTCGTATATTTTCTCTAAGATTTTCACTAATGTCGCCATGAAACAAAATTGATTGCATGGTGATCTTGACACCAACACTCAAACCTATTTTTACCGCTAAAGATTTCCATTTGGAAAAAAAAAGTTTCAGCAGAACAGAACAACAACAAGCTAATTTATGGCGGTTGCTTTGAAGCCAATACAAATTAAATTGGCATTATAACTGATTTTCACCAAAGCGTAATAAAACTGCTTGGATACAATATTACTCTTATAGAGGCTATGAGAACCTTTTGTAGAGTATGAGGCTTCCTGACAAAAGGTTTTAAGACAGCTTTATTGTGATTCTCAAACATGCTTTATAAACCTTTTCAAGAGTGGTCCACTAAGCTGTAAGACGATCTTATAGCGGTTATCAAAAGGTTGTGCTGTAGCTATTAATTTTATTGGCGGTTTTATGAAATTGATCTCAAAAACCACTAATAGAGTGCAATACAACAAGAAATGCTACTTGGGATCCCAGTCAGCGCCGCCGGAATGTTCTGAGGCATAACATCTCTGATCACGCCTTCCTTCAAGGGAAGGAAAGCCGTTGGTCCCCGGTTCATGAGTTGATGGGTCGATAGGTAGGGTCCAGGTGTGGAAGCTGCCTTCCTGGCGTCGGTAGCATTGGTGCTCAGCACGGAAAACAAGATCGACGGAAAACAAATCAAAGGAAAAAAAAAACACTCCACCACCCCGCAAATGGCAACTCGTCAATTCATTGCGATCACAACGAAAAAAAAACGTAATCAGACGAGATTTCACAGCTATCAATATCTACACGCCAAGTTTATGGATCCAAAGTCTTAGATTTCAACGATGGATCAATACCATCTTTGAAGGACACAAATGAAAGATTTGTGATATCCTTGTCTTTCGGAATCAGTTTTATCACAGTAGGATCACTGTCGACATTGAGATTGGCTTTGATCATAGCCGATACAGCTTTAGCTGCAACATCCGGTCTAATTCTGGAGAGATACAACCAGAATTTCTGATCCTCGTTCTTAAAGACAGGTACCGACACGATATTATCTAACGGCTGCTTACTACCTACACGAAAGTTTTCTGTGTGATCTTTTATTGGCCCTTCGTTGTGCTACTGTGGGCCAATTGGCAGCTGGATAAAAATTGACATTTGGCTTCGAGTGTATCTGCTTGATCTCAGAACGCAGCTCCGAGTGAGTGTGGTGAGTGAGTTTAGTGGTGACGTCTGATCAGCTTTAGCCGAAGGAGGAAATTGTTTATATGTTCAATCACAATCACTGCTATGCAAACACCACTTTTAAGCACTTTACATGCAATAAACATACAACCTTCGACCGACGCGTTGAAATGAAACACCGAATTGATCAAACGGAAACGAAATTTCAAATGAAGACTATTTAAATGTTGTCCTGGAGTGGTACGAGGCCAACGGGGTCACTTTCGTACCCAAGGACAAGAACCACCCCCCCCCCCCTCAACGCACCGGAATTAAGGCCCATCGAAAAATACCGGGCTATTATGAAGCAGGCACTACCGAAGCATCCCAAGGGTTTCCGTACAGAAGAAGCTGCAGTCAGATGTTGTACAGTGGAGTTAAGTGTAAGGTGCGAGCGCACGGTTATGGTATTGAAGTTGAATTAAATAAATATGCCTACAGCTTACTAATGGGATAAATTTTATTGTCTGAAAGTTTGAAAAGGATCGGTCAACTAGGTAGTTTTCTACAGCGTTTTCCGTGATGCAATTTGATGTGGGACACCCTTTAATTGGATTATATTTTTGGAATGCGATCTGACGTCGTTGCAGTTCACATGTTTAAGGCGTGTAAGTTGAAAATCATTCATTAGTCGAGCCTTATGAAATTCTTAAGTTTATTTGTCTCAGTGTTCGATTTTCATTGGAAGGAAAATTGTGATAAAGAATTAGGCATAGTGACAAATATATGGAAAGGGACGGGCGTGGGATTGAACTCCCGACCTTCTGCTCAGTAAGCAGAAACGGTAACCACTAAGCTACCGAGACTCGTCTCAAAAAGCAGTGTTTGGTTTTTAACAAAATCTCATCAATTTTTGAAGTTTTATCAAATACATAGTTAAGAGCTTTGAATAACTCTGGCTTATTTCTGAGGCAAAGTTTTGAGAAATTTGGTCCATTTTTGTTAATTATTATTTTATTTGTTGTATTTTTTTTTTTTGTTTTTTCCGTCGATCTTGTTTTCCGTGCTGAGCACCAATGCTACCGACGTGCCAGGAAGGCAGCTCCCACACCTGGACCCTACCTATCGACCCATCGACTCATGAACCGGGGACCAACGGCTTTACTTCCCATCCGAAGGAAGGCGTGATCAGAGATGTTATGCCTCAGAACATCCCGGCGGCGCCGACTGGGATTGAACCCAGGCCTGCTGGGGTGAGAGGTAATCACGCTTACCACTACACCACCGGCGCCGTTATTTGTTGTATTTAAATTTTCAAATTATTAACATCAGTTAGAACATATTTTGTTTGAAGACTTCCTTGGAACATTGTTCATGCCACACAAAACACAAATGCATGCATCGGATGGCACAGAAAACTCTCAATTTGCTACTGTGATGCTCGCATAGCAAGCGAAAGAAGCTTACAAGAAGCAAACATATGTCAACTACTCATTATTTTCCTGCGTCGCAAAAGTCAGCACAAACTCATATATTCTCACTGGAAACGAAACAGAAAACACATCACACCACCGACGTCAACAACTGTGAGTGACGATTGACTTGCAGTCACCTAACCCTCACCACCCTTACTTTTCGATTTTACCACCCAACCCACCACATTCAGCATCAACATTCAAAACACGGAGAGCGCAAACACATTCAAACGTTAGAAGCTTTTTTCCCCGTATGTTTACTTTTCTTTCTTAATTACCACCGCTTTTCTTAAAAGCCCTTCTCATCGTCACCGGCCGCCACCTTCGTTCACCAGTCATTCAGTCAGCTGTGAGCGCTCCCGCTCACACGTGTTCCCTTCGAGCGAGCCGAACCAGGGGTGGTGGGTGCCACCCGTTTCATATGGTCTCAAAAGCAGAGCGATAGGGTGAGTCGCCCACTTTTCGCCTTCCCTTGCCTGCAGTTTCAACCGGCAATCACCAGATGTCGGTTTTCCACCGAAGGGTTGTGTCTTGGCTGCCGAGAAAATTACACTCTCCGATCTTCTATGGCTTTATTTTCCCAAGGGGGAAAACTCCGATATGAGTATTTATGTGAGCGTGTTTGTTTTTTCTTCCGTTCGCTGATACCGCCGACCCAACTCATAAGAGTGCTTTTTTATGATGGTTCAGCCGCCGAGTTGGGGTGCTTTTGGGCGCTCGCTCGCTGCCTGCTCTCACACAAGTGAATGTGATGCATAAGCATAAGTTATAGGCGGCGTATGCAAGGATCAGACGACGACGGAAGGTTAAACTTTGGGCGTTGAGTGTATTAAATCAATTTGCGTACAGAGCTGCGGGGGTTTATTTCATTTCACGTAACATCATTCACTTTTTATGGACCACATCCTAGCTTGGAGGGCGAGCGGTTTATTTCATTGCCGGGCACACATGGCTCGTATCGTATTCTTTTGGAGTTTCTTTTTTTTTTCTTTTGGTCTGTATCTCCTACGGCCACTCCGCTTCTGAGAGACGGAGACGATTGAGTTTTGAAGTGGGGCTTAGCCTGGATGAAGATGCTGTTTTGAGATGGTTTATTGGAAGATTGACTTGTTTGAAGATTGTTTGGATAGGGGGAAACTTTTATGTAGCATACGTTTCTAATCAAGAATTTGTTCTCTGTAAAACTGGAAACTGGCACTTTTTGGAAGTTGATGGCACTGCAGCTTGTGATCAATGGATGATTTGGTTAATTTATTCGCTAACCGTTTTCATTAATAATTTCCAGTTTCAGTGTAAAATTATTAGTCCTCAAAATGATCATAATGATTATGAATCTCAAACAGGCTGTGAGATAATAAGGTAAGCATCTAAGGTTCGAATCCAACTGCTGGGAGTACGACTTTTCCCGAGCAGAGAATGAAAACAAAATGAACACTAAATTTGATATTTTGATATAAGCGGATAACATATGTTGCCTACCGTGTGGTCGAGTTAACAGTAATCATAACAAAAATGAGATCTAAATGGTATATGAAGGATATTAAAAAGATAACAAGTCATGTTTCTTTATAACAAATCTATGTATTCGTTTTGATATCAGTAATTTCGTTAATAATAAACAAAATAAGTAATCCATGTGTTATTATAACTATGGAAGGAAAAGAAAAAATAAAAATACACTAGTTATTATTTTGATATCATGATATCAAAATTAAGTAATCTGAATGTTCTGAAAACTATTGGTTGATATCAAGATTCAAAATTGAAAAATGTTATCAATAAGTTTTCATTTATTGGAATTCAAAACAAACCTTTATTTCAATCCGTTCTATCAATATATATCTTATATCGATTAGTAAATTAAATTCGCAAGTAGATTAATATCAATGAATGTTGTAAAATATAACTGTGAAAATCATAATTGTCTTTGTGATGTTCATAAAGAAAACAGCAAGCATGCTGATTGACTCGTAAGAAAAAAAAATGTAGATTTCAGTGATAAATGTGGATGCTCTTTTCATAAAATATCAAACTTTGTTTTTAATTATATTTTTCTGAAATATCAAAATAATATCAACATATGAATTCTTCTGAAATTAAAAAAAAATCAATATATGTTATCAAAATGATTTCAAAAACACAATTTGATATCTGATATCCAACTTTGCTCGGGTCGTAACCTATACCCGTAATTCCTTCAATATTTCTGACAATACGATTATGTGACCGTGAGTTTCTTTCAGATTACGGTTCAGAGGAATGGCAATGTCAATGACGGCAACTTGCATGGCGTCTTTGTCTTTAACCATACACCCAACCGGGAAATGTAAGATTGTATGACAGATTTCCATGAAAAGTTGGCAGAATCTGTAATGTTTTGCGACATGAACAGATTCGGTAGTGTGGCCGCTGAAAGGTTTTTAAATTATTTTTTAAGCTTATTTTTCAAACAAAGTTTGTTTCCCCAAATGCATTGCGTATAGAAAATCATCTCGATAAGGTATTATACAAAAAATGCATTCTTGAAATACTTGCTTGAATAACATTTTTGTATGAAACATATGCAGAGGATGTCATAAATCCAACCTTACATTGGCTGCAATAGAAATTTATGCTGCGTTTCACTTCTGAGCAGCTAACCGTTGCATTCGTTCTAGACAGCTTATCGTTGCGCTAGGCTGTATGCACTCGACTCATACGATGAGTCTCGATGTACTCGCGGGTGTACTTCCCCTAACAGATAGTTTTGCTGAACTGTCTTTCCGGTTTTTCATCCGTTGTGAAGTAATGAATCCATTGGTAATAGAGAACTTTGAGAAGCTGCTCGACCAAAATCCTCAAACAAGATTCATTAGTTTGTACTATGAGTACATGGCGCTGAAGGTTGGACCTTCTTCTTTCATTTCCAATCGTGATTGCTTTAAAGCCTATTCCATCAAAATCCATTGAATACCAGATCACCATCGGTCGATGGTTGATCCGTCAATTTTTGCAATCAAGTACCACCAAATGCTTCCACTGGATTTGGTGTATTTATTTAACTTCATAGCGCCTCATATAAACTGCAGAAACCATGATTCTTTACATTGCGGAAGTCGCAGCTATATTTTACGCAGTAGAGCGAATTGCTTCACTACCTTCTGACCATTATTTCATTTTTACGAATAGTCTTAGCTCATTGGAGGCTATTCGTTCAATGAGGCCAATGAAGCACTCCTCGTATTTTCTGCCTGAAATACGATCTACACTGAGTGCTTTATCTAACTGCTCCAATACTATCACCTTAGTTTGGGTCCCATCTCATTGCTCAATTCGCTATAGATTTCAAAGATGGGCGCTATGGAAGGCGATATTTGCAACAAATGGTTTGGAAAGATGGTTATATTCTATTCTTCCACAGGTGTCGAACAAACCGTGGTTCAAAGGGTTGAACATGAGCCGCGACTTTATACGCCTTATGTCAAGGCTTATGTCCAATCACTGTTCGTTAGACTCGCATTTCTATCGAATTGGGATCTCAGACAGTAATTTATGTACTTGTGGCAGTGGTTATCACGATATTGAGCATGTTGTTTGGTCATGTACTTTACACCGTGTTGCCAGATCTGAGTTATCCACATCCCTCAGGGCTCGAGTAAAATAACTCGCGATACCCGTTAGTGATTTCTTGACGAGCCTGGATCTCGAATACATGCACAGTTCGAAAAAGTAGTGTAAATTTCTGTTCAATATGATGCACATAAATGGAGCGTCACATATCATATAAGTTTACATTATAAATCATGTAAAGTTCTGAGACATTTCATACAATGTAGCAAATATTGTATACAAAAGCCCATATTTGTAAACAACATTGTTTACAAGTTGCTCGGTTGCGTGAAATAAAATACAAGTTTACGTGAATGAATGTTTACATCACAATTAAAATTCAGAATTTTTATCTGTGTGAATCTAATTTATGTGTTTCTGAAGTGGATCAATTTGAGGATTTAGTGGTATCTCGTCTTTGCGTATTCCTCCAAATTAAAACGTCAGCCGCCCTTCGGTGTGACATCATAGTCGGTCTTTTGTGTTTCGGTACATTTTACATGTGTCCGCTTAGTTCGAGATCCTAAGCTTTTACTCAAACCCCACCATACGCAAGTAACCACCAAGCCCACTAATAGCACGATAATCGCCCTTTTGTGTAATATAAGGTTAATATAGGGCTTCCATACTTTTTATCAGCCGTACTGCAAAAAGGGCGATTAGCGGGCTTGATGGTTAATTGGGTAGTGCATCCTCAAACCATAGCCCTCCTTCCTCCTGTTTACCAATTGTAACCCCAAGCCTCGAGCAAGCCCAGAGTAATCGGCCCCGCTCTACTAATTTTAGTATTAAGTAATTTTGTTAAACAAAAAATCAATTTCGGCTTCGTAAAGCTACTGTGAATACGCCTGGACAAATAAACAAACTATAAAAAAAAACTTCTAGGGCATTTGTGGGGGATGAAGAGATGCGTTGACATGGTGCAATCCCAGTACAATTTGAAATAGGCATATTCCAGATCTGGTCAGAAATTCATCCAAAATACCACATTATAGTGACGACTATCTTGACGATTCCGTTCTGACACTCGGTGTAAGCTGCTTCGGTGAGTGCTGATCAGCCTGCTACAATACACATCTAGTAAATGTCCTCAAAGTTTAGTGTCAATCATGCCACTGACAATTATTTGTGGGCATAATCTTATCTTAGGTGGCATTTATGTCTGGCAAGAGTTCACATGGGGCCTCTCTTAGCTCAGTCGGTAAAGGCGCAGCTACAAAGCAAGACCATGCTGGAGGTGGCTGGGTTCAATTCCCGGTCCGGTCTAGGAATTTTTCGGGTTGGAAAATTTCTCGACTTCCCTGGGCGTAGAAGTATGATTGGATTTGCCACACAATTATACCAATGCAAAAATGGTACAGGCATCGAAAGCTCTCAATTAATAACTGTGGAAGTGCATCTAGAACACTAAGCTGAGAGCACGCAATAAGCTAATATGCGATATGCAATAAGCTTGAAATGCGAAGAAGAAGAAGAAGAAGAAGAAGAAGAAGAAGAAGAAGAAGAAGAAGAAGAATAAGACGAAGAAGAAGAAGAGTTCACATCAGGTCGGCAACAAGTAATGCAACTTTTCCGATGTTCGGTTGTTCGAGTTTATGGGAGTGGATTCCATGCGATGCCTTCTGCTTCCATGATGCAATCTTCTACTCCTCTACCCTGTCATTCAAATGCTGTAACCTCTTACTTTCAAGTTACTTTACTTGAAAAACTTTCATTTGTTGACGCGTTCATAAATTGGCACCTCTTATCCAGAGCTAAGCGTGACTGCCTTTCACTCCAAAGAGTCTGGATTCAATCCCAGTCAGCGCCGCCCGGATTTTCTGAGGCATAAAATCTCGGTGGGAGCTGCCTCCCTGGAATCGGTAGCACTGGTACTTAGTATAGATTCTATAAAATACTTTATCTTTCGAATCTAGCCTTGATGTTGGTCCTGATCGTTGTATTGACAGCATCAGTTGGATTTTTTGACAATCATTTCTAGTGACTCAGCACCACTCACGGTAGAATACGTTTTGTATAATGTTCTCCACGAAGTACTACCTCAGTTGTCCCATCTGGTCAACGCACTTTACTGAACTTCAGAGGAATCCGATGTCTCCTCTATCCATTAGTATGGCGAATCTCTCCTGCATTTATTGAATAAGACTCATCCCGACTTCTTGGAACGCCCTGCCGAGCTAGCCTAGAAATCTTGAGAGGAGGATTTCAATATTTCTTGGTCTTTTCTAAATCAGTGTTGCGAAAAACAGAAAAACTCAAATATCATGCTTGAGATTATTTGCCTATGAGCAGAGCGTAAAATTATTGACTGCTTGGGCTGAGTGTAAAAACACTACATTCACTATTAAATTCATTGCTCTGTCCAGACCGTTTGTACCGAACAGTAAGGGAAAAGGCAATGAAAGAGCCAACAAAAATATTCAGTCACTCACGAACAGGCGACTCACACCGCTTGCCTTCGCTCACACAGCATGTAATTGAGGCATTTTTACATAGCAAATATATGGTCAGTCACTCATAACAAGGATTGGGTACCATAATGGAAGAATAAACGTGTTGACTGAGCTACTGACTGAGTGCTCTACTGTCAGTGACTTTTTTGCTTCTCAATCATTCAGAGAGGCAGTGAATGATAAAGCGTATTTTCCAAAAGTTAAAACGAAATAATGTTGTCGAGTAGTTTTGAGATGATTTTTTACCAGTGATTTTGAGAAAATGAGGCAAAAACTTCCAGATTTTTCTAAGTTATCTTAAATAAGACCCTATTTTATCGAGGTTCTAGAAGAAACTCTTTCAAAATATTGGTCCATGGCAAAATTCAAGTGGTAGGAAACGTTATTTTAAACTACTGCTTGAATGATGTGATCCATTAGACCACCCGCACCAATGCGTTGCTAAAGCTATTCTAGTAACCTCCACCATAAAACAAACAACCGTACTGGGTTCAACTGCGGGAAATAACAATCTGCATCTCGGTGAACAGTGGATTAACAAATTTTTCAACGCGATAGCAACCGATCCAAGCGTTGTTATTTGTGAAATGTGACATTGAGCTATTTGTGACAATTAAACTTTTGGTTATTAACTGCGCTCTATGCTCTTGGAATCCAACGATAGCGGCTTATTATCTTGTGGGAGAGATTGGGATTAAACCCATGATATTCTGTTCATCAAGCCAAAACGATCCCTCTCATCGAGCTTCTGAAAACCACAACACTCCACGACAAAATATCATTAATTTTTCGCTTGGTATGTAATGAACAACAGAGATACGCGATAGTTCATATAGCTTTAGCGTTTGATAGTCATTAACAAATATACGAATGGTATTGCCTATGGCGACAACGACGACGAATACGACGGCGCCTACGACGACGACGGCACCTCCATTGGATCTTCATGTTCGCTATATGTCACTGTTTGCAAATTAATAATAGCAATTACCGTAATAGGGTACATAACTACTTCGGCTTAATCGCCCATTTTGGGCCTATCGAGCAGAAAACTTCAAATAAATCCATGATTTCAGAGTTAACACTTTGGTACACGTTTGGTAGAGTTACTAAGCTACCGAACGAAGTCAATGAGAATGCGTGGTATGAAGGTTTGCACTCCGACCGAATCAATTTTCATCTGCATCCGATAGGCCGAAGTGAATTCATTGGCGTTTCAATGAGTTAGGCCGTGTTTAGAATCCGTAGGTCGAGTTTGGCGTCAAGAAGCAGTGTTAGACTTTTGACAATATCTCAACGATTGGTTTCTCTTTATCAAATCTTACGGAAAGGTAAATAAATTTGAAAGTTATCAGTTATAATAACATTCCATTTGGTGCTAAACTGCGCTAAATTAAGAAAGACTTAGTGCGGGTTGTGCTTAATAGGCTGGAAATGGGGTAGTTAACTCTACTTCCTTTAACGAAAACAAATTTTCTTGCATTGCCATGGTCATCTGGGAGGAGGTTCATGTCTTGTGCTTTCCCAAGGAACCGTTTGCGGCCACCAGCTACCGCCCGTCCAGTCTTAGGTGTATTGAATGCCCTCAAAGTGATCTTTAAAAGTTAATTTTTGGTCAAGTACTAATCCAAGATATTTCACTTGGTTTGACCAGGAAATTGGAACTCCGTTCATAGTGACTATGTGACTACTACTAGGTTTCAAAAACGAAGCTCTAGACTTATGTGGAAATATTATAAGTTGAGTTTTGGAAGCGTTGGGAGAAATCTTCCATTTTCGTAAATAAGAAGAGAAAATATCTAAATTTTTCTGCAGTCTGCTGCAAATAACACGAAGACTTCTTCCTTTAGTGGAAATGCCTGTGTCATCAGCGAACAAAGATTTGTGGCAACCCTGAGGCAAATCAGGGAGGTCCGAAGTGAAAATGTTATACAATATAGGCCCAAGAATGCTACCCTGAGGAACTCCTGCTCTAACAGGTAGTCGATTAGATTTGGAATTTTGACAATTTACCTGCAGAGTTCTGTCAGTTAAATAATTTTGAACTAATTTCAAAATGTAAAGTGGAAAATTAAACTTTTTCAATTTAGCAATCAAACCTTCATGCCAAACACTGTCGAATGCTTTTTCTATGTCTAGAATAGCAACTGCAGTTGAGTGGCCTTCAGATTTGTTGGAACGAATTAAATTGGTAACTCTTAAGAGTTGATGAGTAGTTGAATGCCCATGGCGAAATCCAAACTGCTCATCTGCGAAAATTGAGTTCGTATTGATGTGAAGCATCATTCTATTTAAAATTATCTTTTCAAAAAGTTTACTTATGGAAGAAAGCAAACTTATTGGACGGTAGCTAGATACTTCAGCTGGATTTTTATCCGGCTTCAAAATTGGAACAACTTTTGCATTTTTCCATTTATCAGGAAAGTATGCCAAATGGAAACATCTGTTAAATAATTTTACCAAGAAAGACAAGGTACTCTCTGGGAGTTTTTTGATGAGGATATAGAAAATTCACCTGGAGCTTTCATATTTTGAAACTTTTTAGTTATACACCTTACTTCGTCCAAGTCAGTCCCCCAGAATCATCAAAAATATTTTCCCGAGAGAAAATATTCAGATAATCCCGAACAACCTGATTCTCAATAGGACTAGTAAGACCCAAACTGAAATTATGGGAACTCTCGAAGTTTCTGAGCTTTTCCAAATTTGTGATCAAAATTTTATCACCTTCTTTAAGCACTGGAATAGGCTTTTGAGGTTTTTTCAAAATTTTTGTGAGTTTCCAAAAGGGGTTGGAACTCGGGTCTAATTTAGGAACATTATTTTCAAAATTTTTGTTCCTCAGGGCAGATAATCGTTTTTTAATTTGTTTTTGTAAATCCCGCCAGATAACTTTCATGGCAGGATGGCGTGGTCTTTGATATTGTCTCCTACTGACATTTTTAAGACGGATCAAGAGCTGAAGATCGTCGTCTATTATAAGTGAATAGAATTTAACCTCGCATTTTGGTACTGAGGCAGCTCTTGCTTCAACTATAGAAGTAGTCAGAGATTCAAGAGCATAATTAATTTCATCTTTGGTTTGCAAAGGAATGTTTGGATCGAAGTTATATTCCACAAATGTTCGATATTGCTCCCAATCAGCTCTATGGTAATTGAAAGTAGAGCTATTGGGATTAGAAATTATTTCTTGGGATATTTCAAAAGTTACTGGAAGGTGATCAGAACCGAAGTTAGCATGGGTAACCAATTGGCTACAAAGTTGACATGAATCAGTTAAGACCAAATCAATAGTTGAGGGATTTCTTGCAGAAGAAAAGCATGTTGGACTGTTTGGATATTGAATAGTGTAATAACCTGCAGAACAATCATCAATCAGAATATTACCATTGGAATTGCTTTGAGCATTATTCCATGAGTGGTGTTTTGCATTAAAATCACCAATAATGAAGAATTTAGACCTATGACGGGTAAGTTTCTGGAGGTCACCCTTGAGAAAATTCTTTTGCTGGCCTACGCATTGGAATGGCAAATAGGCAGCTATAAACGTAAGTTGTCCAAATTTTGTTTCAACAGAAACTCCCAAAGTTTCAAAAACTTTGGTTTCAAATGAAGAAAGAATTTTATGTTTGATTCGTCTATGAATAATGATGGCAACGCCACCACAGGGTCCATCAAGACGATCATTTCTATATATTAAATAATTTGAGTCCTTCTTAACCTTATGGTCAGATTTAAGGAATGTTTCAGTTATAACGGCAATATGCACGTTATGAACTCTCAAAAAGTTAAATAGCTCGTCTTCATTATCCTTAAGAGATCGAGCATTCAAATTTAAAATATTTAATGCTTTAAAATCCATTACTGAATTTTAAAGTCATGACAATATTATTTGCAAATTTTACTACAGCATCAAACATGGAGTTAGATTTAAGCATATCAGAAATCATGTCAATTAATGATTTCTGTAAAAATTCCATTTTAGGGGCAGTAATGCTTCCTAAGTCAAAATTGTCAAAATTTCCGTTAGAATTACGTTGGTTAGTATTTTGATTTCTACCCGGTGCAATAGCAGCATAGGTAGCTCCATTTACTCGCTGAACATTGTTAGCAGCGAGGGGAGTAGGTATAGATGAAGAATTTGAAGCAGGGGTGATATTTGTACCTACGGGTACGAATGTAGAATTTGTTCCTCGCTGATCGTTGTTAACAGCAGAGGAATTTGTACCTGGTCGGGAACGTGGTTTGTTTCCTACCTGTAGCTTAGAACGAGATTGTAGGATCGCTTTGCGAGTCTTACATTCCCAAAAATTGGATTTGTGGTTTTCACCACAATTTGAACATTTAAATTTCTTAGGATCTTCCTTCACAGGACAGTCGTCTTTTGCGTGAGAGAAATCACCACAATTCATGCATTTAGCTGGCATGTAGCAATTTTTAGTTCCGTGACCCCATCCCTGGCACTTACGGCACTGAGTGAGGTTTTGGAAATTTTCTCCAGTCTTCCTGAAGTGTTCCCACTTCACTTGGACATAGAGCATAAGGCTAGCTTTTTCTAAGGCCTTAAGGTTGTTTAGTTCACTAGACTTGAAGTGAACTAAATAAAAATCATTAGAAATCCCGTTGCGCGAATCTCCAGGACGGGATTTCGTTTTCATTTTGATTACTTGGAGTTGCACAACTCCAAGTAATTTTGCCAGTTCATCTTTGATCTGATCCAGGGATTCAGCACTGGGCAGTCCTTTCATGACAACCTTGAACACACGTTCAGTTTTGGTGTCTTTTTTTTTTTCCTTTGGTTTGTTTTTTTTTCCATCGATCTTGTTTTCCGTGCTGAGCACCAATGCTACCGACGTGCCAGGAAGGCAGCTCCCACACCTGGACCCTACCTATCGACCCATCAACTCATGAACCGGGACCAAGGGCTTTACTTCCCATCCGAAGGAAGGCGTGATCAGGGATGTTATGCCTCAGAACTTCCCGGCGGCGCCGACTGGGATTGAACCCAGGCCTGGTAGGGTGAGAGGTAATCACGCTTACCACTACACCACCGGCGCCGTTAGTTTTGGTGTCGCAAGTACAAAATTTATGCTGCTTCTCAGTAAGATACTTGAGAAGACATTTAAATCCGTCCAAGGTTTCAGCCAATACACGGCATTCACACCGACGTCCAATTTGTAGTGAAAACTTAACTTTCACGAAATTCAAAAGTTTCATGCGAAGAGCATGGAAATCGGAAGTGGTTATCACAATAAGGGGAATCTTTTCCGTCTTGACAATAAGCCGGGAAAGCTTACTAGAATTTTTCTTGGATGATGGATCATTCTCATCATCCATGAGCAAATCAAATTGATTACTCAAATTAATTTCATCAGAAGGGGGATCAAGAGTTTGCCCCTTTATTTTGCGATTAGTTTAACAAGGATCGAAGAGGAATAAGAGTTGAACAAGGTAGAAAATTTTTACAGGTTGAGCACTGAAAAGCAAGGTTGCAAAGACTCATTTCAGCTAAAACAATGTTTTTCTAAATTATGAAATAATTAGATGCCATGATCAAATTTTGAATTGGTAGGATACAAGAAGAGGTTGCAAAGAATGTGTTTGACATATTAAACCTGTTTATTTCACTTCATTAGAGTCACAATCAGCGATTTTTCACAAACTAACTCACTCACTCACTCACTCACTCAGCGATCATAGCGACTCATAGAAAGCAAAATTTACAGGCTTTATGTTTCAAACGCATAATTTGTAACCTCTTCTTGTAAGTTACAAGTAAAACATGCCATCATACCATCTTTTGGTTTTATTATTCCGAAAAACATTATTTTAGCTGAAATGAGTCTTTGCAACCTTGCTGAAAAGTGCTGTTTAAATTTGTTGTAGCTTTAGGTAAAGGGTGTCCACGATGAAATTGCCACACTATGAAATTGCTCTAACTTTTTAACCGTTGGGTAGAATTTAATGAAAATTTGGGTGGATTTAGTTCATAGTGCATTATTTACATCCTGCAAGTTTTAAAGTCCTGTGATCAAAACTCGCGGAAATGGAGTCGAAAGAACAGCTCGTGCGTGATAAAATCTTGCGCATTCATCACGAGAACAAGGATCTCTCGCATCGTTCCATCGCTAAAACGTTGGGAATCGCGAATTCTACGATGTCGCGAGTGATTAAGCGGTTCGAGGAACGGTTGACCACCGATCGGAAGCCCAGAAGTGAAGGAAAAAGTATTCCGTACAACACCAAAAATCACAACCGCGTAGTTGGGGCTTTCAACCGAAATCCGAACGCCTCCGTTAGGGATGTGGCTAAGAAGCTGCACCTAAGCCGAAGTTTTGTCCAGAAGGCCAAAACTAAGGCTGGGCTTTGAACGTTCAAGGTACAAAAGGCCCCTAATCGCGACGAGAAGCAGAACAAGTCCGCCAAAACCCGTGCCAGGAAGTTGTACCTCAACATGCTGACGAAAGTTGAATGCTGCATCATGGACGACGAAACATATGTGAAGGCCGACTTCAAACAGATCCCCGTCAACCTGTTTTTCACGGCCAAGGATAAGTTCAGCGTTCCGGAGCATGTCCGCACTCAGAAGATGTCCAAATTTGCGAAGAAATTCCTGGTTTGGCAAGCCATCTGCACGTGCGGGAAGCGGAGTGCACCTTTCGTGACCCAGGACACGATGAACGGACAGGTGTACATAAAAGAGTGCCTCCAGAAGCGGCTGCTTCCTCTCCTGAAGGCCCACAACGTCCCAACAATCTTCTGGCCGGATTTGGCCTCATGCCACTACTCCAAGGACGTGCTGAAGTGGTATGCGGACAATAAGGTCAATTTCGTGCCGAAAATGTTCAACCCTCCCAACACTCCGGAGCTCCGCCCCATCGAGAAGTACTGGGCGATTATGAAGCAGCACCTTCTTAAACGACCTAAGGTAGTGAAGACAGTCGAGGAACTGAAGAAAGTATGGGTTTACATGCAAAAAACGGTTGATTCACAGGTTGTGCATAATCTTATGGCCGGGGTTAAGGCCAAGGTGCGGGCATTTGCGTATGGACTGTAAATAAAGTACGAGTAAAATGGTAAAAAGAAGTTTAATAGTTATTTCTCAATCCCTGAAAATTTGATGGCAATCGGATGAAAACTCGAATTTTGCGAATCAATTTTGTGTGTGGCAATTTCATCGTGGACACCCTTTAGTAGTAACACTTCCTTCAGCAAAAAGCAAATAGATCCGCACGGCAAGAGAGCACGATGCGGACTGACCCCCGGATTAAGGTAACAGGCCTCCACAGATCTATGATATTTTTCATTAAATTACCACTTTTAGGGATGTTCAGGATCTTCCGGAGGACCTCCCTTGGATGCTAGGGCACATATTTTGGTCTCCGATCAAAATTTATTCATGTAGCATCACAATAAAGAATTATTGGAAAAGGCCCTATTGTTTTCGGTACATAAGCAGCGTTAGAAGCCTATTGTTGTGTATAGAGGTCTCCATACACATTAATAGGCTTTTAACGCTGCTAACGTACCGCAACAATAAGGCTGTTTCCCCAATATGGATATTCTTAATCTTCCGGAGAACAACTCCGTGGCCAGCAAAGTGCACATTCTGGTTCAAGATCCACATTAATTCATGCAGCATCACACCAAGCGCATTAATAAAACAGTGCAGCCTTAGAATCTTAACAACAAATTGGCCACTTTTACGGATATTCCGGAGAACCATCCCGTAGTTCCAGCAGAGTGCAGATGCTGCCTTAAAATCCAAATGCATTTATATAGCTTAACAACACGACGCCAGGGAGGCAACTCACACATCTGGACCCTACCTATCGACCCATCAACTCATGAACCGGGGACCAACGGCTTTACTTCCCATCCGAAGGAAGGCGTGATCAGAGATGTTATGCCTCAGAACATCCCGGCGGCGCCGACTGGGATTGAACCCAGGCCTGATGGGGTGAGAGGCAATCACACTTTCCACTACACCACCGGCGCCGCTTATTAAACTTCCCTGACTATCCCACAATCCAAAAATACCTTGTAACTTCATGATTGATTTTTTGTAATTTTCCTGTTTTCTGAATTTCTTTACTCTTCACTAATAAAATTTCAAATATTGTTTTTTTGTGTCCCACACATGAATTTTTGCAATGTAATCAACAAATGATATCTATGTGTCGGACACACACTTAATATGTGTACACATAAAAGCCATGTGTAACCACACATTCTATTCATTTGACTCATAAATTTCATGTGTGCTTCTGGGTGGATTCTGTTTATGTGAGGTCATATGAAAATAATGTGGAATTTGACATGGAAATTCATCAATAAAAATGTGTGGAATTTTATTAGTGTTGCTTGAAGTAACCTCCACTTTCCTGAAGATAAAAACCACCTGAACATATTTAAACTTCTCTGATGATCTTTAGGCATCCCTGAAGATCCTGGATCATCTTTAAAGCTCTCTTTTTTTCTGACATTAATGGGTCTGCCTTGAAGCTCTCTGATCATCGCTGATACTCCTGAAAATAGGGTTGCTTCCACACACTTGCTACAAAAAATTGTTTTTCGGAATTATGAAATCATTAGAACCGAAAATAGTAATGAGTACTAGTAAGTTACAAGAAAAGTTTGTAAACAAGGGGATTGATACATAAAACCTGTCATTATTTCTTTCAGTGCGTCACAATCAGCGATTTTGCGATTTGTGAGCTCTCACTCTGAGTGAACGCTCACGAGTCATACATTCGCTGATTGTGACACACTGAAAGTGAAATCGACAGGTTTTATGTGTAAAATACATATTTTTTTAACCTCTTCTTGTATCTGTTAAGTACAAAATATCATTATAGCATCCAATGATTCCATAAATTCGAAAAAAAAATTTCATAGCGAAGTGAGCGGAACCTGCCTTAAATTTATCAAAATTTCCCGAAACTGCCATGAAGTTTTCGGAACTTCTCTTGAAATTTTCCCGCATTTCCACGATGTTCATGAAACTCTCAGAACTTTGTTAAAGCTTGAAAAAAATGCTGAGATCCGCAGAACTATCAGAAGCCATGTAATTTCATTGAAATTAATTGATCTTTCCTAAGGTTCTCTGATGTTTTTGGAACTTTCCTGCCATTTTCGCAATTCTTCTGAAGATTTGAAATGAATTAAAATTTTCGAAAAAAAAAACTATAAGTTGATGTTCCTGTCTCATTTTTTTCTCGAATACAGTCTTTAGTTTCACTCAGAAGCTCTAATTTGAATGATATAATGGATACTAAAATAGAAGCTAATTGCCTGGTGCAAATAAATTCATTAACCTTCATTTATTTATTCTAAAATCAAAATTTTATTGTGAAAAGCAAAGCTAAACAGCAAAATGTTGTTCCACGGAACTGTTTGCCCGAAATTCAAACCCACCTCAGCCGCAGACCTGAGCCGCCCGTTTCCGCCAAACACACATTGCAAATTTCCGCTTGGCGTCGAGATAAATGTCCTGATAGCATGAAACTTTGCCACCACATTCGACCTACACACGTGTGCTACCTAGTTCTCCCAACCGACACACAGGGCAGTTCACATATATCCATTACCATGCACACGCTACCTAGTACCCGAACGAAGCACCACGTACACCGGCAATACCACCACCACCACCGCCGATGAGGTCAAAAGGTGACGAACGCGCAATCTGCATGTTTCTGCAGTTAAAACAGGACTCAGCCTCCCACCCCTCTCCGATTCCCAGTTTGCGTTCGTTTGATCGCGTTCGTGACCCAGAACACCTCCAAACGTGCTGAGAAAGCGAAAATTGTTGTTACACAATTAGGACGAACATGTAGGATGTACGTTTCGTTTTCTTGTGGGGAAGGATTGTTTCTGCTGACTGATGGCTGATGGCTGACAGCGCCCAATGCTTGACATGTGAGGAGCTGTCCGCCTTGAAATTGCTTCAACATACACGCATCCCTCGCATGTGCGTGAGCGGGGCCAGAATGGAATAATGACGAGGTGACGATAGCAGAAAATTACGTACGACGATACCCGGATTGAGTTCAGTCAATTTGAGGGAAATTCATATCGAAACAACACTCGAGCTGGAAGGAAAACATGTGTTCATAAATTCCCTTCAATTTCCGTATTAGTACGAAAGCAACTCACTTCTCTGCCACTGGCAAGTGGTTCTTCCGCTGTAAAATTCTTGTTTTATGTCGAAAAACATATTTTCCGGTTAACCAAAAAAGCTTTTCACCATTCCAGTGCATAAAGCGCTCTGTATGAATATCCAAAGTGGCATACACCTTTTACGAGGGCGCCCATGATTCACATATTACGACTTTCCGCCGCCGAGCCACTCTGATGGAGATGGAAGGAAGTGGAACAACGGAAAATGACAAAGTTTTCGCCACCATGCCACCATGTTCCGAAATTAAAGTACATGGCAATAAAATTATTATTTTGATGCCGATCAATTTAATATATGTGCGTGTTGATTTCCACCGGCAGCCACTCGGCTTCCTCGGGTTTATTTTCTCCTTATGTCACGATACATATCCAACATACTCGCAGCAGCAGCAGCAGCAGCAGTCGCATATAGTTACGTACGCACGCACGAACTCACGAACGACCGTAAATTTTCTCCTTCCCTTCAGGGACGTCAGACCTTCACTTGTGCCCTGAATTTATACGACGACGCCGACGACGACGTCGAAAGCGACAAGAAGAAGTTGCCCGATAGAGGGCGACACGTGGATGTGGATATATGTATGTTTAATACGAGGACTCGCGTACCCAGAACAAATGAATAACAATCGACGTTGGTCGGTTGGATGAAGTGGGAGGTTCAGCCGGGGGATAGCCCCGAAAGGAGAGCGACCTTTTTATGTTGATTTTTGGTATTATGATTTTGTTTTATTTCATTTTTTTTCATACATCAGAACGTTTTATCCGAGTAATTAAGCCACCGACGCGACGGTGAGTGGTTGGGATGGTGAACTGAATGATCGTTTGGTGGGGGTTTGGATAAGAGAAGGGAAGTGGAATAGGGGAACCTGGAAAAGATAGGTGGTTTACACGGGAAACAGAGGGATTGATAGTGCTTTATAGAGGCAATTGTAAGAAGGGTGGTATGCACCATGTTAAAAAGGAATTTAAGCTTGTGAAACACTTTTTATTTGATTTGATTTTTCGTGGAAGATTCTAATTGTCCAAGGCTATCCTGCAATCTCTGCCTTTTTCTCGAAATGTAATGTAGGGGAAATGGCTCTAATGTTGGCCTATGGATCTAAGATTGGGCCCATCTCTAAAAATCTGCTATTTATGAATTGTATCTAGATGAACGCGTCATTGAGACGGTACTAATGGATATTTTTGGTTGCTATTGAAAATTTAGTCGATTTCTGAATTTATGTATGGGCCCAAATTAGGGACACTTAGGCGGAAATTACATACGTACATTTCCCCTATTATTTTAAAAAAATCAAACATCTTCTTTTTTTCGTAGTGCTATCTCTAATAAACCAAAAACATAAATGAACGGTAGCCTGGATTGTAGAAATTAAGTTAAGCCACCCAGAGTTATTTATTGAGGGATTTATATGCCAACCAATGCTTTAACTTGTATAATGTGTGGCAAGCTTAATAATACTCCATGCCAACGATTCTCACCGTTAGCCCAGCGTGAGATCAAGCATGTTTTACAACTTAGCAACTTACTTGTAATCATGTACTTTTCGTTTCCCATTTAAATTAATGTGAATCGATTACGATTTCCTTCAATATTTTCGTGTCTTTATTCCGGGAATCAAAAAAGACTTTATCGTGACAAAACTGACATAGAGGAAATGGATGTAATGTCGGCCTAAATGTCCCTAATTTGGGCCCATCCATAAATTCAGCAATCGACTAAAGTTTCAATAGAGACCAAAAATCTCCATTAGTACCGTCCCAATGACGCGTTCATTTAGATACAATTGATAAATAGCAGATATTTAGCGATGGGCCCAATCTTAGATCCATAGGCCAACATTAAAGCCATTTCCTCTACGACGTACGAGCTAAATAATAATGAGTGATCAGTAATGGGAAGCAACAAAGATAACATTGTTTAAAAGTGTGTATGCAATAAACGTGATTCATGACATAGCTTGATCGAAACGGTGGAATGACATAGCAAAATGTTCCTCATTTCCCCGTGTGCTTCAAACAAACTTGCAATATCTTTTATTCTTTTTCCTTTCACTGTTACGATCAAGCTATATTGCAGAGAGAGTTTGTCGTGACAATCGTTGCAAGCGTTTTGTCACAGTGCATTCTTAGCTGTCGAGAGCAGCAGGTCATAGTCTGTATATTCGATAGCAACTATACTGAGCGAAATAAATATTAGGACAAGACTCAAAGGCTTCCATTGCATCCACCGTTTTTGGTGAATATTCTAGAAATTACTTAAAATACTACTCAACTGGTTCAATTAATTTGTGATGCAGACTCTAGACTAATTATTTAAAATAAATTAAAATTCTTCCACAAAATTAAAATTTCAACAAAAACGTAGTTTATAGACCTGTGCGCCGCCGCCACCGACACTTTTTCAAACGCCGCCGCCTCCGATGATTTCGAGTCGGCCCGCCACCATGATCATTTTTATCAAGCCGCCGTTATAATTTTTAATACGTCGTTGATTTAAAGGCTTAAGGTGATTCGCTGTGACATCCTTATTTCTGGAACCACTTCGAAACCTTAAGTGCACAAATATAAGCTTCTACGACAGGTGCAACATTCAAATTGTTACTCTACGTTTGCTGCACTGCAGCATACTTGAAGTAGTAATTTCAGATGAAATTGGGCACTGATTTCCAAGATTTGTGTAATTGAAAAATTGGAGTGGAAGTATATGTATAGCCTACGTACTGGCCATTTTTAGACTCTACAAGGAATCACCTTAAATACGCTTCTAAATTTTAAAAGAAGATTTTCTCGCAATCTGCCGCAAATTGGAAAATAGTACAAGCATGTTAAACTTTAATACGCATAAGGATTCAAACACAATATCTTTCATTGGTGGAAAAAGTGCCATAATGACAAGTATAAAACACGTTCCGGGAACCAGGGGTATTCCACAGCTGCCAAACTCAAATAATAGTTGACGTTTTGATTCAGAAACCTACTCTGAATAATGGGAAAATTAACAGGTTGCTTAGTTATTTATTCCGTTTTTATTCTTGTTTGAAACGCATGGTCTGTAACAGCCCTCTTCAGAGAACCCCCAGGTAAGTGGCCAGATTATTACATTAGCCAAAACAAGCCGCATCGAGTACCAAGATCCTCAGTATAGTAGATATATTCCAGATTCCTCCGATCAAATAAAAAACAATCGACGCATTTCGCGCCAAATCGTATTCGGAGCTGGCAGCACGCTCTCAGATTTCAATGAATTTTCTGGACCTTGACTAAATAAGCCACTTTGCATATACTTAGTTTTTCCAAAATTTATCTAGACTCACCTTTAAGAAGGGCCAAACTTTGTTTGCCGATTTTTTTTTCATAAAATATTATGGAAAAAATACAACTCCTACAAAAATGTGGCTGGCACACATAAGTTCCACAGTTTTGTGCCTATAACTGGTGACAAAATAGCGGCAAAAAGGTATTTTAATTCAGAAGATGAACCAAAAATATTTAACATGATTGGAAAAAGGGAAAAAAAATAACATGTATGAAAATAGGTTTATAACATTGAAAATATATAAATAAATGATATATGAAAAATCGTGTCTTTTTTTTTCTCACATATTATCCGATTTTTCCTCAGTAGTAGACAACAAAATAAGGAAATGATGTTTTTTAACAAGGTCTACATGTCCAAAATGTTTTATTGAACTCTGAGAACACGATTTGGCGAGAAATGTATCATGAGCCCTTTTCATATAGAATTCTCGATTCATTCAAGTGATTAGTTGCTGATTAGGCAAAATTGAATCTCACATTGAGCTTCATTGGGTTCTGAGATGATTTTGAGCTTCACTGGTTTAGTTATGCTTGAAAATGGTACGTTGAAAAAAATCAGTTCCGACATGAAAAAGTTTTTGTTAGAAAACTTTTTTTCCTTAAAAGTGCCCATCTCGCGATGTATGGACGGTTGGTAGTAAACATAATTACCTATCTTGAGGCAAAGGATCACCAAAACAAAAATGGGCAGTTTTTTAATCAACTTCAAATTTTAAAAACCGATTTTTTTTCAGTGTAGGTCTCAAATAGAATTTTTTCAGTTTTTTTTTTTCGAAAACTTGGTAAATTTTCTAAAATTAATCCATACAACACATTTTAGTAAGAGTTGTTAATATTTTTAAAAAAAATCGGCAGAAAAAGTTTGGCCCTTCTCGAGATTTTTTTTGGAAAAACTGAGTATGCAAAAGTGCTTATTTAGTCAAGGTATTCCCATCCAGAAAATTTCATAGAAATCTGAGAGGTGTTGCCAGCTTCGACTCGATTTGGCGCAAAATGCGTCAATCGGCACTTAAATCTTAGCACATCAATATGGCATGAGAGTCCGAAAAAACAATTCATGGTAGTTTTAGAGAGCCCACATTGACCACCTCTGGACACGTTTTAAATTCCCCCGGTAAATGGCCACAGTATCAAACCATCATGTGACATATTATATTACAAAGAAATTCATTTGTTGGTAATACGCCGATGCACGTCGCCGACGCCGCTGATCAAAGCCAACGCTGTTACGCCACCACGCCGCCGCCGCCGAAGCAAAAACAGCTTCTACGCCGCCGCCGCCGATGAAATGACCGGTGCACAGGTCTAGTAGTTTATTACATTAAATTAACAGTGATTAATAATGAGTTGCTCCTCCCTTTTTTTTAATGACCTCCATCAGTCGTCTCGACATTGAAGTATTGTACTATTTTAGAACATCATTGTCCAACTTGCTCCATTATTCGACAATAGCAGTTCGGAGTCGAAGAACAGTGTCAAACATACGCCCATGTTTGGAAACATTTCGGGAAAGAAGGCTCAAAACATTCTCAATTGGATTGAGATCTGGGCTACATACTGGCCATTCGAGAACAGGCATGTTAAAGACTGAAACGCGCAAAAATTGGTCGACAAAAAAATCGTTTCTTTCAGTCAAAATTCATATCACAAAAATCTTCTTATTTTTCTTTTGATATATTTAAAGGAAAAAATATTTGTGTATTCTTTTGGTTTACCAAATCCAAATTGCCGTGCCTTCCGCTTAACCCCTTCCATTAAATTTTGCACAGTGGTATCATCGACCTTATTCGCCGCCAAACGCCAGTTAGATTTAAACTGCTGCTCGTTTTCCATGGATTTATTAGTTTTTTGAGATTCCGTTTGACCAAGGCCCAATACCGTTTGATTGGGGGGAGTTCTGAGCTTTTGGGAGGGTTGTGGTCTTTGGGTACTACAACTATGTTGTTCGCATCGTACCACTCGATTGCCTTTTTCCCATAGTGGCAGCTTGCCAAGTCCGGCCAGAACAGCACAGGTCTATTATGTTGCTTTAGGAATGGTAGCAGCCACTTTTCCAGGCACTCCTGAACGTAGATCTCTTGATTGATAGTTCCCGTAGTAATGAAAATGCCGCTTTTTAGACCACACTTGCATATGGCCTGCCAGACGAGATATTTTTTCGGGAACTTCGATAGTTTGATGGTTTTGAAAATTTCAGCCACATTCCTTTTTCCTGATGCAGCATAAAACTCCTGTCCCGGAAGCTGCTTGAAATCCGCCTTCACATAAGTTTCGTCGTCCATGACGACACAGTCGAACTTTGTGAGTAAATAGATTCGTAAACAGCTTTCGGAACCGCTGCTTTGCCGACGTGTTTTTTTTTTGTGTAATCTCGGTTCGCCGACAACCCGGCTCGTTTCTTGACCCGCTGCACAGTAGTATGGGAGACATTGAGCTTGCCAGTGACGTCCTGGATGGAGAGGTTAGGATTCCACTTATATTTCCCCGCCATCTTCTTCGTCGTCGCTGCCACGCCTGGATTACGATTGCCACCGCTTCCAGGCTTCCTGGCGGTCGACAGACGCTCCCCGAACACTTTTAAAACGTTTGTTACGGTTGATTTGGCCATATCCAGCAGTTTTGTCAAATTGGCGTGTGAGAACGTCGGATTCTCTTGCTGCGCGAACAAAATTTTGACACGCTGCTCATCTTACTTGAGCGTTATTTTGAATATTGGAGAGCAAACGGTGAAAACTCATCATAGCAACCATTGTATATACACTTAACTTCTAAATGCAGCATTTCAGGTTTTATTTATGCATTTTCAACAGAATTTGAAGTTGACCAATTTTTGCGCGTTCCAGACTTTACTGTAAGCAAGAAACGATTTCGTGTTACGAGCAGAATGGCAAGCGGCATTGTCCTGCTGAAATATCATGTTATCATCTATAATATTTTTAGCGAATGGGATCAAAACTTCGTCCAAGAGCTGCACATACTTTTCAGAATTCATTCTGGTCGACACGAAACACACTGGTGTTTTCCAGTAAGACAAAAAACTGCCCAGATCATCAGAGTGCCCGTCTCCAAAATTTATTGACCCCCTTTGTGGTTTTTCGCGTCTTATATCATGCCAACAGTCAGTTAATGCATCCGGTTCAACTTAGTTGAATTTCTTTTCACCACATTTTTCCACTTTTTTCCCAGAACTGATATTGTTCAGCAAATTTTAATCTTGCTTTTTGTGTCGAGGCAATAAGCGAGGAACGGGCATATTTAAAACCATATTTGGTATTATTATCGCTGCTTGAAATTTTATGTACTCGACGTTTAGATACTGAAAGATTCAAATGCTTCCTGATATCACCCGGTGAAAGCCTTTCATTGATTGCCAATCGCTTAATTTCTCGTTTTGCGCGTTCTGATACCGATGCTGAACGCCCGTCTCTTGATGTTCGCATATTTCTCACCCAATTTTACGAAATTATGAACCACCGATTTGCTTCTTCTGCTTGCGATCCCACGGATTGTCAATCCATTTTCACGATGGGCCTGAATTTCTCCACGCTCAAACTCCTCAAACTCAAAGAGTGGTCGATTTCGGCATTTTCTGAAAATCTTATTATATACATATACTAAAATCAAAATTTTCGGTTAAAATATAGGTTAATTTAGCGGCGCTTGTAGTATAGTGGTAAAAGTGATTACCTCTCACCCCAGCAAGCCTGGGTTCAATCCCAGTTAGCGTCACCAGGATGTTTAGAGGCATAACATCTCTGATCACGCCTTCCTTCGAAAGGGAAGTAAAGCCGTTGGTCCCCGGTTCATGAGTTGATGCGTCGGTAGCATTGGCGCACAGCACGGAAAACAAAATTGACGGAAAATAAATCAAGGGAAAAAATAGGTTGATTTGATACGTTTGATATTATAACAATGTTTGTTTTGAAAACTTACGGAGCCAGCGAACGCAAAAACAATCCGCTTGTCCTTGTCGCTATTTATTTCTTTCTAAGCAAATGAAAACAGTCGATATCCTGCGTATAAAGACTTGTCAACACTGAAACTGTTTAGAAAATGTGAGATGACATTAAACACACAAAACTGTAAAACAGAAGTTTTGCGTAAATAAAACTATTTTTTAAGAATTGCAAATTTTCAGTTGTCCATATATTAATTTTGGTCAGTGAATTGTAGCGGTATTTGATCATTGTCTGCAGCTCGATCACTTTTGTCGTTGCCATTGGAAGCAAACAACTGGATAGGTACGTTGAAATAAAGCTGGCGATCAAATTCAGCTTCGCAAATGGAAGTTCGGAACCCACTATGGGAAAATTGCCAATTTCATGAAAGCGCAGGGTACGTCTCCTGTTCAGATAACAGCTACATACCGGATTGTAGAGGAGAAAACACTGTTCATATACTTTGAGTCAGGGCCTCCCTTAGCTCAGTCGGTAAAGGCGCAGCTACAAAGCAAGACCATGCTATAGGTGGCTTGGTCCGATACCCGGTCTGGTCTAGGAATTTTTTGGGTTGGAAATTTGCTCAACTTCTCTGGGCCTAAGAGTATGGTTGTACTTGCCACACAATTATACTAATGCAAAAATGGTACAGACATCGCAAACATACAATTAATAACTTGGTAAGTGCAACTAAAAAACTAAGTTGAGAGCACGCAATAAGCAATATGTTTGATATGTGAGGAAGAAGAAAAAGAAGATATTTTCAGTCAGAGGAATCGATGCTTCATGCTTTGTTGTATAACCGTAAGTGATTAATTTCCATTATGCTGATGGAAAGGCAATCGAGATACGCATATCGCCAGTAGGGGGCAACGTTCAACGTTTATGATCTTCGTTGGTACTGGGGAAATACAGTGATGTGAAGCGAAGAGACCAAAACGCTGCACATTGATCCATTGTTTTGTGTTGCTGATTTCAAGAGGTGTGATATTACTGTTATTACCCTACTAGCACACTTGTCACAAATCAATAGTAAAAACTTAGATACCGTAAAACGGGGTATCTTTGATAATGCGGGTAGCTTTGATAATATAATATAAAGAATAAATTTACTCGCTGTGCTTTTTCCAAATCAGAAACATTGGTTCCATATTGTAGCTTAGGGTATTTCCGTTGATATCGTATATAATTTTGATAAAGTATTTATTACATATTTTACAAAAATATTAAAAAACCATTTTCGTGTTTTTCGCTTTTTTGAAAAAGCACTCAAACTATCACTCATGGCATGTATTTCCGATAAAGCCATCACAAATTCAATGTTGTATCCTTATTGCTTATGAAGTTTTCTGATTATATACTCATTCAAAGTTTCATATTTAAAGAATTAAATTGTTTGAGTTTCACTCATTTTTTTTCTACATTCATCGAGAATTATCAAAGTAACCCCAAATCAAAATACTGAAGTTTGGTCACAAAACTAAAAAAAATAGTACAAGTGCTTTAATTTTCATTCAACATATTACTAACGAATTAACTCTTGGATCCTCAGTACTTGTTTTAAAAATATAAAATTTGAATAACATTCATTGCTGTAAAAAATGTTTAGAATATACTTTAAAAAAAACTATCAATGTTACCCCGTTTTACGGGGGTAATAATTTGATGTAACTTATTGTGATGTAAGTGTGCTACTCGGGTATGGAATCGAATGCCGCAAGTTTTGTAATGCCCAGACTTCCACAAGTGCCCCATTTTGCCCGTTTCTCCTCATTTTAGGTTGAATTTAGCATTTATTTGGCTTTCTATACGACTGCTGGTTATCTACAGCTATAATATGCAGTGGGTGATATGGTAGAAAGCCAAGGAAATCAATTACAACTAATCTCATACTGTGCAGACTAAAGAGATAGCCCATTTTTTTTCCGTTTGTCTAAAACTCTTTATTTAAGGGGGCAGGGCTGGTAGCGAGTCACTTTTTAGTGACTTGGTCACTTTTTTCAAGCCAGTCACTAAAAAGTCTCCTTTTTTAAGGCCAAGTCACTAAAGTCACTTTTTCTTGTAATCAGTCACTATTTTCCACTTTTTTTTAGCGTTAATTTATTTCAAGATTTATCATTCTTTGCTTTATGACGTTAAATCGTCTTTCTCTATCTACACAGTGTCTACTTATTTTTCAAAATAAATTACCTTAGTTTTCCAGGTTTTTTCCAGAAATTTAACTGATAAATTTCAGACTTGTAAAAAGAAAGCTATTTTAAAATGCGTTAATATATGCTTTCTTTTGGTAGATCAAAAACAACAGCAATTGCCCGAAACGTATTTAAGACATGGCAATCAGTTTAAAAGAAACAGCTTTACAATCAAATCCACTGAATTTTGAAGTTTATCACTTACTCAATTTCCCACTTTATTAAAGTTAAACAAAAACTTACCTAATTTGAGTAAGTTCAAGATCTAAAAATATGCAATGTGTTGAAGTTTCGTATTCCATGTACAAGTTCAAGTTATTGAAAATTTTCAAGGTTCCTGAATTAAGGAAAAAAAAAGTTCGTAATTAACGTTATGAATGATTGGAGATCTCCATTGCAGTCCCATTTACTTCACAACAATTGGAGAATTTCTGAGGAATTGAAGGAAATGCTGAAAATGTCAGTGAAGCTCCATAAACAAACTGCGGGAACATAGGGGACACGCTGAAAATTTGGGAATTTACTGGAAGCTTTGAGAACCTCAAAGCGGTTAGCATTCAAAAAATTTCAGGAACTTTTATGAAGAGAACTTCACAGGTGTCAAGTAAACTTGAGAAGTGTAGAAATCTTGAGGGGTATTTTGCAATTCTTTAAGAAGTTCTACGCATCTCAGAAAAGCTAGATCTAGAGATCTTTGGGGAATTTCAGATCTTAAAAGCAGCTCCTGTCACTTTAGTCCAGACTTTTGGAGAAGTTTAAAGATCTATAATCGTAAATGAGCTAAAAATAAAACGAGAACCTCTTTTGCGAGAATTTCAGGAAAATACAGACACCTTTAGTGAATTTATGAAAACTTGAGAAATATGTCAGCAACTTCACAGAAGTTCAGAGAATTTAAAGGTGTTTACGGGAGTTCCATTTATTTCCGAGCAGAACTGAGATCTTCAATAAAATTGAGAGCTTTGGGGAAGCTTCGAGAACATCAAGACAGATCAGAAAATCAAAGGGCAGTTCAAATAATGTCAAGGAACAAAATTGTCGAAACCTTAAAGAAGTTTCGAGAAACTCAGATAATTTCTGGAACGTGATAAAAATGATATGTACATCCGGAAAACGTTACAGTATTTTAAGGGTGTTATATCATGGAGATTTCAAGAACTTAAAAAAATGCGAAAATTTAGCTAAGTTGATAGCAGCGATATCTTAAAGAAATTCCAGAGAACTTCTAATAAATTTAGATACATTTCGATAGTTTCATGATATTTAGCGAAGTTCTGACTCTTTCAAGAACGATCAGATAGCTTCAGAAAAATCCCATTAATATAAGAAAATTTGCAGTGACTTACAAGCAGTTCCGTGGAATTATGGGGTGTTTCAAAAATTCAATATTGATCCGAAAACGTCTGAAGCGTCAGAAAATTATGAATATATAATAGAAAATTTTCCGGATTATTGAACAAATTTAAAGAACTTCAGGTAAGCATAGAAAAGTTCAGGGAAAATTAGTCAGCGTTTTTAAAGTTTAGCTTCTTAATAGAAATTTGAGAATTTCAGAAAAGAACAAAGAACCTCAGAGCAGTTCCGCTAACGTAATTAATTTTACATTAATTAATTTACATCACATTAATTTTAAAGAAGATTAGAGAACTTTCTTCTCCTGAATTTATTTTTTCCGAATTCCTTTGAAGATATCCTGGATGGAAAAAAACAAGAAAATCCAAAATCATTAACGGTCGGAATCCAATATGGCGGAACAAAATCCAATATGGCGGCCCCCGGACTAGGAATATGCATTTAAACCCATGCAATATGGGTATCTACGGAATGGGCTCGATGAGTGGAAGTGAAAAATTGACATCCGCCGCCATTTTGGAATCCAATATGGTGGACCAAAAATACAATATGGCGGCCCCCGGACAGGGAACATTCTTCTTAACCTATCCATATTGCATGGGTTTAGATGCACATTCCTTGTCCGGGGGCCACCATATTAGATTTTGGTCCGCCATATTGTATTCCAAAATGGTTGCGCATGACAATTTTCCACTTCCCCTAATCGAGCTCATTCCGTGGATACCCATATTGTATGGGTTTAAATGCATATTCCTAGCCCGGGGGCCGCCATATTGGATTTTGGTCCACCATATTGGATTCCAAAATGGCGGCGGATGTCAATTTTCCACTTCCCCTCATCGAGCCCATTCCGCAGACTCATATATGTGTTTAGATGAATATTCCCTGTCCAGGGGCCGCCATATTGGATTTTGTTCTGCCATCCTGGATTCCAAAATGGCGGCGAATGTCAATTTTTCACTTCCCCTCATCAAGCTCATTCCGTAGATACCTACATTGCAATGGTTTCGATGAATATTCCCTGTCCGGGGGCCGCCATATTGGATTTTGGTCCACAATATTGGATTCCAAAATGACGGCGGATGTCAACTTTCCACTTCCCCTCATCGAGCTCATTCCGTAGATAACCATATTGCATTGGTTTAAATGCATATTCCTAGTCCGGGGGCTGCTATATTGGATTTTCGTCTACCATATTGGATTCCAAAATGGCGGCGGATGTCAATTTTCCACTTCCACTTATCGAGCCTTAGAGATGAACCAGCCTAAGGCTGAAAGTCTCGTAAGTAAAGAAAAAAAAACACTTATCGAGCCCATTCCGCAGATACCCATATTGCATAGGTTTAGATGCATATTCCCTGTCAAGGGCCGCCATATTGAATTTTGGTCCACTATCTCGGATTTGTGGGAGCCATCTTGGGTTGAAATCCACCATTTAAATTTCATCCGATATGTTGATTTGAATTTCGGAATGCCCCAAACTCTAGAATTTCACATATCTTCTAATCCTATGATTTTCAAAGATTTTGATCTTGGTTGATATTGGTGCTGGTTGATTTTGAGATTTGAAAATGACGGCTGATATTGGTCAAAAATCACGTGTGATTTTCGTGGTGATGATGGCTTGTTATATTGGTGCCTGTGATTTTAGGTGATCTTGATCTTGAAAGATTGCTGATTTTGATTTTCTGATCTTGATTTTAGCCTACACTGCTGGAGATATTCTCAGATTTAATTGAAATCACCTTTTAAGCATTTAAGAGATGAACTAGCCTCAGGCTAAAAATCTCTAAAATAAAGATTTAAAAAAAAAAAAATTTAAGCATTTTCAAAAAAAAAAAAAAATATTCCAATGACTTATGCTTCGGGTTAGTTTTCTTCCACAAACTTTATGAAATCATCCTCATGCCCTTGTAATTTTCATCTGAAGTTCATAGGAGTTTTGCTCCTCAGAAATTTCTTAGAGTTTTAATTAAAATTTACTTTTAATTCAATTCAGGGTTTCATGAAATTCTACTCAAAACTATCAGGCTTCACATGAAATCTAAAATTTTCAGAACTACCTTGAAAGCAGATTGCATTTGATGTATTTCTGAAAGATTTTTTCCCAGAACTCCCTTGGAATGAGGTCCTTCAAAATTGCACGATCAAAGGCTCGCAATTGTGCATGGAATTTGACTCCAAATTCTTGGAAATTTTTTGAAGTATTATAGTTTTTTAGTCCAGAACTAGATTAAATTTAAAATTTCTAAAAAAAGACTGGACTCGGAAAAAATGAGGCACTCAAAAATGATCACCAAAAATGCATTTTAAATCGGATACTTCTCAAATTTTCAGGGATTAAATAACTATATATTAGCTATGTTTTGGCATAATTTATTTATTGAATTTCCGCCTCCAAACTGAATGCTCGTACATTTCTCTTAACACTGCTCATGAGATCTTGGGCGAGGCTTTGCCCATCTTCCCTACACAATTTCTCCCAGTTTTTCTTCAAAGCTTCATCGGTTTTGAATGTTTTTCCGCTTTTCTTCAACTCTCCTTCATTATCGCCAAAAACTTTTCGATCGGACGAAGTTCTGGTGTATTTGGCGGGTTCGCCTCCTTCGGGACCACATTAACGCCCTTCGCTTCGTTCCCATCCATTACAGGCTTGGCGTAATGGCACGAAGCGAGATCCGGCCAGAACAGCGTGGGACCGCGGTGAGAGCGGAGGAAGGGCAGCAAGCGCTTCTGCAAGCATTCCTCTCGATAAATCTGCCCGTTTATGGTGCCGGTTGTAACGAACAGCTTGCTGTACCGTCCGCACTCGCAGATTGCCTGCCACAACAAGTACTTCTTCGGGAATTTGTCCATCTTTCTCTTCCGGAACTTTTCCGGAACTGCCATGCGGGATGTACCGACAAAAAACTCGAGGCCGGGGATTTGTTTGGTGTCCGCCTTGATGTATGTCTCGTCGTCCATGACGAGACAGCCTGGCTTGACCAGCCACTCACGGTACAGCTTCCGCGCATGCAATTTGGCCACCGTGTTTTGCTTGTCAGTCCGGTTTGGCGCCTTCCTGACCTTAAAAACACGTATTCCAGCCCGCTTCATGGTCTGCTGGACGAATCACTTCGAAGAATTGAACTTTTTGGCCACGTCTCGGGTGGAAAGGTTCGGGTTATTCTTAAAGTACTGCCTTATCTTCCGCGCCTTCTTTGGGTATTCCGTTTTCGGTTTTCGGTCGCTTCCAGCGCGCCGCTCGATGGTCTTTGTCTCCTGGAACATCTACACAACGCGGGATACGGTGGAATAGTGGATTCCAAGCCTTTTGCCGATCCATCTGTGCGACTGACCAGGATTATCGATCACCGCGCCCAAGATTAGCTGGCGTAGCTCTTCTTGTTTCGAATGCATCTTGAAAACTACTTGACAGATCGCGATCAAATTTTGCACACATATACATAACACTCTAAACTAGTAATACCCAAAATTTCATTAATTTTTACCCACGCGATAAAAGGTTACACCCAAAACAAAGTGTCGCATTTTTCCGAGTCCAGTTCTTATGCTTGTTAGAAAACCAAAAAAAAAAAATATTTCAAGCCTTTTTTTTTTTATTTGTTTGCTACTGTATATTAATCCACTTTGCATATTTTAAAATTCATTCTTTTCTTTAAAATATCCGTAATAAGAAAATCAATAAATGCTCAACATAAAATTTCCGGAGGATTCCCAGTTTTCCAGGTTTTTGCAGTTAGTAGACACCCTGACTAATACCGTCGGTTTGCATAAACTTTCTATTGAATCTTTCGCGTTAAAGCTTCATATCGTACATAAGTGTTTAAGAGATACTTATTGAATAAGTCTAACACATCAAATATTTATTCGAAGTGCCATCATAACGACTACTTTTCTTCTCTAAGGTCACTTTTAAGTCACAATTTTTTCAACTTTAAGTCACTATTTAGTCACTTATTTCATCAACATTGTCACTAAAATCACTATTTTAGACAACAATGGTCGCAACCAGCCCTGAGGCAAAATGCAGGGGGAAAAATAAATTTTTGACTTTACCTTGTTCTATTTGCATGAAACTTTGCATAATTGTATGTTTTGGGCAATCAATGAAATTTTTGCTAATTGTAACACGAAAACGTCACTGCTGATTAAAATGACTTCTTAAACAATCTGAATTCATTCAAAACGATGGAATTTCCTAAGACATGCTGTTTAAATTAATCCAACAATTAGCGTAGGTTCATCGCTTTAAAGAGTTACTTGAGCGTCAAGTTACCCAGAGTTGATGAGCCTAGATCTGAACATAACTTTTGGTTAAGTTTCATAACCATCGAATGTGTGCGAAATTCATCTTGACCCGATTTCAGCAAGGATTGCTCAACAAGAAACATCGTAGTATTTTCAATGGTATAGACTTCCCCACTGAATACCGTCCTTATCCGATATATGCTTACCGCATCCTTCCTCCCGTCGAAGGGATCCGACACACTCATGGAAACGGGCGCTGGTGAAGGTATATACATTGGCATGAATAAAAGCATAATTAAAGGAAAAATCCAAATCTCGTCCACAAAACCACAAACAAAAAATTTACGGTCTTGCTTATGCTAGTCCTCTTCCACGACGCAAACGATGGTACTGAGTAGGTGGGTGGATGGGTGGACCAAACTCCTTCGCATTCCGTGTGCAGAGTAATAACAACAACAATAATGTATGCCACTTTGCATGCCACCAGAATTGGATATACTAATTCAAGGAAAACTTAAGATATGGCTAAATACCTGTGTACGCTGCACAAAGACTACTAGTTGGAAATAGTTCCGAAAATAACTGGATGTCGTATTTAGTTGCTCGGTTTCATGAAGGCAGTCCTGCTGTAAATGGGTTATTGTTTCAATATTTTCCCTTCCAGTAGATGTGTAATGTACGGAGTAATGTTGTTCTAATGAAGTATGTCATAAATATCCACCTCTCTTAGAAACGTGAGCGGTACTTTTGTCGGTCGTCGTCGTCGGTTGACGCATATGAATAAATCAATTTAATTACGCGACTCCCGGCTCTTTATGTGTGAGCGAGTGCAATCGATGAAACCCACAATGGCCCGTCTCGATTCGGATCGATAATCCAAGCCAGGGGAAAAACAAAGCGCAATAGAATCGCGTATGCAAAGCACACATCGTGTCTGGGACTAATCTACTTTCATGTGGCACCACCAACCGCAGCCAACTCAGCAGCGCGGTATCGTATTGATAAGAAACAGGAGCTCAATTCAAATGATATAAATTGTATGCTCCCTCTCCTCAGCCATATATTTTTCCTTCGAAATTTGCATACGATTACGATTTTTTTTTTGGTTCTGTTTTGTTCTTACATCGTATGTGAATGACAGGGGGAATGAATGGTTCTTGGTTCAGTGTGTTAAAACCAGGGTTGTACGATTGATTCTTCCTATGCTTTTATCGCTGTGTTATAACCAAATGACAGTTTGAAGATTCAACCCTGATTCCCACAAATCTACATCTAACTCACATTTTCGTCTTAATTTGCCCTCATACTTGCGTCACCCCATGGAATTCTTCCGGTGGCAAAAACAAAAAAAAAACCTCCCTCTCCCACATTTGTTACCCCAACCCTGGTCCTCAACCTTAACTCCTCTAAGCCCACGTGTCCTTCGTTTTCCATTACACACAACAGAACACACGCTCTCACATCCCGCGATATCACAAGTCTCTAACGCGCTAACGAGCCACGATAAGCGCACACAGCCAGCCGCGCGAAATCGACACTCCACCGCCGTCGTCGTCGTCGGCGTCGTCGTTGGCGTCGTGTGAGTATGAAGACATAAAAAACATACACGCAACGTTTCCTCATCAATTTTCGCGCGCGGAAAAGTTCAATCCGCGAGATCTGTGGAACTGCGGATCTGCGGTAGACAGAGGCAGAAATTATGGGTGGCAAAGTGGAAATTGAAGAACCGAGGAGACGTGTTCTCGTATAGGAAATATGCACACGTCTCCGCCGGAGGAGTTATTAACGAGTGTTTGGCTTTCTGAAATTTGTGGGAGATTTTTTTATTTTTAGTTTGTTCGATTCGACGCCTCTTTGCGACGACGGCTTTCATCGTCAATTTGGGAGCATGCATCTTATCAGGAATGTTGAGTGCGAAGCGATGGTAGACTCAACCGAAAAATGGAAGATTTTCGTGGATAAGTGCTACATATGTGTTAGAATTTTGCAATGTACTTGAAAAAGTGCTGCAAATTTGTTTTCATTAAATTAAGAATAGAGGCACTTCATTCTAAAATTGATCATTAACTCAAGTCAGGATTTATTTCAACAGAACAAGAGGACATGATTTTTGACCAAGCTTGAATGTTTTATAAAATATTACCCACATTATCATATGACCTTCCAAACTTCAATAAATTTTCATGGAGATGGGCAAAACAGAAGCAGGGATTCAGTGGAGATTCAAGATTCAAGGTAGCATATCAATTTTTGATTGAGGAGATTGGAAAAACTGATCCAGTAAATTCAGATGAGCAGCGCGTGCATCTTGAAGGAACCAACGAGAAACTATGTCGGTCTGTAGTTTGCACTATCAGATATCAGGCGGTCAAAAATAAAAAAAAATGACTTTCACTAATCCTTATTTCGTTATTTTTGGTCGATAGTAAACATTTCAGCTAAGAGAATCTGAAAGTTTCAAGCTTCTAGCTGTTTTAGTTTCTGAGATATCGGATGTCGAAGTCAAAAAAGAGTAAGAAAAGTACAAATATTGCCGCAAAAATACACTACCACTCAAATAAAATATTACCCACTACTTAAAATATAACTACCACATCATTATACATCATTGGAAAGGTAATTTATTAAGCTTTCCGAAAATAAAATACATTTGGAAATTTGATGGAGACAAAAAAAATTAAAAATAAAAATAGAAAAAAAAATAATTGAAAATTATTGAAAATTTAACTTTATTGATCACAAACTTTCGAGTCTCGCACATTCCCAGGCTAATTCTCAGCTCTGGATGAAGTTTTGAGTGTACTCTAACAAGTACTGAAGATTTGAAAATTTTCGGTTATTATGGGAGATTTCAAATTGTACAAGAGCCGGCTTGGAAACAAACTTTTTCAACAAATATTTTGCAACTTTGGGAGTTATATTCGGTTGGTATAGTCGAAATATATTGTTAAAGAACATTTTCTAATATTTCATGACCAACTTTTAAAAATGGCTTAGGCTTTTGTACAAAAATAAGTCATCATTATCCAGTGAGAAAATGGGACGGTGTCAACGGCTCCAAATCATTGGGATCGTCCGATATTGGTGTCAACGGCCTGGAATTCAGACAACCCTCAACCTGAACGAGTAACGTTGAGAAATCTTCTGGAGAGAGTGGCGTTTCTCCTACTACCTTCAGGAGATGGATCTTAGCAGACCGTACTGCGGCCTCCCATAGGCCCCCAAAGTGTGGGGCGCTTGGTGGGTTAAAATGCCACTGAATCCCTTCTTCTTGACAATGCTTCGATATTGTTTCTTGATGCTCCTTGTTCCTCATTGATTCGTACAACTCCCGCAGCTTGTTACGTGCCCCAACAAAATTAGTACCGTTGTCGGAGTACAAATCCTGGCATTTTCCTCTTCTGGATGTGAATCGTCGCAGCGCTTGAAGAAATCTGTCCGTGGAGAGGTCGGATAAGAGTTCTAGATGAACTGCCTTAGTGCAGAGACAGACAAACAAAGCGACGTACATCTTCACAACCGGACGTCGTGGTGCTGGTCGTACATAAAACGGTCCAAAATAATCCACACCGGTCTGCGAAAAGGGTCTCGACACAGTGACACGTGGTGACGGTAACTCTCCCATGAATTGCTCTATCGACGATGGTTTCACTCGGAAGCATTTGATGCATTGGTGAACAACGTTTCGTGCTACACTTCTTCCTCCCAACGGCCAAAAGCGTAAGCGTATGGTTGCCAGTAGTAATTGTGGCCCAGCGTGCAATAACTTCTCATGATAATGGCGCAATATCATCTTGGTGAGTTGATGACGGGCTGGCAAAACCATTGGGTGTTTGACATCCTCAGCTTCCTCTGAGTGACGTAGCCTTCCTCCAATTACGGATTAAACCACCGTAGCGGTGACTTCCTGGGAACCGATTCTCCCTTCGAAATTGCCTTCCATTCTTCCGCAAAGCATTCCTCTTGAACCTTCCGTACTAGGGTGATCTCTGCTATCCTCAGTTCGGTTGACGTGAGAAACTTCGGTGGTTTTCGTTGTTCGCGTGGAGTACGCAGTAACTTCAGATACCGCAACCAGTACGCCGTTCGTCTGATGAGTTCGGTATACGAGGAATATTGACCTAAATACCAGTTGTTGAATTCTGAGATTGCAGAGCTGATGTAAACAACCGCCGTACGTCGCCTTTCCTGTTCAGCTTCCGTCGTAATCGGGAATTCTGTTGATTTTGGCCACTGTTCTGGCTTCTGCTCCAGCCACCTGGGGCCTCGCCACCAAAAATCGCTCTGGATGATGTCCTCTGGCATGATACCTCTGGAAATCAAGTCAGAAGGATTATCAACTCCTCGAACGTGCCTCCACTGATCTGGATTGGTGAACGTGTGAATCCTTGCCACTCGGTTGGCGACATACGTAGTCCAGGTTGTAGGTGCAGCTTGGATCCAACGCAGCACGCAGGTGGAATCTATCCAAAAATACGCCTGCGTAGGTATTTTTAGGGATTCTCGAACCTTATCGAAGAGTTGCGCTGATAGCAGAGCGCCGCATAGCTCCAAGCGGGGAATTGTTTGACATTTTAAGGGGGCTACTCGCGATTTGGAAGAAAGTAGCCACACCTTAACCAACCCTGCTGTATTTACACTTTTCACGTAAACACAACAACCATAGGCTTTCTCAGAGGCGTCTGAGAAGCAGTGGATTTCGATAGAAACCGCATCAGGTGTTATGACACTCTTCGAGCTGCGAGCGGCGGACAAATAGAACTGCGAATGATTTGATCAAATCTAATGCTCCATAATGGGTCCTTTATGATGTGAAGATCAGTACCTTAAAAATAATAACTTGAAGGGCAAGACAAGGTATCCTCAACAAGTTTAATTAAAAGGATATACTAATGTCCACAACAAGTACAGAAAAATATCTGCCTGAGCGTCCATTCACCGAAGAAGGAGGAAGAAGCCGCACCGCTACTGATCGGATTCAGTTGTTCTTCGTGAGTCGCTGTGGGCCATAAAGCTCATCAGCATCATCTGTATTGAACACCCTTATAGCTCAGCATTACTCAACCATCACGACAAAACGGTCCTTTTCAGGACCACCATAAATTTGTTAAAGAGTATTTTCTGGAAATTTATCAAGGTCATCAATCGGATGTCTGTTCTCATAAGTTTAAACCTAATATATCATGAATTTTAAGGCAACATTGGGAGCTGAATTTCTAAAACCAAAGCCGGTTGTGGCATGAAAGTGGTCTGAGAGGATAGATTTTGATGCTTAATATGCCAATCGATAGGAAATTTTCCTATGAATCTGTTCAAATTAAAACTTCAGCAATGTTCAAAAGGTCGCTATTGAAAGTTGCACGAACGTGCAACTGTTGCCATGATAATTACAATTATCACCGATTGTCTGCAAAAAGTGCTTTCCCTAACACAGATTTCAAAATCGAATTCCATTCGATCTCACCGAACAATGTTTATTCAATGGACTTAATTTGCAAATAATCAAAGCTAATTAGCAGAACGATTTTTTACCTTAACTAAACAAACGATGAGCTCAGAAATATTGGTAGACCAACGTATACAACTAAATCAGAAGTTCAGAACATAACTTCATGATTGAACGTAAAATTAAAAATACTGGCTTTAGCAGAAAAAAATGGGCAATTACCTCCTTTTCCTTCCTCAAATCAGGCCCTGTTGGACAACGCTGAAAAATCTACACTTATTTTTTTGCCGAATCTCAGCAATTTTTTTGCCGACCAGCAAAAGTGAGGTTTGGTTGCTGAGTCTCGGAAAATGGTTTGACCATTCGGGTGTGCGAATCTCGGCAAAACAAACTAAGTGTGTACATCATAAGATTGGCAATAGGCTCTTTTGATGCACCATCAATGAATAGTGCGCTAGGCGATTTTGAAAGTCATCCAAGCCGTCTGTTTACATCATAATGACGATTTAAAAAAAACTCAAAATAGTACATCTTTGATTGCACATATACTGCCCATAATCGCAAGTCATTTCCATCTGTAAAAAAAACTGGAAATGAGAAAACGGCGTTCAAAGATTTTACAAGTTTTTTGATTTGACACTTATTTTGGAGGGATAAATTTAAAAATAAACGTACAATTTGATAGAATGCATCTATGTTTACCCAAAAATATTGAAAAAACATCGTGAAATTTTTATTGCATGGCCAAAATCGGAGTAGGACTGACTTGCGATTACATTAAACGTCAATGAGAAAAATAACCGCAAGTCAGTCACTATTCCATGACGATGCTGCATTAGTTTAGCACAGAATTGAACAGTAGAAAGATACCATGGTTCCTTAGAAAGCTGTTAGAAAAATCCAGAAGAATTCGCTCCGTTGGTTTCAGAGCAATGGCCGGAACATATTCCGGTGAGTATGGGTCTTCATCAGACCAGAGCTTTTCATGAAACGTGCCAAACCCACCATGCGATAAATCAATTCACATGAGAATTCAAAAATAAGACCAATAAGAGTCATGATGAGTGACCAGCATCATGTAGACCACACCCGGACATGTTCCAGGTGACCCCGGGGAAGTGGTAAATCCTATTTAAATCAAAATCCTTCAAGCGATACATCAAATCAATACATGAGAATTCAAAGCCATATCCATTGGAGGTCAAACTGAGTATCGTAAGAACTATATTGGCCACATCCGGACATGTTCCAGATACCCTAGGGGAAGTGGACAAAATCTCATGATGCGATGTGTTGTCTAACATTTCTAACATATTTTTTTCTAATGGGACTGACTTGCGGTTGCTTTTCGCTGTGAGACAATTTGACTTGATATTGTTTTTCATTTTTCTTGAACAAACCACCTTTTTTCACATAGAAAGGTAAACTGAATAATGATGCTAACTCAAAATTGATAAAAATGCAATAGGCAATGCACCACCAACGTAGAGTCCATCACGCGAGTTTGAGAGGAAATGTCAACCAAACCGTTTGTTGATATCAGAACAAGATTTTTCACAACGCAAATCAAAGCATTTTTGATTGAACATCTTGTCAATTTCCATCGGTAATTGTCTTATTTTAAGATTTTCCACAGATCTGAACTGTTTCGCACCAAAACTTTTCACACACAAGAAATCCGGCAGACCATAACCGCTTAATCACAATTCTAATTTTCCATTTTCTCGACAAAAGTATTCCTGAACACTAACAGGATCCTTGCAAAAACGATACAGAATCAAGTTTTGAAGCATCTCAGATGAATAATTTTAACAGGAAAAGTGAAAAGTGTTCTATGTCTCACGGCAAACATGTCTGCTCACAACACTATTTTTGACGTTCTTCTATTCACCACCAGAGGTTGAATCGATCGCTTAGTTTCTATTAAAAAGGCGTATTGCAAATTTCCATCGGGAGTGGACTTATTTAACGATTTTCAACAGATCTGAACTGATTTACAGATCAAATAACCTCACATTACAAATCCGGATGATCATGACCGCTGGGACAGTTTTATAAAACTTAATTTTTCTCATCAAAATTATGTGGAGGCACCAGCCGAGGCACTGCTAAATCGATACAGAAAACAAAATATTCCACGTGGATAACAATTTTACGATGGATAAGCACCTGTGATGGACAAATTAATCAAGAAAAGGGAAAATCAGCAAAAATGTCTGCCCTCATAAAACTTTTGAGGGTTCCCCTATTCACCACCAGAGGCTGAAATGATCGCTTAGTTTCTACTGGGTTCACCTTTTGGCATCGTCTCTTCTAGCAAAGATTGAGTACCCGCACCAACGCGTTGCTAAAGCTATTTTAGCAACCTTCACCATAAAGCAGCAACCGCACCGGGGGTTGTTATTCAAGTGCGGGAAATAACACTCTGCCTCTCGGTGAACATCGGGAGAATAGAAGAACTATGAGAGTGATGATGGTTTCAAAATTTTACACGGTGAGGTATACGAGTGCAATCTTAAAATGCTATTATTTTGCAAATTGAGCATTTTATTTAAATCTGGTTAATGTTACGTTAGTAGAAAACTTAAGGACTACTCAAAATGCATATAATATAGAAAAAATAATTTCTTTCCAGATTTTTATGTGTAGACATAGATTTCAGCTTTTCTACCACTGTAGCAGAAACCAGATTTAAATAAAATGCTCCATTTGCAAAATAAAAGCATTTTAAGATTGCACTCGTATACCTCCCCGTGGAAAATTTTGAAACCATCATCACTTTCATAGTTCTTCTATTCTCCACAAGTGCCAACTTTGATTTGCCAAAAGCAACCGACCCAGGGGCTGCTATCTGTGAAATGTCAGTTTTGTTATCGAATTTGGATCTAGGACAAAAATGTGGACCCAAGGGACAGCAAAGCGTTCCTCCAAAAGATCCGGAACATCCGGAAGATCCTAGATTTTTGCAATCACTTATTTTGTTGCGTCATTAATGAATTTGGATCTGGGACCCGCATGTGCACTCTGCTAGCCACGAACCAGCCTTTCGGGAGGTTCGAACCATGCGTAAAAGTCATCAATTCGTAAAAAAATATTCAAGAGCCCCACGATTTTTTTGAAGTTACTTATTCTGAAGCTATATGTATGAATTAGGATCTAGGACTAGCATATGCAATCAGGTAGCGGAGTCGTTCTCTGAAAGAGCTTGAACATCAACAAAGCCGATCTAATTGACAAAGATTACTCTAATTCACTTTAAACTACATAAGGATGTTAGAAGCTTTTAAAATTTGATTTTAAAATAAAAATACGCACAGTAGCAAAATTACCGGATGAAAATCCTGATGGAAATTGCCCGAAAGATCGCTGAGCTTCCCTTAATACTTTCTTTGAGTGTGTAAGTATCTTTTTAAAACTGCCCGCAATTTTACTAAAGTTAATTGAATTACCTTGAAGTTCCTTGACCTTCCTTGAGGTTCCCACAGTTTTCCTTAAGTTTTGAAAACTTCATTAAAGCTCATGGCACGTCGTCAAAAATCACTCATTCTCCCTGAACTTCTTCTGACTGCCTTTCCTGCAGTTCACTAATTGTTCTATTGTTCCATGAATTTAAATCATATTCATATAATTACCTGACGACCCGCATTGTTTCAAAAGTATCGCAAAATTCGTGAAAATCTTGGAATATCCTGTTGTAGATTGAATTGGTGTGGAATAATCTTCTTTTCCTTTATTTAACGTCGGTCTCTGTTCCGCAAACTAGTGCCATTCACCGACGGACATCGGTTGCCATCCATTGACGGCAACCGAATGTGCAGGAAGGCAGCTTCCACACCTGCGTAGGATATCGCACCCATTCAACACACATGGGCCAGGACCAACGGCTTTACTTCCCTTCCGAAGGAAGACGTAACCAGAGATTTTTATGCCTCAGAAAAATCCCACCAACCTTGGCTGGGGATTGAACCCAGACCCATTGGGTGTTAGAAAGCAGTCACGCTTACCACTACTCCACCGGCGCAGGCGGTGTGGAATAATAATGATTTAAAAAATGAAAATTAAGTGTAATGAAACGTTTAATTTGAGTAAACCTAAATTAGCGTGAATGTGAATAAAATCTAACTTTGTGAGGGCAAATCCCGAGACAGCTAGCAGTGCTGTGTAAAAGAGGGAACGTTCTTTGGATATAAATATGGGCTACCTAGGCTCGCAAAAACGATTCTTGTAGACAACGGATCAGTAGCAGCAGCAGCAAGAACAGCAGCAGAAAAAGAGTAGCAGATTCATGTAGCCGTGACCGAGCTCTAGACAGAGTATGAAAACCTCGGTCCGGTCACGACGTATCCCATAAGTCCTTTGGACTCCTTGAAATATCCTACAATTTTCCTTAAGTAAATAAAACTAGTATGAACATCTGTGATCATCTGCAAAATTCCGAGAGCTTGCCAAAATAAAATAAAACTACCAAAAAAATCCATGCACTTCTCTGAAGGTCTCTAGACGTCCTGGAAAATTTCTGAACAGTTTAAAAGAACTCGCGATTTTCATGAACATAATCTGATCGTCGTTGAAGTTCCTGCAATTTTTTGCATTTCTTTACACTGCAATAAAAACCATGGAACTCCCATTTTCCGGATGCTCATGTAACATCTCTTATGTTTTTGAAATTTAAATAAAGGTCTTGGTACTGTGATGAAGTTTCAGATATTTCATGAGTTTCCCGGGACTTCTTAAACATTGCTTCAATTTCCATTAAACGATTTGTTTTTTTTTACGTTCCCGACGTTTCGACCGTTTGGTTTGCCCTTGAGAAAGGCCGAAACCAAACGGTCGAAACGTCGGGAAAGTAAAAACCAATCGTTTCCACTAAAAGACTGAGAAATCCACCCCATAAAGTAATTCCAATCAACCAGTCGAAACCAACATTAGCACTTTCCGAAATATTTCTGAACTTCCTTAAAATTTTCGGATCTTCTTTAAAAAATCTAGAAGTTTTTATGAAATTGACCTGTATTTAACGGAACTTACTCTTACAAATCTTCGAACTTCCCTAAATTATCTTGAATTTCTCGAAATTATAAAGTTCTTGCCTTGTATATCTCTGAAATTCCCTAAAACTCTCTAGTATAACTTCTTGGAAATGTCCATTTTCCTCATGTTATCTCTACATCTCTGAAATTCTTTTGACTTCCCTAAGGCTCTGGATATCCCTGAATTTTTTAGACTTTCGTCAAAACTTCTGTAGTTTCCTGAAGATATTGGAACCACTTTTTAAATTGCTGAAGCTTGCCTGAAGTTCACAACAATTTCCTGAAGTTTTCTGAACTTCCCTTGTGTTCCCGCAGTTTGCTTATAAATCTTCCCGGAAATGCTTAACTTCTTCTTCTTCTTTTTTTCGCTTTTCATGCTTATTGCCTATCGCATATTAGCTTATTGCGTGCTTTCAACATAGTGTCCTAGATGCACTTCCACAGTTATTAATTGAGAGCTTTCGACGCCTGCTACCATTTCTGCATTAGTATAATTGTGTGGCAAGTGCAATCATACTTCTATGCCCAGGGAAGTCGAAAAATTTTCCAACCCGAAAAATTCCTAGACCGGACCGGGAATCGAACCCAGCCACCTCCACATGGTCTTGTTTTGTAGCTGCACCTTTACCGACTGAGCTAAGGGAGACCCCAATGAAATTCTTAGCATTACTTTTCATTCCTCAGACTCTGCTGAAGATCTCTAAGATTTCCTGACGCTTACGGAACTTCCATAATGTTCTCGCTATTCTCCTGATGATGTTCCTGGAATTGTTATTGTCCAGAAATTAATGGAAGTGAAATATTTAAAGTTGGAACATCTGTGTAGCTTTCTTAATTGTTTTAAGTTCATTCCCTGAAGATTTTTGCACTATCCGTAAATTTTCGGAACTTATTGAGAGTTCCCTCAACTGTTCTGAAATAAATAGAACTGCCATAAAGTTTTCGAAACTATCCTGAAGATCTAGGAACGTCTCTGAAGTTCTCGCAGTTTTCCTGATATTCATGGAACTGCCCTAACATTTTCAGAACTTACCCGAAGTTCACGTAAGCTACCCATAGATCTCTAGGCATAACTGAAGTTTTGGTTACTACAGTAAATGTATTGTAATTTTTCTGAACTTAATGGAACTGCCCTGAAGCTTTTGATCTTCGCTGAAGGTAGTTTTCCTTAAATCTGTCAAAACTTACTCTTAAAGATTTTTCAACTTCCCCACATTTCTAGTAATCAGAACTTCATAAAGGTTCCAAAAAAATTTTCTGATGTTAATAGATCTACCGTATTAAATTCGACCAATCGAGCTTGATACATTCACAAGCTAAAATATCCGGAGAACTTTGAGATTTTGGCGTAATTGCTTTTGGAGACAAACATGTCAATCGCTGAATTCAACAAACTACAATCTCGTTAACAAACTAATACCAAATGATAGAGACTTCCTCTACCTGTTTGTGTTGTTAGTCTTTAAGATTGAGCTTTAATTCGCGAGAAAACGTCAAATGAAGTGTTTGTTTACAAAAGCAATTACGCCCTAATCGCGAAGTTCTCCGGATATGTAATCTAGTAATCCAGATGTGGCATTTTCGGGAGAATCAAAGGAAAATATGAAGTCAGTCATGTTTCACGCACAGTTTGACGTTTGCTAAAGGGTGTCTCACATCAAATTGCATCACGGAAAAAACGCTGTAGAAAATTAGTCATTGGGTATTTTCTCTTGAAAATTTTGGTAGAAGTAGTTTGGAGTGTATTTTTTACATTGTATTTCTATCGCTGTCAGTTTTTCGAAAGTTGAAAAAAATGGCGTCACCCGAAAAGCAACGTCGCAAATTGATTTTGCGCAAGCACCTGGAAAATCTTCAACTCTCTCATCAGGACATCGGAAAACAACTCGGAATCGTGCAGTCAACGGTGAGTCGTGTGATTAAACGCTACTACGAAACTCTGAGCATCGAACGGAAGGAGAAATGCGGTCAGAATGGATGTTCTATTTGTGATCAGGATCACAAACGTGAAGCGTTTAAGCGGAATCCCAATGCTTCGGTCAGGTTCGGTGGCCAAAAAGGTGAATCTGTTCAAGCCTTTCGTTCAGAAAGCCAAGGACCGGGAGGGACTGCATACGTACAAAGTGCAGAAGGCTTCAAATCGTGACGAACGGCAAAATACGGTGGGCAAGTCACGGGCCCGAAAACTGTACACCCAGATGCTGACGAAGCCTCATTGTCTCATCATGGAAGATGAGACTTACGTCAAAGCGGACTTCCGGCAGTTTCCGGGCTACTGTTCTTCACCGTCCAGCACAAGTTTGATGTTCCGGAGGAAGTAAGGAAGCAGAAGCTTTCAAAGTTTGACAAGAAATACATGATTAGGCAAGCAATCTGCTCATGTGGCGAACGGAGTGCGCCGTTCGGGACTACCGGGACTGTAAGCGGGGATATCTACCTCAAGGAGTTTCTAAGGAAGCGTCTGCTTCCTTTGTTGAAGCAACACGAGGGTCCTACGATCTTCTGGCTGGATCTAGCTTTGTGCCAAGGAGGTCAAATCTAAAAAAGACATGAAGAAAAAGTGGGTTTTCATAATTTATCATCCCGAAGCACATTTGTGCCTATAATTCTTCGAAAACACTACCCATGATAGCGATTTTTCAGGAAAAAGTCTTGCTCTAAAAGATCTTCCATACAAAAGCCAAAATAATAAGTTTTATGTTGCCCAGGCGTCGAAAATCTTAGTTTGAATTTTTGCTCCACCTTACTCTAGAATACGCCAATTTGGAAAATTAGGTAGAGTCGAAATGGCCGAAATCCAGCACAAACTTGGGTCATTGACCCTATCGAGCATACTCATAGATAGCAAGCTTATTCAAATATCAACCCCCTTGCCACTTCAGCGCACCAGCGCCTACAAGTCTGGATTTTTATATATAACTTAAGCTAAAGCCACGTTTCGAAAATAATTCAAACATAGAATTACAGTTAAGAAAATTTTATTTATTGGGAAAGTAATTTTAAATCAAAGATCTTCTTAATTTTAAATGTTTTAATGCTAAACAAAGTTCAGTTCATCACAAATTTCAGTAGTAGTTGTAATATTTTGGCACGCACATTTATTTCGTTTTTGGAATAAGCTGCTTTCTAGAATGTAAAAGCCAAGCGTTAAAGAGCTGATTTTGATTAACATATCAAAACTACTCACAAAACATACACCTACTAGTAGGGTACATGCACCAGTTATGGCAATACGTTCCTGTTATGGTGTGTTTCAATTATGGCCTATGGGAACTTCATAGGCCATAATGTGAACAAACCATAATAGAAACGTATGGTCATAACTGGTAAACCTTCCCTACCTAAGGTGTTTCTATAATTTGTGAGACTCCTTTTTTTTCCAAAAAATAATAAACCGCCGGTCAGACGCCATTCGTGTTCACACTCACATCTTTGCTTGTTCTATGCAAATGTAATGAGCTTGCATACGCCTTCCATTCAACCGGCAACACCCGGCGGGCGCAGGTGGGTGGAGTTGACCAAAACAAAAATGAATGTGAACTACCTTTTTCAGGTCACGATGACGACATGTGTAGGACGCCGCCGGTCCCGTCCAAAAAGGTCAAGTCACACGGGTGGCCATACGATGACGTCTTGACGAGAGAGGATATCGATTTTCCACCTTAAATAAGGTGATTCCGTCTGACTGCTGCGCTCTGATTCAAAGGCAGATGCTCGCACAATTCTGGGACGTGAATATTGTTTTCACATTGCCGTGCAGCAGTTTGCAGCACGCAAAGACAAATAACTGTAACGTGAAGTGTTTTAATTTTCCACCTTGGTCTTGTGCTTCACGATTCCCCCTCGTCGTTCCAGACCCGACTGGTGACAGGTGAGTTTCTGATTTCATTTCACGGTTCGATGGGTCGGCGGCCGCCGTCTGCTGAATCCGTATCGAGCAAGTGGATCCCGTGGGTTTCCGATATGGTTCCGAACAAGTCACACGGCCGGCGGGCGGAGGCTAATGGGGCTATATGGTCTTGCACTTTGAAAATTACCGCTGGCTCATCCACGCCCGGCAGCGGCATAGAAGAAAGCGCAGAACTAAGCAAAACTAAGGCATTCCAGCAAGATTGTGTCTTTGTCATGCCACGGTTGATTAGGTTATTTGTTCAGTCGGATCATACGTCGTAGGCTTGCGGGGTTTTGTTGAGCGTTAGCTGGGAACTTTGCTGTGACTCGTATGGTGGGGCGGGGGAAATTAGAGGAAGATTGCACTGCACTCTTTGTGTGCCCGTTGATCCGGTTCCAGATGAAGGCGTTGAACCTGCGCAACACAAGTGCTACAACAATGTTAATTCGTTTATGTGTATCAAAACCCATGCATAATTTTCGTGCCTGCCACAAGCCGTCCAAACCCATATTGATTCTATTTATGGAGGAATTTACTGCTAATGGCTTGTTACATATACTGACGGGTCTAATAGCTTTGGCACATACATCCTTCGTGGAACAACAACTATTATTGATCACCAAACCGATGCGATGGATGGTTCACCGTTCATAAACGTAGGTCCCCACACAAGCAGCCCGGGCTAACGATTCGATACCGATCCTTTTCCGAAAAAGAAACAAGGCATTAACCACCTCGTCGTATAGGGCTTGAATTGTGGGTGGGAGAGGGGGTGGACGGGTTAGTAAAAACAAATTTTATTAGTAGAGTATACACTCTCGAATCTAACATTTTTTCCTTCTCTGTGTTTCAGGTCGCGAGCTCAGGAAATGACTCCAATCGCCGTTCACTGGTTGGGGGTAAGTAGAATTAGTGTTGTTTCGATCCGGGCCGCTCCACGGCAGCCGTACCAATCAAACCACCAAAAAATAAACGGGAAGTAGAGTTTGGGGGGTTGATTCTGTTTCTTGTTTTCGAGTCAGGAAAAAAAAACGGAACTCGAGACAACATTATGGTAATCGAACCGACGACTGATAGCTATGGTCGATTGAACAACGGAGGAGCACAAACACAAGCCCACACCACACGGTGACGAGCGATAATAATCCTAAATATTGCTCGAAACAACGACATGATGGGCGCGCGCGGGAAACATATCGGTAAACATATCGCGGATGACAGTGAAATGAAGCGAAAATGCAATAGAATCGGCAATGATGATGAACGCGACCTGGGTGTAGCAGCTCCCAGGACGATGTTTTTCGTTAATGATATTTAGAAGGTTTTTATTTTATTGGACTCGAATGAGGAAGGTATGCATCTCGTCAATAAAACTTTAAATTAATTTTTAAACTTTTATACAAGTGTAAAAGAAAATCAAAAATACAGATATTGTTGGACAGAACATTAATTACAAAAAAATACAGACTACGAATTGAATTAACCTAAAACGTGACACATTTGGTTCATATCAACCTTAATGTAATGAATCATTCTACTGAAATATAATCACAGAATTTTATTTATTGGGCTATGAGGCTTCTAAAAAAAAAGAACATCATAACCGACTAAAATGTTGTCGTAATTAAAACCGTCGTCTAAAATTCCCGACAGCCAGTGCTAACAATATCGAACGGTTCGACTATACCAAACTGCTATTTCCAGACGACTCAGCAATTTGTTGTGTTTGGAAATCGTCCTCGTTCTTCCGTATCCAACAGTTTCCGTTTTGTTAATTAGAATTCAAAACATATTCGAGTGAAGCATTTGAAGGTATAGATTCTAGACAACTGGCTAAAACGATTTAAATTTATGATATCATGAATAAAATAATTAAATCAACAATGAATACATACAATCGAAGAGCCTAACTTCAAACTTTTGACACGTTGTTTCGAAACAATCATTGTATTTCTTTAAGCGTATAAATAAGTACCATCTACTATGTTCACGTGTCAAAAATTTTAGTACAGTTGATCCAATTGCATTCTGTAAAATGCCCTCAACACATCACGAATTGAAGTTGAGACTGCAAAAAAAATCTGCACGGTTGGTACCGTAACACGGGGGAAAGTTGATCACTTTTTACCGAAAAATCTGAATAGTTTTCCAACAATATGTTCGGCATACAAACAAATACCACTTAAACCTGTACTAGAAAATGCCTCTCAAATGTACGAACTTAGCTCGGAAATTGCATGTTTGTTATTTTGTTGACGTAGGATTACGTCTGTCGGCAACATATTGGGGGTGCAATTAAAAAAAAAAACAAAATCGACCGCGTTACGAAAAGAGGTCAGGTTTTGACCACATATAACTCTGTCAATACCAGATTGATTTTAATTCTAAACGAGCCAAACGATTGTAAATTCATCTACCAATCTGCTAAAAGGAACACTTCATTATTTTTATATAGGTTATTATTGAAAATTGCACAAATGTCCAACTGTTGCAATGATGATCAAAATTATCACCGATTGCCTGCCAAAAGCGCTTTATTATTTGGAAAAAGCACATTGGACATTTGTCAAGGTGATCAATCGGATGTCAGTTCCCGGAAGCAGCTAGCTACCAAGGCTCAACCTGGTCTATAAAAGGTATGGAATTGTAGGCCTGAATGTATTGGTGCAATTTGTTTTGATGTAGGATTACGTCTTTCGGGTACATATTGGGGGTACAATTTAAAAAAAAAACCAAAATCGACCGCGTTACAAAAAGTGGTCAGGTTTTGACCACTTATAACTCCGTCAATAGTGGATGGATTTTAATTCTAAACAAGCCAATCGATTGGAAATTTTCCTACAAAGCTGGTAAAATGAATGTTTTATCAATAGGTCAAGATTGAAAATTACACAAATGTCCAACTGTTTCAATGGTGATCAAAATTGAAACCGATTGCCTGCAAAAAGTGGTTTACCTAACAAAGTCGCCAAATATTGATACCGAGCACGTAATCCTACGTCAAATCTACGGCCGAGCCTAGGATACAACCTCTTACTGTTTCTGTCTTCATTCGTAGAACGAATAAAATCCTAGAAAAACCAATGGCGTTTCTATGCGTTAGGAAGGAATTGAAACTAGTAGAATGAATGTGCAATCAAGAAGCAGTGCTAGATTTCATACAATATCTCAACAATTTGTGACTCTTTATCAAATCCAACGGTACCTATAGAAAAGTAAAAATAATGAATGTCACATAGAGTAGAATCGCTCCATTTTCATTCATTCATAGAGTGGAATTACATTCCACCAGAGGCGTCGTGTGCCTCATTTGTTTACCTGCGCACCAAGCTTTGTTCGTTATAGTATACCACTTTATATTAGTTTTTGTTTTATTTTTCAATGCTCCATGAATTCAAGGACATATTCTCCATTACTATATTACCCAAGTAACATTTTTGGTTTTATGAGGGTTCTGTAGACTACGAATAAGGTTTGTAAAATGCTATAAAACCTTTTTAAAGCTTGCAATGTTACTTGGGTTATCACTACCTCACGTAACATTTGAAGGGCCTATCATCTTGTATAAACAAAACTTGTAGGAGGAATTGCAAAACTTAACTAATTCCAGCTGAACATTGAATTAGGTTCTAAGTAATATTGATCGATTCTCTTCGTCGATTTTCTATTTAATTAATAACATGAGCACATAACCATTTCTTGTTGTGTTCGGTGTGCTGAAAATACCTGGGAATGTCTTGACATGGCCGTGGAGATACAAAGAGAAAGTCGACGGAGATAATCTGTCAATGTTACTTAGGACCTAATGCAATGTTCAGCTTGAATTCTCGTTATCGCAAGGCTAACTCTTTCTACTGAAGTGTAATAAAGAATATCTGTCAAACAGTTCCGAAAACATTTTTTGATACAAAAACAGTGTCAAAATCTAGAGAAAATTCATAGTCCCCTGGGTAGCAAACTTGAATTAATCAACTCTTTATTCATCAGAACAACATAAGTTTTGACAGGCGCACCGGACCTCCCTTAGCTTAGTCGGTAAAGGCACAGCTACAAAGCAAGACCATGCTGGAGGTGGCTGGGTTCGATTTCCGGTCCGGTCTAGGAATTTTTCGGGTTGGAAAATTTCTCGACTTCCCTGGGCATAGAGTATTATTGTACTTGCCACACAGTTATACTAATGCAAAAATGGTACAGGCATCGAAAGCTCTCAATTAATAACTGTGGAAGTGCATCTAGAACACTAAGTTGAGAGCACGCAATAAGTTAATTATGCCATACGCAATAAGCTTGAAATGCGAGGAAGAAGAAGAAGACCGGCACAACTATCGGTAATTGAGGGATTCACAACTGACAAGAGAGTGAGAGCGGCTTTTGCGCTCTCTTTCTTTATTACTCCCTTTATCTGCAATCAGATATCCAAGTGCACAGCGAGAAATGCACACTTTGGCCACCCATACATCACAAATGTTCTTCTAATTTAAACTCACACATTCAAACCGGTCTGCAAGTATGATAACGTCCAAAGCGTACCAGACTGCTGTTTCCGTGTTGCTCCCGTTTGACGCGTGACTGCTGAAGACTTCAATTACAACCAGTCAGTGGTGCAAACCGCCATGTATTGTGGAAAATTTGTGGTACGTTTCAAGAGGTGATAGAAGGTCTGCTTGGCTTACATCAGGCATTTGGCCATTCACAAACTTGCCACCCACCACCCAAAAGATCTCGCTTTTAGGTGCACTATTTAACGAGTTTTGTTAAGGTAGTGATATCGACATGCTAAGAAATCAATGCATTAGGGATTAGGCAGACCATCCGAACTGAATTGAATCCTTTTTGAAGTAAACCAAGGTCGATGATTTAATTGAGCTACAATATAAAATAGTGTATTCATGGTCACTTGTGGTCTGGAGTAAAGAAGTACAGCTATAATGTGACCATTAAAATCTATAAAAATCTAAACGCATTTTTTTAAATTATTTACACCTGTGTCGTGCACAGGCTGCACATGTGGACGCGACGCCACTGCATTCCACTCAACAAAAGGATGTTTGATGATTTGTTAGATGCATTTTATGATTTCGTTGCGATTTGTTCATTAAGTTTATTTTGATGACTTTTGTTTACTCTTGAATCTTAACTTTGAACTGAGAGCCTTGTAAGCTCATATAACTAGTTGCAGAATGAGATTTGATAATTGTCTAAATGATTCGAATCTATGAGCAGAAGCGAGCTAGTGTTTGCTCAGTTGAACGATTGCATGTTTCAAGTGGTATTATTGGTATTTTGATAGATTATTGGATTGGTGTATTTGTTGATAAGAGTATAGGAAGGGAATAATGTGGTAGATGCGGTTGGTTTGAATCACTAATTATTATAATAATGTTTCCATTATAAGGACAACAGCATGAATTTCAAAGCTTGTAAAATAATTTGATCTACTCGATCTGCTCTAAACTTGAGTAAGATCAAGTTAGCCTGTAGTATGATGTAAATAAACGCGCCTTCACACACACAGGCTTGCTTGAACGAGCTAGACTCTGGCTTGGGTTGTAGCCAGCCCGGACGATCCGACTTAAAACGCGTGGTGCCACTCACCAAGGAAGACAACACGCCCAATGTATATTTGCCCGGTTGAGACTCTCCTTAGGGCGAGTCCATAAAATTTCCTACAAAGGATTTACGGATCAGGCAAGCCTGCTTTCAACTAACCGTCCAAACGGGAAAACCCTATTATCATAGAGGTAACTCTAAGACCACTGGGTCCCGAAGAAAATCATTATTATTTTTGGCTCACTCAGTACCAGAACAACGGTCCCAAGCAGTCCTAAGCTATTTCACTCACCCCTGCATGTTCTGCATGAATCCACACACCCCTGATGTTATCTGTCAAACTTTCATAGCGAATCAAAACAAACATAGTGTAGTAATAGAATTTCAACTAGAATAGGGTACGTTAATCGTTTGCTTGGGACCAATAGGCTACTAAAGTGGTGAGCCAATTTAAAATCGTTAGTTTCGTATTGATTGTTGCTATTATCTCCGTAAAATCACAAACAATATAATCACTCAGAGAGTCGATGAGAGCTCCCCCATACCATTAGACCTCTACGAAAGAGAATGTATCCTCATCGGCAGTCTCGTCACTTGCCACTAGACGTCGCCCCGATCTGGAAGTGGCCTGCTCTCACCAACATTCAAACTCTTAACAAGAGGACGGGACCCGACAACTACAACGGAAAACGCGAAGTGATGTCGGATGCATTCAATCAATTAAAGCTAAGAAGATGGTTCGTTTGATAAAACATTTATTTCTACAAACTATTCAGACGGTATATTGACGTAATAAGGGGTACTTCAACATTACTTAACCTACGTAGATTTAATTACATGTTATCTTTATCGATTTCTATAAACTTGTGTGTGTTCGTTCCTCTCTCCTATGTGTGTGCGATTTCTCTCTCCCTAACTAAAGTGCTCATAGGCTCTTATCTGTTCATTTGTGTGACGTCACCTTATCGGCAACTCAGCTCTAAACGAGTCTGCGCTCCTGGTCACAAATGAAGTGGCGTCGGAAATCTTACGCGCGCATAGTTTAAAAGCGGGAATGCCCATGAGTTCCGGAAAAGCGTGTCACAGAAACTCAGCGCTATTCACTCCTAAGTCTTAGACTGGCAAAAAAGTCACTCCGTGGCGCCCTCGCCGGGCGCCACACTCAAAAAAAAAAGAAGGCTTGATTCACTAGATGATCGTTGGCTTACGTGATCACAGTCGAGAACCTATCGACGGGTTCAACGCACTCGTTAGTGATCGTCGATGGTGATCCGTCGAATGGAGCTCGAGCAATGGTGTTTCACGTGCCGGTAGGTTGACGAACCGACGGGTGGACCGTGTCCACGTGGAGATCCCCTCAGTCTCCTCGGGCAGATTTATTTAACGGATCCGTTCACTTCCAGCCAGTTGACGATTGCCGAGGAAATTCCGTCCGTAGGGGAGAAGTTGCTGCGCTTGGGTACGGTGAATTATTCTGTGAACGATTTAAAGATGGCTTCACCAGAATAGTGAGCACAAGCACGGACACGGACATGGACTGCACATATTGAGCACATCTAATCACCTGCAGGAGAGTTGAAGCAATACAACGTTTTTGCTGCAGTAAAAAGGCTGAAAGAGCCGTTAAACCCTTCAATCAATCCCTATAACACACCTGTCGCAAGCTCTCAAACTTTTGCAATTTTATAGTATGTCTCCTGACCGCACACAAATTCTTCACGCACACTCTAGCTTCTACTAGCTAGGGAAACGAACAAAAAATATTTAATTAATTTAAACACTTGAAATCACTTTTAATTACATAGGGAAGAGCGCTACTTCGTCGTAATCGCCCATTTCCGTTCTATCGAGCAGAAATCATCAATAATATTAATGATTTCACAATGCACAAAACAATAATACGTTTGTTCCGATGCGTTAGTTCATTAGCTACAACATAAATCCTATTAGAGCGCATTGTATGCATGTTTACGCTCATTGTTCTCAAAACAAAAGAAGCGCTCCTAGCGCATCCCCTTTTTCTCCGTTTATCCGTAGGACGAAGAAAATCTAATGGCGTTTCAATGCGTTTGGACGGAATTGAAACGCGTAGGACGAATTTAGAAGCAAGAAGCAGTGTTAGATTTTAAATAATATCTCAAAATTGTTTGACTCTTTATCAAATCCAAAGGTACGTATGGAAAGGTGGATAAATTTAGAAGTTATCTTTGATGAAAATATTCCATGTTTTGTTCAAACCCTTTCCAAAAAGCGCGGTAAAGTGCGGAATGTCCTTAGTAGGACGGAAATTAGATCAAAAACCCTACTTTAATTTGAAAAACAACAACCACGAACAAACGCGCACACTTAAAGTTCGTTGAGAAGTCACGGACGAAATGATCGAGACCGTTAGCCCTCAGATTAAAAAAGTGAAGCTCGGACGAACCGGAAGTCCATCATTTCCCGAAACCCATGACATGAAAATAACTTGACTCGTCTAATCGTGCGGCTGTCCCTTTCCTACGTTATCCATAAATTTAATGGACCCCTTTTAGGAAAGATTTCAGTGTTTGATTGTGTCTTCCTACTGCCTACACTAAGTAATTTAATTCAAACCATTTATAACTATTAAGTTATATACAAAATTCCTGATAGTTACAGAGTATATAATCATTCTACTAAATCGTTCATCAATCAATTTAGACCAAAATCTTATTTTCATTCACTCGGTAGATCTAATCCTAAATCATTCTTCGAGATCTTTAAACTTCCTCGAAAGTCTAGAATTTTCCAACATTTTCACATACATTATAATTGATGTCTCTGAGCCGGGGGTCCCATCCAAATTTGGGGCTCTAGCTTTAGCCCATCATCGCCCTACCGTTAATACGGCACTTGCCTTGGATTTTCTGAGGCATAAAATCTCCCTAGCAGCACACTTGTCACTGAACAGTTGTCGTTTTTTTTTTCCTTTGTTGGGTACATTTTTCCACTGCGACCAGTTATTTGATCTATTGTGGCGGGCCCCGGTTTAATGTATGCCACATAAGGGTCTTGTATCACTATTTGTTTGAGTGATTTCCACTAGCTGACTATAGGCATTGTCCCAGTAAGGTATTATAGAACGAATGAACTTTATTGCCTTACTGGGATAAGTCATCCATACTTCTGAGGGCTGTATTAAGCCCTTATCGAAAAATGTTTTCCTTTTATGAAAAAGTGCTGCACAGTTACATAGTAAATGTTCCGAGTTTTCACTCTCTAGGTTGCAGAATCGACACTTGTCATCTTCCAATTTTCCTAGCTGTTTTAAATAATTTTTACTTGAACAGTGGCCCGTAACTAGGCCACTAAAAGTACATAGATCTTTTTTGGAGAGACTATTTAAGAAGTCTTTGAGTTGCTCCTTTATTAGGTGATATAAATCTTTTGGACTGTCGAGCTATTTTAGTGTTTTTCCAAATATTATCTATCATCGATTTTTCCCAGTTTTTTAGTTCCATTTTGAGGGTACATTCTGAGGCCCCACAAAATGGTTCTGGACCTAGGAATGGTTTTGATGATCCCAATCTTGCTAATAAATCTGCCTTTTCATTACCTTCAACTCCACAGTGCCCAGTAGAGTGATGCAAAATTTGAAATTTTTGCTCCACAATACTTAAGTGTTTCCGAATCGGATCCTGACTAACCTCTCAAAATTTGAACCCATTTGGTGAGAAACTGAGATGGCACAAACCATTTGAAGTTTGTATGGGAATTACTATGGTAAAACCAAGATTTTTGTTCATGTCTATCTAATAATTCACAATATCAGTCTGCTTCAAAAACATTCAACTGTACTTGTAGGAAATTTTTCCAGCTACAACTTTGCTCCAGACCACTTTTTGATTAAATGCAAGGATCGAAAGTTATCAATGGTTCAATGCGCTGATGTCTTATGATCATGCTCAATCAACTGCTCAGCAGGCAACATTGGTGTTTCTGGGGCGTTGAATAGTACACAAAAATCATGGCTACTATGTCACACTGCAAAATACAGTGTTGCCTACAGAGCAGCTGCTTGATCATGACATAAGTTTACCAATCTCTTAAATAATTAATAACTTTTTTCTGTCTCGTTTTACATAGAAACAATGTTCAGCAAAGTTGTAGCTGAGAAAATTTTCTATAAGAATGGCTATCGAACTGTTTCACAGCTCAATTTGGAAAAAGGCTAGAAGGCAATGAACAAAAAGTTGAGATTTCCCATAGTAATTTACACGTAAACTTCAAATGGCTTGTGCGAAGTCTGTTTCTAACCAAATGAGTTGTAACTTTGGGAGGCTAATCAGGACCCGATTTGAAGCCATCTAAGCACTGTGGAGCGAAAAAGTAAAATTTTGCATCAGTCTAGTGCCCAGGTACCCAAAATAAGTTAACTGTACTATTTTTAGCCACCTGCTGTAGTAATTGAATGCATTCTCAAACCAGTTTAGAACAACATGTAACTGACCTCAATGCTTTTAGGGCAGCTTGACTGTCAGAGAAAATATATATATTTGTATGTTTGTAATTACGACGTAAACAAACCGTAGCACATTCAATAATTGCCTGTATTTCTGCTTGAAATACGGTTGGCCACTTACCCATAGATATTGATATGTTGACACCAGGACCCGTTACCCCAGCGCCAACTCTGTTGTTTAATTTGGAGCCATCAGTGTAGAAAATTATTGATCCTGGTTGAATACTAGGTCCCCCTGATTCCCATTCAGTGCGACTAGGTTCAGTCACGTTGAATAGTCTTTCAAAGTTATACTGTCTATTCATCCAGTTTTCATGAGTTAATAAAGAATTAATTTTAAATTCCTTCAAAATACTGAGATGACCCCTAAGGTCCCCATCAAAAACTAGAAGGGTCTGTACCTAGGGGCACGAACGGAAGCTTGACGTAGGACCGCTAGTGGACGGAACAAATGTGAACATTTAGTTCTTTTAATTGATCAATCATCAATTATCGTAACTCTTTCCGTTTTTTATTTGTAAGCGTATCAAATATGTAGTATTTATTTCAAAGAGAAAATTGATGAATAGAATCCAAGGAACTGTCAACTTGAGTATTTTCGATTCATCTACCCGTCTTTAAAAGGTGTATTTGAATGTTATTTTTTTAAGTTTTGTGCATTTTCTTATTAAAGTGTATTCAATTCACCCCTCACAGGATTTCCTTCCGAATTATATGAATGGGGCGGGGCGGAAAGTATTGTTTGTGCAGAATATGTAAAAAAGGAGGGACTTCGAGAGATTGAACTCGAGCTAATTTTCTCACAAATTTGATTTTATTGGCTTTCTGGGGACTGAATATACACCCAAAGCGAATTATTCCCACTTCTCTCAAATTCTATATGGATTTTTAACACTTCATACACACAGAGATTATTTTACTGGGGTCAGTAATTTTTTAATGGGTTTTCAAACAGCTGAAAAAGTCAGTAAACTGAAAATAACGGTCACACGTAATGCAACGAACAATTTTAACATATTTTATTTTTATCATCAAATAAATGTAATAAGAACACAGTCTGTATAAATTTAAAGAAAAAATCACTTTTATACAATTTTTTACAATTTTTTTAAGTTTACTGACTTTTTCAGCTGTTCAAAAACCCAGTAAAAAATTACCGAACAGGGAGGCCGTGATTTTGTGTGTACCAGCGTGTTCTGGATAATGGTCCGACGATGATTAATCTCACCAATACATTTGGGCCTATAATCAACAATCAATACGAAACTAACGATTTTAAATTGGCTCACCACTTTAGTAGCCTATTGGTCCCAAGCAAACGATTAACGTACCCTATTCTAGTTGAAATTCTATTACTACACTATGTTTGTTTTGATTCGCTATGAAAGTTTGACAGATAACATCAGGGGTGTGTGGATTCATGCAGAACATGCAGGGGTGAGTGAAATAGCTTGGGACTGCTTGGGACCGTTGTTCTGGTACTGAGTGAGCCAAAAATAATAATGATTTTCTTCGGGACCCAGTGGTCTTAGAGTTACCTCTATGCTATAATTCCACACCTTCTATAAAGACCAGGTTGAGCCTTGATAGCTAGCTGCTTGCGGAAACTGATGACCTTGAGAAATGTCCAAAAAATACTCCTAACAAGTTTATGGTGGTCCTGAAAAGGATCGTTTTGTAGTGATGGTTGAGTAATGCTGAGCTGAGCACGACGAGCTACTGATTCAGCCTTTTGTTGTTGTTGTTGTTGAAAGCACTCCTGCTGCTGCTGCTGCTGCTACTACTGCTGCTGCTGGACTGGACACAACCACTTACGGTGATTGAATGAGCCCCGTTCAGTGGAACCGCATCGAATTCGATTTTTAAGTCTGTGTTAGGGAATGCGCTGTTTTCAGACATTCGGTGATAATTTTGATCACCATTGCAACAGTTGGACATTTGGTATTTTTCAATAGTGACCTATTGAAAATTAACTAAGTGTTTATTTTAGCAGATTGGTGGATAAATTTCCAATCGTTTGGGCTTGTTTAGAATTAAAATCTATCTGCTATTGGTCGAAAGCTGACCTCTTTTCGTAATGTGCATTTTGGTTTTTTGAAATTGCGTGGATTCTATAGATCCTGTGGAGATCTATCTAGTCCTGATGTATGTGTTGGTAAAGGGAAAAATGTAAACTTTGCGGGAGACGATGTCTTAACACTCGAAAGCAATTTTGTGAAATATGAAGTAAAACAAATCCTAGCTAGTTCTGCATGTTTGATTTTATTTATTTGTGAAGTCGCCGGGAAATACCAGCTGGCGAATTGTTTTTTTTTTTTTAATAACTCCTTACTTGAAAACAGGCAAAAACTCACAAACAGGCTGCTTTTTCATGGTATACACTGTGATAATTCAATAAACAATAAATTATCTCAACATTTAGTGGCAAACCATTCATAAATTTTGGTAACATACAAAAAATTCTATAATCCACATTAAATTTCACATGTTATCGCCGATTGCAACAATCTTTTCGACGTCACTACAAGGGTGATTGATTAAACGAAAGAAACGAATCGTGCGGAATGAAAGCCGAGGAAAAACTAATTGCATCAATATATTCAGGCCTACAATTCCACACCTTCTATAGACAGGTTGAGTCTTGATAGCTAGCTGCTTGCGGGAACTGATGACCTTGACCAATGTCCAAATAATACTCTTTAACAAATTTTTAGTGGCCCTGAAAAGGACCGTTTTGTAGTGATGGTTGAGTAATTCTGATCTGGGTGTTCAACACGGATGAGGCTGTCGAGCTGTATGTCGTTTGGAGCGAGGGTGACATGCTTGGCATAGATGACCGACCCGCAGCGACTCACGAAGAGCTACTGATTCCGATCCATAGAATAGCGGTGCAGCTTCTTCCTCCTTTGATGGTTGCTTATGTGGGCTCTGCAGTTCGCTGCTACTGCTGCTACTAATTTCGACGACCGAACACCACCACACAGTGGTGTGGTCGTTGGGAGCGTGTGGTTCTGAGTATGGCGATGAGTGTGCAATAGAGATGAACTAGCCTAAGGCTAAAAATCTCTTTAATAAAGAATAAAAAAAAAAAGATGAGTGTGCAAAATATTACGCAATTCCATCCTCTCTATTCGCACGCGCCCGAGGATCGGAGGCGAATGCCACTTCAACTTGTTTCGTCTACTTACTACTCTCTGACGACTGTGCTGGGGAAGCAGCATATGCATGTAGGTAATTGGTGGATTTGTTAGTTAATTCGACGCTTTTGGACAATGCTGGACATTTACCAGTTTTTCTATAGTTTCTTGTTGAAAATCAACATTCGAAAAACATTGTTATCGATGCGTAGCCATATTTCTGATCGATTGGTGATAAAATTATTGAAATTGGACCAGGGGCAGCTGAGTTATTTACGTTCAAAATCTTTCTTAATTTGTTACATGTTCCATTTTTGGTTTTCACAAAGTGTACCCACATATAGAAATCAAAGACGTAGTCCTACGTCAAAAACTGTTTTGTTCTTTTTAACCTTAGTGCGTTTCTTTCGGCTTCTAACTGCACAAATATATGTAAGGGAAGCAGATTTAGCATTGTATCTAGCGCTTTAGAGGGCGTGCTACGAATTGCTCCTGTGATTGAAATTGTAGCAAGTCTTTGCAACTTTTCGAGTTTTTTTTTGAGCATATTTAACTTTTGTTTTTGGCCACCAAACTAATGATGCATATGTTATTCTGGGTCTTATTATAGCCTTATAGATCCAATCGATCATTTTAGGTTTCAGTCCCCATTTATTACCAAATGTTTTTTTGCTTATCCATAGGGCATTTGTAGCCTTGCTTATTATTTTATTCAAATGTAAGTTCCGATTGAGTTTGCTATCAAGAATTACTCCCAGATACTTAACCTTTTGAGAAAGGACTAATTTAGTATCCTCCAAGTGCAAATCTGGTATTTTTATTTTCCTTTTATGTGTAAATGGTATAATAGTATTCTTATGAGGGTTTATGGACAACCTCTCATCTTTACACCACGCCATCGTTAAATTAAGAGCATATTGTAACCTATCTCTGATAACGTGTTCATATTTCCCACGAATAATGATTACTATGTCATCGGCAAAACCAATTATTTCAAATCCTTGCGCTTCAAGATGTAATAGTAGTTCGTCGGCTACCAGTGACCACAGCAAAGGTGAAAGAACCCCTCCTTGTGGGCAACCCTTCACGGTCCTTACCGTGACCGTTGAACTACCATGACTGCATGTTATTTCTCGTTTTTGCAACATTTCAAAAATCCAATCTATGATAGTTTTATCAAAATTTCGTTTTATCATAACGTTCCTCATTGAATAATGAGATGCATTGTCAAATGCTCCTTCAATATCTAGAAACGCAGCTAACATAATCTCTTTGGCTTCAAAGGTTTTTTCAATTTTTGTCACTAGTGTATGAAGTGATGTTATTGTTGATTTTCCGTGTTGGTATGCAAATTGCTGTTTATTTAATGGGATCGAATCTAAATACTTTGACTTAACATAATCATAAATCAATTTCTCTATTAATTTCAACATGCATGACGAAAGGCTAATAGGTCTAAAGGATTTTGGACTCTTTTTATCCTTTATGTTAGCTTTAGGAATAAAAACCAGTAAAAATACGCCTTGCTAGATCTTGCGTGTCCTGCCTGGCCATTTTTTGCCCAGTTATTTTTGCAATATCATGAGGATCCTCGAAAACTTCTGTGCTGGTCTTCTCTGATCCAGTCAGTGTATCTAAGGAAGTCGTATTTTCATTCAAGACCGGTAGAGATCCTGGAAAGTGTACTTGCATCATCAAATTCAAAGTTTCTGATACATTAGAAGTAAAACTCCCGTTATCCTTTTTAAGAGTACCTAGACCATTAGAATGATCGTTTGACAAGACTTTTTGCAATCTAGCAACCACTGGAGTACTTTCAATATTTTTCACAAGTGTGCCTCCAGTTTTTGCGTTTTGATTTTCTAATCTCTTCATTATACAAAGTAAGAGCTGTCCTATATGTATCCCACTGTAAAGTACGCTTTGCTTGATTAAACAGTTGTCGTTACTTGTATGTAACTTATTTCAGTCACAATCAAGTTGCAGTACCTTATTATGATGGACGTGTGCTGCTTGGGCTCTGATCACGGGAAGTAAAGCCGTTGGTCCACAGGCCATGAGAGTTGGGTCGATAGGTAGGGTCCAGGTGTGGTAGTTGCCTTCCTGGCGTCGATAGTATTGGTACTCAGTACGGAAAACAAGAACGACGGAAAAAAAATCAAGGAAAAAAATATTCGTTGCCAAGTACATGGAGACTATAATTATCTCTCTTATTTGGGATTTTTACTTTTAATTTTACTTGTAACTTAACTGTCAATCAATAAAATAGTTCATTCACATACCCTTCACTTTCAAACGTAATACCAAGAGAGTAAACTACCTTGTCCCTTACACAGTTATCTCTCTCTCTCTCTCTCTCTCTCTCGAGCTCACCCTCTCAACATACCCTGTATTTTGATGAAACTCAATTTGTGATTTCCCTTCCACAGACTTTATAATCGAGTACCTGGCAGTGAAAAAGTTTTCGGCACAAATATTTTTTGGTAAAAAAAAAGTATACTAAAAAAGAATGGACTTCGTATGCTAATTAAAATGCTATAAAGACGTACCAGACATATCTTGTAGTGTCAGGTACTCTATGTTGTAGTCTGTGAATGGGATTTATAGGACTTTTGAGTGCACTGTTCTCTGTTGACTACTAGCGGAAAGCAGTTTATGTATAATTTCCGACGGATGTCGCCACAAACATCAATAGTGCCCAATAATAATACTACTTCACATCTCACATGATGTGACTGGGAGCATCCCGCTCTAAACTTTTATCAATATCTATAGATATAGATATCACATTTTAATAAGCGATGGAGGTTTTCAATAACCAATGATAACATTTGTTACAACTCTTATAGCAATGTTCCTCCAAAGATCTCCAAATAAAGTGTTGTGCATATTGTAGCCAAAAGTTAGTGTTTTCCCATGACATTTGATTGACAAATTACCTCAGTTCAAGATATACTTATTGGAAAAGTGCCTAAATTTTAATAATAATATTAATTAACTTTTAAAAAATGCATCATAGCGATACACAATATTCAACAAAAATGTGAACTTTGATACATTTGTAAACTTTGTACAACATTTTGAAGCCATAAAATGATTGTATTAAGGTGAAAGTGGATCGGTTTAGAATGACTCACTTCATCGATTTTTTACAAAATAATGCAGTGCTCAATCGAAAAAAAAACTCTTCCGTGCAAAATTTAAGAACTGAAATTGCTATCTCTAGCAATTTTTACAAGATTGATTTATTGTTTAAATTTTCTGTAAACCATTTTCTTAGTTCAATTTTAGGACCGCAATCATAGTGGTCGCTAACTTTGCTCACGAATTACACAAGTATTTCGTATGAAAGGTTATATTTCACTCCCGTAGATCGTTTCAAAATATTGTTAGAAACGTTTCCTCCGAAGACAACATACCTTTAAATGCATTATTTCAATGCAAACCATTTTTTAGTAACACAATTCTAAGCATTAGATTTCGTTTTCCTAAGCAATCAACTGGCTTTAACATGTATCCCGTCCTCCAGGTTGAAGAACAATGTGATTTCTTCCTTTCCTTTATTTAACGTCGGTCTCTGTTCCGCAACCTAGTGCCAATCACCGACGGACATAGATTGTCATCCATTGACGGCAATCGAATGTGCAGGAAGGCAGCTTCCACACCTGTGTAGGATATCGCACCCATTCAACACACATGGGCCGGGACCAACGGCTTTACTTCCCTTCCGAAGGAAGACGTGACCAGAGATTTTTATGCCTCAGAAAAATCCCACCGACCTCGGCTGGGATTGAACCCAGACCCATTGGGGTGTTAGAAAGCAGTCACGCTTACCACTACACCACCGGTGCCGGCTCTACATTAATGTGATTTGGAACCCTCGCACAAAACAGAGAAGTGGAAAAAAGCCGAACGACGGGGCGATCCATGAATGAATTAGCAAGGAAAACTATCAGCACCGTCAGCAGGATCAAGCTCGCGGGTGACGTTTTCCATTCGCTATAATTTATGCATATTGTAAGATATTTATCTAAATATTGGTATTTCTATTCGAAATATTTTGCGAAAATTATCGTTAGTTGAAAACGGATGCTATTCGGAGATATCACAAGAACTCCATTATGAAAGTGCTTGAAAATAAATAGTAAAAATATTTCTAAATTGAGAGTATTTCTTAGTCGTGTTGGAAACGCGTGTAGTTGTGAAATAATAAAAACGATTCAAGTGTGTGTATGTGTAAACTAATTTAAGGATTCTCTGTGAATGCTTTAGCATATTTGATGGAGGTTTTCTGATATACCTGGATATTTTTAAAGATAAATGGAACTATTTTAGAAATCACCCACCTGTGCCATTGCTAAATGAAATATTTTTCAAATCAAAAGGTTCCTCAATTTTCACATGTTGTTTCACAAGTATTCCAGGATATTCTGCGAAAATTTAAGCCTATTTGATGAAGATATTCTGTTGTATCTTGGTATTTTTAAAGATAATTATATAAATTGAACTATATCTTTAAATATTGTAGAAATCATCAACCTTTGCCATTGATCAATAACATATTTTTTAAACCAATTTATCAAGTTGTATCACAAGTATTTGAGTATATTTTGAAAAATTTCTGCCTTTTTGATGAAGGTACACTCTCGATCATAAGTTTAAGGACACACCCAAAAAAACATGACAAATTTGTTATGTTCATTTCTCTGTCATGTTACGTCCAATTTTCGTTCTCTTTAGATCATTTGAAAGGTATTGAATGGAACTTTCCTCGTTGGCAAATTTTTCAATATAATTTTCAAATTTTGTGTACTAAAAGTTTACCCAAAGTTACAATATTTTTCAAAATTTACTCTGAAGAATCGTGACTGATTTTCTCAGAATTGGGTTGGCCAAATTTTGAAAAAAAAAGTAGTAGTAGAACATTTATGCTATACCATTCAAACCATTCAAATAACCTCTGGAGATCGAAAATTGAACGTAAAATGAGAGATCATTGAACAAAATATATTTGCATGGTTTTTTGGGGGTGTCCTTAAACTTATGATCGGTAGTGTATACTGATATATCTTGGTATTTTTTAAAGATAATAAGATAATTCAACGAACTTCGGCATAACTTCCCTGGAATTCGGCAGAACTTCCCTGAACTTCGGCAGAACTTCTCTGAACTTCGGCAGGACTTCGCTGAACTTCAGCAGGAGTTTTCTGAACTTTAAGAGGCCTTCCCTGAACTACGGCAGGACTTCCCTGAGGTTCGGCAGGCCTTCCCTGAACTTTGGCAGAACTTCTCTGAGCTTCAGCAGCCAACTACTTTGGTAGAACTTCCCTGAACTTCGGCAGGACTTCCCTGAACTTCAGCAGGACTTCCCTGAACTTCTGTAGAACTTCTCTGAACTTCGGCAGGAGTTCTCTGAACATTGGTACGACTTCCCTATAGTTCAGAAAAACTTGCCTGAACATCGGCAGAACTTCCCTGAATTTCAACAGACCTTCTCTGAATTTCCACAGAACTTCCCTGAACTTCAGCAAGACTTCTCTGAACTTCGGCAGGGCCTCCCTGAACTTCATCAGGACTTCGCTGAAGTTCGACAGGCCTTTTCTGAACTACGTCAAGACTTCCCTGACCATTAGTAGGACTACCCTGAACTTGGAATCTTGGAATTGAAGTTGTAATTTCAGTAATAGAATTATTATAATTATACATGTTCAAAATTTCAATACTTCCCATTTTCTAATTTGCAATGCTTGTTGGTATTGGTGTATTTCGAATTTGGGTGTGGTTTGAACGGGTGTGGATTCAGTATCAACGGAAAGCATTAACTTTCACCTTAAGAGTTATTGGAGCAGAGGAGGACACGTCCCCGCTTAATGCCAGAAATGTATCCGCTCAGATCCTTGTAGAGTCCCTGCTTAAAAACGTAACAAATGTCTAAAAATGACTTGACGTAGCAAACAACAACACTTAACTACGGTCACTACGATGGAAATGAGCAAGAATTTCAAATACTTAATAATACGTAATGAAACTTATCAGATATTTAAGAATATTTAATTTCTACCAGAGCTAAAGTTTAGAGTGGCACGCTAGTGATATAATATGGTTCCATGAAGTACCATGGATTCGAATTATAAATATGGATATCACTCAAGAGCGGCGCCGGTGGTGTAGTGGTAAGCGTGATTACCTCTCATCTCGAAAGTCGGCGTCGGCACCGCCGGGATTTTCTGAGGCATAACATCTCTTTTCACGCTCTCCTTTGGAAAAGAAGTAAAGCCATTGGTCCCCGGTTCATGAGTTAATGGGTCGATAGGTAGAGTCCGGGTGTGGGAGCTGCCTCCCTGGCGTCGGTAGCATTGGTACTCAGTACGGAAAACAAATCAATGAATAAAAATTGATATCATTCAAAATTTTGTTGAGCCTCGACGAATGTTTTAGGATTTGCAAATTTAGATAAGACATCGGTTAAAACCTCGTTGTATTTGTGGAACAGTAAGATGTAAACTCCAAGGCAATTTGGAGAATGGGACATATTTTGTTAATACAACTCATTATCTCAAATGATGGGATGAGGTCCCACGGAGTTGCAAGGGTTCGTATATTAAATCTGGACATCACTCATTATTGTGCCTGTAGAGCTCAGAGGTCCAGTCCTCAGAAAAACTTGGAGATCCCATAATGTTTTGTAATTACATATAGCGAGGCTCAACGATGCTTTTCAGATGGACACATTTAGTTGAATCATCCAACAATACCTCGTTGAATCTGGAGTACGTTAATCGGAGAATGGAACATATTTTGCTAACACCGTTATAGGCCCGGATGATGATATGGGGCTCTTTGATATGGGTAGGGTTAAAACAAATTGTTGGTACATCGTACAACATACCGTTGTGCCTGAAGAACTTGAAACGCTAAACTTCAGGCTGATTTGTATGACCTGAGATATTTTGTCAACATAACTATGTATCCTGCAGAATGCTATTGGACGTCATGAAGTACTACGGGATCAACAATTTGACCGAGACATTTTATACTACTTTGGGAATTCTTGTAACGCGTTTTAATAAAGAGTGAGAGAAGGATTAGTCATATCCATTTAATTTCACTACCATAATTGCTTATCCTTGACAGATACGCATATTTTGTCTACAATGTGCAGACTTCTTCAGTGTCTTGTACTAATACTCGACTGTCAATTCGAGTATTAGTTCACGACACTGAAGAAGTCTGCACATTGTAGACGAAATGCGCGTATCAGTCAAGGATAAGCAATTAAGGTAGTGGAATTAAATGGAAGTGACTAATCCTTCTCTCTTTCTCTTTATACAGGTATTGAACCTGTAGAACTTTAATGTTCATATTTTTTTCATCATACTGATACAACGAGGCTGAACAAAACTCTTATAATTTATTCAGGATTGTTTTATCATAAGATTTTGGAGATCCATGTCATCAGAGTATGCATGAAAATCCCAGATTGTTTATTTTTGTTTGAACAATATTTCTGTAGAAACTATATGATTATCTTTAAGCAATAATTTTTTAGAGCTTATTTCGAATAAGGGAAAAATCCCAAGCAACATTTTCGGTTTTATTATTATTGTCTTCAAGTCGATTCTAAAAAATTGTAAATCTCCACTAACCTCGAGACAACCGCGAGTACTCGGTCCAGTTCATTTAACTTTAAATACACCAGTTTACAGCATTTTTGAACTCGGTAAGGTGATGATCATTTCCAATGCAAAATCCTACGCTAAATTCAATGCCGTGGTCAGAAAAAATTAAAGCCATTTTTGAGATATGCAAAAAATTTGATTTCTTGAATTTTGGACAAAAGTACGATTACTAAAATGTCAATATCTTTGGAACTAGTGCACAAATTTTAAATCTTTTTTTATGAAAATGAAGCTAAATAGATTTGCTATCGTTCACTTAAGTATTATGTCTTAATTTAAAATTTAATTTTGAAGTCATTTAAAAATTTACAGCATTTTTTTTTATTTTTCCTGCGAATTTTCCATAAAAATCTTGTTTTAATCAACATTTTTAATGGGATAAAAAGATTCAAAAAATCATTCCATAATTTATTCTCAAAGTCCATTCAAAACCGGAGAAAATGAGCCTTTAATGGATGAAATCGGTTGGAAATTGTCGAAGTTATGAGCATTTTTGTAAAACACTTAAAAATGTTGCTGAAATACAACAGCTTTAGAGTTCCTTTTCTAGGTGTCGTTGTAAGCATCCAAATCGCATGTTAAGTTTTCATGGGAGATTCTTTTCTCTACATATCAATTTGATTAAGGCATATCAGGATTTAAAACCGAGTTGATACAAAAGAAATTTATTTAGGTTTTATTAAAAATGATTGAGAATCGAATGACTTTGTCTTCGATGTTTTGAACTTGTTTCTCGAATCAGAAACCAACAATAGTCACCTATCATTGCTTCATCCCAAAACCCTTGGTAACGACGTTCCATCATCTTCATTTGTTGGTGAAAACGTTCGCCGTGCTCATCACTCTCGTCACCAAGATTTTCCGGGAAAAAATCCATGTGAGAATGTAGGAAATGTATCTTCAAAGACATATTCACACCTGTGTTCAGTGAAATAAAAGGATTTGAAATTAATTATATGTAACAAACACAATATTTTTGATTTATACCTATTTTCTCATAATTTTTGAGCAATTCATCGACAGCTTCCTCATAATCTGGGCTCCTGAAATTTCCTAAAAAGGTTGTGACAACACGCTGGAACGATTTCCATGCTTCTTCCTCATCTGGTGTCAAAACTGTATTGAATGCGGAATCATTGAGCAGTTTTTTGATCTGTGGGCCAACAAATACACCTTCCTTTATCTTTGCGTCAGATAAATTTGGAAATACTGATTTCAAGTACTGGAATGCCGGCCCTTCTTTTTGCAACGCTTTGACGAAATTTTTGAATAGCCCAAGTTTAATATGTAGGGGTGGAAGTATTATGCGTTCTTTTACCACAAAAGGATCATTTTTAACGTTGTCTTTACCAATTGTGAAATTATCCCGTTTTGGCCAATCTTTTCGGACGTAGTGTTCCTTACGAGCTCGACTGTCCCATTTACACAAAAAACACATATATTTTGTGTATCCCTGTTGCAATCCAGTCAACATGGCAACCACTTTAAGATCGGAACAAATTTTCCAATTGTGTTGATTGTAATTTATCAAATTGAGCAATAGAGCCATTGATTCATACGTTTCCTTCATATTAACGGCATGAGCTAATGGAATAGAAGGTTTCTCATTCCCTTGATGCAGTTAAACGGCTTTCAAGCTCAACTTGCTGCTATCGATGAATAAACGCCATTCAGCTGGATCATATGGCTCACCAAACTCTTCAAACAAGCCGTTTACGTCATGGCAAAAACATGCCTTGTCTTTTGTAGAATAATATTTGTCAAATTTCTTGTGACGATTCATCTGACAAGAAATTTTGACCTCCTTGCTCAGCATGTTGTGTTCTTTCAAGCGTGATGCCAGCAATTCGGATTTCTCTTTCGATAAGTCGAGATCTCACACCAAATCATTAAATTCGGATTGTGTAAACAGTTTTGGGTTTCTTTCCAATTCCACCTCGAAGTCTTCCTCGCATTCTTCCTTGAATTCCTCCTCACTTTTTGTAACGGTCGATTCAACAGAGGGCGCTCGTTTCCGCTTTGGATAAACAGGATACGGGACCGAACTTGAATGTGGAACAGGTTTTGTCATAGAAGCCACTTGTGGATACTCAACTGTTTTGTGACATCCTTGTTGCTTAACTTTTGTCGAGCAGAAATAACAATCCGTTGCATGACAAAACGGTCGACGCCATATGGTGGGCATGTCAAAGGACAAATAGCGACTGACAGATAACAAATAAGTGAGTTAGTAAGTAAGACATTAACACTTATCAAAAATAGATGAAGTAAGATAATGTCGATCAGGAAAGAACAAAGCACTACCATGCTGTACATAAATTGTTTATATGAAAGTTATTCAAAAAATCAATTAACCTTGCGCCTGACATCCACCTAGCCAAGCACGTTTTGCACGAACTACATAATACTTTTGGAATCCACGGTTTGTCAAAGTCTCCAGGATCAATTTTAAAATAAAGCCTGTATGCAGTTTGCAACGAAGCAGTGAAATTGACCTATTTTGTAAATATATAGTTGCCACACGCGTAACAAAACTTTTGAGGATCATTTTTACACTTGAATTCACGTTTTGTCGTATACATCGTTAAGCCATGTTAAAGAAAGAAAGCTGTCAAATTGAGTTGGTTGCGTTAGGTTCTCGCCGAGCGGTCTCACAAACACTAGCGTAAATTATATTGTTGAAAATATCCCATTTAATTTTGCGTGACAGCTGGTAGTGTTAGTGAAATGCACCGTATGCGTACACGTCCGCAGAAAGGCTTACTGGAAGTGGTGCATGAACCTAGGAGCGGGACAACGGCCAATCTTGGAATATTCAATTTCCATGATTTTACCAAAAATTTTATAACTTCGACAATTTCGAACCGATTTCATCCATTAAAGGCCCATTTTCTCCAGTTTTTAATGGACTTTAAGAGATTAAATTATGGAATGATTTTTTGAATCTTTTTATCCCATTAAAAATGTTGATTAAAACAAGATGTTTATGGAAAATTTGCAGGAAAAATAAAAAAAAATCCTGTAAATTTTTAAATGACTTCAAATTTTTTTTATCAAGACATAATATTCTAGTGAATGATAGCAAATTTATGTAGCTTCATTTTCATAAAAAAAAATTTAAAATTGGTGCGCTAGTTCCAAAGATATTGACATTTTAGTAATCGTACTTTTGTCCAAAATTAAAAAAAATCAAAAAATTTGTATATCTCAAAAATGGCTCTACTTTATATTTTCTGACCACGGCATTGAATTCAGCGTAGGATTTTGCATTAGAAACGTTGGTCAACCACTCAAGTTCACACTTTTTTTATTGTTTTGTAAACTAGTGATATAAGACAGTAATAATGTTTAACGAAAATGTTAACTCGGCTATGTAAAGTTTATTCGATTGAGCCTGACAAATGAAGTAATTATAAAAAAAAAAAAAACAATCGATTCTAAACCTAATCAACCTCTTGAAACCACAATGAAACCAACATTGTTTCTTGGGATATGATGCATGTGGATTTGCATTCTGTTGTTCAGTAAGAATTAGATAATACCAGGGATGAGTTAACTTTGGATTTCTATTAGCAATTAAAATTATGACTCAGAATTATCCTGCATTACTGCACCCCGGTTTCAAACGATCGCTTCCACCATCAACCTAGCAAACCCACGAAGATCAACCGTGAGGGCAAGCTCTTCAAGATCAGTTCTCGATCTCCACGCGGTCTGTCCCAAATCATCGAAACCGAGCGAGAGCGACTGAGAGATAATAAATTAACATCTTTTAAGCCATCATGAAAGGCAGCCAGCTTCCAGTGTTCGCCGTGCGCAGAGTGCTGCTGGTGTGTTGCAATCAATTCTGTTTCCGATCTTATCTGGCCATGTTTATCATTTTAGCTGCGCGCCTCTTCGTCTCGCTGGAGAGCGGTCCGGCGTTGCACGAGGTTCTCCCCGCCTGTCGTCTCGATGATCACATAGATCATCTTGGACAGCTGCCGACGGTGAGCAAGGGAGCACATCTTGGTGGTTCCTCTCATCACTCAAAATCCTCCGTGTGTCGGGGGGAAAATGCTGCCGTCTGATTTAGCATACATGCTCGCTCAGACGCGGGAAGCGCGGCAAAAACGGATAATCCGGTTTAATGTTACCTTTTTTTTGCCTCAACCACCTCCGACTCCGACTCGTTTCCATTGATAATTCGAAGAGGAATGGAACGGGTGGATAAGGGGTATAACATTTGATTCAGAAAAATGAGGAGTACTCGGATCGATCCACCCGAAGGGATGATGGTCTGAGCTGCCTAATTGCTGGAAGTCACGTTTTTCAAATTGATACCACACCTTTCGAAAGCCGTACGAATCGTAACACTTTGACAAGAATCGGTTTCTCGTGTACTTTTGGGACATGACGAGCCTCTTGCATCAAGATCGGAACATCTTTCGATTTATGCCGCACGACAGTTGAGCCAGCTTCAGAAGGCACAATGATGTGTTACTACTATCCATCATTTTACCGCGCCACCGTAGCGCGGGTCATCGTCGCCGCCGTGGTCGTCCGGATTTATGGATGGGTTGTTGCTGGCTGCATGTCCAAAAAAACTAACTTTTCGTATTCTCCATCCAATGTTTCTGTTCGGAGCGTTTCCTCCTTCGGAGATAAGATACTCATTTGTTAATGATTTTCGATTGTCTCTCGGTGACCATCTCAATAAATCAAATTTTTCGAAGGTGGCTCCTGGCTTGCTTTCATGAATGACCAGCAAGATGAATGGCGATGGCCTTCGGAGGCTGCCCACTGATTTCGGTTGCTTCATAGCACAAACGGTAGCAGCATATGGATTTAGCATAAACAGCTAATTTTTTAACGGCTTGAAGGGGATTTGGTGGGTGTTTATTTTTTCGAGTTTTCCTATCTGTTGATCTAGCTACTGTTTAGTAGAACAAGCCTGCAGTTTGCGTGAATGGGCGTGAGAAACGATTCGCGATTTAGGTTGCAAAAAACATTATCCTAAAAAATGAAAACCATTCGTCTTAGTAAAACAAGTAGCTACAATGATCGATTTTCTGAATATTTTGCCATTTTCGACGTTCAAGGTTATGGGAAAGAAAATAACGTGTTTTTATTCAAGGACATCAGATTGGATGATTCTATTTTCGCTTTCGTTTTTGTGCCAATAAGCGCGAGCCATTGTTAGCTCAACATCATTTGTTTGTAAACAAACCTGCACTAGATAACTACACTTTGAATAATATTTTGTCTAGTACCAAATATTATAAATTAACAATATGGTTCACTTCCAGAGTTCCCATGTGTTTCTGAAAAGACGCATAAGTAATACCCTCTTCCGGTGAGAAAGGTGACTAAAAACATTCGTGACCTTATTATTTAAGCGTGTAATCAATTAATAAGTTTAGTCAAATAAAAGGTTTGGCAAACAGTATTAGCTTTCTCATGCATGTTACACGCCTACCCTGACGATATGACATTGTACTACGTTCAGACTATAGTTGACATTAATAACGTAACAACGTAACATAATATGTTATCAAAAGTGGCTTAATTACGTGATATCTGCTACAGTCTGAATGTACTATTAGCACATTGGTAACTGACAGGAAGAAAACTTTTAACACGCTAAGAATCGTTAACCCAAATTTGGGTAAGAGATTATCAAACACGGTAAGAAAAAATACTAAACGTTGAGTATAAACAAACTCAAAAACTTAAAAAATTAAAAAAGAATTCGATCTTCAGCTAAAAGTACTCAATCGTCATGTTTTCACCGTTAGGAACTTTTAACTTATTTGGATGAAAATTATAGTAACCTGCGCTGCGTTTCATGCTGTCATTTTTGTGTGCTCCATCACCTTCGTTGGTGCTCCATTATTGCATTCGATTGATCGTTAGGTAATTTTCACTCAATGGATTATTGATCAGGATTGCTCAAAATTTAGTTTTCATCATTTATTTAACTTTACCTAGCCATGGATGCCACATGATGAGTTAAAGTGAACTCAATTTTTATACTAACTTTAAAGTACCCATTATTGGGTAAAAATACCCATTTTAAAGAAAAGTGGCTGAACTCATTAAATTAGCAATTTTTTTACCCATCAATGAGTATCTGTTACCCATTAATGGGGTTAAAGTTACTCATTAATGGGTAACACATACTCATAAATGGGTAAAAAATAAACTACTAATACTAGTTAAGCCACATTTTTTGACGTAGGACTACGTCTGTGATTTCTATATGGGGGTACACTTTGTGAAAACCAAAAATGGAACATGTAACGAAATTATGAAAGATTTTGAACATTAATAACTTAGCTGTCCCTGGACCAATTTCAATAATTTTAGCATCAATCGATCAGAAATATATCTACGCATCAATAGAAATACTTCTGACTATTGATTTTCAGCAATAAACTATTGAAAAAGTGGTAAATGTCAAGCATTGTCCAAAAGCGTCCAGCACCATCATCAGATAATCGTTTCTAGACGAAAAATGTCAATGTAGCATTACTGCTTCCACAACACTGTCATCAGAGAGTCGTTAGTAGACGAAACATGTCGAAGTGGCATTTGCCTCCGAATTTTGGCGTGTGCGAATAGGGAGGATGCAATTGCACACTCATTGCCATATTCAGAACCACACACTCCCCAAGTAACATTGCAAGCTTTAAAGAGGTTTTATAGCATTCTACAAGTCCAAATCATGGTCTACAGAACCCTCATAAAACCAACATTGTTACTTGGGCCCCAACGACCACACAAAATGCTCTCCATAGTTGTAATCTTGTAACCAAACTTGGAAGCAGGGTGCAAGTGATTTTGATCGACTTTCTGTTTCGTTAATAACTCGACGGCAGACACATTCATTGATAGGTTTGTTGTTCTGGATGATAGAAGAGCATAGCAGAAATAGTGCGAAAGTAAGTGAAGCCATGGTCATCAAAAGAGGAAATCGATTAAGGGAATTGACTTTCGCCCCTTTGCTTCTAAGTGTCTTAATTCAGTTCTTAAATTTTCGATTAAATATGTATCGAATTTTCAAGCGCGTAACCGACATCCGTTCTTATTTCTACTCGTTTGATTTAGCGCAGTAGAGAAAATAAATAAAAGTACTAATTTATCTGAACAGGCATAGAGAAGAACCATGACGTGAAACAGGAACATAAATTAGCCCAAAACAGTGTTAAGCGTCTTTCTGCTTCTAAGATTTACCTACTTGTTGAGAAAAGAAGATCAACGAGAAAAACTAAAAAGGGGAGGAGCTTTAGCTGGGTGGACACTGATATTCTGCGGCCTTCTAACCTGTACTACCATCGTCCATCAGGGCCAACAAGATTTTCCAAAAAAGTTAAATTTCTGAACATGACCCAACTAAAATTCATATCAAAAGGTTCTTTTCAGGGCAACCATTGTCATACTAAATAGTATAAACAGAGAGAACCCCGCTGACATTCCTATTCCTACACAAAACACAAGCTTTATATAAGACCACGTAGTCCTACGTCACCATTGCGTACAACCTCATAGAGCTGTCCCTTGTAGTTTTTTCAAAATGGACCTTTTTACTTATTAATGGGTACTTTTAAGTTAGCGTGTTGGGTACCTGTGCAAAGGCATACAAGCCAAATGTAAGCAATGCATTTAAACGTCGTTTGTTCCCGAATTGCGACATGCCCACTCAAACTAACTATATCATCTGAAGAAGCAAATTATCTCTCGGTGTCGGTTTGCTAGATTGAGTCTATATTCACGAGAAATCAACTTTTAAAGTCATTGTTGGCATTTGGTAAGTAGGCCTTTTTACATGTTTCTCTAGTTACTTGCTTTCACATTTCATGAAAAAACGCTTCTTATATGCCTTAAGGTTTATTTCCCAAATATTGACAGACGAGTGGTGAAGACACAGGCCAAATAATCGCAACGTTTGTGGTTCGAGTCCAATCAGTTTTCTTTTTTAATTTTTTTGAATATCCTTCATTGCTTCCAACCATCAAGTAATTTCTACCCATCCAAGCGCTTTATTGCGAGTACTTAAAATTAATTATATGATTTGAGTAGTAGCTATACTGAAGATCCAAGAGATGTCGCCCCTTCAGGAAAATCATTTTTGCAGTATGGAGAATATCAAAAAATCCACGATTTGTGACTAAACATGCTTTCACAGAAGGAAACAAATGATCGAGTATTTACCTTATCACCATAGTAACAACAATCAATACGAAACTAACGATTTTAAATTGACCACTTTGTCAAGCAGTTTTCGCGTGACTTTCTACCAGCGATTCCACAAAACTGGACCAACTAATTTCTATTTTTTATGAAACGCACAAATGAAAAAATCTCAATATAATGTTTTATTTCAAAGTTCGAGGGGTAGTAAACGTCATTTTAACCGCTCGAAATAAGTGGTTAATTGGCTCACTACTTGATTAGCCAATTGGTTCCAAGTAAATCGTTTAACGTACTCCATTCTAGTCAGAAAATACCGGTGGCGCTTGAGATATAAACTTAATTTTGGGTAATTTTTTCTTACCGTGGAAGACAAATTTTATTCAATTGTGATTTTTTTTAATAGTCTTGTTACGCTCAATTTACAGTGTACTAGTCACCTTTCGCGTCACTAGAGCCACTAGTGTCGGGAAAAATCGTTTCTTGCGGATAATAGAAGAGTGAACAATATTTTTAATTTAGAATATTTGCTAGTACCTTCAAATATCGATGGCAATGAGCTTTCATGTCTGCTGTTTAATATCGCATTGGAATGTGTGTACCGAATAGTGGAAATAGACACGAGTGGTACATTTTTCAGGAAGTCCAACGAGCTTCTTGGCTTCGCACGAAGCTTTGACACGATAGCGGAAACGTGCATCAGACTAATGTGGTGTTTTCAACAGCGCTTATTTGCTAGCGCTAGAGTACTAGAACTGTACTAAAAAGTAGCCAGAATAATGACAATAGGGCGTTAGCATCAACCAGAATGAGATTTCAGGAACAACTGAAATTCAGCTCATAAAGGCTGATTCCAATCAGGTTGGACTAGTCATAAATGCATTGAAGACAAAATACATCAGAGGTAATGGTAGATTGACGCAGATGAAATCGAGGTGGTAGACGAATTCGTATATCTAGGCTCACTGGTGACCGCCGATAATGACATCAGCAGAACAATTCAATGACGCATTATGGTATGGAATCGTGCTTGCTATGGACTCTGAAGGACGGTTCCGGTCGAATAAAGTATGTCACACCACGAAGTTGATTATCTACAAAACGCTGATTAGACCAGTGTTGGGGAAAATATCAAAATATCGTAGACAAAAATCAACAAGTAAACATCTGCGGTTAATATTGCAAGCTTTGTTATCACAGCTCGTAATATCAAGCTAACAAAACTCACAAGCTGCAAGTCTCAACAGACTGTGGTGAGATGTAGTTTCATGATTTTTGCTTTACACCCGAACGCAACCGAAACTTCCTTAACGACTGGCAGCAGTCACTTCGTGTCTACCATCGATAAAGAGAAAAACGAGATAGCATTATTATACCTTCTTATCCTAAGAAAACGAGGAGCAACGCGTCCATTCAACTCTCAGCTTCAACTTTACACGTTGTGAATAATCTCGCAATATCAAAGGAGCTGGTCAAATCAATATAAAGCATGATAATTTGGCCACAAGACCTGAACCTGGAGGACCGACGAGCCCTTGCTGTTTTTTAACGGAACGTGGAGGAGGCGAATGATTAACGAATTGCACCAGCTGGGAGAACCATCCAACGTTTTTTTTTTTTTCGTTTCAATCAGGCTAAGGCCTTGTTGTCCTCTACTGTCCGAAGAATTCGTCTCCACTTTACTCGATCCATGGTGACACACAAACACATGGTCCACAGGTCGTCTTCTACTTGGTCAATCCACCTTGCCCGCTGTGCACCTTTTCTACTTATTTCTGTTGGGTCGCTTTCGAAAATCATTTTCACTGGGTCATGCCCAGCCCACGTAGTCGCCCAATTTTTGCAATGTGGGCGATGGATGGGTCTCCCAGCAGCTGGTGCAATTCGTGGTTCATTTGCCTCCTTTACGTTCCGTCATCCATCTGCACTCCACCGTAGATGGTACGCAACACCTTCCGTTCGAATACACCATTGGTCACCGGTCTAATCAGTGTCTTGTAGATAGTTAACTTCGTGCGGCCTTGAATTTTATTCGACCGGAGCATCCTCCAGAATCCAAAGTAGGTACAATTCCCTGTCATAATGCGTCTTTGAATTTCTCTGCTGGTATCATTTTCGGCGGTCACCAGCCAAAATACACGAACTCATCGACCGCAATCTGAACCCGGGGTGGGAGGCTAACATTGTCTTCCCTAGAACCTCTTTATCTAATGTATTTCGTCTTCCATGTGGTAAGTCCAACCCGCGTTGCTTCAGCCTTCAGTCTGATGTACGTTTCCGCCATTATCTCAAAGTTCCGTGCCATGATGTCGATGTCATCGGCGAAACCAAGAAGCTGAATAGACTTCCTGAAGATCGTGCCACTCGTGTCTATCCCAGCTCTTCTGATCACACCTTCTAACGCGATGTTGAATAGCAGACACGAAAGTCCATCACCTTGCCGACTCAAAGGGACTCGAGAGTGTCCCTGATACTCGAACAACGCCTATCACTCGATCCATCGGAACCTTGACCATTCGCGTCAGTTTATCCAGAAATCTGTACTCGTGCATAATCGGCCATAACTGATCTCGATCGATTGTGTCGTATGCGGATTTGAAATCGATAAACAAATCATGTGTGGGCGCACGCTGTATTCCAAGCATTTCTGCAGAACCAGCTGAATCATGAAAATTTGGTGCCGTCTGGTATTTCCCCGTGAACTCTCTAGCAATTGGTGACAGGTGGCGGCATATAATTTGGGAGAGTTCTTTGTAGGCGGCGCTCAGCAATGTGATCGCGCGGTAGTTGCAGCAATCCCGTTTGTCGCCCTTTTTGTAGATTGTGCATACGACACCTTCCATCCACTCCTTCGGTAATTTCTCCTCCTCCAAAATCTTGGCAAATATCCAGTGCAGCTGGATATCTAGCGCTCTAGCCAGTGCTTCTCCCCCGTATTTTGTTATCTGATATGGTAGTTGATCTACACCAGTTGCGTTGTTGTTCTTCAGCCGACTGATCTCCTCCTCAACTTCTTGAAGCTCAGGGGCTGGTAGCCTGTCGTCTTCTGCGCGTGCTCCAAGGTCTGTTGCCGTGCCTCGTTTTCTGCTGCATCACCGTTGAGGTGCTCGTCATAGTCGTGCTTCCACCTCTCAATTCCCCTCACACTCGTTAGTGAGAATGTTACCGTCCAAGTCCTTGCACGTAACCTTTGCGCGAACTATTTAGCTTCTCGTAGAACTTTGGTATGTCGTTTACGCGGTACAGATTTTCCATCGCCACGCTATCCCGGTCTTCCTGCTGACGCTTCTTCCTTCGAAAAACCGAGTTTTGTCTGTTCCGCGCTTGTCTGCATCGCTTCACATTCAATCTCGCCCGTGCTGCATTCTTCTCCTCTACTAACAGTTTGCATTCGCCGTCAAACCAGTAATTTCTTCGGTTCGGGATAGCAGTACCCGCAGTGCCGCTGCAGCATTACTACCTATGGCGGAACGGATGTCCTTCCAGCCATCTTCAAGAGTAGCTGCACCAAGCTACTCTTCCGTGGGTAGTGCAGCTTCCAGCTGCTGCTCGTAACCCTGGACAACTCCGACATCCCGTAGTCGCTCAATGTTGGGTCGTGGCGTTCGACTTCGACGGGTGTTATGCACCGTCGAGGGTTTTGAACGCATACACACTGCAACTAGGTAGTGGACCGAATGTATGTTCACACTGCAGTACGTGCGAACGTTGATAATGTCGGAGAAGAATTTCCCGTCGATTAGAGCGTGATCGATTTGGTTTTCTGTGTGTTGGCCAGATGACCTCGAGGTGGCTTTGTGGATATCGTTGCGGGGGAAAAGGTACTTCGGACTACCATACCACGGGAGGCTGCAAAGTTCACGCATCGTTGACCGTTGTCGTTCGATACGGCATGCAGGCTGGTTGGCCCGATTGCCGGTCTATATGCCGGTCATTCTCGTCGTCCGGTCTTCCTTCGTGTGGGCAGTGCACGTTGATGATGCTGTTGTTGAAGAAACGGCCCTAAATCCTCAGCTTGCACATCCTCGCGTTGATCGGCTGCCAACCAATCACGCGTTGGCGCATCTTACCCAGCACTGCAAAGTCGGTTCCCAGCTCGTTGGTGGTGCCACAGCTCTGGTAGAAAGTAGCCGCTCGATGCCCGCTTTTCCATACCTTTTGTCCCGTCCAGCAAAGTTCCTGCAGTGCTACGACTTCGAAGTTGCGTAGTTGAAGTTCGTCATAGATTAACCTATCGCAGCCCGGGAAGCCAAGCGATTTGCAGTTCCTTATTTCGAGTTTCCAATCGTAGTCCTTATTTGCTCACGTAGGTCTGTGCCATTTGTTCGGATCCGTATTTTTTGTCTGCGGTATTTGCAGTTTTATATTTTTTCCAGGGCGGCCTGCTCCAACCCTTTGTCTCGCCGGGGGACCATCGTGTACATATCTAATTAAAGTCCTCCGCTGGCACTAGAACGGTGATCAGCCACTCCTAACATGGAGAACAGACGACGTTTGGAGCCGCACATCCATGGTGAACAGACGCTCGGTTTAGGTGAAAAGTTTGATATGATTATCATATGATTCGGGGAGGTGTGCGGTAGGAACTTGTGAGGACCAAAGCTAGGTATTCTGCTCCTTCCAGGTTGTCAACTCACCATTTGTAGCCACCCATCGTCCACACCGCAAAAAAATTCAGGCGACTACGGTGGGTTGGGTGGATCGAGCAGGTGGAAGACGACCATAATATGTTCTAGCTCAAATGATGTATGTGGACCGATGGCGGCTATATAAAAGTTCCGGTGCCTCCGGGGAAGTGACCAATTCTCAACAAGAATCAAAACCCGTCGTGCGACATATCAAACTTCATGATTTTACAAAAATTAGTCGATAATGACCTTTATTACAGTCCACGGTTACACAAGCTAGTCAAAATACTATTTTTCAACGGTACAGTAAGATTCCCTCTTCGGTACCGTAAGATATCGTAGCCTTGCTCATAATGTTTAAATTAATAAAATAGTTAAACTCTTGCAAAAATCTATAATTTGTTATTTTACAATATGGAATTTCGGGGCTACCGGAGGTTTCGGCAGACCAACTTTCACAAAAAAGACCAAGGCACTCATCCATGAGTTCATCACCGAAACAATATCTCATATTTTCCAAAACCTTTAGTTGATGGGAGATTAACCAGCCTTCGGCTGAAAATCTCGATAATAAAAACATAAAAAAAAACCTTTAGTTGATGATTAAAATTGCATCTTTCCAAAACTACACGTTTATCAAGTACCTACAATGGCGACCAGCGAATCCAAATTGCGCATGCCGAGTCGCATTTGCGGCAGCCACCCAATTTGAAGCGTTATTGGGATCATTCTGATTTGAGGCCTGACTGAAAAGTTTAACGGCCGGTATGTCTCATACGTTTACACAATTTTAGTTATGTCAAATATAATGCTATAAAGATACCTAGCTGGTAAATACTGACCTTATTAACACTGAGATTATGATTTTTCTTATAGCTGAGTAAATCTTCGTGAAAAATCATAAATGTTTTTTTCTGACTGTTTCTAATTTAAACGCACTGGTCTTCCTGCGATGTTTGAAAAACTAGTCTCGGCTTGTTTTTTGCCTGATAACTGCAGTGGTTCTCAAACTTTTTTCGATTGCGACCCACTTTTAGGAATTGTATAAGCTAGTGACCCACTAATATTAGATGGACATTAGACTGATGCAAAATTTGAAATTTTCGCTCCACAGTGCTCAAACGGTTTCAAATCATGTCCTGATTAGCCTCCTAAAATTTGAACTACTTTAGTAGGAATCTGACTTGGCACAAACCATTTCAAGTTTATATGGGAATTACTATGGGGAAACTTATGTTTTTGTTCATATCTATATAACAATTCACCACACCACTATGCTTTTAAAAATGATAGCAGGGATTGTAGCAAATTTTCTCAGTTACAACTTTGTTGAAAACCATTTTTCAATCAAATGTAAGAAACAAAAGTTATCAATGATTCAAGTCACTGATGTCTTATGATTATGCTCATTCAACTGTTCAGCAGGCAACCTTGGTGTTTCTGGTGCGAAGAATAGAGCACAAATATCATGGCTACTATGTCACACTGCAGAATACAGTGTTGCCCACAATACAGTTGCTTAATCTTGCCATAAGATTATCAATCTCTAAAACAATTAATAACTATTTAATTTGACGTTTGGCTGAAAAATGATTTTCTGCAAAGTTGTAGCTGATAAAAATTCCCATAAGAATAGTTATAGAAAATTTCGAAGAAGCAATATGGAAAATGGGTAGAAGACAATGAACAAAAAGTTTGGTTTTCACATAGTAATTTTCATACAAACTTCGAATAGATTGTGCCCGGCCAGTTTCTTACCAAATGAGTTTAAATTTTGAGAGGCTAATCAGGACCTGATTTGAAATAGTTTGAGCACTGTGAAGCGAAAATTTCAAATTTAAAATGGCTAGAATCGACAAATTTGTGGTAAATCGGTAAAACCGTTATCTGAAGACTCTGAAAGAGCTATTTAAACGCATGCGTAGCATAAAAAATCTAGTATTAAAACTACAGTCAACTCTCAACAGATCGATGTCCACTAACTCGATATTGAGTTATAGAACCATAGTAAACATTAATTTCATGACTACTGTAATAGCGATTTTGTATGGGATTGTTATTCTATAATTCGATAATTCTATAACTCGATGGTCCCTTGAATATCGAGTTGTAGAAAGTTCAATGTATTTAGAAAACCACCTCATAACGATGTTAAAAAACTGAGTAAAGATCTACTTTTAATCCCTGAATGATTATTAAAAAACAAAGCCAAAACTAAAGGCTTTAAAGCGTTTTGATAAAATGGTTTAGAAACGTCAAAACACCGACAAGGCCTCACAATCGCTAAACAAGATTAAAACGACCTAAAATTGCATCATAATTGCTAAGTTGGTCTACACATATTATCAACAGCCTGAAAATCACTACTCCTTTAATAATCATGACACGTTAAAATGGCCCTAAAATACCCAAAAATGGACCAAAATTTTAAATAAGTCAAAATGTCCTAGACTTTCCAAACTGACTGTATAATGCCGAAATGGCTTTTAAATTGATAACCCCTGCATAATTTTAAAATCAGATGTATTCTACATGCTAGTTAAAAAACCTATGATCAATAATCTGAATTTCTGCGACCGACCTGAGGGTAGCCTGCGACCCATAGATTGTGAAACGCTGCTCTAATGCTTTTGGCAACAAAGTGATCCTTAATTTCGTCAGCCAATTCGGAGAGATTCTGAAGTTTCCGCTTTTCACTACATGTATGTGAACCTCAATTTTCATAAACTGATTATTTATACCGGTGAACGGCAATGTAACATGCGTGAGCCGTAATCACAATATTTTTCATGTGGCGAACTCTCTGTTTTACGTCTTTCCACCCTGTTCATGCCGTTGATCACATTTCATAAGGGAAGCGTAAAAGAGAAAAAATATATAGCAACAAATTCTCTCTATCATACCTGTTTTCTAAGACATGGAGTGGAAGCTGTTCCACCAACGACCCGATGAGACAGCTTTTAGAAGTTACATTCAAATTCAAATCCCTGTTCAGAAGTTTTTCCTTTGGACTTCGATGAAATTCTTCAAGCTTTTCTGATGATCTTAGAACTTCTTTGAAGTTCGCAGAACGTCTCAGAGTTTGTCATTTTTTTCTGGATTTCTCAGATATTTCTTTAAGTTCACAGTACTTTTCTAATGTTAGTAAAATTTCCCTGTGGTTCATAGACCATCCTAAAGTTCACAAAAAATTCCTGGCGCTTAAAAAACTTTTTGTAGAGCATCATTAAAATTTACATTAAACTATAGCTCTCTAATCTTCGTTGAACTTACCAGGAGGACAATAAACTCGCCTGAAGCTCACAAAACGTCCCTGAATTTGGCAGAATTTTCCAGAAGTTTATTGAGCTTCTCTGAAGATCGAAGCACATCTTTAAAGTTTGCAGAACTTTCCTAAAATTCACTACCGCTCTCTATAGTTCACGGAATTACATAGAAAGTCACTGAACCTTCCTGAAAGTTTCCTTAGACAAAATAAGGGAACTGCAAGAAGCTTCGGCAATTCTGTAGCAATTCAAGATGAGGGTACCTAAACTTACTGGGCAAGAGTAGCTAACCTCGTGTGAGTTTCATTCCTGTATTATGGGCATTATCGGTTAAACGATTTTCAAACAAATTTGTCATGTTTGCCAGAAGTTATTTTCGATCTCGCCGTTGAGTCAGACATCTGAATTTATTTTAAAAAACCCCAGCAAATTTTCCACACCTCAGGATTGCAAACGTCACCTTCGCCTACTGAGTACGGAACACAACAATTACGGATACTTACTATCTCCTTTATTGAGCTCCGATAAAAATCTTTCGACGATCATCACTGCTAAAGGGGCGTGATTTTTTTAACGGAGTCACTTTTCCGAAGCACAACAAGCGAATTCTTTATTTTCTTCGTGAGTTTTTTTTTATTTTTTCCAGATTTTCTACACGATACATCTGAAAAAAAACACTCGACACAGGACGAAAATCAATGCCTACTATGATTACGTGGCTGTCTTGGATTGTCCTGCTGGTTTCTTTTTCTTGTACCGAAGACAAAATATCAAGAAGACTGGTAACTCTTCAATTTAATCATACATCCGCTATGAGACAGGCACAATAGCGTCATCTGCCACTAAAAGGTAAATGCTTCGATCGAATTTTATAGAGATGATTCCAACCCCAGAAGAAAGGTGTGTTTTTCGTCATTTTCCTATTTGTTGCTTCCACCTTCGCGCAGCGCCACTGTATCTGTCGCTTGGATTCTGGGAAAGTTGCCAGTCTTCTTGATATGTTGTCTTCACTTTTACTCTTATGAGGGAAGAGAAATAAAACAAAAAGTTGCTCTAGCAACAAATATTAATTGATTTTGTGCAAAGTTGTCATAATCAATATGGATCTTACTTGCGAGTCAAAGAGAACTCTTTAATGCCATTTGAATTAATACAATGAACTTTTGAACCATGCTTGACTTCATTTGTTCAATTCGTAGTAGTTTGGTATCGGAAATAGTCCATATACGCTTTCATAATCGGCGTTGTTAAATTCAAAACACTTTTTCTCAAAAAACCCAAGATGAAATATTTTAAAACTATCATAGATTTGTTTGTTAGGATCAATAATAACATCCTGTGAAGAAAATACTGAGGTACATGAATGTTGCAAAAAAAGTGCCTTCAGACATAGCGTGTGCTCCGGGGAAATAACCAATTCTCGACAAGAACCGTGCACGTGCGTCACCATCCATGATAAAAATGGGAACTGAACACATTTGGCCACAGGACTGAAACGACGTCCATCTGCAAACAACTTGAATGAAGTAAAATTTCATATACACCGCACCAAAAGATCTTCCTCTGTTCGAATGAAACCTCAGACCATTCAAACCTAAACATCGCAATCACTTTTTCGAATCAGCTTTTTAAAATTTCGGAGAACTGATATTCAGGACCATACTCTTGAATATGCTCAGAAAAATTTCCATCACATCGCGTAATTTCATTTAATTGTGCTTGATACAATCAAAAAGGAACGATAAAATCAAGACAAAACTTCCAATAAATCAACCGGTGCGAGCATCAACCGAGAACAATGACCGTCAGGTTAATAAAAACAATTTGCTCCAATGTGCGCAAAAACAATCAAATCAAGCCAAGTCAGTGGCGCGCTCAGAGCGAAAGCACATCAAAGGACCACATACAAGTTAGCTGCTGGTGGAAAATAAATATGTTTCAATCTGACAGTTGAATACGATTTCACATGTTCTCCTCCCGGAGTCAATGATTGCCTTCTTCTTCTTCTTCTTCTTCTTCGTGCTCTGCTGCTTCTATTTCATTTTCCTCGTCATCTACCTCTACCTCGGATTACAGCTGTTTTGCACCAGCATCATCCCCGGATCGTGTGGATTGTGCCAATTGATGAACTGAACTGGAGCACCGGCAAAAAACGAAACATCTCACGTGAGTATGTCGAACAAATGACACTGCAATAATTTCATTTGTGCACGGAGGTATTGCAAGACGAAGGTCTTCTCAGAACGGGCGCGCTCTTCTTTGTGCATTCGAGTGAGTCCATGGGAAACGATGCTGCATCGGGATACGGCCGAGAGCGCAGCGTTGATATTGTTGCACGGATTTATCTCTTGATTGGGTCTGATTCGTTACGAATTGACAGTGCAGATTGTGTGTAATGACCACATCACTTATTGAATATCAAATCACTCATATTTTCATGAATGATAAAACACATTTCTCCTCATAGACCAGTGATGAGAGCCAGTCTGCAAATTTCACAGCCTGAAATAACAAACGATATTTTTTCATGCATCAAGCACAACATCTTAATCCGTCTCCAAATAAACACATGTTCCCGCATTCAATTCATCCAACTCCCTTCTTGTTTTCGGAGACATCGTCTCGTTTCTCGTCCCGGCCTGCCAGGTACGACATCAGACTGGATGGTGCAATTTCATGCACGTATGAGGGAAAAAGAAAGCCAAACACTCGTTTTAGGTAGGTACACACATCGCTGTATGTGCGTCTGCTGAGGGTATTATTTCCAAGGATTCCGGCAATGAAAACATCCTTGTGCGCCCCCAAAAAGAATCCCGGTGACGTGAGAGAAAAAGGTAAGGTTGTTTCGTTATGCAGTCGGGATGTGACAAAGCAGATCCCGGGGACGAGAGAAGGTGACGACGATTTGCAAAAGGTAAAGCGCGGGTATTAAATATTCACTTCTGTGCCAAATTGCTAAATATCCTTCCGTTTACTTTTTTCCACGTCACACTTCCTTTCCTCTGGGTATTTGGTTTCGCATCTTCCATGCATGCATGCATGAATTACCTGGTGCTGGTTTGCTGCTTACCTGTCGCTTGTCTTATGAAAGGCTTTTCAGATCGTTTTCGTTTTTTTTTTGTATGAGCCCTTGTTGTTGCTTTCTAGGTTTTTGGGGGAACCTGCAGCCGCAGACAGAAGAAGCTAGCTTCCAGGTAATGTGTCTCATTCGCATACACACAGGCATTGGGTTTGCCATTGCCACTGTCAACGTATGTGACGACGGATAAATATTTGATGAATTTAAATACCGCTCTTTTCGGTCGAGACACGGCGCTTCCACTGATGGATTTTGATTGTTTGGGAAATTCAGGACGATCATGATAAAATCCGGAAATTTGGGCACCGACCATTCATTTCCCGAGCTCATTTCCTCCAGGCAAAAAGGATAACGAGAGTCTACCAACTACCCGCTGCACGTTGGAGTGAGTATGTGGCTCATTCTTGCTGAGCTGTTTTTATATTTCGAGATGACGGTATTTTTTCGGCAGTTCAAATGATTTTTTCACCTTCAGCTTCCTGTGTCTGCACACATATGTGTGTGTGGGTATGTATAAGAGTTAGGGTAGGTAGAGTCATTAAAATCCATGAAAAGAAAGTGAAATGAATGGCACAGATTTTCACCGGTGTGGGTAAGTGTGTTGAATCCGAATGATGTAATGACGAGTAGGATATGGACAGTTTAAAATTGGAGATGCATGAATTAAAATTATGTGGAAAATATTAAATATTTAGCGCTTTAAATTAATATGATAAGGATACAGGATTTATTCTCGGTGGAGCTACTTTTTGCCTATTGAATCTTTATAATTCTGACTGAAAACTACTGCAATTCTCATCCTCAATGTGTAAATACTGGATCTCAAACAAGGTACCATCGCCGGGCGCGTCTGAATACCGGTCAAGAAAGGAATGGTCAGGAATGTGTTAAAGTGAGACTCACTTTATTGGAAGCCGAAAAATCCTCTGCAATTCCACGAGGAATCACTGGGATGTTGGCTAAAAGGGTAGGGTTTGCAGCAGGATTCGTTTTGGTAAACGGTATGGTGAATTGTTGTCCTAACGATCCTATAACGCAAACGAGCTTGATATTGGACCCACAGACTTCTGATCAGTAAGCTAAAACGTCTGCCACTAGGTAAACGAGCTCCTTATGTTTCAACACGTAACTTGTGGTTGAGTTGTTGTTGTTATTAACATTTAAGTATATTAGCAAATAAAGCGATTAACGAATCTTGAATGTGAAGGGGTTTGAGATTAATTCATGATGTTTTGCTCAGTAAGCATAAACGGTCGCTCTAAGGCCACCGACTCCTCATATCACATTATACCATCTATGTGGATGATGATGATGATGATGGTCCGACCTCTTACCCCTACAAAGGTTTTAGCTGGACGATTTATCTTTCAGCTTATTAATTTTAACCAGATTAGCAAACAAAACCGAACTGGTTGCAGATACAGAAATAAATGTCCTCTGCAGATTACAGTTGCTTCACAGCGATATAAATGTGGAAAAGCTTAGGCGTTGACCTCTTTGTTCACCTATTTGTCCACCTCAGAGACTCACAAGCATTCCCAGCTATCAAGAGTTCATTAATAATCAACAAAGCATTCTAGCAACATTGCACTAGCAACCCCGCAATCTGATGCTATCGTAATTTTCAGCAACGTCAGGAATGGTCACAAACCCCCTGATATACCTACATTCAGAAACCCTAATACTAATTAAAGTCAACTTCCAAATAAGCTTCAAAGTTCACTTTTTCTCTCAAATGTTAAATTTATACGTCTATTATAATTTTCTTTAAAAATTTTGATTTCATTTTATTTTTAACAATAATATTAAGAGTGTATAAATATTGTTTCGTGTGGTTGTTTAGAACTTATTTTGGTAACCAGAGCCACCTGTGTGTCAAAAACTGAAACTGTGTAAAAGCTTCGGCATAAGATTGCTTCGAATAGCTTGGCATACTCAAAAATATGACCAAACTCGAATATATAATGTGCAATTTAATTTGAACCAAACGAGCTATTATGAAAGCATTAAGTAGAAATACGCAAATCTGTCAAAAGATAAGCAATTATAACGGAATTTAAAGGAAATAAACCAACACACTCAAATATCTTCATAATTGACGTTTGCGTGCCACAATGTATTGAACAAATTCAAATACGCAATGATCTAAAATGGCCGAATCATTACCCAAAACAAACAATTATGCAGAGATTCATGCAAATCTGAGAAGGCTCAGTGTTTCCGATTCGTCATTTGATACTGATAAGCTTGACAAAATTCTGGAAGCGCTGCTTCAGGTATCGTTTCCGAGTAAATGTGTATGGATCAGTTAATTTAAATCATCCACGAATTTACAGAGAAAGACAGTCGTTGTTAGGAACAAGTTAAGAAATAAGATTTTACGGAGGTTTATTTTTTTTTATTGGGTATCAAGCTGGAGCTGCGTGACAGCTTAGTTTTCAAGATTTGACCCTTTGAATAAATTTTGCTTCTATCTTTGACAATACAGCAGAAGGACTAGCCTATGTTGGCCGCTTGAACACTGGATTCCATATGTATTGTTTCAAGATAGTTATAGAAAAAATGCCGTGACGTGTGCGCGTAGATACATCCGCGTAGTAAACCGATTGAATAAGTAAATCCGTTTCGAACGAAATATCTAAATTATGTAAGTAACGAAAACCGCGCGAATTCCGAAAGCCGTGCGAGACAACCGAAGCGAGTGGTTTCCTCCCTAGATATCTACTTATTTACTGCTGAGCTTTGTATCAAATTAGTTAATTTAAAGAACGTATCAATCATTTCAAGATTTCGCGACCGCACCGAACAAATTCTACACTACATAAGCTCAAAAGTGTTTGACAAGCTCTACCGAATTGCGAATCACTTCTGCGTAAGCTCCGTAGACGTAGGCGCGTTGATTCCGACAGCCGCAAAAAGTTAAACATGCATCAATACCACATAAGGAAAGATCGATTTTACGTATGGTTTAGTTCATAGATTAAAATTGACTGCTGTTTAAAAATGTAAGTACTTGAACACTAAGAAATAAGTTAACTCAAATGCTTTAACCGCATATATAAGAGATTTCGCTTATTGAGAGAATAATATAGTAATCGAGTACAACAAACTCAGGGGAATAGAATACTTCCAAAAGTTTAAAAGCTATTTATTGTCACATGCCTCTACTTTTACTTATTTCCTAAACTTTTCCTCTCCTTGTTAATCTGCTTAATGCTATTGGTCTGCCTGCGTTTTCTTTTTAAAGTTCAAGACGTAATAAGAAGATTTATTCTACAACTTTAAAGGTTAGTTGCCTCCCTAAGCGGACCCCCCGCATTCTAATTCTTTTGTTCATCTACTTAATGTCATTAGACTTTCTGAAGTTTCTTATTTAAGTTCATTTGATGATTATGATATCTCATTAGTCTAATTTAATAAATTATTAAAAGCTCTAATTCACCTAATCAATCATATCCCATGCTTTATTAAGTACCTGCACTTGTGCTTGTAATCTGAAATTAAACGTGTTTCAAGTACTGTTCGGGAGTAGCCTCACCCTACCCTAGCTACGCCACTGTCGTTTGTACAGAAACTCTCCCAAACTCTCACTACGTAGAATCAAACCATCTCTCCTCTCGTACGGACATAACCACGGAACCGATAACAGATTGGATAGGTAGCGATAACGATCGGGACTAATGACGTCACTGCGGTGATCGTCTAGCAGTGTGGGGATCAACAATTATAATATATTTAGGAATAACCAATCGGCTCTGACTCTGAAAGAAGGATGGATAGAGTAGAGCCACAAGGATTTAATATGTTATGTGTGTTGTGTAATAAACCTTGTAAATATGTAAAGCAAGGTTGCAAAGACTCATTTCAGCTAAAACAATGTTTTTCTAAATTATAAAATAATTGGATGCCATGATCAAAATTTGAATTGGTAGGATACAAGAAGAGGTTGCAAAGAATGTGTTTGACATATTAAACCTGTTTATTTCACTTCATGAGAGTCACAATCAGCGATTTTTCACAAACTCACTCACTCACTCACTCACTCACTCAGCGATCAGCAAATCGCTGATTGTGACTCATAGAAAGCAAAATTTACAGGTTTTATGTTTCCAACGCATACTTTGTAACCTCTTCTTGTAAGTTACAAGTAAAACATGCCATCTTACCATCTTTTGGTTTTATTATTCCGAAAAACATTATTTTAGCTGAAATGAGTCTTTGCAACCTTGATGTAAAGTGTTGTAAATAAATTGTAAATTAATAGAATAAACTTAACATGGAAATATATGTGATGTGCTGTGTTATAAAGAATGTGTGAAGCGCCCATACTCCGTTGCGCATCCATGTTTCACTCCCGTGTTGAAGTGCCCAACGTAGAGCAACAACTCGCGTGGTCTTTCTTTCTCCGTAAAATGAAAGACAGTGCAATTCCATTTCTACTGTATGGAAAAAGCTCTTTGATGAATCAGTTATCCTGAGGTTGGAACTGTGCTCGTCCGCACCTAGCAAACCTCGGATAATAAACTCATCAGAACAACTGCCCCGATTCTTTATTATTCGAAACCTTTTATACATGAATTTGTTACTTAAACTCTACACAATAGTTTTTCTCCAGTATGTACATATAAAGCGAGACAGATAGCTTTTCTCTTGGAAAGTCGGTGTCTGTTTTTTTAACAAGAATTAATGCTCCTCGCGGTATGAACGGCTATGTAGGATGCTTACTCACCAATGTTTACTTTGACCTTTCTCGAAGCACCTAGTTAAGCCAGCGCGCATCGCTGACGACGCGGTAGCAACTGTTTATAAACAACTGACCCTGGAAATGTGCAACATTGTCACTGCTGCTGTTAAGTTGTGTATTTTCTACTACCGTATGGGGGTCTATTACTGGTTAATTTCTTACTCAGATTGATATTGGAATTTGAGGCCTTTGCATCCCCTCTTACTTAACCAGCTTGAGAATAATATCGAAGAGATTCTTCTCAAGGATATGCGCTGGTAACTATTCTATATTTGCTAAATTTTTAACTGGATCTTCTTATTATGGTTCTTACTCCTACTGTGCCTTTCTTAAGACACTACTTTGTACTATTGATAAACATATTCAGTCGTTCATACTTTAACTAAATTTTGTCATTTGGCTAAATCATCTGTGTTAACAAGTTTTATCACGCGTTTTGCTGATATGAAAATTTGCCTAACTGACTTACGTTAATTATGCGTTTAGTTGAGTTATACCATTCTTGTTGCAATTGATATTTAATGTTAACATTGTATAGAACTATTACGAATAATTCACTATAAGGAGTGATGTTAGAATTTGGGGTTGTTGCATCCCCCCTTACTTACTGAGCTTGAGAATCATTTTTCAAAAATTATTATCAATAAGCTTGAGTTGGTAATCTTCCATTTGAAAATATCGTGCTTTCTTGTTGTCATATTTCTCCTAACCTTAGGGTGATCCTAAATTGTACCTTTCGTTAAAGCTCCTTCGTTTCTGCTCGTTCATCCGTGCGATTGAAAGCTGTTCCTGACTCGTCATTTGGTTGATATCAAATATCAGGTGTGGGTGTATCTGCCATTACCCGCCATCTATGATTCGTTGTTTGCCGCATTCAGGTTACTCTTCATCGTCTTTCATATCTATGTCTTGTACTGATCGCATCTCGTCATTATGTATGTTTCTGTTGGAAACTTTTTAGTGCTATTTAGAACTTCAACTTTCTCTATGGTGTAGTATGATTCCACATCTTCGATGATTTTCGTTATAAGATGTAAACTTGTTTTGGATTTTATCCACGACTGTTTTCTATCTGTGTTTATATATGCAGCTCGTCAATTTATTGTTTGTGTCATACCATGCGTTAGTTGTGTACTTGATTGTGCTTCATTGCCATTTTTGAGTTTGATGTTTAATTATGTCATATCAACGTTACGTTGTATGTTCTGTAGTTTTATGATGATGTTTGCGAAACCGTTGCTGAAGTAGTTTGTCATTTTAGATGCTGTGTGATGAGCTTATGCCAAAGATCTCATCTATACAGTATAATGTGTTGATCAATTCTGTTATCCTAGATAAACCACTCGATTCCATCTTCCTGTTCCTTGTACTTTTCCGATCATCCTACCCAACACCGTCAATCTTCAATCTTCCGCATGATTTGTCTTTCGATTGTCATCTAGCCATTGTGAATGTGACTCTTCCTTCGCTGTTGACGGTCTCTTAGATTCGCCACCTGGTACATCCAAGGATATCCAAAATCGATTTTCCCTTTCTCACTGTATCACCAATAATTATCTTTTGGATATTTTTTTTATCAATTTCACTCTAAAACATTCATTAAACTATAACTTTGGTATATTCAAATTATTTTCTACTCATCTTTTGAATCAACTATAATATTTTTTTTAACTTGGTTTACATACTTTGATATCATTGACATGATATGATTAATAATATTCTTCGTTAGTTGCTTGCTGCTCTTATTTTTTTCAATTTCATGTTTTCATCCACACAATAAATAATCAGTATGCTATCTATTTTCTGCAAACAAATTCAGAATTAATTACTTTAACTGAACATTTTTATCTGATTGTCGATATTACACTTCTTGTTTTACTCTTAACTTTGTTCCTTTGTGTCATACTTCTTATTCTGATATCTTTCATCATGTTTTGCTAGTATTTTTATTTTATTACCCTACTTTTTCTGTTACTTCGTTTAACTCTTTTTGTCTGTAGTTGTAACTCACCAATTAATCAAAGCATCTGAATGGCCACGTCATGAAATTGCAGCAAGTACTCTCTTTCTCCTAATGAGGTTTAAAACGGCACGTATCTGTAATTCGATTCATCTACGCTCGGTTCCAGGTTCCTCTGGCCATACGTTTAACTTTTTATTTAGTCAATTCAATTAATGTCTTGTTAGCGGCCAAATTGCTGCAAGTGCTCGTCTTCGCTAATTGAGTGGAAACGGTAGGTATCTGTAAGTAAACTTAAATTTCAGTTAGACTCATTCATAAATTCTCGTGCATTCTGGATTCCGAATGCCATTGTCCAATTGTTCATCTCCACATCTGTAACGGTCTGTAAAAAAATAAAACGGCCCTTAATAAATTGTCAACCATAACATCATTTACGACTCTGGGATCATTTACAGTATATTAATGCTGTGTTTTGACGGTATTTTCCGTTCAAAATTGTTTTGTATTCAATCTCGCTGTGAGATTCTAGTACACAGTTAGTCCAAAGCGCTTAGGTACAATATTCTTGTCCACTTTGATCTTGTTTTTCACCGTTTTTTTTCATCATTGTCATAAGTATTATTTTTCAATTGTGTTAATTTTTTTTTTATGAAATTATTGTATGAATCTGAAACTGTTTTTCAGTAATTTAACTCATATTGTGTGCTGTAATGTCAATCCTTTGCTCTTCGATCCATTCAAAATCGTACTGCAAAATATTTTGCTCTTTTTTGATGAATACATTTGTTTTATTAGCTGAATCATTCAATTACTGCATGCATTACATATAGGTCGAAATTTTTTGTATCTCTTTGAAATGTTTTCATCACTAATTATATTAGAAAATACTGTTTACTATTATTAACTATATATGTTTTTACCTTTGTTTTCATTTTCTTGAAACTTTATCTGAAGCTTCGCTTTTATGTTTCCATCTCCATATGTGCATGTTTTGAAAATTTTGTTCAATCCCTTATTAATCCCAGCTGAAATTTAATATATACTTTTTCTTTACAATTTTCAATTATCTCTTATCATTCTGGTGATTCCATATATTCGTTTTCAAATAACAATACTTAATTTTATATCTACATACCCCGGGGTCATTATCATTTAGTCAATAATATCCATTCGATTTTTATTCTTATTATTTATTTATATTACTATTCAATTTAATCATCACCATATACATCATTCGTTCCGGGAACGTCTTCCCTTGTCTAACGCACTCTCTCACAAACATTCCATGTATCCCTCTTATACATTAGCTACAGTTTATGATTTTTATTATTTGCTCGCAGTATTAGGAGGAACATCCAAATTTTAATTGTTATTTTAATATGTGTGTCTCTCGATTCTTAATTATAATATAAATATTATGTACATAATAATCGATAAATAAATAATTATTTATCGGTACTGACGAATTTGTTCCGCGTACTTTTCATTGTTCATTGATTAATCATTGTATCGCTTTATACGATTGACGTGGATTTTTTCTAATTTCTTCCCATTCTGTATTACCACGGTTTGTTCACTAGGAATTTCCATTACTGTGTATGGGCCACGCCACATACTCTGTAGTTTTTGTCCTACCCCCATAGGGTTTGATTGCACTAAAACTAAATCTCCCCACATTGGTTGCCATTGATTTGAATTTTTGTCATATTGAACCTTCCGCTTTTCTTTTGATATTTTCAAGTTTTCTCTTGCGTTATAATGAATGTTGCTCAAAATACTCTTCATTTCACCAACGTAATCATGATAGTCCATTGTGGAATTACCTTTTTTATAAATGGATGTGGGAATTTTTGCCTTTCGTCCATATAATAACTCAAATGGTGTGTAATTTGTTGAAGAGTTAATCGTTGTATTGTATTCAAAGTTGAAGTATGGTATCAATTGGTCCCATGTTCTTTGATTCCCTTCAATAAATTGTCGTAAATAGGTTTTCAACTCTCTGTTTGAACGTTCCACTAAATTAGCCTGTGGATGGTATGCACTTGTGTTGATTTTTTTAATTTTCAAAATTTTACATATGTTTTTCATGAGGTTACTCATGAAGTTCGCACCTTGATCGGTCACTATTTCTTTTGGACACCCGAATTTACAGATCACATTTTCGACAAAAGTTCTTGCTACTGTTTGTGCTTCCTGATTTTCCATACATGCGACAATTAAATATCTGGTTAAGTCATCTTGAACGACTAATCCGTATTTATTACCCCATTCCGATTCGGGTAAAACAACGATATCCATAAATAATTTTTCAAACGGCTCTGTAGCTGTGTAGTAATTTTCATTGGAATTTTGTTGGACTTGCAAATTTTGTTTTTCTGACACGAATCGCATTTTCTTACATAATCTTCAATGTCTCGTCTCATATTTTTCCATGTAAAAAGAGACCCAACTCTCTTTCGCATACGTTTTGCTCCTACATGTCCACCTAGGGGTGCGTCATGAAATTCTCGTAAAATAGTTTCGATTTCTTTACCCTCTATTTGAATACGTTCAGAGTCTGCATTGTACAAAGAAATTTTCTTATCAAATTTCAATGATATGAATTGTATCATTTGTAATACTTCAAACTGTTTTATTTTGCGAAATGATAATATATGGACATGTTTTGCTTGCTTTAGATAGTCAGGACCTTTCATAAAGCTCCTATTGAGTTTCTTTAGGAAACTTTTACCATTGAGCAAAGAGTTATTTTTCCCCTCGATAATCAATCCTGCAATCTTTTCGTTTGGTATATTTATAATTCCATTTTTGTCATAATCCTTCAATCCATGTGGTAAATTACACAGAGTTGAAATTTCCTTGTAGGCTGATCTACTATTTAATATAACTAATGTAGCATCTGCTGAGTCATTAGTTAATTTCCCTGAAATCAAAAGTTCATCTGTGTTTACTAATGATTGCTCTACGCTTGCTTTAAAATCATTGTATAAGTTGTGGTTATCATCTTTCTTTGTGGTGTTTCCATTGTCACTTATATCCATGTTAACTAATTCATTAAAAACTGAGTTCCTTTGAGGTTGGTCAGTTCTCAAATATTGGTCAGTGGAATCGCTTGATCGCTTGTTGTTTATTTCTGTTTGGGTTGTCTGCCTCTGCATTCTTTGCTGCTGTCGCGTAACGACTGCAACTACCTGCTCTTGTTCTACCGACGTATGTTGTTGATTCTTAATGTTTACGTTACCTTTTTTACAATTACAACGTTGTAACCTTGATTGCCCCTGACAATAACTTGTTGGTTGAATCTGGTTGACGTTTTTGTTTTCCTTCGTGCATGGTAGCCTTGACAAAAAGTCTGCAACAATGTTCTCTTTCCCTTGTTTGTAGCGTATATCACATTTAAGACCTTGCAGCTTAAGTCGCAGTCTTGTTAATGTGGGTGACGTTTCCTTTAACCGCCAAATTGAAATTAGAGGCCTGTGATCTGTGTAAACAATGAATTTTTGATCAAATATAAAATGTCTAAAATAGTCAACCGCCCAAACGATCGCTAATAATTCTTTCTCGATTGTGTGATATCTACTTTCTGCACCTATTAATGCCCTGCTCGCAAAGGCGATCGGTCTATCGACAGTTTTCTCATTAGATAACACCGCTCCTATCGCGTAATTGCTAGCATCTGTGGTGATGACAAAAGTATCCTCATAATTAGGCCTTACTAACAAAGGTTCAGATATGAGGCATGTTTTAAGCATTTCGAAAGCTTCCTCACATTCACGCGTCCATACAAATTTAACATTCTTCTTCAATAAATCGTTCAAAGGTTTCCTGTACTTTGCAATGTTTGGAATGAATTTTCCATAAAAATTAATTGTACCTAAAAATGACCGAACATCTTTCACTGTAGATGGACTTTTCATCAATTGTATACTTTCTACATTTTCTTTGGTTGGTTTTATACCATATTGATTTATTATATGACCAAGATATTTGATTTCTGTTTTCAAAATTTTGCATTTCACCGGTTCCAATTTTAAATTATGTTTGCGTAGTCCTTGCAACACTTTATATAAGTTTTCATTATGTTCTTCGATTGTTCTTCCTGAAATGATGACATCATCCAGATAAACAACGGCTCGAACATCTCCGATTTCGTATAATACCGTATTCATTAATTTTTGAAAATTTGATGGGCTATTCCTTAATCCCATAGGCATTCTTGTAAATTCAAAGTGTCCTTTTGGGGTTGAGAAGGCTGTTTTAGCGGCATCTTTTGGATCGATTGGGATTTGATAAAACCCTGATTTTAAATCCAATGTTGAAAAATATACACTATCTCCAAGATTATCCATGATTTCATTGATGAGTGGAATTGGATATACAAAAGGCTTAGTTATCAAATTTAAAGCCCTGAAGTCCACTACAATTCGATATTTCTTATTTCCAGCTGAATCCAAGTCCTTCTTTGGTATACACAAGACTGGTGCATTCCATTGGCTTTTACTTGGTCTGATGATCCCTTGCCTATACATTTCTTCGATTTCTTCATTAATTTGCTTTTTTGTTGCTTCTGGGAATCTGTATTGCCGTTTATTCATGGGTACGTTCGTTGAAGTTTCTATTTCGTGCACTGCCGCATCTGTGTGGGTCAGTTTATCACCCTCAAGAAAAAACACATCACTAAAATTACTTAAAATTGATTCAATTGATTCTAAAGCGCTTCGTGATAAATGATCAAGTTCGATCTGTTCGAAGATTTTATTATATCGTTCGTGTCCTTGAAGCATTTTAATATTTTTGTATTTGACAACATCGTAGTCTATGTCAGCATTTAAGTCCAACATTTCTCTGTCGTCATATTCACTTCCTTCTTCATTATATTCTTCATGATAAAAATTATTTTCCGACGGGTCATCTATTTCCATTCCATTGAATGTATGGACTTGTGTAAAATCTTTACACTCTTCTTCATTATAGTTTTTCTTGCAAGTGTCAAGCTCGAAAATAGCATATTCAAAATTTCTTCCAATTTGTGCTACATGTTTTTGAAGGAACTCTCCTCCGAGTATACATGGTACTAATAAATGTGTCATTAAATGAAATTTTGCTGGGAATACTATGTTTCCTATGATTAAACCTATGTTAACTGATCCCATTGTTTTTGTATTTCCACCAATTCCCGCTATTGTTATAGTATCATTTGTATTTACTTGGTCTATTCTTAGTGATTTGACTGCTTCATATCTGAGCAGATTTACTGATGAACCTGTATCGAGTAAACATCTCAGCCTATATGCGGGGTTATTAGATGTAGGTATCTCGACAAAAAATAAGTTATCTCTAGAATAGATTTTTTTAAGTGCTATTTTATTTGATATTATATTATAAAGGGGTGATTTGCTGTTATTATATTGCTTGTTTTTATTCTGTTTCCCCATTATTGCATGAAAATTAAATTTTATTTCATGACTATTTTTACTTGAGAGCTCCTTATTTCTCTCAATTATATTTTCGTCCGCTGTAATTCCTACCATGTCCTTTTTAAAATCGTATGGTTCAATTTCCACATATCGTTTAATGTCTTTCACACTACTTTCTCTATGTATATAATCAATATATTCTTTATTTATAGGATGAGAGAAGCTTTTGAAGATTGCAAATCTGAAGCTCCCACCTATACTTTCGATATGATCTCTTGCGAATGCTGTGCCTATCGTGGCTGGTACAGCTAAATTATGAACTAAGTTAAATTTTATTGGTATGTTACTTCTGCCTATTTTTAAATTGACCCAAATGTCTCCAAATGATTCTTCTTCTTCTCCGTCTATCTCTGTATATGCCACACTAAGTGGGTTTATCAGTTTTGCTCCCACTTTCAATGCTATACTTTTGTGCATAAAATTTTCGGTTTTACTTGTGTTAAAATAGTATCTGCAAAAGAACTCCGGGTTTTCTGCTGTTGACATATACCAGTAGAAATCTCCGTTATTTCCATCGAACATTGGATATTTATGGTTTGTTGTAATGATTGGGTCAAATTTTATCCCAGCGTGAAAACATTGGGAATCTGTAACATGTGTCTTTCCATGATTCCGGAATTTTAGTTTTTTATGTCTTGTGTTGAAATTATCTCTGATACTGAGATTCTCTCTGCGGTTTTCGTCATTGTATCTATTGCTGTATTCACCTTGGTAATTTCTGTTGTAGTTTCCGTTATCATTCCTGTTGTAATTGTCTGACCTATTCGGTGAATTATTGTTGTTCATATTTCTGCTAAAATTATTATTTTTTTGGTATTCGCAACTCGTGCCCCTGTAAACATTTTGATTTCCATTGAACGGCCTTTGATTAGACATAACGAAATTATTCGGAAAATCTCTATGAGATCCAAATTTTCTATCAAACGAATTATTTTGTTGATCGTTCCGTTGGTACTGGTTAAAATATTTGGGTTGATTTACATGAATATCCCAATTATTCCGGTTCCTTTGTGATTTTGATTTTTCAGCGATGTGAATACACTGAAGTCTTTTTTCGATATCCTCAATTTGTTTTTCGTAGATACACTCTTCCTGTAAACATTTGACTAGTTCATTGAAGGTGTTATTTTTCTGTGATTTTGCCATATTTTTCAAGTTCCTATTTTTCAAACCTCCCAAAAAATGTATCCTCAAATTCCGTAGTGCATATGACTCTCTGCCTTTGGCATTATTTTCTTCATATTCATCCACGTGTTCTTTTAATGTTAATGCCCTATCTTTGTAATCTTGAAAGGATTCGTTTGGTCCTTGCTCCAAAGTTTCGATTTTCTGAAAAATTTCTTCCAGTTTAATATTTGTCCCAAATTCTCTTTCGAGATTGGTTCTCACTTCGGGCCATGTTTCTGCATAAATGCGTTTGAAATACCCTGATGCCGGAGCTTTTAATTTCATCAAAATTACCTGAATTAAAGGTTCATGCGATTTTTCAACTGGCAATTTCTTAGCGAAGAAATCACACTGGTATAGAAACGATGGTAATTCTGAGGCTGCGCCTCTGAACTCTGGAATGCATTGAATAGCTCTTTCAGTTGGGAACTCTGCCATTTTTTTGTTTGTTTTTCGAAGCAAACGAGAAAAAATGCGACTGTTTCTCAGTCCCTTATTAAATTATGGATATTGTTATTATCTTGCCTTTTCGCGAATTTAATTGGATCAAAAACGCTTTCAGCGTAAATTCAAGACAATTTCTTTTTTCATGTTTTGTGCTTTGTTAATCAAATTTGCCTGTTGGCCTTTTAAATTTGTTTAAATTAAATTAACGTTCCCTTAAAGTGGTTGATTAAGCATTAAGCATCTTGCAAGAAATGTTGCTTACAAAGATGAAATGTATACTATTTATAATATTGTGTGAAATGTATCAGAACTTTACTCAATTTTTAATGTTCACTTGTATGATATGAGACGCTCCATTTATGTGTATCTAGAATAGAACCTTACCATTTTTTTTAAACTGTGTACTCACCCTATCAGGAGCAGGATCAGGGTTATTCCTTGTTGAGTCTGCGATGAAGTTCCCAGATGAAGTCCCCATATCTTTATAGCTGACCAGATGTGCACCAATGTGCTGTACTCTTTATTAATCACTAGTTCACTTTTTCCTGTTTTGTAATTTAATCAAAGTCACTTTTTGGTTTTTTAACACTTACTGATTTTAGCCAGTCGAAATTTCGGCGTTCCAACACTTGAAAATAGCGGTTTAGTTTCCGCTGTCACCAGATGAAGCGCCCATACTCCGTTGCGCATCCATGTTTCACTCCCGTGTTGAAGTGCCCAACGTAGAGCAACAACTCGCGTGGTCTTTCTTTCTCCGTAAAATGAAAGACAGTGCAATTCCATTTCTACTGTATGGAAAAAGCTCTTTGATGAATCAGTTATCCTGAGGTTGGAACTGTGCTCGTCCGCACCTAGCAAACCTCGGATAATAAACTCATCAGAACAACTGCCCCGATTCTTTATTATTCGAAACCTTTTATACATGAATTTGTTACTTAAACTCTACACAATAGTTTTTCTCCAGTATGTACATATAAAGCGAGACAGATAGCTTTTCTCTTGGAAAGTCGGTGTCTGTTTTTTTAACAAGAATTAATGCTCCTCGCGGTATGAACGGCTATGTAGGATGCTTACTCACCAATGTTTACTTTGACCTTTCTCGAAGCACCTAGTTAAGCCAGCGCGCATCGCTGACGACGCGGTAGCAACTGTTTATAAACAACTGACCCTGGAAATGTGCAACATTGTCACTGCTGCTGTTAAGTTGTGTATTTTCTACTACCGTATGGGGGTCTATTACTGGTTAATTTCTTACTCAGATTGATATTGGAATTTGAGGCCTTTGCATGTGGATAGAAGGAACCTCAAAAGAAAACCAATCGAAGCGCCTACATCCGCTCTTATAAATGCGTCCTTCGAGCCGGATGATCCGGAAAACCGGACGAAGGACACTGCCAGCGTTGGTCACCGTATTGCTTGGCCGCCAAAATGGAACAATGGCATAAGGAGTTATTGTGGAGGCATACAATTAGCAGCCATCAATGCGGCACAATCTATTACCTCGTCATCTACATTGCACTTTTGAATCGATATGACACAATTATCGTTTATGATGGCCGATACGGACTACACCATCGGATGCAAGCAAAACAAATCCTTCCTACAACGGACGTGTGAATATCGAAATCTCCCCATTCTGCACTGGATTTGCATTCACACTACAAAGGATCACCTACCTCTACTACATGTCTCGATGGATTTCACAGCATTGAACCTAGGCGAACGGCCTGGTTTTCCAGGTAAATACTTGAACAGTGTATGTCCAGCCGGATGGACAACACGCAATGCAAATACTGACACTTTTTCACTGTTTACCGGTCATCAACAAAACACTACTTGGAGTGAATGTCAACAATAACCTCTCGCAACGAACAGTATGGATTCCACAACAGCCGCACATAACAACAAGCGTCACGGTACGCAACTGATCGGTGGCAGATTGGTTGAGTTCCGTTCCACTTTCGGATTTGGACCTCTGTAGCCACGAAGAAGGAGAGCCAAGCATTGAGTTCTCGCATATGTATAGTAGCTCACGGAGAAGATTCAGATCGGACCGTATCTCCACTACCGTATTCTCTCGGACTTGGAGCAATATTGGTTCTACGATTACGTCACACCTAAGAAATTTTCTCTTATCACGGATCGGATGGAATCGGGAAGCTGCACCTACTTGGTCAGGTAAGCAGCTTACACGTATATGTCTAGCCGAGCTAGGCATTACTTTCATGGCACTAACACCAACCATCCTTTCTCGAAAATCATCTACGACGTGACGTCACCACCGTTTGGAATACTACGACGGAAACCTTGGAGACAACGCAACACACGGAACAGTTTCGCCTTCCATTGGTATGAAGACAGGCAGTCGGCTCATGGATCAGCTGATCGCCTGAAGAGGATGTCAATTTGCGCTGGACTCTGCCTGATCTGTGAAAGGACAACACACGGAATGGTTTCGTATACAACCGTGCTTTCGAATTGTACGAAACCATACCCACGTTTGATTAATCGAGTTGCGTTGATCACCATGGTCTTCATTCTATGCCTGATCTGAAGATCGTTTGATGTAACGGAAGGGAATCACGAATTGTTCAGCATGGACCAATAACACCACCTACCACTATCCAATATCATGCACCTACACGGAAATTTTACATCAAGATATGAATGCAATCGCAGGATGTTTGATGGGATGCTATCACTAGGAGTACTGATGGATCCAAATCCAACTCGATCGCTAGGGGCGTTCGAATGGTGTCAGACACAAGGGTGTTTGATTTTCACACCACAGCTTGAGTACACAGGGTGCTCAATCAATATTCAAGCAGGCACAAGGGTGTCAGCTACCTACTCCACGGTTTGGGCACATCGGTGCTCATTACCAATTCCAAGGCTATGACACGACGGTGTCTATTCGCCAATTTGGGTTTGCAAAAAGATTGAGTACAAGGGGTGCTCAACTTCACATCCCAAGCTAAGACACAAGAGTGTTCTAGCAATCTCGAAGGGTCGAGCACCAAGGGTGTTCGAACCAATTCCAAGGCAAGGACACAAGGGTGTCCTCCAGCCATTCCACGGTTTGTGCATAAAGGGTGCACAAACTTATCCAAGGCAAGAGTACAAGGGTGCTCAAACCCAATCCCCGTAGACAGGGGGGAAAGGGTGCTCAAAATCAAACACCACGGATTGGGTACACAGGGTGCCCATGGATTAGATACACTAGCTTGGACATAACGGATGTTCAAGTATAATTTCTACCAGACACTGGGTGTCCACGGATGATTCAACAATTAAGGTTGTAGGCACTAGGGGTGTCAGCAGTCTGCCTTTCGGTGCCCTGTATTCATCACCAGCAGACATTAGGGGTATCTGAAAACAACCAATCGGACGACATAGATAAATCAAATCGTCTTAATCGTCACTGGTCGGATGGTCCCATATTGGCACGGATATGGATAGTTGGAGACAATCCTCCTCAAACATTTGGCATCAACATTCGAATTGGAGCGAATCTACCGGACTTCGTCAAATACTGGCTGTGGACGACATCATATGTTTTACCAGGTTAGTAATAACAGTATATGTACCAGCCGAAGCGACATTTCCAGATATTACATACATTATTTTCCCACACATGGACACGTTATTTTCCCACACATGGAATATTCACTCAACCTGAGGACATCCGCAAGACGTATTCTGCGAGCCATTTGATAATAGCACCCATCCAATGGGCGCAATATGGGCGAACCACCGAAGGATCATCCGGGCAACCGAGGAGTCAGATCAACCAAGGAAAGGAATCCAATACATGTACATGTAAGCACAGCGAGTTCCATCCCACGGATTCACGGTTAGCGGTATCAAAGGTCATCCAAATAACGCAAACATAATTGTTGAACATCGGAAGGACATCCGTCCAACATTATGGTCTTTTTTTCTTTTTTTATTTCCTGATTCCAGGTGATTGATTTAAGCCCATACCTTTTTTATATCTTAGTTCGACCCAGGTAACACCTTCATGTGACTAAAATGCTTTCCTTTGAAGTTAGTTTCCTAGCTGATTTTTAAATTATATAGGGTATATGCTCCAACTATGTTTACACGTTTCCACTATGTCGCACCACAAAAATACGTATGGGTATGTCACAATAGAAGCACGCTACAGTGGAAATCCCGAGCCATAGTTCAAACACTTATCCTAAATCAAAATGAAGCACATATGAGATTAGTTACAATACTATGTACAAAAATGATGTTTAACATTGTTTCCTGAGTAATACTTTAATGAAAACAACAATGAAAGCTTGGCACGCAAATAGAAGGAGCATCGTTGGGCACTCTCTGAAATATTTCAATAGTATAATTCCCTTGCAAACCCAAATAAATCTATCTGCGTACAAATAAATAAAATAAGAGTAATTTGCGGCAAAACCCGCCAGTATCACACACAACGTCAGTGCCTATACGTATGCGTACTACGACGCGGCTCTGAATTAAAGGAGTAACAAGTGTGATACTATCACTGCTAGACTAGATCTTTGGTTCTCTCATGCAGTGGTTTATCAGAGAGGGGAAGCTTAGTAATCCCCATTGCCGTCATGACGTCATTCTATCGCGGCATGAGCCAGCAACGCCGACCATAAACTCACCGTCTCCAACACTCCTCTATAAAGCATGAAATTAAGCCCACCCACCAACAGCCAGGTGCAAAAACTAGCCCAGGGGAGGGCAGATTTTACGGAGGTTTACTGATTTAAAATCTCAAGAAAGGGTTATCTTCCATTTAATTCCACTTAATTAATTTTGGTATCCATGACAGATACGTGTTTCGACTACATTGTGCAGTCTTCATCACTGTCATTCCCACTAAAGAACTTATCAAAATCTAACCCCATCCCAAATCATGTCCTAGGAAAAAAAGTCAAGGTCACAGGTATAAAAATGAAACTACAATGTGTTGAATAGACTGCCAATGAATGTATGGGAAAAATTTGACCATCAAATTTCGGTAACAAATCATAAACAAAATGTTTATTGCCTCGAAAAATAACCCTATGCCAAATTTGAGCTCAATCGGACATGATTTAGGGGTGGCGCAAATGCGTCAAAGTTTGACTTATTTCACTCTCGAAAATCTCCCAAATACATGAAATTTCGGAAATCGAAATTATTATTATTATTTAGCTTTATTAAGGAGGCTTTCAGCCTTGGGCTGGTTCGCCTCCAAGGGAAATCGAAATTTTTTTTTGATGCAAAATGTCTTAAAAATACATGAAACGTCAAGATTTGGCGTTATCTCGAAAAAATGTTTTTTTTTTCAAAAATCGACTTTCTGTGTTCTATATGGAATATAGAAGATTGATGAGTCGGCTTCTAAAACTGTTCACAATTGTTTCCAACCTGCTTATATATCGAATTAAACCACCATTTAGGATCTAATACGAAATAATTCACTAGGGTGGTCCAATTATTCTTCATTAGGGTGGTCCAAAAATCAAAATAGGTATGTAAAAACCATTACTTTTTACCAAACGCATGTATCTGAAAATATCATCATGTTGTGTTTTGGAATTTTTAAGAATCCAAACTTCAAAACATTTGATGATATTACTTTTTAGTAGCTGAGACCACGTAAAATAGAAGCATAGACAGACATAAATCGTAGAATAATTCCGAAAATTGTACAGGACAACCGTTAGTGCTGTTTAGTTTACAGTACAATTTGACGAAAGTGCAATGACTTTTTAACATATCCACCTAATACGGGACAACCCTTTACATGTGTTTCTTTTAAATTCCTACCCTATAGAGGTGCCAAAAAAGTACCCGCATAAAGCATATTGTTTATCTGGCTTCCTTTTGGGTATTAATTAAAAAACACACACTAACAGTGTTCTCCTACAGGCAAGCAACGGTCTCAAGTATTTATTTCTACGTAAACTTTTCTACCTTGGCTTTTTCTAGCTATGCTTTAGTATAAAAAAGGATGCGATCTGAGGATGTATGATCAATCAGTAGTGCGTTTGAAGAAGACAACAAGCAGAGAACTGATAGAGAATAGTACGACAGTTTGTTAAAAATGGTTGACATTTGGCTAGTTGGAGAAAATCTGCCGTCGTTCGGCCATTCTGTTAACTTGCCGACGTATAGTGAAGTTTTTCGTAAATATATGTTTCATTTGCGTGCTGAAAAAAAAAAGTTGTAAGCTTAGTGCCTTCCTAACAATAAAGGAATTAAAGGATGCTTGGAAGAAAAAAAACTTAACACATTTGGTAAATGACATAAGCATAGAGAAAAAATTTGTTGCTATTTTTCAATACCTTATAAAGCCTTATTAAAATGCAAACTTAGAATGGCTAAGAAAGACGTCGAAAAAAGGAACACATTTCATGGATCATTGCGGAGTTTGTTGGATATCGGGAAGGCAAAACCCCGTGAAGAAAAGCAGGCTATGCAATATTTGCAAAACCAGCGGGAACAAGCTCATCTTGAAGAAGAAACTGAGGTTCTCCCTATCAATGAAACCATTTCGTGTAGCGATTTTGAGGAAGAAGGACAGGCCCGTAGCCAGCATTTGGTTTCGGGGGGAGCTAATTTTAGACATAAAAACTTCAATGATTCATAAAATGTGCGCCTAACTGAACATCGATTGATACACTGTTTTTTTTTACCTTAACCAAAATCGTTCAAAATCATGTGTCATCATTTTTTTTTTTTTTTTTTTTGTTAATTCGTTTTAATCTTTTTTAATGAACCATCAGAATGTAAAATAATAATTTTTCAAACTCTTTAATACGCAGTTATGAGAAAAGTTAAACAAATGTATGAAATTCAAGAAAATATTTGTAGTTTTAATTGTTTTCTGTTGGTAATGATGATCAAGATTTGCATTCTGTTAAGAAAGACAAAAATGTGTTACATATTTTTTAAAACATAATTATTTTAAGATTTTAATGGTGTTGAATCGTAAAATCACCGGCACCGGATCCTAATTCATTTAAATTTATGAAGGCGGTAAATAACAAACATCCTTCGATGCAGTGGTAGCAATGTGATCCACACGAAACACGAACAGCGAATATTGTTGCCTTCATCATTCTGTATGTTTTTAAGTTTTTGTTTTTGTATCACTGTATTTTTGTTTTGTTTTTGAATTGATCGTCATTCTGTGATATTTTGTATTGTTCCAGTTATATAAGTGCAAATATTTAATGCAATTAGATTAAGTTTGAATTTGACTTCCGATCAAGGTGCTGCCTGAAAGAGGTAATAGTGAATGAGAAATGTATTCTTTTACTTCATTTGAATCAGTTGCCGATCTCCAAACTGCTGTCCAAAAATCTGAGCAACAAATTAAACACAACGTAGAGCCATATCCTGGACATTATAATTGGTTATTACAAAAGTAATCTTCTAGCTTTACTTTAAGCAGTTAATTGATATTATAGCCAAGCCCGAAAGTTGCTGGTTTCCCATTAGTTTTAAATCTTCTCAGTGTGGAGAAAGATCTTTCCACACTGGCTGTAGTGACCGGTAGTGTCAACAAAATTTTCAACAAAACATTGATTGTTGGAAAATACGTCGAGTCACATTTATCAAGCAGCCCAAATGCCTCAAAATTCTTGTTAATATTTATGGATGTCCGGCACCAGAGCTCGTATTCCACATTTACCTGCAACCAGCCAGTGATGCAAAATATCATGACACTCACGTGACACTCGTCTTCGCATCAACCGACTATCGCTGACAGATCGTTTTGTCACGCTCTGAGAGTTAGAGCTATGGCAAACAACAATCACCAGTAATGGTCGCTGCTCACAAGCAAAACGTTACACTCGCTGCTGATCATGAAAAGCACAACGAAAACAGTGTAGAATTCTGCAGTACGATGATGAGAAAAAGCGAAGCGACAGAAGAAAATGAAAACAATGCCTACGCATTCCAAGTTCGTCTCGGCAGGTGTGACTGTGTGAGTTACAAACAAAGCAGGCAACATGAAACGGAAGCTATTGGGCTCACTCACCAACACACTCAAATAAGCAAGCAAAGCAGCAACTGCTTCAAAACGAGCACAGATGAGTGTCGTGATTGTCGGGAATGACCAGATCGGTGATGGATCACAACAGAAGACGACGTTCACCAGTTGCTTTTTACTTCTTTCGTCAACTTGATGGATGGTCAGCTTCGACGATCACATTGATAGGAATGTACAAAGCGTTACTACCATCAACTGTTTGGTGAACGTGATTGTGATAGATCACAACTCTGGCAACCACGCTGGTGAAATCACAGAGATAACAGTAAAGTTTGTCAAGTTGGGATGACTCTCCAATATCTGTAAAACCAGGCAACAATATTTGGAACACCGGAAGGATGTCATCATTTTTTTGTGAAACGTCCCATCATGTTTTGGATCAATCCATCGAGTCATGGAATGAAAACAGCTCTTCGATAGTATTCCTCTGGTGTGTCTACTGGTTGACTTGCACGTATTGTTTGCTTGGATGCACGAGGATGTAGTCGTAACTGCGCATTCGAAAACAGACATATGCAGCTTTGAGGTTGCATTAAAAATTTCAGCAAATTTTGCTTCAGCATCAGCTCGTCTCTCCTTAAAAACCTGCATTATACTGTTCGCATGATTAAGAGCCGGTATGAGGTCCACATATTTAGATTGTAATCCTATTGAAAGTGGTTGTGTTGAAAGATCACATTGATGTAATAAATATATAAGATGTTTGTATCGTTTTATACATATACTTTGCCTGAAGAATAAACTTCTAATATTTAAATAAGTTTTTAGACCGGTCCTGCTTTATACTGTGCCAATATGGTCTAGATCTTGCACTACCAGGAAAAAAGAACTTCAAAGTATTAAGAACAAAGTTCTGAAGATGATTTTAAAATTGCCTCCCTGGTACAGTACTACCGAAGTACATAGAATTTCGAATGTTGAGACTTTAGAACAAATCTAGATAGAGCTGGAATTAGGGCGTAACAGCTTTTGTAAACAATTCTCTCGTCGATTTCTAGCAACTCAAGGCACCCCTACACAAATCAACTTATCCATCGGGTAGAGGAAGTCTTCCCCTATTCGATGGTAATGTTGATTTGCCAGGAAGAGCCATGTCTTTCGAAAAGTCATCGAGAGAAGCCATTGTTTACAAAAGCTGTTATGCCCTAATTCCAGCTCTATCTAGAAATGTCCAACAAAATAATTAATAATTTAAGGGAAAAATCGTTGCAATCTTCAATTGCAACGATTAATTCCTTTATACATAGATAATATATAGTTTTAGTTTTTAGTTTTGATGTGAATTGTTATACTGACATGCAGGTTTAGAAGACCTGTTTAAAATACTGAATTTCTAAGGCAGGAACAATGTAAAATCACTTAGATTTATATCATAAAAATTACAGCAGATAAGTTACTAGGTGGCTTGAGCACCTGGGTTAAAACGAAAAGAAATTTATTTTGAATTTTGAACAATTAAAGAGTTAAAATCTAAATAGAAACAATGTGTGACTCTTTATTAAATCCAATGGTACATTTGGAAAGGTAAATAAATTAAGAAGTCATTTGTTGTAGAAACATTTTATTTTGTATGAAATCCTGCTTGAAAAAGAGGGGTACAGTGCGGATTGTGTTTAGAAGGCTACAAATTGGGTCTACACCCTAGTTCCTACGGAAGTGAAACGAGGCTGATCTTTCATAAAAACTCGATGGTCCCATGATCTTTAACAGAATCGCTGCAAACATAAATTGTTCATGCACACTATATAGGTACAGCCCGAGTCTCATTTTAGAGGGGGCTATAGGCCTGAAGCCTCGTCCATAAATTATTTTAATATAATATGAAAAATAAAAAAACCTTACCCAGGTAATGGATATCTATTACCTGTACAGTACAGGTAACAGATATCTATTATCTTGGGTCAGATTTTTTTTCACATGATTATAATAATTTTGGGGGGGCTTCAGCCCCATAGCCCCCCCCCCCACATGGCTACGTGCCTGAAGAAGGGTCAAGGCAAAGACCAGATCAAATTTGTAGTGCAACCTCAATTGAAACATCATCACAAAATGACAGCCAGGCTGGGTCTGTGTACTCGCCTAGTACATCCAAAAGAGCTTCTCCAAAAACAGGTACGTTGTGATGTTTTACTAATGTTTTTTTTTTTTTTAGATTGTACACCTATTACCATCCATATTAACATATTTTGAACGTTCTAGGTTCTCCAAAACCAGCTTTGACACGTAAGTCGCAACTGATACGAGTTGTTACAGTTGAGGTAGCTGCTGCATTGGACCGCTGTAAAGTGAGTGATCGAAATGCTGTGTTTCTAATATCATCGATCGCTAAAACTTTAGGGCACGATGTTTCATCATTATTGTTGAACAAGGAATCTGTCAGAATCACCAGAGCAGGAATTCGCTTACAAATGCAATATGATTTAAAAGCGTCGTTTAAGCCAGATATAAATTTAACAGTACATTGGGATTCTAAGCTACTACCTAACATATTACCATCCAAAGCTCTACCAAAAACCGAGCGCTTGGCCATAGTTGTATCAGGCGAAGGCATTAGCAAATTATTGGTTGTTCCACCAATCGAAAACTCTACGGAGGCACAACAAGCAGAAGCGGTGTACAATGCAGTCGTCCAATGGGGGCTTGCGGACAGATGTGATCTTAAATCTTGTATGTTCACCTCAGAATTCTGACTATTTTATCGTTTGTTTTCAGAATTATGTTTACATCTTTTGATACTACTGCATCAAACACCGGTAGAAAAAAAGGTGCGTGTAAGTACCTGGACAAATTGTTTAAGAGGCAGCTTATAGGCCTCCCTTGTAGACACCACATACATGAACTGCTACTTGGCAAAGCTTTCAAAATTCTGAAATTTGAAACGTCAAAGTCTCCAAATGTTGAGATTTTTAAGGAATTCCAATCAAAATGGCACATTTTGGAAAAGACTTCATATGACTCAGGTATGGATGATGATTGTTTTAAAATAGCTATTTCGGAAATAGAAAGATTGGCGTTATTGGAGTTTTATGAAAAACAAATTAGAGAGCAACACCACCGTGGTGATTACCGAGAGGCTCTACAACTTGCCATTTTATATTTGGGTGGAAAAATCGATAAAAAATTACAAATAAGAGCTCCTGGTGCGTTCCACAATGCAGGGTGGATGGCCAAAATCATTTATTCTTTGAAAATGTTTATTCTTCGGCATGAATTTGCTTTACCAGATAAAACTAAAAATCAACTAGCTTGATTTTGTGTGTTCATTGTAAAACTTTATTTGAAAAGTTGGTTTCTTTCTCCGTGTGCTGCGATGGCACCCAACAACGATCTGAACCTGTTAAAAATATTGAAGGAATATGAAACTGTTGATGAAGACGTTGCGAAAGCAGTACATAAAGGAATTTTAACTCACTTGCAATATTTGGACAACAGCCTTATCGGACTATGTCTGTTCGACGAAAATGTAGACCTCCCGGTTAAGGAAAAGGTCATCGAAGCCTTACTTCTATCAGGTAAACGCTTTAATTGATACATTTGCATTTAATTTTCTAATGATTTTTTTTTACAGATACTCATAAAAACATTACAGCCAGATCCATTGTTGAATCCAACGATATTTCAACGATTGAACTACACTCGTTAGTACATGGCAGCAGTGGTATTGAAAACTTATTCAAAGCTCTCCAAAATCCGAAGTCGTTGCTGAATGTCGATATGGAGCAGTGGAGTAGTTCCATCGAGTTTAAAAATGCCAAAAGACGGGTTCAATGTTTGGAAGTAGTTAATGATAATGAAGAGCGTGGTATAGTATTGATTAAAACATACAATTCAAAACTATCAACGGATGAAGATCAAAAGCAGTGCATTTTACAATTAGTTGAAGATCATCGAAAAAATTATAAGAGTACCAGGAAATCTGATTTGGTGTAGCTAATAAGGAAATACATGGCAAAGTATAAAACAAGTATTTTTTCAACCTTTCAGGCAAATGTTCCTCTTGTGTAAAATTCATGATTCTAAAAATAAAAACAGATTAACGCAATTCAAGATATTTTTACAATTGATTTTAGGAATTTCTGATGAAAAGTTGTGGTTTTTCATATATTTTTGAATTTTTGGACCACCCTAATGAAGAATAATTGGACCACCCTAGTGAATTATTTTGTATAAGATCCTAAATGGTGGTTTAATTCGATACATAGGCAGGTTGAAGACAATTGTGAACAGTTTTAGAAGCTGACTCATCAATCTTCTACATTCCATATCGTAAGTCGATTAAAAAAAAAAAAAAAAATTCGTGATATCACCAAATCTCGACGTTTCATGCATGTTTAAGACATTTGGCATCAACAAAAAAATTTTGATTTTCGGAGATTTTCGAGAGTGAAAAAAGTCAAACTTTGACGTGTTTGCGCCACCCCTAAATCATGTCCGATTGAGCTCAAATTTTACATAGGGTCATTTTTCGAGGCAATAAACATTTTTTATATGGTTTGTTAGCGAAATTAAAAATTACCATTTTCGCTGGCAGTCTAGTGTTGAATCATCCTCTTCTGAGAACCGTGAAACACTAGTGGCCCTATTTCAACAAGAATTGCCCATCTAGCAGTGATTTTGCCAACACAATTACATGGTTACAGGGCATATCCAAATCAATCCACAGCAGTCCCGGAATGATTCCAGTTGAAACATATTTACTCACTCATCTTTCGACACCCGTTGCAATTGCTAATTTGTTCCCGCATTTCACCACCCAATCGGTACAAATGGGACCCAATCAATACTGCCATCGAACAGCCATCGCTTGGTGGCGCACACAACGTTCACCCTGGGAGGGAACCGATTCCTGCCTGAAACGGATGTTCAACAGACGAATTCCGACTGTGAAACAAAAGCAGAACGTCATCTCGGTCGGTTGGAATCAGTGGTACTCGGTGGTGGCACTCGGAGATGAAGCTGCACTGTTGCGTTAAGTCGCTAGACTGGTTCAAGTTGTAAAACATCATGATGGATTATTAAAACAACGATACAATCGTACTGCATATCCGTTAGCCAAATCTTATATTCCCGCATTCTGACCAGCCTGCTGTAAAACGTAGCAGTCTCGGATGTGCACCACTGCACCACAGCTCGCTCTGTTGGTGCAGTTTCTCGTACACATACGCCAACCTCGCGGGCAGATATTATGGATTTGTTTTTGACTTTCTGTTCTGACTTTTTGTTGCTCGCCCGGCCCGCGTCGTCCCCTATAATGCGCTTATGACAAATTAAACGCATGCGGCTACTCAACGTTGATAAATTACGCAAATTAATAAGTACAAGATTCATATATTCCATGCACAAAATAAAAGAAAAAAGCGAATGCGATTGAATATGAATCCTGGATGGTGGCATGTTCGTTGGGCGAATCGCTTTCGGATGCCTGACCGAGTCGACTGATGGCTGTACATGATCGAGATGAACGTGGAACAGTCACGAGAACATGGCCGCAAAAAATGAGCCTACCGATCCACGCACGCAGGGCGGCTTTGTGTTGTGGGTGATCTATGCTGCTTCAGTTGTTTATGCTCTTTTGCGAAAAGCAGAATGGTTGGATGTTGTGTTGAAATCAATTTGACGGAAAAGACTATAAAGGAAGCCCAATTTTACGATCACACTATGTTTTGTCACCACAGAAGTCGATTCGTTTTCTCACATATGCGACCGCTTCCCACGCTTTGAAATCTACCTGGGCTTAAACAATACATGTGGTGTAAACGGGCGGACATTGATGGCGAGCAAAATCCAAACTATAAATGTCGCAACATGAAGAATAGGGTTTTCTTCGAGTGTAAATCTTTGAATGCAACTATTCAACAGTACCTACAAAAGATTGCATAGCATTTTTTCGAAGCAAAACGGAAATGGAAGCAATTCAAGGATAGACAATTGGTTCAGATGTTTATTTGTAAGGTGTAAACATTGTTTTCATTTGTTATGTGGTGCTCAGTAACATTTGCATAATAAAACCAGCTGGATAAAGTAAGAAGGATATTCATTACAATATTATTATCAATATTCGTCACCATTTTCATTTACTTCGTACGCACAATGGTTGAAAACAAGTCGTAGTTTTTTGCACTCAAAATATTGGTGGCTAAAAAGTAATACTTTTTGATACTGTTATTTTAGTAAGGAAAAGTGGCTCTTAGTATCAAAGTTTGGAATGTGTGGTGCTCCATAAGGGTTACCCCCTTGTAACACAGTTAGTTATGTGGCTCCAGAAGGAAGCCCCCTTAATTACAGCGTTAGAAATATAGGTGGGAGCCCCATAAGAGCCCCCCCCCCCTTTACAATCAGAGCTTCACTTTTATCGGAGTTGTTGCTGTCATTGACGGTCATCCAGGTTCGTGTTCAAGTGAGAAGCTAAAATCGGTTTTTGTGGGGGTGGTAAAAATTGTAATCTGGTTCAAAGGGGTCCAATGGGTAAATGTTAAATATATTCCAGTAGTCTGGCTTCTCTGAGGAAACCGAGAAATGCCGCGGTTCTGGTCGGGTCGTCACTAAGGGCATCTTTGATGCTTCCAGGTATATCTAAAAATTCACGGGTGTTCTCATATTAGGGACAGTGGCATATGATGAGCTCTACCGTGTGTGGGACATGGCAAATGTCGCAGATCATGCGAAAAGGACCGTTTCTGGAGAAGTAATGGGAAATGTTGGTGTGCTCCGTTCTTAGACGAGAAATCACCCATCTCCTACCTATGTGTGACCTCCTTGATCTTTCGGATGAAAGTATCCCCTGAGCGAAGCCAATCAGCCAATCAGGAGCTTCCGATCACCTTTGCGTAAACAGGGATGTTCAGAATAACTTTAAAAATATTAGACAGGGATGCATAAAAATAAAAAGGGATGACTGGAATAGATAAAAAAAACTACAAGGGACAGCTTTATGGGATTGTACGCAATGGTGACGTAGGACTACGTGGTCTTATATAATAAATCTTATATGTTAATTGCAGCAGGAGCTTGATGGAATTCAACTTTGAAATCTGTGTTAGGGAAATCGCTTTTTGCAGGTAATCGGTGATAATTTTAATTATCAATGCAACAGTTGCACATTCGTGCAATTTTCAATAGTGATGGTTTTAACAAAGTGTATTTAGAAATCACAGACGTAATCCTATGTCAAAAGCTCGGCACGGTCGGTGTTGATGTTGTTTCGCTCGCAACTATTTTTGAGAAAAATTAAGTGTTTTCGACCGAAATTGATGCCGAAAGTGTATCAAAAGTGCTTCTGAACGTGTTTCGCAGTTGGGTGTGGTGAAATTCGTGCATTCCCGGTTGATTTTCAGTGAAAATTCCGTATGCCAAAATTGCTCACCAAGTTCCTTTTTTTTGCCGTTCGAAGACGGCGGGTTTGCTTTCGAAAAATTAAGAGTGACGTTTATTGGATCCGTTGCTTTGCTTTTGTAGCTAGCGGTGTGTAAGTGTGCTTGTGATTTTCATTGCCTCCCGGGAGGCTGGTTCACCGTGTTCGGATGTCACGCTTTCGACGTGTAGTTTTATCGAGAGTCTCGTCACCGTGTGCGAGTTTATACACGGTCCGGTTGGCAAATTCGCCGGGGAAAGTGCTGATAATGTGTCCGTCGTGATGGTGATTCGGTGGCTGACATTGCCGGGAATCAGCAAGTTTCCGGCTTGCAAAAGTGCTCGTCTGCTGGTCTCTCGCAAGTGTCGGAGATTGTGAGCAAACTGAAGGATGCCTCGCTGGATATGCCCAAGACTGGACAGGTGGTAGCTAGTGGCCGTGAACGGTTTCTGGGGAACGCACTAGATGCAAACCGCGTCCCAGATGACCAGATGGCAATGCAAGAAAATTTGTTTTCGTTGAAGGAAGTTGATTAAGCGGGGTCGACAAAGGCGCGAGAATCGGTGGCAATCGAACGTTATTTCTTTCCGTTAGCAATAGGAAAAAAGGCGCGGTTCAAAAACGATACGAACTAAGATTTATTTCACTCTCCCGGTTATCGTAAGATAGAAGCGGACGACGTGTATGTAGGTACGTTTGGATTGAGGTGTATATTTCGACTCATCTGTCGGTCCAGCATAGAGATCTGATCTCTGCTAGGAGAATCAATATGTGAAAACGGATAAGCAAAAGGCCTTTCCGATTGATCACTGCTTCGATAGCCGAAAGCAGTGATAAGCTTATCTAATCTGTGTTGCTGTATACAATGATCGAATGTGTAGTGTGATACAGAGGACGGAAATTCAATTATATGCTAAATCAGCACGAGTATTTTCTTGTTAGGGTGGTGCTCTAACAGAAGTATTACAACAAAGGTAATAGCTATTAGATATTTTTGCAAACAGTGACAGATAGCAGACATGAAGCTCAAGTGGAGGTGCCGGGCAAAGTTGTTATATTCTAGACAAATGGTACGTTGAAAATTCGCCGTTGTCGTCGTCGTAAGCTCCATCGTATTCAACCACAAGTGAAATTCTAGATCGTAATTTTATGTGAATAGCTTGTTTAACCAGGTCTTAAACAATCGTCACGTCGGTCATAGCTTGGTATGATTGCCTGAACAATGCGTAAAGAGCAAATCGAAACATTGAACGTCACGTGAAAGTGGAACTTAATGAAGTCCTAAGTACTCTTTCGTAGTTTTTAGTTTTCGAATTTGAAAGATCGGCGGTTGCAGTGGCTTGCTTACTGAGCAGAAAAACGCGGTCCCAGGTCCTATTATATTAAAAAATGTACGGTATGATCGCTTGTTTATCGTAAATTTTGTAAAACTTTTTGTTGTCGTCGGTGCCGGGTTGGAACAGTTTTAATAACTTGAGTAACGGTATGAGGGGCTCGCTGGCTTAGAGCAACCGTTTTTGCTTACTGAGCAGAACATCATGAGTCTAATCTCAAGCCCATCCACATTCAAGATTCGTAATCGTTTTATTTGTTAACTTTAATCCATGGTAATAACAGTACCTCGATGATTAAAAGGGGGCTCGTCTGCCTAGTGGCAAACGTTTATGTTTACTGAGCAGAAGACCGTGGGTTCAATCCCAAGCTCCTTCGCGTTATATGATCGTCAATATAGACATCAATTCAGTTTATTGTTTACCAAAATAGATCCTGCTCTAGTAGCAACCATGGGTGGTCAATCATGCTCATTCTCATACAGAATTATAACTCATAAGAAGAGGAACAGGGGCCTCACTTAGTTCAGTTGGTGAAGGCGCAGCTACAAAGCAAGACCTAGCTGGAGGTGACTGGGTTTGATTCCCAGTGCTGTCTAGGGGTTGGAAAATTGCTCGACATAAAATTGCTGGGCATAGAGTATGATTGTATTTGCCACACGATTATACTAATGCAAACATGGTACAGGCATCGAAAGCTCTAAATTAATAACTGTGAAAGTGCATCTAGACCACTAAATAAGTTTAGAGCACGCAATAAGCTAATATGCAAAAAATAATAAGCTTGAAATACGATGAAGAAGTAGAAGAAGAAAAATAGGAAAGCAGACACTCCTTAACATTAATTCAGACAAAATATTTCAAAGTTTTGTTTTATATATAAGAAAAAAAAACCTAAATGTATTTGTACTAGGCTACGTTGGTTGACGAAATAAACAAATAAATAATACCTTATACATTTATGACTTTTCAGGATATTCTCATGAAATACACATTTTTTTTTCTTTTAATTTTGCGGAGCATTTATAAAACATTTGTTTACTAAAGGTGGTGCAATATTTATTCACTTTAAGAGTGCCAATTGAAAATTTGCATTCAAAATAATGAATTTGGAAGCATACAGTTTATCTCAAAATTGAACGTAAAGATGTCATTAAATTTTAGAAAAACAGCTGTATTAGGCTTATTTGGTTGCGTTTATTAAAAGATAGAGCTGTTTGAGAAAAACGCTTTTTTCTTGAAATGCCTTAATATCTTGAAATAAAATAAACTAAACTTCTTGAAATTTTGCTTATTATTAGTCATAATAAAGATCATTAATATACCACAATTTTTTTTCTAAAATTCGTCCACTAGGTAAAAAGTTGAAAATCGAGCGTTTTACTAAAATAAATCTAACTGCATAAAGGTTCTTCAAATAAAGTCCAAAACTATAGCAATAAATATCTGTTTAACCACCAGCTAAGATTTAAAAAAAAATCTTTACAATGTCCACTAGGCTGTCCACTCAATTTTGCGATACACTGTAGGTAGGGTAGGAACTACTTCGGTCTAATTGCCCATTTTGGGCCTATCGAGCAGAAATCTTCAAATAAATCCATGATTTCAGAGTTTAACCGTCAGAGTTTAGTAGAAGTCAATTATGCGTTTGGTACGATACTTTAGTTAATAAGCTACGGAACAAAGTCAATGAGAACGCGTGATATGAAGTTTGCACCCATTATTCCCAAAAAAACAAAAGAAGTGCTCCGACCGAATCAATTTTTGTTTTCATCCGATAGGCCGAAGTGAATTCATTGGCATTTCAATGGCGTTTCAATGCGTTAGACTTTTGACAATATCACAACGATTGGTTTCTCTTAGTCAAATCTTAAGGTCCGGAGATGAACCAGTGTCTGGCTGAAAATCTCCATAATAAAGACAACCAACCAACCAACCAAACTTAAGGTACATAGGGAAAGGTAAATACATTTGGAAGTCATCAGTAATAATAACATTCCGTCTTATCTGTCAAAAGATAAGCAATTATAACGGAATTTAAAGGAAATAAACCAACACACTCAAAGCTCTTCATAAAGGGATTCCGTTAAGAGGTTTGACAAATTTAAAAGATTCCGTTTGGTGCTGAACTGCGCTAGATTAAGAAAGACTAAGTGCGGGTTGTGCCAGGTAGTTAACCCGGAAATGGGGTAGTTAACCCTACCTACCCAACAATCAATTATAGCTGCAGACCACATTATACAGGCAAAAAATAGCTGTATAAGTTTGTTTTGACTGTATTTAGTAGTGAGATCTTGATTTTAAAGATAGTGCATAGAGGCCTCCCTTAAGGTACGTTTAGACTATCTGATTTGTTGGTCTGATTCGAGTTGACTGCTCGATAATTTTGTCAGATACAATGTTCGAATGCGTTCACACTTTTTTGAGATGATGATCAGATTAGACGTTTGATTTGTCGAACGTATGTAATAGGTTTGTGTTTAATTTTAATTTGACTCATTCAGCAAAATAGTCGCAAGTGAAATGAAAATATTGATTTTTTTTCTCCTAAAATTTCATGGATTTGATTTGTGTTTTGATGGCATCCAGCAGCAAGGTAAACCGATTTCACTATTCAATGTGTTTAATTTGACTGATTTATATTTTCTAGTGTGTTTGGTCGTCAACAAAACTGTGTTTATATAATACGAAGTATGTATTATATAATAATAAGCATGCCAGACAGCAGGTCTGAAAGCTTACTAAGATTTTTTAGAGCAACTGAGAGATTTGAAGATCTACTGAGAAATTTGTTGATCTTCAGGGTAGTACGTAAATCTTGAGAACAGAACTACAAAACTTCAAGAAATTTTACAGAAATTAAAAGAAATTTGCAAAAATCCAAAAAAAATCACAATAGAGACTGTTGATCTTCAGAAAAATGTTCAAAAAAATTTTCAAAACTTCAAGCAAGCTAAAATATTTTCAGATCAATTTGTAAAACTATATAGGTAAATATTCAGGGAACTTCGCAGACCTTCAGAAAAGTCCAATAATCTACAGTGAAATGTAAAGAATTTCACAGAAGTTTGGAGATCTCTGAAGAGTTATTGAACATCAGAAAAGTTCGTAGATTTTCAGAACAAAGCTACAGAACTTTGGAAAAATCCAAGATTAATCTTCAGATTAATTTTTAGACCTTCAATAAATAGTGCAGATTTTCTGATGCATTATTAGAATGTCAGAAATTTTAATGGATCTTCAGTGAAATTTGCAGAACTTCAGGGAAGTTTGGCGGTTTAAAAAAAATATTAAACGATTTCGTGGAAATTTGTAGATCTTGAGACAAACATTTAAAACTTCAAGGAAATTCAACTATTTTCAGATAAATTCTGAGAACTTAAGGTAATTTAGAATATCTACAGGGACAGGGTAGGCTGAGAGCCTACAGAGGAATTTACAAAAATTCAGACAAGTTTGCAGATTTACTGAGAAATTGATTCAGCCTCAAGGTAATTTTTAGATCTTGAGAATAAAACTACGGAGCTTCAGACAGAACTTTAAAGGTTTTTTCAAAACATCAGAAGAGCAGATATTTAGAGAAATCTGAAGAACTGCGAAAACTTTTGCAGATCTTCAGTGTTTCAGAAGAGTACTTCAATTCCAAAAACAAATCTCAGCCAAGTACGAGAGTCCAAGATTTTGCAGAACTCCATGGAAGTTGGAAATAGTTGGATCTGAAGAACTTCATAAAAGTCCGTAGACCTTAAGAGAAGTATTTAGAACTTCAGGAAGTTCGAACAGTTTTAGAAAAAATTGCAAAACTTCAGCAAAACTCACAGAATTTCTGGAAAGTTCGACAAAGTGTGTCAAAAGTAAAATCGAGCAGATTTTTCATTACGGCAGCGGTTAAAATCAGACCAAGAAATCAGATAGTCTAAACGGACCTTTAGCTCAGTCGGTAAAGGCGCAGCTATAAAGCAAAATGTCTCGACTTCCCTGGCCCTAGAAGTACGATTGTAGTTACTACACAATTATACTAATGCAAAAATGTAAACACTTAGAAATTATTACCGACTTCGGTATTTGTTTACCTAACTTTAAACATCTGAACTTTTGGTAAAACTTTGACCCTCACTTTAAAAGCTATTAAATTTTTATTTTAAAACACAATATCTCAACAGCACACTGAATTTCGGCCATTAAAAACAACTTCTCCGAAGGGAAATCGTCCGGGAAATCGATTGCACGTGGTCACATAGACCGGAAAGCCTTGTAGGTATGGGTTTTGGACCATTTTACCCCACTTTCCGCAACTTTTCGGAGGAAATGTTTTTTCACAGCTCTATTTTTTCGTAAAACATAAGCACTTTATGCATGGTTTTAGAATACTATGTCTTTAAACAACAGTTCATGAGATATTAGGGGAATACGGGGTACACTTTATAGGGGAGTAAGGGGTAAAAGTGAACCCTCGCTAAATTTATTTTAATTCATAAAAATGTTGAACGATGCGATTGTTTGAATGACCCCAAAGGTTGCCTGCAATAATAAGATTTTTTTTCGAAATTTTAAGGTTAATTGGGATTAATTTACGTGCAATCGATTCCCCGGACGATTTCCCTTCGGAAATGTCGTTTTTCATGGCCGAAATTCAGCGTGCTGTTGAGATATTGAATTTTGGGTAATTTTGGACCCATTTTTGCCCATAGTGCACTGTCAGCCTTGTTGAATTAATCGAGCCTTACCATTGTGGTGAAGCTTTCCTTGTATTGAAGCCTTAAAACTTATTAATTAAAATGTCTGATTTTTACCGAACAGTTCAGCTGTTGACAGTTCGGTAAAAATTACCGAAGTCGGTAATCATTTCTAAGAGCATACTGGCTTAGAAAACTCTCAATTAACAGCTGTGGAAGTGCTAAAAAAACACTATGTTGAGAGCTGGTGTAGAATCCATGATTTTAAAGTTGCCTCCTTGGTACAGTACTACCGAGGTACATAGAATTTCCAATGTTGAGACTTTAGATCAAATGTACAACAAAATAATTAATAATTTCAGGCAAAAATCGTTGCAATCCTAATTTACAACGATTAATTTCCTTTACATTTAGATAAGATTAAGTTTTAGTTTTTAGTTTTAAGATGACAATTTTTATACTGACATGCAGGTATAGAAAACCTGTTTAAAATACTGAATATCACAATTAAGGCTGGTAAGTTACTGTAGAAGCTGGAGCACCAAGATTAAAATGAAATCATAATACAATCATCGCTTTTCTAACTATGATTTTTATTCAACAGTGTATGTGGAAATAGTCGAATGATTCACCTGCATCATATCGGGTCGTTCCACAACTCTATGGAATTTCTCTTTTATTGCAATAGCAATCGTTCATTTTTATGCTCCAAAACGACGCTCAAATCGGAAACCAAGCCATGCAAATATGGTATGGGATCGCCGATCCCCTTTGTGTATACAGGTCCACCATGGTCAATCTGAAAACGATCGTCGTGTTCATCGTAGTAATACAAAAATCAGATCATGTTTATAATTCGCTTACATTACACACCGTTGGGATTAAATTGATTGGACTTTTTCTACAAGTTATATTATCCTGCTTGTGCTCCAAGCTAGTGCAAACCCAATTGTCGATTAGTCGAGGATTTATGGTATACTGTTGATAGTTGTCTTTCCGGAAGTTTTCATCTCTGGCATACCGTGTACTATACGCTGAATAGATTATACTATCGATAATACTTCACACGTGTCCATATGGTCATTTCCGGCGCCGAACCATTGGGAAGTGATCGTCTGCTGATGGGAAGCCGCTCCACGCAGCTTGTCTTATCTATCGCTGACAGTTTTACCTTCCGTAAGGTAGGAATAAGACTTTCGCTGAATCCTGTGAAACCGAATCCAATGGCTTCCATTTCTTCTGGAGGAACTGCTTCCTCCAACCACAAACAAGCAGAACAAGTAGCATTATCGAAACGGGCCTCGGATTCCAGTTCGATTACAGCAATGTCGTGGTATTTCCGACCTGGTAGGTATCGCGGTTGTTTCTTAAAGACACGAATATTGATCTGCTGAGCAGTCTGGTCATCTTGACGTCAACCAAATTGGTATCACCTAGTCGAACAGTATCGGGTGCTTGGCTGTAAAGCAGTTTTAATGTCACATTGGATTTTCAAAAGCATAGCTATTAAGATAATGCGTAGATGTTTACCCGTTGCCATTCACTGCACAATGAGCAGCCGTAAGAACAAACTTTGAAGAAATGAGCGTTCCTCCACACAGATATTCAGTTTTTCCGTTGGTAGTCCAACCGATGGATGCCTGCAAAGAGTTGACACTTTTGCGAAAACAGTGGATGTACCAGTCATGGCCACAATTGGAACAAACCCTAATAGGAACGCAAAGCCATGTCTGAAGTGCTTCCTTACCATGTGCTGAAACTTGCCTACCCTTGCTTTTTGTCTACCGAGTACGTCAAGTTTAATAAATCTTTCTGGGTTTGGGTAAAATCTCAAAGGGCAATCTGTAAAAACAAAATCGTCAGTTTCATCTGATGCATAGTTCGATACTGCAACACTAACCATATAGTGACTGTCTCTGATAATAATCCACCGGGGTCGAATGAGTGAAATACTTGCCTGTTTGGTCTTTGACTGATACTGACAACCGCGAGGCGACTGCTAGACTAAATAACATAAGCGAAGCCATATTCAGTAACCACGCACGTCAGTATCAACGGACGACGAGCTTCGTACTGTTTTTGGTTTGACCAGGGACGATCTACCGACCCTCCTGATTCAATATTCTGTTTCTTCGCTTTTAAGCTGAACGATGAATTAAAACTGGTTTGATAGAGCATTCATGAGTCTGATCACTTCATTGCCTTGACAAATTATCAGCATCACCGATATCATTTGCAGTCATAGGGAGCACAGACAAGCGTTTAGGGTGAACCAATAGCAGTGATGTTTTGAAACAAGATGAAACATCTGGGAATATATGGAACATATTTCAATACTGTGGAAATTAACGGAAACTTTGGAATCACTTAATAAACTATCTTCTACCAAAAGTGATTCCGATTTTTCTGAAGTTTGAGTTAAAATATTTTTTGAAGGGATTCCAGACTTTTCAGTTCTTGAGGAAGTGATTGCAAACTTGAGACAATTGATACAGTACATTCCGAAGTTTTGTGAAGTGATTCAGCTCTTTCCGAAATTATTCAGTTCTTACGGAAGTGATAGCAAAATTTCTGGAAAGATAAGGTATTTTGACGTATGACTACGTCTGTGATTTCTATATGGGGGTACATTTTGTGAAAACCGAAAATGCAACATTTAAAAAAGTTATGAAATATTTTAAACATTAATAACTCAGCTGCCCTCGGACCAATTTAAATAATTTTATCACCAATCGATAAAATATATTTCTACGCACCTGTTGAGTTTGAGACTTTATCATTTTTCAAAATATCATTGTTGAAAATTGCACGAATGTGCAACTGTTGCTTTGATAATTAAAACGATCACCGATTGCCTGCGAAGAGCGATTTCCCAAACACAGATTTCAAAGATGAATTCCATTCGGCCGCACCAAACGGTGTTTACTCAATCACCACGTGCTGAGTGGCGGTGTTCTCCAGTGCACAACGAAAGGCTCCCCGCAAGCAGCTAGCTACCAAGGCTGGCCTCAACCGCTGATCGGATTCAGTTCCAATCACCGTGTAGGGTGTAGAGACGTATTAAAATCCAAACCAATGGTGAAGAAATAAATCATAAATAGGCATAAATCGAAGCCGAAAACGAATTCCAAATCCCTGCTTCTTGATACCAGTTCACCAGACGGTACCGCTAATAATAAATATTGATACTCATACTACCTTTCTTTCATTACTTTTCCACACTTCTTAATCTTCTCTAATGGTAGTCTACCCGGAGGGAATGATGCATTATCCGCATTCACAAAACACAGTCATGTATGCATATACGCTTCCATCCGCCGAACGTATCCTGCGCTATGCTTTGTCACATATTATAGAATTGATTTTTTTTTTCGAACCTTCGTCTCCCAGACAGCCATCGTATGGGGAAAGAAACAGTCTCGAACCGTTTCTCAAGATATGCATGATGGCTATTGGAAATATATAAGATTCTCGCAAGGCAGTAACGAGAAGTCGCATTGTGCGACAACGACGACGACGACGCCCGTGGTTCCGGACTATAAGGGGTACCCATGCTCCTACACACTCCTTTTGCAGGAGAACATCTCCTTTCATATTTTCCCAACATCCTGATATGCTCGAGAATCCATTCATGTATTCATATATTCAAGCCGTGGCACACTCGTTTTTAATGAGTGTCTAAGATTAACGATGCCGGTGGTGATTTTATTTTGATATTTTTTTTTTATTTTCGAGCATAATATATGACAAATTTGGAGTTTGTTTTGGGGAGTCCTGCTCTTCTGCCTTCCCGGGGGAGCAGCCCACCCGAAAATGAAAAATATTTACATTTCGAGGACAAGCTGCAGCATTTAAATTTCGCTTAGCATTTCTTTTTTTTTGCATGCAAACCTCTTCACAAGCGGATTCGGTGAGAGAAGTAAATACAAATGAAATATTGCGAACCGATTGTTTGAAATTAATTCATTATTCATGTCAGATTTTTTCCCGCTCTCGAGTTGTTGCTGCTGCCTGCCTGCCGGTGGAGGAATGGTCTGCCTTATCTTCGCACTCACTCTCTTTCACTTTAGCCGCAGTTTGCATTTTGATGGCATCAAAGATGAGGAGGTGGGGATGAGGAAAGGGAATGGAAAATCTAAGGTTGGCACCCCGAAGGGATGACGACGAAAGGTGAATAAGAATGTCTTCAGCTTTGTTGTAGGACCTGGTTCCCTTTTATCTCGGTTTGATCCTTGCGGTTATTTGTCGTGAAGCGTGAAGGCATTCAAGGATGCATGGCGTGTAGAACTGGGGAATTTGTAGACATGAATTGATGCCTTATCACAATCTTACCTTTTATTGAACATAACCAACTGCGAATTCCTCCGTTTTCGGAAGCTCCGTGTAATCAGTTTAACGAACGTCTGGAACTGCTAAATCAATCAGAAAATCATTGACTGCAAAACAGCTGCTGGTAATTATAAGTTGTTCGAGTTTAGTATTTCCACTGTTTTTGTTTAACCAAACCGGACCCAAGCAACAGGTGAAAGCCGATACATAGACTTCACTGCTACTTAGTATCGTGTTTTTCCGATCGGACTAGTAAACACCCATTTCATATACCAAATTGTTCCGAGTGTTCAAAACTGTTTCTTCGAAATAAATGGGCTTGGGTAATCATATTCTAGCAATTTAAGTGAAAAATCGCAAATCAAGTCCAGGCTCCCCCCTCTCTCTCTAACTCTATCTCAACGGCAAGGGAAAGTGCAGATGCATTCACTTTCTGTAGGCTGATTGACCCACTCTAGGGAAGATCTCCGCCGCCGTTAAATAGCCGAACGGAATTCAAACAAAAACCGGACGGCACAACGGTGTAAACATTTGTTCTTTAGGGGAAGCCTGGCTCAAAGTTGTTTTTTTTTCTCTAAACTGTACAGAAATTTCACACTTTGAACAACTCCACTATCCCATGCACCTTACCCACAGCATCAAGCGAGAAAAAGAGTTAATCATAATTAAATTAATGGACTGATCCACTGCAATCCACATATATCTCCGTCTAACTGGTGCAGTTGATAGTGGTAAGTAGGGAACTGGGGGTAAAATGGACAATTTTAAATCGGTTAAATCATCATCAATCTCTAAATCGGAACGATTGAAGAGGTTGAAGATGCATTGATTGTATAACAATGATTTATATTTTGATGAATCTTAGATTGACCCCCACTTCCCCTGTATAGCAGCAGACCCACCACGGCACGGCTGCACATATTTCACGGCCATATGAGCAAAGCAGCCTCTCTCGTCGTCTGCGATACAAGCGCACGAGCCAAGGCAAGGCATGCTTTACATATGCTTGAACGGGTGTTCAACACTGGTCGAGCGAGCTTATCGCTTGCTGCTGTTGTTGAGAGTGAAAATTTCCCTTCTGCCTACACGCGAGATGCAGGATGACGACGGCGACGATGACGACGGCGATACAATTTTCCGAAAACCGTCAGGATAGTGGGAAAAATTGCAACGTTTTGGCGCCCGTGATGTTAACTTAAAATTGTTGACCATCATAAATTAGTTAGATGTATGATTGTACGTATATACAATTCAGTGGAAGAAACGTATCTGCATCTATGCCAAAATTTGATAAATGTCCAGGAAATGGATGGAGATAATTTTATTCTAGATCCAGGGACCCATTTCTGGAAGTACTGATCGTTTACGAGTATTATGAGGCCGTTTTTACACACAATAAGCCTCACATGCATATAAAATGGCACTATTGGATACGCACACGAAACGCTTCGAACCTAGATTGAACCCGTATTGAATAGCTGGAGTAAAAATAATTTTGTTAGAGTTTTTATTTTTTTCTTTATTGAACGTCGATTAATCACCAACGACAATTGAGTGCTAGAGGGGCAACTTCCATTCCTGAAATCTATCGAACCCATCAGAACATGGGTCAGGATCAACAGCTTTAGCTTCCGAAGGAAGACGGTACCAGCGATTTTTCGCATATGAAAAATCTCACGGACTTTGGCTGAGATTGAACCCAGAAACAGTGGAGTGAGAAAGCTGTCATGGCTTACCACTCAACCACCGGTGCTGTCATGCGAAACGACTGGAATGATAAAAGAACTACTCCAATCCATTAAATTTTCGTTAGTAGGAGCTCTGCGAATCCGATACCTTTCGCATCGCAACAAACGAATTTCCAGAAAATCTAGATAGATGACCTGTTTTCCCTTAGTCCAGACGGTTAAGGCGCAGGTATAAAACAAGACCATGATGGAGGCGGCTGGGTTCTATTTCCAGTCCAGTCTAAGAATTTATCGGGTTGACCAATAAATAAGTAAGGAAAGGGAAGTACTTACTTACTTATCCTGGTCCGACATCCCTCAGGATTGCACCTGCATCACAATGTTACGCCAATTCACTCGGTCCGTGGATGCTTGTCTCCAATTTCTTGAACGTCCCACACTTCCAAGATCCTGCTCCACTTGGTCTAACCATCTTGCTCGCCGTGCTCCTCTTCGTCTTGTACCGGCCGGATTCGAAGCAAACACCATTTTTGTATTTTTTGTTGTCCGGCATTTTTAAAACGTATCCCGCCCATCGTACCCGTCCAGCTTTTGCAACTTTCTGGATACAGGGTTCGCCATAGAGTTGCGCCAGTTCGTGGTTCATCCTTCGCCTTCATTCATCGTTCTCACATATCCCGCCAAAGATGGTCCTAAGCACTCGTCGTTCGAAAACACCCAGTGCTTGCAGGTCCTCCTCGAGCATCGTCCACGTCTCGTGCCCGTAGAGAACTACCGGTCTTATAAGCGTATTGTACATGGTACATTTGGTACGGAGGTGAAGTTTACCCGACCTCAGGGTCTTGTGGAGTCCGTAGTAAGTACGACTTTTGCCCCGTAACGTGGGTAAATCACCTTTTCGTGGTACGTTACGGGATGTAAGATCTACTACCGATTCCTAGTCCTGACTTCTTCAAACTAGGGGAACAGGTTTTTTTCAGTAATCAAAGGAACACATCTTAGTCCTTGTTACTTTTTATGCCTTGTTGATAGTGATAAGTCCTCGGGTGGCCTGGACCGAGGATGATCTTGAAACAAGGAAAAAATGAGTTAGTTAGTCTTCACCTATGTATGTGATTCCTAATCTTCTATTCGTTGTTCCCTAGTTTGAAGTGGTTAAGACTAGGGTTCTGATGCATGGTCATTATCGGTTTCATAGCTTGTTTTTGTTGATAAGGAATCCAATTTTGACTGACAAAGGGGCGCGCCTTTGGAGGGTGTTTCAACACTCCGAAGGGTATAAATAGCGGAACCTTTCAGTTAGAATCGATTCCGTGCGATGAAGGCAAGAATGACAACTGTATCAAAACCGAATACTTCATCATTTCTCAATAGTGATGGAGTAATACGACATGCACTAAACTAAGGACACGGGATATACTACAATAGATCAAATTACTGGTCGCAGTGGTGTTATGTCCCGAACAGAGGAAAAAAAAAAGTACGACTTCCGGCAATAATAGGCCGACGAATTTCTCTGCTGCAGTTGTTATCCGACGTCACCAATGATTCGAGGTACACAAATTCATCCACCTCCTCGAACTCATCCCCGTCGATTGTCACGCTTCTGCCTATGCGAGCCCTATCCCGGTCGGTTCCTTCAGCTAACAGATACTTTATCTTCGACGTATTCACCTTTAATCTAACCTTCTCTGCATCACGTTTCAGCCTGGTGTACTGCTCCGCTACGGCCTGAAACGTTCTTCCGACAATGTCCACGTCGTCAGCGAGGCAGATGAACTGGCTGGACTTATTGAAGATCGTGCCCCGCAAAGCCCGTACGTTTCATAACACCTTCTAGCGCAATGTTGAACAGGAGGCAGGAAAGACCGTCGCCTTGTCGAAGTCCTTTGCGAGTTTCAAACGAGTCCGATAACGCACCCGATATCTTCACGCAGCACTGTACAGCATCCATCGTAGCCCTAATCAGTCTGGTCAGCTTCCCGGGGAAAACTGTTCTCGTCCAAAATCTTCCATAGCTCTTCACGGTCAATAGTATCATAAGCGGCCTTGAAATCGATGAATAGGTGGTGCGTAGGGACTTGATATTCACGACACTTTTGGAGGATCTGCCGCAACGTAAATATTTGGTCCGTTGTCGATCGCCCGTCCACAAAACCGGCTTGATAACTTCCCACAAATCTGCTTGTTAGCGGCGATAAACGGCGAAAGATGATCTGGGAAAGCACTTTGTAGGTCGCGTTAAGAATAGTGATCGCTCGATAGTTCTCACATTCTAGTTTGTCACCTTTTTTATATACTGGGCATATTACTCCCTCTTTCCACTCCTCCGGTAGCTGTTCTGTATCCCAGATCCTGACTATCAGTTGGTGCAGACAAGTGACACACTTATCCGAGCTCATTATGATAAGTTCCGCTCCAATACCATCTTTCTCAGCTGCATTGTTGTTCTTAAGCTGTCGGATAGCATCCTTAACTTCACCTATCGTGGGAGCTGGCATGTCCCCCTCATCCGCTGTACCGACGAAGCCATTCCTCCTGCCGTCTTGGTCCTCCGCCCCAACGCCGTTCAGATGTTCATCGTAGTGCTGCTTCCACCTTTTAATCACCTCTCGTTCGTCCGTTAAGATACCCCCTTCCTTATCCCGACACATTTCGGCTCGCGGCACAAAGCCTTGGCGGGATGCGTTGAGTTTCTTGTAGAACTTGCGTGTTTCTTGAGAACGATACAGCTGCTCCATTTCTTCGCACTCCAGCTCTTCCAGGCGGCGCTTCTTATCCCGGAAAAGATGGGTTTGCTGTCTTCACTTCCGTTTATATCACTCCACATTATAACGGGTTCCTTGCTGCAGCATTGCCGCCCGCGCTGCGTTCTTCTCGTCAAAAACCGTCTGACACTCTTCGTCGAACGAATCGTTCCGTCGATTCCGCTCCACGAACCCAACGGCGCTTTCAGCAGCGCTGTTAATGACTGCTTTCACGTTGCCTCAGCAGTCCTCAAGAGGGGCTTCGGTGAGCTCTCCCTCATCCGGCAACGCTGCGTCGAGGCATTGTACGTACTCAGTTGCGACTTCGGACAGCTTCAGTCGCTCCAGATTGTACCGTGGCGGGCGTCGGTACCGAATGCTGTTGGCAACGGAAAGTTTTTGGCGCACCTTGACAATTAGAAGGTAGTGGTCCGAATCGATATTTGCGCCGCGATAGGTCCTGACGTCGATAATGTCCGAGAAGTGCCTTTCGTCGATCAAAACGTGGTTGATTTGGTCTGCTGCGGTGATCTCCAGGTGTACCGATATGGGAGGCTATGCTGGAAGTAGGTACTACGTATGGCCATGTTCTTAGAGGCAGTGAAATCGATGAGTCTGAGGCCGTTGGCATTCGTTAGCTGATGAGCGCTTAACTTTCCTATAACCGGTCTGAATTCCTCCTCCTGGCCGACCTGAGCGTTAAGATCTCCGATGAAGATTTTGACGTCATGGCTTGGGCAGCTGTCGTGTTCTCGTTCCAGCTACGCGTAAAAACCGTCTTTATCGTCATCGTCACTTGCTAATTGAGGGCTGTGCACGTTGATTATGCTGACATTGAAGAAACGGCCTTTGATCCTCAACTTGCACATTCTGCTATCGATTGGCCACCACCCAATCACGCGCTTCTGTATTTCGCCCATCACGATGAAAGCTGTACCACGATCATGTGTATTGCCGCAGCTCTGGTAGATGGTATAACCATCCCTATACTTATGTACCGACTATCCCTTCCAGCAAATCTCCTGCAGCGCTACGATGTCGAACTTGTGGACCTTCAATAAATCGGAAAGAATGCGGGTACTTCCCAAGAAATTGAGAGACTTGCAGTTCCATGTTCTGAGTTTCCAATCGTTAAGCCGTTTCCGTTGCTTGGATCTATGCCGATTGTTCCGGTCCGTATTTACATTGCTTGATTCCTGTACTTTTGTTTTTTTTTTACGGCTGGTTTGTAGGGCCTGCACCAACCCCCATTGTCTCGCCGGGGGACCATCGTGCACAGCACTGTTAAGAGTCCCACGCTGGCACCAGGACGTTGATCAGCCGCTCCTAACATGGAGAACAGACGCCGTTTTGAGCCGCACCTCTATGGAGAACAGACGCTCGAAGACTGCACTCTCCCGAGAGAGGAGTCCTTCCCCCCCCCCCCCGCCTTCCCTGTCAGCATACGACCAATGTCCCACCGTGGTTGGTTACCCGATCTTCCCTATGGTTACTCGTACCCCAGCCGGCCCGGGATAGGAGTTACTGGACAAGGGGCTAAGGACCGCTAGTGGGGGTTATTTTATACCTGCAGATACGCGAAGTATCAATAGTACGCATTGTCGAGCCGTTTACCAGTGAGGAATTGGGTAAAGGAGATGATGAACCCGATTCGTGCCTTCCTCAAAATTGACCTTTGCTCGCTTTCTACTCTCTATATACAATTTTCACACTGTCGTACTCTAACGGAACTATCAACTCTATACTTTCATCTCCTCCATCTATTGTATAAAAAATACCACATTAAGTCTGTTATTTGAAATTAGCATCTTCAACTAAATAAAATACGTTTCTAATAGAACACAATCGTAGTATCACTTCTTCTTCACCTTCTTATTCGCATCTCAAGCTTATTGCTTATTGCATATAAGCTTATTGCGTGCTCTACTTAGATGCACTTCCACAGCTATTAACAAAGAGCTTTCGATTCCGGTACCATTTTTACATTAGTATAATTGTGTGGCAAGTTCACTCAAGTCTTTTTTTACACAGATACTATATAAAAAAACGTGTAAAAATCAGCATTTTTTCAAAAAATCATCTGCCATGAAATCTCGAACATCGTGAATGCTGTAGTGGAGCGAAAAAATAATCGATTATCAGATTTTACCTCACAGATTTCTACGAAACTTCGAAAACAATTGTAATTGTTTGCAAGGGACAAATGAACCAGGTTTGTTCTGGAGCTCGGCCATTTCCACTCTAGCATGGTTGAATCTGTTCCAGATGATTTGGAGCGGTCACATCACTTTGTGCGGAGATCAGTCTACGTATGTAGGATTGTTATCTGAAGACCATCCAAGGGGTAGGTTACTCCGCACACCAATCTTGGGTCAATATTTTTCTCAGTGCTGGTCATAGAGTAAGCTGCGATTTTTTTGTAGAATGCGAATATTATGGTAAATTTGGTATAATGCGCTCAAAGCAGACCAGATACCCAACCTATCGAGATGTGAAACGCAACGGTCTATCAGCGATCGTAAAGTGTTGGAACCGGTGCGGAACATTGGTGGAGACTGAATGTAGAGGATGCTGAGTATGACCTCTGTAGTTTATGTTGTGTACGTTGCACTATTGTTTGAATTACGGGTACTATTTGGAGTCTGATAAACTGCCCCTTACTCTAGAACCCTCGCTATAGCCTACATTTAGGATTTCACGGATTTCGGTTCACTTTTCTGGTCTGAGTTCCGCTGGTATATTCAATTAGAGAATGTTCCTGAAATATACAGTCAAACAGCACGTAATGTTGTGAACAACTTCAACTACAGGTGTCCAGCATTGTTCCCAACTGTAAAAATTGTGCCAAAGCTGTACCGAATCTACTTTCGGTACACTGTGCTGAGTTACTTACCCATTGAGACCATCAGTAAAATATGCACGCAGTGAAGGCTTCGCTTCTAAATCCTTAAAAAAACTGAGCAGCCCATGATTTTTGGGCATCATTCTAATCAACTGCTGAAACCGAAAAAAACGTCAAGCCTTAGGAAAAACCTGTATTACGCATCTTGCACCATAGTAGACTCCTGCGCTTAATATAATCCCTCAGATTTTAAATCGCTCAGTCCAATATATATTAATATTAACCATTTCAATGTAAATAAGTGAAACATTTTAAAATTGAGTTTCATATAGTAAATCGGCAATAGAAATTTGATAATCAATCATTTATATTTGTATAATATTAGCGAAATAAATTTTATGATGAATTGTTTTTAGTGCAGCAATCTACTTTGGTACGAAATGCGTAATACAAGTTATCAAAAAAAAGAACGTTATACGATAAGTACAGTGCTTTCCCGATTTTGTCCACCCCCGATTTTGTCAACCCCCGATTTTGTTAGGTTTTTTCCCGATTTTGTCAGCCTGAAGATTTTGCTGAACTTTTTGATTTTTAAGCATGAATTCTCAAGTATTTCGCTTCAATTGACACTTATTTTTTTTTGTCGCAACAATAACAGAGGTAACTCAAATAAATCTCCATTATTGCGACACTGCACAGCAGTATCGAGTCCTTCCCGATAAAGGTAACTAGGTGGTGGATAGAGCTGGGATGGCTGCAATACAAGTTATGGGCAGATACCTCATTCAAGAAGAAGGTTTCGTGATCGCCAAAATTAAACGAATATTCATATGCAGTTGCTACGCACCCGATGGACGATGGAGCTGGTTAGACTTACCGATGAGCTGATCCGTCGAAGACCGGTAGTCATCGGAGGAGATTCCAATGCTTAGGCAGTGGAGTAGGGAAAGAGATGTACCAACGCAAGAGGGCACATTCTGCTGGAAGCTGTGGCGAAGCTGGAAATTAGGCTGTTCAATAAAGGCACCACCAGCACTTTTCACAGAGATGGCCGGGAATCCATTATCGACGTCACTTTATGCGGACTGCAGTACGTCGCTGGTGAAAACATGTATTGGAGAGTGTGTGCAGGATATACCCATAGTGACCATCAGGTATTCCGATATGGCATCGGCCAACGGAATCCTGTGGCAGTACAGAGGACGAGAAGTTGTGACCTGAAGTGGAAGACGAGTTGACAGAATCGTTAGGGAGAGCATGTGACACGACCATGCCGAGGAAACTGGAGCTAAATAACAGACGGCCTCCAGCTTACCGCTGCAACCAGAGCTGGTAAATATCACGGCCGTCATGTGACGATGATAAAACATGTCCTCTCATTATCACGAGACGAAACTACCAAGCATTAGCTTTCTTGCCCTCATGAGAATAATTCTTATGCGGTTTTGACATCTACATTTCTAACTGATTTAGATGAATTTAAGCAAAGTTCCGTGTGTAATCGGTAGAGTAGATATATTATTAAGATTTCCTCGGTACACATAACTTTAATAGTATTAAATGAGCTAGTAATTACGATGGTCACAACACTGTCACGCTCTGTCATGACGAAAAATTCGATGAGATTTTGAAGAAAATATCTATCATCGTTTTCTCATCCAATGATAGTGACAGAAGTATCTCTGTAAATATCGCGTGAGATATTTCAATGAAAATGACATTTGCCAGCTGGCTGCAACGAGGCAACTAGCACCCTCCACGCTAGTTGTCTCAGAGCCAGAAGACGTGTTCAGAGAGCAAGAACAGAAGCAGACAGAGAGGAACGTAGAGGAATGTTCCGAGCACATAAACGAGAGATAAAGCAGAGCAAGTCAAACTGTCAACTGGCGATGGGTAGAGACGCTGCTGTCAACGACACACACCGTCAAGTCATGCCCGCTGAAAAATGCTTAGAGAACCTGAAAGTCGTCGTGGAAGGACTTTTCTCGTAGCACGATCCAACGACCTGGCCACCTACATCGTACGGAGACGGAGAGGGAAATAACGACGAAGTCACCAACGAACAACTCGTAGCAGTGCTTGCTGGATACACTCGGAAAACTCTTGGAGAGGATCATCCTAAACAGGCTGACGAAATACACGTAGAGTGAGCAAGGATTGTCGGAGAGGCAGTTCGGATTTCAAAAAGGAAGAGCTAAAGTGGATGCAATTCGGACAGTTGTCGAGAGAGCAGAGAAGGCGTCGAAATAGAAGTGGAGAGGAGATCGATAATACGCTGTGATAACGATCGACGTCAAGAATGCGTTCAACTGCTCTAGCTGGGAGGCCGACGCTAGTTCCAGAACAGGGTTCTTATCTACGAGGCAAATATGGGCAGAGATCGATTAGGATCACGGTGGGAATTTCACAAGGCTCCATCCTTGGTCCAATGCTCTTCAACGTGATTTAAAAAGGCGGTCTAAACGCTGAAGCTACCCAAACGAGTTGAGATCGATGGCTTTGCGGACGACGTCGGCAAGACGCTGGAATAGATGGAAATGTTGGCGACCCGACCGCCTCGACATGATTGGAAACCTAATGCATGGAGCGAAAGTGCAGATAGCCTACAACAAAAGCAAGGTGGTATTGATCAGTAACTTTAAAGCGCTGCAGCGGTCAGAAATTACCGTTACCGGAGCACGCAATAAACTAGAAGTTGGTGTTGAAATGCCTGGGAGTGATAGTCGATGACCGTTTGGCTTTGATAGTCACGTAGAATACGCCTACGAGAAGGCAGCGAAGGCCATCAACACGGTAGCCAGAATCATAGCGAAAACATCTCGGGACGGCTCATAACTAGTGTATTTACGTTGATACTGAGATATAGAGGTTCAGCCTTGGTTGCAGCGCTGAAAACCAAGCGGAATTTAAAGAAACCGAACAGTACGTACCTGCTCAACAAACCGTACTCAAACTTTTCAAGATATTTGGTGTACCCTTTGTTGTAAGAATAGTAAACATTTATCAGTAATTCCATTGATAGTGGATAAATAATGGTTAAACTTGATTTCAAATTCTTTAAGATGGTTAAAATATTAAAAAAGAAAATTTCCCGATTTTGTCAGCCTAAAATTTCAGATGGGGTTGACAAAAACAGGAAAGCACTGTATAAAGCATAACATTTTCTCAATTTTTTAATGATGCCCAAAATTTATGGATTGCTCAGTTATTTTTACTGCATGCATATTTTATTGATGGTCTTCAAAGATCAATCCTAGAGCGCCGGTGGTATAGTGGTAAGCGTGATTACCTCTCACCCCAGCAGGCCAGGCCTGTGTTCAATCCCAGTCGGCGCCGCCGGGATTTTCTGAGGCATATAACATCTCTGATTAAGGGAAGTAAAGCCGATGGTCCCCGGTTCATGAGTTGATGAGTCGATAGGTAGGGTCCAGGTGCGGGAGCTGCCTCCATGGCGTCCGTAGCATTGGAAAACAAGATCGACGGAAAACTAATCAAGGAAAAAAATAAAACATACTTAGAGTGAGTAAGTTCCAGTTCCAGATATGCTAGGTACTACTGAGGCCATTAATACTTGTTAGAAAATCTCTAGTGCTACATGCATTCCACCATCAGGTGTCTTGTATCACATGTTGTTCAACATTCACTTTATATAATTCCGGTCAATGTAATAAGATTACAGATTACGGAAAATAACCGTTATTTATAAAATAGTGGCATAAAATTAAGAGGCTGTTCATTAGCTACGTCGAAGGATTTAAGGATTCCCCCCCCCTTCCCCTGCGTAGACAATTATCCATAAAAAAAATTAAATTTGTATGGGCTGTGGATAATTTCCGAACCCCCCTTTACTGTCTACGTAGTTAATGACTAGCCCTATATTTGAAACTTTTATAAACCAGACGTCGCCATCTTGGATTCCAAAATGACGTCAATCATCGATTTCTGACCTCTACACGTCGTCCCCGTTCCGAAAATATCCATATTGTTGGCTATTTGACAGATTTTCACAACCCGGAAGACGCCATCTTGTAAGATTTTAAGTTAAACTACAAATGTAAAATGTAAACCCGATGATCACGGCCCCCGTATTGATGGGTTCTATATCTTTGAACCAGGTGTGTAGCCTCTCTGCCGTCAGTAATCTGCACTACGTTCGGAACAAAGGCCAATGAAAAAAAGCAAGAATTTAAAAGAACTCAACTAAAGCAATCCCGTTTTTATTAAAAAAAAACTTCACCCAAAAAATGAAACAACCAATGCCGCAAGGAAAAATCAACAAACCCACTGTGCGACTACATATTTCGGGCGCAGCAGTGCACCCACCGGCGCCCAGCCATGCTGCACTGCGCTGCATACTATTTAGTTCCAGTGACTAGTTTTGCCACCTTCGTATGTGCACTTCCATACAAGCTACATACCACCGCATGCGGACTGCTCAAGACCGCCAACCGTACCGCACGACGTTATGTGCAATTTCTCCTATCGCTTATGCTATCGACGGCTTTTCACGTTATGCATCGAAGTGGGGAACTGCACTGATTAGAGCGTTAGCGTGGGTGCGAAGCAAGAAAAAAAAAAGGAAAATCGACTGCAGCTCGGACCAAACCGATTATTATTCTTCAGATCAAACAGAGCATTCAATTGCATTTAAAAGCAGGTGCTAATCATTGGATTTCACTAGTTACAGTTTGGATAGTCATACAGAGCACATCGTGTCTTCCCATACGGATCTACCAGTGAGTGAAGGTTCGTAGCAGAGATTCGAATCGAATCGTAGTGAGTAGTGCAGGGCGAGTGAAGAATCAGAAGAAAACAACCTTTCAAAATGTGCAACCGATCGTTGGTTCTGGAGCTGCTGCTAGTGGTCACCCTCGCATCATCGGCACTCAGTGCTGCCTCGTGCTCGTGGCGGGCGGCCGGAAGCAACTGGTTCGGAGGTGAAATCTGCATCCTGCAAAAGGTGTACGATGACTGTCAGGAGAAGAGCGACTTCACTGAGTGTCTGAAACAGAAAGCATTGACCTCGATATCGAGAGCAATTGACATGGTGAGTTGAGATTTTTTGAAAGGGTGTTCATTTTCATTGATAATTATCATGTGAATTTTTCCCAAGGATTCCATTCAACTGGTCGATGGAGTAACCCTGGTCAAGCAGAACTCATCGGATGATGCCGAGAACGAAACCGTCCCTGAACTGTCGGATGCCCGTGCCCTGGAAGGACTGAGCAGCATCGACAGTGCCCTGATCCAGAAGTTGGACAAATTCCTGAAGACACACACCGTCAAGATGGATCTGACAACCGAAGGCCGAGGCAGCGGAAGCAAGAACAAGGGAAGCCGGTACATCATCGCCGCCATGTTGACCGCTGTGGGTATTGCTGGCCCAATCGGTTTGAAGACCCTCGGTGCCATTGCCTTCAAGGCTCTGGTCATCTCCAAGGTTGCCCTCACCATTGCCAGTATCCTGGCTCTGAAGAAGATCTTCAAGAGCGACCACCACGAGGAAACCAGCTTCCAGGTGCACACTGGCGGCCATGACAACCGTCGTAACACCTACGTGGTCCGCCCAGCCCGAATCCCCAATGACCCCTACCGGTACTACTATGAGCAGCCTGCAGCTTACTAAAATCAGCAAAATAAGGAAATTGCAAACCACACAACCCAACGCCAAAACCCCCCCAAAAGTCAAATCATAGGAAACCCATAGAAGAGAATTCAATTGGAACGTGCAACTTGGTCTATTTCCGCGAGTGAAGGAAATAACATTGGAATCGCACATGTTCTGAGACTGCAATGCAAGAGGAAAACGTGTGAGCAGTGAGAGAGAAACTGTCACACATGAACAATTCAACAGAGAAGCCAAGAAACAGCGCAAATCAGCGTAGGAAGATCGAACGGAGCTGCAGAAAGCGGTAGCTACAGGAAAGGAAAGGATCAGAGACGAAGTAAATACCAGGATGTGCCTACTACCTCTCTTGGTCTGTGCAGTAATTGTCATGTAACTGTTATTTATTTTATTTACCAAAGTGTAATTTATTTATTTATTGAAAACAACGATGTCCCTCCTGTTTTGTCGGTAAGCTTAAATTATTGTTGTGCAATAAATAGAAAACTGTGAAATCATCCAGTGTAGTTTCTGTGGTTGTTTACTATCGGTGCGGTTGAGAATAATTATCAACACGATTAGGCCAGTTCATGTCAACTGGAGCAACTATAGTTGATAGTTGAAATTGAACTGTGTGAGTTTATAAAATTCAGAGAGTTCAAAAGTTAATAGCGATAGTAGAGTGAACTCGAGGAATATTTCGAAACTGTAATTACTACAGCACCAGCATATTTCCAGGATCTTTATTTTTTGTGCATCCAGAAAATGAGGCCTAGTCTTAGTCAGTGCTGTGGTTACGGGTAGTTGCGGGTAGTCGTCGACTACTTAGCTCCAAACTGGAAAAAGTGTTTTCAAAATAGGTAAACAAGTTCAGAGAAAAATTTAAAAATTAAATGTTAAATTTAAAGTGGCTAGTACTCTTGTTAAACATGTTGAGGATGATAAAAAATTGATAAAAGTCTTGAAATTTGAAGTGACTTGCACCTCTAATACATGTTCAGCGAATAGTTGAAAAAAGAAATTAACTGACTTGCGCTTGGGATATACATTATCAGGAATCAAAAATCGTTAAATTTAACATGCCCCTGATAAGCATTTTCGTTAAAAAAATTAAAAATATTACGTTTGTAATGGTTTGCTTCCCTGGTAGAAAAGTTCAGGGACAATTGAAAAATGAGCTTAATTTAAATGAATAGCGTCCCTGGTAAACATGATCAGGGAAAATTTTAAAAAATATTAAATTTGAAATAACTTGCGCCCCTGGTAGACAAGTCCACGAAAACAAATAAAAAAAAAAAAAACTTTAAATTTAAAATGGCTTGCGCCTGTGGTAAACATCGTCTGCGAAAGTTTGGCCAAAATCATAAAATTTTAAGTGGCTACCAGAGCAAAGCTTGAGATCAAATAGAAATCAAATTTTGCTGTTATGATGTAACTTATTTTGAATACTCCAGCTGAGCTCATTTTGGTTGACTAAACGGTTTAAACAGCAAAAATGAGAGCAGAATTTTACATTGTTGAACCAAACGAAAAACTAATCATGCTTTCAATAAAATATCAATTTGATTTCTGATTTTGCATTCATAATGTTTAACTGAATATGGGCCTGACGTAAATGGTTAGCATCCTTGCTTCTCATGCTGAAAGACTTTAGCTTAAATCTCACCCCGGGCAAGTTTCAAATGACCTAAAATGTGTTAAACAAACCAAATAAACAATAATCGTTACACAGATGAAAATTCTGAATTTTAATTGTGATGTAAACATTCATTCATGTAGACTTGTATTTGTTGCTTTTGTATACAATATTTGCTACATTCCATGAAATGTGTCACAACTTTACATCATATATAATGAAAACGTATATGATATGTGACGCTCCATTTATGTGCATCATATTGAACAGAAATTTACACTACTTTTTCGAACTGTGTAGTTCAACGACAGATGAATTTAAATTAACTTTTGCACAAGACGTTAACAGCAGAACTTCAAGTTAAGTTGCTTTCATTTAAGAAGGTTTGACTGCATAATGAAAGACTTCTATTTATTTCCATTTCGTCAAGCCAGTGTAGACTACATACAATGATTATTACAATGTTTACTTACATACTATGCATTAATTCTATTCTGTTTTAGCTTAGTTTTTATTTGCTGCTTGGACATAGGGATGTCAATAGTTCCGCAATGCAAATTACATAGGCGCATCATTCGATTGATTGGGCTATTTTTTGCATAGTTTGTTCTGTACGATTTTTCTGAAAATAAATTCCTTGTTCTAAGATATCGACAAGGTGTGTTTAATTGTGCGAGAATTTCTGCCGAATCTATGCGCATTGAAATAATGTCGTTGATGAAGAAAAGCATTGCAAATTGGCGGCGCTCCTTAAGTGTTTGTATATTGATGAGCATGCAGCGCGCTTCATAAGATGGTAATGGAAATGCAGTCCAATTCAATTTACGTAAAGCATATAAAAGGAATTGTTTTTGGACAGATTCTATGCGTTCTTCGTGTATGGAAATGTATGGATTCCATACTAGGTGGCAGTATTCCAGAATTGGCCTTACATATGTGGTATATAAAAGCTTAATAGTGTATGGGTCTTCGAAATTATGACTGAACCTTTTGATGAAGCCTAGCATTCTGTTTGCTTTACTAATGATAGTATTATAATGTTCTATAAAAGTTAGTTTGGAGTCTAGGATTACACCTAGATCTCTTACAATTTTGCTTTTTTCTACTATTTGGTTGCCTAATGATATTTCAATATGCGGTGTTTCAATTTTTCTGCTAAATGCTATTGCAGTACATTTTTTTTACGTTCAGTTTAAGTAGACTTTTACTACACCAGGTGTGGAATATATTGATTTCATTCTGGAATTCTTCTGCATCGCTAGAATTACTTATTTCCATAAAGAGCTTCATGTCGTCTGCATATACAAGCAATTTTATTTTTTTAAGTATGTAGGAAATGTCGTTTATGTACAAAATAAAAAAGAAGTGGGCCTAAATGAGAACCCTGGGGTACCCCAGAGGTGACTGACCAGACCCTTTCGACGCGTTTAAGTTTTTTAGTGCATTGAGGACTTCACGTTGAGAAAGTTGGTTGACAGAGATGTTTTTAGAAATTTCAGGAATGAATGCAAAGAAATCGCGGTCACGATCTTCTTCGGAAAATGTGGTGTATACTTCTTGGAAGAAATTTGCAAAGAGACTGCAAATTTCAGAAGAATTCTCACCTACATTTGCATCCAAATTCATTCGCGAAGGAAAATTGCTGCTTTTTAATTTCGTGTTTACATAATTAAAAAAGTTCTTAGGAAAGCACAATATGATATCAGACTTATGTCTTGATTGATCTTGGTATAATTGAAATCAAAATAAGTTTTCATTATGATAGAAACTGCAAACTTTAACATCGATTTGCTTTCATTTTGTTAACCGACTTTGCTCGGGTATCGCCTCTGATATTCAGGTACAGGGGAAAAAATGCTAAATATTAAATGACTGGCGCCCCTGATTGGCAAGTTCAGGGTAAAATCAGATAAATTTGAAATGGCTAGTGCCCCTGGTAAAGAAGTTCACGGCTTTTTTTTCTTTTTTTTTTTAGTTTTTTTCCGAAGTGATTCTGATTATTTCTGAAGAGAATACATACTTTTGGATTTGATTTTGAATATTTATGGGATGATTCAGGTCTTTTGGAAGTAATTATGAACCTTTCTTAATTGGTTCAGTTCATTACGATGTGATTCCTAACTTTTCTGAAGTGATTCACTATTTTACGACAAGATTTCGAATTTTTTCAACACTTTCTGAAGTAATTTAAAATTTTTCTGAAGTGATTAAATATTTTCCAATGTGATTTCGAACATTTCTGTGGTGATTGAGTTCTTTTAGAAGTCCTTTAAATTTTTTAAAGTGATCCAGTTCTATCCGAAGTGTTTCCGAACATTTATGATGTGATTCAGAAGTGATTCAAAATTTTCAATATGCCTTTTTAATATAAACTTAGCGATCGATTCAACCTCTAGTGGTGAATACAAGAACGCCAAAAAGAGTGTTGAGAACAGAAATTTTTGCCGTGAGACATAGGAGCGGAACACCTTTTGACTTTTCCTGACAAACTGAGAGATGCTCCAAAACTTGATCTACAGTTGAAACATTTAATTATGTATCGTTTTTGCAAGTAACCTGCTGGTGTTCAGGAATAAATCTGTAGACAAAAATGGAAAATTTGAAAAGTGCCTTAGTGATAATGATCTTCCGGATTGGAATAGCTAAGGTGCAAATCAGTTCAGATATATGAATAAGACAATTACCGATGGAAATTGGCAAGATGTTCAATGAAAAATACTTTAATTTGCGTTGTGAAAAATCCTATCTCAGTACTCTACGAAGTCATTTAGAACTTTTTTTGAAGTGAATCAGAACTTTTCGAACTAAGTCTGAGGTGGTTCAGTTCTTTCCGAGGTGGTTTAGTTCTTTCCGAAGTGATTCCGTTTTTTATTAAGTGATTTAGTAGTTTGATGGTTAAGAACATTGCTGAAGTGCTTGAGTACTTTTCGAAATGATAACGATCATATGTGATGTGATTCAGTACTTACCGAAGTTATTTTGGACATTTCTGAGGTGATTCAGCACTTTCCGAAAGGATTGCGAAATTAATAAAGGTGATTCAGCTCTTTCCGAAGTGATTCAGAATGCTTCTGAAGTAATTCAGTTATATTAGAAGGGATTTTTTTTTTATTAAATGATTCAGTTCATTCCGAATCAAGTATCAATAACTGAGACAGGGAGCGGGATAAGGCTCTATAAACTTGGCATTAAATCTAGATTAGCATTTGGGATGGGCGGAGCGACCATTTGTGGGCAGTGGCTTTTGATTTCTAAGGTTTCGGGGGGCACCCGCGCGCGCTGACATTGACATTCAAAAAAGGGAGCCTTCTCTGTTCAATGCTGGTGTTAGATTTTGTGGGAGTGTTCTGATGATTAAGGAGTTTTGAGTCTTGGAGTCGTTGGTTTACAGTCGGTTGTTCTGCCTATATTAAATCAGTGTTGGATATATCGCCAAAAGTTCATTAACGCAAGCGAGACGTTTTCGCTAGGGAAATTATCGATGGGAATTTTGAAAAGCGTTTTTTCCCGAGCGAACTTCCTTGTTTGAGATTGAGAGAAACCAATATCACTCCCACTTTGACTCATCTGTAGGAGAGAGCGTATATTAAAATATATTTTGACGTAGACTACGTCTTACGGGAAGGTACTGGGGGTAACTCAAAAATCTAAAATTGCGACCGCCACGAAAAGGTGTAAGATTTTGAACGCTTATAACATTGTCATTTAAAGATGAAATTAAAATCCAAATACACCAATCGATAGGAAATAACTCTCTTAAGCTGTAACAATAAACATTTTTTCAATTTTTCATGAAAAAACTGTTTTAAAAATGTACCAATAAAAAGTGGTAATTTTATCACGGTTTTCATGAAATAAACGTTCTCCCCAAACCCAGTCGTGATAATCGAGTACCATTTGGTTGCACATCGAGCTGCTTGAATCTTAAAAGTTATAAAAGAGCGCTGCTAATGTGCCTCAACTCATTTTCGCTTCGGACGGTGGGTAATCAGGTAGCAACAGCAGCAACAGCAGTAGCGGTAGGAGGGCGATTCCTGTCAAGCGCGCAGCTTTCGAGTTTTGCACCTCAAACTTTGCGCGTCGTTCCCGTTGAGATTACTGGCTGCTGATAGCGGCGTCACGTCGATGGCGCAAGCGCTCCTTGCCTGAACGATAACTACAAATCTCGATTACTTTTCCGAAAGAACATATCAGATTTTGTAAACAACTCCCCCCACATACTTACACCATTATATCAGGAAGGGGAAAATGGTAGTGTTAGCATGCGTGGGTGAGCTACCAGTTACGCCAAATCGACGATCAAATGCGTTGCTTACAAAAGCTGATACGTCCCTTCGAAAAAGTAATCGAGGAATACTTCTAGGGCTGTGTACCAATTGCCGAGTTAAATTTAGCTCGTGGTTAAACGTGACATTTCGAAAGTTATTTTCAATGTTTGAAAATGCCGGAAATTGATCAGTTTTCAAACAGAACTCAGGCACAGTTACTAAAATTTAACTTCTAGTCGGCCCGAAATAACCACGCTCGTAAAGCAGGGTTATTCGATAAATCATCTGTCACTTTTAACGACGAGTTAAATTCAACTCTCCCATTGCGACACAGCCTTGGAAGTAGAACTAGGGCCATCCATAAATTTCGTATATTTTTGACCAATTAACCCCCCCTCCCCTTCGGAGCGTATTTTGCAATACACCTAATACATGGCCGGTCCCAACTTCTGAAACCCCTCTCCTCCCTCAACTACTACTTTATTTATGAAAGTTCCCTAATCATTGGGCAACACTGAAAATCAGCAGCACATACCACACAAAACGGGTTGGACATTTATGTGCAATTTCGGTATTGATCGTCAATATTTCGTGATCAGAACATTTTAGCTTGAAATACTTCCATTTGATTTTCGGTACACCTTTAATCTATTGATTGAATTAAAAAAATCCTTAAGGTGATACTCTAAGGAAACCTTAGCGTGAAACATCAAAAGCACAAATGTCAGATTCCACAAGACATGCAATAATGTAATTGCTACTCTCTGTTTGTTGTAATGCTGCAACTAAGGAGTAGCAATTTCATATTTGTACGTTAGGTGGAAGTTGACATTTGTGTTCTTGAAGTTTCACGCTAAGACTTCCTTGGAGTATCACCTTAATATGGTTTTTAAAGATTTCGTGCGTTTTGTGAAATAAGAAAACGGGAACGTGGTTTTTCTGTAGCGATAAAAAGGATTTACCTACACAGATTACAGTTTTCTGTACCAAGCACTAGCAGACGATACCTCTATTTATGCTCTTAGATTAGCTATGAAAGTCCCTCCTACTTGGAAAATTATACTATATAACGGTTTATACAACCCCAGTTTTTTTTTGCTGATGGGAGCGTGGCATAGCAGGCTGTTCAATTGCATAATTCTTCAAGTAGGAGGGACTAAAAATGCTTATCTCTTTGCATAAATAGAGGTACCGTCGAGTTTTTTTTTCAGTGGGTACTCATCATTCTCTGCTTGATCGTCAAGCAGTATAGTTCGGCTCTTGCTCGCTCTGACGAGTTGTTCGAAAAAGATCGCGGTGAAGTGTTCGCGCTCTCTCTCTTTCGCGGTGTTTTTTGTGTGTGTGCGTGCCCCGATATGGGGAAGCATCGCTCGCGAAGCCCGGTGAAGGACAAGAACCCCGGTGAAGGAAGTTCGGGTGTATCTACATCCAACAGGTTTGCTGTTCTCCCCATGGATGGGAATATCCAACCAGCTGTGACGGAAAAACGCAGCAAGAAAAGGAAGAAGAATCGGGGCCAGTCCGATGGCACAATAGGTCGCGAGGATGCCTCTGCGACAAACGAAGATTTCGGCGACGCTGCCGAAATAGAAAATGCTGCTGAAAGGTGCGCGGCAAGAGTGAAGCTACCTCCGCTGGTAGTGAAAAATGCCCATCTTAACGAGCTCATCGTGGATCTGGCGTCGCTGGGCGTCAAAGCCGAATTCAAGTTGGGCAGAGTCGGCACCAAAGTGGTGCTCCGTACGAAAACGGAGTATGACTTGGTCATCGCCCACCTGAGGACTTCCAAGGTGGAATTCTTCACCCATGACATTCCCGGTGAGAAACCATTCAAGGTCGTCATCAGGGGTCTACCGAACTTTGACCCGAAGTTGATCGAAGCGGAAATCAAGAACCGCTACAAGCTGGCCCCAACTGCCGTCTTCCGGATGACAAGGAGGGACGAGAACGTCAATAAATATCCGGATTGCCTTTTCCTGGTGCATTTCCAGAAGGGAACAGTGACGCTTAATGCGTTGAAGGCTATCCGCTCCATCAATTCCATCATTGTCCGATGGGAGCCATACCGTGGTGGCTGTCACGACGTCACCCAGTGTCAGCGTTGCCTGAATTTCGGGCACGGCACCCGAAACTGCTACATCAAGCCGCGCTGTGGCAAATGCGCCCAAAATCATGTCTCCTCCGAGTGCGTTGTCGACGAGTCGGACACGTGCAAATGCGCCAACTGTGGTGGAGCTCATCAAGGGTCCGACAAACAGTGCCTCAAACGCGAGGATTTCAAGCGGATCCGAAAGCAGGCGTCCACAAGAAGTCAACCAGGACGGAAGAAGGAAAACATTCCGGCATTCAGGGTGGAGGACTTCCCACCTCTTCGTGATACGCAACACGGTCAAGCAAATCCACGGGTGCAATCCGGCCCCCGTCAAGAAACGTCTGGTGCCTCAGCTGGACAAAGCTCTCCATCCCCCCCTGGATTCTGGAGACAACCACCAGCACAAAACGCCAATCCCGATCTCTTTTCTGCGGATGAGCTGATGAAGATTTTCGTCGACATGACCGGTGCTCTTCGTCAGTGCCGCAGCAAGCCCGAACAGATCCAAGTGCTCGGTAAGTTTATTATTCAGTATGGTGTCTAAACCGATAACTGTCGTCACATGGAACGCATGCTCTGTAAGAGCAAAAAGACTCGAGCTTGCTGACTTCCTCCGCAAGCAAAGTATCGACGTGGGCCTCCTAACAGAGACCCACCTTAAATCCGGTGACAGTTTTTGGCTACCTGATCACCACATTATCCGGCTTGATCGTATCGACTCCAGGGGGGGTGGTGTTGCGATCATCATCAAGAAAGGAATAAAGTTCTACACGCTGCCGCATATCCGCACTTCTATCATCGAGGCCCTTAGTGTGGAGGTGGAATCATCAACCGGAAACGTCCGGTTCATCGCCGTATACTGCCCTCGTCAGTGTGCTGCCAGCAACGGACTAAGGATGAAATTCAAGAACGACATCACCGCTCTCACTCGCACGAGCTCACGATTCGTCATTGGGGGCGATCTAAATGCCCGCCACGAAGCATGGCGGAACTATCAGCGGAATCAGAATGGACGTCTGCTCTTCGACAACTCGCAGCATGGGCTGTATACAGTGCAATTTCCGGATGAACCGACATTCATCTCTCCGGCGGGAAACCCTTCCACGCTGGACTTCTTCCTGACGAACTTCGGGCTATCCAAGCCGGTGGCAATCAATGACTTAAGCTCCGATCACTAACCGGTGGTGGCTGAGGTCGGCACCAACATAGCTCCTGCTCCAATCCTACGAAAAGACTACCACCACGTAAACTGGGTCCAGTTTGGACGTGTGGTAGACCTGAACATCAACGAAAATCCGCCGCTTGGCACCGTAGAGGACATCGACCGGGCTCTGGAAGGACTCCACCAGGCCATATCCGTGGCTGACGAGACATGCGTTCGACAAGTTCCTGTGAGGGGTAAGTTTGTTGCTATTGATTCCCACACCCAGTTACTGATTCGCTTGAGAAATGTGCGTAGACGCCAGTTTCAGAGGACTGGAGATCTGAGCAAAAAACATGAAATGGCCGATCTGAACAGACAGATTGCTTCCAGTATGGACTCTCTCCGAAATGAAAGTTTCGGGCGTGTTGTCCAGAATCTGGATGACCGCTCCCGTCCATTCTGGAAGGTAGCCAAGGTGCTGAAAACTCATCCCAAACCCATTCCTCCTCTCAGAGTCGGAAATGATGACAATCGGCTCATTACCCCACAAGAGAAAGCAAATGCGATTGGTAATCATATTGCTACATCGCATTTGCTTGGCTCAACTATCCAAAGTCCGCTCGAAAATCAGGTGACGCAATGCGTACAAAACTTGGATGCCTCCGCTTGCGTCGTCCCTCCGGCAGAAAATATTACAGTGGAGCAGATTTGCTCAGCGCTGAAAAACACCAAGAACATGAAGGCTCCCGGGTTTGACGGTATATTCAACTTGGTATTGAAGAAGCTGAGCACGAAAGTGTACTCGTATTTGACTGCTATCTTCAACAGATGCTTGGAACTGCACTGCTTTCCAAGTATCTGGAAGATAGCAAAAATCATACCAATCCGCAAACCCGGTAAAGATCCATCACTACCTTCCAGCTATAGACCAATCAGCCTCCTTTCAGCAATGAGCAAATTGTTCGAGAAACTAATTCTCAATCGTTTGCTCAAGTTTGTCGAGGAGAACAACATTCTCCTACCTGAACAGTTTGGGTTTAGGAGAGGGCATTCCACAAATCACCAGCTAGTTCGGGTGATGAATAACATTCGAAGTAACAAAGCTGTATCCAAGTCCACAGCCATGGCATTGCTAGACGTTGAAAAGGCGTTTGACAATGTTTGGCATGACGGACTTGTGTACAAGCTTTGTAACTTCAGCTTTCCACCACATCTTGTAAAAATCAACCGGAACTACCTCCAACAAAGGTCGTTTAAGGTATCGTTGAATGGTTGCAATTCAAACACCTTTTCCATCCCAGCAGGTGTTCCGCAAGGTCCTGTTGGGCCCTTTGCTATACAGCATCTACACTTCCGACATTCCTCCCTTGGGCAACGGTTGCGTGTTCTTCCTGTTCGCAGATGATACCGCTATAACCGTCAAGGGAAGGAGGCCTCGTGAAATAACAAACAAATTTCAACGATGCCTTGACGCCTTTGCTTTTTATGCCAACACGTGGAAAATCAAAATCAATGCCTTCAAAACCCAATCAATAATGTTCCTCCATCGACAATCTCCCAAACTAGAACCGGCTCCCTCTTGTACTGTAATAATGGATGGCACAAGGGTTGAGTGGTCCACCGAAGTAACATATCTTGGTATGTTATTTGACGAAAAGCTCCTTTTCTGCTCGCACATAGATAGGGCAGTAGTTAAGTGTTCCAATTTAGTTAGGTGCTTGTATCCGCTTATTTGCCGCAGATCTCGTCTCTCTAGGGTGAACAAACTGACTGTCTACAAACAAATCATTGCGCCTGCGATCTTCTACGCAGCTCCGGTGTGGGAATCATGTGCACAAACTCACAGGAACAAAATACAGGTAGCGCAGAACAGGGTATTGAGGATGATCCTAGATCGTCCTTTCGATACCCGCATTTCCGACCTCCATCAAGAGGCTAACATCCCGAAAGTAGATTTTCAAATTAACGAAACTAGGAACAAATTTGTACAGAAATGCAATACATCAGAACATGCTTTGATAAGCAATTTGTATATAGTAGGTTAGGTGTATATAGTAGTTGTAGATTAGTTGTAGCTGTAAATAGTAGTTTTAAGTAGTCTCTTTTTTCCAATTCAAATCAAACCAATCCCACTGAGGTGGTCATACTTTAACAGGCCTGATAGGACTAGGAACAGTAAATAATAATTAAAAATTTCAAAATAACTAAAGTTGAAAAGACGCATCTGTGTCACTTGAAAATTCATACATGTAAACCAAACAAATACAAGAAATATAGATCATTCAAAGTCAAGTTTTTTTCAGTGCTCGGTTCTGAAATTCGACAATGACCGTTCAAAAGGGCCTAATTGTAATGTTCGATTCTCTTCATAGCTTTTCTGTTTCCATTGCTACAGCTAAGCAAAACAATTCAAGCTGAACATTGCATTAGGTCCTAAGTAACACTGACAAGATTCTCTTCGTCGACTTTCTCCTTGAATCCACTCGGCACAGGTATTTTCAGCACACATATCGATAAAAGAAGTTTTTATCTAGCATCTAATACGACAAACACACAAGAAACGATTTTGTGCTCAAATTATTAAGGCTTTGTTCCATTTGGTGAATTTTTACATAAATTTGACAGATGGAAAATTTTCAATGAAACCTGCTATTCCAGCAGACTTATTTCTGATAGACAAGGAATCAATTTGACAGACGCTTTCTCGAAAATCGGCCGATCTACAACAGAGGGATTTTCGAATATCTTAATTGATTTTCGAAGTGTCAAATCTAAGTGAAAATATTCCAAATGGAACACAGCCTTAGTATTTTTTTATTTGTTCAATCGGTAGATAAAAGATGTACCGAGAACTTATTGGAGGGATTCACGGCTAATTGATATCATCTCAATCAACTTTGAAATGTTGCATAACATTGATGCAAAATTGTGCACTCCGGTTTTGTGCACTCCGGTTTTGTGTGTGCATTTATTTTAAGCGATTTGAAGTTGAATCGCTGAGGATCAATCTCATTACCACATTAAAATTTAAAGAGTACAGATATCACCTCTCACAAAACTTATAACAAAGAAACTGGTACTTCACGTTTGTTGCAGTCCAGTACACTAGGATTTTCAATTTCATGAGTTATGTCACAACCGTCCAAGATTTGTGTCCTAGAAATCTTGAAGTGATAGGGAATATCAGCTATCATGACGATCATTGTTGGCCGCTTCAATGAATCACCTGAAGAAAGTCTTACTCATATCTGATTGTAATGTTGTAACCAAATGTAATAGTTTAACGTAGTCTACGTCAACCATGCGGTCGTGTCTTGTACACAACCCCAACATTTTTTTTGCTCTAGCTTCCTTGCACAATTTTTTGTTCCCGATATGTGATGAAATAAAAGTCACGAATGACCCAAGAGTATTAAAGTGACTATAATAAAAAAAAAAAAAAGTGATGAAATAGAACTCGTGAGCATCAATTCAAGATAGAGCTGGAATTAAGGCGTAACAGCTTTTGTAGACAATGACTTCTTTCGATGATGTCTTGAATGTCAAGGCTCGTCCACGCAAATCAACATCACCATCAGGTAGGGTAAGACTTCCCCTACCCGATGGTTATGTTGGTTTGCGTGGGCGTGTCTTGAATTCCTAGAAATCATCGAGAGAAGTCATTGTGTACAAAAGCTGTTACGCCCTAATTCCAGCTCTATCTAGAATTGAAGTTTGAATTGTTGTTATGAGTAACGTAAAGCAAGACTTACAGAAAGTGAAAACCTTATAAATGTGTATTAAATGCATACTAAATATTTTTTCCACCAATTATAACGCACGGGTAGCTACTACATGTTTGCAACCGAAGTATCATCATGCATAAAGCATAACACATAAGCTAGAAAAAGAAAACATCAGCAGTGTGGCAGAATTTCATTCTACTCCGCAATGAAACATGACAGAGGAAATGGCTTTAAATGGATCTAAGATTGGGCCCATCGCTAAAAATCTGCTATTTATCAATTTTATCTAGATGAACGGTAGTAATGGATATTTTTGGTCGCTATTGAAAATTTAGTCGATTGCTGAATTTATGAATGGGCGCAATTTAGGGGCATTTCGGTCGACATTACATCCATTTCCCCTAGGAGACAAGAACCCCAGCTAGCTCATTTCTCGATTTTTTGTGAAATAGGATGGGAGAGCGAAATCGGAATTCTCTTTCGGAATCGTTTGCTGAACTGCATAGCTAGTTCCTTAGCGAAATGATTATCTTTTTTATATCTTTATTAAGGAGACTTTCAGCCCTGGGCTGGTTCGTCTCTGGCTTAAAAGTGATTATCTGAAGAACTGCGAAAGTACTTTTTTTGAAAATGAACTTTCCAACACGGTAATAAATGTTTACCTAGAAATAGCCTGACTTTTGGTTCAAATGCCAAAAGTTCATCCATAGACGCTAGGAGCATAAATTAACTTTTGTAGCAATTATGCTCCCAAGGAAAACAAATATTGACTGAAATTTTAAGAATTAAGAATAAATTCGAGAAGTAAAGATAAAGGGACTTTGTAGATGTTCAAGTAAGATTGGAGTGATTATCCGCCCCTCGGGTTTTTATTGAGTGGCAAATGCCACCTTCGCCACATTTAGAATACGGTGCTGCTCATCGTGCAGCAGCGATAAAGCGCAAAAATTTTGCAACATACCATATCAACTAGATAATACACTATTTGAAACAACGTAATTTTTTTAAGACTTCTAGAGGCAGTCGCATAGTTATTTTAGGCAGATTTATATTTCAAGGGCGCAGGATAATATTGGGTGTGACTACTTAACTCAAATTTTAGGAACACAGCACTGGTCTTAGTTAGCTCTACGAATAGCTCAGAACCCTTTGCAGGATTTAATTTCTTTTGAATCACCCTAAAATAGCCCAGTAGTTATTAGACTAAGGAAGAACATTTGTTCGAGTATGAACTCGTGAAAGGGAACACTGCAAGGCAACAACGCAAAGATCAATTGATGCTTTGCTTTCGCAAATAATCAACTCATGTTTGGTTTGCTGCCAGAAACGGACGAATACCTTATGTGAAATCCGGTCAGCAGAAACTCGTATCGCGTTTGAATGCACTTTTTGAACGTTCCCAGTTTTCAGTGCAGACGATCGATCTGGAATCATGCATCTTGCCATCATCTACTACTAGACAGTCTAAGCATACGTCTCGCCACAGTTTAGCTGCTAATTCCTTTGCTCCGACAAGCAACCGCCACTCCCGACAAGATTGATAAGAGGTAATTCTGTCCCAAAAGGGTCTAACATTGCTACATGTATTCCTTTTTTTCCGGCTACAACTCACATGCTCTACCTGTCTCAGCCGGTGCTCGTCTTCAGCAGTGTGCTAACATGTAAACCATGATGGATGAAACCATCTCGTTCCTTTTTCCCACATCCTTTTCTGCCAGCAAGGCAACAGGAAAAGACACTCAAAAAGGAACGATGAATGGCAAACGATCTACATTTTAGCTTCTGTTTCGCTCGCCTTTGCCTCACGGCAACCGTAAAGTGTGAACCGACTCCGTCCTTTGAATGGGAACTGTTTTCGGCTAGGTCATGGTCTGAGCCTTTTGCTCAAAAAGAAGCAAGGTAAAACTGGACCGGGAAGGTCAGTTTTGAGCTTACCTCCAGGGATGGGCACTCGAGTGGCCTCGCCGTGCTAAGCCTCCGCAAATCTACTCAAATCATATTACACGAAGAAAGGGACGATATGTGATTTTTGGAGCTTAAGCGATTGCTGAATGCTGGAAAAGTGAAAATAGATACTTCAACTCAAGTGGTTCCTATGGCTAAACTGCTTATCTGGCGCCATCGAGCGTATACGAGCCCGAGTGAAATGAGCCTTGAAACAGAAGAGTCTAATCCTTCGAAATACCATCGAAAGATCATCGATTTCCTATTGTTCCCATTCTTGTGGCAAATTGAGAAAATACAAATAAACCATCGTTTCAGATTTGAGGTAATTTGAATATCTCTTTTGTTTGACATTTTTAATTTAAGGTTTTATCATTTATTTCAGGCTCTCTTCTGATCAAAAGAAACATTTATATAATGAATCTCAGGAATTGTACGCTCTTCTGTTAATGAATGCACTTTTTCATCTACACACATGTATCATCATCATCAGCATCGTCGTCGTCAGAAGCAGAACACATTCATTACCATACAAAGACTTCAGCTTAAAAAAAAACTCCCTCTCACCCTCATGCAAAGTAACAGATTTTTCGCTTGAATTCCTTCCGCACCAGTAGCAGCAGCCATATGGGGGTAAAATCATATGCACACATACGAATGTTAAATATGACTCCCCAACCTTCGATCGTCTGTTACGGAAACCGCACCGCAGCTTCCGATGGTAGAATTTCGCTATTTGGCTTTTCTTTCGATTTTTTTCTTCTTCTGGGTTGCGTCTCGAGGGTTAAAATGCTTGCAAATGAAAAATGGAAAGCCAGAAACTCAAAGATGACGTAGGACGGATGGTGGTGAAAAGAAATGCTCACTTGCTCACCGTGCTCTTGCATCGTTAGTTGATTATTTTTAATTCATGTGCATGTCTGTAGCACGACAGTTTTACAAGATTATCTATATTAAAGGGTGTACGAAATCAAATTGCATCATTTTCAAATGCACACTTGTAAAAATTTCATGTAAATAAAAATCCTTTTAGATGTACTCAAAAGAAGCGCCTCAAATGACCGAAATTTAGGTCCTTTCTTAAATTTACTCGAACCACAAACTAAAGACATATTTGTTCATGCCGTGACGTAAATTTCAGTCACTGTACTTATTTTGATGGGCTACAAATGGTGAGTCGACAAACTGGAAGGAGTGTTGTCCCAACAGCTCTGGTCCTCACAAGTTCCTACCTCACGCTTCCACGGGTCAGCCGATGACAAAGACCGCCAGCAAAAGATGCTGGTAGCGTAGCCTGGGCAATGTCACCACGATAAAAACATGGATCCGGATCGAGGTGATAGCAAAGTGAGGAGGTGCGACCCTCGAGCGTCTGTTCACCATGGAGGTGCGGCTCAAACAGCGTCTGTCTCGGAGCGAGCGGCTGAATAAGAAATGCTGTATCACGTCAGCTACACCTAAGGTGGCAGCCCCACCAACATGATGTAGGTATCGCGACCCCGGTAAGGTAGCATACTGAAACCCCCAACATTACTCAGAAAAACGAAGAAAGAGAAAACAACGGACGGAATTTTCGGCAACCGACCCGGCAACGAAATAAGGACAATGAATGGAAACTCGGTACTTGGAATGTCAGAACCTTAAATGAACCTGGACGAGCGGGCCTTTTGGCTCGTGAACTGCAAAAAGTGAATGTGAGCGTAGCTGCTATTCAGGAAGTACGGTGGCCTAGATCCGGAGAACGTGAATTCCGGGCGGTGGATCCCATCGCCAACACTTCCTTCAAGTATCATATCTATCACAGCGGTGGCGATAGGGCAGAACATGGAGTAGGGTTCATAGTGATCGGGAAGCAGATGAAGCGTGTTATGCGGTGGAGACCGGTAAGCGACCGCATCTGTGTATTAAGGATTCGGGGCAAATTCTTCAACTACAGTCTGATCAACATCTATGCGCCAACCAACGATAAATCCGATGACGTGAAGGACGCGTTTTATGACAGTCTCGATAAAACTTATGATGAGTGCCCAAAACACGACGTGAAGATTGTAATCGGAGATGCAAATGCGCAGGTCGGGAGGGAAGATTTCTTTCGTCCAATCATTGGTACAGAGAGCCTACATACAGTAACCAATGATAACGGCCTGAAACTGATAAACTTCGCCGCTGCTAGAGGTATGGCCATCAGTAGCACCTACTTTGCACGCAAGAATATCCGAAAGCACACCTGGAGACACCCAAATGGCGAAACTTGCACCCAGATGTCATTGATGTAAGGACTTTTAGGGGGCCTTACATTGACTCAGATCATTATCTTGTTGTCTGCAAAATTCGGGCGCGTCTATCGACTGTTACGAATTCAACGAACCGGAGATCGATGCGTTTCAATATCCATCACTTGTCAGTAGAAGGTGTTGCTGCAGAGTACCGCCAGAAGCTTGATGAGCGGATTAGCGAAATCAACGTGAACGAGGACCTCAACAATCTGTGGAACACAATCCACGGAGCCGTGAACACAACAGCACAAGAAGTGATAGGTACAGCTCAAAGACGACCACGTAATGGCTGGTTTGATGAGGAGTGCCAGAGGTTGACGGATGAGAAGAACGTTGCCAGAAGCCGGATGTTAGTGTCTGGTACCCGGCTGAACAGAGAGCGGTACAAGGTAGCAAGGGCAGCTGAGAAATGAACCCACCGCAGAAAGAAAAGGCAATACGAAGAACGCGTGATTGCTGAGGCGCAAGAAAGTATGGAACAGAACGATATGCGAAGGTTCTACGCGACTGTCAATGGTGTGCGGAGTAAAACAGCGCCATCTCCCGCCATGTGCAATGACCTTGAGGGGAATTTGCTGACAGATAAAACAATGGTGGCTGCCAGGTGGAAAGAACATTTTGAGACATTGTTGAATGGAGAGAGTGAGGGAGTATCGAGGAACAGAGTAAACATCGCAGACGACGATCAAGCTGTGGAGCCTCCAACGCTAGACGAGGTTAAAAAGGCAATACGTGAGCTGAAAAACAATAAGGCTGCTGGGAAGGACGAGCTCCCGGCCGAACTTTTCAAACACGGAAGTGAGCAGCTGCATCAAGCAATCCACCGTATTCTAACGAAGATATGGGAGGACGAAGAACTGCCTGCTAGCTGGTTGGATGGCCTCATTTGCCCATTATTCAAAAAAGGGCACAGACTCGAGTGCGCCAATTATCGAGGAATAACTCTTCTGAATTCGGCGTACAAAATACTGTCACGCGTTCTGTTTTACAGATTGAGACCGCTTGAGGAGTCCTTCGTCGGTGAATACCAGGCTGGTTTTCGTGAGGGCCGATCAACGACGGATCAAATGTTTACCCTGCGTCAAATCCTTGATAAATTCCGGGAGTACAACTTGCAGACTCACCATCTGCTTATTGATTTCAAAGCAGCATACGATTCAGTGAAGAGAAATGAGCTTTGGCAGATTATGCTAGAACATGGTTTTCCGGCGAAACTAATTAGACTGATTCGCGCAACGCTAGATGGATCGAAATCAAGTGTAAGGGTTGCAGATGAGATTTCGACCTCGTTCGTGTCCTTAGATGGATTGAAGCAGGGTGATGCACTTTCAAACTTACTGTTCAACATTGCTCTTGAAGGAGCGATTAGGAGAGCTGGTGTGCAGAGGAACGGTACCATCATCACACGATCGTACATGCTCCTTGCCTTTGCGGACGACATCGATATCATCGGAATTGACCGTAGAGCAGTGGAAGAGGCGTTTGTGCCTTTTAAGAGGGAGACGGCGAGGATTGGGCTCACGATAAGTTCTACCAAAACGAAGTACATGGTAGCCGGTAGACAGCGTGGGAGCAATAGTGGTGTTGGTAGTGTAGTGTTGTTAGATGGTGAACAATTTGAGGTAGTGAAAGAATTTGTGTATCTTGGAACACTAGTGACATGCGATAATGATGTTACCCGCGAGGTGAAGAGACGTATTGCAGCTGCAAACAGGGCCTTTTACGGATTACGTAGCCAGCTGAAGTCCCGTAGCCTGCAAACGAAAACGAAATTCGCTCTGTATAAGACGCTGATACTTCCGGTAGCCCTCTACGGCCACGAATCGTGGACGTTAAAAGAGTCTGACCGGAGAGCATTTGGTGTCTTCGAGCGTAAGGTGCTGCGAACAATACTCGGCGGTAAACAGGAGAATGGCATCTGGCGGCGTCGCATGAATCACGAGTTGTACCAAGTGTATAACGGTACGGATATAGTGAAGCTTATAAAACACGGCAGACTACGGTGGGCTGGGCATGTAGTGCGGATGCCGGAAGAACGACAAGCAAATATTATATTCAGCAGAGAACCCAGTAGAGGTTGTCGACTCCGGGGTAGACCTCGGACACGTTGGCTATTTGCAGTTGAGGAGGACATCAGGTCGCTAAACGTTCATGGCGACTGGAAGCGATTGGCTCAGGACCGAGTCCAATGGAGAAGAGTACTTCGTTCGGCATTGAATCAACCTGGCGATTCGTAGCCCATCAAGTATCAAGTAAGTAAATACTTATTTTGATTGATTTTGATAATTCTTCAAAAACCAGCAATTTTACATCTTTCTAAGACATAATTTTCCTTTAAAAGGCTAGTAAACGTAATGAGTCATCTAATACCTATATTCATAAAGACAGCAAAAGTTATCTGTTGTCTTGCATAACGGTCTCATTCACGTGGTTTTGTGAGACCAATTTCAAAAATAGATTGTCAAACATAATTTCAATTGACTTCCGGATACCACTGTTTGTTTCATATTCATCACAACTGTCTTTCACTTTTTGAGTACTGGGGGTACTCATCTGATCGCGGTGGGGAGATGGGAGAATTTTCTGCACAAATCTTAGAATTTTTCTATTCGGAACTTATTCGATGATAGTACTTGTTGTGGATTCTCTGTTTGATGTTGCGAATTGTTTGGTTCTCTAGCAATTCAAAGGACAAAAAATAGGTTCTCCTGTGGATATGTGGTGCATTGCATGTTTAGTGATTGATTTAAAATCGTTTGTTTTGACACTGCAGGACATTACCGGACATTCGTAAAACTTCACTCTGCCGTTCAATGTGCCGCTACCTAAAGTGCTGCCGATATGCTTCAAACGCCTTAAGCATCACTTCACATCCGAACGCGCCCTTAAAGACTTGCGAGTTCCTATGTTGCCGGATGTATTTTTTTGACGTTGGATTACGTTTTTTGGCAACATATTGGGGGTGCAATTAAAAAAAAACAAAATTGACCGCGTTACGAAAAGTGGTAAGATTTCGAACACTTATAACTCTGTCAATAGCGGATGCATATTCATTCTAAACAAGCCAATCGACTGGAATGCCATATACGAATCTGCTAAAATAAAACTTTATCAATTTTCAAAAAGTCACTATTGAAAGTTGCACGAATGTGCAACTGTTGCTATTATAATGAAAATAATCACCGATTGATTGCGCAAAGCGCTTTCCCTAACACAGCTTTAAAATGTAATACAGTCCGGTCTCACCGAAAGGTGTTTATTCAATCACTGCGTGTGGTGAGTGGTGGTGTCCAGTGGTCATCATCATCAGCAGCAGCACTGCTTTCGGCACGTGGCGTTGTAGATTGTTCTTCAGTACACGACGAAAGGCTGCCCGCAGGTGCGAGCTGCAACCCACTGAGCGGTCCATTCGCCGAAGAAGGAGGAAGAAGTTGCTCGTCGTCAGCCACTGTGGGCCATCTATGCCAAGCGCGTCACCGTTCCAAATAACATACAGCTCGCCAGACTTATCTGTGTAAACCACCTTAATAGCTCAGAATTACTCAACCATCACGCCAAGTGGTCACCAAACGTTCACTAATCGATCCAGGTGCAAGACATGAGCACCGCTATCATCTCCAAGAATTCCACAGCATTGTTCTGAACTAGATTCCAAGCTCTCAACCCCTCGGTCCTTTTCAGGACCACAAATGACTGATAAAAGAGTTAGCTAAAGACTTAAAGTAAGAGCTTGTATCCAAGACACATCGTCCAGGATTGGCTACATGGACACCGACAGAGCACCTCAAAAACAGAACTCTCAAATTGCTTCCCAATTTCAATTCACTGATAACGAGTTAAGAAATCAATTTAATTTTTACTACACTTTTGCTGTGACATCAAAACTAGCATTCGTAATCCTACGTCAAATCTATGGTCGTGTCGTGGATGCAACCTGCTACCTTTTTATAAAATGTGGAATTCGCGTAGTCCAAGCCACATATATTGCACCGGGCACTCATTTTTTTCGATACCGTATCGTAAAGGGCCAACCACATTAGATCCGTTTGCGTTGCGTTGACGTAAATTTGAGAGTTAGCCTTTATTTTTGAAGTGCGTCTATGTGCACATAAAATTAAGTAATTTATCAAATAACATGACAAGAAATTAAGATCCAACTTCAATTTTCGAAAATCTAACGCTCGTGTAATTTTCAGTTTTTTAGGGTGTGGCTGTAACTTTTTTCTATTGAAATGTGTATTGTTTACACTGTGTAAGTTTCACTAAAAGATGTGCAATAGTTGCGAAGATAAAGTCCGAAGAACAGCAACGGCGCAAAAAAAAAATGCGCCCGTGCCTCGAAAATCCGGATCTCTCTCATCGTGCCATCAGCAGGAATCTGGGAACGGTACAATCTACCGTAAGCCGTGTTTTAAATCGGTACAACGAACGTTTGACCATCGATTCGAAGGAAAAAAGTGGCCAACATGGATCTCCATATAGTGTAAAAGATCACAAGCGGGTAGTTCAAGCGTTCAAGAGGAATCCTAACAGTTCAGTTAGAGATGTGGCGAAGACACTTCATTAAAGAAAATCTTTCGTGCAAGATGCGAAAAAACGCGAAGGACTACACACGTACAAAGTCCAAAAGGCACCAAATCGCAAAGAACGACACAGTACGGTTGGGAAATCACGTGCACGGAAGCTCTACACCCAGATGTTGAGAAAACCGCACTATCTCGTTGTGGAATTTACTAGTGTCGAAAGCGGAGCACTCCATTCGTGACAAATGTGACAATCAATGGGCAGGTAAACCTCAAGGAATGCCTCCAAAAGCGTTTACTTCGACTTCTTACGTCACAAAAAAGTTGGGTAATTTTTTTTAGGGTGCATACTTTTTCAAATAGTTTCATCTATTACCTGCATTATTGGCGTAGACACCAAACCGATCGGACAAACAGTTTTGGAGTAAACAAATTCTGAAGATCAGCTTGATATTTTTCTATATGCCCTTTTCAAAAATAAGGCTGGATTCAAAATGGCGATTTGAAGATGCAAAATGACATTGTCGGTCATAAGGAATGTTTCCGCAAATTTTCAACCAAATAAAAAAAAAAACAAGAATAAACCGATTTGTGAATTCGTAGGAATTTGCTCTATACGTAATATTGTAATTACACTGCGAGTTATTGCGTACCGCGTAAATCAAATTCACGTAAATGGAGTACATGTAACATGTCCAGCGCTCTTGTGAGAGCATCGCGACTAAGTTGCGTCGTACGGCTGACCAGGGCCCGTTCTCCAATAATCATTGACGTTTTTTGAAGAATAAACATAATTTTTTTAATAAAAAATACTGAATTCGTTGAAAAAAATCTCATTTTTTATTAAACACCCGTTGGCATATAGGATTTGACCTAATAGGGACCAACATGGAATATCTCGCGATCCTGGACATATAGCAGGTTACAGTTTTCGGCAAAGTTGTTCATTGGATCAGGATCTAAAGGTTGGTGCAGAGGAGTTTGGAATTTTCTCACTACTCGGCGCTAGTGCGCATGATTTAATGATGCCCTTGTCTATGTAATATCTTGAAATCCTTGTCATCTAGGAAGTTGCTGTCTTCGGCGAAGTTGTTCAGTGGATCAAGAACTTATCGTTGGTGGACAGAAGTTCAGAATTTTCTCACTTTGCGCCGGTAGTGTGCATGTATTTGTGATTTCCTTGTTTATGTAATTGTGACCAAAATAAGTCACATAGATCTAACCTCAACCGATTTGTGACCAGTGTGCTACTAGGGGTGTATAGGCTTCCGGAAATCTCATGCACACATATATGCGACAGTGAGCTGTGAAACTGGTTGTCACATTTCTCTTTGTCTCGTCGTTGTATTTCGTTCGAAACGAAATTCTCACACAAAAAAATATTTTTTTGTATAAGAATTTCGTTTCGAACGCAATACATTACCTTCCAGCAGACGCTCTGGACAGCAATTTCAACATTTATTAAAATAAAAACTACATTTGCCAGCAACACTGACTGGGTGTATCCTATGGCTTACCTTCCATATTAACATAACGCCTAAATTCCCGACATTTATTACATTTATGAGAGGTCGTAGAGTTCTCTGCATCTCTATTAAGTAAATGTTAGACTAACATACATATCCTATCCCAGTTGTTAGGACGTGGTCAGGACAATCCTTAACTGTTGGAGCGGGATATGTCTTTATCTGAGAGATAGTAATTATTTCCTACTAACTATCTGTCCAGTAACAGATATCCATCTTCCTCTTAATAGTTTTGAATTCGTACCACTTACGATATTGTGCAACTTTTTCGATGCTTATGCTAATGCTAATGCTAGTCCAAGCAAATTAATCCCAAATTATGTGTGGTAAGTGAAATGTGATTATACGTTAATTGCAATTAATATGCTCTTTTGTCAATTCAATAGGATTTCTTGATGCAAACCTGGACCAATTTACAAGATCTTTCCGGCAGAACTCCATTAGCATCAACATTTCAACAGAGAGATGTTCTTTGACTATATGTTTTAGTATTACTTCTACGTGAAGTCAAGATTTACATAGTTGAAGATGCTAATTTCAAATAACAGACTGTAGTGGTAATTTTTATACGATAGATGGAGTAGATGAAAACATAGGGTTGATAGTTCCGTTAGAGTACGGCAGTGTGAAAATTGCATATAGATGTTAGAACAGCGAGCTAGGACAACTTTTATGGAAGGTACAAATCGGTTTTTTCATCTCTCTTTACCAAACTCCCCCTTTGGGGAGGGATGGTGAGGGGTGTCCCCCCCCCCACCACCACTGGCAAAAGAGATGAAAACTGACCCGCTCAAGTACCAACTGTGTGTTTGAAACAGTTCTACCGATTTTTTACCGCACTTCAGTTGTTATTTGAAGGAAGGCATCCAGTCGTAGGTTTGGAAATTGCAACTATTGTTTACCCCTACCACGATATGTGCTCCTGTCATCGTCGACTTGACGATCTCGGAGGACACGGGTGGGTTAGGTGCTGCTACTGTACCTTTCGACCATTGACAGTAATTGATGGTATGCTCCCATCCAGAGTTATGTACGTTGACTATATATGTTTTAGTATTACTTCTACGTGAAGTCAACGATTTACATAGTTGAAGAAGAGAGATGTTGCAAACGATGCATTTGAGGCATATTTGCAATCCTTGGATGATGCAACCCACTTATTTATCTTATTTGGATCGAAAGCTAACAAACCAAGTTTGTTTTCCTTAGCTTCCACCATCCTTGCGATCCCGTGCTCGCAAGTTAGCGTTGAACACACTGCTCTGCCGATTGTGCTAACTAAGTTTAGAGCTCAATTGAAGGAGGAGACACTGAACAATATTCTACACACTTAGATTTTTTTTACCCAGATGGGCACCACCGAGCAGCTCGGTATTTTATTTTGCTGTATTTCAGTGAAAACTTGTCGAGATTCAGCAAAAATTATGTTTGTTAGCTGATATCTCGGCAAAATTCCCATTTGTTAGCTGAATCTCGGCAAGTATGTCACTGAGATCCAGCTAAATAAAATGCCGAGCTGCTCGGTGGTGCCCATCTGGGTAAAAAAAATCTAAGTGTGCTCATTCGGCTTAACTCTGACCTTTTGAAGAAGGTTGATTTTAGTAAAACTTAAAAAGAAACGTATCTTTGAATGAGTGTCATGATCTGAATGTTATACTTCAAATGAAATGTTTGTTTTTTTTTTTAATAAAAGCCTTATCAGGAATCAGAGAGGCAAAATACATACATGCATATAACTGAGTTTTGAGAGCTGTTTGGGATATTAATAATCTAAAGTTAACGCCCCATGCGTTTAATATGTGCTTCATTTTCAATACAAATAAGGCAAATACACCACCAACGTCACCCTCCCGTTTATTGTTATTCCATTCTGTATATAAACAATACGATAATTCAAAATAACCCAAATATGGGTGGCTTAAACAGTTACAAAGATATGAGATTCATGTTGATGAACAAAACCGATTGCATTCAGAGGTTTGATTCAAAAAATTCTACTCTGTATCCCTATTTGCCAAACTAATTGTTTAACAGTTATGAAATAGAGAGCGACGTAACTCTTTTTTTTTTTTTTTTTTTTTGATTGCGTCATTTGATGTAGAGATCCCTGTTTAAGCGTGACAGAAGAGGTCATTGGCTCTTTGCAGTGATCCGTTTTACCGAACTCCCATTTAACTATCAGAGTACCAAACCTGCAAACTGATAGTTGATGCTGTGCACAAACTCGCGTCTCGGAAAAAAGGAACAGTTGTGTTATGTCACAGCATCGATACATAGTTTGCAGGCTTGTCACTCTGATTCTTAAGTATTTAGGGATAATAATTGGATATAATTGTATGTTACCTAAAGTGGCTCTTTGAATACCGGTTGATCACAGTGACCCTTCGTAACGAATAACCTTGTGCTCTTTTGTGCATATAATAATCGTATGACTAACTATTAAAACAAATATAAATTCTATCTTGCAATCCAATCCATAGTGGCATCATGGTGGTGTTATCCTGTTGGCAGTACTGCATTTGAAGAATTTTTGCTACCGTGGCTGTTTCCCATTCATAGGTACTCTGTGGCAATATAACTCAGGTCTGAGAGTAGTTCCCTAACCCTATCTATTAAATCCCCTGAATAGCACGGTGAGTAGTGCAGTCCACCCACCGCTATGTCTCGGCTGTCATCCAACATATTGAGTGGATTTTTGTAGGATACTAGTATCAACATGATTGAAACTAATCACAAAAAATAAAATATACTCGATTGACTGGGAGAACTGCACAATCCACCGTTTGGGAGATTCCTGTACTAGAAAGCAGTCAAAAACAAATTAAGTTGCTTGGTTGTCCCAAAACTAATGAAAACGGTAAATTTTTTATTCAAGTACTTATTGATAGTTACTCGAATCACGTCACGTATTGCACATCGTATGAGTCAAATACCAAATGCTTGATACTACACACTTATATTTTTTTGCCGAGATTTGCACCACCGAGTAGCTCGGCATTTTATTTCGCTGGATCTTAGAGATTCAGCTAACAAACGGGAATTTTTCCGAGATCTCAGCTAACAAAGATAAATTTTGCCGAATCTCGGCAAGTTTTTCGCTGAGATCCAGCAAAATAAAATACCGAGCTGCTCGGTGGTGCCCATCTCGGCAAAAAATCAAAGTGTGTACCATGATGGAGCTTCTAAAGATTTTGAATCCTGCGGTTCAATGGAGTAAAGGTCTGGCGTATACCTATTGCCCAAAGGAGTCACGTTAGAAAAAAGTTCTTCATGAATTTTTCGTTGTTGTCGGCTGCTCTTCCACCATCATAATCGTATTTTTATTTACTGCGATGATGATAGGTTTTTTACTCCTAGGCAATTTAATCCAAGTCGGACACAATGACAAGCGTGTAATACAGCTTAAGTGGCTGCAGATACAAGGTATTCACTGAGAATTTTTGCTTTTTTATGGACTAGTCTCACGGGTAAAGGCTTGTTTACCGGATTACGGTATGGGCCTATTAATAAACTAAAAACTATGGGGTATCGAAAAAACAGCCTACGCGAGGCAAGGGATGGTTTAGAACAGCAAAAAAAGGAGTCTTCGCAGTTTATGGACAGCTGATGCAATATTTTAAGCCTTGGAAAACGTGAAACTTCAAATGTCGCTTGTCGCTATTTAAAATCACTAAAGCTATAAAATTTAACATTAATTTGGGAAACGACTGTAACTTACTCTTATCCTATTTTAAACTGAACTTTCATTTCTCGTTGTACTGGTCCCAAAAGAATCTTAATATTTGGTTTAATCTTCAAAAAACCTTTAGCGTTGGAAAATAACAAAACTTTTAAAACAATGAGTGCACATTTTTCCACTTCCATTTCGCAAAACTGCAATCTGACAACTCAAATTGTAGCGAACTATGATCCATTTTATTTGGATTTTTTCGGGGTTGGAAAATTTCCCGACTCCTCAGGCATAGAGTATCATCATATCATATACCTGTCACACGATACAATATACGCATGCAAAAATGGTCGGGGAAAAAGCCCAAAATGCACCCGGGGCAAAACGCGCGATGCGATTTTTCATAGCATTCACGTTTTTAATTCATAAATTTGACAAGTCACAGTGCTATTTTAGTGCTTAAACTAGTATTTTGGCACAAACAATCCCAGAATTAAGAGTGGAATAGCTATGAAAAACTAAATCGGGTGCTTTTCCCGGGGTAAATTTATCCCCTGTTCTAGCCTACAGGTATAGAAAGCTCTCTACAAATAAATAAGGAAGCACTTCCTTATTTATTTGTAGAGAGCTTGGTTAAAGAAGGTGTAGCTTCATTTGAGATTGGGATGTTAAAGCCAAATAAGAATAAGAATATATTGCTTATTTTATGAATCATAACCTTTTGTTTAGAAGTAGACAAAAAAAATTTTTTTTGTTTACGTGGTAGTCCCAATATATACCTATCTCAACTGCATGCAATTTATTGTGATGTTTATATTGTTGATAAAAAAAAAGTTTATTTTCATTCTGATTCTCATGTATTTTTCCATGAATCCATGAAATTAGACACATTCATTGGGGAACTCAAAATAAATCGAAATAACATAATATCGGGACACACACATGACCCACTATTTAGTTGTATGTATCGTAAATAGTAAAAAGTACGCGATCATGTATCAGATATCTTATCATGTATCAGATATGAAATATCACATCAGCATACCCAAGTAAAACTGTTCTCGCATATAAATCTAAAAGCACAACGCACAACTACGTACATGAGAAGATCTTGTGAGATAATCTCATGAGCTTCGTCTCATGAGACGTCGCATGCGATTTAGTACAATGAAACACACCCTTTAGGAAATGTATTGCGCTACCAAGTCGTGTGTCGCACAACTTTTATGAACATGTGAGATGCGACGTTAATTGTGCGACACACGACTAAATTAATTAATACATGTCATGTGCACGACTCGACCATGAATGTGAGATTATTGTTCGTGCGTCTCACAAGCGATGATACGCGCACTGGAAGCCTGGGTGGATCAAGACCTTATGGTTGGTGGACAGAAGATTAAAATTTCCTCACTACGCGGTGCTAGTGTGCTTGAATTTGTGATTTCCTTGTTTTGTGATATCTTGAAATTCTTGCCATATAGGAAGTTGCTTTCTTGGGCGAAGTTGTTCAGTGGATCAAGACCTTATCGATAGTGGACAGAAGTTCAGAATTTCCTCAATACGCGACGCTATTGTGCGTGTATATGTGATTTTCTTGTTTATGTGATATCTTGAATTTTTTGCTATTTAGGAAGCTGCTAACTTTGGCAAAGTTGTTAAGTGGATCAGGAACATATGGTTGGTGGACAGAAGTTTGAAATTACCGCACTACGCGGTGCTAATGTGCTTGAATTTGTGATTTCCTTGTTTATGTCATATCCTGAAATAATTTACATCCAGGAAATTGTTGTCTCCGGCAAAGTTTTTCAGTGGACAAAGGCCTCATGGTTGGTAGACAAAAGTTCGGATTTTTTTCTCACTACGCGGCGCTAGTGTGCATGTTATATTGATTTCCTTGTTTTTGTCGATATTTTAAAATCCTTTTCTTTAGGAGATCGCTGCTTTCGGCAAAGTTGTTCAGTGGATCATGCCCTAATTTATTTATTTATGTATTTCTAATTCATCTGACATATGTGGTCTTAATGAATATAAGAATACATTTTCAAAACAGCTACAAAATGGACAAACTAGTAATTCTATTTTTAAAACGACCAGAATTTTCGCCGAACTCAAAGAGATCCTCCACCACCGAAAAAGCTCGAATCATCGACGATATTGGTTCATTATATCCAAACAAAGTACGGTGAAATCTGTCCTGTAGTAGTGACCGCTGCCTAAGAGGACGTTGAGCAGCACGGAAGTCCAACATAGAAAGTAGCCGGGGAGAATCGACTTCACCATTTAGCAACTTCGCCACGAATGTCGCCTGTTGTAGTCTTCGCCTTCTTTCAAGGGTGTCCATGCCCAACATCGATCGGGATAGGCAGGGAGGTTCAACGGATCGCGCCAAGGTAGATGACGCAGTGCTAGCCGGATGAATCGTCGCTGGACACGTTCAATCCTTAAGGTCCAGGAAACATCATTTGGAGTCCAAACAACAGAAGCGGTTTCGAGAATTGGCCGTACCAGCGCGAAATACAAGGATTTCAAGTAATATGGATCCGTAAAATCCTTTGCAATTTTCGAAATGAAGCCCAACTGTCGATTCGCCTTATTTAGCAATTATCGAAGTATAGTGAGAATTGAACGTCAGTTTTGGATCCAGCACAACTCCGAGATCAGTAATCACTTCAACCCGTTTAAGTGAAGTACCCTTGATGCGATAATCGAACAATATTGGTTGTTTTGAACGATGAAAGGTCATAACAGAGCACTTCGGTACGCTAATAATTAACTTGTTCCGATGGCACCAGTCAGAAAATAGGTCTAGAAGATGTTGCAAACGGTGGCAATCTTCAGTTGAGCGAATAACTAAATATATTTTCAGGCCATCGGCGTAGATGATCACGCAGTCCAAGCCTAATTTCGAAGCAACGTCGTTGAAAAACAGTGTGAACAATAATGGTCCCAAGTTGCTTCCTTGGGGAACACCGGATGTATTGCAGAAGGTCGAAGAAACACAGGAGTCACATTTAACGCGGAGTTTCCTTCTCGTTAGGTAAGAGTTCAGCCAAGACACTAGCTTAGAGCATGATCCGAGACGTGACAGTTTAGCCAACAGCACATTGTGATCGATCTTGTCGAAAGCCGCCTTCAGGTCAGTATAGATGACATCAACTTGAGCCTTGCTTTCCATAGCAGTTATGCAAGTGTTGGTGAAGGCTTAGTAGATTCGTCGTGACCGATCTTCCAGGCATAAAACCGTGTTTTAACGGTAGAAATATAGGTGTGCGACTGGCGTAGACTCATATCGCTGACAATTATTTCAAACAGCTTTGACGCAGCTGATAAGCTCGTTATTCCTCTGTAGTTCCTGACGTTTTTCTTGTCACCATTTTTGAAGACGGGAAACATAAATTAATGCTTCCATACCTCAGGAAAAACCCCTTCATCGAGCGACCGGGTGAAAATTTGCAGACAGTGGCTCAGCTAAGTCAACATCACAGCGGCAAAACAAAATCGATGGTATACCGTCGGGACCAGCAGAAAGCGAACTTTTCAACTTTTTGGCAGCCTAATGAAGTCCATGGGAATGTCTAAAGCAGCAGACTCAGCTTCGATTTCAGAGGCATTAGTTTGGTCAAACACAGAAGCAAAAAATCTGGCAAACAGTTCGCAGCTTTCAGTAGAAGATTTCGCTTCGACGTCGTCAAAAATCACGTTGCTCGGTACAGATGAACTTTTCCGCTTACTATTGACGAACTTCCAAAAGCTTTAAGGATTTCTCCGAAGATTATTCTGCACTCTCATGACATTAGCCTTGTACAAAGCTGAATTCAAATTACGATACGCCTTACTAGCACGTTGGAATCCAAGCTTGCTTTCAGACGACTGTAGAGCACGATGCTTACGTTGTTTGGCTTTTGTCTTACGTTTCAACTTTCGCAGCAGTGGCGTACTCCAGGCAGGTGAAAATGGACGTCTAGTGGGTGGAACATTCCTCTGCAACCACTGTTGAATAATAGAGCAGAAGTTTGAAGCCATTTCATTAACATCCTCACAGTTCAGACAAGCCCAGTCAATCGTAGAAAGGTACTCTCGAAGCATGCCGTAGTCAATTTTGCCAAAATCAAGAGTAGGCTCACAGTCAGCATGGTGCGGATCATCAATCTGGCACCTGGCTTGAACGGGAAGAAACATTTCCAGCGGAGGATGGTGCAAATCGATAGGCAACAGTGCAACAGCAGCCTCATTTACGGTTACCCCACAGTTGGTCGAACAAAACATTAGATCAAGCGTTCGATCAGAATGGTTACGAATCCAGTTAGCTTGATACAAATTCAAAAAATCCATTCCATCAATCAAAGCAGCACTTACTGGAGGTACAGTTGACGTTGCAGCCAGAAACACCTCGCCGTCTGCATTTTGCAACCACTGTAGGCGGGGCTGGTTGTAATCACCACATATCAGCACCTGGTCATCAAACGAAGCGCTGTCACACAGTTCACGAACGGAGGCCACATGTTCATCTATCAGCTCTGCATCACGCCTACGGTCAGGAGGGATGTACACAGCACCAATCAGCAAACGATTACGACCAATAACAGCATCAACAAACACCTGTTCCAATCTTTCACCTTGGCGCGTCTGAACTTGAGTACAACGGTAACGGTGATGGACTGCAATCAGTACACCTCCGAAGCTCGATTTATCACTGTTCCTGCGGCAGCGATCATAGCGAAATACGGTGAACGATGATCCAAAAATTTGCAGAGAATCGATGCAGTCGTTTAATCCAGTCTCTGTCAGTATGATAACGTCGTAATTGCACTCCATAACAGCCAAAAGCAAGTCGTCAATTTTAGTCCTAACACCTCGGACGTTCTGGTAGTAAAGCCATACAGGATCGACTGGGGATACACCAGGCTGCAACATAAAACGGTTGAGTGTATGAGAAAATGAATTTACAAAACAATACTCGCCTGTGATGGGAACTCTAGGGTTCCCACCGTCCGCAGTACAGAGCTCCAAATTGGTGTTCGATCGTTGTCCACTGGCTAGTTCAAAGTTTGGCGAGAGTTTTTTGGCTGGTCCACAAATTCCCTGAATACCAGTCCGTCCGGCCAAGTCGACGAAAGCAGCGCACGTTGTTCTAACGATGGATCCAGACCGATCTTAAATGAAACGAACGACATGTTCGAGACATCTTTTCCTTTCGGAACCAAGCGGATCACATCACACGGTGACGCTAGATCAAGACAGCGACCCACATCATCCGGGGAGATCAGCGGTTGGAACCCCGATAAATACAACCAGAATTTGGCGGGGATTGCAGCATGCACGATAGAGCTGATGGACAAGTCGCTGAAGTCGTTGGCTCTTGTACCGCGATCTGAAGTCAACGTTGATTAGTCGATCTGCTCCACCCTCTCTGCAATGTTTTTGTTTTGCTTCCATCTCCTTGTGAATCAGTCGAATCAGTCAACACGAGATCATTAACTTTCTTGCCCAGTTTATGTACCGCCTCGGCAAGTAACTGTACTTGGCTCGATAAGTTATTCGAGCTGTCCGGAGCCGCAGAAGAGGCACTCTGGGCTTTGAGTGTATCTTCGAGGTAGTCTTTAATACTCCGACCAGCAAGCACGTACCGGCAATCAGTGCAAACAAACATTGCCTTTCCTTGTGAGAATAGGTCTCCGGTTGGCACGGTGATTGAATCCACAACATTTTTGGCTAATGTGGAAAGAGGCATCACAAAAGCCGCAACGGATGGGTTCGAGATCGTTCACTTCCAATTTGCATTCTTTGCACTGCTTCTTCGCCATTGTTGTCTGTTGTGATTCGTCAGGAACAGAAACGGGGTAATGGCTGTTGCTTTGCTTGTTGGATGATCGATCGAACAGAATTCACTTCCGAATTGCAGTGGCCTGTCCAAGGATTTCCGATAATTTCGACGCGCGGCAGGATCGTTATCATCAAGCAGTACGGGTAAAACCAAAGTTGCGAATTTATGGTAAATTTACACAACAAAAAACATCAAAATAATCGACGATTAAAATGTACAGTTAGACAATGCACATGCAGTTCTAATAGCACCACGTAGTGAAAAAAATTCAAACTTCTGTCCAACAACCATTAGGTTTTGATTCACTGAACAACTTCGCCGAAGACAGCAACTTTCTAGATGGCAAGGATTTCAAGATATAACATAATCTAGGGAATCACTAATTCAAGCACACTAGCGCAGGGTAGTGAGAGAATTCTGAACTTTTGTCTACCAACCATTAGGTCTTGATCCAATGCCCAATTTCACAAAAGGCAGCTGTCCACCAATCATTAGGTCTTGATCCAATGAACAACTTCGCCGAAGACAGCAACTTTCTAGATGGCAAGGATTTCATGTTATAACAAACTAGGGAATCAAAAATGCAAGCACACTAGCACCGCGTAGTGATAAAATTCCGAACCAACCATTATGTCTTGACCTACTGAACAACTTTGCCCGAGACAGTAACCTTCTATTAGGTCAAATCCCATATGCTACGTGTACTCCATTTACGTGATTCCCTCGCGTGAACGGAATTATTCGAGACCAAAGTAAATGGAATTCGTGTATTTAGACCGAGTTCGCGTTCTTCGGGGGGAGAGTGTATTGTCTTGAGTTTGGGGTTTTGAATTATTCAATTTAATCATAATTTTCCAAACAAATAATAGGTTATGACCCTGGAGAGCCCAAATCTAACCGATAAATCTAAAATCACCTTATTCAGGGATATTAGCACCCAAAGTAACATTTTTTGATGAAAAATCGGATGCACATAAAAGTTTATTAATCCGCCACCTTCAGACACGCCGTGTGATGTTTAGATTGCAGTTTATAGAGGTATAAGATTTTTGTTTCACATAATCTTCTCATGGAGTATTCATTAAGTTTTCTACTCAGAATCAGAATTATTGATACTTATATAATAATTCCTACCAATCCCTTTGCATGCTCTCGGACAATCAATGCTTCACAATTTATTATCATCTGCCATTCGTGAATTCAATTCACGCAACCGTTCCCATACCAGAAGATAAAAGTTAAACTTGATTTACTTCTTCCTGGTTCTGCTAGGACTTGTACGATTTCACTCGCACTCTTACCCACAGGATGCACACGAGGGTGTGAAAACACATGTGAAAACGAGGAAATGTAAATTTCCACTCAATTTCGCCGGTACCCCGGCCTTGCGCTGATAAAAAGCAGATGTCGGAAAAGTTTTTCCCCCTTCTTGACTTCGTTGTTTCCTTCCAAGGAAGCATATGAATATGTAATAATGTGAGGATTATCTCCACACACACGCACACGTATGAACTTTATCAGGATGCTGGAAAATATTCAATCACACGCTTGTTGGGCGTAAAATTGAATCAACCGAAAGGAAAGTCAACGGTAAAAGCCGTTACCCGTTGATAAAGTTGTGCGATACACATGTAAAGCCAGTCGGTAAAGGGAAGTGGACGGCTGTAATTTCGACGAAATATTAATAAAGAGAGAGGTCTCTTCCACTCACACGCTGTACATTGTTGACGGTTGCTGCGAAATGATTGCTCCTCCTTCCCCCCCTTGCTTTCGAGTCCGGTTAATCAGTAATAGCCGTTAAAATTTTTAATATGGGAAACTTTTCGAGGCTCCACTTTATCACTGTACCAATGGGCAGTGCTGCGGAGTTGGAGAACGAATATACGTCTTTGGACTGGTAGCGGTCGCGCATCTGGATGGGCCATTATATTCACTGTGCTTTTTTGATAGGTATTTCTATATGACCTCCGTTGGGGGATTTCAGCTCCGTTTTTTTTTTTTTTTCGTTTCACTGGTTTGTATACAACTTCAATTAGGTGGCATTTTCACACAAGTAGGTAAAGAAACAAGAGTGAATGTTTACATTCCGAGTTAGTGGTTTAAATGTACATGGTTCTAACATTTGCAAAGTGGATTATTAGGATCGGTTATAGACGGTTAGGGTAATCATTAGAGCGATTAAACAGACAGTGCTAACAGAGAAAACATTAAAGTACTCTACGCTGCGAGAAGAATTGTTGACGATTTTAAAACAAATTAAAATTCATTCAATCTGAAAAGATTAATACTGATTTTCACAAAAATAAAAAAAGTGAAATGAACATTTTCATATAATTCAATTAAAAATTAAGGTTTCGTTTCCTTCAACCAGAAACTAGATTAATGAAAACATTAGTCCGGATAACCGTTTTTTTAGTGGCTAATTTTGATCATAACAAGGGGAATGGCTCTAATGTTGGCCTATGGATCTAAGATTGGGCCCATCGCTAAAAATCTGATATTTATCAGTTGTATCTAGATAAACACGTCATTGAGACGGTACCAATGGATATTTTTGGTTGCTTTTGAAAATTTAGTCGATTGCTGAATTTATGTATGGGCCCAAATTAGGGGCATTAAGGGGAAGTTTACCTGCCCTAAAATTAAAAAAATCTTTTCTGTACGTTTTTAGTTTTCTAAAAATATTGGGAAAAATTATTGAAAATCCAAGAAAATCAGTTTTTTCCTTAGATTTTTGTTAAAAATTACATGTAAAAATATGTTTTCTATCTCATCATGAAAAAAATTCGACTCTCAGAAAAACCTAAACGTCGATGTTTTGTGGTTTTTTGAGTCCAACTTTATGCCATAATGACTTATAAAAAATGTTTTTGCACGTGTATTTTCCTTGATTTTTGATACCTTTTTCAATATTTTTAGAAAAATCAAAACGTAATTATTTTTTTTTCGGTGCGGTGAACTTCCCCTTAAGGCCAACATTACATCCATTTCCCCTAAGTGAGAAGATCATTTTAAATGTTTTTTTTTTTATCATTCAATCCACTTCTATACGGCAGTGCTTTTATGAAAGAAACTTGTCCACCTATTTGCTGATATAAAGCCACTCGATATAAGCATGGATGCCTGAGGATGCAATTTCGTTTTGCCAGATCAGCTACACAGAGAACCAATAGGCATTGCTTGGGACTAGTAATCATCCTCAATGTGTAAATACTGGTGATCTAAAACAATTCAATACCAACGCCGTCCGAATGCTGGTCAAGATAGAAATGGGTAGGAATATGTTGACGTAATACTCGCTTTAATGAAAGCCGAGCACACCTCTGCACTTCCACGAGAAATCACTGGGGTGTTGGATAAAAGGGTTAAGATTGGAGCAGGACTTGTTTTGGTAAACGATATGCTGAATTGATGTCCTAACGATTCAATTTCGCAAAGAAGCTTGGGTTTGAACCCATGGTCTTCTGCTCAGTAAGCAGGCCACTGAGCTCCTTATATCACAAATCAATTACGATCAAGTTACCGTTTGACATTTTGTTACAACAACTGCTATTGAGAAGGATTTGATACGGATTTCTGATGAACACGTCTTTTCTAAAGCTCAAATATTACTTCTTCCATCCTTTTAACCGAATTTCATTACGCTTTATATCATATTATCAAAGAAATCCGATATAAAGTAAAACTCTATAATGTGAAGCAGGTTGGGATTTATCCTATGATTTTATTCTCAGTAAGAAAAATCGGTCGCCACAAGGCCACCGAGCTCCTCATTTCACAAAACATTTACGACCAAGCTCCTGCTCAACTTGCTGTTACAAGATTTCGATCCTCACGGAACAATTAGCCCTCTGAAGTTGACTTATTAAATCTCTTGACAAAGTTTGACCGAACGCCATTTGACTGAATGGGTCACTTGGCCGAATCAGTGATGGAAAAGTTCGCTACAACTCATTATGACTCGCGAATGGTTCCCTTGGTGAACGCCGTGAAAAATCGTTAACTTTTCCAACGCTGGGCCTCATAGGTCACTAGGTCAAATGGGTCATTAGGTCTATTTTTTTATAGCTATTCAGTCCCATATGATATTCGAGTTAACCTCATGAATTGTGTTAAATTATATCGTAAAATCACACTGAAAGAGACAATTTTGTCTGCAAGTAGCATGAAACTACGGATGTAGCCAACCGCACTAACTAAGTTTAGGTACTCCACGGTGCTACCAATCGGTTGAGTGGTATAAAAGCGTTTCGCCGCGGTCACTCATTACTACGCACGAGCTGCACGGAGAAGGCGAGAGTTTCTCATCGAAGAATATGGGCAGAAGGATTAAGAGATTGAAATGTAAACATAGAATTATAAGTCAGTACACCGCCGCACTGAAAATGTATTTTCGTTATTTCTCTGAAAACCGTTTCGTAAAAATGAATATCGTACATGCAACACATCTTTCATAAATGGTACGAAACATTCGTTTTTCCTGTCATCTGGCGCAATGTCAATATTACGCCTTATTCGTATTATATACATATTCATCTTCATACAATCAAACCAACAACTGCGCTTAGTGTCTCCTAAAGTGCTGATTGTGTCTTGGAGATGAGATACTTTTTTTTTTTTGAAATATTGTTGGTTTGATGAATACATGCAAGCTACCATTATGAATCAAAATACTGGTTGCGGTGGTTTTATGTCGGAGAAAAAAAATACATGCCAGCAGCAGAAAAAGCAAACGAGATCGAATTACCGCTCCATGAGTACTTCTTATTTGCCTTTCCCTTTCTCGTAGTACAGTTTGATAAAGGGTGTCCACGATGAAATTGCCACACTATGAAATTGCTCTAACTTTTTAACCGTTGGGTAGAATTTAATGAAAATTTGGGTGGATTTAGTTCATAGTGCATTATTTACATCCTGCAAGTTTTAAAGTCCTGTGATCAAAATTCGCGGAAATGGAGTCGAAAGAACAGCTCGTGCGTGATAAAATCTTGCGCATTCATCACGAGAACAAGGATCTCTCGCATCGTTCCATCGCTAAAACGTTGGGAATCGTGAATTCCACGGTGTCGCGAGTGATTAAGCGGTTCGAGGAACGGTTGACCACCGATCGGAAGCCCAGAAGTGAAGGAAAAAGTATTCCGTACAACACCAAAAATCACAACCGCGTAGTTGGGGCCTTCAACCGAAATCCGAACGCCTCCGTTAGGGATGTGGCTAAGAAGCTGCACCTAAGCCGAAATTTTGTCCAGAAGGCCAAAACTAAGGCTGGGCTTCGAACGTTCAAGGTACAAAAGGCCCCTAATCGCGACGAGAAGCAGAACAAGTCCGCCAAAACCCGTGCCAGGAAGTTGTACCTCAACATGCTGACGAAAGTTGAATGCTGCATCATGGACGACGAAACATATGTGAAGGCCGACTTCAAACAGATCCCCGGCAACCTGTTTTTCACGGCCAAGGATAAGTTCAGCGTTCCGGAGCATGTCCGCACTCAGAAGATGTCCAAATTTGCGAAGAAATTCCTGGTTTGGCAAGCCATCTGCACGTGCGGGAAGCGGAGTGCACCTTTCGTGACCCAGGACACGATGAACGGACAGGTGTACATAAAAGAGTGCCTCCAGAAGCGGCTGCTTCTCCCTCCTGAAGGCCCACAACGTCCCAACAATCTTCTGGCCGGATTTGGCCTCATGCCACTACTCCAAGGACGTGCTGAAGTGGTATGCGGACAATAAGGTCAATTTCGTGCCGAAAATGTTCAACCCTCCCAATACTCCGGAGCTCCGCCCCATCGAGAAGTACTGGGCGATTATGAAGCAGCACCTTCTTAAACGACCTAAGGTAGTGAAGACAGTCGAGGAACTGAAGAAAGTATGGGTTTACATGCAAAAAACGGTTGATTCACAGATTGCGCAGAATCTTATGGCCGGGGTTAAGGCCAAGGTGCGGGCATTTGCGTATGGACTGTAAATAAAATACGAGTAAAATGGTAAAATGAAGTTTAATAGTTATTTCTCAATCCCTGAAAACTTGAGGGCAATCGGCTGAAAACTCGAATTTTGCGAATCAATTTTGTGTGTGGCAATTTCATCGTGGACACCCTTTATAGGTCTTCAAAAATCCAAAAATTTAAGACACGTCTGCCAGATATATTGTTCAAAAAAAATATCAGTTTGACCATAATTTTTTCATGGGCTACAAAATGGTGAGTTGACAACCTGGAAGGAGCGGAATACCTAGCCCTGGTCCTCACAAGTTCCTACTTCACGCCTCCTCGAGTCATATGATAACAAAAGACTACCAGCTGAAACATGGACACAGCTGGTTGGCGTAGCCTGGGCAATGTTGCCAGTCCGGCGATAGCAAAGTGAAGAGGTGCGACGCGAACACTGGCGCGGTAACCATAGTGCGGTGATAGAGGAAATGCTTCACCAAACCTGAGCGTCTGCTCACCATGGAGGTGCGGCTCAAAACGGCGTCTGTTCTCCATGTTAGGAGCGGCTGATCACCGTCCTAGTGCCAGCGTGGGACTCTAACCAGAGCTGTGCACGATGGTCCCCCGGCGAGACAGGGGGTTGGGGCAGGCCCAACAAGCCGCCCTGGAAAAAAAAAACAAAGTTGCAAATACCGAAGAAAGAAATACGGATCGGAACAATCGGCACAGACCTACGCGACGAAATAAGGACTACGATTGGAAACTCGGAACATGGAACTGCAAATCGCTCGGCTTCCCGGGTTGTGATAGATTAATCTATGACGAACTTCAACCACGCAACTTCGAAGTCGTAGCACTGCAGGAACTTTGCTGGACGGGACAAAAGGTATGGAAAAGCGGGCATCGAGCGGCTACTTTCTACCAGAGCTGTGGCACCACCAACGAGCTGGGAACCGGCTTTGTAGTGCTGGGTAAGATGCGCCAACGCGTGATTGGTTGGCAGCCGATCAACGCGAGGGTGTGCAAGTTGAGGATTAAGGGCCGTTTCTTCAACTACAGCATAATCAACGTGCACTGCCCACACGAAGGGAGACCCGACGACGAGAAAGAAGCGTTCTATGCGCAGCTGGAGCAGGTGTACGACGGCTGTTCGCAACGGGACGTCAAAATCGTCATCGGCGACATGAACGCTCAGGTAGGACGGGAGGCAATGTATAGACCGGCAATCGGGCCAAACAGCCTGCATGCCGTATCGAACGACAACGGCCAACGAGGCGTGAACTTTGCAGCCTCCCGGGGTATGGTAGTTCGAAGTACCTTTTTCCCCCGCAAGGATATCCACAAAGCCACCTGGAGATCACCTGACCAACACACAGAAAACCAAATCGATCACGTTCTAATCGACGGGAAATTCTTCTCCGACATTATCAACGTCCGCACGTACCGCAGTGCGAACATAGATTCGGACCACTACCTAGTTGCAGTATGCATGCGCTCAAAACTCTCGACGATGCATAACACACGTCGAAGTCGAACGCCACGACCCAACATTGAGCAACTACGGGACACTGGAGTTGCCCAGGACTACGCGCAGCAGCTGGAAGTTGCACTACCCACGGAAGAGCAGCTTGGCGCAGCTTCTCTTGAAGATGGCTGGAGGGACATCCGTTCAGCCATAGGTAGTACTGCTGCAGCGGCACTAGGTACTGCAATCCCGGACCGAAAAAATGACTGGTTTGACGGCGAATGCAAACTGTTAGTAGAGGGGAAGAATGCAGCACGGGCGAGAATGCTGCAACACCGCACGAGATTGAATGTGGAGCGATACAGACAAGCGCGGAACAGACAAAACTCGGTTTTCCGAAGGAAGAAGCGTCAGCAGGAAGACCGAGATCGCGAGGCGATGGAAAATCTGTACCGCGCAAACGACACACGGAAATTCTACGAGAAGCTAAATAGTTCGCGCAAAGGCTACGTGCCGCAAGCCGATATGTGCAAGGACTTGGACGGTAACCTTCTCACGAACGAGTGTGAGGTGATTGAGAGGTGGAAGCAGTACTATGACGAGCACCTCAACGGTGAAGCAGCAGAAAACGAAGGTGGCACGGCAACAGACCTTGGAGCACGCGCAGAAGACGACAGGCTACCGGCCCCTGATCTTCAAGAAGTTGAGGAGGAGATCGGTCGGCTGAAGAACAACAAAGCAACTGGTGTAGATCAACTACCAAGTGAGCTATTGAAATACGGTGGCGAAGCACTGGCTAGAGCGCTGCACTGGGTAATTGCCAAGATTTGAGAGGAGGAGATATTACCGGAGGAGTGGATGGAAGGTGTCGTATGCACAATCTACAAAAAGGGCGACAAGTTGGATTGCTGCAACTACCGCGCGATCACACTGCTGAGCGCCGCCTACAAGGTACTCTCCCAAATTCTATGCCGCCGTCTGTCACCATATGCAAGAGAGTTTGTGGGGCAATACCAGGCGGGATTCATGGGTGCCCGCGCTACCACGGACCAAATTTTCGCGATTCGGCAGGTTCTGCAGAAATGCCGCGAATACAACGTGCCCACACATCATTTGTTCATCGATTTCAAATCCGCATACGACACAATCGATCGAGATCAGCTATGGCAGATTATGCACGAGTACGGATTTCCGGATAAACTGACGCGATTGGTCAAGGCGACGATGGATCGAGTGATGTGCGTTGTTCGAGTATCGGGGACACTCTCGAGTCCCTTTGAATCTCGAAGGGGGTTACGGCAGGGTGATGGACTTTCGTGTCTGATTTTCAACATCTTGTTAGAAGGTGTGATCAGAAGAGCGGGGATAGACACGAGTGGCACGATATTCAGGAAGTCCATCCAGCTCCTTGGTTTCGCCGATGACATTGACATTATGACACGGAACTTTGAGATGATGGCGGAAACGTACATCAGACTGAAGGCTGAAGCTAGACGGATTGGACTTGCCATCAACGCATCAAAGACAAAATACATGAAAGCAAGAGGTTCTAGGGAAGACAATGTTAGCCTCCCACCCCAAGTTCAGATTGACGGTGACGAAATCGAGGTGGTCGATGAGTTCGTGTATTTGGGCTCACTGGTGACCGCCGAAAATGATACCAGCAGAGAAATTCAAAGACGCATTATGGCAGGGAATCGTGCCTACTTTGGACTCCGGAGGACGCTCCGGTCGAATAAAATTCGCCACCGCACGAAGTTGACTGTCTACAAGACGCTGATTAGACCGGTGGTCCTTTACGGCCACGAGACCTGGACTATGCTCGTGGAGGACCAACGCGCCCTTGGTGTTTTCGAACGGAAGGTGTTGCGTACCATCTACGGTGGAGTGCAGATGGATGACGGAACGTGGAGGAGGCGAATGAACCACGAATTGCACCAGCTGCTGGGAGAACCATACATCGTCCACATTGCAAAAATTGGGCGACTACGGTGGGCTGGGCACGTCGTAAGAATGCCGCACGACGACCCAGTGAAAATGGTTCTAGAAAGCGACCCAACAGGAACAAGAAGAAGAGGCGCGCAGCGGGCAAGATGGATCGACCAAGTAGAAGGTGACCTGCGGACCCTTCGCAGACTACGAGGCTGGCGAACTGTGGCCATGGATCGAGTAGAGTGGAGACGACTTCTTCGGACAGCAGAGGACAACAAGGCCTTAGCCTGATTGGAAAGGTAAGTATGATTTTTTTCAAACACATTCAGATGATCATAGATCGCAAAAAAAGGTATTTATTCAAGACTTGAGTATGGTCAGATACTGTTCTGAAGACTTTCAACAGTTCATCAATTCAAGTCACTTTTATCGGTTGGGGCCTTCCTTAGCTCCGGTGGTAAAGGCACAGCTACAAAGCAAGATCATACTAGAGGTGGTTGGGTTCGATTCCCAGGCCGATCTAGGAATTTTCCGGATTTAAAAAATACTCGACTTGCCTGCACACTTAGAAATACCTAATTTTACACGTGACTGAATCCATCTTTAAAGCAAAGGATGAGACGTAAACAAACATGTCATGTAAAATTAAATGCTCCGAGACTGAAAAGTTCGTTACTCGACGAAAAGTACGTTTGATTGAGCTGAATTTTGCATCTATTAGGACTAAATTTTATGTCAAAATTGACGCTCGTATATGTCAGTCTCAGATGATTTTTTTCTAAGTGTGTGGGCATAGAGAATGATTGTACTTGCCACTCAATTAAACTATTGCAAAAATGCACACTTAGAAAAACTCATGTAAATTTAGGTGTTCTGACAGTGACATATACGAGCGTCAATTTTGACATAAATTTGAGTCATAACAGACGGGAAATATAGCTTAATCAAACGTACTTTTAGTCGAGCAACGAACTGTTTAGTCTCGGAGAACTTAATATTACATGACATGTTTGTTTCCGTCTCATGTTTTATGTCAAAGAGGGATTCCGTCACTTGTAAAATTAGTTATTCCTAAGTGTGTGGTACAGACTCAATTAATAACTGTGAAAGTGCATCTAGACCACTAAGTTGAGAGCCCGAAATAAACTAATATCCGATATGTAATAAGCTTGAAATGCGGAAATGAAAAAGAAGAAATGTCTCCGACAATTTTTTAATTTCAGACTGACCGGGGAAACGACCCAGAAAAGAATCCATTATTATTTTCAACTTTACATGATATAAAAAACCATATTCGTTATACAAATTTCAGAAGCACCCTAAAATATTTTTTTTTAATAGATCATTTGGAAAAAAAAACTGTAGATTCAGGAGCATTTAATTACTTAATTTGTGAATTTTTACAGTGTGCATTTTTTCTTAAAGGTAAAACTTTGCCTCAGACGTCATTTCGATTAGATGAGCCATTTTTGTGCTATGATTTATTGAAAAATTTCGAACACGACATTTTGAAAAATTATGCGAGGGTCAAAATGGCTGAATTCCAGCACAAACTTGGTCCTTTGTCCCTAGCCATCAGATATGCGGTGTTTTGTGGAATTCGTAGAATTGCACTTATATATTTAGTTGGAACTTTTGTTCATTCGATGTTTTGTCCTTCGACCTATTGTCATAGATTCGTTACTTTTATTGATCATTTCAATACCTTGAAATTTAAATTTCATGAACCATTCCTCCACTGGCCCTCGAATGTGGACCAAGTCGTTAAAACTTTTAACATAATCCACTCAGCAATATCAACCCGCTCAGGTCCATTGTGTGTTGTTTTTGGGCTGTTTTGATTTACCACCATTCTCTCGTACCCCGCTCAACCAAAAAGACTTCCTTTGTATGTGTCAAATGAGGCATATGTCATTCATTCATTCATTCAACTTTTTCGACCGCTGTTGAATGGCAGAAGCCCCAAATTCGTCGTTGTTCTATGCGAAAACCAACAGACACCACCGTCTGTCAGATCAAATCAGAAATCACCTGGGAGTGGTGGGAGGATGTGCGTTTTCTTAATTGCAGGGGTCTCAAGCTGCCACCGTCGCGACCTGCTGCTGGACGCATACAGTTGCAATCACCACCGAATTTCGAGAGGGAAGAATTAATTAACATTAACAGTTACGACTTCTGCCACCCATCAAAGTCTTGAGCAGTGCAGTGCGTTCAACAACAACACATTCACCGTTGTTTGGGTCACTTTTCCTCCGGTCAACTGCGAATTGAATTGTAATATGCGAAATTTGTTTTATTCGGTGGTATACATGGGAGACCGTTGGGAAACATTTCGGTAGCTCGTTGATATGTATGTATTACAACGCAAGGGGGAGGACTAATTACGACGAAGAACCATGAGAATGCGTGGTTGACGCTTTTTCGCGGAGGCAATGATTTGTGGTGCGTTTTCTTTTTTTGATAGTAATGGGTTTCATCTTGGCTTGTGGGCGGTTGTGACACGTAATTAAGACGGTTGTTTCGATTTCTTTTTTTTTTCCTCTCTGTGGTCATGAGCAGTAGCTGAGACTGGCCGATGATCAAACGTAATTTGTGCGAATTTATTCAGACGTGTTGATACTTTTAATTATCAGATGGTGAAATACGTGAGACTCAAGTGTTCTCGTTTCTCTGCCTATATTTCAGGTGCTGCCGAGCTGAGTGAACCTTAAAGCCCAAGCGGTAAGTCTTGTTATGTGTAATTAAATGAAGTGACGGGACTTCTTCGTCCACTATTTAGCATCAACTTAAACTACGATTTTGGTGTATAAACATTCGATTTGAGAACGATTAGCAATTGTTTTTGATTTGGAAAAGGAAACTCCTGCATCATGCAATGCAACGTAATGTTCGCCAGCTCCATTCCAATATTCAAATCAAGTAATCTTCATAAGTACAAAAGCAAGTAGCAAATTGAAAGACAGCGGAACAGAAAAAAAGAACTCCTCTTACTCATATGAATTTATGTACGTTCGATTCATTTATTTCCATTTATCGCATATTTATACCCAAACGAAACGGAAAATTCTCCCTTTAGAAAGAAGACTGTGGCACTGTGTTGTGGGTGGGTGATGCTGCAAAACTGAAGACTATCTGCGTTTTTTCTCCTTTCACTTAAGCCTCCTTGAAGAAGAAGAAAAATAAGAGGGAAAAATCATCTTCCTCCATAAGTTGGCAAACAGCTTACGAGGAGAAAATTTCCTCGATGGAGACGCTACAAGGAAACGAATCCCTGTGACTAAGAAATTAGTGGAAATGAAAGTATGCATCCGACCGCACCTCGCACATCCACCGTCTACACGAATCTGAATGTGTCTTGTGGGAGATGTGGAAGCAGCAGAAAAAATACTCCCAACTGTTTTGACGATGAATTGTGTGCACACGCTCCTCCGGAGGAAGATCTCCCAATCCCAACCGTCAGTTCTAGAGTAACAACAACGGTACGGTGGGGGTAGGTACCTACTACGAACCATGATGCAACACACAACTCGAGCTGCTTCATCCTCCGAGCGAGCGAGCGTGGCGTATAGGTAGGTATATGTGAGTGTTGTGTGTGTCATCAACATCCTTTGCCTTGGTTTTTGCTGCGTCTGCGGCATGTCCCCAACCTTCAAGCCCGGCCAGACCAAATATCCCGATCCTCACCCGCTCATTCGGCATTCCGCTTTTGTTACACGAAGTAGCAGCAGAGGAGTAAGTGATTCTTAAAAAATGAAATATCCTTGTATGAATGCTTTCTGCTTATGCATTATGATTTATTGATTCGACCGAGTGTATGGGTGTGCTTGAAGCGAGCTGCTTCTTCATGAGTGCAATTGTTGCCGAGGGATTTGTTTTACTGGATGGATAATCGGCTTTAAGAAAATAATTCATTGCGAATTTGCATGTTATGGTTCTCAATTTATAAATACGGAGTAGCGAGTAAGGTGGAGCAAAGTAACCAATGCCAGGTTATCAACTATTCATAAAATCCTTCACTACAGAATTCTGTTTTTTTGCAACACAATAGTTGATCCGTGAAATTTAGGTAGTGAAATCAGTGATATTTGCTTAAAGATCCAACAGCTTCAACAATTAGCTTAAGGACGTTTCAGAATTGAAATTTCGATGCAGATTTGGTAATATTTTTTAAAAAGATTAGTGAACTTTGTTGGACAAATTCAAACATTGCATTGGTTGGTCTAGAAAACTCTCTATTAATAACTGTGAAAGTGCATCTAGAACACTAAGTTGAGAGCCGTTTAAACAATGCGTAAAAAGCCTACAATAAGAAGAACATATTTATCGAAGCCTTCCATAGGTAACAACCTCATTTGCTTTTCCATCCACAAGATGAAAAATTAATCTTCAGAGTTATAGGTCATTGTATGCAACATTGATTCTTCTGACTTGAACTTTATGAACAGTGATTTATCCTCCACAGTCAGGTAAGTTGCTTCCATCCAAATGTGGTTCACATTCAATCCAGGAAAAATATTGATTTATTTTAACCGATCATCTCCGATTTGTATGAAACTTTTTGAATTATTTTTTAAGAGCAATGATTCACATTTTCGCTAAAATTCCGACATCTTGCATCTTGTAAAATTTAAAAAAATCGTACCCTAATTTTTTTTAAATTTTGTAGCACGCATTTCTGATCAAGATTACGTCTGTAACGAAGTTGTAGAGAAAAAGAAATGATGATGATTTCACCTCTAACCTTTACAAAGGTTTGAGCTGGACGATTCATATTTAAGATAATTAAATATGACACTATAACCCGGTTAGCAAACAAAATCGAACTGGTTACATTTACAGATATAAATTCCCTCTAGAGTTGACAGTCACTTCACAGCGATATAAATGTGGAAAAGCTCAGGCGTCGCCCTCTTAGTTTGCCTTTTTGTCCACATAAAATATTCATATTCATTACAAGCAATCAAGAGTTAATGAACAATCAACAAAGCATCCTATTACACTAGTAACCCCGCAATCTGATGCTATCATAATTTTCAGCAATGTCAGGAATGCTTACGAATCCCTAACATTTGCCAGAAAACTTAATACTAACTCAAGGTATCTTCCAAATAAGCTTCAAAATTGTCTTTTTTTTTATTAAATTTTAAAATCAGCTTTATATCCGTAATAAGCGTTAGAGGCTCAATCCTTTGTAGACTACTTTTTTAAATCTACTTCTATTAAATCAAATACTAAATATTATTCAGCACCATTGTGGCGATCAGAAATAGTTTTTGCGGTGCTACAATAATTATTATAAAGTCATTATGGCAGCTATCCATTCAAAATAATCCGTTAGAGATAACTTCGTCAAGATACATAATTTGTCAATTTATAAAAAAAAATCTCTGGGTAACTGTTCAAAAGACAGTTTTAACGTATGACATGCAGTGTCTTTTAAATTCTGTAAGTGTTGCTGAACGTTTGATATGTCTATGCATTGAATTGAAAACATTTATTCCTTTATAATATAATGAATTTTGTAAAGCACAAGTCAAGAAATGTGATGTTCTTAATTCAACCGCGTTTCTATTATTAAACCTATGAAAGTCACTTCCTATTTCCATTCGATCAAACAAATATCGAGACAGCAAACCGTTAACTACTTTAAAAATGAACACCATAGTCAAATATACAATTCTTTGCTCCCCCAACAACCATTGTAAGGCGCCTAGCATCAAAGTTGAGGATGTGAATCACCCAACTAACAATTTTAGCTGCAACTCAGCTTATACAGGCAAAAATTAGCTGCATAAGGCAAATTTTGGCAGTATAAGCTAATCTGCAGCTAAAATTGTTTGTTGGGCTATTACATCTCAATATCAAACGCATTACTTTATTCTGCAAGCGCTGTGATCTCGATTTTTGTGTTTCATTGGCCAGAAATAAAATGAAAGGGCAAAAGTCTAGATGAGGAGCGACGGTTGATTTGCATAGCTGTATTTTACTGGCAATAGTTAAATCGTTTTTCAGTCGACATAGAATTCGATACTTCTTGGCAATTTTCTTGATGACATTGTCAATGTGAGAGTTGAACTTAAGTTTGTCATCAATAATCACGCCTAAATATTTAATCTCCCAAACGCGATCAATAGTCTCATCATCAATAACAACAGAGACGTTCTCATTTACTCTATTCCATCTACTTAGAGAACGCAAATCTTCATTCAAGTGTAAAACGGCATCATCTAAATCTTTATGCGGCAATGAATAACACAGTAACACAGTATCACCGTAAAACACGTCGCACGTCATTAATATACATAATAAATAACAGGGGCCCTAATACACTTCCCTGGGGCCAGGGTTGAAAATTCTCTGGGAAGAATCACCCGGGTGCGAGAGATATCATTCTCTGGGGTGAATCTCTGCTTGTCTCCTAGGATATTTATCCTGGCACCACTGAAGAGATTGTTAGACACAGAACGAGAGAGTGAGAGAGTTGTCTGTTCACTGTTTGTCTGTTCATACACTCACTTTCGTGAGAAAGGTGGCAGCGCAAAGGTGTTATTGTTTCTCCAAAGATTCCGGGAAAGCTTTACGTGAGTGAGTGAAAACATCAATGTATACAGCCTTCTCACAGGCATATTCGACGTGGCTGTTGAAGTTTAGCCGATCATCGATCATCACTCTCAGGTATTTGACCACGCTTTATGGCGTGCCCCTGACGGTGATATCTGCCCGCTGTACCGCTTTACAGTTACTGGCCAATAGCACTTCCGTTTTGTGGTGGGCTATCTGCAGCTTCGCTCCTTGCATCCAGTTACCAATAATGTCGATCGTCTCGGTCGCCAATACTTCCACCTCTTCCAGCGTTTCGCCTGTTACCGTCAAGACGACGTCGTCCGCAAATCCAACGATCTCAACTCCTTCGGGCAGCTTCAGCGTAAACATGTCGTTGTACATCCCGTTCCAGAGCGTTGGACCAAGGATGGAGCTTTGTGGAACTCCTGCTGTGAACCTAATCAATCTCTGTCCCATGTCTGTCTTTCGACTAAACTGAAGCAAATTTCAATAATGATGCGCTAATGCACTTCCCGTATTCGCATTTCCAAAATGTGTACGTTATTATTTTACCAAATTTTAAAATTATTGACTACATACTGTACGTTAATAGAAAAAATAACCTTTGAAAAAATCGTTGTATGCAACAAACTAACAACCAAAGTCTTCACCGCGCACCGGGGTGATTCTCCCCGGTGAAGCAAACGAACTCTCTACGGTGCTCCCTAGTGATCACTCATACGCTCTGGTGTGTTGGAGTGGTGGAGGTGCGAACTTCAGAAACTGTATTTGTTTGCGAAGTGGGAGAAGCGGTAGAAAATGAAAACAAAATAAAAATCTCTCGGGTGAGTTTGCTTTTGTCATAGTGCGAGGAGTCTTTTTAACTGATCACCTTGCTTACACTGGGGAGAATGGCATCCCTGACTGGGCCACTCCAAGGTTATTCCCCACGGGACTGGAAACAGAATCATTAAAAACAGTCCGTTGAGTACTGTCAGACAAATAGCTTTCAAACCATTTATATGCAGTATTCGTAATTCCAAAGCGCTTGATTGATCTCAAAAATAAGGGCCTGGAAATTGTTTCAAAAGCGCGTTTTTGATCCAAAAAACAGCAACAATCGTATCTTTAGACTCCAAGCTATTAATCCACTTCGCTAATACCAAATATAACGCGGTTTCGCAAGAATGATCTTCCCGATATCCCGATTGTTCTGGTATCAACAAACTATTGCTACACCCAACCGGTGGATGTAAGATTCGCTTACAATTATGTGGGATTCATCATCAGAGGATGTAAGTGGAGACCGCATGAACCGAGGATGCGATATACCTAGCTGCGGTCCGATGTAAGAAAATTGGAGACCGAAAAATGTGGAGTGTATTAGTGAGTGAAATTAATTATGTCGAAAAAAAATAGCAAAAAGGTTGCCGACTGGACTCGAACCACGGACGTTGCGACTATTAGACCTGTGCTTTCTCCACTGCTCTCTCCATGCTTCTGAATAAAGGGCAGCCTAAAAGCAAACATGAAGCGCTCATTTTCTCGCATGCTCGACTTCGTATGCTTTTTCTGCTGGAGAGATTCGAGATAAGTGTGTGCGTCGTTCTACAAGCTTACTGGTATAGTCGAAAGCGTAGAAAGAACACGAAATGAAAAAGACAAAAAACCATTACATCGCCTGTTAGGTCAACTTCTAACATTCGCTGCGATGTTCATGAACAGAGGATGATAGGAAACGGAACTAACATTCATTGTAATAGATTTTTGGTTTGCGTGTACGTTATTATTTTACCAAATTTTAAAATTATTGACTACATACTGTACACCCAACCGGTGGATGTAAGATTCGCTTACAATTATGTGGGATTCATCATCAGAGGATGTAAGTGGAGACCGCATGAACCGAGGATGCGATATACCTAGCTGCGGTCCGATGTAAGAAAATTGGAGACCGAAAAATGTGGAGTGTATTAGTGAGTGAAATTAATTATGTCGAAAAAAATAGAAAAAAGGTTGCCGACTGGACTCGAAACCACGGACGTTGCGACTCTCAGACCTGTGCTTTCTCCACTGCTCTCTCCATGCTTCTGAATATGGTTAGCCTAAAAGCAAACATGAAGCGCTCATTTTCTCGCATGCTCGACTTCGTATGCTTTTTCTGCTGGAGAGATTCGAGATAAGTGTGTGCGTCGTTCTACAATGTTCTACAATGTGCGTCGTTCTACAAGCTTACTGGTATAGTCGAAAGCGTAGATGGAACACGAAATAAAAAAAGACAAAAAACCATTACATCGCCTGCATGGTCAATTTCTAACATTCGTTGTGATGTTCATGAACAGAGGATGATAGGAGACGGAACTAACATTCATTGTAATAGATTTTTGGTTTGCGTGTAATAACAATACAATGGGATCAATACAGGGAAGCCATCACATGTTATAATATGGAAATCCGAAGATCTTGTCAGATTGCAAAAAAGTCCTTGCAAAAGATTATTCAAATGGCTTAGGAACTCTTAAAAATGGAGACGGCACTTTTACTATGTCTGTGGAAGAAACATTAGAAACAATGATGAAAACACACTAGCATGTTCAAGTACCAACATAAATGATGACGTGCAGCGCAAATTGGCTCTGAAAAATTCAGGACGGAAGTTCAGACAACAATGAACTGGGTTAGAGATTGTCAGAATAGACACTCGTAATCTAGCCAATAGATTTTTTACAGAAAAATGAGTCGAATGGGCGATCGATTCTTTTGCACCTTCCAAATCACCAGGTAGGGACGGAATTTTTTTTTCCAATAATGCTTAAGAATGGAAAAGGAACTTTAACACTTATTCTAACAGGCTTGTTTAGAGCAAGCTTAAGATTATGTTATATTCCAAAAACTTGGCGTCAAGTAAAGGTTATATTTATTCCGAAGGTTAATAAAAAGGATAAAACTTCTTCTAAACCCTTCACGCCGATCAGTTTTTCATCCATTATGCTAAAAATAATGGATAAAATAATAGATCAGCATATTAAATCAACGTACTTGATTACAATTTCCCTGAGTAAATATCAGTTTGCATATCAAGCTGGTAAATCAACAGTAACAGCTCTTCACACGCTTGTTACAAAACTATAAAAATCTTTTGAATCAAAAGATATGTCACTAGCAGCGTTCATTGATATTGAAGGAGCATTTGATAATGCATCTTATAACTCGATGAAAAACACTATGTTGAAGCGTGGATTTGACAAAAGCATCGTTGAGTGGATTAATGAGATGCTTTCTAAAAGAGAAATCTCAGCAAATCTTAAAAGCTCATCCATAACAGCTAGAGCTGTAAAAGGGTGTCCTCAACGAGGTGTGCTTTCACCTCTTTTATGGTTTCTAATAGTTGACGAACTTCTCAAAAACTTATAAGCAAAGGACTTCGAGATAATTGGCTTTGCTGATGACACAGTCATAATTGTACGAGGAAAATTTGATAATGTTATTTCAAATAGAATGCAAACTGCTTTAAATTATGTTTCATCGTGGTTCATTAAAGAAGGGTTGAATATAAACCCTTCTAAGACCACTATTGTAACGTTCACATGGAGAAGAAAATTTTCTATAAATAACTGAAAATTGAAAAAAAATCTTTAGAACTTTCAAGAACAGTCAAGTATCTGGGAGTCATTCTTGACAGTAAACTTAACTGGAATTCTCATATAGAGCAGGTTGTTAATAAGGCAATAAATGGTCTTTGGATAACAAAAAAAAACTTTTGGTAGGAAATGGGGCCTAGAATCACAAATGATCGACTGGATTTATGTGACGATTATAAGACCTAGAATATCCTACACATCATATCTTGTGTGCAGAATCAATTCTCTTCTATTTTCTTCCATCGCGTGGCAATTGAGAATGAGCATGATTGACCATCCACGGTTGCTACTCTGTTATTACCAGATCAGCTGCAATTACACCGAGAACCAATAGAAGATGCACAATCATCCTCAATGTGTAAATACTAGCGATCTCAAACTAGGCAATATTCACCAGCACCGGCCGCGCCTGAAGCCAGGTCAAGAAATGAATGGGTAGGAATGTGTTGACGTGACACTCGTTTTCATGGAAGCCGAGGAGTCCTTTATACTTCCACGAGGAATCGCTGGGATGTACGAGGAGTTGAAAATGGCCAAAACCACCTTCTCTGTAGTGCTGAAACGTTTCAAAGAACGTCGGCCTTATCGTTGTGGAGTTTGCACTGAAGACAACGCGAGACGAGTTCTACAGTGCATATTTACGAAAGCTGAGACACATCGGATTGGATTCTGACCGCCGGGTGTACATCAACGAAAGCCTGACCATCGAAGCGCGGAAATTGAAGTCGGTGGCACTACACCTGAAGAAGGCGGGTAAGCTGGCATCGGTGTACAGCAAGCAAGCAAGTCGTCCATGTGAAGCCTGCAGCTGGTGGACTTACAATCGTGATACAGGCTGGAGATGAGCGGGACAAATATTCGTAACTATGTTTTTCGTTCACTTTTGAAGTTACGTCTATGTAGTAGTGTTTCAATTTATGTATTTTTGTGTTGAAGATTGTGTGACAGAGATATTTATTTTGTTTTCCTCCGTAAAAATGCAGCCCTCTAGAAATTGCTTCCCCCAATATACTTAATGCTTCCGACACACAACCACACCTCTACGAACATTCCAGGAGCACTGCTGAATGCTGTCCTTTTCGCTGGAAAGCTTAATATCTGCCACGGAAATGCCCAGAGTCTTTGCGCTCGTAATTCCAGTAAGCTCGATGAAGTTCGCAACGTCTTGTCGGACTCCAAGGTCGAGGTAGCGTGTTTCACCGAATCATGACTAACTTCGAAGAACACGTATCCCATTCTATTTTAAATTCCAGTACTACACGGTAAGAAAAAAGTACCCAAAATTGAGTTCCTTTCACTCATCACGTGGCTTCCGTGGGGCTAGGTAAAATTAAGTTAAAAGAGAAAACTCAATTTTGAGTAATCCTGAAGTTGACAAAAAAAAATAATAAAACTGAGCAGGCTGGAACCGAACCATGGACGTTGAGATTACGGGGCCTGTGTGTTGACCACTCGTCTATCAACGCTTGTGAAAATGAAATGGTTAAAGTCGCATAAGAGCAACCTCAATTAAAATAAACTTATATTTGAGTTTATTTATTATTACTCAATAGTTGAGTAAATTTTAACCAACGCCGCTTTTCTGATTTACTCAACGGCGGACCTCAAATGATAGAACCCAACGTTGAGTTTTTTTTAACTTAATTTTGAGTATTTTTTTCTTACCGTGACACTATGTTTGTTTTGATTCGCTATGCAAGTTTGACAGATAAAATGAGGGGTTCGTGGATTTTCCTATGTTTCGAGGGGTGCATCGATTAGCTTGAGACCGAAGATAGTACCAGAGCTGAGCCAAAAAGTTGAGCTCGTTTCTCCGGGACCTTCTGGTCTTAGAGTTACCTCTATGTTTGTATTGTGTAGCCAAATGCTGCGACATGGCTTTATCGATAAACTCGCAAACAATTTCTCAATTATGAATTACTACTTCGTACAATTGTAGAAACTTGAATAGATTGAACTGCCCATCAATTTTGGTATTCGGAAATTAAACGGTACTTACCTTTATGCTTTTTGATGCAAATTTTAAGCCCCTCCTATTCAGAGAATTCGGCAAGATTTGGTTTTGGAATAATTCTCTTAATAGGAGGGACTTACAATTTGCATCAAAAGGCATAAATATAGGTACCGCCTAGCATGCTATCACGGTATCATGGAAAAGCCTCGTTTTATGATGATGTAATTTCGCATTTTCGTGCACAAAACGCACGTAATTTTTGGCTTAAAAATATGCGGAAATTAATCTAGAATGAATGACCTTAACAAATCCCAAGTAACCAAAAGTTCTAATAAAAGGCTATTTATGGCTTAAGCAGCTTGGTTGAAGGTGGTCTATAGAACTCTAAGCAGCCTCATTTTTAAGTCGTTATAAGAACTTGAAAATTCCGATACCATAATTGAAGAGCATTCTAAGCAGCCTCTGGCGGAACTTGAACGGAACTTTTAGAAAATAAATTAAAAAAAGGATTTTGTCCTCTCGCAATTTTATGAAAGTTATATTTCTAAAGGCAGGTATTAATGTGTATTGATTAATCAGCATTAATAGTAGAATTGGAAGCTGTTTGAAGAATTAAACTCAGTCCTTCTGCGTGAGAGCCCCGGCACGAACCGCTACGTCATCTGAGATATATTAAAGTGAGCTGTTGTCCCGCCTATTGTTGGAGTTTTCTTAGCCAGCTGACTGACTTGAATACGACACACAACACCTTGATGAATTTAAATTGGTGTTTGCCCGCATGGTATTCCATCACACTTGTGGCGCAATCGTAGATCACATGCCCGAATACACGGGTTCGAATCCAGGAAATTACTTTTTAATTTTTTTTTTTTATGTTTCGATAGAATGTTGCATAAATATAAGAATTATGATTTATTCGGGCCACTGATCATTTCATATTAACGTACATTAAATTTTGTTACTAATAAAGACTAGTGCGGATTGTTACATGTTGCTTGAAAGTTCTATCGAAACTTTATTTGAACTTTATGAAACTTGAAAGTTCTGTCGGAACTTTATTTGAACTTTATGGAACTTGAAAGTTCTGTCTGGGCTTTATTCGAACTTGATGGAACTTGAAAGTTCTGTCGGAACTTTATTTGAACTTTATGGAACTTGGAAGTGATTTTAATCGTTTAAAGCGGAACTTTTGGTAACTTGGGATGTTCAAATAATACTCTTTAAAAAATTTATGGTGGTCCGTTCTGTCGTGATGGTTGAGTAATGTTGAGCTGGGTGTTCAACACGGATGAGGCTGTCGAGCTGTATGTTGTTTGGAGCGAGGATGACACGATTGGCATATATGACCAACCCGCAGCGTTGTTCAACGACACGCCGAAAGCATTGCTGCTGTTGCTGCTGCTTTAGAATTGATAAAACGATCCATCTTCTTTCTTCTTATTCGCATTTCAAGCTTATTGCGTATTGCATTATTAGCTTATTGCGTGCTCTCAACTTAGTGTTCTAGATGCACTTTCACAGTTATTAATTGAGAGCTTTCGATGCCTGTACCATTTTTGCATTAGAATAATTGTGTGGCAGGTACAATCATACTCTATGCCCAGGGAAGTCGAGAAATTTTCCAACCCGAAAAATTCCTAGACAGGACCGGGAATTGAACCCAGCCACCTCCAGCATGGTCTTGCTTTGTAGCTGCGCCTTTACCGACTGAGCTAAGGGAGGCCCCAATACGATCCATACAATATTGAAAAACGTTCGATAAAAAACATTCAAATGATCCATAAAACATCGGAGAAAATCCTTCAAAAAGTGTGGATGATCCATAAAAAATATCAATATAATCAATATTTTATGTGAAATATAACAACACAATTGAAAAATGTACCGCTAAATTTCTTAAGAATGAGCATTGAAATTGTACGAATAACCCATAAATATATCGCTATTGATCCATAAAATATATAGCAATGAACCTTAAACTAAATAAAATGATCCATAAAAAATCGAGTTTGCGCACTTAAAAATAATGACATGATCCATAAATAAGACGTATATTATTCATGTTTAGGACACTTTTTTTAAATTTTGATCCATAAACCTTGAAAAATTGTGTCTATTTTAGGTAGAGATGCGAAGCGACAGGCAAGCGTCTAGAATTAGCTTCCAAAAGAAGATTCTGAAGAAGCTTCCTATGGAAGCTTCATTTAGAAACATCTTTAAGAAGCTTATTCTACACAGCAAAAAATTAATCGTATCAAAAATATACGGTCGATTTTGGTTTTTTGAAACTGCGTGGATTCTAAAGATCCTTTGGAGATCTATCTAGCCCTGACGTATGTATTGGGAGAGGAAAAAATGTAAACTTTGCGGGAGACGATGTTATAACACTCGAAAGTAATTTTGTGAAATATGAAGTAAAACAAATCCTAGCTAGTTCAGCATGATAATTTTGTTTGATTGTATATTGTAGAGTCGCCGGAAAATATCAGCTGGCGATTTGTTTTTTTTTTTTTTTTGTGATAACTCTTTACTTGAAAACAGGCAAAAACTCACAAACAGGCTGCTTTTCATGGTATACAGTGCGATAATTCAATAATCAATTAATTATATCAACATTTAGTGCCAGACCATTCATAAATTTCGGTAACATACAAGAAATTCTATAATCCATATTAAATTTCCTATGTAAGCGCCGATCGAAACAAACTTTTTGGCGTAACTACAAGGGTGATTGAGTAAACGAATGAAACGATTCGTGCGAATGCGGAATGAACATCGAGTGAAAACGAATTGCACCAATACATTCAGGCCTACAATGCCACACCTTCTATAGACCAGGTTGAGCCTTGATAGTTAGCTGCTTGTGGGAACTGACATCCGATTGATGACCTTTACAAATCAAGCTGAACATTGCATTAGGTCCTAAGTAACAGTGACAGATTCTCTTCGTCGACTTTCTTTTTGTATCTCCACGACCATGTAAAGGCATTCTCAGGTATTTTCAGCACACAGATCGGTAAAACAAGCTTTTATCTAGCAACTAATAGCACAAATATAACAAGAAACGGTTATCTGCTCAAAGTATTAACGAAATAGAAAGTCGACGAAGAGAATCGATCAATGTTACTTAGGACCTAATGCATAGTTCAGATTGAAATGTCCAAAACATACTTAACAAATTTATGGTGGTCCTGAAAAGGACCGTTTTAACGTGATGGTTGAGTAATGCTGAGCTATTAGTATGTTCAACAAGGATGAGGCTGGCGAGCTGTATATTGTTTGGTACAAGGTTGACGCGCTAGTCATTGATGACCCACAGCTACTCACGAGGAAATTGATTTCGATCGCGGTGCGGCTTCTTCTTCCTTCTATGGATGCTCGCTGCTTTCAGGCTGCCTTTCGTTGTGTACTGGAGAACGATGATCAACGCCACACGCCGTAAGCACTGCTGCTGCTGATGCTGTTGCTGCGGACCCCGACGACCGGACACCACCATACACGGTGATTGAATGAGCACCGTTCAGTGAGACAGGATCGAATTCGATTCTTAAATCTGCGTTAGGGAATGCGCTGTTTTCAGGCAATCGGTGATAATTTTGATAACCATTGCAACAGTTGGACATTTGTGTATTTTTCAATAGCGAACTATTGAACATTAATTAAGTGTTCATTTTAGCAGATTGATAGATAAATTTCCAATCGTTTGGTTTGCTTAGAATTAAAATCCATCTACTATTGACAGAGTTACATGTTGTCAAAACCTGACCTATTTTCGTAAAGCGGTCGATTTTGGTTTTTTTTTAAATTGCACCCCCAATATGTTGCCGAAAGACCTAATACTACGTCAAAAATTCCAGCAAAATTTTCTAGCTACGCCAATGGGTACAGTGGACTGGAAACTGCGTCAGAACGTCATGATTGTTTAAAAAAATATGAACATGGACTTTAATCGTGGTTTAACATTGGCAGTTAATGAGCAAAACCTAAAAACTAATTATTTTTGAAAAATTGTAGCCCAATTGTAGCAATGTTGTGTAAAAAATTCCAAATTTTTATAAAACAGTCAGTCTTGTAAGCGGTTACCGTAGTCGACACATTTTCTATGATAATCGACTGCCTTTGCCTCCGACACTTGCAAAACAAGCTATAAAATTACAGTACCAAACTAAAATTTCATGTGAGAGGCTTTGTCATACGATACTTTTGCCGAATACCGTCACAAATGTATGTATTTAAGTTTTTCTCATAATAAGAGCTGCTGATGTTGTGCTTGTGTGAATTCTTAAAAAAAGTAAGCAACGATGTTTTATTAATAACATTTCGGATGAGAAATGTTGATGATGAGTGGCCGCGCAGGGAGCAGGGCGAGAGTCTTAAATCTCCCAAAGACTGTCCCCGTGGACCGGAATACCAGCAATCACCATTTTTGCGGGATTGTTATCCGCAATTCTCACAACATTGTGCCCTTCCAGCTGAAGTGAACTTCTAGATACTGTGCTCGTCTAAGAGTAGATTAAGTTCCTGTTAAATGATACACGCTGCCTACTCCAAGAATTCACACTGCAGAAACGAATTCTGTTCGAAACCAACACACACCTTTATTTGCAAAACTGTCAAGGCTGACATTTGATTCCCCATGTGGAAAAAACATCTGACACCAGCTCCTTCTCTTCCACTGCTTTCCCCCCACAATCCCACTCCACAGTTGACATGTGTGCAAAGAGACAACCGACAGTGAATAATGTCACCCACTTGCCATTATCACATAATCATACACGCTTTTTCGACGCTCTTCCCAAATCCCAAATCATTCAATATTACTCCCAACTGCTGGTTAATATTGCACACGCCATCAGAGCTGCCAGAAGCAGTAGATTGTCGTTCGAATCCAAAATAAAAGGAGAAGCACAAGGAACAAAATATTCGCATCGCGACGACGACGATGACGACAAAACACGACACATACAGCATCATTAATTATCATTCTTATCCCCATCTCACACATATATTTTTATGCAAATTTTATGAATAATAAGCGAGAGTGCCATATCGCACTGGGTCTGTTTGAATAGGAGAAAAAAAAATGCCAAGGAGATTTCTTCTACCAGCAAGCCTTATCGGCTTCCTGGTACGAATGTGCTACACATCGCATTTGTATCCGGATCAAATGCCAAATATCAGGAAGAGGGTGCAGTAGTACAAGAATGTCTTCTCATGGTGGTTGAGAAGCAGGATTGGAAGTGGTGGGATAATTTTTGTTTGAGTGTCTAAGTTGATGGCTTACCTGATCGTGGTTGACATTTGTGTGTTGCAAAATATTGCAAAGCAATTCGTTAATCAATTTGGATCAAACAAAAATCTTCAGATAAACCATACAATCAAGGCTACAATGCATTTTAATTTTCTTGTGGATATTTTTCCCAACTCTTGATAAATTCTATGTTCAAAACCTATAATATAAGAACCACTGCTACTGCAGTAACTTACCAACTTGATTTAACATGATATATCGAAGTGATTTTATATTTATGTTGTCATGCCCAAATAGCACACTTCCATAAAAATAAGTTACAGCTACTTAATTGTGACTGATTTGAGTCACATACATGTTTCTACAACTGGTTTATGACAAGTTTGGTAGCAGGGTAGTAGTTCAGTATTTGAAAAAGATGTTCATACGTATGTATGAACACTGTTTAACTAATATTTCAATGCACCAATGTTTTGCCTACAAAAGAAATTTGGAGAATTAAAACCCAAATCTGATTGCATCAAACATTTGTCTGGTTAACAAAAACCTTAATGCACCATTTCATCATTGCCACCGTTCATTTCCCTCTCCCAAAACGAATCATCATTACAATTTGGTAAACGAAAAAAAAAATGTCCAAACAAAACAGACACAAGAAGACGCATTTCATCTCACATGTATGACGTGAATACGTCAGAATTGTATAAAAATATGAAATGCGGGTAGACCGTTTCACAAAAAGCATATCCTCGTCGGTTTTTTGTTTTGTTTCGGCTCCTTGAATAGTCGAAAAAAAAAAGAAAAAAAAACCTCCCGGAGTGATATCATTTCGGCAAACACACTCCCCATCCAGCATGAAGAAGGCATATCGAGTGTGGAGTGTACATAGAGGTACCGGTAGGTACCTACTTGACGAACAAAAAAAAAAAGAGCCGAATCGCTCTTCTCATTTGCATATGCTACGATAAGCATGTTCAGTGTTTTTCCTTTTTCCCTATAGCTGCTACACACATTTGAGGGTAGTGCACCCCTCACCCACCACCCACGCCACGTACGCATTATCATTAACGATTGTGTTGGCTGGGTGATGTGAATATATGTGGTTTAGGGATTTTTTTTTTGCTTTCTTGGCTTGTCAGAATGGTAGGTAATGCTGCTAAGCCCTACTTGAGTGCTGTACACGACCGACAGAGGCAGATACAGAGCGAGAGAGAGAGAGAGAGAGAGAGCGTCTACATCATTAAGCACCCACAAATCAGCCTCGGATGATGAAATTTGAAGACTGAGAAAACGTGGATTATGCGTAAGTTGACGTGAGTTTGGATCTGTGATAATTTTTCGTTGCTAGAATTTAAGCGTTGGAACATTTTTTTTATAGGACATCATTCTTTGAGATGAGAGTTTGCAATGCTGTGATGCGTCGATGAGAGATAGTTGAGAATATATTTGTATCCATTGATAATTCTTATCAATCTTTATTTCGTAATGAGCAGGCTTAAACATGCTCATTACAGCTAAAATTTAACTCTTTGAAATTATGAAACTATAAGATAAAGTCTGTTCCAGTTAGTATTTGGTCACTTCTTTTTAATTACTGTAGTGCCTCTAGTTGTCGTAGCAAGAAGATTGTTTATTTAGTAGTGAAAATTTTATCAGGATTCATATACTAGTACAAAAGTTATCGAAGATAAAACGTGACAGACGTGAAAAAATTCTGCACACTCACGTGCAAAATCCAACGTGTTCAAGAGGAATGATTGCAAAGGCTCTCAAATTTCCAAAATCGACTGTAAAACCCATTTTGATCCACCGGGTAGGTGAATAGAATCTTTGTTTTACAGCATAATCTCGGTTTTGATATTATCCATAGATATACGAGGCCATAATAAATATTTTTATTTTTATTAGTCTCAGTTTCTGCACTGCTCAATTGAACAGCAATTGCTAGTTTGAATTGGAGTTCAAATCATAATTCAATAATCATTTGGTTTATCTCTTCACGTTTAAATCCTAACATGGCAATAATTTTAAGATATAATTGTGGCTTATCTATGTGGAGCTGATATGATTTTTACGTAGTGCGAAGTGTATATAAATCACTTTCTTTTTCTGTGCTTACAACTGGAGCTTCATGACTTTATACTTAATCTGCTTTATTGTGCTCTACATACTATGAGCTCAATCTTATTATATACAATCTTATTATATTGTAATAATATTTGACAAACCAATGAAGTTAAATAATCAATCAGCCCGATTCCCTTCATCGATTTTCTCTTTCGCGAATAACCGGACTGCAAATGAAATTCCCATTCAGTGTGTTGATTCAGGTGCAAGCTAACTATAGTCGCTATATTTAAAGTCTGGCGGATAGAATTTCGATCTATTAAAAAGCGGCACCAATTCAATATATTGTAGACCACAATTTTAATGGTACTATCAAGTTTTATAAACAAAACGTTGATTATTATTTCCTCGCCAATCGAACGCAAATTACCGGCATCATCGGATAGGGGAAATTTTCCCCAGCCCAAAGATGGTGTTAGTTTGCTTAGGTGTGCCTTAAGTCACGAGAAAACGGGTTCCTGAAGTTTTGTTCGCAATAGCTGATGGACTCTTTTCTGTTATTGGTCGTGATTTGACTGCTCAATTGGTCAAACAGCTATTTGATAGCTCAATTGGTTCCCGAGATTCTCTCCACCAGTCTATGAATAAATCAACTATAAAGCTAACATCATCTTCTGTCGAACTGTCCTGTCCTGTCCTGTGAAAAATTCGTTTATGTTGCCGTGGTAAATCAAAGAGAGAAGCCGAGGATAGGCCCTTTTCAAATGCTACGCGAGAATACAGAATTAAATTCGAAAAAATGTGGCATCACTGCCTGTGGCACCCCTAATAGCTACGCCAACGGGGCTGATCGGTCAGAGTTTCCAGATTTGATTCAAGATGTACCAGTTCTAATGGCGATTTTTAAAAATAAGAGTGATGTATAGACCAATGTTTAAAGCGCAAGTTACACCTTCCTTCTTGTGAATATATTGACATGTGTAACGTCCGCTTTAGATGTATATATGTTTAGATGAATAGAGCTTTTTGATGATTAATCGGCGCACGCTATTGCACCATTCAAGTCGAATGAGCGCGAGTAAGAGGGAAACAAATTAGTGGTGTACATTTATGGTTCCAACTGAGGCTCGAATAGTGTAGTAGTCAAGCAGTTTAGTCTGGTTTTGGCTCGCTCAGTCGAGTTGTTCGAGTTGCGCGTTCGTGTCGTAGTGCCGGTTGCATCGTGTGATGGGAAGGCAGCGCTCCCGGAGCAAGCTCCGTGAGAAAGTGGAGAATAATGGTGAAGGTAGCTCGTGCGTACCTATCACAAATAGGTACGCTACTCTTTCCACCGATGTTGGGTATGCCCTACCAGCGGAAGTGAAGCGGACGAAGAAAAGAAAGAAGAATCAGGGCCAGTCCGATGGTGCGAGTGGCCGTGACACCATGACGAACGTCAGCGACATCGGTGAATTCGGCGGTACCGTCGATCATGAAAATTCTGCCGTCCCGAGTACGGCAAAAGTCAAGCTTCCTCCACTGGTGGTGATGAAAGTGCCACTCAACACGCTCATTAGCGATCTCACATCGCTGGGCGTTGCAGCTGAATTCAAGCTGAGCAGGATCGGCACCAAGGTGATGCTGCGTACCAAAGCGGAGTACGAAGCAACCGTGAAGTACCTGAAGGAATCCAGGGCGGAATACTTCACACATGACATCCCCGGTGAGAAGCCCTTCAAGGTAGTCATCAGGGGCTTACCGAACTTCAACCCCAAGTCGATCGAAGAAGAACTTAAGGACCGTTACAAGCTAGCCCCAATCGCAGTCTTCCGGATGACGAGGAGAGACGAAAACGTGAAAACGTACCCGGATTGCCTTTTCCTGGTTCATTTCCAGAAGGGAACGGTGACGCTCAATGCGTTGAAGGCCATCCGCTCCATCAACTTCATCATTGTTCAATGGGAGCCATACCGTGGCGGCCGTCACGACGTCACCCAGTGTCAGCGTTGCCTGAATTTCGGGCATGGCACCCGAAACTGCTACATCAATCCGCGCTGTGGCAAATGCGCCCAAAATCATGTTTCCTCCGAGTGCGTTGTCGACGAGTCGGAAACGTGCAAATGCGCCAACTGTGGTGGAGCTCATCAAGGGTCCGACAAATAGTGTCCCAAACGCGAGGATTTCAAGCGGATCCGAAAGCAAGCGTCCACAAGAAGCCAACTAGGACGGAAGAAGGAAAACACTCCGGCATTCAGGGTGGAGGACTTCCCGCCTCTTCGTGGTACGCAACACGGTCAAGCAAATCCACAGGTGCAATTCGGCCCCCGTCAAGAAACGTCTGGTGCCTCAGCTGGACAAAGCTCTCCATCCCCCCCTGGATTCTGGAGACAACCAGAAGCACAAAACGCCAATCCCGATCTCTTCTCTGCGGATGAGCTGATGAAGATTTTCGTCGACATGACCAGCGCTCTTCGTCAGTGCCGCAACAAACCCGAACAGATCCAAGTGCTCGGTAAGTTTATCATTCGGTATGGCGTCTAAACCGTTAACTATAGTCACGTGGAACGCTTGCTCTGTACGAGCCAAAAAGTTCGAGCTTGCTGACTTCCTCCGCAAGCATAGTATCGACGTGGGCCTCCTATCAGAGACCCATCTAAAGTCCGGCGACAGCTTCTGGTTGCCTGACCACAACATTATTCGGCTTGATCGCACCAGCTCCAGGGGGGGTGGTGTTGCGGTCGTCGTCAAGAAAGGAATAAAATACCACACTCTGTCTCATATCCGCACCTCTATCATCGAGGCCCTTGGTGTGGAGGTGGAGTCGTCGACTGGATACGTCCAGTTCATCGCCGTCTACTGCCCTCGACAGTGTGCCGCCAACAGTGGAATAGCGGCTAAATTCAAAAAAGATCTGTCCACCATCACCCGTACCGGTTCCCGCTTCGTAGTTGGAGGAGATCTGAATGCTCGCCATGAGGCCTGGCGGAACTACCAGCAGAACCAGAACGGTCGTCTGCTGTTCGACCACTCACAGCATGGGCTGTACTCCGTTTGGTTTTCGGATGAACCAACATTTATCTCACCGGCTGGCAACCCATCGACGCTAGACCTGTTCCTGACAAATATCGGCTTGTCCAAGCCGGTGGCATTGAACGAACTCAGCTCCGACCACCAACCGGTGGTGGCTGAACTGGGCTGCAACGTGGCTCCTGCTTCAAGCCTGCGCAAGGACTACCATCGCGTAAACTGGGCCCAGTTTGGACGCGTGGTAGACAGGCACATCATCGACAACCCGTCGCTTGACACCGTGGAGGACATCGACCGAGCGTTGGAGGGACTCCACCAAGCCATAACCGTGGCTGACGAGGCGTGCGTCCGACGAGTTCCTGTGAGGGGTAGGTTTATTGCCATTGATTCCCACACCCAATTACTGATTCGCTTGAGAAATGTGCGTAGACGCCAGTTCCAGAGAACCGGAGATCTAGCGAGGAGACGTGAAATGGCCGATTTGAACAAGGAGATTGCTTCCAGAATGGTATCACTCCAGAACGAAAGTTTCGGGCGGCTTGTCCAGAATCTGGACGACCGCTCCAGACCATTCTGGAAGGTAGCTAAGGTCCTAAAGACGCACCCCAAACCCATTCCTCCACTCAAAGATGAAAATGATGACGATCGGCTCATAATCACCCCTCAGGAGAAATCAAATGCGATTGGTGAGCATATTGCCAAATCGCACTTGCTTGGCTTCGACATCCAAAGTCCGCTCGAAGTTCAGGTTGAGCAATGCGTACTCAACCTTGATTCCTCCCCTTGTGCCATCCCCCGGAGGATAGAATCACAGTGGAACAGATTTGCTCAACGCTGAAATGCACCAAAAACATGAAGGCCCCCGGGTTTGACGGAATATTCAACCTAGTATTGAAAAATCTCAGCATGAAGGTTCACTCTCTGCTGGCTGCTGTCTTCAACAGATGCTTGGAACTGCACTACTTTCCAAGTATCTGGAAGACAGCGAAAATCATACCTATCCGCAAACCCGGGAAGGACCCAACGCTAGCTTCAAGCTACAGACCAATCAGCCTCCTTTCAGCGCTGAGCAAATTGTTCGAGAAACTCATTCTCAATCGTTTGCTCAAGTTTGTCGAGGAACACAACATTCTCCTACCGGAACAGTTCGGGTTCAGGAAGGGGCACTCCACAAATCATCAGCTAGTACGGGTGATGAATAACATCCGAAGTAACAAGGCTGTATCCAAGTCTACAGCCATGGCATTGTAAGACGTTGAGAAAGCGTTTGATAATGTCTGGCACAATGGGCTTATATACAAGCTTTGTAACTTCAACTTTCCTTTGCATCTTGTTAAAATCACCCGTAACTACCTTCAGCAAAGGTCGTTCAGGGTATCGTTGAATGGTTGCAATTCAAGCACATTTTCCATCCCAGCAGGTGTTCCGCAAGGAAGTCTGTTGGGCCCTTTGCTATACAGCATCTACACTTCCGACATTCCTCCCTTGGGTAACGGTTGCGTGTTATTTCTGTTCGCAGATGATACTGCTATAACCGTCAAGGGAAGGATGCCTCGTGAAATAACAAACAAGCTTCAACGATGCCTTGACGCCTTTGCTGATTATGCCACCACGTGGAAAATCAAAATCAATGCTTCCAAAACCCAAACAATAATGTTCCTCCATCGGCAATCTCCCAAACTAAAACCAGGTCCCTCTTGTACTGTAATCATGGATGGCACAAGGGTTGAGTGGTCCGCCGAAGTAACCTATCTCGGGATGTTGTTTGACGAAAAGCTCCTACTCCGCTCGCATGTGGAGAAAACCGTAGTCAAGTGTTCCGCCTTGGTTAGGAGTCTGTATCCGCTGATTTGCCGCAGATCCCGCCTCTCAAGGGTGAACAAACTGGCCGTCTACAAACAAATCGTAGCACCTGCGATCCTCTACGCAGCTCCGGTGTGGGAATCATGTGCACAGACTCACAGGAACAAAATTCAGGTAGCTCAGAATAGAGTGCTGAGGATGGTTCTTGATCGTCCTTTCGACACTAGAATAACAAATTTACATGAAGAGGCAGGCATTGCCAAAATAGATTCCAAAATTATCGAAATTAAGACTAAATTTGCACAAAAATGTAATTTATCAGAACATGCTTTGATAAGCAATTTGTATATAGTAGGTTAGGTGTACATAGTAGTTGTAGGTTAGTTGTAGTTGTAAATAGTAGTTATAAGTAGTCTCCTTTTTCCAATTCAAATCAAACCAATCTCACCAAGGTGGTCATACTTTAAAATAGACCTGATAGGACTAGGAACTGTAAATAATAATTAAAATCTGAAATGTACTAAAGTTGAAAAGACGCATCTGTGTCACATAAAAAATTCATACATGTAAACCACACAATCACAAGAAATAAAGATCATTTAAATGGCAAAATGGGAAACACATTAGTGGGAAAACAAACCGTCCGTTCTCCATGTGTGCTAGATAGGAAAATACAATTAAACGTCAAAAAGGTCTACCAAAATTTGAGTATGATCTACTCATATCCACCAAAATTGAGCAAACAAAGTTGGGACTGACAAGATGACGTATGCACACCTGAATCCGAATGTTAATTTGTTATGGTAAAAAGGTAAATAAATCATTAAACAATGACGATGTTCCTTAATAAGTAAAAAAAAATCTCCTTAAAATAGATCGGGTTGCTCCTTAAATGATAGATCAAAATACGTTAATAATCTTAAAATGCTCAGTAAATATTTAAAGTACGCTCCCTAAAATAGAGAAAACTGTACATTAAGCATTTGAAAATGCTCCTTAGTATGCACCGCCTTGCACCATTTTAAAGTGTAATTGTACCATATATCATCGGAAAAGCTGCTGTAGAAAGGTTAATAAGTACCATGAAATCAGCTGATATGTTCAGTAAATCATTGTGTGCATTTGTGCATTTTATTGAGCAAAAGTAGGGCTGCCATTTGTTATCTTGTCAGTTATAATCTAGTTTGATCTATATTTTTTAGCCCTATTTTTAATGGAAATTAGTAGATCTTACTGAAATTTTGATTGTTTACAAATAAAGTGTGCAGAAAGGTGGAAAAACTCGCTGTACACAGCCAACCAGATCAACATAAATTTGATTTTACTTTACTCATAAATCGGAAAAAGTGCAGTAGGTAATTCAAAACAAATTACTTCACGTCTTTCCAGTTTTTTCGCGCTTTTTCAAGGAAAAAATGCCAGAATATGATAACGCTAACGATTGGATTTTCTCGGTCAATTGATGCTACTTCTTGACTGTGTAAAATTTTCATAAATTTTCCATATTTTCCAGCATATTATTGCGGTTTTTATTTGGGTTAATCTCATTGGTCGTGAACATATTTGAAGGGACAAAATCTGACTGGTCTTATAGACCTTTTCGACGTATATTCGGCGCACACTACTGTACCATTTAAACACTGACAAACCGACATGAATGATCATACAAATTACAAAGAAATTTCTGATCAAAGCACAAAACTGACATCTGCCGCCGTGTTCGCGGAAAATATTTATCCTAGCCACAAACACGCGTACAAAATATATGAGTTGGTTCGTGTCTAATCTATTTCGGATAAGTTATTTTTATCTAGATAAAACATTTCTATGGTTTTGACAGATGGGATGGCTGCACATTTGAATCGGCCGTTATGGAATCTCGATCAAGAGTTAAGTTTAAGTTTCATGTCGGTTTGTCGGTGATTTAAATCCAACGAGTGCGAGCAAGAGGGAAACAAATTAGTGGGAAAATATACCGTCGATTCATACATGTGTGATAGATAGAGAAAGACAATTAAGCATTGAAAGAAGAAAAGGTCTATCGGAATACGTACATTCCACGATTTTGTGTATGATTTATTCTTCTGATGATAACGTCCAACTAAACGTAAAGCCTTCCCCTGCCTTAAAAAAAGAAAAGAAAGTAAAACGGGGTTAGCCGAAATGCACGTACCAACCATATTGATCGAATAAGCCATCTCGAAAAAAGCTTGCCTAGATGAAACACGTCCACAGACAGACATCAGCGAATTAATCATTTTGTCAAGCTTCTGCATTCCTTTTCCATCAGATGTCATGTGGTGACATCTATTGGAAACTACACATAATCTGCTTTTCGTTAATTGTTCAAAGAGGACAGAGCAGTGCAAATCATGTATGGTATCTCTACATATGCATTTAGATTAAGCTATCTGACACTGCAAAATATGTCTGGTACCTCTATATATGCATTTTAATGAACATCCGAAGTCCCTTCTTTTTTTACACATTTTGCACACAAAATAGCTCGCACCTCACAGGATTTCCTGCCAAATTTTATGAATGCGGTGGGGCAAAAAGTACCTTTTGTGCAGAATATGTAAAAAAAGGAGGGACTTCGGATGTTCATTAAAATGCATATATAGAGGTACCAGACATATTTTGCAGTGTCAGATACTCTATTTTGTAATCTGTGAAAGGGAAATCCCAAATACATGGCAAGTTGAGAAATTGAACTAGTGAGAACAAATTTTCTCTCTCAAATTTGAATTTTTTGGCTCTCTGGGGACTGGTAGTAAAGCAGGTAAAACTGTATGGGGAAAAAATCATTTTTATTTAATTGAAGCTTGTTTAACAATAATTTCCGGGAAAAACTGAACGACAAAGTCCCTGACTAATTTCTTCAGGTTGTCGTTCCCTTTTTTTGATCTGAATATGCACCGAAAGCGAATTATTCCCACTTCTCTCAATTTCCATATGGGGATTTTTATCACTTTCTACCAGCGGAACAGTGCCATCTCTGTGGAAAATGGCCAGACGATATGATTAATGTCATCTTGCCGAGTCGATTTTTCATATTCAATTTGATTTTACGATGTTGTAATGAAAGTGTCGAGCCAGATCGAGCCGAGTTCTATCGATTGGGAATGTTTTATACAGGTGAGATAGCTTGTGTGGATGGCTATCGGTCACAGACGGCAAGACGTGTGAAAATCGATTCTAATAACTATGTTATGGTAGTAACAAAGGTAATACCGTGCTTAAACGTTACCGGCAAACACTGACGTTGGATTGTGCAAAACAAAACAAACGTAGAAGTGGAACATATGACCGAAAACTACGAGCGATGGTCATAAGGGCAGTCCAAAAAAATCCTGGGATCTCCGGTCGTGATTTGGCGAAAAGGTTCAGTGTGGAACACAGTGCAGTTCATCGAATTTGTATACGAGAAGGTTTTCGGTCGTACCATGCCAGCAAACATGCCAACAAGACGCTGAAACAAAACCTGGTTGCCAAAAACCGTGCAAGGAAGCTGTACGAGCAAGTTCTGACCAAGTACCTATAAAGGATGTAAGTTGATGGACGATGAAACTTACGTAAAAATGGACTTTGGACAAATTCCGGGTCAAAAATTTTACTTTGCTAAACGTAAGGGGGATGCTCCGGATAAATTCAAATTTGTCTTTGCATATAAATTCGCTCGCAAGTCGATGATTTGGCAAGAAAATAAAACAAAAGTTTGAATCACTGGAGTGACTATGATGGGACAACTTTACAAGGAGGAGTGTCTCCAGAACAAAATGTTGTCCTTCATTCAATCACACGAAGGTGCCGTAAAGTTCTGACCTGATTTAGCCAGCTGCCATTTCAGCCGCGATGTCATAGAATGGTATTAGTAGAATGATGTCGATTTTTTGAGAAAAGTATCAATCCACCAAATTATCCTGATTTTCATCCCATTGAAAATTTTTGGGCAATTATCAAGCGCAAATTGAAGAAATGTGGCAGAACAATCAAAACACCATCGGATTTGGAGAAGTGGTGGAAAAGGATGGTAAATGAGATTGACAGTACTACTGTGCAGTACATGATTAGAGGTATTCCACGAAAACTTCAAAAATTCATCCGAAAAGCTGACGAACAATTTTTGTTGTATTCCTTAAAGCTAAATAAAAATCCTACAAAATGATACCTTTAGCGTTTTTGTACTTTATTTCACCTTGGAGAAATGACCTATTTTGTGCGGCCAAATTCTAAATGGAACAGACTTTATTACAGTGCTTTCCCGATTTTGTCAGCTCCCGATTTTGTCTACCCCCGAATTGATCAGTTTTTTTTTTTCGATTTTGTCAGCATGCAGATTTTGCTGAATCTTTTGGTTGTAAAGCATGAATTCTCAAGCATTTCGCTCCAAATGACACTTAATTGTTTTGTCACGACAGTAACGGAGATAACCCATATACACCTTCAATCATTGCGACACTGCACAGCTGTTGTGGCAGTCGACAACGGAAACAAAGTGTGGCGTTGGGATCATTGCGGAAGCATGTTGAGTCCCTCCCGATAACGGTAGCTAGGTGGCTGATAGAGCTGGGATGGCTACAATACAAGTTATGGGCAGGTACCCCATTCAAGAAGAAGGTTTTGTGATCGCGGAATCTTCATATGCAGTTGCTACGCACCACCTAGATAGACGATAGAGCAGTTCCACGATGCTGGATGGACTTACCGAAGAGCTGATCGGACAAAGACCGGGTAGTCATCGGAGGAGACTTCAATGCTTGGGCATTGGAGTGGGGAAGTAGATGTTCCAATGCAAGAGGGCACAGTCTGCTGGAAGCTCTGGCAAAGCTTTAAGTTATGCTGTTCAATAAAGGCATTAGCAGCACTTTTTGCAAAGATGGCCGGGAATCCATTATCGACGTCATTTTCTGCAGTCCGTCCCTGGTGGCAAACATGAATTGGTGTGCGAAGGTTATACCCATAGCGACCATCAGGCGATCTGATATGGCATTGGCAGTACGGAGGACGAGAACTTGCGACCTGAAGTGGAAGACGAAGGCTTTTGACAAGGATCTTTTCATTGAAGCACTCAATGTGGACAGGGGCCCCACGGATCTGAACGCAGACGAGCTGACAGAAATGTTAGTGAGGGCATGTAAGATTACCATGCCGAGGAAACTGGAGCCAAATAACAGACGGCGTCCAGCATACTGGTAAAACGAGGCACTTAGCAGTTCAGAGAACAAAAACAAAAGCAGACAGAGAGGAATGTAGAGGAATGTTCCGAGCGGCCAGGGCCGCACATAAACGAGACATAAAGCAGAGCAAGTCAAACTGTTTCTAGGAGCTGTGTCGAGACGGTGATGGAAGGACTTTTCCCGAAGCACGACCCAACGACCTGGCCACCTACACCATACAGAGAGGGAGAGGAAGATAACGTCGAAGTCACTAACGAGGAACTCGTAGCAGTGACGCAAGGAAGGAAGATGAAGAAAGCTCCCGGTCTGGATGGAATCGCCAACGTGGCGCTGCATAGAACGAGGGTTCTTGACTACCTGTGCAGGATTCTAAGGAGTTACTTCCAGAACCGAGTCCCTGTCTACGAGGCAGACAAGGGATAGATATCGATTAGCATCATGGTGGGAGTTCCACAAGGCTCCATCCTCGGTCCCACGCTCTGCAACGTGATGTATAACGGCGTGCTAACACTGAAGCTGCCCAAAAGAGCTGAGACGTTGTCTTGACGGTAACAGGCAAGACACTGGAAGAGATGGAAATGTTGGCGACCGAGGAAATCAACATGATTGGAAACTTGATGCAAAGAGCAAAGCTGCAGATAGCCCACAAAAAAACGCTATTGTACAGTAACTTTATAGCAGTGCAACGGACAGATATCACCGTTGGGGATAACGCCAAGGCCGCGACCAGAGTAAACACGACACGCAACGTGACGCGACCAGTTCAAAAGAATCTTATTATTTATTATTATTTCTTGTGTGAAATTAGCCAAAATTTGTGCCAAGGTTGCCTTGTTCTTCTTCTTCGTCCTCTTATTCTTCTTCTTCTTCTTCTTCTTCTTCTTCTTCGTTTTCACATTACAAGTTGATTGGTAATCGCATATTAGCTTATTGCTTGCTCTCAACTCAGTGTTCTAAATGCACTTCCACAGCTATTAATTGAGCGCTTTCGAAGCCTGTACCATGTTTGCATTAGTTTAATTGAGTGACAAATACTTTTTTTTTATTAACTCGTTATTTGTTCCAAATTCAAAATAAATTACATTCATTATAACCTACGTGCTCCAAATGCTACAGTAACTTACCAGCCTTAATTGTTATGATATATATCTAAGTGTTTTTACATTGTTCCTGCCTTGGCAATTCAGTATTTTAAACAGGTTTTTTAAACCAGCATATCTGTATAACAATTGAAATCTTAAAACTAAAAACTAAAACTAAATCTTATCTAGGTATAAAGGGAATTAATCGTTGCAATTGAGGATTGGAACGATTTTTGCCTGAAATTATTAATTATTTTGTTGGACATTTGTTCTAAAGTCTCAACATTCGAAATTCTATGTACTTCGGTTGTACTGTACCAGGGAGACAACTTCAAAATCATTTTCAGAATTTTGTTCTGAATCCTTTGAAGTGCTTTTTTTCTGGTAGTGCAGCAACATATTGTGCATATTGGCACAGCGTAAAGCATGGCCGGTCTAAAAACTTGTTTAAATATTAGAAGTTTATTCGTCAGGCAAAGTTTGGATTTCCTGTTTATAAGAGGATACAAACATTTAATATATTTGTTACATTTGGCTTGAATGCCCTCAATGTGATCTTTAAAAGTTAATTTTTGGTCAAGTATTAATCCAAGATATTTCACTTGGTTTGACCAGGAAATTGGAACTCCGTTCATAGTGACTATGTGACTACTACTAGGTTTCAAAAAAGAAGCTCTAGGCTTATGTGGAAATATTATATGTTGAGTTTTGGAAGCGTTGGGAGAAATCTTCCATTTTTGTAAATAAGAAGAGAAAATATCTAAACTTTTCTGCAGTCTGCTGCAAATAACACGAAGACTTCTTCCTTTAGCGGAAATGCCTGTGTCATCAGCGAACAAAGATTTGTGGCAACCCTGAGGCAAATCAGGGAGGTCCGAAGTGAAGATATTATACAATATAGGCCCAAGAATGCTACCGTGAGGAACTCCTGCTCTAACAGGTAGTCGTTCAGATTTGGAATTTTGATAATTTACCTGCAGAGTTCTGTCAGTTAAATAATTTTGAACTAATTTCATAGTATAGAGTGGAAAATTAAACTTTTTTTCAATTTAGCAATCAAACCTTCATGCCAAACACTGTCGAATACTTTTTCTTTGTCTCGAAGAGCAACTCCAGTTGAGCAGTCTTCAGATTTGTTTGAACGAATTAAATTGGTAACTCTTAAGAGTTGATGAGTAGTTGAATGCCCATGGCGAAATCCAATCTGCTCATCTGCAAAAATCGAGTTCGTATTGATGTGAAGCATCATTCTATTTAAAATTATCTTTTCAAAATGTTTACTTATTGAAAAAAGCAAACTTATTGGACGGTAGCTAGAAGCTTCAGCTGGATTTTTATTCGGCTTCAAAATTGGAACAACTTTTGCATTTTTCCATTTATCAGGAAAGCATGCCAATTGGAAACATCTGTTAAATAATTTTACCAAGAAAGACGAGGTACTCTCTGGGAGTTTTTTGATGAGGATATAGAAAATTCCATCATCACCTGGAGCTTTCATATTATGAAACTTTTTAGTTATTGACCTTTCTTTTCCTGAGAGAAAATATTCAGATAATCCTGAGCAACCTGATTCTCAATAGGACTAGTAAGACCCAAACTTAAATTATGGGAACTCTCGAATTGCTTAGCAAGTTTCTGAGCTTTTTCCAAATTTGTGATCTCCTACGGACATTTTTAAGACGGATCAAGAGCTGAAGATCATCGTCTATTATAATTGAATCGAATTAAACCTCGCATTTTGGTACTGAGGACGCTCTTACTTCAACTATAGAAGTAGTCAGAGACTCAAGAGAATAAATAATTTCATCTTTGGTTTGCAAAGGAATGTTTGGATCGAAGTTATATTCCATAAATGTTCGATACTGCTCCCAATCAGCTCTATGGTAATTGAAAGTAGAGCTATTGGGATTACAAATTATTTCTTGGGATATTTCAAAAGTTACTGGAAGGTGATCAGAACCGAAGTCAGCATGGGTAACCAGTTGGCTACAAAGTTGACATGAATCAGTTAAGACCAAATCAATAGTGGAGGGATTTCTTGCAGAAGAAAAGCATGTTGGGCTGTTTGGATATTGAATAGTGTAATAACCTGCAGAACAATCATCAAACAGAATATTACCATTGGAATTGCTTTGAGCATTATTCCATGAGTGGTGTTTTGCATTAAAATCACCAATAATGAAGAATTTAGACTTATGATGGGTAAGTTTCTGGAGGTCACCCTTGAGAAAATTCTTTTGCTGGTCTACGCATTGGAATGGCAAATAGGCAGGTATAATCGTAAGTTGAACAATGATGGCAACGCCCCCACAGGGTCCATCAAGACGATCATTTCTATAAATGAAATAATATGCGTCCCTTTTGACCTTATGGTCAGGTTTAAGGAACGTTTCAGTTATAACGGCAATATGCACGTTATGAACTCTCAAAAAGTTAAACAGGTCGTCTTCATTATCTTTAAGAGATCGAGCATTCCAATTAAAAATATGTAATGCTTTAAAATCCATTACGGAATTTTAAAGTCATGACAATATTGTTTGCAAATTTACTCCAGTTTGAATAGCATCAAACATGGAGTTAGATTTAAGCATATCAAAAATCATGTCAATTAATGATTTCTGTAAAATTCCATTTTAGGGGCAGTAATGCTTCCTAAGTAAAAATTGTCAAAATTTCCGTTAGAATTACGTTGGTTAGTATTTTGATTTCTACCTGCTGCAAGCAGCATAGGTAGCTCCATTAACTCGCTGAATATTGTTAGCAGCGAGGGGAGTAGGTACAGATGAAAAATTTGAAGCAGGGGTGATATTTGTACCTACGGGTACGAATGTAGCATTTGTTCCTCGCTGACCGCTGTTAACAGCAGAGATTGTAGGATCGCTTTGCGAGTCTTACATTCCCAAAAATTGGATTTGTGGTTTTCACCACAATTTGAACATTTAAATTTCTTAGGATCTTCCTTCACAGGACAGTCGTCCTTTGCGTGAGAGGAATCACCACAATTCATGCATTTAGCTGGCATGTAGCAATTTTTAGTTGCGTGACCCTATCCCTGGCACTTACGGCACTGAGTGAGGTTTTGGAAATTTCCTCCAGTCTTCCTGAAGTGTTCCCACTTCACTCGGACATGGAGCATAAGGTTAGCTTTTTCTAAGGCCTTATGGTTGCTTAGTTCACTAGACTTGAAGTGAACTAAATAAAAATCATTAGAAATCCCGTTGCGCGAATCGCCAGGACGGGATTTCATTTTCATTTTGATTACTTGGAGTGGCACAACTCCAAGTAATTTTGCCAGTTCATCTTTGATCTGATCCAGGGATTCACCACTGGGCAGTCTTTTCATGACAACCTTGAACACATGTTCAGTTTTGGTGTCGTAAGTAAAAAATTTATGCTGTTTCTCAGTAAGATACTTGAGAAGACATTTAAATCCGTCCAAGGTTTCAGCCAATACACGGCATTCACCCCGACGTCCAATTTGTAGTGAAAATTTAACTTTCACGAAGTTCAAAAGATCCATGCGAAGAGCATGGAAATCGGAAGTGGTTATCACAATAGGGGGATCTTTTCCTTCTTGGCATTAAGCCGGGAAAGTTTACTAGAATTTTTCTGGGAGGCTGGATCATTCTCATCATCCGTGAGCTAATCAAATTGATTACTCAAGTTAATTTCATCAGAAGGGGGATCAACAGTTTGCCCCTTTCTTTTGCGTTTAGGCGCCATGGCGGCAGTAAATTTTTATCCAAATCGACTACCAAGCAGATTACTATAAGAATCTGAAGGATCGAAGAGGAATTTTCCAAATCGATATCCAAATATGATTACCTTGGGTAGGGTCCAAACAAGGATCGAAGAGGAATAAGAGTTGCACAAGGTAGAAATTTTAACAAGTTGAGCACTGAAAATTGCTGTTTAAATTTGTTGCAGCTTTAGGTAGTAGTAACACTTCCTTCAGCAAAAAGCAAATAGATCCGCACGGCAAGAGAGCATGATGCGGACTGACAAATACTGCATGATTTTGCTTTGTAGCTGCGCTTTTACCGACTGAGTTAAGAGGCCCAGGATGTCACTGGTATTTCAATAAAAAAAAGTAGAAGGGTCTGTGCCTAGGGGCACAAACGGAAGCTTGACGTAGGACCGCTAGTGAACGGAATAAATGTGAAGAGCATCAAGTTCTTTTAATTGATCAATTATCTATTATCTCAACTCTTTCCGTTTTTGAATTGTAGGCTTACCAAATTTGTAGTAATCTTTTTCAAAGATAAAGTAGATTACGAGAATCAATCAAAATCACTTGCACCCCTGCTTCCAAGTTTGTGTGGTCATTGGGGGCTTGTGGTTCTGAATACGGACAAACAAGCACAGATAAATTCTATTCCAAATCTTTACTGATGTAAGCTTGATGGCCCTGAAAATGGCAGTTTTATTGAAGAGGACATCCATGGCCACTTACGCTTGGCGTGTTTAGTGTAGGTGACAGCATCACGGACCTCATTTTCCAGGAACACCTTCAGCACACCTCGTAGATTAGACCGGAGATACGTCAGACACCACCACGGCGAGCCAGACGACGGATGGTGGTTATCTCGAAGAATTAGCGATGACGATTGGCACCTCCTTTGCCCCGACCAGTCAATTGTTGCTTGTTGGGTTATAGAAAAGTGGACTAACCACCTTCCTACTGCTGCTATTGCTGACGTCCGAAGCGAAAATGAGCTGATACCAGACAGCAGCGCTGCTTTATATCTGTTTTAGGTTAAAGCAGAATGATGTGCAACCAAGTGGTATAAAAGCAACAAAGACTCCTCCCATTATGAGTAGTTTGCTATCAAGTAGCGACACTGGCTCTGGCACTGGCTTGAGAACGACCCAAATTTGAGTTTAGTTCACTCATAATCGCCAAAAGTGTAGGAGTTCAGCGATGAGTAAATTTGTCTCATAGTTTCCTGTGGAAAACCTAAAAAATCTGCCAGAAAATTAGGAAATTGACTAAAATTTTATTCAGTCTCGGAGTAGTACCAATAGACTGAGTGAATCCAATTTTTAATTTTTTTAAATTCTGGAATTTTTCCCTGGAAAATCCCGGAAAAACCTGGGAAAACATGAGGCAAATTTACTCATCGCTGAGTTCCGTACTTTATTTTTTTTTATTTCTGAGATAACTTGGGTCGTTTTCATTCGCCGTGCGTGATAGATATCGGCGCCGGTGGTTAGCGTGATTACCTCTCACCCCAGCAGGCCTGGGTCCAATCTCAGTCGGTGCCACCGGCATGTTCTAAGGCATTACATCTCTGGGAGCTGCCTCCCTGGCGTCGGTAGCATTGGAGCTCAGTACGGAAAAGTACATTCTACATTGATCGATTCTCTTCATTGACACTCTCTTTCGTAAATAACTCAGCTTCACAAATGTTTCCAGCCGTCTTCGTCGAATTAGATGCTAGATTGTTGCTTCTTCCATCGAAAATATCCGGCCGTGGCGATTCAAAGTTGATCAAGGTTGATCAAAATAATTTGTACCCCTGCTTCAAGTTTGATTGCATGAGCATTTTGTGTGATCGTTGGTTCTGAATATGGACAAACAGGTAGATGAATTCTATTCCTACTCTTTACTGTAATAACCATGGTGGCCCTGAAAAGAACCGGTTTGTTGCCAAAGTTGGTGATGATTTAACCTCCGAAACCAAACAGAGTGTGTCTCTGTCACTTCAAAAAGTAGATGACATCCATGGCCGCTTACGCTTGGTGTGTTTAGTGTAGGTGACAGCATCACGGATCTCATGTTTCAAGAACACCTCGTAAATCAAACCGGAGATACGTCAGACACCGTCACGGCGAGCCAGACAACGGATGCTGGTTATCTTGAAGAATTTGCGTTTGGTGCTGAATATGGCGATGAGTGTGCAAAATATTACGCAATTCCATCCTCCCTATTCGCACGCGCCCGAGGATCGGAGGCGAATGCCACTTCGACTTGTTTCGTCTACTTACTACTCTCTGACGACTGTGCTGGGGAAGCAGCATATGCATGTAGGTATTTGGTGGATTTGTTAGTTAATTCGATGCGTTTTGACAATGCTGGACATTTACCAGTTTTTCAATAGTTTCTTCTTGAAAATCAACATTCGGAAGCATTTTTGCGATGTATAGCCATATTTCTGATCGATTGGTGATAAAATTATTGAAATTGGACCAGGGGCAGCTGAGTTATTAACGTTCAAAATCTTTCTTAATTTGTTACATGTTCCATTTCGGTTTTCACAAAGTGTACCCCCATATAGAAATCAAAGACGTAGTCCTACGTCAAAATGATTTCCACGTCATTCAAAATTTTAATTATGTAAAAATTGACGCTCGTATATGTCACTCTTAGAGCACCTAAATTTACATGAATTTTTCTAAGTGTATGTGCAGAATATTACAGAAAAGCAAGTAAATACGGGAAGAGACCTTTTGGATCAATTGCAACAAAAAATCAATGATCGGTTCATGTCGAGTCAATATCGAGTCCAATTCAGGTAAGGGACTGATATAAATCTTGCTGGTGTCGGGTTGGCTCGCCTTCGTCAAATTGCGAATTTGAATAGTGGATAGTTACTATTCTCATTTTCATCAAATATTTTCAATTGATTTTGCGAATTTGCAGCGCTACTGCTAAGTTCCTTTTGAGATGCCATATTCAATGGATAAATAAGGTCCAACAATTCAATTTTGAAAACATTATGAACACGAGTACTTCACTTTTATTAATCTAAAGTTCCCATAAGAACTCACAAAAGCGCATCGCTCTGCCACAACCTCTCGTAATGTCCCTCTTTACAAAACGAACCAGGTGAACCGGGAGCATCAAATTCGCAATACAAGTCCACATTGAATAACCACTTTTCCAGAAAACCAAAAAAAAAAGGTATAAATGATCCCTCTAGCGTAAACAGTGGTGACGATGTCAATTAGACCATTCATTGGTGGCATCTTTTTTTTCAGAATTTCCACCGAAATAAGCATAAATATGCACACAAAAATCTCCTCACAGCCAGGCAAATCTTTGCTCATTCTATTCCAGCCGAGCTAATTTGCTAATGAGCATTCTCCTATTCTTCTGTCCGGCTGTTTCGCCAGCAATCGCGTCACCAAAATGAGCTGGTTGGTGGTCGATGGAATGCATTTTCCATCGTTGCACTTGAGAAAACAGTGAACCAAACCTGCCATCGCCATCGGAGTCGAGAGCGAGACCAGAGAATGTTGTTGTATTAAGGACATAATGCGGAAAAGCAGCTGCAAATCTCGTTCCTTTTTTATTCTTACGGTATTTTTTTTTTTCCCGAAGGAAATGGGGAAAAATGTCTGTGCAAATCTCTTCAGTTCTTCTGCATCGCAGGTTTCGGTGACTTGGGTGTCCTTCTCAGGCGATATGTTCTTGAACGGCAGCGAGTCAGTCGTCTCCAGAACAGGAGCAGCCAAGAGTCCTTCATGGATTGCTACTTTTCTCAGGCGACGGGCGGCCGAACCATGTGACACAAAGCCTGTTGATGGGTTATTCACAAGGCTTAGGCAGAGTGTGTCTGACTCCGACAACGACAACGAGGACGACGAAAACGACTAGCGATGCATGCACGAATGGGCCATTGAGCCGTAACTGGATCTTCTCGAGAAGGGTTGAATGGGGGTGCCGAAAAAAAAAATGGAAAACATTTCCCGGCAAAATATGCCAAACCCGATGGAGCTAATTATTTCGTTGTTTCCCGGCACTCAAGTGGGATGAATGGAGTTGTTATGTGTATGACGATTGTGAATGCATGTTTCGCTTCGGGATGGTTTTTTGTGCGAGTGCACTTTTGGCATCCCGTGGAAGTACGGGATCTACTTTTCTACTCTTGAGAGATGGTTCGAAGGTCTAGCAAAAATATCCGATTGCCTAACTGGATGAGAGCAGGCTAATCACATCACAAGCATTTGAATTCTCGTGCTATGAAGGACTGTTACTGCATTATGTGGTTTGTGTCAAGGGTGCTTTTCTGAATGGCCTTTTTTTTAAAAGAAGCACGCTTGATATTTAATTTGGATAACTAAATATGCGTTGCCCATTCTGATTTTGAATGCTACCAACAGCTCACATGTGACCTTTGCGTCATGAAGTCAATCAAGAAAAAAAAAAAACTTCAACGATGAAAAATAATTCGTATAATAAAACTTGAATCCCTTAATCCAGTTTGAGAAAAACAAACTCAATTAGGAATGTTTTATTCAGTTTTCATAAACTACACTCATCTCACGTGCCACCTACCAACGGCAATCTGCACCGTTTCCCTCCCACCCTTGATGTTTATTATTTTAACCGCATTTGTATCCTTGCCTTGCCGAGCATCATGTGCACGCTCAGAGCAGAGTGCAAAAGTCTTTTTTCTTTTCCTGTAAACATATGTTCCGCCTCGGCAGCTCGCAGTATTTATCCTTTCATTTTTTCCTACTGCAAACAGTGTGCAAACGTCTTGCATCATCACCGTCATCACCGTTGTCGTCATTGCCAGCCACCCCCAAATGCAGTACATTTTTCCCCAGTGGAGGAACATTTCAGAAACAAGCAAGCTCACACACATTTCACATTTACGGTTTCGAAACCGCATAGAAAGTTTCTTGCTCGCCCACCCCCTCGCGGGTTGCAGTCGATCGCCTTGGCACTTGTTTTCCATTTGTACGAACGTATACGTATAAATCAAATGCATCCTTCGCTCCGACTTTCCTCCCGGATCGGAGGGGGTGGTGTGTATAAATAAAAAAAAAACGAATGCATAAAACACTCACACGTTCGTCTCTGGCAGTTTCTTCTGTCTTTGGGGAATCCTGTCGTCACTACCCACGTGAAGGTGAAGGGAACAGGCGAAGGCGAAAGCACTTTCAGATTTTTCTTTCTCGTTGCACTTGCTCGCAGAGCTCGTGTTAATTTCGATGAAAAACCTAACTTAAACTTATACTTAACTTATTTATTTGCTCTTCAGCAGATTTTTCCCATTTTTATACCTCTCACCCCGTTCTCCTCTGCGGTGAGGTTTTGTTGATGGATGTATAAACATTGAACCGTTACGAACGATGGCTCAGCTTGCTCCTTGATGGGCGGGAAACGAAAAACAGGAGTATTTTTGATCATCATCGTGAGACACATGCAAGCAAATGTTGCCAGATGTTGTACAACTATTTTTCGAATAATTGCTACTCATAAAAGATTTGCTCGAGTAACTTAGATGGGAAAATGAGGTGTAGGGCCATTTGGTCGAAGTCTATTGGGCCGAATGCCTTAGGTTGCAAGTAATTAGACCGAATGGGTAATTAGGCCGAAATCCATTAGGCCGCAAGCCATTAGATTGGATCATTAGGCCGAATATTTTAACAGAGTAAGGTTGAACTTAGTAAATATTCCTTGGATTATGTTACTTAAAAAAAAAAGTAGAAGGGTCTGTGCCTAGGGGCACGAACGGAAGCATGACGTAGGACCGCTAATGGACGGAATAAATGCGAAGAGCATTAAGTTCTTTTAATAGATCAAATATCTATTATCTCAACTCTTTCCGTTTTGGAATTGTAGGCGTACCAAATTTGTAGTAATCTTTTACAAAGAGAAAATTGATTACGAGAATCAATCAAAATCACTTGCACCCCTGCTTCCAAGTTTGTGTGGTCGTTAAGGGCTTGTGGTTCTGAATATGGACAAACAAACACAGATAAATTCTATTCCAACTCTTTACTGATGTAAGCTTGATGGCCCTGGAAAGGGCCGTTTTATTGAAGAGGACATCCATGGCCACTTACGCTTGGCGTGTTTAGTGTAGGTGACAGCATAACGGACCTCATTTTCCAGGAACACCTTCAGCACACCTCGTAGATCAGACCGGAGATACGTCAGACACTGCCACGGCGAGCCAGACGACGGATGGTGGTTATCTCGACGAATTTGCGATGACGATTGGAACCTCTTTTGCCACGACCAGTCAATTGTTGCTTGTTGGTTATAGAAAAGTGGACTAACCACCTTCCTACTGCTGCTATTGCTGACCACGCCGTCCGAAGCGAAAATGAGCTGATACCAGACTTTTTTTTTTTTTGACTTTAAATGATCTATATTTCTTGAATTTGTGTGGTTTACATGTATAACTTATCAAGTGACACAGATGCGTCTTTTCAACTTTAGTTCCTGTGAAATTTCAATTATTATTAATTACAGTTCCTAGTCCTATCGGGCCTGTTTTAGAGAATGACTACCTTGGTGGGATTGGTTTGCTAGAAAATTTGAAAAAGAAGACTACTTATAACTACTATTTACAACTACAACTAACCTACAACTACTATATACACCTAATCTACTATATACAAATTGCTTATCAAAGCATGTTCTGATAAATTACATTTTTGTGCAAATTTAGTCTTAATTTCATTAATTCTGGAATCTATTTTGGCAATGCCTGCCTCTTCGTGTAAATTTGTTATTCTAGTGTCAAAAGGACGATCAAGTACCATCCTCAGCACTCTATTCTGAGCGACCTGGATTTTGTTCCTGTGAGTCTGTGCACATGATTCCCACACCGGAGCTGCGTAAAGGATCGCAGGTGCTATGATTTGTTTGTAGACGGCCAGTTTGTTCACCCTTGAGAGGCGGGATCTGCGGCAAATCAGCGGATACAGACACCTAACCAAGGCAGAACACTTAACTACAGTTTTCTCTACATGCGCACGGAAGAGGAGCTTTTCATCAAACAACATCCCGAGATAGGTTACTTCGGCAGACCACTCAACCCTTGTGCCATTCATGATTACAGTACAAGATGGAGCCGGTTTCAGTTTGGGCGATTGCCGATGGAGGAACATAATCGCTTGTGTTTTGGAGGCATTGATTTTGATTTTCCACGTGGTGGCATAATCAGCAAAGGCGTTAAGGCATCGTTGAAGTTTGTTCGTTATTTCGCGAGGCATCCTTCCTTTGACGGCTATTGCGGTATCATCTGCGAACAGGAAAAACACGCAACCGTCTCCAAGGGGAGGAATGTCGGAAGTGTAAATGCTGTAAAGCAAGGGGCCCAGCAGACTGCCTTGCGGGACTCCTGCTGGGATGGAAAACGTGTCGGAAAGACAACCATTCAACGATACCTTAAACGACCTTTGCTGGAGGTAGTTACGGGTGATTTTAACCAGATGTAATGGAAAGTTGAAGTTACAAAGCTTGTACACAAGTCCATCATGCCAAACATTGTCAAACGCTTTCTCAACGTCTAACAAGGCCATGGCTGTGGACTTGGATACAGCTTTGTTACTTCGGATGTTATTCAACACCCGTACTAGCTGGTGATTGGTGGAGTGCCCCTTTCTGATCCCAAACTGTTCCGGAAGGAGAATGTTATTTTCCTCGACAAACTTGAGCAAACGATTGAGAATAAGTTTCTCGAACAATTTGCTCAGCGCTGAAAGGAGGCTGATTGGTCTGTAGCTTGAAGACAATGTTGGATCCTTACCAGGTTTGCGGATTGGTATGATTTTTGCTATTTTCCAGATGCTTGGAAAGTAGTGCAGTTCCAAACATCTGTTGAAGATAGCGGTTAGAAGAGACTGCACTTTCATGCTGAGTCTCTTCAAGATCAAGTTGAATATACCGTCAAACCCGGGAGCCTTCATGTTCTTGGTGCATTTCAGCGCTGAGCAAATCTGTTGTACTGTAATCATATCCGCCGGAGGCACGACACAAGGGGAGGCATCTAGGTCTTGAACGCATTGCGCAACCTGATCTTCGAGCGGACTTTGGATATTCGAGCCAAGCAAATGCGATGAAGCGACATGCTCGCCGATCGCATTTGCTTTCTCCTGTGGGGTGATTAGAAGCCGATCGTCATCATTTTCGACTTTGAGAGGTGGAATGGGTTTGGGATGAGTTTTCAGGACCTTGGCTACCTTCCAGAATGGTCTGGAGCGGTCGTCCAGATTCTGGACAACACGCCCGAAACTTTCATTTCGGAGTGAGTCCATTCTGGAAGCAATATGTCTGTTCAGATCAGCCATTTCACGTTTTTTGCCCAGATCTCCAGTCCTCTGAAACTGGCGTCTACGAACATTTCTCAGGCGAATCAAAAGTTGGGTGTGGGAATCAATGGCAATAAACTTACCCCTCACAGGAACTCGTCGGACGCACACCTCGTCAGCCACGGTTATGGCTTGGTGGAGTCCCTCCAACGCTCGGTCGATGTCCTCCACGGTGTCAAGCGGCGGGTTGTCGATGATGTACCTGTCTACCACGCGTCCAAACTGGGCCCAGTTTACGCTATGGTAGTCCTTGCGCAGGCTTGAAGCAGGAGCCACGTTGCAGCCCAGTTCAGCCACCACCGGTTGGTGGTCGGAGCTGAGTTCGTTTAAGGCTACCGGCTTGGACAAGCCGGTATTTGAAAGAAACAGGTCTAGCGTCGATGGGTTGCCTGCCGGTGAGATGAATGTTGGCTCGTCCGAGAACCAAATGGAGTACAGCCCATGCTGTGAATGGTCGAACAGCAGACGACCGTTCTGGTTCTGCTGGTAGTTCCACCAGGCCTCATGGCGAGCATTCAGATCTCCTCCAACTACGAAGCGGGAACCGGTACGGGTGATGGTGGACAGGTCCTTCTTAAATTTAGCCGCTAGTCCACTGCTGGCGGCACACTGTCGAGGGCAGTAGACGGCGATGAACTGGACGTATCCAGTCGACGACTCCACCTCCACACCAAGAGCCTCGATGATAGAGGTGCGGATATGGGACAGAGTGTGGTATTTTATTCCTTTCTTGACGACGACCGCAACACCACCCCCCCTGGAGCTGGTGCGATCAAGCCGGATAATGTTGTGGTCAGGCAACCAGAAGCTGTCGCCGGACTTTAGATGGGTCTCGGTTAGAAGGCCCACGTCGATGCTGTGCTTGCGGAGGAAGTCGGCAAGCTCAATCTTTTTTGCTCTTACGGAGCAAGCATTCCAGGTGACGATAGTTAACGGTTTAGACGCCATACTGGATGATGAACTTACCGAGCACTTGGATCTGTTCGGGCTTATTGCGGCACTTACGAAGAGCACCGGACATGTTGACGAAAATTTCCATCAGTTCATCCGCTGAGAACAGATCGGGGTTGTTGTTTTGCGCTGTTGGTTGTCTCCAGAATCCAGGGGGGGATGGAGAGCTTTGGCCAGCAGAATCACCGGAAGTTGCTTGAGCGGGATGCACCCGCGAATTCGCTTGTCTTTGCTGAGGAGCACGAAGAGGCGGGAAATCCTCCGTCCGAAATGCCGGGACTTTGTCCTTCTTGCGTCCTGGTTGGTTGTTAGTTGCCACCTGTTTTCGGATGCGTTTGAAGTCCTCGCGTTTGGAGCACTGTCTGTCGGAACCTTGATGTGCACCACCACAGTTGGCGCACTTTAACGCCACGGCTCCATCCGCAGGGCAGTTGGAAGTGGCGTGTTCTTGCGCGCAGTTGCTGCAACGTGGCTTGATGTTGCAGTTGCGGGTACCGTGACCAAAATTGAGGCACCGCTGGCACTGCGTTACGTCACGATGGCCGCCACGGTATGGCTCCCATCGTACGATGATGGAGTAGATCGATCGGATGGCTTGCAGCGCATTGAGAGTCACCGTCCCTTTCTGGAAGTGCACCAGGAAGAGGCAATCCGGGTACGTCTTCACGTTTTCGTCTCTCCTTGTCATTCGGAATACAGCGATTGGGGCTAGCTTATACCGGTTGATTTCATCGAAATTTGGTAGACCCCTGATGACTACCTTGAAGGGCTTCTCACCGGGGATGTCGTGCGTGAAGAATTCCGCCTTGGAATCCTTCAGATATTTTACCGGCACTTCGTACTCCGCTTTTGTTCGCAGCATCACCTTGGTGCCGATCCTGCCGAGCTTAAACTCAGCGGCAACGCCCAGCGATGAGAGATCGCCAATCAGCGTGTTGAGTGGTACTTGCTTCACCACCAGTGGAGGAAGCTTGATTTTCACCGCACTCGGGCCGGCAGAATTCTCGGTTTCGACGGCGTCGCCGAAATCACCGATGTCGCTGGCGTTCGTCGCGGTAACATCGTCGCGTCCGCTCGTACCATCGGACTGTCCTTGATTCTTCTTCCTCTTTTTCGTCCGCTTCAGCGTGACTGAGTTGGTATTTCCAACATCGGTGGGCAGAGTAGCGTACCTATTTGAGGTAGGTACCGAGCTACCCTCACCACTGTTCTTCTTCTCCGCTTGGTCACGAAGTCTGCTCCGAGAGCGCTGTCTTCCCATCACGCTATGCGACCGACACTACTGACGACGCGACGTGCAGTATATCTGCGAACGTTTGTAACAAACTATAGGTTAATCGAACAACTCGACAGAGCGAGCAAAGACCGAACTGTACTGCTTGACGTTCAAGCAGCTAATGAGCTGATACCAGACAGCAGCGCTGCTTTATATCTTTTTAGGTTAAAGCAGGATGATGTGCAACCAAGTGGTATAAAAGCTACAAAGACTCCTCCCATTATGAGTAGTTTGCTATCAAGTAGCGACACTGGCTATTTTCTTTTTGCGTACACGGCGAATGAGAACGACCCAAATTTTAGTTTAGTTCACTCATAATCGCCAAAAGTGTAGGAACTCAGCGATGAGTAAATTTGTCTCATGGTTTCCTGTGGAAAACCTAAAAAATCTGCCAGAAAATGAGTAAATTGACAAAAATTTTATTCAGTCTCGGAGTAGTACCAATAGATTGAGTGAATCCAATATTTATTTTTCTCAAATTCGGGATTTTTTCCCTGGAAAATCCTGGAAAAACCTGGGAAAACATTAGGCAAATTTACTCATCGTTGAGTTCCTGCACTTTATTTCTTATTTCTGAGATAACTAAACTCAAATTTGGGTCGTTCTCATTCGCCGTGATAGATATCGGCGTCGGTGGTTAGCGTGATTACCTTTCACCCCAGCAGGCCTGGGTCCAATCTCAGTCGGCGCCACCGGCATGTTCTAAGGCAAAACATCTCTGGGAGTTGCCTCCCTGGCGTCGGTAGCATTGGAGCTCAGTATGGAAAACGAATCTCGTGTCACTTTTCAATAGGTCCTATCTACATTGATCAATTCTCTCCATCGACACCCTCTTTTGTAAATAACTCGGCTTCACAAATGTTTCCTGTCGTCTTCGTCGAATTAGATGCTAGATTGTTGCTTCTTCCATCAAAAATATCCAGCCGTGGCGATTCAAAGTTGATCAAGGTTGATCAAAATAATTTGTATCCCTGCTTCCAGTTTGATTACATGAGCATTTTGTGTACATGTAGGTTGAACGTGTATACTTTGTAGAGTATACATGCTTATCACATTTTTTTTACGTGAAATTCCCATAGTATCAACCGACATGAAAATCATGTACATTTTATCAAAATTCCATTTGACATTGATCTGCGGCACGTGAAAATAATTGAAGTGGGGTGTTTAAGGGGTTACGTGATTTTTCACGTAGCATCAACGTGAAGATTTGGCGATCTGTTGAGTACAATGTGAAAGGAAATACGCTCAACAGATGGCGGTAGTGTGTAAACATCAAAGGCTAGAGAATTGACAATGCGCGCCACAAGTGGAGGTAATACCAACTAAGAAAAAAATCAAATTGACCGCTGCTCGATGAACAATAAGCGAGTGTTATGTCTGTTTGCCTGTGCTTTACGCGTCGATTTGCTTTCAGTACGTCAGCCCAGCTTGAACGGATGTCATCTTGACCAAATCTACAGATTCAACCATTTCCACCACATTTGAGTGTTTAATCGAAACATACCACCTCCTCACTCTATTCGTCCTCCTCCTCCTCCTGTTTCTCCCGTCGCAAACTTCCAAACAGCTTCGCCGGAATGACCTGTTTCTCCACGGGCATCTTCTTGCTGACCTCGTCCTCATCTGCGCCTTCCTCACCTTCCGCTTCATCTTCCTTCTCTTCACCCTCATCGATATCGATTTCATCCGGATTGAGCACCTTATCCCCTTTCTTCGATCCACCCTGGGTCTCGCCTCGGACGAACATAATGTTTCCACCACTGGCCCTGACGGCGGCAATGGCCCTTGCACTGGTTTCCGCCGCCTTCACCTCCAGCGCTCGCATGGTATTCTTCGGCTCCGAACCGGCTCCGGTGACGGCCGAATTGATCAACGTGGCCGACATCATGTTGATCTGCGTGTTGTAGGTAGCCTGAATCGATCGCTTGATTCGTAGCATTTCCCGCATCGTGTCTTCATTTCCGTGACGAATTTCAAACTCCTTCCACGTCTGCCAAAATTCGGCGGTGATTCGCGGATCACACATCTGACTGTAGTGAGCGTAGATCGCTTGAGCTCGATCGATTTCTCCGAGTTTCGTCTCCATCTCGGCAAATAGCATACACATTTGGCGGGATTGGGCTTCCGACAGTGCTTCGATGGCTTTCTCGTAGATCGTGCGCCTCCGAGGTATTCCGTAGATTTCAGCGGCCTTCTTGATGTAGAGGTTGAACATGGCAAATGCTTCGTCCTCTTTGACGGCAGTCGTGGCCCGCTCGTACACTGCCGATGGCCGATGCTGTGCTTGTTTTTTTTTTCTGTCGGTCGCAAGTTCAAGGCTATGTTACCGGACTGCACCGACATATCAATGACCACATAAAAAAAGAGAAATTTTATACCGGCAGCAATTTTCAACTTTAATACATTGACCACAACTGGAGCCAAATATTTGTATGGATTGCAGTGACCGCCAGCGCTACGAGTAAGTTTTGGGTTTTTAGATTTACATAAAACATATCCGTAAGAATAAAATAAAATAAAGGATAAGGAAAAATGTATTTAATTTAATTGATAAAACCAAGAAAATACCTTGAAACAATACTTAAGCGACTCAACTGTAAGAGTCTGTAACCTTTTAAAAAACTACAGATCTTTCGGTAAATTTCATTTTCCATATCGACTCCAACATTACAGTTCTCCGGTAAAGTCGATTACAAATCAAGCTTATTTTTTCGGTAAACGTTACCGAAATCCATAGGTAAACATTAGAGGTAAATTTGACAGCTAATTTTGCTGATTCAGTTTACAGATTTTTCAGTAATGTTCTCGATTACCGAAATCTTTACCGACCGTCCAGCTGTTGAGAATTCGGTAAATGAATTACAGAAGTATGTATTTGTCATACTTTCTGGCGGGAAAAAGATGATGCAAAAACAAAACATACACGATAAGAAAAAAGTATCTAGCGGCCAGTTCACATTCACCTACTTTTGACTTTGAGTATAATCACGATGAGTGTAATCATATTCACCTAGTCTTGGGTAAAACTGACTTACTTTTGGGTAGAAAGCGAATTTTCAATTCCATACGATTTGAACACAAGTAAATGAAAACTACTTGGACTCACTTTTACCTACTTTCGGCTTTCTGCAATAAAGTGCAATAATTTACTTTTGGGCACTTTTTTCTTGCCATGTACCTGAAGGTATAAGTGCTGGAATCATTTTTGGACCGGTCGTGTGTAATCAAAGTGTACAAAGTGTGGCCTTGAATTAATCAACTATTATGATTACTTGACTTGGTTGGACTGGCGTATAATTTTTTTTTCTGTATAGAAAGTGATGTCCGTTAATATTGGTAAATTTAATAGAAATGTAGTAATGGTTTCATTATTGGATGACAAATAGATAATCTTTAAAAATGGCGTACGTTGAAATTTACAGTAAAATATATATTAGTTTTTCTTTAACTTTCTATTTGTTGTATTAACTGTTACACATTCGACATATTAATAACTAACTCTAGCAGCTATGTTTATGGTAGTTGCGACAGTGCATGATGTACGCTCACACCCCTACAGCATCAATGATAATCATTTCACTGACACATAGAAATGATAGAAAAAAAATCGTGACGGATTGTATCATCCTTGGGGGACCTGGATTTTGATTAGTTCTTTAGTGGGAATGTCACTGATGAAGACTGCACATTGTAGTCTAAATACGTAGGGGAAATGGCTCTAATGTTTTCCTATGGATTGGGCCCATCGCTAAAAATCTGCTATTTATCAATTTTAACTAGATGAACGCGTCATTGGGACGGTACTAATGGATATTTTCGGTCACTATTGACAGTTTTTTCGATTGCTGAATTTATGCATGGGCTCAAACTCGGGGCATTTAGGCCGACATAACATCCATTTCCCCAATCTGTCATAGATTCATTCCTTTATTAAACGTCGGTCTCTGTTCCGCAATCTAGTGCCAATCACCGACGGACATCGATTGCCATCCATTGACGGACAATCGAATGTGCAGGAAGGCAGCTTCCACACCTGCGTAGGATATCGCACCCATTCAACACACATGGGCCGGGACCAACGGCATGTCATATACAGGGTGTTTGGTTCCGGGTTTTACATATTTTCAGGGTAGATAGGGCTCCTAAAGTTATGGAAAAATCCCCATGAAACATAGGGTCGGAAATGACTGCTAAGTGAGTTATTCAACATTTTATGTTTTTTGTATTGCCAACTTTGGTTGGCTATATTTTTTTAATCTTAATGTGGTTTTCTGATTTCAACATACTAAATAAAAGATTAAAGTCTTAGCTATCAATGCTCTTTGAAAAAGAACTCGATTAAAGTTAATTATCATACATTAAAATTGAAAAGTATGTTGAAAGTACCAAAAAAATTGGTGAAATTTCATACATTTTAGTGTTTTTAAGTTGAAAATTTTCATTTCTGTTTATTTAGTTCTTCTACAAAACATTTTCCATGCCGTTCCCTAGATTTGTGCCTTTGGTAGTAACCTTGTAGGCTTTATGGTTTCTTCGTAATTATTGCTTTAAAACAGCCATAAAAACTTGTGACGTTTTCATAAAATGCGCTATAGTCACCCTATTCGTTCGTACGTTCGGCTGTTGCAGTGGACAACGCACATGAAAATTTGGTAGAATGTTATTGTAAATGTTTAGCTACATTCTTAACTTTTGATTACCGCACATCTTCTGCGCCGAAAGAAAACATAACTGCGGAGATGTTTCGCGGTATCGAATATTGCTCAGTCTCAGCAGAAAACACAACGAGAGACACCGAATCGGCGAATTCTGAGAGCGGAAGGGAGAGAAGTAGGTAGCGGTAATAAGTCGATGTCCCTTTTATTTCATAGCACTCGCAGCTCAGCTGCGGTGCTGTTTCGATGGAGGAGTGTGAAGTTCCGCTGCTTCTGTATACACACTTAATTTTTTTTTGCAGGAGTCAGTATTTTTTACTGGATTTTTGGATTACTGAAAAACTCGGTTAAAATTCAAATGACTGTTATTCGTAAAGATTGGATAAAATCGATTTTTTTTTTATTTTTCATCATTACACGGGGTTAACAATAGTTAGTCTGTAAATGTTCGTAACACATTTACTCAACTTTGAATTTTTCACAGATTTTTTTAAATTTTACCGAAGAGTTCCGCAATTCAAAAACTCGGTAAAAATTACTTACTCGATAAGTGTGTACTGATGTATGGTTGGTGAAGAGGCTAGCATGTGGAGGGTATTCTCGGGCTAGTGAATACCAAGCATGGGAAAAATCGATTCATTTTGCATTTACTATTCACTTACACGCATACAACATCAGAAACGAACAGCAGCTTGTGCGAGTCGCACTGATTTCGTTCGTATTTATTCGCATTGCTTCTATTTTCTTCGATGAACGCGGAATTGAGCAAAGCAGACAGCTGAGCGTAACATGAATGATTCTAAGTGTAGTAGTGTGGATGATTCTTCTCTTATTATTTTTTCCCTGCTGAGCCTTTTACGATTGCATTCTGCTGAGTGAGCTGAATGAGAATTTAGCAGAAAGAATCACTTTTTATTTTCTAGCTTAAAACATACATTGACACATTTAAATTGCTGTTAATATGGAGAAAATGGTTATACTGTGACACATAAACATAAGCGTCAAGCAAATACCGTAAAACTGCTGTGGCCAATTCAACTGATTTAAATCAATGAGCCAAAAACTATCTGACTCGGCTATTAAATGATGATGAAAAATAAAAAAAAATTCGATTTTATCCAATCTTTACGAATAACAGTCATTTGAATTTTAACCGAGTTTTTCAGTAATCCAAAAATCCAGTAAAAAATATTGACTCCTGCAAAAAACTAAGTGTGTATACAGAAGCAGCGGAACTCCACACTCCTCCATCGAAACAGCACCGCAGCTGAGCTGCGAGTGCTATGAAATAAAAGGGACATCGACTCAGTGATGCCACATTTTTTCGATTTTCAATCTGTATTTTCATCGCAAATAATCTTTTTAATCTGTATCTGACTGACAAAAATCTGTAAACAAATCTGTAAAATTTCTTTGTTATGGTCTTAGTGGAGCTTTACGTAAATCTCCATTGAGTTAATTCATAGTTCAGTAGGACTGTGTTCAAAGTTTAGAATCTTGAAAAATTGCTAATGTTTGCTTTCTAAAGAATTTGACTATATGAAAAATGCCGAAATCCTACAATATTTTTTTAAAGTGATGTGTATCTTGTCTTCAGATTGAAAATACAAAAGATTAAGTTCCAGTTGTGAGAGGCGAATCTGTTTCCGGCTGAAGATTTTCTTAATGAAGTAACTATCACAATTTTCTAGAATTTTATTTTTTGTATGTCTGTAATTACGAAAACCTTTATCTGGACATTTATTTTTATTTAAACTCCGTAATTTTTCAATAAGTATTAACACAAAACTTTTACTGAAAGTTCAGCCGAATTGTATGCAATATTCCAAGGGGTGTTCAACTCGGCACACCTTAATTCGTGCCGAGCTACTATTTTGTGTAAAAAGATGTGCCAAGCGCTCTGCCGAACGTACCTGTCAAGGACAATAAAGTATGCTTATCAAGCTGTTTGGAAACCCTGAAAGTTATGACTTTTGTAATTTTGTTTAAATTCTCAATTTCTCTGATGGATCATGCTAGACATTCACCTCCATTCTCATTAGAGCGTTAGCGGGTCGGGATGCGGAAGAGGAACTGCAAATCATCAAACCAATCAAGCATAGTTCAATCCCACGCTTGGAGCTACAGCGTCGAACCAGTTTTAAATCATCTGATCGACTCAGAAGTGCGTGTCCTCAAAGACATAACTCAAGTCTATCGTATCGCTGATTATGATGCATTCCCCTGAAGAACTGTCATACTTTGAAAATAGGATTCTCAGCCACCGCAGACTTCAGCGTAAGCGCTTTATCAGGTGCTTTAGATCTGTATAGAACTCGAGAAGATTTCCCAAAGTCCACCCAATTAAGACTAATGACTGACAAGAATACCCGAGGAAAAACGCAGGAGAAAATGTGAAAATTTCCGTTTTGAAGGTACTCGGCAAAAGGGAGCCAAATCTAGCCGCCCCCTATAATAAGCTTGTTTTCTTCTCTATTGTTCATAACAAAATTGATTGTGTACCTCAACTCTCGCAGAAGATCCTGCTCTGATCCTTCGTTGTACGCTTCGAAATTGGATACACACGACAGTATCAAATGTTATGTTCAAAAATAAGAAGTGTGTTCTGGAAAAAAGCCTCCAGTGGAGGACAGCATGTGGGCTAGAATGTGAGCAGCGTTGGAAAAATTTCACGATATTTCACGAAGTTCATCAAGGAAAAAGTTCGTATGTACTAGTGCGTTTTGGTGAACTTTTCCAATAGTGAATATGAAGATTCATCAAACTATAAATGCTTGATGCTCATCGTTCCACAGTTAAATCCGATCTTTGCAGGATGCATGGTACTCTTCTTTTCATACGAATAACAGCATAGTGTAGGTGTTCTGCCGTTCCCGTTGTATAGTTGGGATCCATTTGCTTGATATTCATAAAATTGTTGGTGTGGCCATCGGGCATTTTTCACAATGATTTCATCCTCAATCGAAAACGAATCGTCTCTAGAGGAAACCCGTTTCAGCCGTCTTGACTGCCGTATCGACAAGACGCTCTGGACCGGCCGTGGTATACATAGATGAACTCGATTGAAGTGAGGCCCTGACAGAAGCTTTTCTAGATGAAAACACGATCCGTGTGTTTTTTGCTGCGATTCAAAATAGACGGACTTAGTTTTGCTAGGTTTGAAGAGATTCACGATTCGGATAATACTTACAGAATTTTTCGAATGATCCCCAACACCGGTGGGTATGCGTTTGTCGTTTTCAACTTCTTGATGGAATCCATGTATCACCAGTTTTATGTATGACATTCTCTCACTAGTTTCGTTTGTGAGTAAACAAAGTATTGACCCGAGTAGTAAACCTTAGAAACGATCGGTAAAATGTCAACACTCAACAGTGATGCCGTTTTATATTATATTGTTTATGTCCTACTTGTCAAAGTGTCCCTTAATGTGCCGAACAATGTGTCATGCTGTGTTTCAGCACAGCGTGCAGAGTTGATTGCCCCTTGCAATATTCTTTATTTCTGAAATTTTGTTAATCAAATATCAATCTACCCAGTTGACTCTTCGACAAATAAAAAGGGAAACTACAATTTCTTCCAACGAGAAGTCAGAAGTCCATTCAAAAGATTCCAAGTCCATTCGAAGCTTAAACAATAATAATTTATTTAGTGAAAAAGACGATTTGGGTTTGATGCTCAGATTGAATTCAAGCTGTCCAAATGAAAGAAAAAGATTATTATTCGGAATTAAAAAAATAGTATAACATATTTTCCCCATTTTTTGAAAATTTGAAAAATCTGTATATTTTTGAAAAATCTGTAATCTGCATATACAGATATCTGTACCAAAATAGTGACAAAAATCTGTATGATTACAGATAAATCTGTATATGTGGCATCCCTGCATCGACTTATTACCACTACCTACTTCTCTCCCTTCCACTCTCAGAATTCACCGATTCGGTGTCTCTCGTTGTGTTTTCTGCTGAGACCAGCGTTGCCAGGTCATTTTCAGACAAATCTAGACCAGGTAGAATATAAAATCTGGAAAAATCTGGAATGCCACAAAAAATCCTCTTTTTAACATAATGCTATTGAAATCAAAGTGATGTGCCAATCTCCCGTAAAAATAGGTTAGTATGATCATCTGGAATTTATTTAAACTACTAGAATGGTTATAAATTACATGTTTACATAAATTATATAAAGCAAATAACTTGTAAGCATTGCTAAAATCATCCAAAAGTTGAAAAGTATTGACACAGTGTGCCCAAAAAGTTCAAATATCCATTGCGCAGCATTTCAAAAATTGAGTTAAATGTGGGTAAAAAACAGCAGAAAATATGGTTGGGATTGTTTTTAAACTGTAACTTTTTTAATAAAAAAGAATGAGAGTCAAAGAATCAAGGAAATTTGATGGGATGGATTTTTTGAACTAATAGTCGATGTAGTCCTTGCTATTTGATGCAGTACCAGAATTTAAAGATTTTATTAGTTCTAAATAATTCTAATACTACTCTGAGGTTGATCAGATTAACAGTTTAATTCTTGACATGATACAACACACAACACCCAGCAGACTTGTAGCCAATTTATTATTTTGAAGCAAAATTCACCGGACTGAAGTGGGAATCAAAGCCTAACATCGCGGAACTCACACACAGTTTATCTAAACTATGGGTAACTCCACTCTTTGCATGACCATGACGAATAATTTTATCAATTTGAATCATCCTCGAATGCAATCATATTTCTTTTCTATATTCCCCTAAAATAATCTTGAAAATATCTCAACTTTTCCAGTAACATTCTGAGAGTTCTTAGCATTACCTCTTGTAATTTATTATAAATCACTCTCCAATTCCACAGCTCACTCAAACTGGCAAGAATTGGCTCAATTTTGTGTCCATTTTTCTCTATGAAATTCTTTAAATATCCTTAACAATTTCCTTGGTACACAATGACTGTCACATTCTTCTCAGACTTAACCGATAATTTCCTTCGAACTGCTTTGTAGGTAAAGTCAGAATTATTTTGAAATCCTTTTCAGTATTACCGAACTACTCAAGTACTTTGCCAAAATGGTTTTGAAAGTCTACCAGAAATTGCGCTTAAAATTTTATGAAAATTAATCTCCCTAGAAACATTGGACAGAATTCCATTGAAATTATTCTCACGATTCGTATCAGCATACCCCTTAAGTTTCATCATAAGAATTTTCTATAATTTCTTTTCCGGATTCGTTTTCCTTTAGTGACATAATCTCCATGCAATTTTCATCAGAGTTGACAAGACAATTGACACCGTCTTCAACCAGAGGTTGCACAGACTGAATATTTAACACTAGACAACGGACAACACACCACACCTATTAGACCAGTAGGGAAATTTTCAGGTTGCCAAAATTTGCACCGGCTGGAGCGGGAATCGAACCCTCACTTCGTGGCACTCACAAGATGCCTAAATGATGGGTGCGCCGCACGACCCCGAAGCCTAAAAAGATGGATGTAATTCTACTCAGAATTAGCTTGAAATTCTCCTTTGATTTCACAAAGAATCCGTCTCACAGTTAAATGTGAACTATTTTCAGAATTACCTTAAAATTCCAATAATGTCCAACGTTGGTTAAAAAATCTGGGAAAATCTGGAACATATTTAAAAAATCTGGAAATACACGTGGTCTGTCTGTCTATCTGGCAAGGCGACTAAAAATCTGGAAAATCCAGATAAATCTGGAATACTGGCAACGCTGCCTGAGACTGAGCAATATTCGATACCGCGAAACATCTCCGCAGTTATGTTTTCTTTCGGCGCAGAAAATGTGCGGTAATCAAAAGTTAAGAATGTAGCTAAACATTTACAATAACATTCTACCAAATTTTCATGTGCGTTGTCCACTGCAACAGCCGAACGTACGAACGAATAGGGTGACTATAGCGCATTTTATGAAAACGTCACAAGTTTTTATGGCTGTTTTAAAGCAATAATTACGAAGAAACCATAAAGCCTACAAGGTTACTACCAAAGGCACAAATCTAGGGAACGGCATGGAAAATGTTTTGTAGAAGAACTAAATAAACAGAAATGAAAATTTTCAACTTAAAAACACTAAAATGTATGAAATTTCACCAATTTTTTTGGTACTTTCAACATACTTTTCAATTTTAATGTATGATAATTAACTTTAATCGAGTTCTTTTTCAAAGAGCATTGATAGCTAAGACTTTAATCTTTTATTTAGTATGTTGAAATCAGAAAACCACATTAAGATTAAAAAAATATAGCCAACCAAAGTTGGCAATACAAAAAACATAAAATTTTGAATAACTCACTTAGCAGTCATTTCCGACCCTATGTTTCATGGGGATTTTTCCATAACTTTAGGAGCCCTATCTACCCTGAAAATATGTAAAACCCGGAACCAAACACCCTGTATACCAAAATTAATTAAGTGGAATTAAATGGAAGATAACCATTTTTGCTGTTTAATTTAAAGTTCAAAATTTCCGTGTAGCGGTGCCGGTGGTGTAGGGTTAAGAGTGATTGCTACTAACCCCATAGAGCCTGGGTTCAATCCTAGTCAGCGCCACCGGGATTTTCTGAGGCATAACATTTATGGTCACGCCTTATAACAAGATCTAAAATGACCGAAATTCCAGTTTGCTGAATATTTTTTTTATTTTTTTGTATTATTGTATCGTATCGTATTTATAATTATACTTGTAGGCTAATCTTATAATGATCTGATTCAATTTTCTTTTCAATTTTCTGAAAAAGGGGACATCTAAAATTGGTCTAAGATATTCTTTGTAATTTATGGATGGTCATTTCGTGATAGTGAAGACAGCTGCTATGCCAATATCTGCATGTATGATTATGAATTTACTGAGTTACGATGCTCGGTTGCTTCTAACCACCCCGTCTTCTCATTCTTGAAATACTGCCTAAACATAGTTTAAGGGGGGACACTTGTTGGTGAGTTTCAAAAAATCGATTATGTTTTTGCAGTTTCGGCATTCTTATAACTTCTATAATGTTATATGAATCTTCTGTTAATCGAACTTAAATATAACTCAAATCTTAAAACGCGTTTGTCTCGAAACAACATATTTTTTTAACTAGCTCATTTATTAACTAGCTCATTTATTAACTAGCTCATTTAATAACTAGCTCATTTATTAACTAGCTCATTTATTAACTAGCTCATTTATTAACTAGGCTCAGTCGTGTGTGACACTTTGCGGAGCCAAAAATAAGTAATGTTTGAATTAGCCTCCCTTAGCTCAGTCGGTAAAGGCGCAGCTACAAAGCAAGACCATGCTGGAGGTGGCTGGGTTCAATTCCCGGTCCGGTCTAGGAGTTTTTCGGGTTGGAAAATTTCTCGACTTCCCTGGGCATAGAAGTATGATTGCACTTGCCACACAATTATACCAATGCAAAAATGGTACAGGCATCGAAAGCTCTCAATTAATAACTGTGGAAGTGCATCTAGAACACTAAGTTGAGAGCACGCAATAAGCTAATATGCGATATGCAATAAGCTTGAAATGCGAAGAAGAAGAAGAAGAAGAAGAAGAAGAAGAAGAAGAAGAAGAAGAAGAAGAAGAAGAAGAAGAAGAAGGAATTGAATTAACATTTTAAACAGCAGTAGTTCTAGGTTAGTATTGGGTACCCATTTCTCGTGGGGGGCTCGAGGTTAATGGGTAACAATTTCGATTGGAAAGAGCTAAGTAGGATACTGGTTTCTGAAACCTCCTTCAGATACTACTTTAGGACCGTTGACCAAATCCTGGCTGGGCAGGGGCAAGTAGCACAAAAACAGGAGGATAATAAGACTGGGACACAATGGCTGGAAATTGTTTAGAAAGCAGGGGATGGCCACATCAAACTCTAACATCAGACAAACAAAGGCATCCGTAGATCACCTTCCCTCATGAAGGGAAGATCACGGGTTTCCAATACATCTCTTACTTCACGGAAGGATTGTCTACCTCGAGCAAATAGGGGCTCTGGAGGCGTAATTACCCGGGCAATATCAAACTGCGTGATCGATGTCATCATAACCGGTTCTGCACCTACATATATTGCTGTCAACGAGGCTTATTCTGTAGATATGTGCGTCTAGCGAGTAGTGGTTGGACATAAGTCTTGGTATCACGCGAATGAAGCCCCGACTTACATCCAGACCTTTGAACTACGCTCTCGAAGAAACATTTGGAATAATGGAATGTAACCACCACCCACTTGTCCAATCGTTTTGCCAACTTAGAAGAGAACTCTGACGTACTAATGGGAAAAAAATCATCATGTGAAATTCTTCTATCATAAATCTCGCCTTGTTGTGCGTCCTCCTTTGCCTTCCCAAGTAACAATTTGGGTTTTATAAGGGTTCTGTAGCCCATGATTTAGACTTGTAGAATGCTTTAAAACCTCGATAAAACTTTCAATGTTACCTGGGTTCTCATTGCCTGGGATTGAGCAATGTGAGGGGACCCATACAAAGGTAATCCTATATGATCTTTCGACCAGCAAACTCATCTGCTCCCTTACCTTTGAAAGGAAATAAGATGAGTGGCTACCTTGTTTCATCGACCGAATAGCCTCAATCGAACTGAGACTATCCGAGAAGATGAAGTATTTAATGGTCTATGGGCATTGCTAGCTAGCTGCTAGCTCAGCAACATAAACGGAACAAGGTTCCTGAAGTTTCCGAAAGGCGGTTAAGTATTCATTGAAGACGCCGAAGCCAGTGGATCCATCAATGCGTGATCCATCAGTGAAAAATCTTCTATTGCAATTGTTGGTACTTTTCAGCAAAAATACGGGGAATTGAGATAGGTCGAAGTTCATACACGAGGGGGGTTATAGCACGGAAGGCTAATATCCGATGACATATAATTAAGGTAGATTCGCACGAATCTAGACTAGGTGCTCAATTCGAGCGTTTCTTCGAAGTTTTCAATCACAAGGTTGTTACATTGTATCAATAATCTTAATGAGAGCTCCCAGAAACGGTTCTACAGGGGTTTTACTCCCTAGCAATACGTAAACAACGACATTGAATACGTTCCAATTTAATTAGGTGGCTTTTTTTTTTGCTGAGAGGAATCCAAAAGAGCCATACTCAAGATCTGAAAGAATAGTCTTTTTATACAGTTTAATTAGGTTTTCCGGGTGAGAACATATTTTTACTTTGCGAAACAGGGATCTTGGAGACTATGCGATCAATTTTGCTGATTCTTCTGTCCGAGATGATAAAATTAAGATTCCAAAATCTATTTTGTTTTTGAACGCCTCCGTTTTGGTAATTTTGCAAATTTCAAAAAAATCCTACCTTAGATTTTCAACATTTTATGAAGAACTCCAAACACTAATTATAATACTCTTTTATTAGAGATCTCAATAGGTGTCCCCCCAAGCATTCAGTCTTTTTTCAATTCATTCTGTAATTTGTTTTAAAATTGACTATAAATTTTTAATATAAAACTGGCAAAACTTCTGTGCCTTAATCATCAAATCAACTTAAGCTGTTACTCCGATTCCGGGGCAATATTTTTCACAAGTATCACATTCGCTACTGAGCACGATAGCGCAAAAAAAATCATCAACCAAGGATAATCCTCGTAAACGTAAACTTTCACCTTATTCCCCACATCATCACCATCTCGTGTGCGCCATTCGCCATCATCATCACATCAACAAGCTCTCGCCTATTAACAGACTGCTGACTGTTGCTTTGCCAGTAGGTACTTTTCTCATATCCTGAAAGTTGATCTTCACAACCTTTTTCCCCCCACCAAAAGGAGCCGGCTCCTTACACGCTACCTTTCCATCAACTTGCACCTTTTGCACTCCACCATCGCCGTCGTCGGCGTCGTCTTCAGGACCTTTCTGCTGCTGACTGCCAGGAGCTGGAGAACGTCGTTTCTTTTCATGCATGCAACACTCATCTCATCTCGGGAACTTGCATCATCACCCACCGACCGACCAACCGACCGTGTGTACCTTGCTGCTCCCCGCACCAGCCAGCAGGGGAAAAAATGACGTTAAACATACACACGCGAAAGTGAATGATGCCGGTGAAATTGGTTGCTCCTCTACAGTGTTTTTTTTTTCCACCACTGCTGCTGTGGTGGAGGTTTGGAGGAAAACCTCTTAAGACAAAAAAAGAAGAGATGCGAAATAAAATGATTCGTATAAATGAGATGAATGTGTGCTTGCGAGTAAAGTTCACCCAAGCAGGAGCAGTAGCAGGAGCAAACGTTCCCGTTCTTTGTGCAACCCAGACGATGGTGGAAGAGATGATGGAAAGCTGCTCCTGTGGGGGTGAAGTGAGCTTCTCGCGCGTTCGGATTGCTAGTGATCCTGAATTTTCTGAATGGGTCCTCAACGGAGAAAAAGTGACTGTGTGGATGGATGGAGAGGTGTAATTTCTTTCTTTATGTGTTGCTACATATCGCATCCTTGAGCTCATGGCAAGTGTTGCATGGTATAATGCATGATTGCTACACGTATGGTGGCGTTCATAAGACGTTTGACAAACAGTTTTCTAATAATGATTATTTCTCGTCAAGAGGTAATCAAATGTCGTCTTCTTGGCTGTTACGTCCGAAGTGTAACAGTAACTTTTGAACTATCCCAAGAATTATTTTCTTATCCCAACACCTCTACTTTCAATTACCATAGAGGGGGGAGCAATATCTAAAATTTATGGAATATAGCTTTGATCCAAATATTCCTTTGCAAACCAAAGATGATGTTGAAGCAAGAGCTGCCTCAGTACCAAAATGTGAGGTTAAATTCGATTCAATTATAATAGACGACGATCTTCAGCTCTTGATCCGCCTGAAAAATGTCCGTAGGTGGCAATATCAAAGAACACGCCGAACACATGTTTGATGATTCATAAGGGACTGATTTGGACGAAACAAGATATACAACTAAAAAGTTTCAAAATATGAAAGCTCCAGGTGATGATGGAATTTTCTATATCGTCATAAAAAAAACTCCCAGAGAGTACCTTGTCTTTCTTGCTAAAACTATTTAACAGATGTTTCCATTGGCATACTTTCCTGATAAATGGAAAAATGCAAAAGTTATTCCAATTTTGAAGCCGGATAAAAATACAGCTTAAGCTAAGTAAACTATTTGAAAAGATAATGTTGAATAGAATGATACTTCACATCAATACGAACTCGATTTTTGCAGATGAGCAGATTGGATTTCGCCATGAGCATTCAACTACTCATCAACTCTTAAGAGTTACCAATTTAATTCTTTCAAACAAATCTGAAGGCCACTCAACTAGAGTTGCTCTTCTAGACAAAGAAAAAGCATTCGACTGTGTGTGGCATGAAGGTTTGTTTGCTAAATTGAAAAAGTTGAATTTTCCACTTTACATTAGGAAATTAGTTCAAAATTATTTAACTGACAGAACTCTGCAGGTAAATTATCAAAATTCCAAATCTAATCGACTACCTGTTAAAGCAGGAGTTCCTCACGGTAGCATTCTTGTATAACATGTTCACTTCGGACCTCCCTGATTTCCCTCAGGGTTGCCACAAATCTTTGTTCGCTGATAACACAGGCATTTCCGCTAAAGGAAGAAGTCTTCGTGTTATTTGCAGCAGACTGCAGAAAAGATTAGATATTTTCTCTTCTTATTTACAAAAATGGAAGATTTCTCCCAACGCTTCCAAAACTCAACTTATAATATTTCCACATAAGCCTAGAGCTTCCTTTTTGAAACCTAGTAGTAGTCACATAGTCACTATGAACGGAGTTCCAATTTCCTGGTCAAACCAAGTGAAATATATTGGATTAATACTTGACCAAAAATTAACTTTTAAAGATCACATTGAGGGCATTTAAGCCAAATGTAACAAATATAAAAAATGTTTGTATCCTCTTATAAACAAGAAATCCAAACTTTGGCTGGCGAATAAACTTCTAATATTTAAACAAATTTTTAGACCGGCCATGCTTTACACTGTGCCAATATGGTCTAGTTGCTGCTCTACCAGGAAAAACGCACTTCAATTGATTCGGAACAAAGTTATGGAGATAATTTTTCAGTTACGTCCCTGGTACAGCAGTACCGAGGTACATAGAATTTCAAATGTTGAGTGATCTACGGGAACCATATGGCAACATGTTCTGTCTAACTTGCAACGATGAGAATCTGCGAAGCGACCTTCAAGGGGTAATCAACTCTGCACACTGTGCCGAAACACAGCATGGCACACTGTTCGGCACGCTAGGGCACACGTTGACAAGTAGGACACAAACATTATAATATAGAACGGCATCACTGACGTTTTGTCAATCGTTGCTAAGGTTGACTACTTTAGTATTTTATGCAGCATGATTCCTCTCAAAACCAACAAATCTCATTCGATTCGTAGCGTCGATATCGCTTCTACTCGGGCCTCATGCCAACATTATGGTCGGTAGAAACGCTCTTGTCGATACGGCAGTCTAGATGGCCGAATTGGGTTACCTCCAGCGACGGTTGGTCAAATTAGTGGAAGATGTGGTCGTCCAATACGACGGTACGGTGTGGAATGCAAACTGTATGAACGAAAATCATCTGAACGACGACAACATTGTGTCGGCTGAGGGTTGGCAGGAGGCATAATAAAAAATAAAGAAAAAAATGCTTATCATAGGGGAAATGTCCTTTAGGTTCAAATTCCAGTCTTGCCAAGGGACTTCCGGGATGGAAATTTTCTCGTTATCCCCTGCGTTTTTCCTCAGATATTCTTGCCAGTCATTGGTTTGTATTGGGTATGGCCATCGACGGGGAATCCACAATACTTTATAGGGATGTCCATAGAAGTCCCTGTACTGCTGGGGGATGTCAATACGGTATCCTCAAATTTTCCATCAGATGTGGACCTATGTACAGTTGCCTTAGCGCAATGGTATAGGATTAATAGTAACATCATCAACGATCCGGTCAATTTGCAGATGCATATCTGTCATCATCCTTCTGTAGAACTAGTTTGTCTTAAGATGCCCCGATGCGATGAGTGGCCTACCGATCAATTCTTGTAAGTTCAGTAAGGCCTCGCTCTAAAGTTTTAATGATTGGTTCGTTGTAGAGGGGGTTTCGGTGGGGTCAACGGTTCCCGCATGATGACACTAAGCAACTTGCTGTTCGACCAGAACCTATGGGCGTGCAGATGAGCAACATCAACCACAGTAGAACTGCAGGTGCGAAGCTTCCTGGATCACAAACTGTTTCCCAAGTATGACTGGTCTGGAGTGGGGGTTATTTGATGGTTTTCATCTGTGATATATAGGCCATTGGTTTTCATTGGTAGTATATTGAGGAAGACATCCTAATCAGTGACACGATAGGCTTGATGTCTTCGAAATCACGTACTTCTGAGTCGATCAGATGACCTGGTTCGAGGAAGTTGTTTTTAGGGTGAGATTGAACTTTCGCCCGTTGCAATTCTGATTTTGATTTTGTCGGGGAGCATTTAACAGGCAGCTGGAGGAAATTACGTCCGCCAACAATCAGGTTACACCTTCGTTTCTGCACACGTTTCTTTTAGACGGGTTGATTTTACTGGGACACCGTATAGGTTGAATGGCATCGAGTTCTTCTTCCACTGCCCGCTCCGCTTGGGTTCAAATGAGAATGAAGCGTAATGTTTTCCAGAAACCATAAAAAAAATTGAAATGAAAACACAATCGCAAAGGTAAATATAATTTCAGGGCAGCCAAACTCATAAGATATTGACACCTTGATTGGTACACCTCGGCCTACTTCCGCGGGGCTGATTTGGGTGGTGGAAAAGAAGATCTCGCAAACTAATTCCTCTTTCAACAGGCTTTATGGGCATCGCTCGACTTCTAAGAATCTAGTCATTTGTTTGTCTATATTAGAAAGGGTCTACATAGTCCTTTCTAGTCAAGATCATCAGTGGTGCACAGTAGACCAACGCGCTCAGAGCCATGGGTTGATTTATCGGTAGACATTGATCCGTTAACTATCCATCCGAACACGGTGCATTTGTTTCTAGCAGAACCATTCTTCACTAGGATCTGATCATCGTGCGTCAAACGAAAACTGAGTCATGTCAATCTTTTGCGGCAAAACAAATCTTCCTTTGCTTAGATCAGCTCTGGTGGGAGGATTCAATCCGAAATTCCGATGATGATATGATGATGGTAAGATAGTGGTTTACCACCCATTGTAGCACGGAAACTAAGTCCGACAGCAGTGGGCTCTCTTCTGTGCTTGTCTTGATCAAGCTCAATAACCTCTGATTGTCCTCAACATGTCGCTGTATGAAGGGCCAAAAACGGATAGGATAGATCGATAGGCAAAGTCGCCTATACGCATCTACGGAACAATAAAGAATCTCCTTCGAGCAACTTGAGCCATCTTAACAGCCAATTGGTCAAAAAGACAAGCCCCCAAACTGGAAGATGCCCCAAATGAGTGGGGAGAAGAGCCCGCTCTTTATCCACGAAATGTTATCAACAGGGAGTTGGCAATCCCACTCTCCTCGTCCAAATCGCTTCAATCGGGTTGGACCTTCCCTTCCCTTTTATACAGCCAAGATTCCTATAGTACGGTTAATAGGGACCGCACTATAGGAACCGGCATTAACGAATACCCGTAGCATATGGGATTAGAGCTAATTGGGACCAAACACTGATTGTACGGCAATTTGAAGAGATTACTTCCTGATGTCTTTTGAGAAGTTGTTAAGCAGAAAGTTGGCCATCTTTTGGGAGGATTTAGTTTCCGGTAGGACACAAGTCGCGTCCTGTGGAACATCCGCAATATCCGTAAAAGTTGTCAATTCATGAAACTGATCCTAGAGTATGCGGGTTTTTAGAAACCACTCATAGATGTCTTATCACAATCAAATCGGAGTTTTGACCAGACATTTTATACTGAGGACCACGGGATAGTCCACTAAAATATCCGGAACATCCATAAAAGTGATCAATTCATTTAACTGATCCTAGAGCTCCGTGGTTTTTTAGAAACCACTCATAGACATCTTATCAGAACTTTCGGAGACGAACCAGCCCAGGGCTGAAAGTCTCCTTACTAAATATATAAAAAAAATCTTATCAGCATGAATTCAGAGTTGAGTTTAGAATATTGACTCTGGGGACTACGAGATGGCCCATCAAAAGATCCGCAACATCCCTAAAAGTGCTCAATTCATGAAATTGTTCCTAGAGCTCCAATTTTTTTTAGAAAGCACTCATAGACATCTTATCACAATCAAATCGGAGTTTTGACCAGACAATTTATACTGGGCATGAAACTGATCCTATAGCTCGGTGTTTTTTTTTTTTTTCCAAAACCAATGTTTATTGATTAAATTTTGATGTGATGAATTAAAAATATAAACATTGAAGCTAGTCCCTCGTTAACTTGTAACTCCAAAGAAAGATCTCCAAGAAGTCAAGGGAAATAAGTCCATGAAATCCAAGGAATAGTATTTAAAATTCCATTAAAAGTGTCTAGAAGTTATTAAATACTTAAATACCACCTAGAAATCATCCATGATAATAAATAAAAAAAATATGTCTATGAGCAGTTCTAAAAAACCAGACCGTGCTTAGATCAGTTTTCTTGAACTATCCACTTTAACAGATGTTCCAGATATTCCGGAGGACCATCCAATGGACCCTGTGGTCCATTCTCATGAGTTGTCTGATGATTTGTCTATTTTTATTTTCGTTCATGGTCTCCAGGGTCTATTTTTCGATCATAATTCCAAATTCATAATTATAATACGTCTATGAGAGCTTACGAAAAAAAAATTCGGAGTTCTTGGATCAGTTCCATGAATTGGCCTCTTTCAAGAATGTTTCGGAGCTAACGGAGGACCATCCACTGCACAATGGTTCCAAAGCCGTTTTTAGGAAGACAACAATGTTTGCGCCCAAACCGTCAGTTTTAGGTATATAGTGTCTTCAAGAAAGTTTCTTCATATTGTTCAGGATGGTCCACAGATTTGGAGATTTGAAAATTCAAACTTTTTTTTTGTTATTTGAGATAGACCAATGCAATGTTCTAAAAGTTGTAGAACAATCAATTCAAAGCAACTTTGCTCAAGACACCAAATTTCTATCTCTTATGGTTCATGAAATCATATTTCTTCGAATATCTTTTAATTTGTTCTTTTCACGTAAAAAACTTGTTTTGGTTACATTTAGAACTTATGATGAAGAAACCAGGCTGCTATCTTTTTTATCATTAGAAAATTAATGGAGTATTTCTTCGAAAAAAATGTTCTATTAAAATGACAATGTCTCTAAATGGAGCAAACCGATTTTCAAACTTTTGATTTTATTTAAAAGATTGTGTTTTTAAATATTTGTGAAAAAACTGTGAGAGCGTTTTTTGTTTAAAGTATATAATTTAATTTAAAGAAAAAACATCATATTTCTTTATCAAAAACAAGCCATAACTTTTAAAATAAAGGAGATATCAAATTAGTGACTTTTGAAAAAATATGCATCATAAAAAGTTCTAAAAGTATTTAGAACAAAAGTTTTACGATAGGTTAGGATGGCCCCTAGAAAATCGGCTTTCGTTAAATATTATTTATACGTTGATCACCAGTAAAAATATTTAAAGAAAGCCAATTTTCTGCATTGGTCCCCATGGTCAATTTTCTGGTCATAGTTTGAAATTAATTCTGATAAGACGCCAATGAGTAGTTTCGAAAAAAAACGGACCTCTAAGCTCAGTTTCAAGAACTGAATTTTTTTTAAGATGTTCAGGATCTTCTTGGTGAACCATCTCGTGGTCCCAAAGGTCAATTTTCCGTCTAAGCGTTCATATTCCGGTCATAAATCCAAATTCATTCTGATAAAACGTTTATGAGTGTTTTCGGAAAATTTACGGAGCTCTAGTATCAGTCTCATGAACTGACCACTTTTACGGATGTTCTGGATCTTCCGGTGGACCATCTTGTAGTCCCCAGAGCCCATATTCCAGTCAAAACTCCGAATTAAATGTGATAAGACGTCTTTGAGCTGTTTCAAAAAAAAAAGTAAAGGGTTGTGTCCTAGACACGACCGCAGTATGACGTAGAACCACACAAAATTGATGTTTTTCATGCATTTTTGACTATTATACTTTATCTTAAAATTTTCAAGTATTTCAATGTTTCGGTTATGGTTGACTCAAAACAATTTACACATTTTTCTTGACAAATATCCATGTGAAATTCTACATGATTTTCATTTGACCACACATAAACAGAATCCACTCAGAAGTACACATGAAATTTACACGCAAATGAATAGTATGTGTGGTCACGCATGGTTTTTATATGTACATATTGTAAGTATGTGGCCGACACATAGATATTGATTTGTTAGGAGCGGTATTTGAGGGGTGGGGGAGGGGGTTTAGGAAAGGTTGTTGATGAGTGGTGGTGGGGGGTTAGGAGAGGTTGTTGAGGGAGGGGAGAGATTGTTGTGAAGGGGGGAGGGGGAGAGATTGTTGTGAAGGGGGGAGGGGGAGAGATTGTTGTGAAGGGGGAGGGGGAGAGGTTGTTGTGAAAGGGGGAGGGGGTTTACATCATTATTGTGGTCACGCCGTGATCCACCTTTAGCCGCTGATTTGGTCCTGCTTACTGCAGGACCAAGCAGTGATGCCACATTTTTCGAATTTAGATCTGTATTTTCATCGCAAAAAATCTTTTTAAAAATCTTGCTCACAAAAATCTGTATAATTTCCGTTTTATGGTCTCAGTGCGGATTTACGTAAATCTCCATTGAGCAAATTCATAGTTCAAAATAGTTCAGTTTGTTCTAAGTTTAGAATCATAAAAAATTACTAAAGTTTCATTGGCATAGCTAATGGGGGTGACAAGGGGGCCAGGCCTCTTCAGAAATACAAGTGCGGCAAACTTTATAGAAGTTTTGCGAATTTCGTAGCATTTTAATGAAGTTTGCTTTCTAAAGAATTTGTCTATTTTTAAAATCTTGAAATCCCACAATCTTGATGTGTTTTGTATCTCTTCTACAGTGAAAATTTTCGTAATGAATTACCCAAGGGAAATGTCGGCTTCGGCAATACCTTAACGTATTATCGTCAGCAGGGTAAACAAAGTTCTAGAGCACTCAAATTTGGCCAATAGATGCTCTAAAACACAATGTATCCACATGCCAAAATTAAGCTCTCAAAGACCTTGTTTACCCCCCTGACGAAGTTAAGGTATTGCTGAAGCAAACATTTCCCCTATCAAAAATCCCTAGAATTTGATTTTGTTTTTGTCTGAGGTTACGAAAACCTTTATCTGGACATTGGACATAACACAGAACTTTTACTGGAAGTTTAGTCGAATGGCATGCAATAATCTTTATTTCTATAAGTATGCTTTTCAATTATAAAAATATCAAGTTGACTCTTCGACTCACAAACTTTAATCAACCCCTTGGTTGGTTTTCTAAAATGGCTTGTTTATCGATTTGACGAAAAACATATTTAATTAACCTTCATATCTGTAACCATGTGATATGATAAATTAAACAAATAGAAAGAGAAACTAAAATCCCTTATAACGAGACATCAGAACATCTGAACATCATAAGTCCATTCGAAAGATTCCAAGGCAATTCGCAGCTAAAATAATAATATTCATTTAGTGAAAAATCGATTTGGATTTGATGATCAGATTGAATTCAAGTTGCTTAGAAGGGAAAAAATAATTATTTATCGTAAATAATAAATATAAAAAAAAATATATGAAATTTATTTATACATTTATTTGAAAAATCTGTATATTTTTCAAAAATCTGTAATCTGCATATACAGATATCTGTATCAAAATATTGAAAAAAAAGTTGTATCATTACAGATAAATCTGTATATGTGGCATCACTGGGACCAAGTGCCACGCCGTCCGAAGCGAAAATGAGCAAAAGCATGACACCAGCGCTCTTTTATATCTTTTCCGGTTCAGAACCTGATAGGATTTCCCGCAGTTTTTTATGAATGGGGCGGAGCAGAAAGTTTCTTTTGTGCAGAATATGTAAAGTAGGATGGACTTTGGATGTTAATATAATTGCATATATAGAGGCACCAGATATGTTTTACCGTCAGTTGTGTGTAATTCACCAACTCAATGTCATCAAACATGTCTTCAAAGCAATTTTTTGTTCGAATTTGGTAAAACTTAGTTTTACTAATGATTGTGGTATGTTTAAAATTTATTTCCCGGAAAAAAGGGATCGTCAAAGTCTGGCTCGCTTTCGAGTTATTTTTTGTTGAGGGGGGGTTAGGAGAGGTATTTGAGGGGGGGGGGGGGGGTAGGAAGGGTTTGATGGTGGGGGAGGGGGGGTAGGAGAGGTTTGATGGTGGGGGGGGGGTAGGAGAGGTTTGATGGTGGGGGGGGGGGTAGGAGAGGTTTGACGGTGGGGGGGGGGTAGGAGAAAGTTTGATGGTGGGGGGGGGGGTAGGAGAAGTTTGATGGTGGGGGGGTAGGAGAGGTTTGATGGTGGGGGGGGGGGAGGAGAGGTTGTTGAGGGGGGGGGCGAGAGATTGTTGTGAAGGGCGGAGGGGGTTTACATTATTGCTTTTCCTCACGCCGTGATCCCCCTTATGCCGCTGATTTGGTCCAGCTTATTGCAGGACCAAGCGCCACGCCGTTCGAAGCGACAATGAGCAAAAGCATGCCATTTAAATGATCTTTATTTCTTGTGATTGTGTGGTTTACATGTATGAATTTTCAAGTGACACAGATGCGTCTTTTCAACTTTAGTACATTTGAGATTTTAATTATTATTTACAGTTCCTAGTCCTATCAGGCCTATTTTAAAGTATGACCACCTTGGTGGGATTGGTTTAATTTGAATTGGAAAAAGGAGACTACTTATAACTACTATTTACAACTACAACTAACCTACAACTACTATGTACACCTAACCTACTATATACAAATTGCTTATCAAAGCATGTTCTGATAAATTACATTTTTGTGCAAATTTAGTCTTAATTTCGTTAATTTTGGAATCTATTTTGGCAATGCCTGCCTCTTCATGTAAATTTGTTATTCTAGTGTCGAAAGGACGATCAAGAACCATCCTCAGCACTCTATTCTGAGCTACCTGAATTTTGTTCCTGTGAGTCTTTGCACATGATTCCCACACCGGAGCTGCGTAGAGGATCGCAGGTGCTATGATTTGTTTGTAGACGGCCAGTTTGTTCACCCTTGAGAGGCGGGATCTGCGGCAAATCAGCGGATACAGACACCTAACCAAGGCGGAACACTTGACTACGGTTTTCTCCACATGCGAGCGGAATAGGAGCTTTTCGTCAAACAACATCCCGAGATAGGTTACTTCGGTGGACCACTCAACCCTTGTGCCATCCATGATTACAGTACAAGAGGGAGCCGGTTTTAGTTTGGGTGATTGTCGATGGAGGAACATGATTGTTTGTGTTTTGGAAGCATTGATTTTGATTTTCCACGTGGTGGCATAATCAGCAAAGGCGTTAAGGCATCGTTGAAGTTTGTTCGTTATTTCGCGAGGCATCCTTCCTTTGACGGCTATTGCGGTATCATCTGCGAACAGGAAAAACACGCAACCGTCTCCAAGGGGAGGAATGTCGGAAGTGTAAATGCTGTAAAGCAAGGGGCCCAGCAGACTGCCTTGCGGGACTCCTGCTGGGATGGAAAACGTGTCTGAAAAACAACCATTCAACGATACCTTAAACGACCTTTGCTGGAGGTAGCTACGGGTGATTTTAACCAGATGTAATGGAAAGTTGAAGTTACAAAGCTTGTATACAAGCCCATTGTGCCAGACATTATCAAACGCTTTCTCAACGTCTAACAAGGCCATGGCTGTGGACTTGGATACAGCTTTGTTACTTCGGATGTTATTCATCACCCGTACTAGCTGGTGATTGGTGGAGTGCCCCTTTCTGAACCCAAACTGTTCCGGAAGGAGAATGTTATTTTCCTCGACAAACTTGAGCAAACGATTGAGAATGAGTTTCTCGAACAATTTGCTCAGCGCTGAAAGGAGGCTGATTGGTCTGTAGCTTGAAGCTAGCGTTGGGTCCTTCCCGGGTTTGCGGATAGGTATGATTTTCGCTGTCTTCCAGATACTTGGAAAGTAGTGCAGTTCCAAGCATCTGTTGAAGACAGCAGCCAGCAGAGAGTGAACCTTCATGCTGAGATTTTTCAACACTAGGTTGAATATTCCGTCAAACCCGGGGGCCTTCATGTTTTTGGTGCATTTCAGCGCTGAGCAAATCTGTTCCACTGTGATTCTATCCTCCGGAGGGATGGCACAAGGGGAGGAATCAAGGTTGAGTACGCATTGCTCAACCTGAACTTCGAGCGGACTTTGGATGTTGGAGCCAAGCATGTGCGATTTGGCAATATGCTCACCAATCGCATTTGCTTTCTCCTGAGGGGTGATTATGAGCCGATCGTCATCATTTTCATCTTTTAGTGGCGGAATGGGGTTTAGGGTGCGTCTTTAAGACCTTGGCAACTTTCCAGAATGGTCTGGAGCGGTCGTCCAGATTCTGGACAAGCCGCCCGAAACTTTCGTTCCGGAGTGAGACCATTCTGGAAGCAATCTCCTTGTTCAGATCGGCCATTTCACGTTTCCTCGCTTGATCTCCAGTCCTCTGAAACTGGCGTCTACGAACATTTCTCAGGCGAATTAAGAGTTGGGTGTGGGAATCAATAGCAATAAACTTACCCCTCACAGGAACTCGTCGGACGCACGTCTCGTCAGCCACGGTTATGGCTTGGTGGAGTCCCTCCAACGCTCGGTCGATGTCCTCCACGGTGTCAAGCGGCGGGTTGTCGATGATGTGCCTGTCTACCACGCGTCCAAACTGGGCCCAGTTTACGTGATGATAGTTCTTGCGCAGGCTTGAAGCAGGAGCCACGTTGCAGCCCAGCTCAGACACCACCGGTTGGTGGTCGGAGCTGAGTTCGTTCATGGCTACCGGCTTGGACAAGCCGATATTTGTCAGGAACAGGTCTAGCGTCGATGGGTTACCCGCCGGTGAGATGAATGTTGGTTCTTCCGAAAACCAAACGGAATACAGCCCATGCTGTGAGTGGTCGAACAGGAGACGACCGTTCTGGTTCTGCTGGTAGTTCCGCCAGGCCTCATGGCGAGCATTCAGATCTCCTCCAACTACGAAGCGGGAACCGGTACGGGTGATGGTGGACAGGTCCTTCTTAAATTTAGCCGCTAGTCCACTGCTGGCGGCACACTGTCGAGGGCAGTAGACGGCGATGAACTGGACGTATCCAGTCGACGACTCCACCTCCACACCAAGGGCCTCGATGATAGAGGTGCGGATATGGGACAGAGTGTGGTATTTTATTCCTTTCTTGACGACGACCGCAACACCACCCCCCCTGGAGCTGGTGCGATCAAGCCGGATAATGTTGTGGTCAGGCAACCAGAAGCTGTCGCCGGACTTTAGATGGGTCTCGGTTAGAAGGCCCACGTCGATGCTGTGCTTGCGGAGGAAGTCGGCAAGCTCAATCCTTTTTGCTCTTACGGAGCAAGCGTTCCAGGTGACGATAGTTAGCGGTTTAGACGCCATACTGGATGATGAACTTACCGAGCACTTGGATCTGTTCGGGCTTATTGCGGCACTTACGAAGAGCACCGGACATGTTGACGAAAATTTCCATCAGTTCATCCGCTGAGAACAGATCGGGGTTGTTGTTTTGCGTTGTTGGTTGTCTCCAGAATCCAGGGGGGGATGGAGAGCTTTGGCCAGCAGAATCACCGGAAGCTTCTTGAGGAGGGGCGGGTTGCACCCGTGAATTCGCTTGCCTTTGCTGGGGAGCACGAAGAGGCGGAAAATCCTCCGTCCTGAATGCTGGGGTTTTGTCCTTCTTGCGTCCTGGTTGATTGTTGCTTGACGCCTGCTTTCGGATGCGTTTGAAGTCCTCGCGTTTGGAGCACTGTCTGTCGGAACCTTGATGTGCACCACCACAGTTGGCGCATTTTAACGCCACGGCTCCATCCGCAGGGCAGTTGGAAGTGGCGTGTTCTTGAGCGCAGTTGCTGCAGCGTGGCTTGATGTTGCAGTTGCGGGTACCGTGACCAAAATTGAGGCACCGCTGGCACTGCGTTACGTCACGATGGCCGCCACGGTATGGCTCCCATCGTACGATGATGGAGTAGATCGATCGGATGGCTTGCAGCGCATTGAGAGTCACCGTCCCTTTCTGGAAGTGCACCAGGAAGAGGCAATCCGGGTACGTCTTCACGTTTTCGTCTCTCCTTGTCATTCGGAATACAGCGATTGGGGCTAGCTTGTACCGGTTGATTTCAGCTTCGACCATCTTGGGGTCGAAATTTGGTAGACCCCTGATGACTACCTTGAAGGGCTTCTCACCGGGGATGTCGTGCGTGAAGAATTCCGCCTTGGAATCCTTCAGATATTTCACGGCCACTTCGTACTCCGCTTTTGTTCGCAGCATCACCTTGGTGCCGATCCTGCCGAGCTTAAACTCAGCGGCAACGCCCAGCGATGAGAGATCGCCAATCAGCGTGTTGAGTGGTACTTGCTTCACCACCAGTGGAGGAAGCTTGATTTTCACCGCACTCGGGCCGGCAGAATTCTCGGTTTCGACGGCGTCGCCGAAATCACCGATGTCGCTGGCGTTCGTCGCGGTAACATCGTCGCGTCCGCTCGTACCATCGGACTGTCCTTGGTTCTTCTTCCTCTTTTTCGTCCGCTTCACCGGGACTGGGTTGGTATTTCCAACATCGGTGGGCAGGGTAGCGTACCTATTTGAGGTAGGTACCGAGCTACCCTCACCACTGTTCTTCTTCTCCGCTTGGTCACGAAGTCTGCTCCGAGAGCGCTGTCTTCCCATCACGCTATGCGACCGACACTACTGACGACGCGACGTGCAGTATATCTGCGAACGTTTGTAACAAACTATAGGTTAATCGAACAACTCGACAGAGCGAGCAAAGACCGAACTGTACTGCTTGACGTTCAAGCAGCTAATGAGCTGTGGGTGATTTATCACCAACTCACCTGAGAGCAGTGGCATGAGAGCAGCGCTGATTTATATCTTTTCAGGTTCAAACAGAATGATGTGCAACCAAGTGGTATTCGTTTATGATGACTGGGTTTGGGAAAAAGGCTTATTTCATGAAATCAGTGATAAAATTATCATTTGTACATTTTCAAAAGTTTAATTACAGAAAAATTGGAAAAATATTTATTTCAACAGGTTCGTAATGTAATATCCTATCGATTGGCGTATTTGGATTTTAATTTCATCTATAAATGACAAAGTTACAAGCGTTCAAAACCTAACACTCCTTCACCACACATATTTTTTAACTTGCACCCCAGTATAGTCGACAAAGACGTAGTTCTACGTCAAAACACGGAGCTTTCATGAATTACCCACTTTTCAGGATGCTCCGGATCTTTTGGTGAACCATCCCGTGGTCTCCAACTCCAAATTTATTGTGATAAGACGTCAATGAGTGGTTTCAAAAAATCCGCGGAGCTACAGGATCATTTTCATGAATTGACCACTTTTACGGATGTTCCGGATCCATAGGTGGACCATTCCGTAGTATCCAAATTCATACTGATAAGACGTTTATGAATGGTTTCGAAAAAACCACGGAGCTCTAGGATCAGTTTCATGAATTGACCACTTTTACGGATGTTCCGGATCTTCTGGTGAACCATCCCGTGGTCCTCAGAATCCATATTCCGGTCACAACTCCGGATGCATTCTGATAAGACGTTTATGAGTGGTTTCGAAAAATCCGTGGAGCTCTAGGATCAGTTTAATGAATTTACCGCTTTTACGGATGTTCCGGACCATTCCGTAGTCCCCAGGGCCCATATTCCAGTCACAACTCCAAATTCATTCTGATAAGACATTTATGAGTGGTTTCGAAACAAAAAACCGTGGAGCTCTAGGATCAGTTTCATGAATTGACCACTTTTACGGATGTTTCGGATCTTCCGGTGAACCATCCTGTGGTCTCCCGGGCCCATATTCCAGTCACAACTCTGAATTCATTCTGATAAGACGTTTATGAGTGGTTTCGAAAAAACCGCGGAGCTTTAGGATCAGTTTCATGAACTGACCACTTTTACTGATGTTCCGGATCTTCCGGTGGACCATTCTGTAGTCCCCAGGGTTCATATTCTGGTCAACACTCAGAATTAATTTTGATAAGACGTTTATGAGTAGTTTCGAAAAATCCGCGGAGCTATAGGGTCAGTTTCATGAATTGACAACTTTTACGGATATTCCGGATCTTCCACAGGACCACTAGCGTGCACAGGAATCTTGTTAAGGAGGGGCAATTTTTTTTTCTATGGTGCATTTAATCTGGGGATGGGGAGTACTCCAAAGTGCGTGGGAGATGGTGCTGTCCACCCACCACTGTTTCCCTACTGTTTAATTTAGCTAATTTTATTAATTTTTTGCTCCGGTGGTGGTTCATCTTCTTAAATGCAAACTGCGAAAATAGGCAATTTAATCGCATCGACGATGATGAACCGTCCCAAAGTACCGTTAGTCGGGGTGACAGAAAATGATGCCGAACATCAACATGTTTTAAAGATGATATAAAAACAAACCCGAATTTATAGCAACGCACATAAACAGCTGTAACTTTTTAAACACGGTAACAAATGACTTGAAATTTTTAGAGAAGATTCTTAGACGAATTTTTAGTAAGAAACAATAGACCAAGGTTCAATGGCAAACTAATATCCACTTTTCAATTAGGGAATCCAAAAGCTGTCTTTAACATTTGTACAGTTGCGAAAAAGTCCATCCTCAGAATTCCTTGAGGTTCTTTTCGAAATTTTTAGAACTCTATGAGTTCTTTTGAAATTCTTCTCAGAAGTCCCGTAGAATTATTTTTAGAACTCTTCTTGACTTTTACTCAGAGCACCTTGGAACTGAAATTCGCTTAGAGTTTCAGAAGAATTTCATCAAAAAAATGTTCCTGGAATGAGCTAGAAATTATCGGTACTCCCTTAAAATTTTCCTCAAAATCCCTTTGGCATTTCACTCCAAATTTAATTTTCTCGGTATTCTTTTCGGAATTATCTAGGAACTATCTGCAGGATTCACTAGCAATAATAGGCAGACTTTTCTTGGAATACTCCTCAGAAATCCTTTGGAACTGTCCTCAGAAGTCCACTGGAATTATATTTAGAACTCTTCGTGACTTTTTTCTCAAAACACATTGGAACTGAATAAGCTAGAAATTATCCTAGGAATTCGCTTGAAAATTTGCTTAAAATCCCTTTGAAATTACACTCAAAATTGTAATTTCTCTGTATTCCTTTCAAAATTGTCTTGGCTATCTGCAAAATGCACTAAAAATTATCTGCAGAATTTTCTTTGAATTCTCCCCAGAAATATTTTGGAACTGTCATAAGAATTCAATATCCTTTAGGTTCTTCTCGGAATATTTTAGAACTTTTTTTTCTCAGAACACCTTGGAACTGAAATTCCCCTACAGTTTCACAAGAATGTCCTCTGCATTCTCCAGAAAGTCTTCCCAGAATGAGCTTGAAATTATCCTTGGAACTCCCTTGAATTTTTTCTCAACATCCCTTTGGAATTTCATTCAAAATTTGATTCTCTTTGTATTCTTTTCGAAATTGTCTTGAACCAACTGCAGAATTCACTAGAAATTATTCGCAGAATTTTTATGGAATCATCCCCAGAAATCTTTTATTTTAGCACTGTCCTCAGAATTCAATACTCTTGAGATTCTTCTCGGAAATCAAGTTTAAGTTGTCCGCCCGTTCACCAAATCGTTGTAGTTTTTCTACTATAAATATTCAATAAAGCTTGCCCCTCCATTCACCAGAACTGTGCAATTTTTACATCAGGCAGATTGTTGCAAATCTTACACCAGAAATTTTCAATACAAACAAATTTACCACCGTTATTGTTCAATAAAAGTTGCTTCTCCAATCTTCTGATTGGTGCAGATTTCCTTTTTCCATTTTCCACCAGACATTTTCAATATAGCTTGCTTCTCCTATCATCAGAATGTTGCAGGTTTTCCACCAAATAAAGCTTGTCCCTATTTTTAGATTTTTCATCATAAATTTTCAGTAAAGCAGTAAATTTTACACCAGAAATTATTATTAAAGTTTGTTTCTCCATTCAGCACAAGGGGTAAGCCAACTGTACTCAGAGTTAATATTTTTGCAGCGAGTAAATTTGAGAAGCTCATGATTACTCAAAGTTGATGAAAGTAGTCGCACATTCATCAACAAATAAGGATTAAAAACTGCTTTAATAAACATCAACTGTCAGAGTGATCTTTTTCGTAATATTTTCATATATTGATATTAATATTAACCAGGCAAATTTAATTAATTTACAGCACATCAGCCAGACTGGATGATTAACTTGCATAATTGTAGAATCAAGCGGACAATAAAATAGAAAACTAGATAGATAGATTTATAGCTCCACAGAAGATGCCATTAACAGTGAACTCGTTGTCGAAACATCCAGAAAGGTGTGCATAATGATGGATGTTTTAAGCAAATTTGGGGTCTACAATTGTAGCTGTAAGCTACAGTGATTCAAATAACATAGATCGAATTTACGAAGAAAGAAACTCAATATCCTTCTTGAGTTTCCTTCTTTATTTGAATTTACCTAGCATAAAGTTTTGAATAAAAAAATATGCCTAGACGATGAAAAGCTTCTTTTCCATCGATTCCGTGACAAACTTTCTAGAAAATGGAATGTCTTTTAATTAATATTCCAGAAAACCATGTGAATCCAAGATGTGAATCAGGCATTCTAAATAAATACAAAGGTTATTTTCTTAGTACCACTAATCTATAGTCGTGATGATGCCACATGATGTTATACTAGAAAAGTAACGGGTTTCCTACAACATTTTCTAAACGATTTTCAATGGAAAGGCTAAATCTATGTTAAAAAAATATAACCAGGAGCATTACCTAGAATTAAACAAATTTTTTTTATATTACTCTGTTAAAGATATTATGACAATTTAATTTACTATTATTAGAGACGTTATATTTCTTGGATTTCTATTACGAATGCAACACTCTTAGCTACGATTGCCTATATTTATCGGTTTTTTTTACCGATAAAAATCGTTACTCTTTACTTTAAATTGGATATTTTTTACTATAAATTAGGACATTTTAAACGTTAATTGGTAATCCATAATAGCCGATAATTTAGTTCTTCGATTATCGGTAATTTTTAACGATACCTGGGTATTCTTTACCGACTTTTAGGTATATGCATCTTAGCGTGAATCTTCTCCATGTTGATGGTGATCATTGAATGATGATTGTCTACATTAAATTCAGGTGAAAACTACATAGTAAGGTTTAACAAAAATCTACAAAGACTAAGAAATGTTTGCTTCGCCAAACATCTGACGGCGACATTTGGGAAACACACACGTACACAAACAGGCTGCTGTGCTACCGTGCATTCAATAATGAGCAACTCGAGTTACTCAGAGCTACTCAAAATTAACTCCAATATTACTCATGATTAAAAGCTGTCTTGCCCCTATATTCAGCAAAAGAATCCAAATTTAAGACCAACATTTTTCCAAAAAGCTTGCCCATCCGTTCACCAGAATGGTGCAGAATTTCCACCAGAATTTTACAATATAGCTTAATTTTAAATAAAGCTTGTGCCTTCATTTACCAAACCAGTGCAAGTTTTTCACCAGAAATTTTCCGTTCATTTAATTTATCAGAGCGATGCAAATTTTGCACCAGAAATTTTCAATTAAGTATGCTCCTCCATTCATCAGAACGGTGCACCAAAAATTGTCAGTGAAGTTTGTTTCACAATGCACCTTTGTGGTGCAATTTTCAGGCTTTGCCTCTTCATGCACCAGAATGCTGCAAATTTTCCACCATAAATTTGCAATGAAGCTTGCATTCATGAGAACAATGCACCAGAAAAATGAATAAACCTTGCTTCTACATTCACCACAGTGTAGCGAACTTTCCACCAGACATTTTCAGTTAAATGTGCACCTCCAAATTTTTAGCGTGATTCAATTTTTCCAATTTTCATTTTGATTTTTACACCAGAAATATTCAATACAAAACATTTTCTTCGATCTACCATAACGAAAGTGAATTTTTTCAACCTTAAATTTACCCTCTTCTTTAAACCCTCCATGAAACACCTTGAAAAAAAAATACACCAGATTTTTTTTGTATGCACCACTGTGGTGCAATTTTTTGACCAAAAGTTTGTCCCTTCATGCTTTGTGGTGCTATTTTCAGGGACCATCTCAAAGGAATTGATGCAATAAAAGGTTTTCAGTGCTCTTATTTTATGGAATGAAGTTATTTTACCCTCAAATCAAGTTATCAAGAAATCTAGTTATTTTATATCATAATTATGTAAATGTGGAAATCAAAATCTTAATTATAAAAGAAGGGGCAATTGCCCCACCTTGCCCCACCCTGTGCACGCCAGTGCACAGGACCAGACTTGTGTCCTACCGGCGGAAACTGAATCGTCACAAACGGTGGCCAATTTTTTGCTTAACAACTTCTCAAAACACATCAGGAAGTTATCTCTTCAAATTTCCGTACAATCAGTGTTTGGTCCCAATTAGCTCTAATCCCATATGCTACGTGTATTCGTTAATGCCGGATCGACCGTACTATAGGAATCCAGTGGCATCAGTACTATAGGAATCCGACAAGAATGAATCCGCACTATAGGAATCTTGACTGTATATGTATTTTAATGTATGTCAATCAACAACAAGGGAAGGGGCTCATGGTCATCTTCTTCTTCTTCTAGTTTGGTCATCACCCGGAATGAAGGCTCGGTGCAGTTAGTAATATTAAACAGTGTTACATGCAAACGAAAAAGAGATGCAACCACGATTAGTTTTTTGAAGTAATAGTCATCTGAATACCCAACTAACCATATCTCAGTGACATTGTGAGCTATTTTGTTATTATATGGCTACTGGTTATGAAATGTTACGCAAGTACCACAAGTTCAACAACGCCCAACTATGGACAGCTCAATGATAATACCATTTACTCTTTAAATCAGCGTACACTAAGATGATAATCTTCTAAGCAACACCTAAGAATGTATAGAGATAAAGCTCAAAATCTAAGAGGAAGATGTGACAATTGGCTTCTTCCTCTTTTATTTCTATCTCTATCTCTATCTTTATCCATCTCCATCTCTATCTTACGCACATGAAATCGACCAATCAGGATCTGGTTCACGTTTGACAGAAAAGTGGTTCATTTTCGCCCCCGTATTGTCACCTCTTCTCTTAGCTCAAAATACAGTTTTAACTGATGGTAATTTATAAACATCAAACTGTCCAATATTGGACCCTACCAACACACGGCGCCTGCATGGTAATGTGGGCCGTCAGAATCGTTCTTCAGTTGCAAAGTGAAGTGCTTCTCAAACTGAAACGATACATTTCTCAATTTTTCAACGTTTTCCTAACGTAAACTTAATATTATCACCCATATGCCCGTCCACGCCCGAAACCCATCCACCACACAAAATCAAATAAAAATGTTTCTATATGACAAACACGTCCAGATATAAACGAGTATATGGGTGTATACCTTCACTGTAACAAATACGGGTAATCATCGAAAGTACTTGCATTTTACTCAGGCACTTTTGAGCAAACTGCAATCACTCATCACTCGAAATGTGCCACGACCAAATTGGCACAACGACGCCCTTTACGCTACCTGACCAAAGCGCAGGGAATCCAACCCTAAATTCCGATCGACCAATACTTTGTACTTTCAATCCGATAATTTTCAACCAGATTGAACATCGAACCCGCGTTCTCCGCCATAGTATGCCACACTTTGGTTGAATTCTATTTGAAAGAACGCAAAGCTAAGCATCGGAAGGAAAACTACACTCTCTATCAGATTCATTCCAAAATCGCATGTTTCCAAAACTTGCGCACGAAATTGATAGAGTGCCAAAGTCGCGATAAATTCCCGACAAACATCCATAAAAATTCCATTTAGCCTTATTTTCCCGCCACCGTCAGTTCGTAACTCGAGTCAATGACATTAAAACTAAACTCAAGCACACAAACACACACCGATCCAGAGGATTGCATGTCAAATCTACATATAGGCAAAATCAACCCTTTTTTTTCCATTTGCTCTACCGTAGTTTCCCATTCACACACGTATCAAGATCTCATAAAAAGCGAAAAGTTTCTTCGAGAAGGATACCTGTAATAATAATAATAATAAAAAAAAACTCTAACTGTATGTTTGACTACACAATCTATTCCTTGAAATCGTGAATTCAGGTAAGGGCACCCTTTCGCTTTTTTCCGTCTTCGTCTCACTACCCATACCACCCTGCTTCCCCACACTCATGTTCATGTGGAACATCTATTTTTATGGGAAAACATTCCTACCCTTCCCTCTTCCTTGGAAGTACCAAACAAAAATGCATCAAGAGGACACATTAATAAACTTGTTCATTATTCACATTCTTGATTTCCCCGCCTGACTTGCGAATGGGGAAAGAGTTCTGTTTAGTCACATTAGTTGCGTAATTTTTACGAGTGCGTGTGAGCATTTTTATGTGTGTAAAAGCGCGGAGGGTTGGTTGCTCCTGGCTCGACTAGTCTACCGCGCCGCCGGGGGAGAGCTTGGCAGGAAATTAATGCAAATTTTGTTTTACTTTTGGAGGTTTCTCCAAACCATCAGGAGACGACGCGGCCACTGCCCGCCGTCGCCGCCCGGTTGCTTGGTCCTTGAACTATAGCGATGGAATTGATTTTCTGTTTTTTTTTTTCTTTGGTAGTTCGTTTCAAGCACCTAGATTCGTAGCTGTAACGGTTCACCAGGATATGAGAACGAAGAGAAGGTGACGACTTCTTAAGGGGGAAGGGAAGACGGAGAGATATATGTTTTAGTATGTTGGTCCTTGCGCGCGTGTATCGTCGATATGAATATATTTCGTCGATGATTATTTTTTATTACGCTCACTAGAGTGAGTGAGCATTGTTGGTTGTCGGTTCGCTATATGGATGGGGAATGCATATTCATGAGAAATGGAAATTTAAGGAGTATGTGTTTCTGGGGAACTTAATTATGATAGATAGTTATAAGCCACGGCGGTAAATTTGGCAGGTTTCATTGATGTTCGGTCACTTGTTTTAGATTTATCTTCAGTCAAATAAATCATGTGACGAATGGTTTAGGACGTCAAAAAATAAGTCCTGGATCAGCTAGTATTGCTGATTTGTTAGAAGGACAAAACGTCGAATTTAACTTAGAGGGACAGCAGATCACATGGTCAAAAGGTCGAAGAAAATGTCAAAGGGACAAAAAAGTTAAATGGGCAAAATGTCGAGTGGATAAAAAATCGTATGGACAAAAAGTCAAAGTGAACAAAAGGTCGAAATGGACAAAAGGTTTAAATGGACAAATGTTGAATGTGGAAAAAACGTCAAAATAGGCAAAAATTCAAAATGAATAAAAGGACGAATGGACAAATGTCTAATTGAACTTAGCGGGACAAAAGGTTGAAAGGACAAAAGTTCGAAGGAACAAAATGTCAAAGGGACAAAAGGTCGAAGGAACAAAATGTCAAAGGGACAAAAGTTCGAAGGAACGGCGCCGGTGGTGTAGTGGTAAGCGTGATTACCTCTCACCCCAGTGGGCCTGTGTTCAATCCCAGTCGGCGCCGCCGGGATGTTCTGAGGCATAACATCTCTGATCACGCCTTCCTTCGGATGGGGAAGTAAAGCCGTTGGTCCCCGGTTCATGAGTTGATGGGTCGATAGATAGGGTCCAGGTGTGGGAGCTGCCTTCCTGGCACGTCGGTAGCATTGGTGCTCAGCACGGAAAACAAGATCGACGGAAAAAACAAACCAAAGGAAAAAAAAAAAAAAAAAAAGTTCGAAGGGACAAAAGGTCGAAAGGACATAAGGTCGAAGACAAAATAGGTCAAAAAGACAAAAAAAAATAATTGTTCTTTGAGGAATAAAAGGTCGAAGGGACAATAGGTCAGACAGAAGATCGCATGGACAAAAAGTCGAAGGGACAAAAGGTCGAAGAGACAAAAGGTCGAAGAGACAAAAGGTCAAAGGGACAAAAGGTCGAAGGGACAAATGGTCGAAGGGACAAAAGAAGAATGGTCAAAAGTATAATGGTCAAAAGGTCGAATGGACAAAAGGTAAAATTGGCGAAATTGACACAATAGCGAAATGAACAAAAGATCGAGTGAACTAAAGATCGAAGGAACAAAAGGTCAAAGATACAAAGCGTCGAATGGACAAAAGTTCCAAGTGATAAAAAGGTTGAAACGAACTTAGGGGAACGAAAGGACGAATGAACAAAAGGTCAAAATGGATAAAATGTCGATTTTTTCTTTGTTCTTGTTTCTTTGTTCCAGTTTTTTGTTTCTTGTTTCTTGTTTCTTGTTTCTTGTTTCTTTTTTCTTGTTTCTTATTTGTTCTTTCTTGCTTCTTGTTTCTTGTTTCTTGTTTTTTTGTTTGTTGTTTGTTAATTGTTGTTTGTTGTTTGTTGTTTCTTGACTCTAGTGTCTCATTTCTTGATTCTTGTTTCTTATTAATTAATTCATGTTTCTAATATTTGTGTTTCAGTGTTTTTATTTCTTGTTTCTTGTTTATTAATTCTGGTTCCTTATTTTTGTTTCTTGTTTCATGTTTCTTATTTCTTGTTTCTTGTTTCTTGTTCCTTATTTCTTTATTCTTGTTTCTTGTTTCTTGTTTCTAGTTTCTAGTTTCTTGTTTCTTGTTTCTTGTTTCTTGTTTCTTGTTTCAAGTTTCTTGTTTCTTGTTTCTTGTTTCTTGTTTCTTGTTTCTTGTTTCTTGTTTCTTGTTTCTTGTTTCTTGTTTCTTGTTTCTTGTTTCTTGTTTCTTGTTTCTTGTTTCTTGTTTCTTGTTTCTTGTTTCTTGTTTCTTGTTTCTTGTTTCTTGTTTCTTGTTTCTTGTTTTTCTTGTTTTTTGTTGCTTGTTTCTTGATGCTTAATTCTTGTTTCTTGTTTCTTGTTTATTGTTTCTTGTTTCTTGTTTCTTTTTTTCTTGTTTCTTGTTTCTTGTTTCTTGCTTCTTGTTTCTTGTTTCTTGTTGCTTGTTTCTTGTTTCTTGTTTCTTTTTTCTTGTTTCTTGTTTCTTAATTCTTGGTTCTTTTTTTTTTATTTCTTGTTTCTGGTTTCTTGTTTCTATTTTATTAATTCTGGTTTCTAATTTTTGTTTCTTAATTCATGTTTCTTAATTCATGTTTATTATTTCCTGTTCCTTATTTCTTGTTTCTTGTTTGTTGATTGTTGTTGCTCGACCTTTATTTCTTGTTTTTCGTTTCTTAATTCTTGTTTCTTATTTATTAATTCTGGCTCCTTATTTTTGTTTCTTAATTCATGTTTCTTATTTCTTGTTTCCTGTTTCTTGTTTCTTGTTTCTTGTTTCTTGTTTCTATTTCGTGTTTCTTGTTTCTTGTTTCATGTTTTTTTTTTTCTTGTTTCTTGTTTTTCTTGTTTTTGTTGCTTGTTTCTTGTTTTTCTATTCTTGTTTTTTGTTTCTTGTTTCTTGTTAATTGTTTCTTGTTTCTTGTTTCTTACTTTCTTGTTTCTTGTTTCTTTCTTTCTTGTTTCTTGTTTCTTGTTGTTTGTTTCTTTTTTCGTGTTTCTTGTTTCTTGTTTCTTGTTTCTTGTTTTTCTTGTTTTTTTGTTGCTTGTTTCTTGATTCTTAATTCTTGTTTCTTGCTTCTTCTTTATTGTTTCTTGTTTCTTGTTTCTTTTTTTCTTGTTTCTTGTTTCTTGTTTCTTGTTTCTTGTTACTTGTTTCTTGTTTCTTGTTTCTTGTTTCTTGTTTCTTGGTTCTTTTTTTTTATTTCTTGTTTCTGGTTTCTTGTTTCTAATTTATTAATTCTGGTTTCTAATTTTGGTTTCTTAATTCATGTTTATTATTTCCTATTCCTTTTTTCTTGTTTCTTGTTTCTTGTTTCTTGTTTGTTGATTGTTGTTGCTCGACCTTTATTTCTTGTTTTTCGTTTCTTAATTCTTGTTTCTTATTTATTAATTCTGGCTTCTTATTTTTGTTTCTTTATTCACATTTCTTATTTCTTGTTTCCTGTTTCTTGTTTCTTGTTTCTTGTTTCGTGTTCCATATTTCATTTTTTTTTCTTGTTTGTTGATTGTTGTTGCTCGACCTTTTTTTCTTGTTTTTCGTTCCTTTATTCTTGTTTCTTGTTTCTTGTTTTTTGTTTCTTGTTTCTTGCTCCTTGTTTCTTATTTCTTGTTTCTTGTTTCTTGCTTCTTGTTTCTTGTTTCTTGTTTCTTGTTTCTTGCTTCTTGTTTCTTGTTTCTTGTTTCTTGTTTCTGGATTCTTGTTTTTTGTTTTTTGTTTTTTGTTTCTTGTTTTTTGTTGCTTGTTTCTTTTTTCTTGTCACTTGTTTTTTGTTTCTTGGTTTATAATTCTTGTTTTTTGTTTCTTATTTTTTAATTCTGGCTTCTTATTTTTGTTTCTTAATTCACGTTTCTTATTTCTTGTTTCCTGTTTCTTGTTTCTTGTTTCTTGTTCTATATTTCTTTATTTTTTTCTTGTTTGTTGATTGTTGTTGCTCGACCTTTTTTTCTTGTTTTTCGTTTCTTAATTCTTGTTTCTTGTTTCTTGTTTGTTATTTCTTGTTTCTTGTTTCTTGTTTCTTGTTTCTTGTTTCTTGTTTCTTGTTCCTTGTTTCTTGTTTCTTGTTTCTTGTTCCTTGTTTCTTGTTTCTTGTTTCTGGTTTCTTGTTTCTTGTTCCTTGTTTCTTGTTTCTTTTATCTTGTTTCTTGTTTCTTGTTTCTTGGTTTTTGTTTCTTGTTTTTTGTTTTTTGTTTCTTGTTTCTTGTTTCTTGTTCCTTGTTTCTTGTTCCTTGTTTCTTGATTAACGATATTCACGTTTAATGTTTCTATTTCTTGTTTCTTGTTTCTTGTTTCTTGTTTCTTGTTTCTTGTTTGTTGATTGTTGTTGCTCGACCTTTATTTCTTGTTTTTTGTTTCTTAATTCTTGTTTCTTATTTATTAATTCTGGCTTCTTATTTTTGTTTCTTTATTCACGTTTCTTATTTCTTGTTGCCTGTTTCTTGTTTCTTGTTTCTTGTTTCTTCTTTCTTGATTCTTGATTCATGTTTCTATTTCGTGTTTCTTGTTTCTTGGTTTATTTTTTGTTTGTTTCTTGTTTCTTGTTTTTCTTGTTTTTTGTTGCTTGTTTCTTGTTTCGCGATTCTTGTTTTTTGTTTCTTGTTTCTTGTTTATTGTTTCTTGTTTCTTGTATCTTTTTTTCTTGTTTCTTGTTTCTTGTTTCTTGTTTCTTGTTTCTTGTTTCTAATTTATTAGTTCTGGTTTCTAATTTTTTTTCTTAATTCATGTTTCTTAATTCATGTTTATTATTTCCTGTTCCTTATTTCTTGTTTCTTGTTTCTTGTTTGTTGATTGTTGTTGCTCGACCTTTATTTCTTGTTTTTCGTTTCTTTATTCTTGTTTCTTATTTCTTGTTTCTTTTTTCTTGTTTCTTGTTTCTTGTTTCTTGCTTCTTGTGTCTTGTTTCTTGTTTATTGTTTCTAGATTCTTGTTTTTTGTTTTTTGTTTTTTTTTTCTTGTTTTTTGTTTCTTGTTTCTTGTTTCTTGCTTCTTGTTTGTTGTTTCTTGTTTCTTGTTTCTTGTTTCTTGTCACTTGTTTTTTGTTTCTTGGTTAATGTTTTATTAATTCTTGTTTTTTGTTTGTTTTTTATTAATTCTGGCTTCTTTTTTTTGTTTCTTAATTCACGTTTCTTATATCTTGTTTCCTGTTTCTTGTTGCTTGTTCCATATTTAATTTTTTTTTTGTTTGTTGATTGTTGTTGCTCGACCTTTTTTTCTTGTATTTCGTTTCTTGATTCTTGTTTTTTGTTTCTTGTTTTTTTGTTTCTTGTTTCTTCTTTTTTCTTTCTTCTTTCTTGTTTCTTGTTTCTTGTTTCTTGTTTCTTGTTTCTTGTTTCTTGTTTCTTGTGTCTTGTTTCTTGTTTCTTGTTTCTTGTTTCTTGTTTCTTGCTTCTTGTTTGTTGTTTGTTGTTTCTTGTTTCTTGTTTCTTGTTTCTTGTTTCTTGTTTCTTGTTTCTTGTTTCTTGTTTCTTGTTTCTTGTTTCTTGTTTCTTGTTTCTTGTTTCTTGTTTCTTGTTTCTTGTTTCTTGTTTCTTGTTTCTTGTTTCTTGTTTCTTGTTTCTTGTTTCTTGTTTCTTGTTTCTTGTTTCTTGTTTCTTGTTTCTTGTTTCTTGTTTCTTGTTTCTTGTTTCTTGTTTCTTGTTTCTTGTTTCTTGTTTCTTGTTTTTTGTTTCTTGTTTCTTGTTTCTTGTTTCTTGTTTCTTGTTTCTTGTTTCTTGTTTATTGTTTCTTGTTTCATGATTTGCGATTCACGATGCATGTTTCATGTTTCTTGTTCCTTGTTTCTTGTTTCTTGTTTCTTGTTTCTTGTTTCTTGTTTCTTGTTTCTTGTTTCTTGTTTCTTGTTTGTTGTTTCTTATTTCTTATTTCTTGTTTCTTGTGTCTTGTTTCTTCTTTCTTGATTCTTGATTCATGTTTCTATTTCGTGTTTCTTGTTTCTTGGTTCATTTTTTGTTTGTTTCTTGTTTCTTGTTTTTCTTGTTTTTTGTTGCTTGTTTCTTGTTTCGCGATTCTTGTTTTTTGTTTCTTGTTTCTTGTTTCTTGTATCTTTTTTTCTTGTTTCTTGTTTCTTGTTTCTTGTTTCTTGTTTCTTGTTTCTTGTTTCTTTTTTCTTGTTCCTTGTTTCTTGTTTCTTGTTTCTAATTTATTAGTTCTGGTTTCTAATTTTTTTTCTTAATTCATGTTTATTATTTCCTGTTCCTTATTTCTTGTTTCTTGTTTCTTGTTTGTTGATTGTTGTTGCTCGACCTTTATTTCTTGTTTTTCGTTTCTTAATTCTTGTTTCTTATTTCTTGTTTCTTGTTTCTTTTTTCTTGTTTCTTGTTTCTTGTTTCTTGTTTCTTGCTTCTTGTGTCTTGTTTCTTGTTTATTGTTTCTAGATTCTTGTTTTTTGTTTTTTGTTTTTTGTTTCTTGTTTTTTGTTGCTTGTTTCTTGTTTCTTGTCACTTGTTTTTTGTTTCTTGGTTAATGTTTTATTAATTCTTGTTTTTTGTTTGTTTTTTATTAATTCTGGCTTCTTATTTTTGTTTCTTAATTCACGTTTCTTATATCTTGTTTCCTGTTTCTTGTTTCTTGTTCCATATTTCATTATTTTTTTCTTGTTTGTTGATTGTTGTTGCTCGACCTTTTTTTCTTGTTTTTCGTTTCTTGATTCATGTTTTTTGTTTCTTGTTTTTTTGTTTCTTGTTTCTTCTTTTTTCTTTCTTCTTTCTTGTTTCTTGTTTCTTGTTTCTTGTTTCTTGTTTCTTGTGTCTTGTTTCTTGTTTCTTGTTTCTTGTTTCTTGTTTCTTGTTTCTTGTTTCTTGTTTCTTGTTTCTTGTTTCTTGTTTTTTGTTTCTTGTTTCTTGTTTCTTGTTTCTTGTTTCTTGTTTCTTGTTTCTTGTTTCTTGTTTCTTGTTTCTTGTTTCTTGTTTCTTGTTTCTTGTTTCTTGTTTCTTGTTTTTTGTTTTTTTGTTTCTTGTTTCTTGTTTCTATTCCTTATTTCTTGTTTCTTGTTTCTTGTTTCATGATTTGCGATTCACGATGAATGTTTCATGTTTCTAGTTCCTTTTTTGTTGTTTCTTGACTCTAGCGTCTCGTTTCTTGATTATTGTTCCTTGATTATTGTTTACTATTTCATATTACTATTATATTATAAAAAAATTGGAAACATGAAACAAGAAACAAGAAAAAATGGGAGAATCAATCAACAAGAAACAACATATAAAGTTTCTTGTTGATTGATTCTCGCCTTTTTTCTTGATTCTTGTTTCATGTTTCTATTTTTTTTTTATTCTTGTTTTGTATTTATAGCTTTAAGATTATTGTTTCTTGTTTCTATTTCTTCTTTCTTCATTATACCTTAATTTTTGTTTCTTGTTTCTTTTTTCTTGTATTTTGTACCTCGACTCTTATTTTCTTTCTGGTTGTGTTTATTTTTATTTCTTGTGTATCCAAGCTGACAATATTGTGCGACAACTGCATCTCACTTAGCTTTAAACTTGATCACATCATCTTTATTTGCACGAAATTATTTACCAAGTAGAAGGTACCAACCAAAATCCATCAGACGGAGCTAAGAGCTTGATAATTACTAACTGGCCAAAGAGTCACCCCAATGTCTGAGCTACAGCTGCAGTCACAACGGCAAAAATAACAACAACAACAACAACAACAACTCCACCACCATCAGCCGTCTGTGTACAAAATAAGTTGAATTTATTATAAATTAAGGAATGATGACCATCTCCATCGTCGCCTTCTGCCGCCACCCGATGATGAAGAGATGGAACTTTATCGCACATCAGAGCATCATCAACAGCAGGATAAGAGACTCCTCTCGGCTACCATACGACGCCCGATGGGATGGTGATGATGGTTTTTCTGGCTTTTTTCTTAATTATATAAGTTTTTTCCTTCGATGGAAACCCTTTTCGCTGCCAAGGTAACGCATCACTCGGGTGAGTGAGAGATAGCGGCTGCAGAAGCTGCAAATGGAAACACACAAAAAAGTTGTGGTCTAGAGAGAGTTCAAATTGAACGAAAATGTAGGTAAGTGAAGTGCACAACTTCGACAACTACCGCTGCCACGGCTGCTCCACAGTCGTCCTTCAAATTACAAAGTATATCGCGTCAACTCGAACCTCCGCTGGAAAGCTACATCAGCTCCAGCAGCAGCAGGCGCAAGATGAGATTGGCGTAAATTAGAATTAAATTTTTAACTCATTAATTTGTTGGTGTAGACATAGGACGACGACGGCGACGACGACGACGGAGCAGTAGCAGCCAAGAAGACACGTAATTGGAAGAGGTGGATCGACATTCACCAGCTCAGCAGCGCGAGAAAAAGGAATATCGAATAGGTTGATGGGCTTTTCACCAACGAGCAAACGCGCGAACCAACAAACTAACGAACGAGATGAGTGAGTGTGGAGAGGAACTTCATTACTGTTGTCGAGCTACCGAGAATGAAAGTGTGGGAGGATTTCCTAAAGCGCTCGAGGAATTTAATCACTAGTGCTCGTTGTTGTTACTTTTATACACACCGCCTTCGACCGAAAAGTTTTTCATTGGTGCAGCTAGGATCTGAGGTTTGCTGAAAAAATGGTTCGACCCTAATCAATATCTTGAATTTGTTTAAATCCATTAGTTAAATTTGTTGGCAACTTTCGTGAAAAGTACAACATCAATTATTTCGAGAATTCTTAAATGAACAAATTGCATGCAACCAGCTGGCTACAGCACCGATCTCGCGTCATGTACTTTCGATGCTCATTTCAAAGTTTGCCGTTGGCCTAATTGAGCTGGCCAAAACAGTACCCAGCAGTAAAATCAGAAACAGCAGCAACAGCTCCAACAAATACTTTGACGGTAGCCTCCAAAAGTCGATTAAATGCATCCATCGGTTACAACAAGAACTCGTCATAAAACCCCCCAGAGCCATCAGGTGGTGATCCTACCGGTGGCAAGTTTAGTAAAATAATTAATCTTGCCTTAGTTTTAATACCCACTCATACCCTCAACGCGTATCGGACCGCACTTTCGGGATGTTTGAATGTACGCGCGCACATGAATGTTCCACCGCATTCTGTAATTAAATTAAAACTCACTTAATCCGGAGCGCCATTAAAATTTATCTCGTTAGATAGATTTCCCTCTCGGATTGGTGTAGCCAGTCCGAAGGAGCAAACCGCACACTGACAAACACCTAACTGCACTGAAGCACAGCGTGCAGTAAGAGCGCCATAAATTATTACGCTTCGTTGTTCTTTTCCCCGAGCAAAAGGAAGAAAAGGAAATTTTAGAAATTGAAAGTTTTCCTTGTGACATCACTTCTGCAGCTTCGGTGAAGGAGAAAGAGTAAAAAAATCTGTGAATGAACCGAAAAGCGAAATCTCAAAGAATATCGATCTACACAGCTTGAGTCTGGTGGAGCAGACACCGCCGCGCCCATTTTCATCGACTGAGACTGAGAAGCCGCGAAAGTCGTTAAAAAAAAGAAAACTTGGTGTGAAACTGACCATCTTCATAAAGCGCGAGAAGAAACAAAGTGAGAGAGAGAGAGAGAACGAGAAAAAAAATCGTTGGAAAATCCCCTTCAAGTCCTTTTATTGTTCAGGTTTTTTTTTTTTGCTTAGCCGACCTTGACGGGGGAGTTTTTTTTATCGCTAGTAGACACAAAAGCACAGACGCCACCGAGTGACCGAAACCCTCCGGCTGGCTTCGCTTGAAGATTGACTCCATCATTGAGATGGTGTCCGGCGGTGTCGCGTTTCGATGCACCGGACAAAAGTGACCGAGATTATTATTGGTGGTGGAAATTGAGAGCGGAACTTTTTTGATTGCATGGATGATTCTTCCAACAATAAAGACGAGGAAAAACTGACAAATGTTCACATAATACGCATTAATAAACATTAAATTAGTTCGAATTTAGCAATTATAAGATAACTCTTCGAGTGTTTAGGCTACATACAGTTTGGCCGAATGATTGGTTGCAAATTGATAAAGGAAGAATTATGCGGCCTCATTTCTTTACATGCTGAGTACCTTGACTAAAGGGGAACAGATAAAATTTAAATTCTAATGTATCTTAATGTTATGACACACTGCATTTGCTGGGAAAAAAATAACTAGATCATCAACACTCTAAAGAACTGCTCATGTTTAAAAGGAGGAAACATATTCTAAAAATATTGAAATCTATTTTTTTTTGCCGGCTCCGGTGGTGTAGTGGTAAGCGTGACTGCTTTCTCACACCCCAATGGGTCTGGGTTCAATCCCAGTCTAGGTCGGTGGGATTTTTCTGAGGCATAAAAATCTCTGGTCACGTCTTCCTTCGAAAGGGAAGTAAAGCCGTTGGTCCCGGCTCATGTGTGTTGATGAATGGGTGCGATATCCTACGCAGAAGTGGAAGCTGCCTTCCTGCACATTCGGTTGCCGTCAATGGATGGCAATCGATGTCCGTCGGTGATTGGCACTAGATTGCGGAACAGAGACCGACGTTAAATAAAGGAAAGAAGAAGAAGAAGAAGAAGAAGAAATTTATTTTTTCTAAAATTGATATCAAGTTACATTTAGTGTGCCAAAAGCCCAAATATAACTAGAACATCAAAACATGTTTATAAAGGTGTTAAAAATCATGTCAATTACATAACTAAAAAGAACAGCTCATAGTTCAAAAAAAAATAATAATAATAATCCATCAATAATGTCAATCTATTCAGTAGGCCACTTTTCACAAAAGTTGATAAAATTATGTTTTTCGTAGTGTACCAACAGCGTACTATAGCGTACCTTCAAGGATTTTGAACGTACCTCGCAAATTCCTTGTTTTAGGGTGTCCTGATAGGCGCATCATTTTCTAGCTTTTGTAAATCAACTCTACTCTTTGTTGACAACCGTCCCGTCTACGACTGGAGTTTTTTCTAGCACATCGCCAGCATCATTCAACGTTTTGTTAGTGTTCACTAGTTTCCTGGAAAATAGCTTTAACCTAATGTAATGCAGCTATCTTTTTTTCTGAACTTCACACATGTGGTACATGTGGGATTTTCGCACCAGAGTCTGTTACAAGATACAGACAAAGAGTTAAGTAAAGAATAAAGATCTGGAGATTAATATTTTTCTTTACTTCGTTATTCGCGTTCTCATTTTTGACATTTTGAATGCCTAACGTCGACACCAAGGTCAACACCATATCGGCACAGGAAAACGTCGACAAAAAAAATTCGTGAAGGTTTTGGAAGGTTTAATGAAGATTTTCGAAAAATCACCCGTCTACTCAGCAGGACACTCTTAAACAAGGAATTTGCAAGGTACGTTCCAATTCCTTGAAGGTACGCTATGGTACGCTGTTGGTACACTACAAAAAACATAATTTTATCAATTTTTGTGAAAAGTGGCCTGCTGGATAGATTGACATCCATCGATAATATAAAATTTATCTTTTAAACAGTATACAATTTTGAAAAATTCACAGTTTCAAAAAATCAGAAATGTGGAAAGTCAAAACAAACAAAAAGACACGGATCGTAAAATTCTATTATGCTCGGGATCTAGATGCTTCACACTCCGAATACGATACATCCGAAAATCTTGTAACTATTGAAATATTTCAGAAAGTGCCCAACAGTGCTCCTTCTATTTGCGTGACAAGCTTTCATTGTTGTTTTCATTGCGGCATTGCTCAGGGAACAGTGTTAATCACGATTTTTGTACATGGTATTGTAACAAAATTTTGTCCAAATTTGGACTATTGTAACTTCGTTGAATATTTTTCGATTTTTAATTTTCAAGAAACATTCGACTGCAAAACTAATCAAGTTTTATGGTGGGGCAATGGAAGTGACTATGGTTACCGGATGCCGGAGATATTCCGGGTTTTCTGAGGGCATGTCTAAATTGCTAAATTTGTGATGAGTTTTTCTCAGGATGTCCGTTACTAATCTGTGTTTTTTGTTCATGCGCTAAAATTAGAACCATTTCCAAAGCAAATGACGCTCCAAGAGCTAAAATCTGCTCAGAATCAACCGAGATATGGCCATTTCCCTGGAATCGGTCCTGAGGGAGGGTTCTGAGTGCGGTCAGTTCTTTCATTCACTCAAAACATGCCATGTGACACCTCTTTCTTCATGGTTTTTTACCAATAGGCTTTTTATAGACATTAAATGGAGCATTGACCACATTGGCCACTTCCGGAGCCACCGGTGTGCCCTCGGGGGAACCTGTAGTAGGGGAAAAATTCATTTTTACACCAAAACATGTCGTGCGACAGCTCTTTCTTTATGGTTTGCCATCAGTAGGCTTTCTATAGACTTTGAATGGATCATTGATCACATTGGCCACTTCCGGAAACGCCGGTGTACCCCCGAGGGAACCTTTAGTAGGGGACAATTCCATTATAAGACAGAAGAGCATTTCCAGCCCAAAACGCAAACCGGTTTGTCATGAGTGTTTCCGATTTGAATGAAACATTTCTCACGTGTTCGCTGCTACTAATGGTTGCATTTTTCATTTAAATATGATTTTTTCCTCCAGAGTAACTTTTGAAAAGGGCGTATAAAAAATGGATTATTTTTTTTTCAAAAAATCATAGCTCGAAAATTATTGATCTGATCAAAATGGCATATGAGAAAAAGTTATAGGTAGTTAAATTATCTTTGCGGAAAAAAATACACTGAAAGAAAAACTTAGTAAATTAGTATTTAAAAAACGTAAAACGATGATTATCTCAAAACACCCCCCCTTCGATCTTTATATTTTTTTTTTTGCAAGAAAACTGATAAAATGCCCTAATATTTGGTGAAGAGTGTATGCTGGTAACTTCCTTAAAAAAAAATTTATAATTTTTGAAATTTTTGTTGGTTTTTACAAATTGGTGAAATTGCATATTTTTTAGTAAAATAGTAATTTATTTGGATTTTACGCATAATTTCCAAAAATATTGCATATAGAAACTTTTTTCCTAAGTCCAGCCGTTCTCAAGTTAATGCAATTGAAAAAAATAATTATAATAATTTTCTACATTTTGGGCCATTTTCTAATGTTAGTCGTGATGTCCAGCAACGAGATGTTTTTCCATGAATATATATTAAAAAAAGACAATTTATTCTCAAATATGGTAGCTGTCAGACTTACCCGTTTCTATTTAGACGCAGCGGAAAAGAAACAAGTTTATTAGTAAATACTCTCAAATATACCAAAATAATCAACAAACTCATGTGCCTTTTTTCTGTCCTCTATTAGTTGTATACCTGGATAGAATTGTGTATGAGGCTCAAAACATAAACAGGTAAACAAATATGTTATTAAACCTGTAATTGAGATAAATTCTCTAGGTACTTCTCTGACGTATACCATATTGTGCCTTAAGAGCTCATCCCGCGATATCACAACTACATAAAAAGGCACCCCGTGGAGGCTTCTTACACTCACACTTAAAAAAGTTTGCTATAATCAATTGTACCTAATGAAGATAGGTATAATGTCAACATTGTATTTATTCTGCTACATATATATATATATATATATTGGGACGATCTTCACCTGTTCCATTCAGTTCATCTCTCTTAGCGTTTCAAGTTAAAAAGCAAGTAGTTTTTTACGATGGATAACAATTTCAAGTGTTGTAAACCTCCACCTAAATCAAGTTCAAAGCATGACACAGTAGCAGTTCAGTTGTTTATCTCAAAATTATTAGAATTTTTAAAGTTGCAAATAACAGTCCAAAAGTGTATTTTTATGTCAGATGGAGCAGCATCACAATACAAAAACATAAAAAAAAATTTACTAGCTTTTGTGGATTTAAAGATAAGCATAATGTAGAAATTGAATGGCATTTTTTTGCAACTTCACACGGCAAAGGTCATTGTGATGCGATTGGCGGTACCCTTAAGAGAATGGCAACCAGAGCAAGTTTAGCTAAGCAACACGAGCACCCTATAACAAACCCTTAACAACTGTACAACTGGGAAAATAGTCGTAAAGAAGATCTTCAAACAAAAATGTCATTTTTTATGTTTCTACGGAAGAATACAAAAAGGCTGACACGGAATTTGATCCAATTTTTAAGAAAGTGAAACCAATTCCTGGAACTCGAAAATATCGTTGCTATATTCCAGTTTCAAACAACCAAATTGCAGTAAAAATATTCTCTAATTCAAACGATACACCCAAATTATTCAATGTATTCAAATAATATGAGTTGTAAAATAAAATAATCAATATATACTGTTTTTTATCTCAACAAATCTTTCATTTGACCACATCAACGTGCTTCTCTTCCGCTGCCTCTAGATAGAAACGGGTAAGTCTGACAGCTACCATATCTGAGAATGAATTGTTTGTTTTTTAATATATATTCATGGAAAAACATCTCGTTGCTGGACATCACGACTAACATTAGAAAATGGCCCAAAATGTAGAAAATTATTATAATTATTTTTTTTTAATTGCATTAACTTGAGAACGGCTGGACTTAGGAAAAAAGTTTTTATATGCAATATTTTTGGAAATTATGCGTAAAATCCAAATAAATTACTATTTTACTAAAAAATATGCAATTTCACCAATTTGTAAAAACCAACAAAAATTTCAAAAATTATAAATTTTTTTTTAAGAAAGTTACCAGCATACACTCTTCACCAAATATTAGGGCATTTTATCAGTTTTCTTGCAAAAAAAAATTATAAAGATCGAAGGGGGGGTGTTTTGAGATAATCATCGTTTTACGTTTTTTAAATACTAATTTACTAAGTTTTTCTTTCAGTGTATTTATTTCCGCAAAGATAATTTAACTACCTAAAACTTTTTCTCATATGCCATTTTGATCAGATCAATAATTTTCGAGCTATGATTTTTTGAAAAAAAAAATAATCCATTTTTTATACGCCCTTTTCAAAAGTTACTCTGGAGGAAAAAATCATATTTAAATGAAAAATGCAACCATTAGTAGCAGCGAACACGTGAGCAATGTTTCATTCAAATCAGAAGGGGTCGAGACAAAATTGACATTTTTTTTAACGATTTGAGCTAGAAATGCTCAGAAACATGCCGTAGGACATCTCTTTCTTCATGGTTTTGCATCAGTAGGCTTTCTATAGGCTTTAAATCGATCATTGATCGCATTGACCACTATCGGAACAACCGGAATGCCCCCAGGAAACCTTAAGTAGGGGACAATTTCATTGTTACACCAAAACATGCCGTGTGACAGCTCGTTCTCCATGGTTTTGCATCAGTAGGCTTTCTACCGTTCCGATTCAAATTTCGGACGATTCAAATTTCGGACACTTTCATTTTTAATTAAATATTACATCCAGTTAGAAACAAAGTAATAATGTTAGATGATCGTGGAGGGCACTAGTCAAAAAAATTTAAAATTTACAAGACATGTCGATCATATTCGACCGAGATAATCAACTTTTAAAAGTGTCGAAATTCGAGTTTAAGTGTCCGAAATTTGAATCGGCACGGTATAAACAAGAGATGAACTAGCCTTTGGTAAAAAAATCTCTTAAATAAAGATTAAAAAAAAAAAGCTTTCTATAAAGTGGAATTGGATCATTATTTACATTGGCCGCCTCGGAAATGCCCTCCGGCAAACCTGCAGTAGGTGACAATTGCATGTTTACGCCAAACTGTGACATACGATAGCTCTTTCTTCATGGTTTTTCATCAGTAGGCATTCTATAAACTTTAATTGGATCATTGATCACATTTCCCGCTCACTGAACCACCAAGAGGCCCCACGAAAACCTGTAGCAGGGGACAATTTCATGTTACACCAAAACATTCCGTATGGCAGCTCTTTCTTCATGGTTTTTCAACAAAAGACTTTTTAAAGACTTGAATTGGGTCATTGACAAGATTGGCTTCTCTCGGCACCACCGGGTCCCTGGGAGGGGGGTCTCTTTAGCAGGGGACAATTACATGTTTTAACCAAAATGTGCCGTGCAACAGCTCTTTCTTCATGATTTTTCATCAAAAAGGTTTCTGTAGAAGTGGATTATTGACCTTATTGGCCAGTTTCGAAACCATCGAGATGCCCCCGGATAACCTATAGCAGAGGACAATTATATTTTTACACCAATACGACAGCTCTTTTTTAATAACTTTTCGTCATCATTTAAGATGTGACGATATGAAAAGATATGAAAAGTTTCATATACACCGAAGAAAATTCAATAATAACATTCAGAAAAAAAAAATTCGGAAGCAAGCACTAGCCTTAGACTCGTCTGGGAATTGAATCGTACGGTGTATGAATTGTTTCAATAGCTATTTAATACCACTCGTCAACCAAAAGTTTTTCCAACTTTTTTACAGGCGTCGATGGTGGGAACACGCTCCTCAATCAAATGGGAAAGCAACGAAAAACAACGCATTTTACTCCAGGGGTGCATTTTAGTTCATCCTTACTTAATATTCAAATTTTGCTTTTGTCTTCGATCATGTGACTACACTGAACCAAATCACCCTCCATTTATAGAATGAAACATCATTCAGTTGCATCCAATTTCAATGTTTCTGAAAACCGCATGACAAAATCAGTCGGATGATTTGCTATTCGGAAACATGTGATGCTTTTTTGATTGGTGAATGAGTATTTTCAAGTGTTTGTATGTATTTCGTTAGCAATAATTATGTTTTTTTATATAATGAAAAACATTCAGTATGGAAAAGAAAGGAATATCATTTGAGACAGTCCCATAGCTAAAATCATTTGATTTCAACTATAATATCTTTTATAACCGATGAAAAATGGCAACACACGTTATGTGAAAGCTTGAGTGCAAAGTTTTTATACATTTTCGAAGAATTGAAATGCTCAGATTCGTATCATTATGCTAACCCACATACATTTAATGTTCAAGAATGTCAGCATTCAGAACTGTCAGTGCTATTGGATCATCCAGATAGTCGTGGTTGACCAATTTACTAACGAGGCCAGAAGATAAGTTTCCTTCCAGATACGCATGCACGATGAGATTATGAAGTTTTCCCATTATTTCCCAGGCCGCATAGCAACCTACGGATACGTTTCCCAAGAGCCAGACCAATAGCTCCTGTAATTACATCGTTGACAACTCCTGAGAGGTCTACGAAGCCAACATATCAGCTGTACAACATATTTGCCCCTCAGTTGGCGCTACCTCGCCATCATCATTAGTCTCTCAAGAACCCAGCTCAGTTTAGATCACAACTTGTAAATAATATATTCATAAATGAATTGTAAAATATGACTTGATGTTGTGCACCTGATTTTCATCCCAAATTCGATCATATAATATAATTTCATGTTATAATTAGTTGAAAATAATACGATTGTCCTATGATTTTATAAAACAGCAAAAAAGGTTATCTTCCATTTAATTCCACTTAATTTTGGTATCCATGACAGATACGTATTTCGACTACAATGTGCAGTCTTCATCAGTGTCATTCCCACTAAAGAACTTATCAAAATCTAACCCCCTTAAGTACTCATCCCCTAGGTAAAAAAGTCAAAATCATAGGTATAAAAATGAAACTGCAATGTGTTGAATCGGAACCTACCTAACTAATAAAAACCAAAGATTTAAGTAAGCTAAAGGAGAAAAATCTATACAACTCTCTAATAAGGAAATGTAGTTTCATTTTTATACCTATGATCTTGACTTTTTTACCCTGGACCTGGACCCTACCTATCGACCCATCAACTCATGAACCGGGGACCAACGGCTTTACTTCCCTTCCGAAGGAAGGCGTGATCAGAGATGCTATGCCTCAGAACATCCCGGCGGTGCCGACTGGGATTGAACCCAGGCCTGCTGGGGTGAGAGGTAATCACGCTTACCACTACACCACCGGTGCCGCTTAATGATTTTATGTTTGATTTATGTCTACTTTGGTTTTCGCAAATCGATCTAAAATCCTTCATTATAAGGATGATTGTCATTTGATTTGTTCATATTCCAACAGATGGAATTTTCCAATTTGGTCAATGATCAATTCAAAGTCTATAGTGCAAAACCATGAAGAAAGAGCTGTCACACGGCATGTTTTGGTGTAAAAATGCAATTTTCCCCTGCTACAGGTGCTCCCAGGGGTCCTCCAGTGGTTCCGGAAGTGGTCAATGTAGTCAATGATCCATTTAAAGTCTATAGAAAACCTACGGATGAAAAACCACGAAGAAAGAGGTGTTGTACGGCATGTTTTGGTGTAATAATGAAATCGTACCCTACTGCAGGTTCCCCGGTGGTACTTCGGTGGTTCCGGAAGTGGCCAATGTGGTCAATAATCCATTTAAAGTCTTTAGAAATCCTACTGATGAAAAACCATGAAGAAAGAGGTGTCACACGGCATGATTTTTGTAAAAATGAATTTGTCCCCTACTGCAGGTTCCCCCGAGGGAACTCCGGTGGTTCCGGAAGTGGCCAATGTAGTCAATGATCCATTTAAAGTCTATAGAAAGCCTATTGGTAAAAAACCATGAAGAAAGAGGTGTCGCACGGAATGTTTTGGTGTAAAAATGAATTTGTCCCCTACTACAGGTTCCCCTGGGGGCACACCGGTGGCTCCGTAAGTGACCTATGTGGTCAATGCTCCATTTAATGTCTATAAAAAGCCTATTGGTAAAAAACCATGAAGAAAGAGATGGCACATGGCATGTTTTGAGTGAATGAAAGAACTGACCGCTCTCAGAACCCTCCCGATTCCAGGGAAATGGCCATATCTCGGTTGATTCTGAGCCGATTTTAGCTCTTGCAGCGTCATTTGCTTTGGAAATGGTTTTATTTTTGGGCTTTTGAACAAAAAACACAGATTAGTAACGGACACCCTGAGAAAAACTCATCACAAATTTAGCAATTTAGACATGCCCTCAGGAAACCCGGAATATCTCCGGTATCCGGTAACCATGGTCACTTCCATTGCCCCACCATAAAATTTGATTAGTTTTGCAGTCGAATGCTTCTTGAAAATTTAAAATCGAACAATATTCAACGAAATTACAATAGTCCAAAATTGGACAAAATTTTGCTAGTACCCTATATTTCTCACAACCCCTGAATATGCTTCATTTTGGTTTGGGATAAGTGCTTGAACTATGGCTCGGGATTTCCACTGTGGCGTGCTTCTATTGTGACATACTCATACGTATTTTTGTGGTGTGACATAGTGGAAGCGTGTGAGCATAGTTGAAGCATATACCCTATATAATTTAAAAATCAGCTAGGAAACTAACTTCAAAGTGAAGCATTTTAGTCACTTGAAGGTGTCACCTGGGACGAACTAATATAAAATAAATATTGGTCAAAGTCAAAAACAACTTGATAAACCGTAAAACGGGGTATCTTTGATAATGCGGGCAACTTTGATAGTATAATATAAAGACTTAATTTACTCGCTGCGATTCTTCCAAAATAGAAAAATTGGTTCCATATTGTAGCTTGGGGTATTTCCGTTGATATTGTATATAGTAATATATTTTACAAACATATTAAAAAACAATTTTAGTGTTGTTCGCCTGTTTGAAAAAGCACTCAAACCATCACTTATGAAATGAATTTCTGATAGAACCATAACAAATTCATTGCTTATGAGGTTCTCGAATTATATACTCATTCAAAGTTTAAAATTTTAAGAACTAAATTGTTTTACCCGTTTTTTCTACATTTATCGAGCATTATTAAACTAACCCCAAATCAAAATACTGAAGTTCGGTCACAAAACTAAAAAAAGTGTAAATGCTTTAATTTTCGTTGAACATATTACTTCCGAATTAACTCTTGCATCCTCAGTACTTGTTTTAAAAATATAAAGTTTGAAAAACATTCATTGCTGTAAACAATATTTAGAATATACTTTAAAAAACTATCAATGTTACCCCGTTTTACGGTACGTTAAATTTTAGATTACATGCACAAGTGCAGGTACATAATAAAGCATGGGTTATAATTGATTAGGTAGATTAGAGATTTCAATTGTTTATTAAATTAGGCTAATGAGATATCATAATCATCAAACCAACTTAAATAAGAAAATTCAGAAAGACAAAAGAGTTTGGATGCGGAGGGTTCGCTTAGGGAGGCAACTAGCCTTTAATGCAACTGGCAACTATGCTTTTCATATATTGCCTGTTTATTTTGATGGTTGCTTTAAAATATCAATTTGATATATAAAGGGTGATACGGTCAAAATTTGGTCAAGGGAAAACGCGTGTAAATCGGTGAAATCGTTTATTTAAAAAAATCAAATTAAATTTCTTTTTCAAGTTCAATTAGTATAAAATTCAGGAAAAATATTCAGTTAGGCTTCCGCTTTTCCAAATCCGAATTGCCGGGCCTTACGCTTGACCCCTGCCATCAGATTTTGTACACCTTCTTCGCCGCATAAAGCCAGTTTGCCTTGAACTGCTGCTCGCCCTTAGCAGTTTTTTTGGTCTTCTTTAGGTTCCGCTTGACAATAGCCCAGTATTTCTCAATTGGGCGGAGCTCTGGCGTGTTGGGAGGGTTCTTGTCCTTGGGAACCACCTGCACGTTGTTGGCGGCGTACCACTCCATGGCCTTTTTACCGTAATGGCAAGATGCCAAATCCGGCCAAAACAGTACGGAACAACCGTGTTTCTTCAGGAAAGGCAGCAGACGTTTATTCAAACACTCTTTCACGTAAATTTCTTGGTTGACAGTCCCGGAAGCTATGAAAATGCTGCTTTTCAAGCCACAGGTACAGATGGCTTGCCAAACCAGATATTTCTTTGCGAACTTTGACAGTTTCATGTGCTTGAAAACATCTGCTACCTTTCCCCTTCCTTTTGCCGTATAAAACTCCTGTCCCGGAAGCTGCTTGTAGTCGGCTTTGACGTAGGTTTCGTCGTCCATTACCACGCAGTCAAACTTCGTCAGCATCGTCGTGTACAGCCTCCGGGATCGCGCTTTGGCCGTCGTATTTTGTTTATCATCGCGATTTGGAGTCACTACCTTCTTGTAAGTCGATAGTCCGGCTCGTTTTTTGGCTCGATGCACGGTTGTAGACGATACACCCAGCTTATTTGCGGCATCTTGGAGAGAGAGGTTAGGGTTTCGCTTGAAACTATCGGCAACTCTCTTTGTCGTCTCAGCGGCTTCCGGTTTTCGATTTCCCCCCGATCCAGACTTCCTGGCTGTCGACAAACGTTCCCCAAACACTTTAATTACATTTGTAACGGTTGATTTGGCAACTTTTAGCGATTTTGCCAACTTTGCGTGCGAGTAGCTCGGATTTTCGCGATGCGCGAGCAAAATTTTGATACGCTGCTCTTCTTGCTTGGACGGCATTTTGACAACTGAAGAGTGAATTCCAAAATCAAAATAGGAGCAACATTCTACACACACACACCTTCAAAATGAGAGGTGTTCAGGTTTTTTAAATGCAAAATTGAAAGAAATACGTCAAGTTGATATTGACCAAATTTTGACCGTATCACCCTTTATGTGAAAGGATGAATCAGTGGGAGAGGGACTTTCGGTTCCTTTACATTTTGCAGCACAAATCTAGTACTATGTGTCATTTCCTCAAAACCCTCCAATAACCGACCTATCCAATCCCTTCCTTTTCCCATGGCGTTCAAGTGGTCCGTATAGACTATTCAGTCATTACCCTTCCTTTATCCTCGGCTTTGGATTGACTTGCGCTCCCATTGCCCCACCAAACGCTGCAAAATGAAAATGAAAATAATCTAGGTTAATGGGCACAAATGTTCTTAAGTAGCCAGAATACAGTCATGATTCCCTATATATGAATTCTGGAAACAACGGAAGTGTCCTCCGAAAGATCTGGAACGTCTGTGAACTTGGTCAAACCACGAAACATTAAGAACTGTGATACGAGAAATAATTTGGGTTCGTGACATAAACATGGATCCTGATGGCCATGGCATTGTAAAAGTGGTCAATCCACGAAACTGATCCTAGAGATCGGTTTTTTGAAAACATTAGGATCTGTGTTATAAGAAAGAATTTGGAGTCGTGCCATAAACACGAACCCGGATGGCCATGGGACCGTCCTCCGGAAGATCCGAAACATCCGTAAAAGTGATCAATCCATGAAACTCATCCTAGAGCTCCGCGGTTTTTTCGAAAACATTAGGAACTGTGATATAAGAAAGAATTTGGGATCGTAACACCTGGATGGCCATGGGGCTGTCCTCCGAAAGATCCGGAACATTTGTAAAAGTAGTGAATCCATGACACTGAGCTTAGTGCGCCACGGTTTTTTTTTTGGAAAAAAAATTGGAACTGTGATATAAAAACGAATTTGGAGGCGTGACATACTAATCCTCCCGTTTGGCCATTGCACCGTCTTTCGGAAGATCCAAAGCACCCGCAAAAGTGGTTCATCCATGAAACTGATCCAAGAGCTCCGCAATTTTTTCGAAAATGTTAGAGTGATCAATATACGGATGTTCCGGAACTTTCGGAGGGCAGTCCCATGGCCATCAATGGTCCATGTTTATGTCACGACCCTAAATTCTATCTTATATCACAGTTCCAAGTGTTTTTGAAAAAAAAACGCGGTTTTCTCACAGTATCATGGTTGAACCACTTTTACGGATGTTCCGGATCTTTCGGAGGACAGTCCAATGCCATCCAGGTTCATGTTTATGTCACGACCCCAAGTTCTTTCATATATCACAGTTAGAAGTGTTTTCGAAAAAAAAAACCGTGGTGCTCTAGAATCAGTATCATGCACGCAAACCAAAAATCTATTACAATGAATGTTAGTTCCGTTTCCTATCATCCTCTGTTCATGAACATCGCAACGAATGTTAGAAATTGACCATGCAGGCGATGTAATGGTTTTTTGTCTTTTTTATTTCGTGTTCCATCTACGCTTTCGACTATACCAGTAAGCTTGTAGAACGACGCACATTGTAGAACATTGTAGAACGACGCACACACTTGTCTCGAATCTCTCCAGCAGAAAAAGCATACGAAGTCGAGCATGCGAGAAAATGAGCGCTTCATGTTTGCAGAAGCATGGAGAGAGCAGTGGAGAAAGCACATGTCTGATAGTCCGTGGTTCGTGGTTCGAGTCCAATCGGCAACCTTTTTTTCTATTTATTTTCGACATAATTAATTTCACTCACTAATACACTTCATATTTTTCGGTCTCCAATTTTCTTACATCGGACCGCAGCTAGGTATATCGCATCCTCGGTTCATGCGGTCTCCACTAACATCCTCTGATGATGAATCACATATAATTGTAAGCGAATCTTACATCCCCCGGTTGGGTGTGGATGAACCACTATTACGGATCTTCCGAAGGACGGTCCCATGGTCATTCGGGTCCATTTTTATGTTTTGACCCCAAATTATTTCTTATATCACAGTTCAAGACCAACAATTGAAATGGTCTTAACTTCATTTTGTAAACAAACCTTGTAAGGGCATTTTCTCGCGAACCGAAACCTTCATGCGCAAACCTAAACCACAATCGGCTAGAGGAGAATTTCCCCTTCCTATTCATTATTTTGGTTTGCCTTTGCGGACTTCGGTTCGCGAGAAAATGGCCTTACAAGGTTTGTTTACAAAATGGAGTTAAGGCCATTTCAATTGTTGGTCTTGAGTTTCACTTTTATTTTTTCGAAAATACCGTGGAACTCTTGGACCAGTTTTATGGATTGAATATTTTACGGATGCTCCAGATCTTCCAGACGACTAACCAATGGCCATCCAGGTACATGTTTATGTAACGACCTCAAATTCAATCTTATACCACAGTTCCTAATGTTTTTGAAAAAAAAACTACGGAGCTCTGGGATATTTCGGACCTACCCAGCCCCATGGCCATCCGGGTCCATGATTATGTCACGACCCCAAATTCTTTGTTATATCACAGTTTCAAATGGTTTCGAAAAATCCGTTGAACTCTAGGACCAGTTTCGTGGATTAAATTGCCTTTCTCGGCTTCAAGTTATAAAAAAAAACTTACTTCACAAATAGCAGTTTCCGGTCAAAAATTACAATTACAAAAAAAGCATGCTACAGTACTCGATCTAAGTTCATAAGACCTGAGTTCAAACTGAAATCATCGACTTCTGCTCCAAAACCGCTCAGCACACACAAAAAACAATCGCCCGTCACAGTATATGTCACACGTCACATGCACTCAACCACGTCGCCTGCTACAAACAGACTTTGCGCTGCTGGCTGAAAAAGCCTACGAGAAAATGACGCCAACGATTCCATGGCCTCCTAGATTCCCTTTTTATTATTTTATTGCCTTCCTGAAGCAAAGCTCCTCGACAACCCGAGCAGCAAGCGAACAACAAGTTTGCATATAGGTATCTTTCAAGTTCACTTTTTTTGTTGTCTTTTTACTTGCCTTCTGCCGTTCCTCTCCCCCAGTTTTTATAGCCCCAAACAACACAGTCGTGAAAAGAAAACAAAATTGTTCGCCCCATAGTTCGTTGCCTTTCGTTGTCATTATGGAACGTCTTTAATTACTATTGTAAACATGTGTCCTTTCCAAACATTGAACTCTTTCTGTGCTTTCAGCGGCAGCATCAGCAACAACAACATTGAGATATGCTAACATAAGGATAAGAAGGGCGTGTTCTGGAAAAGGAATGCAGAGAAAGTGAACGCAAGTACGGGAGAAACTGTGTGTGTGCAGAAGACAATTGCTTGCCGTCTGGTCCATTGTTCGAATGTTTCGGTTTTATTGCCCTAGAGGGTTCGGGCGGCAAATATTCTACCCACCATAAACACCGTGGCCAATATGAAAGTGTTCTAGGTAGCAGGATCGGTTAATCGTTCATATGTTGCGTCTAAGTAAGCTTCTTGAAGGGTTTTCAGCTGTTTCTTGAATTTGAAGTAAAATACTTATTGTTATTGAAAAAAAAGAACCAACTACCATAAAGGCTCGAAATCCACACTTATTCCATTAATCTAGACGCTTTTAAACGTTGATTATAGCTGCTTACTATGCTCAAAATAACACGTATATTTTATCATGAACTTTAGTAACGTTCTGAATCATCGCATATATTTTTTGTTTTGCAAAGTAGACGTAATATTTTATAATAAATGAAATTATTCGAACTAACGGCCCATCCGTTATTTGGTGTATTACATTACCATACATTTTATCCCATTTCAGAAGTAGATATCGGATTCTAGGTCAAAGTTATTTTATGGACGCGCACGATCGACGACTTAATAGCTTTTGTCGGAAACAACATTTTCAGTTTTTCATACTAAGAGCTTATAGGGGAATTTACGTATTCTCGGCAACCTAAGCAGCGACCTTCTTTCTATAGCCTTTTACTCTGAGGAACGCACACATATGCAGTATTGGTTTGTTTACAATCTTTTGCTGCCAGCTGCTCTAACAATTTCAGTCGAAAGAATCAGTGTTGGAAAAATCATTTTCAAAAAAAGTTCTATCACAGCTCATTGCAGAGATAAATCCCAAAGGAACTTCTCACAAAAAGTTCCCGAACGAGAGATGATAAAAAGTTCATGAAAGCGTAGAGCGAGAGAAATTTTCATTTCGTATCGCGAAAGATCTTTCGTCTCTCCATCTCACATCATTTCACACGTACTCGTGATTCGAACCAACCAAATATCCCCTCAGCTTTGTTCTTTTTTTTCCAGCGATTAAAGGTAGGCGATGATCACGCGAGAGTGTCTGTTTGTTTTCTTCTCGTTCTTCGATATTTTTCGCATCCTTCACATTAAATACCATTTCCAGAGAACTTTGAGATTTGGGCGTAATTGCTTTTGTAAACAAACACGTCATTCAGCGATTTCTCACGAATCAAAGCACAATCTAGCGAACTATACTATACCAAATGAATCATTCCTCTACCTGTCTGTGTTGTTAGTTTTTTAGATTGAACTTTAATTCACGAGAAATCGGCGAATTAAGTGTGTGTTTACAAAAGAAATTACGCCCTAATCTCAAAGTTTTCCAGATTTATTTATAGTTTTAGTTCTCAATATAACCAGCTAATAGTAGATACTTGTAACTATTCACCAAGAGTCTAATCTTTGCTGACCAAATCATCATTTGTGGCTGTACTCTTCGACAAGAAGAACTATGCTATTAGTGCGAAGCACAGTTAGACCACTGAGATTGGCGCTTAGAAATGTTTAGTGTTAGCTAGCAAGCATTCTGTTGATTAGTCTTACTGCATTGAGAACATGCTTATTAGGGTGGTTCAAAATATCGGCTTTGCTTCACTAATTTCAATCGATTTTTAATCAGGTCCAGATAATTCTCCCAAAATTTGAGCTTATTGTGTTGTGATCTCATTCTGCAATGGCCATCTAAAATTTTTAAAGGTATTACTATGGGAAAAGTGATTATTTTGTTCACCTCGTCTTTAAATTTCGCCATAATGATCTACCAATAAATTTGCCTTGTGTACTCATAGGAAATTTTCTCAGCTACATTTTTTTTCTAAAGACCACTTTTTAATTTAACGTTGAGGAAATTAGTTATTAATTGATTTCTAATCTGCTAACTTTCTGATTTGATCACTCGACTGCATTAGGTAGAGGACAGCAATGTAACCCAGTAGCTCGCCCGGTAGCTTGAATTTCCACACAACCTTGAATGAAAATATTAAATTTGCTGGTAACTGGTGCCATAAAGCTACTGTACCTTTTTTCATGGATCTCAAACTGCAAAAAAAAAATCTATTAAACATCGATTCTAAAAAAGTAGTTTTTTTTTTTTTTTAATAATTCGTTAATTAATTTTTCCAGGCTCATTTGCTGTAGCTTTGCGGAGCCGATATTCATTGTTTAGATAACAAAATTACTTAAAACTAACGTTAGTAAAGCGGGGGCCGATTACTCGCGGCTATCTCGAGGTTAGGGGTAACAAATTGTAACAAATGGATGGCAGGGTAGGGATTGTGAACACAAGGTTTGGAGAGCAATGTGCTCTTGATCTCGAACTAGGCGACACTCTGATGAAAAAGACAAACATGGGGGTACACCGATGGGTAGCTAACAACTTGGGAGAACACAAGATGACACTAACTTCTAAATCCTCAAATCTATCCGTTTTAAAAACACATAAATTAAATTCAAATAGTCAAGGTCTCGGCTCGCCAAGACATCTCTAACGGGTATCGCGGGTTGTTTTCCTCGGGCCCTGAGGGATGTGGATAACTCAGATCTGGCAACACGGTGTAAGGTACACGACCAAACAACATGCTCGATATCGTGATAACCACTGCCACACGCACATAAATTGCTGCCTGAGAGCCCAGAAAAAAAAAGTAGTTTACTTGATCATTTTTATTCAACAGGTGTATTCACTTGGGAATCTATCACTTCGCAAGTTGAAAGTATTTTGAGATTGTCTATTAATTTCAAGTCTTGCAATACTTGTGGATGGAAAATTTAGATCGTTCTCAATCTGTCACTATAGTGATATCAAAAGCTCAAGGTACATGGTACTTTGATTAATTTTGTGATCATTTCCAGCCAACTGGTAATAATTTTTTGTTTTCCTTTTTTTCTGCCTATATTTTTTACAGTTTTAATGGACATTGAATAACCTGTTTAAATTTTTTATCATCCTAAATTGCACACTAAAAAGATGTTTTTGTCAGATCCTTGGTTAGCAAATAAAGCGTTTTGAAGTTCAGCAGTGCAGTAGTCCCGCATACCTTATGGTTTTACATAGGGAGGGTCTAGACCCTTTCTAGTTTTACATTGTTTTACAGGATTCCCAGTCATGGGAGAGGACAGTAATAGCCAGTGCTGTAAATTTTCATATCATTCGATTGAAGGTGAACCACTACAACCATTCAATCAATTCTGTGTAAACGAATTCTCACATGACCATAATTTGAAGAGCCCCTTTCTCATTCGAAGCTCATTGTCACTGTCAATTGAGTCACTCAGTATCATTTGATATACGACAGTGGAGTATGGAAGAAATCCAGGAAAATGGTCCCGAACAGACAAGTCGACCCGATGTCGGATCAATGTAAGGCTAATTTAAGGTCGATGTCGACCCAATGTCGTGTTAATGTCGGGTCAATTTTGGGTTTATGTCGGGTCAATGTCGGGTCAACATCGGGTTGGGGTTTGATAGAAGTCAGGTTGGTGTCGGGTTGGCTTAGCTTTTTCGCCGGAATGTCGACCAGAGCTCCGTTTGTGTGTAGGTTACACTCAATCGAATGATATATAGCGTTTCTCAAATGAGAATGATCCATGCAAATGACTAAGCAACTGATATCACCCATTCGGAGGAGGTCCCCTTTGATAGCGAATAGCTACTTTTCTCATTTTCATCAAAAATGTTCAAAAGATTTTGAGAATTTACAGCACTGGTAATAGCACAGTGAAAAAGTTCACCATCACCCAACCAACCCCCTGCATATAATTATTGCATAAGAGCTTACAGGAACGATATTACGAAAACTAGTGATGAGAGGAGCCATGCATTAACTGTATTTCGTGAAAATGAGGATACATTAGGCGCTCCTCCTTCCGCAACCCCCTATCCTGAGGAACGGTTTTAATATAAAAATTGCTAGTCACAAAATCTTACACTACCCTCCCCGTTCCTCGTTAATGTCGCGTTGACACTTGTTCTGATTCATTCATTTTTTTGCCAGAAACCAATGCACCAATCAATCAGTTGCACAAAACTGTTCACATCATCCTGATAACGGCTACTTTAAACAACAGGCGCCAGTAGACAGCCAGGTACCAGACTTATCAGTCTTTAGAGATTGTATTGATTTACTCGGGATAGCTTTCTGTCTATAATCTTTCCCTTGTGAAATGTGCAGTGCAATTTTCAAGAACGAATGTGGTGTAAAGAGATAGAGAGAAAAAATGATCTGATATTTTTCGTATCCTCACGTTGGTGATTCGAGTTAAAAAAAGTTCGCGATATCTCATTCTCTCATCCCAGAAAGTTCGCTCAGGAAATATTGGAGTGTGAAACTAGTGAGGGAAAGTTCCCAAGAGAAAACGTATCGCAAGCGAAAATGATATTTTGGTGAGAATTCCATCACTGGAAAGAATTGTCAAAAACTGTTTTGAAACGCTTTTACAAAGCTCCAATCTTCTCTAGTGAGAGCGAGTATTGTCGGCAACCAGTTTTTCTTCGGCAACCGTTCCATTTGAACTGCATGTAAATCTGCTGTTCTATTATCGGCAACTCGAAATCAGCTAAAATTTGTAGTGCGTGTGTTGCATTTCAAGAAAACTTTGCTAGATTGCTTTTTCTCAGGGGTAAAAATATAGTCAAATTGTAGCTGAAAGCATAAAGAATCGTTTGCATGCATTCAGCGAAGTGTTTTCGTAAGAAAATCCAGTGAAAATAGTGTTTCAATTTGTGTTGCCGAAAATAGTCTGTCATGCCGAAGCCGTCATTTCCCCTATATCATAGCGAATCGGCAGCTAAAATTTTACGACGAGAGTACTGGCTATCTGTTGGCTTTTCAGTTTTTTGAAGAATCGAAATAACTAGGGTAGAGAACTACTTCAGCCTAATCGCCCATTTTGGGCCTATCGAGCAGAAAACTTTAAATAAATCCATGATATCATAGTTAACAAGTCAATTATGCGTTTGGTACGATACTTTAGTTAATAAGCTACGGAACGAAGTCAATGAGAACGCGTGATATGAAGGTTTGCACCCATTATTCCCAAAAACAATAGAAGCGCTCCGACCGAATCAATTTTTATCTTCATCCGATAGGCCGAAGTGAATTCATTGGCGTTTCAATGCCTTAGGCCGAGTTTAAAATCCGTATGCCGAGTTTGGCGTCAAGAAGCAGTGTTAGACTTTTGACAATATCTCAGTGATTGGTTTATCTTTATCAAATCTTACGGTACATACGGAAAGGTAAATAAATTTGAAAGTCATCAGTAATAATAATATTCCGTTTGGTGCTAAACTGCGCTAGATTAAGAAAGACTAAGTGCGGGTTGTGGTTAATAGGCCGGAAATGGGCTAGTTAACCCTATACGTTCTTGCCGGCCATTTTAGTCCGGCAGATCGTTGCTAAAAAAAGTAAGAGGTTGTATCCAAGACACGACCGTAGATATGACGTAGGATTACGAAAGGTAGTTTTGATGTCACAGCAAAAGTATAGTATATATTAAATTGATTTCTTAACTCGTTATCAGTAAAAAAGTTCAATAGGTTGAAATTCGGAAGCAATTTGAGAGTTCTGTTTGTGAGGTGCTCTGTTGATGTTCATATACACTGTTCGAAAAATTCATGTAAATTTCTGCGTGATATAGCGCACATAAAATTAACGCTAGATTTCGCGATATTTTGTGTAAATTCAAGCGCAATATCGCATAAATTAGCAATATTGTATGCAAGCTTGTAAACGATTTCGCTGTTTATGCCAAGTATAGCTCATAATTAAACGAAGGGAGATTTTACGGGATAGTTAAAATTCAGAATTTTGTTCTGTGCAGTACAAGCCAATCCTGGACGATATGTCTTGGATTCAAGCTCTTACTCTTTAGTTAACTCTTTTATCAGTCATTTGTGGTCCTGAAAAGGACCGATGGGTTGAACGCTTGAAAGCCAGTTTAGACCAATGCTGTGGAAATTTGTCCTCGATGTTCTTGGAGATGATAGCGGTGCGGAAATGAAATGTATGGGGGAAATTGCTCTAATGTTGGGCTATGGATCAAAGATTGGGCCCATCGCTAAAAATCTGCTATTTATCAATTGTATCTAGATGAACGCGTCATTGGGACGGTACTAATGGATATTTTGGTTGCTATTGAAAATTTAGTCGATTGCTGAATTTATGTATAGGCCTAACCGACATTACATACATTTCCCCTATTAGGGAAAACACATCAATCACAGAATCTGAGCCTACCAGACGGTACTTACGGTACCAAATTTTAGGTCTCTTCTATTAAGAGAATTATGCAAGATTTGTTTTGGCATGATTCTCTGAATAGGAGGGGCTTAAAATTTGCAACAAAAGGCATAAAGATGGTAAGGCCTGGCATGCTCTGTGCTTCGAATCAATATTCGGTGACTGTGTTAGGGAAAGCACTTTTTCCATCATGGAAACGCCTCGTTTTTTGATGTCAAAATTAAGCATTTTCGTGTACAAAATGCACAGAACTTTTGGTTCTGGTCAATACATAATAAAAAAAATAGCGAAAATTGATTGGAGGAATTTTTTTACTAAAATTTTTCCAATCGTGAGATATTCGGGATCAATCATATAAATTCGAGATTGTTTTGCTTTTTCTAGCGTCCTGGAGAAAAACGTACAAAGTGTTTCTGGTTGTTTGACATGGTCATGTGGTATTCGGTCATTGCGAGAATTTGTATGTACCACTTCAATACTTGACGTATTTGACCACAAACGTTTGTTTGCTGGCTACATTATCAAAGAGCTTTGGGGTGATGTGGCTGGCAGCAAGGCGAGTGATCGTTCAATGAAAATTCTTGCGTCGCTTTTCAAAAGGTCCTAAGTAACAAATGTAAACAAATTGAGTTAAGCGATACAAACTATTGCTCTTCTATCATTGTATGTGATACAAAACACCCATCCAAATTTACTTTCATTTATTTAAGATAATCATAGGTCAAAAATTGTTCAATGAACAGTTTGAATTGATGGGTACATTACTGTTACTTCGGTCATTTGGACTGCCTAACATGATTGGTGCTAATCAATTTTTTCTTTCGATCTTTACGATTGTCAAAAACAAAATAGGTGTTCATTTTTTTAACTGTACTTACATAAAAAAAACGATTTACTCTCACCCCAGACTGCGTGGTAAATTTAACGAACATAACATCAACATCAGCATCGCTCCCTATGTTATTAGCTGATTACAATGACGTCACTATTAGCGTTTCCAATATTTACGAATACAACAACATTTGAAGGTTTGATCTACCTTCCTTCTGTGCTCATTGCTCCTTGCCGTCACATTTTGCCTACACGGAAAAACAGAATGATATATTTTGATTGATTAATCATTAATGATTCCAAACTACACAAAAATGCAAAAAAATCTTCAATACGAGTTGTCCCGTTTTTTTCTCGAAAATTATTAAACTTAAATCATTAATGTATCATTCTGTTTCTCCGTGTGCTTTGTTGGTAACTGTACTGAATAAGGCTGTCCACGAGACAGTTGCGATCAGCCGACTTTTTTGTTTACCAAGAACTTTTGACCGATCACAGTAGAACTGGCAATTTATTTTCATATGAATTTCTGCTTTTTTTATGTTTACATTCAGCACCATTAACGCCAGATCACTCACAACTCTAGATTTCAAGCTGTCAGTTCCACTGAGAAACGTGTTTTGGATCACCTTATTGACACACGCATTGACAGTGAGCAAGTGTGGCGTTCATTTCCTACCAAAGATCGATTCTTTGGTACCGATTTAATCAGTGGATGGATTCTAGAGTTAAATATAAGATCGATCTTTCTCTGAAGATCGCCCAATCCTAATTCACTGACTATAGTGTTTGATTACACTTGTATTTGTTGTAAAGACACAATATAGTATGCAAAAAAAAACGTAGTTGCGTTTCGTTTACTTTAAACCCCCAATATGGTAAAATCGACTGCACCATTCCTTTGTCGTCATGGTTGAATAATGCTGAGCTATTAGAGTGTTCAACACGGATGAGGCTGACGAGCTGTATGTTGTTGGGAACGAGGGTGACGCACATGGCATAGATGGCCCACAGTGACTCACGAAGATGGATCCCGATCAGTAGCGGTGAGGCTTCTTCCTCCTTCTTCGAACGCTCATGTGGGCTGCAGCTTGCTGCTTGCAGGCAGCCTTTCGTTGTGTACAATGTTCAACGCTTAGCGCTGAAAGCACTGCTGCTGCTGCTGACGACCGACCCGACACCACCACACTAGTGATTGAATGAGCACCGTTCAGGGAGACAGGATCGAATTCGATTTTGAAATCTGTGTTAGGGAATGCGCTGTTTGCAGGCAATCGATGATAATTTTAATCACAACAGTTGGAGATTTGTGTTACTTTCGGTAGTGACCTAATGAAAATCAATTAAGCAGATTCGTAGCTAAATTTCTAATCGATTGGTATGTTAAGCGTTAAAATCCATTCGCTATTGACAAAGTTCTATGTGGTCAAAACCTGATCACTTTTCGTAATGCGGTCAATTTTTGTTTTTTGAAATTGCTCTCTCAATATGTTGCCGAAAGACGTAATCTTACGTCAAAAATAAAAACCACATAGCATGGAAATGTAAAAATATCAATGAATTGTGATTGGAAAACATTTGAGAAATGAAGATTGAAAATATGATACATAATAATGTTATATAGGGGAAAAGTTGTCTTCGGCCATACCTCAACCTATTATCGTCAGGGGGGTAAACAACGTCCTTGAGAGCTCAATTTGGCATGTGGATACATTGTGTTTCAGAGCAACTATTGGCCAACTTTGAGTGCTCTATGACTTTGTTTACCCCCCTGACGATAATAGGTAAAGGTATTGCCGAAGCCGACATTTCCCCTAATTAGTCATTAGGCCGACAGCAATTATTCTAAATGGGTCAATAGGTCTAATTTTCAAAGTGAAAGGTAAAACTGAGAGATTATTTCTTTGTACATGTAATAATGAAACATTTTCATGACCTCATCCTGTGAAGAGGTGTTGAAATCATAACAAAATCTTGAATTTAAATTTTTTGAAGATTGTGAAGTTTTTAAGAAACATCAAAAATGTATTTTTTTTTTAAATTGATATTTTGGCTTTTAGAAACATTCAGACATTCTACCTTTTCTATCCTGACCTCAATCTAAGAAATATAAATTAGTATCGCAAACTTAATCCTGATATTAAGATTACCAGCTAAGAAGCTTTTCTTGGCGCCTTTTTCAAAGCAAAAATGAGAACTCGTTCGTGACTTTCTCATTATTTGTTTACAGCAGCTTGATTAAGCCAATATTTTGTGAATTTCGGAATAAGCTTTAAAATTACTTTTTCATTGGACGAATCATTTTGTCCTGTCTTTAAGATATACTTGTTTTATTACTTTGCAATTTAATTGAGGAGTGTTGATCCTAGTACTTTATATTTCGAACGAATCCGTTTAAGGAACGTAGGGTGTTGATCCTGATCGTTGAATTATTTTTGACAGCACCAGTTGAATTTTTGACAGCCATTTCAAGTGACTCTGCACCACTCAGATTTACAGCATTAATAAAACCCCAATATCTTAGTGTAATAACAGACTTCCTTCACTCTTTGGAATTTATAGAGACAGATATCAGCGCCAAACAGTTTGTGACGAGACAACGTTGAACTGCAGCGTTGGAAGAAAACACGCACACCAACATCTATGTATGAACAACTGAGCGGACGGTACAACGCACATCAAAACACGAAGTGGTGTCATCATCACTCATCGCCATCATTCAGTTTCGGCAGCTTCCGCTTCCGTTTATATTCGCCAGCGTTCACAAACAAATTAATCATGATTCCTACAAAATGTTTCGAAATGTTTGAATAGAATGCGTAGGCCATGAAAGATGCTATTTTAGCTAGGTACTGCGGAGTCAATCGATTTTATTTTGTAAGCCAATGCAAAACTGCTTTGAAAATTTGTGTTTTGTTCTTTCTCAGTTGATACCCACCATAAATTCTGAGTAGCTCTGAGTGCTGGAGCCTCCATGATTCTATCAAAGTCTATTTACATACATGTTTCGCCAAAGTATGTTTTACTGAAATTGAAAACTCAGCTAAGTCATAAAAACTGTACTGGTTTTTATACTTTCCTCACTAAGCCTGTTGGTTTTTGTCTTTGAGCTTAGAATTAAGGAAGTGCTATGAAAAAGCATGAATCATTTTTTATGAGATTGCAATGCTTGACGATAGATAAGAAGAGTAACTGCATTTGTTGCTACTGAATATTTGGCTGACGTTTGACAGTTCTCAATGGCTCCCAAGTGACAAGCACATTTAGTGAGTTCGCAGTACCCAGCCTTTTAGGAAAGATTTCGATACATAGCATTTCCAATGGCTGGGGTGTTGGAATAATTATTTTTGACTGGTTGTTTCATGTATACTTATATACTTATAAAGATTATTTTGAGCAACAGCTTCACAACTTATCAATTACTATAAGAGATTTGCATTTTACCAGGCGTGATATTGGAAACTCGTTCACTCAAAAGCAAAACATTTTACTAGCCATGATGCGAACTTGGATGTGTGATTGTTTTCTCAAGTGTTTCTGTTGCGTTTCTTTTTTTTCCTTGATTTGTTTTCCGTAGATCTTGTTTTCCGTGCCGAGCACCAAATGCTACCGATGCCAGGGAGGCAGCTCCCACACCTGGACTCTACCTATCGACCCATCAACTCATGAACCGGGGACCAACGACTTTACTTCCCTTCCGAAGGATGGAGTGATCAGAGATGTTATGCCTCAGAAAATCCCAGCGGCGCCGACTGGGATTAAACCCAAGCCTGCTGGGGTTCATGACTTGATGGGTCGATATGTAGGGTCCAGGTGTGGGAGCTGCCTCTCTGGCGTTGGTAGCATTGGTGCTCAGCACGGAAAACAAGATCGATGGAAAACAAATCAATCAAAATAACTCAAAAATTCTTGGTAAAACGGGATAAACCGGTAAATTGCGTATCGTTTTCACTTGTGACCTCAGTTACACAGGATTTCATTTTCTATTTTAGTACATATTGCCGAAACAAATCCGTTTGTTGTCCCACCATTTTTTGGGTCTTTAAGGGAAGTTTTCAAAACATAAATCGAAAATTGTATATAATCGGAAATCATTTACATAATGCATAATTATTCGAAATAAATCATAAATCATTTTATTTCGGAACAAAATTTGGCTACTTACCTTACCAATCAGACTAAGGCCTTGTTGTCCTCTGCTGTCCTAAGAAGTCATCTCCACTCTACTCGATCCATGGCCACACTTCGCCAGCCTCGTAGTCTGCAAGGGGTCCGCAGGTCGCCTTCTACTTGGTCGATCCACCTTGCCCGCTGTGCGCCTCTTCTTCTTGTTCCTGTTGGGTCGTTTTCAAGAACCATTTTCACTGGGTCGTCGTGCGGCATTCTTACGACGTGCCCAGCCCACCGTAGTCGCCCAATTTTTGCAATGTGGACGATGGATGGTTCTCCCAGCAGCTGGTGCAATTCGTGGTTCATCCGCCTCCTCCACGTTCCGTCATCCATCTGCACTCCACCGTAGATGGTACGCAACACCTGCCGTTCGAAAACACTAAGGGCGCGTTGGTCTTACACGAGCATAGTCCAGGTCTCGTGGCCGTAGAGGACCACCGGTCTAATCAGTGTCTTGTAGATAGTCAACTTCGTGCGGTGGTGAATTTCTCTGCTGGTATAATTTTCAGCGGTCTCCAGTGAGCCCAAATACACGAACTCATCGACCACCTCGATTTCATCACCGTCAATCTGAACTCGGGGTGAGAGGCTAACACTCAAGTAACATTTTAAGTTTTATGAAGTACTACAAAACTACTATAAAACAACATTTATAAAACCCTGATCAAGGCTGCTTTGCCATTGATGCATGCACCAAAATTGTATTAAGACTAGAATCTGTCTAGTTGGCCTACCCTGGAGAAGGTTCTGAGAGAAGTATTCTCGAAGCTCTTCAAGATTGATTTACTGCAAGAAGGTTATATGACGAACGCATTGGGAACCATTTGAAAAACGTATTTAAGCTACAATAATAGTTATTTGGTAACAATAAAACCGTTTCTTGTGCCGTTTCCTCTAGCTGCTTGCTAAATCCACTAGAAAAGCATCAATCAAGATAGAAAAGAGTTCATAATTACCATCCGATCTTATCAAAATAACAAAAATTAAAAATTGATCGTATAAAAATCCTGTTGAATTTCCAAAATAATTTAAATAGTTCTCATAAAGTGGCCTAGTCTGAGGTGTCATATTGAATTTCATGTGAAATGTACGCGATAACACAGAAAAAAATGTCAACCCGCCAAAAACGTCGATTTTAATAATTATTTTAAATTTAAGTAGAAACAAAATTATTCTTAAGATCGATCCTCTAGTTTAGCCAAGATTTTTTTTTATAAGATTTTCGCATTTTAAATATTTGTTTATTGCTAAATTGACCAAACCTAAGTTATATCCAAGCAAATTAAAATTTTAAAACGGAGATTGTGAAAAACAAACAAAATAATTGTAATACGTCGAAGGCATAAAAGTTGATTTTCATGGACAATTTGTGAAAAAGTTGTTTTGCTGTCAAGAAATCCCTGAGAAATTAAAAAGGTTTTAAAAAGGCTGTTATGAAAAAAAAACTTATTTGTATTTATAGACGAAATTGTATTTATCTAAAGCCGTTTTGCTTGATCCTAACCCATTCAGATTTATGCCAGCCTTTCTGGAGGCAAAGCAAAACGTCGAAGTTTGTTTATCTTTCTATAATTGCGCTGTGCGATCCAGCGTTCTTCCAGGCAATGGATTGGAAGCAGTTACTCAGAAAGTGTTCAATACTGTTGTATTATATTAAGCATTTCAAACAGCTTGTTTCAGAAGAAGATCCCCTTCTTCCGGATGGTTCCCGAAGTGCTTGAATGGAATTTTTGATGAATTGACCCTTTCGCCGAATAAAATCGCATGGATCGGAAACCAGCTAATGTCTACTAACTGGCAGTATGGTAGTTTGCTGTCGGTACTGATCCAAGTAATTCCGATCGTCACCTATTGGTAACGGTTCAGTCGGACGTGCTGGTTCTTCTAGAGAAGTAAATTTAGCTGAAATCGACTTCCCTTCGATCGTTAGAATCGCTTGAATTTGTCATCCTACTTCGTCTATCCTTCGAGATTTCCTTGTCATAAGTGTTGGTTTAGTTCACTATGAGAATCCATGTCTTTGAAGTTCAATTTGTAAACAGAGTAATTGTGGATTTTATAATACATTTTAAAACGACTAAAAAGCATTAAAATATGCCTTTTGCTCTCATTTAAAACCCAATGATTTTATGGTTGCTTTTATAATGATAGAACACTTTGATATAGTATTTGATCAAGACATTAATAAACAATTGCTGATGAAGTTTATTATTGAACTACAGAACAGTTTTATGGAGGGATTGAGAACTGCTTTGAATTTATTTTCAAAACTAGGCAATCGTCAACCTTCTCGCCAGACTATAAAAGGTTTTTGAAACAGCGAAAAGCTGAATTACTTAACAGCAATAGTTTACACTTTGAAATGCTGTATTTAAACTAAATGGATTGTTCATTACCATTATAAAACCATCATAAATTAAAGTGGATGCCAAATGGTTGCTGAATTGTTACTTGGGCATTGTCTTCCCTAGAATCTCTTCCTTTCATGTAAGGCCTGTACTCGAAAAAAAAAATGCACCAGACAAAAATGTTCACCAAAAATTTATTTTAAGTCAAATTTTCTTGAAACCTTCAAGGAACGAACCAATACATATGGATTATGTTTCAGCATAATTACTTTATTCAATTATCTTTCCATCGCTGGAAGCCCGCACCTTTCCCTTAATAGCCCTCATTACATTTTGTGCAATGGTGGAGTTGACCTTTTTGGTCACTTTCATCCATTCTTTCTTCAACTCCAGCTCGTTCTTAAGCACCTTGGACGATTTTCTAACTTTGGCCTTCATTATGCCCCAAAATCTTTCCACCGGACGAATCTCTGGTGAATTTGGGGGGTTGGCGGTTTTTGGTACAAAAACAACGTTATTGTCTCTGTACCAATCCAACGTGAATCGCGCGTAATGGCATGATGTCAGGTTCGGCCAAAATAATTTCTCGCCTCCGTGGTACCGCAGGAAGGGCAACAGACGCTTCTGGAGGCACTCGGTGCGGTAAATTTCACTGTTGATGGTACCCTTTGTAATGTACGGTTTACTCAATTTACCGCATGGGCATATGGCCTGCCAGAGCAAGTATTTTTTGGCAAATTTGTCCACTTTCTTCTTCCTTATGTCTTCCGGAACATCAAACCGTGATTTGGCAACGTAGAACTCCAGCCCCGGTATCTGCTTTGCGTCTGCCTTGATGTAGGTTTCGTCATCCATAACCACACACATCGGTTTCGTTAACCACTCTCGATACAGCTTCCTTGCGCGGGATTTGGCCGCCGTGTTTTGTTGATCACGCCGGTTCGGTGCCTTCCGGAACTTGAATACACGAAGAACAGCTCGTTTCATGGTTTGCTGAACGAACCAGGCGGAACACTTTGCCTTCAGAGCCGCGTCACCTTCCGAGTCTTCACAGGGTCAGCTGTCTTTCATTTTCTTCCACTTCCAGCCCGATTTTACCACCACAGTTGTATGGGTGATTCCCAGTTGTCTTCCGATCCATCTTATGGTCGGATTTTCCATGACAGCGCGCAAAATTCTCCGGCGATTTTCTTCTTGTTTCGATAACATCTCAATAACCACTGAGCCGATTGTTATGAAATTTTGCACATGTAAACAATTCACTCCAAACTAGTTATACCCAGATTTTCATCAATTTTTACCCACGGATAAAAATGGTGCATTTTTTTTTCGAGTACAAGCCTTATTTTGTCTTCGATACAATCCGGCTAGCTTCAGCCTTCAGTCTGATGTACGTTTCCGCCATCGTCTCAAAGTACCACTCGTGTCTATCCCAGCTCTTCTGATCACACAGTTTATCCGGAAATCCGTACTCGTGCATAATCTGCCATAGTTGATCTCGATCGATTGTGTCGTATGCGGTTTTTAAATCGATGAACAAATGATGTGTGGGCACGTTGTATTCGCGGCATTTCTGCAGAACCTGCCGAATCGCGAAAATTTGGTCCGTGGTAGCGCGGGCACCCATGAATCCCGCCTGGTATTGCCCCACGTACTCTCTTGCAAATGGTGACAGGCGGCGGCATAGAATTTGGGAGATTACCTTGTAGGCAGTGCTCAGCAGTGTGATCGCGCGATAATGTTTACAGAACCTTAGATGTCACAGCATTTATACTTGTATCGGCCCAGTAACCATGGATTTCACTTCTTTTTTCTTCCGGGACGGCTCTCTTGCGGACCAAGCATAGATCGTTTCCTTGTGCTATCCTCCTTGCAGCGATGCAGATTTTCTGCAGTCGCCTTTTTGACCTCTGTTTTGTTTTCATAAAAAACACACAGAAAAAAAATCACCCAACTTGAAATGGGCATCAATTCGGCATTATAGAAAGCTTACAAGCAACAAAATGTTTCTGACTTCTAAGTCTTAAGAACTTGTGGTATATTTGATTATAGGGCCGCTTGACAGCATTTGATAATATAATTCTCTGTAGCAACTGTCATTCTGTCGATTTGCTTGTAAATCGGATCATTGCTAATGTGTAGTTTTTGGGTATTACGCATCCTGAATTGAAGTTAATATACAGTTTATTATTGCTTATGGTTAGTTGGGAATAGATACTAATGCAAAAAATTTACAGATTTAGAAAGCTTTCAACTAACAACTGTGGAAGTGCTTAATGAACACTCAGTTGAGAGCACACAATAAGCTAATATGAGATAAGCAATAAGCTTGAAATGCGAAAAAGAAGAAGAAGGAGAACAAGAAGAGTGAGATGATTAAACGTTCTATGTAAACAAGATCATAAAATTGTAGATTTTTAGTAACATAATTTGCGGCCTTCCTGTCTGGTAGAATGAAAACTATACTTTACTATAAGAGCTTGGATTTTAGATTCTGGCTGCCCCTAGTAGCCACGAAGGTCTCTAATAGCCCGATAAGGACCCTTATTGCAATATAAGGTTCTAAGTTTTTCATCAACCGAACATCAGCTTCATACTGCTTATCGGGCTTGTTGGTTACTTGGGGCGCCCTTTGTATTGTATATGGTTGTTCGCCGTATTTGAACTATGATTTGAATTTATTCAAGAATATTTGTATACAAACCAACGCAATTCTCCATTTTGTTTGCCTTAATGGCTGATGACATCGTTTCAAACCCTCCACTAAAAATACGTGAGAAACGCAACTGTCCACGCTAGCAAATAGAAAACCGAACAACTAGACACATACAGCGGAAACGCCACGTACAGCATTGCAGCCAAAGCGAACAGAGGCAAAAAGGCAATAAACCAACGGATCCACTCCCACCGTCAACGACGACGACGACGACGACGACAACAGCCACAGCGTCACCGTTCGAGCTCCGATATTGGCTCAAATTCAGTTATGTTTCTCCCACACACATGTGTGAACCCCGCCGACCGAGCGAACAAACACGCCTCACATATGCACGCTCATATGGAGGGAACAACCTCATATGACGAGCCGACGGACGACACGAGAGCGAAAAAAGAAGGCCGGTACGGATGCGACGAAAGCGACGAAAGCGACGGCATCACATACGACCTCACCCTCTCGGAAATCCGACGGATCTATAGATTGCATGTTGCCAATTTCGCTAATCCTGGGACCCTTTTTCACCCTCGCACCCTATAGAAGCACATTTGCGACGAGTGAAGTGAAGGGATTCATTTACCACTTCCTTCCCCCTTGCATCAAGACCCTACCTCCGAAACCAGTGTGCGTTGCTTAGGAATTAGAAATTTAGGATTCGCCTTGTATGTAGCTACCTACCTAGGTATATCCTGAGCAGCGATTTAATTATGCGCATGTCCTTTGCTCGAGTTTTTTGGTGTACCGACGGCTGGGAAAGGATACAGTCAGTGGTGCCGATAGAGAGCCGAGCCGGAATGGGGTGTCATACAGTATGTGGAAGCATTGGGTCACTCACCTGCGGAGCTCACGATCGTGAGCGATTCGCTAGTGTAGCTGAGCGAGAGAGCGACAGCAGGTGAGCGTTCACTGGAAAGTGAGTTTCTCGCGCGTGTTTGCTCTCTTTTGGTCGGGGGAGCTTTTCTTGCCTCTCGCTGAGTGCGCTCAGTGCGAGTGGAAAACGGGGTGATGTTTTTGTTTTTTCGCTTATGCTCGCTCATTCGGTGGGTGTTATGTACGATGAGCTTGGTTGTGTGAGAATGCGCCGCTGTGAAGGGATTGTGATGTGTGTGCGCGAAAGCTCATGTATCGTGAGAGAGCGAACGGTGCGCGAGTGTGAGTGAGTGTGGGGTAAGGACTCACATGATTTCAGGCAGCAGGTCCCGTTGTCGGTTGCGGTTCTGTGCCATGCGGGGGAGTGTGTGAGCATAAGAATAAATTGTAAGAATCAAAAATTCAACAACTCTTATTATTTTCCGATGCGGGAGCGAGGAGCCGGAGAGCGAGTGAACGAGTGCAGGTGGGAATTGTGTTGCTTTGCTTCTCGCTTGCTCGACGGTGGATGTCGGGCTCACTCACTCACTCACTCCAGACAGCAGAGCCTGTTTGGCACGGCAGCGGCGACGGCGGCTTGTGTATGATTTCCGAATGTGTTTTGCGATATATGTTTGAGAGACTCCGGCCGTCGCGCTACAACTTTTCAGTCGGTCTCAGGCAGTCACGGCGTAAAGCTCAAAATGTGCGGTTCGATAGTTGAAATTTGCTTTATTTAGAGTTTTTTGGACACCCAATACACATTACACTACCAATTGAAAGAGTTGCAATTCGGACACCTACAGAGCGATTGTGAGTGAGCGAGTGCTGCGGACGAACAGGTGAAGAAAAGTGAATTAAGTTCGTTTTTGCCAGAAAAGAACCAACTCCGTTGATCGGATCGGTTCGAATGCAGTTCAACCGGAGAAATTCGCGACCAAAACAGAAAATCTTGCCGCGAAGATCCTCGTCGTAGTTGAATGCACTACCGTAAGCGAAAAAAACGTAAATTTTTAAAACCTTTGGGCTAACGCAAAAAAAAGAAGAATTTTGTTTCAACTGTGTTTCGGAATCTTGAAAAATTGTGCAATTTTAGTTACGTTCTTCCTCGAATTCATGAGGCAGTGATTTAAGTTCTCCAAAACGGAAAATATCCATCAAGAAAAAAAAAACAACAAAATCTTGAATCCAGTGACAAAGTCTACACAAACGAACCACCATCGCCAAACCCAATCCAGAGATCCTGGGAATTCCTGCCAGCAAACAAAAGATCCGAGGTCGGGATTTTACGGTTGGAAATTCCTTCTTCTGCCTGAGGGGACCCATTCCCAGGCCTTCTCAACGTCTCACATGTGAACCGATGCATGATCTAATTTATTGCTGCAGCAGTCCCGGGTCGACCAAAGTTCAAAGGACTCGTTCAACTCCGCTACCTACCTGGTGATACCGTGCAAGGGAAGGAGCCCTGAAATAACATCACCATCGACCGAGCCCAAACCCAACGAAGGGATCGTAAACGTACATTTATCACCAGTCTCATTCTTAAAGGTGGATGAAGGATGCCAGGAGGTCAATAAAGCATGAAGTTGCTTCTTCAGGTGATCGTCGTCGTCGTCGTCCTCATCAACGTAGGCCATGTCACCGAAGGAGTGCAACTGCTTGCACTATCGGGGCAAACAACGAGATGATCGATCGGAGCAGGCGGTGGTAGTGTGATTAGTAGTTCCCACATGCTTGGGTCCCATTTCGAACGTCGCTCAAAATTGTCACCTTTCGGCTGAAAAGAAAAGAAGAAGAAAAAAACAGAAAACAGAAACAATTTCGGAACATAAGAAAAATGGTGTTTATTTTTTATTGAGTGAATCAAAATTCAACCAAAATAATGGTAGTGAAATCGCTTCAGTAGAATCAAAACAACTTTCGGGATTTTTGGTAGTGCAAACGAGAAGCGAAGCAAAAAAGCTGAAATTATGTAAATTTACGTTTAGTGGCTCTAGGAAAAAAGAAAAAAGGAAGAAGCGAAAAAATTAAAAGGTAGAACAAAATTACAATTAACTCGATTTGTGCTTTGTGTTTGTTCTTTACTGTACGTAGAGAGTGAGATGTTTCGGAATTATAGCCGTAATTAACGATCTTCTCTGCGTTATACGTCTAATCACTGGGAAATTTCGAAAATTGATGTGAAATTTTTCGTGTTTGTGTGTGTGTTCGTGCATTAGCAGCCAGCCAAGGAAGGAAAGAAGGGGAGAGAAGAAATCAAAATACACGTAAAGGATTTTAAAACACTTCGCGTTTAAGGAAGTGCTTGAGACAGGTATGTGATCTTTTGTTTTTGTATAAGTGGAGCAATTTTACGTTGCATTGGTTTTTAAACATTAATTGGCTGGCATTCAATGGCCAGTGTGCCGTCTTCAAGCCGTGCCTGATGCGAAAACTTTATTTTGCAAGGATTGATAACCAGCTGCTATTTAACACTCCAAACACGATGCCTCCGGAAAAATGTGTATCGGCAAATTTGCAATGTTTGAAAACGCATTGCTCAGCAATTTATCGATAGGTTTTGAATCTATTGTTACCGAAAAAAAAATTTAAAGTCTGTTGTTTGAAATGGCGCCAATATATTTGAAATTTGTCAATCAATGGCTGAGCTATGATTTTTCAAACATTGCAAGTTTGGGGCCTCCCTTAGCTCAGTCGGTAAAGGCGCAGCTACAAGGCAAGACCATGCTGGAGGTGACTGGTTTCATTTCCCTGTCTGGTCTAGGAATTTTTCGGGTTGGAAAACTTCTCGACTTCCCTGGGCATAGAAGTATGATTGGACTTGCCACACAATTATACCAATGCAAAAATGGTACAGGCATCGAAAGCTCTCAATTAATAACTGTGGAAGTGCATCTAGAACACTAAGTTGAGAGCACGCAATAAGCTAATATGCGATATGCAATAAGCTTGAAATGCGAAGAAGAAGAAGAAGTTTTCCGTTACACATTTTACTTAAATTATGATTGTTGTGATCAGTAATTTGTAGCCTTTGATCGATACATTTTATTTATTCCGCTTGCCTCTAGTTGCTATAATCAGAACAGCTTCAGTCTAATTCGAGCGGGAAATAATAATTATAGTCTATGTGAAATGTGAAAAATAGAAGGCCGCAATAAGATCACGTTACCTTTTGTTGTGTACAATTATTTTGATATTTATAAAAGCCAGTGAATAGGCGTGTGACAGTTGAAATCTTCAAACCTTTAAATCAAAAAGATTTGTCCTTAACCGGAACGGACTTTACTCTAAGTGTGTAGATTTTTTCAGTGTGCAGTTGCCTCCTGTTATTTTTGGAAAATGATGATCGAGCGTGAACAAATTATCGATATAAACATGAACAAATGAATAATTTTGATGCCAATATGTGCTTATTGAACTCTTAAGGTCTTAATTACTCAATGCAAACAAACTAGGCGTTAATATTAATTCTCATATATTTTATTCATGGTTTGTTGAATTATCCTTTAAATTCAGTTCAATATACTTTGCCAAAAACAAACATTGTTTTAAATGTGTTTAAAGTTAAAAAAAAAATCGTTTGATTTCCCTTTATACATACCAGAATAACTTGATTTTATCTGATATTTCTGAAGTAACGAGCTTCAATCTTATCAAAATACAGCGCCTTTCTGTTTTTGACAACATGTGTTCTTGATTCTCTATTTTCAATAAAATCTACCAAGCCGTTACTAGAAAGATCTTTAGAGATCATGGCTGGTGTATTTAAAATTATTCAGAAAGCGGTGGATCCAAACAGGGGACCTCATTTTTTTTTTTTTTTTTATTATAGAGATTTTTAGTCATATGGCTAGATTATCTCTTAAGATTAAAAAATGGAGGAAAAAAAATCAGAAGGATATTCCCAATCTTGGCTGTGGTACATTTATCTTGGTACAATGAAAAGGTGTAGAAAACTGCCAAAAGGGCCAACAAAACGGAAATACAAACAAGGAACACTCAGATATTGTGGTAAAGGTTCGCCTCCTTTAGGAAGATGATGAGGGCGGCTGCTGCCGGGAACTCGTCGCCCAACAGGTTCCGAATGCTGATTGACAACAGGGGACCTCAATGTAGTCGTGCTTGGTGTTGTTTAACGATAATTTCATTAATGTTCGTATTATGTGGTTTAAAGTGAGTGGGAGTGATAAAGATAAAGTATTCTTCTTTTTCATCGCATTTCAAGCTTATTACTTATGGCATATATGTATTAGCTTATTGCGTGCTCTCAACTAAGTGTTCTAGATGCACTTTCACTGTTTTGAATTGAGAACTTTCGTTGCCTGTACCATATTTTTCATTTGATTAATTATGTGGCAAGTACAATCAGGCATGGAAAATCATTTACATTCATTTGCCTCTAACTTTTTTGATCAACAGCATTCCGCAAAATGTTGTATAGAACTTTTGTAGGTTTTGTTATTAGCTACAACTTTTGTTAAAAACTCAAATCAGTATCTCTTATGCATCACGAATTAGAGCGGGCAGAACTCGTTACTGTTTTTCAGTGAATGTATTTTACATTCACTGAAAAACAGTAGTGGATTCTGTTTGCTCTGGTTCGTCATGCATAAGAGATACGGATTTGAGTTTTTAACAAAAATTGTAGCTAATAACAAAACCTACAAAAGCTCTATACACTAATTTGCAAAATTGTGTTGATGAAAAAAGTTAGGGACAAATGAATGTAAATGAATGCACGAAATGAATGCAAATGATTTTTCATGCCTGAGTACAATCATACTCTATGACCAGGAAAGTCGGGAAATTTTCCAATCCGAAAAATTCCTACGCCGGACTGGATATCTAACTCAGCTTGTTTTGTAGCTTTGCCTTTACCGACTGAGCTAATGGAGGTCCACAAATAAAATAAACTGTGTCAATTTGATCTGTTTTGCTTCGAATTTGACTTTTCCCCGAAAGTTATTTGTCTGAATATAACTTCTTCCCAAAAAAATTCTCCAGGATCCAGGAAATGCATCACTATACAATTTCAATAATTTAGATCAAAGTATATGTTATTTTCAAGAAAATACTGCATTTTGATTAACTCTTGAGTGTTACTTTTCGTAATTTCACTTCTTCCGAATAGATTATCTTTTTTTATTATTATTAAAGTCACTTTAACGCTCTTGGGTCATTCGTTACTTGTCCGGGGGAGAGATTTGAACTCGTGACTTTGGCGTGAGAGGTATGGATACTAACCACTACGACGGGGTCGCCCCTATCCGAATAGATTAAATATATACACTATATGTGGTCTAAATGATTAAAATCTGGTGACTCTCAGCACAATGTGTCGTCTTTGATATCTCCCCAATGGACAAAGAGATGAACTAGCCTTAGGCTAAAAATCTCTCTAATAAAGGAAAAAAAAAAAAAAATCTCCCCAATGGTCAGAAAACAGCTTATGCTTTACAGAAGGAGTCAAATCCAAAAAAGGACGGTGCTTTTGAGAATTTTCAGAAGGCATTTTCAAAAGTTTTTATCTATCAAATAACAGTCCAAAATACAAAGAATGAGTCAACTCCAAAAGCAACATAATTTAGGAGTATTGTATGATATAATTTTTGAAAACTTTTATCCGTTAAAAAATCAAACAAAATCAAAGGAGTCAACTCAAATCAAGAAATAATTTGTGCATTTCCATTGGTTTTTTTTTGCAAAGAAAAAAAATACACGCAGTACCCGTTCAACTTTGGCATGGTTTGATTTTGGCAACAAAACCAGAAGGTCGTTCGATTTCGGATCGGGGTTCGATTAAACGGTTTTTGAAGATTATGTATTTTTGCTCCATGCAATCACTATTTTTATTAAAATTAAAATTACTAAAGTCTTCTCGGTGGTCCAAAATATTCGGAATCATAAAATAAACTTCAAAATAAATCCGTTCGGTTTTGGCAACACTAGATTTCCGGGCTTGTTGACAAAATATATATAACGGGTACTGCATTGCAATTGGATTAAAATAATCCAATACAACACAATTATGGCTACCGTCTTAATGGCAATCGTACGTATGGCAAACATCCGTATGGCTAACGTATTTATGGCTGATGTCCGGTCACCAAATTTCGGGGCAACTCCGTTAGGCATAAAGTCATATGGCATCAAGTCGTTTGGCATAATGCTGTTTGTTATAGAACCGTTTGGCATAAAGGTCATTTGACATGAAGGTAATTTGACATAATCGACATTTGGCTTAATACAACGGAAACGTTTAAATTTTAATGCAGTTAAATAGCATAAGCTCAGGGCTGGCAGCAGGTAAATTTAAAGTGGCTAGTTCAAATCAGTTACTTTTTTCACTCAAAAGTCATTAACGTCACTACAGTCAACTAGGTATTGAAGGGACCATGGATTTATAGAATTATCGACTCATAGAAAAACATGTTATTTTGATCGTCCATAATTTTAAGAATAATCCAGAATTATTTCATCTACTGAAATGTATGACTCTTTTTATTCATATGAATTCAAAAAACGGTTCAGGAATCCCGGAAAATCAAATAATTTAATTCATAATATTAAGCCAATATGAACAAAACCATGCAATAAGACTGTCAACTCCTGAAATTCAATGCGACAAGGAAGATTTTCGCTGGATAGGTTTTGGCCGTTTGCCTCAAGATTGCCCATTCAAAATGCTGGATTTGTATTTAGTTCAGTATAATAATATAATCACAAATTATTGAATCATCCCAAGTAACATTTCCAGTTTTATAGAAGTTTCATTACATTCTATATGTCTAAATCATGATCAACAGAACCTTCATAAAACCGAAATTGTTACTTGAAATTTGAGAGTTATGGGATTTGATCTACCACGCAACGGGTGTTGCTTCTAGACTATTTTTGATCTCATCCAGAGTTGCCAGAATTTATTTTCAAAAATCGGTAACATTTACAAATCTATATCGATCGGTATTGCGAAATATTTACTAAAATTCTTGGAGGAGCCGCTATATGAGGTGCAAATGGAGGGTCATTTTCGCCACATATAACCGCTCTTTGAAGTATTTTAGTAACTGTATCGCAATACCGTTAAATAACCCTCCGGCCACCCTTTCCCAATTGAAAAGCAAACTAAACTCAACGTATTGTTAAAAATTATACTTTAAATTAAACATAATTTAAATTTAAACAAATTTTCAAAAAACATTATATCATTCGAGTAGAATAATTTTACCATAGGAGTTATCGTTCGTTTACAGTATCTGATCATCAGGAAACTTTTAAAATTTGACGGACCAGATCGCTATTGGGCTAAACTGGACTTTAGGCAACTTGAACGTTGAAATTATTTTTAATAATCGAATTCTCCAAGATCTTAGGTTTTTTTATTTAAGAATTTGAAGCTTTGAAATGTTTAGTTTATGTTTTTAAGATATTAGACTTAGATTTGTTTTTAAAATTCTTGGCATAGAGACATATATTTCAAATTTTAAGAAGTTTTCATGTTTATTGGAATTAGTTATTCAAAATTTAACATTTAAATAAAAGACTAATACCTTGGAAATACGTTAAGTTATTGCAAATATTTTTTTACTTTGCTCTTGAATAAGAATTACGAATTCAATGGGAATTCTTAAAATAACTCTTTCGGAATCCTGCAGAATAATTTCTTACAAATCTTGAAAGAATCTAAAGGAAGTTCTCACTAGAAGCTAAAGGACAGTGACAAGCACGTTGAAGCACTATACACCGACTTCAGTAAAGCATTTGACCGCATCGACATACCATTATTAAGCCTCGAATTGCAAAAAAAAATGGGAATGGAGATTGACTTCAATCATACCTAACACATCGTAAATAAATAGTCCGCTTTCAAAATAAACTTTCAGAACCAATTTCAGTCACCTCTAGGGTACCCCAGGGTTCTCATTTAGGCCCACTTCTTTTTATTTTGTACATAAACGACTTTTCCCACATAGGGGAAATGGATGTAATGTCGGCCTAAATGCCCCTAATTTGGGCCCATACATAAATTCCGCAATCGACTAAATTTTCAATAGCGACCAAAAATATCCATAAGAACCGCCCCAATGACACGTTCATCTAGATAAAATCAATAAATAGCAGAGTTTTAGTGATGGGCCCAATCTTAGATCCATAGGCCTACATTAGAGCCATTTCCCCAAGTTAAAAAAAAATAAACTGCTTGTATATGCAGACGACATGCAGCTCTTCATGGAAATAAGATGCAGAAGAATTCTAGAATGAAATCAAGGTAGTCAACATCTGGTGTAGTATAAGCCTACCTAAATGTAAAAAAATGTACCGCAATAGCATTTAGCAAAAAAAAACATTAACACCGCATATTGACACATCTTTAGGCAACCCGAAAGTAGGAAAATGCTACATTGTAAGATATCTAGGCGCAATCCTAGACTCCAAACTAACTTTTGTAGAACATTATAACACTACCAATAGTAAAGCAAACCGAATGCTAGGCTTCATTAAAAGGGTCAGTCATAATTTCTAATAGACTCCGGCGATGAACCAGCTTTCGGCTGAAAATCTCCTTATGAAGACATTCAACCAATTTCGAAGACCCATACACTATTGAGTATGGAATCTATACATACACGAAGAACGCATATAATCTGTCCAAAAACAATTCCTTTAATATGCTTTATGTAAATTGCATTGAACTGCACTTCAATGACCGTCTTATGAAGCGCGCTACATGCTCATCAATATACAAACACTTAACGAGCGTCGCCAATTTGCAATGCTTTTCTTCCTCAACGATATTATTTCACTGCGCACAGATTCGGCAGAAATTCTCGCACAATTAAACTTTTATTATTATTTACATTATATTATTATTATTAACAGCTTGTCGACATCTTAGAACACAGAATTTATTTTCTGAAAAATCGTACAGAACAAATTATGCAAAAAATAGCTCAATCAATGGAATGATGTGCCTTTGGAATGGAATGATGTGCCTTTGGAATGGAATGATGTGCCTTTGCCAATCGAATGATGTGCATTGTGGAACTATTGACATCTCTATGTCCAAGCAGCAAATAAAACTTAAGCTAAAACAGAATAGAAATAATTGTAGTTCTTCTGTCAGACCATTAAATTAAAGTTCCTTACTTCCAGGAGTTGAGCATTAACACACTGAATTTGATCGCACGATATCAGTGGTGCCGGAGGTTTAGTTGTAAGCGTGATTGCCTCTCACCTCAAAAGTCCTGGGTTCGATCCCATTCGGCACCGCCGGAATTTTCCGAGGCATAACATCTTTACTTCGGAAGAGAAGTAAAGCTCCTGTGGCCCCCGGTTCATGAATTGATGGGTCGATAGGTAGGGTCCAGGTGTGGGAGCATTCCTTGCGTCGGTAGCATTGGTATCCAAGCAACACACATCGATCAAAATGGGTTGCTGCAACTTGATTGTGACTGAAATAAAGTGCATACATGTAACCACTACTATTAAGTGACAAGTGTGCTGCTAGGGTACTCAGTATGGAAAACAAGATCGACGGAAAACAAATCATGGAAAAACAAATCTGGGAAAGCTTCCAGCAAAAGTTGTATTTATCGGGACTTGACATAGTCATGTATTTCGGAACTGAGTCGTTGAAGTCAATTCTTATTTTAATTTTATTGTATTAGGTGATCTTTCACAGATTTCCAGGTCCTTACAATTATTCTGTTCCAAATTTATTTTGAAGCGATAGTTATATACACACTTAGAAAAAATCATTTAAATTTAGGTGCTCTGAGAGTGACATATACGAGCGTCAATTTTGACATAAATTTGAGTCATAACAGACGCGAAATATAGCTCAATCAAACGTACTTTTCATCGAGCAACGAACTTTTCAGTCTCGGAGCACTTAATTTTACATGACATGTTTGTTTACGTCTAATCTTTTATGTCAAAGACGGATTCCGTCACGCGTAAAATTAGTTATTTCTAAGTGTGTAGGATGTAATCGTTTTCGAGGAAAATGTCCAGAATAAAATCTGTAAAATTCAGTGTTCAGTCTTGGCAACTCAGACAAACACTTCTAAAGGACGATTGTGAGAAAATTGTCCTAAATGGAAAATCGGTATTTATCGATATGACGATATGACAGAATATCGGTATTATTTTTGATCTCAATTATTTATCAGTTATAGTTTATCGGTAGTTCTGGCAACGTTGATCACACTTCTGGGAGCATCAGAAACATTTCTGATAGTAGTACTATCGCCCTGAGAACCCCGTCCCAACGCATTGAAACGCCATTGGTTTTTCTAGGTTTTTCTTCGTTCGTAGAACGTTGGATTTGAACCTTAATCCTTAGCAGTGTAAGGTTCAAATCCATTGAATTTAATAATGGATCATATAATTCAAGAAGTGTTAAGCGTGATTACCTCTCACCCCAGCAGGCCTGGGTTCAATCCCAGTCGGCGCCGCCGGGATGTTCTGAGGCATAACATCTCTGATCACGCCTTCCTTCGGATGGGAAGTAAAGCCGTTGGTCCCCGGTTCATGAGTTGATGGGTCGATAGGTAGGGTCCAGGTGTGGGAGCTGCCTTCTGGCACGTTGGTAGCATTGGTGCTCAGCACGGAAAACAAGATCGACGAAAAAAAAAAAAAAAAAAACAATATAATTCAAGATGTTTTCAATACCGTTTCCAACCATACGAAGCACGAAGCAAAGTATTGTACATAATACAAAGTAATGTGATCTTTCCTTCTTGATCGTTGCATGGCTTAATAAATCTAAAATGTGTTACCTCATTATCTTAAAAAATCTGGTTGAAGGATGGTCCAAATCTCCTTAACGATGTGATTGTGTGAATTTCATCTCATCTCTAAACTGACATTTCCTCATATACATACGCCATTGATTGGAAGCCAGAAGAATCCTCATTAACTGAACTTTCGTTAAAACATTAACTTTAATTTAAAAACCTACACACTCAGAAATACCTAATATTACACGTGACGGAATCCATCTTTGACACAAAGGATGAGACGTAAACAAACATGTCATGTAAAATTAAGTGCTCCGAGACTGAAAAGTTCGTTACTCGACGAAAAGTACGTTTGATTGAGCTGAGTTTTGCATCTATTACAACTCAATTTTATGTCAAAAATGACGCTCGTATAAAGGGTGAACACGAAATTATTGCGACACCGAAAATGTCATGCCAATTTTTTTATAATGTTTAGAATCAAACCGAAATTTTAGGGTAGTTTTATACATATATTTACTTCAAAAATCAAAAGAAAAGTTAATCGATGGAGCCTTGAGTGTAAAATTGAACGCATTTTCGCTTGATGCCCTCCATCAAAGTCTTTACAGTGTCATCCGGTACCAGTTTCTCAGTTTTTTTTTTCCATTTTCTTAACATGTCCTTCTCGTCTTTGACTGTCTTCTTGCTCTTCCGAAGTTCCCGCTTCATTATTGCCCAGTACTGCTCCACCGCAGCTCCGGACAGTTTGACGGATTCATGTCCTTTGGAACAAAATGGACAGAATTGGCCTCATACCACTCCAGGACACTTTTAGAATAGTGGCATGATGCCAAATCTGGCCAAAATAGCGGAGTTTCGTCGTGCTGCTGCAAGAACGGCAAAATGCGCTTCTCGAGGCACTCAGATTTGTAGATCTTGCCATTTACTGTGCCCTTTGTCACGAAAGGCTCACTCCTTAGTCCGCAAGAGCAGATGGCCTGCCAAATGAGATATTTGGAGGCGAACTTCGACATTTTCTTCTTATTAAATTTGTCGTCCACATCGAACTTGCTCTTGCCGGTGAAAAACTCCAACCCCGGAATTTGCTTAAAATCGGCTTTTATATACATTTCGTCGTCCATCACACAGCAGCCATATTTTGTCAGCATCTTCTCGTAGAGCTTCCGTGCCCGAGTTTTAGCCGTCGATTGTTGCCGCTCATCGCAGTTTGGGAAGTTCTGTACCTTGTATGTATGTAGTCCAGCTCTCTTCTTTGCATTCTGGACGTAGCTCTGCGACATGCCGATCTTTTTAGCCAAATCACGGCTTGAGACGTTGGGATTTGCTTTAATCATCCGCTTCACCTTTCCCTCCGTCTTTTTGTTCTCCGGTCCCGGTTTTCTTCCAGCTCCTTTGCCGTGGTCCAACGTCAACCGCTCCTGGAACCGCTTCAACACTCTGGAGACGGTTGAATGGTGAATGTTCAACATTTTTCCCAACTGCCGGCGCGACAGGTCAGGAAATTCCAGGTGTTTGGAAAGAATTTGTTCTCTCAACTCGTGTTGGTTCACCTCCATTTTCGTTGAATCGAAAAACACGACTTCGAGTTTGACAGCATGTACACAATACACATCAATGAGAAAGTGTGCAAAATTTGGTTGATTTTTACCCAATGGTAAAAAAGTTATGCCCTGTTGAATGTGTCGCAATAATTTCGTGTTCGCCCTTTATGTCAGTCTCAGAGCCACTAAATTTACATGAATTTTTTTAAGTGTGTATATCATCGCATACACATTCAGGCTCATTCAAATTATCTCATCTTATCGAGTATCTCCGCTATCCAAGTATCTCAGACGTCTGGGTTCAAATCCTGGCGATAGAACTTGGCTGGTAATAAATCTATGCTCAAACAAGGGTGCCAGGACCCCACGGGTGGGCATTATTTTTATTTATTATGATGAAAATGAAAATTTCTAAAGCGGTGAAGCTTTGACATTTGCTTCGAGTCTTAGATTATGAAATGTTTTCGCGATTTTCTCATGCTCATATTCATACATTCAAAAGCGAATATCTCTATCAAACTAACTGGATCTATGACGCAATCCTTCAGCAAAGTTGTTACTCATTGATTGAACTACAAGTTTTGGAAATCTGAGTCAAATCGAGAATAAGGAAACTTTTTTATGATCGATAGAGTGTAGGATTGTTATTTTATCATGAATTTCATCCAAATTCCCCATACAAAATTGAAACTAAAAACGACAGTTTATCTAAGAATCAAATGAGCTGAAACTTTTGTATAATGGTTTCTCACCAAGAGGAACAAATCTAGAATCTTGAAATTTTATTTTTGTGTGCCAGTCTAGTCCATATTATCTTCCTGTATATGCTATACCATAATATCCTGACCATTTAAGAAGCTGCTGCCGTCGGCAAAGTTGTTCACCAAGGCCTTCTAATTGCAAGAAAATTTAGTTCTCAACCATCATACTATGTGGCGCTAGTGTGCATATTAACTTATAGCAGGTGCTATATTTCGATTGCCTGGAAATCATGGGAATGTCAGTCTTCGGCAAAGTTGTTCAGGTGACCAAGGCTTTTCAGATGGTAGACAGATAAGTTCATAATTTACTCACTACATGGCTCTAGTGAAGATGTACACTAGACTGATGCAAAATTTGACTTTTTCGCTCCACAGTGCTTAAATGGTTTCAAATCGGGTCCTGATTAGCCTCCCAAAGTTACAACTCATTTGGTTAGAAACAGACTTCGCACAAGCCATTTGAAGTTTACATGTAAATTACTATGGGAAATCCATTGCCTTCTAGTATTTTTCTATATTGAGCTGCGAAACAGTTCGATAGCCATTCTTATGGAAAATTTTCTCAGCTATAACTTTGCCCAAGATCGTTTCTATGTAAAACGAGACAGGAAAAAGTTATTAATTATTTAAGAGATTGGTGAACTTATGACATGATCAAGCAGCTGCTCTGTAGGCAACACTGTATTTTGCAGTGTGACATAGTAGCCATGATTTTTTGTGTCTTATTCAACGCCCCAGAAACACCAATGTTGCTTGCTGAGCAGTTGATTGAGCATGATCATAAGACATCAGCGCATTAAACCATTGATAACTTTCGATCCTTGCATTTAATCAAAAAGTGGTTTTCAGCAAAGTTGTAGCTGAGAAATTTTCCTACAAGTACAGTTGAAAGCTTTTGAAGCAGACCGATATCGTGAATTATTAGATAGACTTGAACAAAAATCTTGGTTTTACCATAGTAATTCCCATACAAACTTCAAATGGTTTGTGCCATCGCAGTTTCTCACCAAATGGGTTCAAATTCTGAGAGGTTAGTCAGGATCCGATTTGAAATCGTTTAAGTATTGTGGAGCGAAAATTTCAAATTTTGCATCACTCTAATGTACACATTGGCTATCCAGCAATTTTCTGGCTACGACAAACTTGTTCAATTTATCAAAGCCTTACAGATGATGGCAATTATTATTATTATTATTATTATTATCTTTATTATAGAGAATTTCAGCCGATGGCTGGTTCATCGGTTAAGATGATGACAAGATAAGTTCAGATTTCTCTCACTGCGGGGCGCTAGGGTCTAAATGTACTTTCAGCATTTGCTACATTTTAATATCCTGAACGTTTAAGAAGCAGCTGTTTAAATTTAAGTTAGGCAGTATTCTTTGTGAAGTAATGAAATTGGGTTGTTAGCGGAATGCTTAAATAAAACAGCAAAAAAAGGTTATCTTCCATTTAATTCCACTTAATTAATTTCGGTATCCATGACAGATACGTATTTCGACGTGTCATTCCCACTAAAGAACTTATCAAAATCTAACACCCTTAAGTACTCATCCCTAGGTAAAAAAGTCAAGATAATAGGTATGAAAATGAAACTACAATGTGTTGAATCGGAACCTACCTAACTAAAAAAAAACCAGAGATTTAAGTAAACTAAAGGAGAAAAATCTATACAACTCTCTAATAAGGAAACTCCCCAAGGCTTTATAAGCTAGAGAATGATCTTTAGAAGAGGGTAGGTGGATAGTTCCGTTAGAGAACGGCAGTATGAAAATTGAATAGAAGTTGAAAATGAGCGAAGGGCCATTAATGCGACAGTTTTTAAAGATAGACGCACATTTTTGCTTAACCCGTACGATGTACGCGGAGACTTCAAGTATGTCTCCAAGTCTACAGGCAATATTTCAAGTCTCCGCGTACATCGTACGGGTTAGGCAAAAATGTGCGTCTATCTTTAAAAACTGTCGCATTAATGGCCCTTCGCTCATTTTCAACTTCTATTCAATTTTCATATTGCCGTACTCTAACGGAACTATCCACCTACCCTCTTCAATCATCACACTAAAGCTTCATGTTAGCATTTCCAACCAACTCTGAAAATCGTTAACTTTGCGTATGAAGTAACATAAAAACACTTTGAATGACCCAATTGTTACTTGGGAGGTCTACCAGATGTTGCCTAATTTATTATACAAATAATACTCATGATCATAGTTTATCGTACAAGTGTATCCGCGGCATTAACATCTTTGCATTCAATTGAAACATTGAAGCGTTTCAACGTAGTTCAGTTGATATCATTGCACCTTTCAGAAAGTCTACGCTTAAATGTAGCAGCAGAAGCGTTGAAGTCGAACAGCAAGTACATCTGGTTGAACCTGACTGACATGAAGCGGATGGGTTCATGCTGACTATACAAAGCATTACGAGACTCGAGCCTCAAAAAATCACGGTGGCGAAGGATTCGTTCCGGTGCGTAAACATTCAGTTGCGCGAGGATCTCCCATGAATCCGTATCTCCCAACAGGATCTTAGCCACAAAAACTGTTTGAGCAGTGCTTCTTATTTTCTCCAGAGTTTCAATACCCAGCAGTCTAGAACGGTCTTCGTAATGTGCTGGGGATCTCGACACGGCACGTCACGAAGGGCATATCTCACGAGCTCTCTTTGGATTGCTTCGATCTTAACAATCCACGTTGAGTGATGCGGGCACCAAACTACACAGCAAAAAATAAATTTTAATATTACATCCAAGAGGATGCGCTTCAATTATGTCGAAAATTTCATGTAAATTTTACGGCCACAAAAATAAACAAATGCTGTAAAAGCAGCGTATTATCAGTTCATGCACTGTATTAACGGGTGGCAACTAAAATTTTGGAATTTCTTTCTCAAGCTGTCAAAAAAAGACAAACATACTTGAAGAAGATCTGATTTATTGAAATTAAAGATACATTGTCCATTGTTGAAAAAAAATTAGTGAACATTTGAAAACGGTCCGTAATCGGATGTTCGGCGAAGCTTCCGTTTGATGTCGGAACAGGAGCGTTGTACGGCCTTCATGTCAACTTTGCGAATGCATCTTTTGATTCTACCAATCAACTGTTTGCAATTCGTGGCTCTTCAGTTATTTTTGTACACTAAGGAGCTCAAACCCCCGAAGAAATCTTCGATTGGGCGACACTGAGGCAGATTTGTCGGGTTGTGGTTTTTGGGTACAAATGGGATCGAATGGGTATTCAGCAACGATTGTGTTTTTTTGGCGTAATGCGATGACGCTTTATCCGGCCAAAACACGTGTTGTCCATCAGCATGATGTTTTTGTAGAAACGGGATCAAAATTTTCTTCAAACATTCGTTCTGGTACACATATTGATTGATTGCCAAACCAGAGGGCTTGAACCATGGCACGAGAAAGAGAACGAAGTCCTTTTGCGTTCATAATTTTGGCTGGTCTTCCACTACCTTGCTTGCGAGCAGTTGTTGGGGATCTTAGGATATGGTAAACAGTCGAAGCCGCAACATTTTCGCTTTTAAAATGTTGTACCGTATACTTTTCGCCGAGATTTCTGTGCAGTTCGTAGAACTGTACAACGCGCTCGCGAAATACTTCTTGTTTCGATGGCATTTTGAGCAAAACTGAGCAAGCATAAAAAAAAACAGAAAATACTAGCAGAAAGAGGAGAGAGAGAGATAACACATACACACTCTTATTTCTCTCTGAGCTAGTTTGTTGTTGAGCATAGAGGCCTCGAAAAAATTCCAAAATTTTAGTTGTCACCCGTTAATGATAGTTTTGTCTAAGAGATGAACTAGCCTATGGCTAAAAATCTCTATAATAAAGAAAAAAAAAAAGGTAGTTTTGTCCTGTTGGACAAGTAATATTACACCACATTTTTGACACGAATGAAGTGCATCCACTTTGATGTGATATCAAAATTATTTTTTGCTGGGTACAGCATTGTATTCAAGGATCAATCGCATTAGAGCACAGTATAGCGACCGAAGGCAGTGTGGATCGCGAAATTCGTTGATTATTTTGAATATGAATTCAAGCTGCCGATAAGCTCTAGAGATAATGTCATTGCTATGCAATCATATGGTGAACGCTGAGTCAAGGATAATGCCAAAATCCCGTACTTGATGAACACACTCAAGAGGCTGGTCGGCGATGTTCTAGTCTTGTATAACCGGCTTCAGTTTCCTGTGGAACGATATGAATGCTCAATGTAAGCATATTTGAAGTACACCATTCAGCGATACAATCTGTTGTAATGCGAGGCAGTCCTGAAGACTATTCAGACTAACCATGTAAATTTTGACATCATCGGCATAAATAGAACAATCGGCAACCTGCGGGCAGTGTCTTAGATATAGTAAACAGCAGAGGACCCAAGTTACCACGCCAAAATGGTGAACGTCTCAGATGATTAATTTCCAATCTTCACAATTAGCTCCCGATCCGTTAGATAAGATTTGAACCAGCAGGTCAATGATGATGAAAGACCGAGTCTTTCAAGCCAATCACGTAAGATCCCATGATCAACACGATCAAACGCAGATTTAAGGTCGGTATACACAGCGTCATCTTATGTGCCATGGTCCAACGAGCGCAAGCAGAAAGAAGTAAACTGAATGAAGTTGGTAGACGCAGATGTCTTTGGTTAGAAACCATGTTGATTGGAAGAAATGTAATCCTTACAGGAACCAAACAGGATATCATTTATGATGATCTCAAAAATCTACGAGGTAACGGATGTCCTCCAGCTGGAGCGAAATCGGCGTTCTCGCAAAGAAGCATTGAACAGTACTGTTAAAAGATTAATCAGAGCCTCGCAGCATCTATTCAAAATGCATGAAGGGATACCATCATGGTTAGGTGCTGTGGAGTATTTCAGTTTGTCGACGGCGGTTTTAACATCCATTTAGCAGATGCAGAACTAGCGAGATCTCCACCCAAAGACATCTCAATTGGTAATCCTTTATCTCTCCGGTTGGAGTTTAGGAAATTTCAAAAACTCTTTGAGCGTAGTGTTTGTACAAGGAGCAATATCTATTACTAGCTCGATTGATTACTTGCTTAGCCAATGGGCAAGCTGGGCTAGGACGCATAATGCATAATATATGTGAAACAGTCAACAGCGAATCAATATCTCCTGTGGTATCCAAGTAAGACCAGCCAATGCGGTAAAGTGCTTCTAGAATTCCTTCAATATCTGCTCTACAGAAGTCATCGATAGGATCCTCTGGAAAATCATCATAAGCTAAACCTCCAGAAACATAGATCTCGACTACTAGTGGGGGGTAATTGGCATCGAGAATTGATAAACGTGGGGCCTCCCTTAGCTCAGTCGGGAAAGGCGCAGCTACAAAGCAAGACCATGCTGGAGGTGACTGGGTTCAATTCCCGGTTCGGTCTAGGAATTTTTCGGATTGGAAAATTTCTCGACTTCCCTGGGCATAGAAGTATGATTGGACTTGCCACACAATCATATCAATGCAAAAATGGTACAGGCATCGAAAGCTCTCAATTAATAACTGTGGAAGTGCATCTAGAACACTAAGTTGAGAGCACGCAATAAGCTAATATGCGATATGCAATAAGCCTGAAATGCGAAGAAGAAGAAGAATTGATAAACGTTCCGCAGCAGCAGATAAAGTACATCTTTCAAGTGTCGTGTCATTCATTAGTGCTAGATCCAATTATTAATTTGTGTTAGGTTATGCAGACTGAAGCCATCAAGTAATACAGCACACGCGAGTGACATGTCGAATTGCAAAACATCTACTGTGGAATGACCGTTTCTTGAAATGTCCCATACGTCACCATACAGAAGTGCGTGATCGTTTGCCCTAACGCGTGTAAAAGTAGATTCGATATGTTTTGTAATGCAGCTAAATTTAGAGTTCATTGAAACACTTTACAACTTACACATTTCTGGATAGAGCTGGAATTAGGGCCTAACAGCTTTTGTAAACAATGACTTCTCTTGATGATTTCTAGAAATTCAAGGCTTGCCCACCTAAACCAACATCCTCATCGGGTAGGGAAAGACTTTCCCTATCCGATGGTTATGTTGTTCTGCGTGGGCGTGCCTTGGATTCCTAGAAATCATCGATATAAGTCATTGTTTACAAAAGCTGTTACACCCTAATTCCAGCTCTATCTAGATTTATGAATTAAGAGCTTTGTATGCGAACCAATGCACGGATTTGTATATTGTGTGACAAGTACACTGCCGCTCATCGCAAGCCGTTCCTATTTGCATTTGTTGTCAAAACATTGAAAAAGGATTTTTTCACAATACTGGATGAACTCAACAATTCTGCCGTTTGGTATCGTTAGGAATGATATATTACCAAAATTGTGTGTTAAGACTTCATGTTGTTATAAAATCTAATATCTAAATATGTGAATCAAAATGTACTGACTTCCCAACCTCATTCCTCTTCCCGTATATCTCTTAGCGATATTATGCGCAGAAATCCCAACACGCTCATTATGATTTCACAAAATCCCGTTCATAAAACTCCAAAATAATAGTGTAGCATGTAGTGATAATTTGAATCAAAACTAATCTTGGAAGCCTCACAATTTTCCACCTACGAATGATTCGAATGAATCCCAATTAAATCTGCTCTTGCCTTCAAGCAAATACAAAATAAACACTTCACTCATGTTAAACTTTTACCAACCTTTCACTCCCACGTGAAAAAAAAGTATCACACACCCTCAAACAATGCCCGGCAACAAGACAGCATCAAGTGGTATTTTCCCACCGAAATCATGTCACGGCATAAATTATGTTAATTAATTTACCAACCCTTTACCTCGCACCGTCTGTAAACTGTTTCAGCAACCAAATCCCGAAAAAAAAGTACAGTCTCTTCGTAATCCTCCTTCTTCGGGAAACACTACTTCCCGGACCCAGCTTTACCGGGCTTCGGCTAACAAGAATAATCATATGTTCTCTCGTCGCTCTCTCTCTCACTCAAATGCTTTCCCGAAAAAAGCATCTCCAAATCTGGTGTGAAAAATTTAAACCCTTCCGTTTCACTCCACATGTTACTGCGAAAGTCATAAATCAAAACTAGGCCTTCCTCAGTCCGTGGCGAGAGCTTAAACCTTACCGGTAATGGTACCAACAACGTGCTGGTCAATTCGAGTGGTGGTCAGTCGGTGCGTTCTCCGGAGGGGGAAACATTATGCACTTGAGAGCAAACCCCTATAATCACATTAATACTCGGTATCAAATGGAAACAATCTGACCGGTCCGGACCAGGCAAAGCGAGTCCCCTTGATTCGAGCAATTTGAAGGGATGTTTGCGTGTCAAAAGGCGATAACAATTATGCATCACACACACTCTCTCGATTGCGAGGGATTAATTGCGTTTTGACCCTTGGTCATCGAGTAACTATTTTATGACCGCAATTATGATTCGAATCCTGATCCTGTGACCGGTCGACGGTAGGATCAGGTAGCAACTTTTCTCAAGATTTTGATCTCCCAAAAATCAGGCGGAAGCGTACATTCGGTTTGAATAATCCAACTAATTGCCGTCTCCCAACACGGCTCGTAATTAATTAAATGAGTTGCCTTTTCACCCCCACGAGCCCTGACTACGTTCTCACATGCATGCCGTACGGTGTTGTGGGTGGAAATAGGGAACGGTTTGCCAGGATGTGAGAAATGTCAACCCCACTTTACATAATGCAGAAGTTCAAGGATCATGTATAACGTGACGCTGAAAACTACCACTTTAAGTTATTATGCATTCGCTTTGTTCCGCCTTGGGTTTGAATTAGGAAACGTATAGTTTGCCATTCTGACAAATATACTGGGCAAATTATCGCTTCCGTAGGTTAGCTTGTATTCGATCCGAAAAGCTCGGGACCAAATCATCACACCATTTTGGCAGTTCTTGATCGTCAACCGTGAAATCCCCAAAATCCCTCAGCAGAACTACATGAATGCATCACGTGCCACCTAAGTGGTACACAGCTGCAGCTGCGATGCGGCAGAAACAAGTGCAGCCAACCCACCGGCAATGAAAAGACCCGTTCTACTTTCAAGGCGCTTGTTCCTGGATGCCAAACTGCACCCGTCATCTCCCACCCAGCCAAGTGACGTCGTCTTCCGGGTTTCGAGCTCGTTGGCGCTGCTCTGCACACATAACATATTCCTTATGATGTGTTAATATGTGTCACCCCTCGTTATGCTTGCCGATCCAAAAGCCTCAGCAGCAGCAGCAGCAGCAACTCCGTCCCTCGAAAGTCTCCGAGGTAATGGAATGACGACTGGGTGTGGAAGCCAGAGTCGTTGGTCTTTTCCTTCACGATGCTTGCTTTTGTATGCCACAGCTGGCTGGGATCGTATCGGTCTGCATCGTTACTGCTACTGCTGGTGGCGCTTTTCATCTCCGATGGGAAGGAGAAAGGTAGGGATGTCAATTCAAACGGTTTGAACAAATTACATCACTTTGCATATCATGGGAAGTGGCTGAAATTGTCCGGTGGAGGCGGATGTTTCTAATATAATCTAGCGAATATGTTGGAGAATTTCAACACCGGTGAGAGTGCACAACAAAATGATTGTATTTCTCTCGTGATGTTGCAAAGAACCTCGTTGCAATCCTTTGACACACTTTCCACCTATCATTCTACAGGGTACCTTCCAGGAAAAGCACGGTTGATTTTTTTTCTTCTACGATAAATTGCGCAAACATAGTTAACGCTAGGTTAAGCATTAATTTACACGTTATTTAATGTAAAATTAAGTAAAGTGTTGCATGAATCAGCAATTTTGTATACAAGCTTTTGAACAATGTAGTTTTGCCAACTATAGTAGTGTTTCCTACCAGGGACATCCTGGAAAACAATTCCCGGAAAATTTACCAAAAATCACGTTGCCCGACTCCCAGACATCTGTTCCAATTTCTCGGTAAACAATTTTAGAAGAACTTTTGGGTGAAAAGCAGTGCTTTACGTTCTCGAAGCTGAAAAATGAACTCGAGTTTTTTCTCTTTCATACAACGTGTTTAACGCATCATTTCTATAACACTAAGCTAGACTATCAGCACGAAACGAAAATGAAAAAGAAGCACGCTTAGCACGAAAGGTTGGCTGTGGATTTTCTCGTCGTTGCTTTGTTCATCACTTTCAATGAGAGTAACGTCGATTATCGAGTTGAAACGAAGCCTTTTCACCGACACTATATCACCACTTTTTCAATTTGTTCAATATGCGTTACGTCCCGTTTTTGTTACTTTTTTAGATAAATATGTGAATGAAAAATAAATTAAACATATTACATATCAAGCGTAACTGTTTAAATCGGCAGCCCTAAGTATGCACACTTAGAATTGAAAAAACGATCCATACCATATTGAAAAACGTTCCATTAAAAACATCCAAATGATCCATATAACACCGGATAAAATCCTTAAAAAAAAAGTGTGGATGATCCATAAAAATATAAATATTATCAATATTTTATGTAAAATTTAGCAACACAATTGTAAAAATGTACCGGTAAATTTCTAAAGAATGAGCATTGAAAGTGTACGAATTACCTATTAACATATTGTAATTGGTCCATAAAACATTCAGCAATGAACCTTAAACTTAAGAAAGTGATCCATAAATCAAGTTTGTGCACTTAAAAATATAGGGATGATCCAATAAATTAGACTATATTATTCATGTTTAGAACACTATTTTGTTTTAAATTTTGATCCATAATCCTTAAAAAATTGCTCCACTGTATATCTACATAGATTTATTGTCCTGTCCGTGTATTTTAGGTAGAAGTGCGAAGCGACGGGCAAGCGTCTAGAATTAGCTTCCAAAAGAAGATTCTATAAAAATATTCTTAAGAAGCTTCCTATGGAAGCTTCATCTAGAAACTTCTTTAACAAGCTTATTATAGACGCTCGCCCATCGTTCCGCTCTTCTGACAAAAAAAAAACACGGGCAGAACAGTAAACCTGAGTAGCTACGCAGTTATGTAGCAATTTTCCCAGGTTTATGGATCAAATTAAAAAAAAGTGTCCAAAACATGAATAACATTTGTATATCCCATAGACAGGGCTGGTAGCGAGTTACTTTTTAGTGACTTGGTCACTTTTTTCAAGCCAGTCACTAAAAAGTCTCTTTTTTTAAGATCAAGTAACTAAAGTCACTTTTTCTTGTAATCAGTCACTATTTTCAACTTTTTTAGCGTGAATTTATTTCAAGATTGATAATCCTTCTTGAACTGCACTGTGTAGGATCTGATAGTCCAATCGATGCCTACATTTTGTTCTAATTTTTGAACAATTCGAAGAAGTTTTGTGACGTTTAATCGTCTTTTTCTAACTACAGGGTGTCTACTTATTTTTATAAATAAAATTATCAGAGTTTTCCAGGTTTTTCCAGAACTTTAACGGATACATTCCAGGCTCATAATAAGAAATCAACTTTTTAAATGCTTTAAAAATATGCATTTTTTTTTTGGTAGATCAAAAACAACAGCAATTAACCCGAACGTTCTTAAGACATGGCAATCAGTTTTAAAGAAACAGCTTTACAATGAAATCCATTGAATGTTGAAGTTTAAAACTTACATAATTTCTCACTTTAATAAAGTTAAAAAAAAACTTTGAGTAAGTCCAAGATCTAAAAAATATTCAATATCTCGAAGTTTCGTATTCCATGTACAAGTTCAAGATATTAAACATTTCCAAAGTGCCAGAATTAACTTCACAACAATTGTAGGAACTTTGGAGAAGTTCTGAGGAATGATAGGAAATGCTGAGAATTTCAGTGAAGCTCCATAAACAAACTGTGGGAACATAAGGTAAGTTAAATCGCTGAAAATATGAGGAATTTACTGGAAGCTTACTCTTAGCATCCGAGAATTTTCAGCAACTTTTATTAATTACAGAGAACTTCACAGTTGTCAAGCGAACCTGAGAAGTACAGAAAACTTGCGGGGTATTGTGCAAATTTTTAAGAGGTTCTAAGCACCTCAGAAAAACTATATCTAGAGATCTTTGGGGAAATTAAGATCTTAAGAGCAGTTCCCGTAACTTAAATCCAGACTTTTGGAGCAATTCAATGATCTATAATCGTAAATTTAAAAAAAATTAGAATAGTTCCATGATGTGCTGAAAAAAAATCGGGAACCCTTAAGATTTTCCGAGAATTTCAGGGAAGTACAGAGACCTTCAGAGAATTTATGAAAACTTTAAATAACGGGTGTTCAATAAAAAATGAGAATGATTTCAGTGCCGTCCAGCGCTCTTGTAAGAGCATCGCGACTAAGTTGCATCGTACGGCTGACCAGGGGCCCTTCTCCAATATTTATTGTGTTTTTAATAAAAAATACTGAATTCGTTGAAAAAAAAAATTTTTTTTTACTAGCTATATGACTGAAAAAATTCTCATTTTTTATTGAACACCCGTTATTTCAATATCTTCACCAAAGTCCAGAGAATTTCAGGGAAATTTCATGGTGTTTACGGGAATTCCATTAGTTTCCGAGCAGAACCGAGATCTTCAATAGAATTGAATGCTTTAGGGAAGCTTCGAGAACATCAAGACAGATCAGAAAACCAAAGGGCAGTTAAAAAAAATTCAAGGAAATTGTAAAAACTTTAAAGAAGATTCGAGAAACTCAGGGAATTTCGGAAACTTGAGTAAAGCTCTGAGAGAATTTCTGGAACGTGATAAAAATTATATGAACATCCGGAAAAAGTGAGAGTATTTAAGGGTGCTATATTTCGCGCAATACTAGAAAAGGGCCAATCATTGTTGATCGATTCTCTTCATCGATTTGTTCTTCAGAGATTACTTTAGAGACGTTAAAAAGTTAATTGAGGTCTTCGTATAAGTTCAGAAGTTCACGGAAGCTTAAACAGTTTTTAGGACAGTTCAGCAAACTTCATGAGATCAGCAAAAAAACTTAAGAGAAGTTTTGAGAAATTCAGAAAAGAAGTGAAAACCTCAGAGCAGTTCCGTGAACATTAGAGAAGTCACATAAATTTTAAAGAAGTTTCAAAAACTTCAGCGTATTGTTAAACCTTTAGAGGAGAGAAGTTTAAGAATTTGATGAGAAGTATTGTAAGTACCAGGTCAGTTTCTCAAACTTCAAAAGAACTTCAAGGCAGTTTCATTAACTTCAGGAAAAATTTGGGAACTTTCAAGTAGTTCTCAAGACCTCAGAATAGTCCATTCTATATTCAACGGAGATTTTCATTGAAATTATCCTCCGAATTCAATTTTCTTTTAGTTTTCTCGAAATTACCTTGAAATTCTTCACAATACGAAACCCTTTGGAAATATTCTTCGAATATTCATTGAATTCATTTCAGATTTCCTTTTGAATCTCATTCCTTCCCTTGGAATTCTACTCACATTGAAAGTCTCATATGAATTCATTGGCATTTCTCCTCACAAATTCCTTAGATTTCTACTCATAATTTGTTTGCAAACTCTCCTGAATATATTTGCCAAATGCCTTTGAAGGTGTTTTTTTTAGTTATTCTTAGATTTAATTGTAATCCTCGTTTTAGCATTTTCTAAAAATTCCATGTAATTATGCTCCGGATTCGTTTTCTCCAACAAACTTTATGAAATTATCTTCAGAATCCCCTTGGAATTTTCCGCTGAAGTTCACAGGAGTTGTGCTCCTCAGAAATTCTTAAGAGGTTTCATAAAAATTTACTTTTAATTCAATTTAGAGTATCTTGAAATGCTACTCAAATCTATCAGGCTTCACAGGAAATCGAAAATTCATCAGACCTACCTTGAAAGCAGATAGCATTTGATGTTTTTTCTGAAAGATTTTCTCCCAGAACTCCCTTGGAATGAGGGCCTTAGAAATTATAACAAAATTCCATGAGCCTCTAAAACTATGCATGAAATTTGACTCCAGATTCTTGAGCATTTCTTGAAGTATTATAGCTTTTAAGACCAGAACTAGTTGAAATTTAAAATTTGTAGAAAATATGCATGTTCCAAACAAAAAAAAAGTAACATTGCAAGCCTCTGATTTTTTTTATATTTATTTGTTACTGAAAATTAATCCACTGTCTATAAAGTTCAAAGTGTTAAGAAAAATATCGAGAAAATTTAAATGCTTGTATTTCAAAATTCATTATTTTTTTTAAATATCCTTAGCAAGAAAATTATTAAATTCTCTGAGACTTTCAGGTTTTTTTAAGAAAAAATAAAATGTCCTAAGGATACCCGGTTTTTCAGGTTTTTGCAGTTTGGTAGACACCCTGACTAATACCGTGGGTTTGACCATAAACTTTCTAAATAAAAAAAAATCAGACTACTTTTCTTCTCTTAGGTCACTTTTTAGTCACTATTTTTACAATTATAAATCACTATTTGGTCACTTATTTCTTCAACATGGTCACTAAAATCACTATTTTTGACAGCAGTGATTGCTACCAGCCCTGCATAGACTATAATTGGTACACACCATAATAGAAACGTCTACCAATAACTGGAACACCTATCCTAGGTATGATCCATAAAATTAACATTTATTTTTCATATTTTCTTAAGAAGATTAGTATAGAAGCTTGTTTTGGAAACTAATTCTAGACGCTTGACCATCGCTCCGCACCTCTACCTAAAAAAAAACACGACAGGAAGTACATCTAAGTAGTTACGCAGTAATGGAGTAATGTTCAAAATTAATAATATAGTGTCCAGAAGGTGAATAATGTGCGTCTAATTTATGGACAACCCTGTGGGAGATTCGGAGAGCTACGGCAACGGTCGCAGTCAGAAATGACAGACGTCAGGTTTGGTTCAACGGAACTGTGAGTTTAGAAAAAAGAGGAAAAGAAGGTACAATTCCAATCCATCTAGCACACATTTTACAGGTAAATAAAGTTAATTTCCTAAATTTGTTACTAAACCTATCATTTCATTAAATTGTTGTGATTTGTAGTGAACTAGCTTCTGAAGTAATTTAGTTGGAGGTGGAGTTCGTGAAAATATTGAATTTAATAACCCTATATTTGCTTAATCTAGATACTACAATTTGATCCTAAAATCTGGTAACCTACAATTTGTTCCTAAACGCTATATACTTGATTTACCCTAAGTAACTAGTAAGTAGCTCATTCTACATCGTTTGCGTGCCTAACTAAAATAATAATTGAATCCCTAAATCCTAATTTTAGCAAAATTTTTGTTGAAAGAGTGAGGGAAGATAACTCTCGGTTTGAAAAATCTCCCGCTCAGCCTCCTATCGCTTTTCATGGAGGAATTTATCTTCCTCCAGCGCTTTTCTCCTGCTGCAACTGGTCTAGGGATTCCTCCAGGCCGAGCTCATTGATACATCCTTTTCCTGATTAGAATCCGGCATCACTCCTCGCACTATTCATTCTGGTAGGTGGTTTCTTTGGGACAGACTTCTTGGTTCCTTTTGGCACCTTCAGCATATTTGTACACTTCTTTACACTCCTTTACAGCTGTTGTCCTATCAGCACAACTATAATGGGTCCAGAAATCGCAGACATCACATCAGACATATCATCTACGTGGTCATGGCCTTCACAAAGCGTATAGTTTCGATCGCTGTTCTGTTCTTCACTCAACGGTGGTGTTGATCCTTCTGACGTTTTGAGGTTATATCCGATGTTGTTCTTCAGATACAGACGAAGAATGTTCAGATTAATGAAAGCAACTTCCTCAGAGCAGTCTCGTTTTGGACAGATTGAAGCTGAAATGGGTTTTATTATAAGCATTAAGATTGGTATAGATTTTATATTAGTTTAATAAAACCTATTTCAGCTTCAAGCTGTCCAAAGCGAGACTGCTCTAAGGAAGTTGCTTTCATTTATCCGAACATTCTTCGTCTGTATCTGAAGAACAACATCGCAGACATTGGCTCATGGTATCCATATGCAGTCCGATGAAATCTCGGTCATACTAAAGATGATTGCCGCAACATCCTTTGAGGAACACGGAAATTTTCTTGTGAAACAGTTGAGGGCAGTCCACATCGCCATTTAAAAATTTCGCTACAAATAAGGCTTTTTGCATTTTTCTTCTGTGTTCCAATGTGTCCAGGTCAGCGAATCCAAAAACAAAAAGCAGCCAACGATACAGACAAAACGGTTGCTACGACTACCATTACAAACTCGCTCTGTAACATAGCTCGATCCGAGTTGTAGAAGAATAATGATATATTGCTTGCCTGCTTTGTTGCAATATACACGGACGAGGACATAGCTTGATATGAATCGAGAAAAGACATAACAAAAATATTTCCATTAACACACGTGTATCATCTTCGGCTCGACTTCGTGAAGCAGCTTGCCAACAATTTGCTCGTTTCCTTCTACCGCCCCGAATGAGTTGTGTCGCACGGGCTTTTTTTTTTTTTTTTTATAATGCGTTTATTTTTCCAGGCTCATTTGCCGTAGCTTTGCGGAGCCGATATTCATCGTTTGGGTACAAAATTACTTAAAACTAACGTTAGTAAAGCGGGGGCCGATTACTCGCGGCTTTCTCGAGGTTAGGGGTAACAAATTGTAACAAACGGGTGGCAGGGTAGGGATTGAGAACACAAGGTTTTTTAGAGCAATGTGCTCTTGATCTAGAACTAAGCGACATACTGGAGAAAAAGACAAACATGGGGGTACACCGATGGAGACCTAGCAACTTGAGAGAACACAAGATGACACTAACTACTAAATCCTCAGATCGATCCGTTTTAAAAACACATAAATTAAATTAAAATAATCGAGATCTCGGCTCGCCAAGATGTCTCTAACGGGCCGCATAGGTTGTTTTCCTCGGGCCCTGAGGGATGCGGATAACTCGGATCTAGCAACACAATGTAGGGTGCATGACCAAAGTACGTGGTCGATATCGTGATAGCCACTACCACATGCGCACAAATTGCTGCCTGCGAGCCCGATTCGGAAGAAATGCGAGTCTAACGAGTAGTGATTGGACATGAGCCTTGACATGACACGTATAAAGTCACGGCTCATGTCCAATCCTTTGAACCATGGCTTGTTCGATACCTGTGGGAGAATAGAATGTAACCATCTTCCCAGAACACTCTCATTCCATTTTTGTTGCCAGTTGGTGAGGACGTGCTGACGGGTAATTGAGAAAAATTCCGCAAAGGCGATTTGTCGATCAAAAATATCGCCTTCCATAGCGCCCACCTTAGCTAGCGAGTCCGCTTTCTCATTGCCCGGAATTGAGCAATGAGATGGGACCCAAACTAAGGTGATAGTATAGGAGCAGTTAGATAAAGTACTCAATTTAGCTCGGATTTCGGTCAGGAAATACGAGGAGTGCTTCATCGGCCTCATTGATCGAATAGCCTCCAACGAGCTAAGGCTATCAGTAAAAATAAAATAGTGATCAGATGGTAGTGAGGCAATTTGCTCTACTGCGTAAAATATGGCTGCTAGTTCCGCAACGTATACGGAACAGGGTTTTTGCAGTTGATATGAGGCGCTATGAAATTCGTTGAATACTCCAAATCCAGTGGAAGCGTTTATAGTTGACCCATCTGTGAAAAAACTCTTATTGTTACTAACATGGTGGTACTTGTTTGCAAAAATTAAGGGAACAACCATCGACCGATGGTGATCTGGTATTCCACGGATTTCTTGCAACATGGTCAGATCAAAATTTACAGAGGAACTATAAAAGTCTTGGAGGCAAACACGAGAGGAATTGAATGAAGAAGGGCCAATCTCCAGCGTCATGTAATCGTAATAGAGACTCATGAATCTTGTTTGAGGATTTCTGTCGAGCAGCTTCTCAAAGTTTTCTATTACCAATGGGTTCATTACTTCACAACGGATAAGAAACCGAAAGGACAGCTCCGCGAAACGATCTGTCAGTGGAAGAACACCCGCGAGTACTTCGAGGCTCATCGTATGCGTCGAGTGCATACAGCCAAGCGCGATTCGGAGGCAACGGTATTGAACTCGTTGCAGCTTCAAGATATGTGTTTTCGCCGCGGATTGAAAGCAGAAGCTTCCGTACTCTAGAACCGACAAGATGGTTGTTCGATACAACCTGATCAGATCTTCCGGGTGTGCTCCCCACCAAGTTCCGGTAATTGTACGAAGAAAATTGATTCTTTGTTGGCATTTTTGTTTCACATACGCAATATGTTTTCCCCACGTGCTTTTGGAATCGAACCAGACACCTAAATACTTGAAAGATATACTTTGAGTGATTGTTCTACCCTTTAGTTGAAGCTGTAACTGTGCAGGATGATGCTTCCTAGAAAAAACAACCAACTCAGTTTTCTCCGGAGAGAATTCGATACCCAGCTTCATAGCCCAAGTAGACAAATTGTCTAAGGTATCTTGCAATGGTCCTTGCAGGTCCGGTGCACTTGGCCCTATAACGGACACAACGCCGTCATCTGCAAGCTGCCTTAGCGAGCAATTTTCATCAAGACAACCATCAATGTCTTTTACGTAAAAATTATAAAAAAGGGGGCTTAAACATGAGCCCTGGGGGAGACCCATATAACTAATTCGTGAAGTTGTCGAGTTTCCATGAGAAAAGCTCATATATTTCTCAGACAACAAGTTGCTCAAATAGTTGTTCATAATTGGTGAAAGCCCACAATCGTGGAGTTTATCCGAAAGGACATCGATACAAACAGAATCAAAAGCCCCCTTAATGTCCAAGAAAACTGAACCCATTTGCTGTTTTTGCGCATAGGCCAGTTGAATTTCAGTTGAAAGCAACGCAAGACAGTCGCTCGTTCCTTTGCCTCTCCGAAATCCAAATTGCGTATCTGAAAGTAAACCATTCGACTCGACCCATTTGTCTAGACGAAAAAGAATCATTTTCTCCAACAATTTCCGTATACAGGACAGCATCGCGATGGGACGGTACGAGTTATAATCCGACGCGGGTTTACCGGGTTTTCGAATGGCGATAACTCTTACTTGCCTCCAATCATCCGGAACAATGTTGTGCTCCAGAAATTGATTGAATAAGTTCAACAAGCGTCTCTTCGTGACGTCTGGGAGATTTTTGAGCAAGTTGAACTTGATTCTATCCATTCCTGGAGCTGAGTTGTTACATGAAAGGAGAGCAAGTGAGAATTCCACCATCGAAAACGGGGAATCTATTTCGTTATTACCCGACGGACGATCACGAACGTTGGTTTGAACCGGTACCGAATCCGGGCAAACTTTCCGCGCGAAGCTGAAAATCCATCTGTCCGAGTACTCCTTGTCTTCATTAATCGGTGATGACGCGTTTCGCATTCTCCTGCCGACATTCCAGAGTGTTCTCATGGAAGTCTCTCGCGACAAACCATCGACGAACCGACGCCAGTATCCGCGTTTTTTTGCTTTAATTAAGTCCTTAAAGGTTTTCTCGAGGTCGGTGTACCGCTCGAAATCCCCGACCTTACCGTGTTTGCGGAAGCGTTTAAACGCGGCGGACTTCTCGCTGTTCGCGTCGGTGCAATCCTTATCCCACCACGGGGTGGGAGGTCGCTTGCGGACGGAAACACCCGGAACACGTTTCGTCTGTGCTCGCAGCGCACAATCGATGATGACACGCGCGAGAAAGGAGTACTCGTCCAGCGGAGGAAGTACGTCAACCGATTGACTGGCATCAAGAACCGCGGACGCGAATTTTCGCCAGTCAATGTTTTTCGTAAGATCGTACGCGATGTCGACCGAGCGAGTAGAAGATGAACCATTGGTAATAGAAATTTTGATTGGCAAATGGTCACTACCGTAGGGATCTTGAATTACTTTCCACGAGCAATCCAACGATAGTGAACTCGAACAAAGTGAGAGGTCTAATCTGCTTATTTTTGCTGGAGGTTTGGCTACTCGTGTTGCTTCCCCGGTGTTCAGAATTGTCATTTTGAAGAAGTCGCACATGTCGTATATCAAGGTTGAGCGGTTGTCGTCGTACAGTTCCCCCCAGCCTGTACCGTGAGAGTTAAAATCTCCCAAGATCAACCGTGGCTCCGGCATAGCCGTGCAGATATCCGCGAAACTTTGACGAGAGATCGCGGTTTTCGGTGGAAGATATACTGAGGCAATACTGAGGCATTTACCTCGAATATTAACCTGACATGCAACTACTTCAATGCCTGTCACTGAAGGCAGATCGATTCTATAGAAGGAATGGAGCTTGTTGATCCCCAGAAGCACCCCTCCATACGAATCTGCGCGGTCAAGGCGTATAATGTTGAAATCGTGGAAAGCAAGATCGTTGTCTGAAGAGAGCCATGTTTCACAAAGGGCAAATGCATCAGAAAGTGAGTTGTTAACTAAAAATTTAAATGTGTCAAGTTTTGGCATAAGACTTCTACAGTTCCACTGAAGAACAGAGATCATATCCCCGACCTCATTCGGAGAATTATCCATCAAAGGATATGATCGATGCAAGGAAGGACCACCTAGAAGCTAGTTGCTTCAAAAGAGTTTTCACCATTGGCAGCACTAAATTAATAATGCTCCTCGTTGAGTCAGAGACATTGAATATACTGAAGAAGCTATCCACAATACCAGAAAACGTGAACATGGGAGCATGTTCTTGCTGATTATTCAGCTGATTTTCTGGCCGAAAAACTGGAACATCTGGGGTTTTAGATGATCCTGGAAGTGACGGAAAGTTCTTGTCATAATTACAAGGTTTATAACCCGGTGGAATGGGTTTCGGTGAATTTCCGTTACTTCTTGATTTTTCCAAGGTGGAAGGGTGGTCCGTACGAGTGGCCTTACGAGGCTTTTCGGTGGTGTGTTTTTTTGCTCGTTTTCTCGTATTGCCTTTAAAGACAAACGGACTATCCTCACCGACCTCTGAGTCAGAGTCTAGATCATCAACTGGCAAAATGGAGAACGTGTTACTGCTTTTTGGTGTGGTCTGAGAAGATGAAGCGGTATTCTTCAAGAGTTCTGCTAGAGTTCTCTTGGAGCGAGCTTGCAGAGACCGCTTAAGTTTTTCTCCCTGCTGTTTATACCTCGGGCAGTCAGTCAGGGTATGTAGGCTTTCCTTGCAGTACACGCATTTTGGAGGAGCACCGCAAGGGCCCTCTTGATGTTGCTCGCCACACTGATCGCAGCGTGGTTTGTTCGAGCAGTAGTCCGATGTATGACCAAGTTGTTTACATTTCGAGCAGTTCATTACCCGAGGTACAAACAGACGTACAGGCAGCCGAACCTTGCCAATAGCAACGTAGTGAGGTAACGCTGAACCCGAAAAGGTCACACGAAACGAGTTTGACAAGGAATACGTTTTTTTGGAGCCTACTACGGATACTGACTGCATTTGAAGGCAGTCCAATATCTTCACCTTCGGCAGGGCACGGTTTTTAAAGATTCCGAAGGAATCGGGACCCAAGAAATCATCACTAGTCAAACTCGCTTCGGTGACCACTCCTTCAATTTCTACCTCACTACTGGGTATGTAGACTCGGTATTCCAATGAAAAAAGCTCGCACGCAACAATTTGGTTAGCCTGCTTCCGGTCATCAACGGTAACGCGCAGTTTTATTGGTGTTACCTTGAAAATATCGGTAACGGCCGAAAAATGTGTTGTTAGATCCTTAGAGATCCTCGGAATGTTCAAAGGTTTTTGTTTGGGCCGGAAAAAAACAACCCATGGGCCTTTCGAGGCTTCTGGGTAAGCCTTTAGGCGGGGGAGCGCAGAGGTTTTCGGGGGCAATGGTGTGGGGGGTGCAGGTGGACGAGGAGGAGATGGTGGGGGAGAGGGTTGTGGGCGATATCTTTTCTTGGGATATGCTCCAGTATTTTTGCTGGAGAGCGAGTCAACTGGAACGTCAAGGGTTTCCATTTCCACAACTTCCTCGAGACTTTCGTGTGAGGTGGAATTAAGAGTTTCGTCGTCTGAGATGGCAAGCGACCATCCCCCGCCTTTATCATTTTCATCCATTGCGGTTAAATATCGCCGCAATGGTGTTTTTGGTAAATATTTTACAAATAATTACAGTAATTTCCAATAATATCAAAAATAGAAAAACAAAAATGCAAAAATAAACAAAAAAAAAATGATATAGTTTTACTCTACTAAAGAGTAATATAAAAGAAACAAAAAAAAACCAAGAAAAAAAAATAGAAAAAAAATATATATATACTGAAAAAAAAAATTTGGATCACCCTAACTATACTCTACTTAAAAATAGTACGAGAAAAAAAAATCAAGAAAAAAAAAAAAAAATATAGATATATACTATTTACAAGATTTTGGATCACCCTAATTATGACCCAGCCTAATCTAATACTGGACCATGCGGGAAGATGCGATACTGGTGAAAACAAAGCGACACGGTATACCTATTGCACTGAGGCGGCAGATGACTGGTGCGATGCTATTGTATTCCCCAACGGCTGTTGGGTCGATAGCCTTGCAGCTGGTATGCCTCTTTCGCCTCGGTAGGCAATTTAACGTGCTTTCGTTGTTGCTATCAATGGGCCGATAGTGGTGATGATTTTACAGATGTTGATGTTAAAGCTGGACCGTAATCAAAGCGCTCGGCGTATGATTAACGGCTTCCTCACTCGCGCACTAGTTGTCTTAACACTATGCCAACTAACTTTGGCGAGAAAAAACCCTCGCGTGGGGAAAAACTCAAAAACTCAAAAACTAGTGTCGTACAACGAGACCGATGCGACTTGACCGGCTCAGCGTGCGAGACGGAATGTGTCGCACGGGCTGCTTGTCATGAAAAAGAACGAAGAATATTATATCATTATTGCTTTCTACTTCTGACATAGCGTTATTAATCGGTTCGTTGATCACTTGTCATTTTGTCATTTGGAGATATTTTTGATTCCTTGGTCCAGGTCCAATAGCATGCATCGGTCTGCATAAGGTGGTAAATTCATTGAATCGCGCCACGGCAGGCTCCGCAAAGCCAACCTCAAAAATCTTTTCAGAACACGTTCTATTCGGAGATTCCACACTAGCTCATATGGAGACCAGACCACAGATACATTCTCAAGTATGGGCCGAACTAAAGAGCAATATAGTGCCTTCAAGCAGTGAGGGTCTTTGAAATCTCGTGCAATCTTCGAAATAAATCCCAGTTGATGATTCGCCTTAGAGATGATCGAGGAATAGTGAAGATTGAAGGTCAACTTTGGGTTCAAAAGAACACCAAGATCAGTCATACGTTCTACTCTGCGAAGCGTTACATTGTCAATGCAGAAGTCGTAAAGGATTGAACTCTTAGAGCGGTGAAACGTCATCACTGCACACTTTGGAACGCTGATGATGAGCTTATTGCGACGGCACCAATCCACACACAAATCTAGCAGAGCTTGAAGACGATGACAATTTTCAATCGAGTGAACTATGACGTATAGCTTATGATCATCTGCATAAACGAGATTGCATTTAACTTCCAACAAAGCTGCTACATCGTTGAAGAATAACCCCTTTCCTGAGGTACTCCAGAGGTGCTGGTAAACGTAGAAGAGACACAAGATCCTAGTTGTACTCAAAGAGTTCGTCCAGCTTGCATAACAAAACCTTCAGGTCGATTTAGTCGAATGAGGCTTTTAGATCAGTATATATGACGTCGACTTGTGCCTTATCCTCCATGTATGTACTGCATGTACTGGTGAAATGCAAAAGGTTAGTAGCTACCGATCTACCGGGAATAAATCCATGCTGGTGAGTTGAAATGTAGTTCTTCGAGCGATTCAGGACAAATTCGCTCAAGATGATCTCAAACAGTTTGGACGCTGCCGAAAGACTGGTGATACCTCGATAGTTCTTAACATCCCATTTATTGCCATCTTTGAAAACAGGAAACATATACGACTGCTTCCACAATTTTGGGAATTTTCCTTGCTCAAAGGATGCATTAAATATGGCTGCTAAAGGTTCTGCTAAGGCAGCTGAGCAACGGCAGAACACCACTGCCGGAATTCCATCTGCACCAGGAGAGAATGAGGTTTTCAGTCTCCTCGCTGCTGAAGTACCATATCCCGAGTTACTTCGAATGTGCTCAGTTCCACTAAGTCACTAGGCGTATCAGAGGCAGCAGATTCAGCTTCAACGTCACTTGTCATATTTTTATCGAAGACAGATGCAAAGTGTTTAGCAAACATCTCACACGCTTCGCTAAGAGAAGTGGACTCTTTCCCATCGAGTAGCATGTTGGACGGTATACTCGAATCTTTCCTTTTGCTGTTGACAAATTCCACTGGACTCTGAGGACGTGTGATTTGTACAAGGCACTGTTAAGTTTAATGTAAGCGATACTGACACGCTTGAAGTCACGCTTCGTGTCAGCTGTTCTGTGACGACGTAGTTTTCTCTGGACTGCGTTACGCTCACGCTTCAGCACTCTAAGCTGAGGAGTACTCCAAGCTGGGGTCGTCTTTTGAGAGGAACATTTGATTCCAACCAATGTTGAATAATGCTACAGAAATGCACAGTCATCTCATCAACGTCAAAGCATTCAAACACATCGACCCAATCTTGATCAAAAAGATACTGCAGTAATGAGACATAATCAATTTTCTTGAAGTCTAGAAGCCCTGCTCTATAATCCACGTTGTAAGCTGGGTGAGATGGCCAGTCAAGTTGACCAGGTAGCGACAGAATTAATGGGTAAAAGCGGAGTCGTCGATATCGAAATCATTTTCACCGTTGAAAAATACCAAATCCAGCGTGCGGTCAAGTTCATTTCGGACCGTACTGTTTTGACTGAGATTAACGAAATCCATTCCATCAACGAGAGCAATACTTGCAGCGGTCAGTGAAGATGTTTCGGTGAGGTAGACCCTGTTGTCATCGATTCCCCACTGAAGACGAGGCTGATTATAAACGCCACAAACAAGAATCTTATCATCACAAGATGCCTTGTCGGGGCCTCCCTTAGCGCAGTCGGTAAGGGCACAGCTACAAAGCAAGACCATGCTGGCGGTGGCTGGGTTCGATTCCCGGTCCGGTCTAGGAATTTCTCGGGTTGGAAAATTTCTCGACTTCCCTGGGCATAGAGTATGATTGTACTTGCCACACAATTATACTAATGCAGAAATGGTACAGGCATCGAAACCTCTCAATTAATAACTGTGGAAGTGCATCTAGAACACTAAGTTGAGAGCATGCAATAAGCTAATATGCGATATGCAATAAGCTTGAAATGCGAAGAAGAAGAAGAAGAAGAAGAAGAAGAAGAAGAAGAAGAAGAAGAAGAAGAAGAAGAAGAAGAAGAAGAAGAAGAAGAAGAAGAAGAAGATGCCTTGTCGCACAACTCTTTGACTGAGGCAATATGCGCTTCCATAACTTCGACGTCGCGACTTCGGTCGAGTGGGATGTACACAGCGCATAAATATAGCCTATAGCCATGTTAGTCCAACAATCACAGCTATCAGCACGCCACCAATGCATGTTTTATCGCTGTTGCGTAAGTTGCGATCACAGCGAAACACGTTGTAGCCAGGTCCAAAAATCTGAGTCGAATTGATGCTATCGTCAAGTCCGGTTTCAATCAAGATGATAACGTCATACTCACAATCAGCAGCAGCCAGGAATAGATCATCAATTTTTGTTCGAATACCTCGTACATTTTGGTAGTACACCCAGATCCGATTTTCAGTCGAACCAGCCGGTTGTTGCTCTTGAGGCGGTGAGGAGCTGGAAGCAACGGACGAATCAGGAGCGGAACTGAGTTGCGGGTTGGAAGACCCCTTCTCCATGCCCACACACAGGTCCAGGACGACTGCAGGACAATGACTGGATTAACTCGACTGTGGCGGGAGAAGAAGGGGCTTCCGTAGTGCCAACTTCAATGCATCCCAGAGTGTTCAGGTGACAGGCGGACGATGCATGGTTGATGGTTGGTAAAGCGCTAGAACCAATGGACGAATCAGGAGCGGGACTGATCATGACACGATCATACTTGCCCTAAATTGTAGGTTTTTTTTTTTTTTTTTTTTTTTCCTTTGGTTTGTTTTTTCCGTCGATCTTGTTTTCCGTGCTGAGCACCAATGCTACCGACGTGCCAGGAAGGCAGCTCCCACACCTGGACCCTACCTATCGACCCATCAACTCATGAACCGGGGACCAACGGCTTTACTTCCCATCCGAAGGAAGGCGTGATCAGAGATGTTATGCCTCAGAACATCCCGGCGGCGCCGACTGGGATTGAACCCAGGCCTGTTGGGGTGAGAGGTAATCACGCTTACCACTACACCACCGGCGCCGTTATAAATTGTAGGTTGGAAGACCCCTTCTCCTAGCCCACACACAGGTCCAGGACGACTGCAGTTATGTGTTAATTTGATTGGCACATACCGGTAATTAATGATTTTAGAAACCCATAAAATTACTAAATTACGAAATGTTCGTTTAGCATAAATATTGAAGGAGCAACTTTTAAATTATTTTCATGATAAGTGGATTATTTACGAAACAGCACAAGTAACTGTAATCACCCATATACTATTAACGATTTGTTTGATTACTTTTTGATTTCCCAGTAATTCAAAATTACATGATAATTTCGAAAAAAAATGCATTAATCTTTGATTACCGATCATCTTCCAATCTTGACAGAAGTTCCTCGAGTTAATCTATTTTGCCTACTTCCTTTAATCTGAATATGTTTTGAATTAAATCGAAACACCCCTAATTGATAAAAACATATTTTCCTGAATCTAACCCAACAGCATTCACAGTGCGGTTGGTGCAAGCATGAAATTTTCCTACATCCCTTAGCATCAGCAGTGTCCCTAGCCCCAAAATATGCGATCATGTGTTTTTTTTTTTGCTGGTAGGTGTGAGTTTTCAAAATCGCATTTTTTCTAACAGCGCAACAGCAACGCTGGATTGCCACCAGAAAACAGTCGAAAAAACACAACTCCTTCTGCCCTTCCACAACAGTACGCCACATACAATAGTACGAACACTCTCAACACCTTCCCCTGCCCCCCCCCCCCCCCCCCCACTCCTTGACTACTACTGTAGAAACCGGCTTTGGGAAGGAAGTGTAGCGGAAAATAATTACAACGAGTGTCGTTTGTATATTTCTTTTCCAGTTGCTCGGGCGTCTTTTTTTCGTCGGCGTCGACGTCGCAATCATCATGATGTTAGAAGGTTTCCTCCCTGGAGAACCACCACCGGGAGACGTCGTCTGCCGAGGGGGCGAATGTGGTGCGAGATGGGTTTCCGCTTCCCGAGTTTTGCATGCATGTACGAATTTGTTATTTTATTTAATTACATGTGCATTCCTAATTTGAGAAGGAAAAATGGGTGAAAAAGGTGTCAACCGGGAAAGCAAAAGTGAGCAGCAGGAATGAAAATGAATTGGGTGCACTTAAATTATGATTTTGTTTTCGGGCAAAATTGTGCTCTTGATGAAATTACCCAACCGAGAAAGCGAAAATTGAATGAGAAGAATTGTAAATTTAATACATCGTGAATTTATTTTTTTTCCTCACATGAATTCACAAAGGAGAAAACAAGATTTATTATATTTTCCTTTGTGAAACTGGAAAATCTCAAAATACGGCGAAAGAGAAAAAAAAAGCACACAAAAACGGGGGAAATGTGGTGGCTGCTGCTGCATCCAGTCGGGAGAATCCTTCCGCACTACACCAGACGACGATGATGACGACGACGACGACGACGTGGCAATGCAGAAATCTGGCAAACGTAAAATCGACTTTCGCGTTTTTCACACAGCATCTTTCACTTTCTCGACGGTTTGTGTGTATTTTTTCAGCTCATCATTCATACCTGAACCAGTAGGAAACAGTAGGAAGATATGAGCCAAGTGGGAGGATGTTTGCTGCAATACTTCAAATTTGAATAGTCCTGTTACCGGTGCACTAGCTCCTCCGCTGAAAGGAGCCCAGTTGGTACCTACACTAAGAAAACACAAACACCGACTCTGTTTTGTTTTCTTTTGACGATTTTTTTTTTTCTTTCCATCGGGTTTGCCTTTGAAATGACTCGAAATGGAGCAGATTTTCCGCGGTAGGATAGTCATCGCCCTTCCAGACGACCCACAAAAACCAACGGAACATTCCATCTCCACTTAAAGCAGTCACCGAGCAATTTAAGTCGCGCAAAGACCTCTTGAAGCGAAAATGCCTTCAAATAGCCTTAAACTTTAAAAAACGGATTTTTTTTTTTGTCTTCTTCTTTTGCATGTCGCACTTTACCCGAGATGATTTTCTATTATGTGTGGTGGAGCACCAGAAGACGAAGGACCTTTTGGTCCTCGTTCCCTGCCGAAGGACAAAGTTTAAAGTACGTGCAGTTAAACTTGAGCAATTTTTCTTCCTTTCTCAGTTGTTGCTGTGTTGTCTGTGGAGGGGTTTTTTTTTTGCCTCCACTTTGGAACCTGGGACCAAGCGTTTGACCCATGTTTGCTTCGTTTGCAGTTCAGTAATATGCCGAAAGCGATGGGCGAATGTGTGTATGTGTGCGTGGGTGTCAAGAAAGAGTAAAGTGGGAAAGTTTGGCACTAGCTAGTATATCATGGGATCTGAGATTGTATTTTCACACTAATGGCATGTGGATTTGCGCCTTTAAGACATTTTTAGTTATTTGATTGGGAAATTTATTTTTTGCCATACCGTTACATGAAACAGTAAGGTAGGTTGATTTCATAACAACTTGGGACCGGAAAATCTTCATAACCAGTATATAAAAAGCACCTACCCTTGAATGTCCAGCAATCCATAATAATTTGATGGAATATAGGTCCGTTATGCGCATATTGGCAGCATAAAGCCTGGTAGCTTAAGCTTACTTGACATAACATATGTGGAACTTCATGAAAGACTGCTGACTAAAAGTTGACCCCTTTTTTGTGTTACCTCAGTGGTATAACTGGTATAGTTAGACATCGATCTGCCAACATTAAATTTTCATGATTCGACACTGAGCGTTCATGTGGACCAATGTCGTAAACGTAAGCAATGGTTTCTTTCGTAAATATCTTGAAATTTAAAGCCAGTTCATGTAACCCAGCAATTCTATCAGATTAAGGGACTTTCCCTATACACAACCATCGTAGGTGTTGGCTTACTTGAACGAGTTTTCATTCTCAAGAAATTCGTGGAAAAGTCAGTCCATTTGTCAACATGTCACTCCCAACACAGTTTACCCATTGTTGATTAGGTTCAGTTGTGACCAATCTGGGAAAGCAGTGCAGCAGTGCTTTCAGTGTGTGGCGTGTAGCTCAGCATTACTCAACCATCACGACCAAACGGTCCTTTTTAGGATCACCTTAAATTATTGATGTTTTAGAGTTCATTTTCATTGAACGTTCGCTCGCCTTTCTGCCAGCCATATCACCCACAAAGCTCTTTGATAATGTAGCCAGCTACCAAACGTTTGTCGTCAAATGCGTAACAGTATTGAAGAGGTACATACAAATTCTTGCAATGACCGAATACCACATGACCATGTCAATTAATCACAGACTCTTCGTAAGGTTTTCTCCAGGACGCTAGAAAAAGCAAACAAATCTCGAATTTATATAATTGATCGCGATTGGAAAAATTTGAGCAAGAAATTCCTCCAATCCATTTTAAATGTGCAAATCTACGGTCGTGTCTTGGATACAATCTCTTACTTTTTTTTTGAAAAAAATATTTTAAAATTTCCGAATTTTAACTTGAAAATTGTCGAGGAACAGCGCCGTGAAAGGATTTTGCTAATGGACAATGCAAAAGTGCGGTTTACATTTCACGAAGAAAAAAGTCCACGTAAACAGTACCACTGAACTGTCATCAGATTGAGGTTAACCCCGACGGTGCAAAACCTAATGTTTGTTTACTTTGCACTCTAGGTAGCCGGTTTGACATTTCAATAGGTAGACTTGCCTTCACTCTTGGCGTGACACATTATTCACCGACTCTAGATTAGACTATCCAATGTGTGAGGTTGAAGGACTGATGGCTCGGTTCAAAAGTCCAAAATTGCGCGTGATTTGTTTTCATCCATCCCCCGCTCACAAAGGTTTTAAGTTTCGGGAAGCCTTCTTAAGACTGATAATAGTTTTGAGAAGCTACCGATAATGAAAAAAATAATCTGGCCACCCTGCTTCTATGATAAAATCCCATCTGTCAATATGTGTTTGAAATATAGCGGATCTAGTTTGTTGATGAAACTTCTCTGAAATCTTCGATATTTACTTTCCATCCTCGTAACTTATGAGCCTACAATTTTCATAAAGTTAATGGGACTACTTTTGGTTTCTCCAAGATTCTCTGAAGTTTTTAGAATGTTACAAAAGCTATCACTATACGCCTTTTTAATGCACCACCAACGTAGAGAGCACCACGCGAGTTCGAGAGGAAACGTCAACCAAACCGTTTGTTCACATCAGAAGAAGGATTTTTTCCATCACTATATTAATCACTACCTTTTGCTTTTTCTCATGATCGTACTGCAGAAGCCTTCACTGTTTTCGTTGTGCTTTTCATTATCAGCAGCGAGTGTAACGATTTCCTTGTGAGCAGCGACCATTACTGGTGATTGTTGTTTGCCATGGCTCTAACTCTCACTGCGTGACAAACGATCTGTAAGCGATAATCGGTTGATGCGAAGACGAGTGTCACGTGAGTGTCATGATATTTTGCATCACTGATTTCTTGTTGTTTTTGTCGTTTTAGATGCTAGATAAAAGTTTCTTTTATGGATCTGTGTGCTGAAAATACTTGGGAATGTATTTACATGGCCGTGGAGATACAAAGAGAAAGTCGACGGAGAGAATCTGTTAATGTTACTTAGGACCTAATGAATTCTCGTTTTTATCAAAAGGCTAACTCTTTCGACTGAAGTGTAATAAAGAATATCCGTCAAACACTTCCGAAAACATTTTTTGATACAAAACAATGCCAAAATCTAGAGCAAATTCATAGTCCCTTGGGTAGCGAACATGAATTAATCAACTCTTTATTCATCAGAACAACACTATCAGAATGAACCAGAGAAGCTCATAAGTTTTGACAGACGCACCGGCGTAAACATCGGTAATTGAGAGATTCACAACTGAAAAGAGAGTGAGAGCAGGCTTTTGTGCTCTCTTTCTCCATTACTCTCTTTGCAATCAGATATCCAAGTACACAGCGGGAAATGCACACTTTGGGCACCCATACATCACAAATTTTCATCTAATTTAAACTCACATATTCAAACCGGTCTGCAAGTATGATAACGTCCAAAGCGTACCAGACTGCTGTTTCCGTGCTGCTCCCGTTTGACGCGTGATTGCTGAAGACTTCAATTACAACCAGTCAGTGGTGCACCTGTGTCGTGCACAGGTTGCACATGTGGACGCGACGCCACTGGATATCAACATCAAACTGAAATCATAATTTGATTTCAGTTTACGCAATTGACAAATTGTATATCAAATTTTGTTTTCATTTTGCTGTACATTTGCTTTTCAAAAATTTGTTGTTGCGGGTTTGATTTCATTGCCTTAGCATAACATCAAATTGAATACTTGTTTTGTTATCAACAGAAAAAAATGGATATCAAATTTAGTTTTCAGTTTGCTCTAACTGATAGCAACATCAAATTTAGATTTCAATTTGATCTCAGACTTTGCTCGGGTAGCCATTAGCCATAAAAGTCTAGGGCCCGTCAGTGAAAAATTGAGCATCACTTAACCTTTCTAGCTTAGATACTTCTAACGACCAACCAATCATATAATTACCAAATACGGAACGTTACGGTACGAGTGGACATCCATTTATTGAATTCTGAAGCATCGTGTTATCTAATTTTCAATTTAAGCAGGCTCCAAGTTTTCTGAATCATCTTGCCCCTTAAATGCTGCACAGTAGGCCTGGTTATGCGTGATGCCTTGGTATGGGTGATGCATCTTTGATGTTAAATATAATATTAAATAGACAAGAATAATTTCTGCTAAGAAGATCTCAGATTTGCTCCAAATTTTTACTTCCTTGATTTTTTGGCAAGTTCCGGAAAGTTCTGCACATTTTCTGAAGTTATTGGAAATTCCCTGTAAATTTTCGACAATTTTCTCAAATCTTTGTAACCGCCTTGAAGCTATCGGAACTTACCTTTGAAGATCCCTAAGCTTCACTGAAGTTTCTGACGTTTATGAAATTTTTGGAACTTCCCTGATGTTTATTTTTTTAAATTTCATAAAATTTCTCAGAACTTCCTGTTATTTTCCTGAAATAAAACCATGAATTTCTCAAAGTTTTTTTTTTTCGGGTCTTTCTTTAAGTTTCCGTATTTTTGCTTATGTTTATGGAAAAGTCCTGCGGTTTTCAAAACTGCTCCAAAGTTCATTTAACTTCCCTAAAGATCTCTAAGCTTCTTTGAAATTTTCGGACGTCCTACTTCTTTGTTCTTGGAACATACAATTTTTCTGCCGACGCCGGTGGTGTATTGGTAAGCGTGACTGCTTTCTCACCCCAATGGGTCTGGGTTCAATCCCAGTCGAGGTCGGTGGGATTCTTCTAAGGCATAAAAATCTCTGGTCACGTCTTCCTTCGGAAGGGAAGTAAAGCCGTTGGTCCCGGCCCATGTGTGTTGAATGGGTGCGATATCCTACGCAGGTGTGGAAGCTGCCTTCTTGCACATTTGATTGCGGTCAATGGATGGCAATCGATGTCCGCCAGTGATTGCAGAACAGAGACCGACGTTAAATAAAAGAAAGAATAATCTGAATCTTATGAATCGGAATCGGCTCTGAAGTTTTCAATTTTTCGTTACTTTTCTAAAGTTCCTACAATTTTCCTGATGTACACTGTCTCGAAGCTCTCTAATATTTTTTAAACGTCGTCAAACTTAAATGATGACTTTTTGGATTTCCTGAAGCTAGGCTAGTTCCATGAAGCCTCTAGACTTGTCCAACGATCTTCCTACTTGTCCTATGGATCCCATTTTGCTTAACGACGAGTTTAGGGTGTCCTACCTAGGTAAAAAAATGATGCTTCACAAGTGTTATTTGAAAAATTTTACCCAAGTAACAATTCAAGTATGTACCAACCCAAGTAACAGTAAGAACAGAAGCTGATTATTGATTGATTTAAGGTTTACAAAGCTGATTAACAGCAGGCTGAATAGATAGTTGATTAGTAGTGCAAAAAGCTAATTGTATCCCCATAATTCAACATCAATAAGTTAGCTGATCTAAAGATTGAACAAGCCTTATTTTAGCTTAACACTACTCCATAAATCAGCAATGCACTACAAATATTTTGATAACCTGATTTGTTAAATGTAGTCAGTGTCACTTGTTGCATTTCTGGCATTCTAGTGGTTCTAAATTCACTGCCTATCTTTCTAATCCCAAGCAGCGGCAGCAGTAGAGACAAGGTAGATGAGCTTTTTAGAAATAGCTCCAGGTAGAACTGGGCTGCGACGGGGCCGAAATTATTAACATTTGTATTTCTGTGTTTTAACTGCTGTAATGCATTGAATTTTCAGACAGAATTCCAAAAATATAACTCAATTATGGCACTAAAATAGCTTCCACATGACCATCGAAATAAATCGCGCACTTGTGTCCACATTGTCTTAACTACACTTGAAGATGAGAGGAATGTTGGAATGTCACCAGTTGTTGTTTATAATTCTGCATTGCTGTGTAAAACTCTTCCGGTTGCTGTTATTCAACTTAAATTTGACGTGTTTCAAGTTAATGATCATATCTTTTGCCACACATATGCTTAAGTGGTCCAGTAGATATGATTGATGCATGTAAATCAGCGACTGCCGGTTCGAATCCCGAAAGCAAAGGTAATTTTTAGACTTTTAATAACAATATCAATATGTGTATCCAATTAGTCAGCAAATTGATGCAATCCCATAAAAATGTTTAAGATATGAAGCGGTCTTTCATTATTATTATTTTTTCTAAATAAAACTAGATTTCTGATCAAGGGTTAGAAAAGATTGTTGTTCAATGCCTTTAAAAGCTTATAATTTATATAACTGTTAAGCTTTTAGCTGAATAAAATCACCAGATTTAGATGTTTAAAAGCTGAAAAAAGCTTAACGTGGTCTATGTACAACAATTATTAAAACTAAGGCTGAATTAAAATCGATTGAACAACACTTGTTAAGCATCAAATTGTTACCTGGGTAATTCAGTCTTAGTTTGAATAATTGTTGTACATAGACCACTTTAATCTTTGTTTAGCTTTTAAACATCTAAATCTGGTTATTTTATTCAGCCTAAACAAGAGATGAACTAGCCTATGGCTTAAAATCTCTCTAATAAAGAAAAAAAAAATCAACCTAAACCTAAACCAAATCAAAGTCTTTTCTAAGACGAGTCCGTTTAAAATGGAAAAGGAAAGGGACAGCCGGAGGAACATCGTATTTTTAGATTTACGAAAGTACTCGAAGAGATTCGGACCCTCTGATGCTATTTACGATAGCCAGAATTGTTTTGCTGTTCTCTGAACTTAAATAATATTGTCAGCACTTATTTTAAACACTCTGGATCTATTTGGAGTTTCCTGAACTTCACTAAAGTTCTGTTTAATTTATCCTAGGCAGGCTTGCAATTGCTCATTACAGCTAAAATGCTATTTTTCAATATTGTTGTGACAAAATTGACAAATTTTATATGTCATATACAATCTTTACCACCTCTTCTTGCATCTTACAAATAAAAATTATCATTAGAGTATCCCATTGTTTCATAATAACGAAAAATAGCATTTTAGCTGTAAGGAGCAATTGCAAGCCTGATCCTAGGTTGTACTGGACATCGTTTTGACGATTTTCCGAATTTATCTGAGGGCTTTTGAAGATCTATAAATTACTATGAAGATTGCCAAACTTCTTTGAAATTCTCTGATGGTGATCAGAGAGCTTTTGAAAAGAAGAAATGATGAAGCTTTGTTTTCCTTGATTTGTTTTCCGTACTGAGTGCCAATGCTACCGACGCCAGTAAGGCAGCTTCCACACCTGGACTCTACCTATCGACCTATCAACCCATGGACCGAACAACAACGGCTCCCTGCGATGCCGAGTGGGATTGATCCCAGGCCTTTTGGGATGAGAGGCAATCACGCTTACCACTACACTATTGGCGTCGCTAAACGATGAAGCTTGCAGAAGTTTCAACAAACTAATGAGATATTTAGTAAACTAAGGAATGTTGGCATACTTTGAAGGGGTTTTATAGATTTCTGCACTATTTTGATGAATTTTGAGAGCTTGACGGTGCTTTAAAGGTGTTCAGTAAAGATCGAATCTACTAATTAAAATTTTGTGAAAAATGCTCAAGTCAGCATTCACAAAAAGTTGTTAAGACAATTTTTGAAGAATATCCCACACATGTGTAGAATTGTATGGATTGATGTGTCGCTTTGTGATTGATCTCCTAAAATACCAATGCGTCTTTGGAAGTTAACAATTACAACCAACGATATGTTCACGTTATAGCGTAACCAAGTGGCTACGGTAGCACCCGAAACATGCCCAATGTGGTTCAAGGCACTTAACATAACCACCATCGATCTTGTTTTCGAATTCTGATGTTTTATGATGTATCAGGTGATGGATATTGACCTAAGCTATAAACCGGTCATTTCCCCGGTGACACCCAAAACATGTCCGGATGAGGCTTATGTGGTCCTGGGTACTCAATATATCAACCTTGTTTTTTGAATTTTCACGTGATTTAATATGTCGCATGATGGGTTTTTGCCCTAGACAGAAACTTACTACTTACTCGGGGCCACATGGAACGTGTCCGAATGTGACTCAGTATGAGTGACATTGTACTTGCTCCCATAAAGCTTCTTGAACTTAAACTAAATTCCATGAACTCAATCGAAGCTTTCAAATTTCTTTTCAATCCATTAAGTTTCCTGAGCCACTAGGAAGTTCTTCGAGGTTTGAGGAAGTTTTGTGAACTCCTCGCCAACTCTCACGATGTGTACCAAGCTCTCTAAATTTGACTAAGATTTCCAATGATCCCGGGAAATGATTTTCTTGAAGCCACTTGAAAAGAATAAATGTTGGGATTCTCCTAATTTTAACAAAAAAATATTTTCAGGATTAAAAATAATTATGATCAAAATTTCAAATCTTTAGTTCGTTCGTGGTATCAATATAAGTAGGAGAAATGGATGTAATGTCGGCCTAAATGCCCCTAATTTGGGCCCATACATAAATTCAGCAATCGACTAAGCGACCAAAAATATCCATTGATACCGTCCCAATGACGCGTTGATCTAGATAAAACTGATAAATAGCAGATTTTTAGCGATGGGCCCAATCTTAGATTCATAGGCCAACATTTGAGCCATTTCCCCTAAGTTTTGAATCATATAAAAATATTATCCTAGAAATTTAAAAAAAAGTAGGCAAAGCTCAGAATCGTTAAAAATATTAATATCAGGAAGACCAAACCCAAACACATCGCAGCCACAACGCAACCACTATCCATCAGCACACCAAGTCACCTTTCATCAAAGTGTATATATTTTTAAAGTTTCCCTCCCGTGGCCATCGTCGCTCGAGCGGTTTTTTTTTCTCTCTCTACAAAACCCATGGCACCAAACACCACCAACCACCCCGCGAGTCTTTAAGAAGAGAAAACTTCTTTAGTGGGAAAGTATAGCACCGGAATGCAAAATCTGGGACCGAAATTGAAATTCACTGTCACTGCTTTTTTCCCGCCCGAAGAGGAGGTGGAGAACAACCGAGGTCACTTAACTCATCCCAACAGCCATGGACGGATGGGGAAGTAAATTGAATATGTTTTTTTTTTTCCCCTTCACAGTGCTCTTCATCTGCTTTGGTCTTCAACCTGTGGTTTTTCCTAGAGGGCCACTGATCCTTGCATGTGTGAGTCAATCCCGAAGAGCGTGCCACCGAAAAAAAAAATCATAGTGTATTCGTGCGGGTAAATTACTATGCATGCCTAGCAAATTGAAAAATTGAGCTATTAAAGCTCCCCCGGTTCCGAGGTTTCGATTCGCCAGCGGCAGCAGAAGAAAAAGTTTACTCGCAAATCGCTCGCCGTTACCTAAAGTCATTATCCAATTTGTTTTCATTTCCTCGACTAACGCGATACATTATTGCGCATTTGATCGATTTCACGCCATTGTAAAACGGTTTTCTCTTTTCCTCCCATTACAGACACACAAATTCATCGACATCTGTTATTGAGACCCACCAACTGTCGCATGCAGCTGAGCTAGACTTAACGACCAGATGAAAGAAAAATTCGAAATCATGACCGATCAGGAGCACTATAGCCTTCGGTGGAACAACCACCAGAACCACATTCTACGGGCATTCGATACCCTGCTGCAGACCAAAACCCTCGTCGATGTCACGCTGGTCTGTGCCGAGACGAGCATCCGAGCGCATAAGGTTGTCCTGTCGGCCTGTTCGCCCTTCTTCCAGCGAGTGTTCTCCGAAACTCCCTGCAAACATCCTGTGATAGTGCTGAAAGACTTCCGCGGATGGGTTGTGCAAGCGATCGTAGACTTTATGTACCGTGGCGAGATCAGCGTTCCTCAAGAACGACTCTCAGTACTGATACAGGCCGGAGAATCGCTACAGGTTCGGGGGTTGGTTGACCATCCAGTAGCAGGTAACACCCCAACCCCTGCGCAATCTCCCGAAGACTTCAGTCTGCTGGACTCTTCGCTAATATCGCCAACATCACCGTCACTTCCGTCGCCAAACTTCACCCACCACCACCACCATGCCCGCCACCCGCATCAGAACTCCACGGCAACAAGCATGCTCAGTGCCAGTACTCCAAAGTTATTGCTGCCACCACAGGTGTTCGCCGATCCTTCTCTAAACCTGCCCAACCCAGATCTCTGCACTTCACCCATGCCACGACGAAAGCAGGCCCGTCCAAGGCGACGATCAGGTGATTGTGCCCCTCAGGACCTAAGCAGTAAACCCACCAGTCCCGTTCCCCCCAGCATGGATGAAAAGGAAGATGAAGACAACGAAATCGATCGTGACGACGACGAAGAACTAGAAGATGAAGATGACGATATCAAGGAAATCATTCGAAGAAGCGAAAGCGAGGACAAAAAGGATTCGAGTCCGCAGAAAACACCAAGTAAAAGCGATGACAACGAAAAGGACAGCAAAAATAATTCAACCGCGTCGACAGCTTCCCTCTCCGTAATGGATGGACCCGAGAACCTCTGCATGAAGAAATCCTCCGTTTCAAATAACAGTTCAAACAACTCCAGCAATTCGAACAAAGATAGCAACTCTCGGTTATCAGACCCATCCAGCATCAAGGACAGCTCTCCGGAAACGACGATCGGTCGACTTTCGCTGAAGGACATCCGTCATCTGAATAGATCCTCCCTGGCCCGATCCATGAGTTCGCTATCGCCTCCGCCTTCGTTTCACCTGAACAACAACCCTCCCTCCAGCCTGTCCCACCCGGATAAACGGGTCAAACTGGAAGATCGCGACGATGACCGACTTGGCGACGACGATGGGCCTCATTTTTTAGACCACATGGACCTGGCCTTAGCCTCGCATCAGCACCCGCTAGCGCATCTTTCGCATCACAACTCCTCGCCGCAGCTACGGCCCCCGGGACTAACGCCGGATGGTGAAAACAACAACAGCAGTAGCAGTAAGAACAACAACGGGAATGCTGGACCGGGAAATGGACCCAGCAGCAGGGACGGGAACAACGGATCCGGTCCGATGGGAGTGGGGATGGGAGGTGGAGCGGGCGGCAAGGATGGACGACTGGGTCCGAAGGATTTTCTGCACAGTCCAACGTTAAATTTTCCGCCGTTCTTTAACCAGTCGGATGGACCGCCACGGCCGCCGCACTCGCCCCTGTCGTTCCCGCACATGCCGTCGGTTTCGTCGCTGACGCTAACGCCACCGCATAGTAAGTATTGCAATTCATTCGGTTTAAGATTATTTACATTTGAGAACATTTTGAGATTCATTGGAGATCAATTTAAACTACTTGAAATGGAAAATTTTAATAAATTAATTCAAAAGCATAATATTTTCTGGATTGTAGCCTCGTGTCAGTTAAGGCACAGTATTACCAAGTCAAAAGTGGGAGGTTCAATTCTTGGTTCGGTCTAGCAAATCGATCCCGACCTTACAATATTATTCCTTGATATTTTGCTCTTATGTCATGCTTATGTATACGAATGCCAATTAATATCGAAATCCTTCTCCGGAAGCCACTAAGAAGACGAATATTTTCTAACTTATGAAACTCTAACATTTCATGCTTAAGCAAACATTTGTCAAACAGAAAGTGGTTTACGATTACTTTCTTTACGTGGATTCATATTTCCTGAACACAGATATGTTGAGTGAATAAACATAAAGGTTATAAGCTAACCTGTCGAGTGTATCAATTTTGTCAGAAATGCACATTAAGGTGCTACACTTTGAAAAAAAAAGTGTTAAATTTCTTATAGGCCATCCTCCAGTTCGATTTATAACCCTGAAATATGAGCCTGTGCAAAAAATGGTAAAGATTGATGAAGATTTAGAGGTCACGCAAATGTTTAAAAATTTGTGTGGAAATAAGTAAGGATGAATTTTAAAAATCACTTTTACTGTCTTAACTTTGGTTCTACTGGTTAAAATGTTGAAAATTTTTATAATGGAACAGTCCATACCAAATGACAAATACAAAAACTCGACCTTCTCCGATTTGCATGAAACCTTGCATAATTGTTTGTAATGTTAAAACCCCAAATACCTCAAACTATCCAAGTCCGACTTTTGAATTTTTGATGTCGAAAAAAAAGCTTAAACAAACTTTTGAAATGTTCAAAACCATGGACACTTGAATACTGACAAAAATCGTAGAACAAAAACTTTTGAACAAACTTTAAAATATTAGTTAGTACACTTTTTTGGGTTTATTTTTTATCACAGAACATGATTTAAACTTCCTTCCTTCAGATAACAACTTGAGTGCGGTAAAATCGATAGAACTGTTTCAAACACATCGTCGGTACATGAGCGAGTTGACGATCATTTCTTTTTGCTAGTGGTGGCGGGGGGAATACCCATTACCATCCCTCTCAAACGGAGGAGTTTGGTAAAGAGAGGTGATCAAACCAATTTGTACCTTCTTTAAAAGTCGTCCTTGCTCGCTTTCTACTCTCTATATAAAATTTTCACACTGCCGTACTCTAACGGAACTATCAACTCTATACTTTCATCTCCTCATCTATCGTATAAAAATTACCACTTTAGACTGTTATTTGAAATTAGCATCTTCAACTATATAAATCGTTGACTTCACTCAGAAGTAATACAAAACATACAGTCAAAAGTATGATTTAAACTGTTCAAAACATGTTTAAATGATATTAAAGAAACGTGCCAACAACCAGTTCAGAAATTTTACCAAAAGTTCTTGTTCATCGATTTTTTTCAATTTTCAAATGTCCATAATTTCAAAAATTCCTAAATTTTAAATATTTCATAAGCTTTTATTTAAAAAAGAAGAATTAAAAATCAAACAATCACTTTTTGAGATATTGAGGTTTAAATATTTTTTTTTATTTCTACTTGAATTTTCTTGAAAATATGTTTGTATATTTAACCAAGAAAAATTCCATAATGGGCAAATTTTAGCAAAAATGCAAATCATTGCCAATAATATACAATTATACAAGATTTCATGCAAATTGGAGAAGATCGAGTTTTTCTGACTCGTCATTTGGCGTAGAATTGCTCTAATGCAGAAGTGCCGCAAATTCGTGAAATTTCAGCAAACTTTTCAGAAGCTCAGCAAACTGCGTAAATGTTCAGGAAATAACTATGGCAGCAGTTTAGCAATCTTCTTAGAACTTGAGGAATCATCATAACAGTTTAAAAAAATTCGTAGCCATTTGTCAAAAAATTTATTTCGAAAAAGCACATTGAGTTTCCTGGTAGTTTTGGGAAATTCATTTCGACCAGATGCTCACGAAAATTCGTAGAAAAGGTTCAAGATTTTTCTGGAAATTTTGAGAAGTTCATACATGTTCTAAAATCTAGGTCAAATTAGAAGAGCTTGGAAAAAAAAATGACGGAACTTGGAAAATCTTCAGGGAACTTCATGGAAGTTGAATTGTTTTTTTTTCTAGAAATTAAAGAAACTTTGCAGATGTTTAGGAAACATTGTGCACAGAAAATAAATCTAATCGCAGCGGCGTCACGTCCACATGTGCAACCTGTGTACGACACAGGTTCAAATGATATAAAATTATGCGTTTAGATTTTTAAAGATTTTATGGTTTTAAGTGAGCATGAATACTCTATGTTATAGTGTGGTTCAAATAAATGTTTAACCTTGCTTTGCATCAAGAAGGATTAAATTCAGTAGGCAGACCATCGCCTAATACCTAATACATTAATTTCTTATCATGTCAATATCACCATGACAAAACTCGATAAATAGTGCACCTAAAGCGAGGTTTTTTTTGTGGCGGGTGGCAACTTTGTGGATGATCAAATGCCTGATGTAAGCTAAGTGATTGCTAGACTTTCTATCACCCGGTGATAAAATAAGATCATGCTTGAAACATACCACAAACTGTCCACACTACATTAAAACTTTCAAGCAAGCACGCGCTATACGGGAGCAACACGGAAATAGCAGTCTGGTATGCTTTGGACGTGTAACATACTTGCAGACCGCGTGCTTCCTTTTTAAGAAGTTGTGATAACGCGATACCTTTTCGTTTCTTCTTCTTCTTCTTTTTCTTCATTTTTATATATGGATGTTGGATTTTAGTGTTCGTGAGATTGCGCTTGGAGATCTCTATGGGTGCCTAAAGGTGTATTCAGATCTGAGCGATATTTCACGCGCGGAGAGAGAGAGAAAAGTACTAGTTGTCTCTCTCATTCCAACGCAAATTTTGCTCCGCTCCGCTAATGCACGCTCAGATCTGAATACACCTTAAAGCGTGCAGTTCTTGCTGGATATCTGGGGTCGCATTGCGCATCTCGAAACGAAAGACATTTTGTACGAACGCTTGTATGAAAAAGTTTTTCGTTTCGAGATGCGCAATGCGGCCCCTGATTGTACACTCAAAAGATATTCAAATCTAAATAGATTCAAAGTTACCATGTTATTATTTAGAATCTGAAGGCGAACCCAGCGTAGTGGTTAGCATCCATACCTCTCACGCCAAAGTCACGAGCTCAAATCTCACCCCAGACATGTCACGAATGACCCAAGAGCGTTAAAGTGGCTATAATAAAATTAAAAATACCTATATATATATTAAGAACCTGATGTTTAACGGCGCCGGTGGTGTAGTGGTAAGCGTGATTACCTCTCACCCCAGAAGGCCTGGGTTCAATCCTAGTCGGCGCCGCCGGGATGTTCTGAGGCATAACATCTCTGATCACGCCTTCCTTCGGATGGGAAGTAAAGCCGTTGGTCCCCGGTTCATGAGTTGATGGGTCGATAGGTAGGGTCCAGGTGTGGGAGCTGCCTTCCTGGCACGTCGGTAGCATTGGTGCTCAGCACGGAAAACAAGATCGACGGAAAAAAAACAAACCAAAGGAAAAAAAAAGAACCTGATGCATCTACAAAGATTTGCTACAGCATGTATAGCTGTAATAAAAGCTGGTTATAAGGACTGTGAAGTACATCAGCGATGTAACTGAGAAAGCAGCCTCCCGATCGTTCAGGAAAGCTAGTTTCATTCTGGTGAATTCTCGTCCTGCTTGTGCTTCTCCGCGTTCTCTTTTTCCTGTAATTCCAATACAAGTGCTGTAGTTGGCTGTATTCCTGAATTACACTGTACTGCACGTTCGATGGAATTCACCGATTTACTCGGCTAAGAAAGACCGGAAAATGTTTAACTTATCATCAATCAGTGCTAGAGATGCCTTCAACCTGTCGTTTTGTGTTGGTTGGTCTTACTTCTTGGGGGATACTAGATCTAGCTTCAATCTGGTGATCCTTTCAGGAACATGTTTGTTAACTGTACGCTTATAGGAATAATATCCATTTTCGAAACAAATGAACATAGAATATAGAATTTTATAAATCCGAAGAAGATAGAATCCGAAACATAAATACTTACTTTCAAGTCATTCTTCCTAGTCCAGTATAGTGATCAATGAACTTATTGTCTAATGGTGAGCATCACTCAACGTGTCAAGGAAAATCATTTACATTCATTTGTCTCTAACTTTTTTCATCAAAAACATAACGCAAAATGATGTATAGAGCTTTTGTAGGTTTTGTTTTGTTTTAGCTAAAACTTTTGGTAACAACTCAAATCTGTATCTTTTATGCATCACGAACTATAGCGGGCAGAACTTGTTACTGTTTTTCATTGAATGAAAAATACATTCGCTGTAAAACATTAGTGGCTTCTGTTCGCTCTGGTTTGTCATGCCTAAGAGATACGGATTTGAGTTTTTGACAAAAGTTGTAGCTAATAACAAAACCTACAAAATCTCCATACATCATTTTGCGGAATTCACGAAATGATTTGCATTCCATGCCTGCTCAACGCTACTAAATAAAAATGTCTGACTACAGACGAAAGAGGTGGAATACGTCAATCCACACGGTAACTCGCAACAACTCATAATTGAGTCGAACATGCTCATTTCAGCGAGAAGTATGGCTACTCAAAAGAGAGTAGGAGCACTTTTACTCACTTTTGAGTAAACGACGTTCTCGCGCAGAGTGAGTGATATTTCCAGCCGGGATGTTTGTTTTTTTTTTTTTTATTTGTTTTGATTAAAATGGAAATTACCAGCTCCAGATTAATTTAACTCGAGCTGAAAACGACTGAAAATCGTCTCCGCATGCAATTCCTACTTGCCATACATTTCAGCCGGTATTTTGCAATAATTTCGCCGTTTATTAGTGCGTTTGCTCCAACACAACTGGTATTTTTTTCTAAGTCCCGGATTTTGCTGACTGAGTGGTTTTTACTCTGTTTGACATTTCTTGTTTACTCAGATTTTGACCTGAGTACTACGGACTCACTAAAGGTGCTTGTCACTTGGGAGCCAGTGTGAACAGTCAAGCGGGAGCCAAACATTCAGAAGCAGCAAATGCAGTTACTGTTCTTATCTATCGTCAAGCATTGTAATCTCATAAAAATGATCTATAATATTTCATAACACATTCTTAATTTTAAGCTCAAAGATAAAAACCAACAGGCTCAGTGATGACAGTATAAAAACCAACATAGTTTTTATGAGGCAGCTGAGTTTTCAATTACAGTCAAACATACTTTGGCGAAACATGTATGTAAACAAACTTTGATAGAGTCATGGGGGCTCGAGCACTCCTTGCTCAGAGCTTTTGGCGGGAATCAACTGAGAAAGAGCAAACCAGTTTTAAACTTGAGAAAATGTTCAAGCAGTTTTTCATTGGCTTGCAAAATAAAATTGTTCGACTCCGCAGTACCCAGATTTTGACAACCTTATGCATCAGACGAAATTGAGTACGATTGACTCACCCGGTGAGTAAGCTGAAGTAAGCGTGCATGATACAAATGACACAGCGTAGCAAGCGGCTGAATTTTTAAGTATAGCGATGAATTATGACATTCGGTGTCATGTATAAATATAAATCTGAAACTGTATAATCGAATAATGCTTAAATTTTATTCTATTTTCGATTAGTTATATTTTTAAGTGATAAGCAAGCTAGGATTGGGCGCTCTAGGATCGATCTTTGGAAGATCGATTTTTTCATCCCCATTTACGATTTTTCGGATCGATTCTTTGTCCACGAAGAGATCGAAAAAATCGATCTCTTCTTTCGATCTGTTCGATCTTCAAAAAAAATAGATGTTAAATTTTTTAAGTGTATTTACATCGAAAAAAACCATTTACTCTCACCGCAAACTGCGTTGTAAATTTAACGAACATAACGTCAACATCAGCATCGCTACCTACAATGACGTCCCTATTTGCGTTTCCGATATTTACGAATACAGCAATATTTGAAGGTTTAGGCTACCTCCCTCCTGTTCTCATTGCTCCTTACCGTCACGACATCATTTAATTGAATATTATAAACGAAAGAATTTCTTGCGGTACGAACGTAAACAAGTGTATTAAAATAAGAAACAAAATGCAATCTTCACTTTCTTCTCTGCTTCAGAAACCTAACTTAAACTGAAGACAACAAATCAAGAAGACTGGCAACTTTGCCAGAATCCAAGCGACAGATACAATGGCGCTGCGCTTGAGTGAAGTGGAAGCAACGCATAGAAAAATGAGCAAATACACAAACCCTTCTTCTGAGGATGTAATCTTTGCAATCAAATTCGTTCGGAGCATTTACCTTTGAGCGGCAGATGACGCAATTGTACCTGCACTCTTAGAAATAACTACTTTTACACGAGACGTAATCCATGTTGAACGTAAATCATAGAACGTAAACAAACATTTCATGTAAAATTAAGTGTTCTTAAACCGAAACATCAACTATTCGACGAAGAGAACGTTTGATTGAACTGATTTTCACGTTTCTTTCAACTGATTCTTATGTCAAAAGGCCCGCTTACATGTGTCGGTCTCAGGGAACCGAAATGTACATGACTTTTTAGTAGTGTGTGTCTCATAGCGTTCATATGAGAAAATGGAAGAGTTGCCAGTCTTCTTGATTTGTTTTTTTCCTTGTTTTGTTTTCCGTCGGTCTTGTTTTCCGCGCTGAGCACCGACGCTACCGACGCCAAGAAGGCAGCTCCCACACCTGGACCCTACCTATCGACCCATCAACTCATGAACCGGGGACCAACGGCTTTACTTCCCTTGATCCCGTGATCAGAGATGCTATGCTTCAGAACATTCCGGCGGTGCCGACTGGGATTGAACCCAGGCCTGCTGGGGTGAGAGGTAATCACGCTTACCACTACACCACCGGCACCTCGACCTTTTGATTTGTTGTATTTGCTTCTTGATTTGCTGTCTTTGCTTAAACCTGCGTTTTTGTGTACTATACTGAGGTGCAAATCAACAAAAATGTCTGACGAAATAGTATCAGTTCCTATTGTAGTCGATGTCAATGTCAAATTTAGTGTACATTGATCACAGCAAAATAAGTCAACATTGATCAACTCAAGGTAGTTATGTAGGGGAAATTATGTCAATTCTTAACCATTACATTAAATTTAAATACATTATCTCATGCGTAAGATGAACCGTGGTCTGATTATGCTAACGTGAATTGTCGCGAGTTTAGAACCATAACCGAAACATTGGAATATTTAAAAAAATTAAGATAAAGTATAATAATCAAAAATGCATGACATAGGGGAAAAGTTGGCTTCGGCAATACCTTAACCTATTATCGTCATGGGGGTAAACAACGTCCTTGAGAGCTCAATTTTGGCATGTGGATACATTGTGTTTCAGAGCAACTATTGGCCAAATTTGAATGCTCTAGGACATTGTTTACCCCCTGACAATAATAGGTTAAGGTATTGCCGAAGCCAACTTTTCCTCTACTTCAATTTTGCGTAGTTCTACGTCATACTGCGGTCGTGTCTAGGACACAACCCTTTATTATTTTTTTTCTTCAAAAATCTGGTTACTGCTATGCTACGATGGTAGAAAAGTTAAAATGTATTAACACAACTTAAAGTCTGGAAATAAATTAAATTGTTTGTATTATATGTCTATTGAGTAGCCCTTAGTCTTTCTACTACCGTTCCCTCGACCGTTCTAATAACCATATTTTATTAAAATAATTTGTTAGCATAATAAATATATTTTGAGATCGCACCAGAAATTTTTTGAAATCATCATCACTTTCATAGTTCTTCCTTTCTCCACGGGAGCTCACTTTGATTATTCAATAATGTTTTGGTTTGCATGGGCATACTTCGGTTCGCGTGAAAAGGGCCATGCAAGTGTTGTTTATAAAAGATAATAGGCTCTTCAAATGTAACGTGAGATAGTGATTAATATAGTAACTGAGAATATATCCCTCGAATGAGCATTGAAAAATAAAACAAAACTTATTTATGATGGTAAATTACATTGAATATTATTATAAATTGGTGCACAGGTAAAAAATGAGGCATGCGATGTCTCTGACGAATCGATTTTATTTTTCCCTCTGCGGATTAAAAAAAAATATCGCATGATTGTTAACTAGGGCCAATGAACTAAGTTTGAGCCGGAATTCAACCATTTTAAATCACTTCTAATTTTTCAATAGGGATTCGATGTTTCCATAAAATGGTTGATCTTATCGAAACGATGTCTGAGACAAAGCTGTAGGGAACTGGATTGCGTTTTAAGAAAAATCATTGAAAAAACAGCTTCATGCAGCAATTTCAGCAATATTACGAATTATGATCACGAGTCTGAGTCAATTTCAGAAAACTTATGGATTAACTTCAAATATTTTTTATTATTTTTTGTTCTACATTCACTTGTTAAAACATCTAATGTAACTCGGTTTCGCTATAAGTTTCAAGACTATTTATAAACTATTGAAAAAAAAACATTAGATTTATCCAGGACCAGTGCGCAAAACAGTCAGGTCCAATGATTCATTTTCATATGAATATGAACTGCCATCTGCCTCATCATGCTGTGAGAGTCTGAATGATTGAGAGGTAAACGAGTCACTGACAGCCGAGCACTCAGTAAGGCTCTGAACCACTTGGTGATTTTTTTTTTACCTTTTGGTTAAAATTTGACAGATGGAAAGTTATCGATGAACCCAGCTATCTGAGCATGGTTAATTCCGGCAGACAAGAAGTTAAATTATGAAAACCGTGGCTGTAAAACCGGTCGATCGACACCACGGGGATATTCGAAAATAGAAAATAACTTTCAAAGTGTCACTTATGGCGTCTTAGCTACTGATTTAAAACCTTTGTTTTAGTAATTTAATTAGATATCAATTTAAGGTTCGCAAAACAGAGCTTGTGTGTCATAATAATGCTGCAGTTTTTGCAAACGCTCCTGATGCCAACCTAGGGCTGTATTTTTAAACTGTTTGTTCTGGAAAAAATATTTTAAGAATCAACTTACTACAACACAAAAAGGTGTAGGTCAATTAGGCTGAATATTAAAAAGTAAATAATGAAACTTTGAGTATTCCTTGGAACAATTTTAAATGCTCTGGAACTTTGAAAATTAAATAAAATAAATAAATACAGAGCACAAATATTAAAAAAAAACAAGAGCACGAATATCTGCTCCAATAATAAAAATAAATATTAAAAGGGATCTCAACGGAGTTGAATTTGCATAACGTGAAGTTTATGCAGTTTCCGAGATTTGTATTCTTAAACATTTGAAGTGAAAGTGCAAGTCTGTCATCATGTCGACCATACTTGGACTCCATCATGTATGTCCTTAAATTGAAACAACGCAGATGTCGAAAAGTGAACAGCTATAACAATTCCGGCTCAATGACCCATTCGGCATATTGGCATTCGGCCTATTGACCCATCAACCACATAAATATTGACCGAGTTTTGTTCCTGTCAAAATGTTTGCAATCCTTTACCTTATCCCTTTGTTAACCTTTAGGACTATGATTTGAGGCTTTTAATCATTATAGCATCGTAGCCTTTTGTGATTCCTAAGTAATGCATACATAGGGCTTTAGTATGTCCTACACTTATAAAAACTGAATAATGTTCTTTACAAACCTGTAACCATTTGCAATTTAGGCTGATTTTAAACTGATAGCACTAGCAGTGCTGAATTGATATAGATTTAAGGTTCTGGACTAATGCTTGCTACTGGTTTGCTGAAAACCCATGGAAAAAAATGCCACTAGTTTAATATATCTGACGACTCAAATCCCATCATTCGAATGAAATCGTTGTTAGACAAGGCCAACACGGTCGGGTTGCCTCATCGATATGTTTTAGTGAACACCATTCTCACCAGATGCAACTACGCACTTTTGAACTATTTTAAGCTCAATATTACATTGAGTAAAACATCACCCACCGGTCCAGCGCAAAACCCATGCGCGGACAAGTGCGGTTCTCTTCATTCAATCCAATTTATCTCACATATTTTCATCGTCAATTTTATAATCATCCCCTTGCTCTCTCACATAATTACAGCTGACCGAGCACCTTGGACCGAGCACTCTTTCCCAACACCCAACAGCACACTTTGGAGAGAAGGTGAATGATTAATAATTTATGACATTGCGCGAAGCGCTCCTCTTTATCTTACTATACCCAGCCAGAGTGGCCTCGTCCATTCACTCCCCCCACCCCCTCCAATTCCGGTAGAAACAGTAGTCTCTTTACAATTTTAATTGATATAAATTTCCAGTCTAAACTTCGCCGAAGCACAAGGCGTAAGACAACGAATCCGAATGGGTCCCACGGAGTCTCTAGAGTTGTTGCGCGAGACTTTGGACACATTCCCATATGAAAAACAAGTGCAGACGTTTCACAATCCGAGGCTTAACCGTATCTACACACGCATCCGTGGAATCGCCCAAAAATTCGGCGATTTTCTCACATATATTAGAGTGCGAAATATTTGGATCGTCGTTTCTTTTACTTTTTCTTTTTCGGACCCATTCATAGCTTTAGTGTCCGTCCCGTACGACGCGTATATGTATGTGGATCATTAACGATCTCCAGGGAGCCACAATGCGAAGCACCTCAAAATCAGAAAACAAAAGAAAATAACTGCCTCTTTTGGGTCCCCCCCCACCCCCTCCGCGGGGACTAAAATTTTCCCGTCCCAATAAAAACAAGCTTTCTAACGGTGAATTTTCCGCCAAACACCTACGGCGGCGGAGGTCATTCGGTCGAAATTTAGACAGATGAAATGAAGATGATATCGGGCAGCTTTATTTTTTACGATCCTAATCTTAATGTGACCGCACTTTGGGTGTGTGCGTGTGGAGTGGCAAAATTCCCCCTATTAAGGTGATGTGAGTGCAGAATTCTTTCCGCGGGAGATTTTCATCTTGTTGGTCCGAAAAAAATAATATGAAGAGAACCAGCATCGAAATGTAAACGCAACCGAAATGAATATGTATGTATCTTTATATGGTCATTGTTTTTCCCAAGCGATATTTTCGGCGACGACGACGACGGCGACGGATGGAGCGACCCCACGAAGGCAGAAACAATGGAAATATCTTAATTTTTATTGCGCTCATACAGCCAATGTTTTTCGCGCCCGTTAGGTGACCCTTCGGCTGCTGTTTGGGCTGCCGAGAGTGGTGATTAAAATTTTGGACAAATGGCTTTTATATGGAGATGCGTTGGAAGTATGCGGTGGGAGGTGGCAGTACCGCTTTGCTCTCCAAGGGGTGCAATTACGACTCGGTCGAATCTAGGTGAGGGAGTCGAGGTTTGAGTTTGAATTGAGAATTTTTTGGAACTGTGTTACATTAGAGTGCAGTGCAGAGTTCTTTAATGATAGGTTGCTTGGCATGTTGATGAACACATTGTTGGTGATTTGATTTGGAGGGCGATAGGTGTTGCTTGATAAATCCTATATGTAGTGATGCCCTTTATCCACCTGCTAATCTTCCAGCAAGTGTCATTAAACATAACCTGAATGCATTTTCAAATATCTTTACAGAACTTTTCAATAGCAAACTCGCAAAAGTGGTGCCTGTTTTTAAAGCTGGTGATGCATCTAACCCTTGCAATTATCGTCCTTTTCCCACGCTGTCTATAATCAATAAAAAAAATTGATAAATAGACATGATTTTTTTTTTTGTATGTATATTAATTTATTTGATAAGGCTCAACCGAATTAACTTTACAGAGCCGAAGATTCTTTTATTTTAACTAGTTCTTTTATTTACTAGGCTCAGTCGTGTGTGACACTTTGCGGAGACAAAAATCAGTAATGTTTGAATTTACATTTTATACAGCAGAAGTTCTAGGTTAGTATTAGGTACCAATTACTCGTGGTGGGCCCAAGATTAATGGTCGATTCGAAAGAGCTAGGAAGGAAACTTGTTTCTGAAGCCTCCTTCAGATACTAATGTCGGACGGTTGACCAAATAGCCGAGGATTCTTATTCACTACACAAAACATCTTAAAAATATAGTCAAAAGGTACAACACAATCAACATTTTATCTTCCGCTATACAATAAGCCTCCTCCACCAGAACCAGAGCAGCCGCTTCCAGTGGTTTCATTGTATGGATGATTCGCCAACAGGGGGTCAGAGCGCTTCCATTGCAGCAATGGACGCAAAACGTGGTCAGCACTCACACATTCATCACGAAACGGTTGCTTTCCAAAGTCGACGTCGCATCGACTGAAAGAACTGCTGATGAAGAACAGTGATAAAATGCCACACAATAATGGTTGCTGCCGAGAAAACTGACGATCGCGTGACACACATTGAGAGTGGTCTGCTGTTGACAGCCGAGTGAATACTGAGAAATTGATAGTTAATAGACTTGTAAAATTCTTTAACAAATTTAACAAAGAAGTAGTACTTCTACGTCAATAGTTGAACTTGTCGATTTTTTGTTGAATGAAATCGATAATAAATGTATCGTTAGAGGCCTCTTTATTGATTCAAACAAAGCGTTCGATAGTCTTAATCATAATTTTTTTACAAGAATTAGACTACCATGGCATACATGGACTAGCAAATGACATTAATCGTAGTTATTAAAGTGATAGGCAACAATTTTTTTTGTACTGAAAGGTGCACAGAGCTCGTACCGGCCAGTAAACGTAGGAGTTCCTCAAAGAAGTAATATTGGGCCTTTCTTATTTCTGATCTACATCAACGATATTGGAATAGCCAAATTATTTGCGGAAGATACAGCACCAGGCATGGAAAATCATTTGCATTCATTTCGTGCATTCATTTACATTCATTTGCCTCTAAATTTTTTCTTGAACAGCATTCCGCAAAACGATGTATAGAGCTTTTGTAGGTTTTGTTATTAGCTACAACTTTTGCTAACAAGTCAAATCCGTATCTCTTATGCATGACGAACCAGAGCGAACAGAATCCACTACTGTTTTTCAGTGAATGTATTTTACATTCACTGAAAAACAGTGACAAGTTCTGCCCACTCTAGTTCGTGATGCACAAGAGATACAGATTTGAGTTAAGAGCAACAGTTGTAGACAATAACAAAACCTACAAAAGTTCTATACATCATTTTGCGGAATGTTGTTGATGAAAAAAGTTAGAGGCAAATGAATGCAAATGAATGTAAGAAATGAATGCAAATGATTTTCCATGCCTGTACAGCACAGTTTTACCCTAAAAATTATCCTTTATCTATTGTTTCTTGCATAAACGATGATCTGCAAGTTATCATGAGATACTTTTATATAAATTTACTTTCGTTAAACTTATCCAAGACTAAATATATGATGCTCCACTCACCAAGGCAAAAATTCTTCCGCAAAATAGTCCGTCAATTGGATCTTAAGTAATAGAAAAAGTATCTAATTTCAAATACTTAGGTTTGGGGTTAGATCCTACGCTCTCTTGGGGTGATCATATAGAACACGTCCAAAGGAAAATTTCGTCTCTTTGTGGCTTAATGTATCATGTTAGCAAATTTGTGCCTAGGAGTGCTCTTCTAACGTTTTATCATGGTTGTATACGCTCTCATCTGCAATACCTTATCATTGTTTGGGAACATGCTTGCAAAGCTAAGATTAAAAAGCATCAAGTATTTATTGCAAAATCGATGTTTTAAACGCATTTTCTGCCTATTGCAATTCAAGCTGAACATTGCATTAGGTCCTAAGTAACATTCACAGATTCTCTCCGTCGACTTTCTCTTTGCATCTCCACGGCCATGTAAAGATATTCCCAGATATTTTCAGCACAAATATTGATAAAAGAAGTTGCTATCTAGCATTTAATATGACAAACACATCAAGAAACGGTTCTGTGCTCAAGTTATTAACGAAAGAGAAAGTCGACAAAGAGAATCGATCAATGTTACTTAGGACTTAATGCAATTTTCAGCTTGAATTGTATTCTACTTTCCAACTTTACACCAACATATCGCACAGTATTCTCCCATTACGTGATGAAATCAATGAACTCTTGATATAAATTCTAAAACTATATTATTAGAATTGCAGATTATTATCATTGTATAACACTCACTATTAAGCATTTAAAGGTAAGGGATTCCTTTAAGGAACTTAGTTCCACAACATTATTAAAATTGTTTGTTTTACAGATAGCTCATCACACACACCTCCAAATTATCAGCATATATTCTATTCCTTCTAACTCTTATATTTATTTTTAAATTAAAATCTTACCGAGAAGTCCATGACTAGGGAGCTCTTGATGAGAGCTCTTTGGTGTGGGGGTGAGTTGGTGGGCCTCTAAAAAATTTCAATTATCAAGTTATAACATTTGTATTTCGTTAACATTCGGGACGTATACGGTTAAAGTAAATATACTGGTTACCATCCGTAAACATAAAAAAAAAGTTCACTGGCTCACTATATGACACAACTTCAAATTAAACATACTTAGACCTTACAAGCTGTTCAGCAGGTTTATTTAACTAAAATTAATATTGCTTTTATTAGGCCCTCTACGGTCTTAATAGTCTATAAAAATAAACATTTAAAATACCTATTTGCATTCATGGCGATAGCTCGTTGGCAAAAATCATTTCACAAAATGTCGTGTGGCATAAAATCGATTTAACCAGAAAGTAATTAAGCGTAATGGTTTCAGTAGGTCAACATTATTTTTTAAAGAATGGGAAATATTTCTTAGACAACTGTGTTGACAGTTTAAGTGAGATTTTTGATCCCCTTTTCGCCCTGCGTGGATCATAAATTCTCAAGCATAAAGAAGACTGGGGCGCCCTGAGCCTCGGAAAGAACCAATTACATCATGTACGTACGAGAAATAATTGGAAATGGACGCAATACACAAGTATATGGTAAATTGGTCATTTACGAAGCATGATTTAGTATGTCAAAAATTGCCCCGTAACGTGGGTAAATCACCTTTTCGTGGTACGTTACGGGATGTAAGATCTACCACCGATTCCTAGTCCTGACTACTTCAAACTAGGGGAACAGGATTTTTCAGTAATTCAAGGAACACATCCTAGTCCTTGTTACTTTTTATGCCTTGTTGATAGTAGAGAGGTGGGCAAAACAGCTCATCTGGCTGAGTGGATAAAACCCATCCAGCACACTAAAGGGAGTCGATTCTTTTGAACAGCTCTTCAGCTCACATTGAAATTATAGAAATTATGACACAATTTCAAAATCGGAAAATTTATTAGTGGTTTAGTGCTTAAAACTTCCTAAAATCGTAAAAGTGGTCTAAACCAATAAGTCCGTACCTTACAACATGGCTTTAATTTTCAATGGAAAACGCAACAACTGATCAACCACCGCGTAAGCCAAAAAGCGTGCAAAATGTGCAGTAAAACAAAAAATGTTTGCGAGAGAGCTACACCTATGTCACACGCGATGATATGATTGGCAACGTGGCACACGATGTTACGCCTTTTCTCAAGCTATGCAATCCAGTCTAAATTCAAATTTTATTTCTGATGTTAATTCTCCAGCAGAATTTCTCTCACTACTCTCGGCATCAGCTCAGATACGGATCCGGAGCTGAATCGTGAAGAATAGAGAGAGAAAAAAAAGATCTGAAGAGCTGGACGGGTCCGAGAGCTGGATGGGTCCGAGAGTTGTCATCCTAAACAGCTCGCAGTGAATCATTCGAGTCGATGATTCGGATCCGGAGCTGAGCTGATAAGCTGGAGAGCTGCATTTAGCTTTTCGGTTATTTGCTTTTGTGCGGATCTTCCGCTCCCCCCAGAGAATGATGGGAGGAGAGGCGAGAGCACATATCCTGGAGGAATAACATCAGCAATAAGAGCCGGGTACATAAATAAATTCTCGATGAACATTTCAAATTGTCCTATCTGCATTGATCGATTCTCTTCATCGATTTTCTCTTTTCAGAACCACTGCTATGCAAACAGATTTCGCGCTAATTCTACCACATATATTTAATAAAGAAGGTTCTTATCTAGTGTCCAAAACGTCAAATACAACAAGGAATGGTTTTGAAGCTGAGTTATTGACGAAAGAGAAAGTCGATGAAGATAATTGATCAATGCAGATAGGACCTTTTGAAATTTTTATCTAGAATTGGATAATAACAGTAGAAAATTAAGATCGTGTAACACATGTACATATTTCTCTCTCTCCCAAACAGCCGCTTGGAAGTTTGCTTTTACCGTTGGTGCTGTCGATCAGTAGGCACATGTCCAAGTAATATTGCAGGTTTTATCGCGGTTTTGTAGCATTCTAAAAGTCTAAATAATGATCTACAGAACCATCATAAAACCAAAATTGTTACTTGAGTGTTGTATTACGCGCGCGTCTTGGTTTACGCGGTAACTGTTCAATGCGTAAGTGGAGTAATGTGTCCCTTTTTAAAAGTTCCGCTATGAGTTATGGAATGTATGGTTTAGACTTGTGAAATCCGTGAGCTAATGAGCTGCAGTTCCTAAAAAATAAACCACGGACCATCATCTCACTTTGGAGAATCGAGTCTATAGAACAGCTCGGGAGCGGATCACCCATCTCTAGTTGATAGTGATAAGTCCTCGGGTTGCCTGGACCTAGGATGATCTTGAAACAAGGAAAAAATGAGTTAGTTAGTCTTCACCTATGTGATTCCTAATCTTCTCTTCGTTCTTCCCTAGTTTGAAGTGGTTAAGACTAGGGTTCTGATGCATGGTCATTATGGGTGTCATTCCTTAATTTTGTTGCTAAGGAATCCAATTTTGACTGACAAAGAGGCGGCGCCTTTGGAGGGTGTTTCAACACTCCGAAGGGGACCTTTCAATTTGAGTAGGATCCTTGCGATAAATGCAAGAGTGGCAACAAAAAAATCGAATACTTCATCATTTCTTAATAGTGATGGAGTAATACGGCATGCACTAAACTAAGGACACGGGATATACTACAATAGATCAATTTACTGGTCGCAGTAGTGTTAGGTCCAGAACAGAGAAAAAAAATGTCGGAAATTAATGTGACAGAGTTAACTCAAATAATCATAAAACTTGATTTATGCAAAGTTTTAAGGAGATCCAGAATCATTAGTAAATCATCGATGACCACTTAGGTCATTTGGGCGTTTTTTGGGCTAGTTGGCGTACTTGGGTCATTTTCTAATCATGATTAAGCATGTATATATTTATTCAGCCATTCCATTGCAAAACGATATAGTGGTTCTCAGAATTTCTTCAAATTTGGTAGTTTTGTTCCTTATCGCAAAATATTATACCAGTGTTTTTTTTTTTTTGTTATTAGGGTAACCATTTTCATGTAAGGGTGGTCCAAAAAATGTTTTTTTTTTCAAAATGACTTTTTTGAAAAATTTTTAACTTTTGAACCACTTGGCCGATTTCAAAGATTGAAATATAGATTCGAGCAAATGTAAGAATCAAGCTCAATCAACTGTTCAGCAGGCATAATTGGTGCTTCTGGCGCGTACAATAGAGCACAAAAATCATGGCTACTATGTGACACTGCATAATACAGTGTTGCCCACAAAACAGCTGCTTGATCATGCCATAAGATTATAAATCTGTTAAAAAATTGATGACTAATAGCTGTGTCCAATTTTGAATCAGTCAAATAGCTACCATGCCCCTTAAATTACCACAATCTACGATCGGCATAACAAAAAGCTATTCAAATGAAGGGACGTCCCCGAAAGCAGTTAACAATGTTTTACAAACTGGATCACGCATACACCCGTTCTAAAATTCCAAACTCAACATACGCATCTAATCGCAAAAACCGAACTACACACGACGCTAATTTGAATAATGATTCAATTAGATCTGTAACTGATCTTTATTACATCTAAACAACATAAAATAAGTTCCTATAACCTCCACGGGACGAATTTTCAAAACTCATAGAGTTTGATATGTCGCACGGTAGATTTTAGTTTATGTTGAAAATTATCCAACTTTTCAGAGGCTCTTTAACCTTTCCGGGCTGGCCATTTCGACAACGGACTCTCAATAAGGCCTTATTTTGAAAAATCTTGAAATTTGATGTTGCAATTTCTATCGAAAACCGGAACCGTCTGAGATGACCAATAGAACCATGGGCACCCAAAATAGCTTCAACTGAGCAGTTCCGTTGAACTAACTGCTCAATGTTTCAAATACTTTCGAGTCCTGACAGTTTCAGAACTAGTGGGTGTATAAGACCAGTACTGTCATGGTAAATTTAGTGCTTACAACTTGCAAATTTTCCATATCTACGTCCCTGTCTAATACCTCCAATCTACGCAGCCCTTTAAAGAGCGCCAATAGTCTACGATGTTTTATGACTAAATTTCGGTCATTAGACTTGGCTTTTTTCAAGGTTAAGTTTTACCGTCTTTTGTTCAGTACAAAAAGCTTACGATATGAAACTAAATTTTACCCTGCTGAAGATCCCAGGATCGAAACGTTGGCGATTATAAATCTGCAGTCAATACTTTTTCTCGAGACAAAACATAATTACTCATTCATCAAGATCGTTAAACTTCTTTAGACTTCCCTGAACTTCTCAGAACATTTTAAAACTTCCCTCAATTTTTCTTAAGTTAGCTAGTCCGAAAAAAAATGCAAGTTTCATCTACCCAGAAGTTTTCGAAAATTCTTTGAAGGTGATGGAACTTTCTTTAAAATCTCTAAACTTCTTTGGACTTCTCTGGACGTGTCTGAAATTATCGAAACGTTCCCTAAATATTCAACAAGTTCTCTCACATTCTCTAACGTTCCTTCTATTTTCTGAATATTCGTAGAACTTTCCTGAAAACCTGAAAATTTGCTTGAAATTTTTGGAATATCCCTAAAATTCCTAAAATATTCCATAACTCCTTGAAGTTTCTTGAAAATTCCTGCAATTATTTAATGGAACTGCTCTGAAGTTTTTTATTTTCCTTGAAGTACACATAACATTACTAAAAAATTAACTTAATGAAGCTGCATATAAATCCCTTAACTCCTCTAAAGTTCTGTAAAGTTAATTGAACTGCCCCGAGATTCGTTGGTCTTTTATGATTTTCTTAAAAGTTCCCTGAAGTTTTCGCAACCTTAAGTTCTTCGCACTATCCTTAAATAAATGGAACTTCCCAAAAATATTTAAACTTTCCTGAAAATCTGTAGACTTTTGTAAAGTTTCCAAAATGGATCTGAAGTTTTCTAAAGTTTTCAGGAGTTCTCTGGGCCTCGCTGATTTTTTTTCAAATGGTTTATTTGTAAGGCTCAAATGTCCAAAAGGACTCCACGGAACCGAGAACCATTAAATATTTTTATCATTCCATTAAAATATTAGGAGGGACATAGTTTATGAGTTCTTCTCACTCTTCCTTAGAGGTGACTTGAGCTTTGCTTGCCCTAAACTCCATTGCTTCTTCCAACTGTTTTTCTTTCAGCAGCGCCCGTCACTTGGCCTTCTCTCCACTTGTTCCTCTCCGCTATCCTTCCCGACGTCCGGGGACGTCACATACATCACCATCACCTCTTCTTCCAGGACCTCAACAGCTTTCTCGTTTGGTGATGTACCTCCAGTCACTACACCAGCGTACGTGCTGGTCTCTTCCTCATTCCGTTATTGGTTTTCGTCCCGTTCGCTGTTGTGCTGGCTGCTTTCGATCCTTCCGCTTGCGACAGGAATTCATCCAATGCCCCTCCATCTTACAAAGGAAACACATTTTTGTTCCCTTGATATGTTCCCCTTTCGATTGAGGGAATGAAGCAAGTTGGGAATTTCCTTTCTTTTCGTCCATATATAGACCCCGTACACCTGTCAGCATATCGAGACCCAAGGCAGCTGGAAATTTCTCCCAAACTACACATTATACATCCCATGTTTTCCTAGCACCAACGCTAGATCGCTATCCGGGACTTCTGGTAGTAGGTCGTAAACTCTCACGTACTGAACGATGCCCTCAGCAGGCTACCTGCATGCCTCGACTGATTTTCCATCGGCATAATGAAAAATTAATTGTTCACGGTTGTGCAGCAAACAATGAAGCATCGATTCCTCTGGTTTGAACTGGATGAACATATATTTTTCCTCAGCTATTCTATATGTAGCGATCTTCCACGCTAAGCGCTTTTACAAAGGTCGCAGGATTCTTATCTTCAGTTTTATTTCCAATGACATCTCCACTTCCAACGGCGTAAAAGCAAAAGTGAACGAACTGAGCAAGAACTAGAAATACTCAGAGGGAGAGATGGGCGGAGAGAATGTTTTGAGCCAAATGAACTGTCAAAATTTGAGCCAATCGAACATTCCCATTGGAATTCTTATTCTTACTACATTAATTTTGAGAGTATTGCAATCGAACAGAAATTCAATCACCTTAATGTTTTGTGTGCTTCTCAAATTCAATTAGTTTTTGGAATCTAAAACAATATTCTAGCTGTATTGATTAATTGATCTTAGTTGGTTAATTATTGCCACCAAGAAATGTGAAAAACTATTGCGGTGCACTCCATAATTAATTTGCACGTATATCGAAACAAAAGTAAAAGTCACGTGAAATGCTAGCTTCTACCAAGGGTTGCAAGATAATTTAGATACAAATCCCTGCTGCCGAATTGTATTTTGTTTTCTCCGCCCATCTCTCCCTCTGAGTATTTCCAGCAAGAACCACAACAATGACTGGCTATCGATAAAAAAAACAGACTATCACGTGACTTGCACTGACAGCTACTTGTTGTTGTTTATTTCGTCAAGCAAAAGTAGACTACAGACAATGGTTACAATGTTTTACTTACATGCTCTGCATTATTTCTATAATGTTTTAATCGGTTTTTTTTTACATAATGATGCTAATGACTTCGCAGTGTAGATTTTACTGTCGCATACTTCGATTGATGCGACCATTTTTTGCGTTATTTGTTCCGTGTGATTTTTCTGAGAATAATTTCCGCAAATTGTTGTGTAAAAGTTTAATTGTGAGAGTAAATCTGATGATTCTACACGGATAGAAATCTCCTTATACCTTTTGGCAAATTACTATTACTGATTATTCATAAAATGTATAAGTCAACTAATAAGCAAACGCCTTGCAAAAAGTTAATGAAGATGATGTGTCAAATGAAATGTATAAGCGGTCACACATACCTTTTATGCATTCTTATAGGACATATGTGGTTTGTCTTATGAAATTTATAAGGCTGATGTTTTGGCAAAAATGTATAAGTGAAACACATGAATAAAATAATTGATTTTCATTTCGTGTATGCGATGTAAAATGATGTCATTGATGAAGTAGCTTGTGTAGACAGCTGACCTTTCTCTGAAATTCCCAGCACTTTCTTTCTTCTTTCGAAAGTTTTATAAAATTTTCCAGAAGTTTATGAAACTGTCCTAAATTTATCGAAACTAACCTTTACAGTACGTTAAACTATCCAGAAATTCTGGACATCCAAGAATTAATTGAGCCTGCCCACAAGATCTCTGAGCTTCCGCGAAGATTTCTTGACCTAGCTTTTCTGAGGTTGTTAGAACTTCTTTAAAGCTTTTACAATTTTCCCCAAATTGTCTGAACTTTCCGAAAGTTATCTGCAGTTTCCTTGATGCTGATAGAATTGCTTCGGAACTTCCCTGAAGTACCTGAAATTCCGCAAAATTTCTCAAAGTTCCATTACTATCCCGCAGTCAATTCATGATACTTCCACGCAGAGTTGCTTCCACTCACTTGCTATAAAAAAATATTATTCGGAATTATGCAATCATTAGATGCAATAATGCTATGTTGTACTTGTTAGTAACAAGACGAGGGAGTAAAGTATGTGTTTGACTCATGTAACCTGTCAATTTCGCTTTGAGAGCGTCACAATCAACGATCTTATGATTCGTGAACGTTCACTCAGAGTGAGCGCTCACGAGTCGTAAAATCTCTGATTGTGACGCACTGAAAGCAATATTGACAGATTTTATGTGTCAAACATATACTTCATGATCTCATCTTGTAACTTACAAATACTTATAAGCATTATACTATATCATGATTTCATAACACCGAAAAAAAAATTATAGCAAGTGAGTGGAAGTAACCCTGCTTCCACGAAATCCGTGGTATTTTGTTACACTCCTCGGAACTTTTATAAAATACCATCAATATTTGTGCACCAACTTGAAGGCCTCGCTTCTTTTCTGTTGATATGCATGGAATTGCCCTGAAATTATTACAGTAATGACCCGATTTTGTGAACCCCTGCGTGCTCCAAACTTATATCTTTCAATAATTTCACATAACCGTAATTCCAAATCTTTCGCATTCATCTTCAAGATTGATGTTTACGGTATACTTTGGTGCAATAAGACACATGAAAAAGCACATGAATTGGTAGAAAAAATATAAGACTTTCAAAAAGGAGGCTGGTAATGGTAAGCGTGACTGTCTCTCACTCCAAAGGGCCTGGGTTCAATCTCAGTCGGTGCCGTTGGGATTTTCTGAGGCATAAAATCTCTGATTGCACCGTAAAGCCGTTGGTCCCTGGTCCATGCGTTGATGTGATGGGTCGATGGGAAGGCTCCAGGTGTGGAAGCTGCTTCTCTGGCGATGGTAGCATTGGTAATCAGTACGGAAAGCAAGATCGACGGAAAAAAATAAGGGGAAAAACAAAATCAGGTCACTACTGTATTTGTTTTTATTAATATAGAGACTTGCAGTCCTTGGCTTGTTCGATTCTTCGCTCAGCAATTAATGAAACTGTGCTAAAGATCGCTGCTCCACGACGGTTTCTGCACTTCCGCGATGTTTTCGGAACTTCAGTGAAGTTCCGATTTTTTTCTTAAGGTATCTTAACTTCCCTGATGTTTTCTGGACCATCTGTAGTTTTTAGAACTTCTGGAATGTTCTTGATATTTTCCTTAATTTAATGGAACTGACCTGGAGTTTTTGAAACCAACCCATAGTTCTCGGGACTTCCCTGAAGTCCCGCAATCTTCCTGATATTCATGGATCTGTTCTTATTTGATAAGAACCGTCCCAGAGTACAGGGTACTTCCCCTATGAACTTTAAACTCTAATAACATTTTGGCAAGTTCTGTTAAGTTCCTGAAATTTGCCTGAAGTTAATACGACTCTACTGAGGCACTTTGATCTTCACTGAAGTACTCAATTTTTTTTATTTAACTTCCCTAAAGCTATCGCACTCAACCCTAAAAAAACTTAAAACTTCTACGTAGGTTCCCCCTGAAGGTTCCTTAAGTTCTCGGATCTAATCTGCACAGTTCGAAAAAGTAGTGTAAATTTCTGTCACTATGATGCACATAAATGGAGCGCCACATATCATACAAATTCACATTACAGACCGTGTAAATTTATAAGTCATTTCATGAAATATTCTAAATATTGTATGCAACCATCCATCTTTGTAAGCAACATTTCTTGGAAGTTACTAATTTACGTGAAAAAGAAGTTGACATGCTTCAATTTTAGCATGCATGGATCATCATTAAAATTCATATTTTTTGCTGTGTGATATTTAAATCCTTTAAATTTTCATGAATTTCTCAAAACTTTTTGAAGGTTCTAGAAATTGTTTAAATGTTTAATAATTCTGATCTTAAGCAATTGGGAGGTGGGACCATCATCATCATCAATTGGTAAACGCCCCTATAGTTGCGGTACGTTAGAAGCGTTAGGTTCCTATAGTCGCTCATGGATTCTTAATAACCCAAGTAGAACACTTGTCACTGAACAGTTGTGGTTACTTGTATGCTTCTCATTTCAGTCACAATCACGTTGCATCAACTTATTACGACGGACAGGTGCTGCTTGGGACGTAACTATAGAAACCTAACGCTTCTAATGTACCGCAACTATGGGCATGTTTACCCTAATGGTACTTTCAACATTTTCTGAATCTCCCGCTTTTAGAGATGAACTAGTTTTTAGAGATGAACTTCTTTAAAGTCTCCCGGACTTTTTTCTTGGAATATCTATAAAGTTCCTGAATTTGATTTCTGAAGTTAACATAATGCCCCAGAATATCAAAATGAATCAAAGAAATGGTTGCAGTGATGGACATTCCCAACAGGGAAAAAATGAACCAGAAGTACTCTAAATTGTCCATAAATTTTCGTAACTTTCAAAGTTCCCATAATTTTTTGAATGTTCATGGAACTGCTTGAAGTTCTCAGAACATTCTCGAAGCTCTCTGGCCTTACAATCAAAATCCAGAGGCGTCCCACCGATGGATCGCTAAAAAGTTCGGAATTGCAAATACAACTGTGTCTCTGATGTGATAAGAACCTTCAAGAAGCATCTGAGTGCTCCTAAGGAAGGAAGAGAGTGGTCTTAAAAGTGGTCCAATGGACAGTAAAAAGGCCAGGAAAGTGGTGCAACAGTTCAAGAACCGTCCAAACATGTCAATTCGAGATGTCGCTAGAAAGTCCAAGGTGTCAGTCGGTTTTGTGCAGAAAACCATGAAGCGTGCTGGGTTACATGTTTGCAAGGAATGAAGAGCAAAAAAATCACTATGAAAACCCGCGCCCAGAAACTTTACACGAAGTTGCTTACCAAATCGCGATGCATCGTGATGGATGACGAAACTTACGTCAACTCCCAGGGCAAGAATATTTCATTGCCAAGTCTAAGTTCGATGTTCCGGAGGATGTTCGAAAGAAGAATTTATGGAAATTTGCTAAGAAGTTCCTGATCTGACAGGCAATTTGAAGATGTGGTGAAATAAGCGCTCCCTTCATCACTTCCGGAACAATCAACGATGCGATTTACACGGAAGAGTGCCTTAAGAAGCGTCTCTTGCCACACCGTTCGAAAAATTCATGGAAATTTCTGCGAGATATAGCGCACATAAAATTAACGCTAGATTTGGCATAAATTTACGCGATATTTCGTGTAAATTTAAGCGCAATATCGCATAAGTTAGCAATATTGTATGCAAGCTTGTAAACGATTTCGCTGTTTATGTCAAGTATAGCTCAAAATTAAACGAGATTTTAAGCGATAGTTAAAATTCAGAATTTTTTTCTGTGCATTAATAAGGAAGCACAAAGGATCAACTCTGTTTTGGCCTGTTCTAGCATCCTGTCACTCCGCTCGAAACGTGTTGGAGTGGTACCGATCCAACGGAGTCAATTTTGTGCCAAAAGATATGAACCCACCAAATTCACCGAAACTTCACGCAATTGAAAAATTCTGGGCAATTATGAAGATGGAACTTCGCAAAAATCCCAAAACTATTAAAATAGAGCTGGAGTTGAAGAAAATTTGGGTAAAAACAACAAAAACACTGGGAAATCGGTTTTACAAAATTTGATGGGTGGAGTGAAAAGGAAGGTGCGGGCATTCAGGATAGACGAAATTGAATAAATCAAATTGTGTAAATTATAACTCATTAGTAGTTTTTCATTCCCTGAAAATTTCAATTCTGATAATCGGTTTGATTTTGGCGGTCGTGCTTCCATAAGCGGCGGAGAAGATATCCCTGTGCTTAGTGGGCCAAGTTTTGGTAAGCAGAACTGGTGCTGTGGGATGAACCAAACGTAATGTTACGGTGCCTAAATAAACGACGCATCATAGATACCATGAAAGGTGTTGATTGCTACAGACAGCAGGACGGTGGACATGGAAGTCGTCATCCGCTAAGGAGTGTGTAACAACTCACCTGTCGAAGCAATTACCCCTTAAAATGGAAGGCGCTTAAGTCGTTTGCCTACAGTGTTCACTCTGCTGTCGATAGAAGCAGACCACTCTCAATGTGTGTCACGCGATCGTCTGGTTACTTCATCAGCAGTTCTTTCAGTCGATGCGTCGTCGACTTTGGAAAGTAACCGTTTCGTGATGAATGTGTGAGTGCTGACCACGTTTTGCGTCCATTGCTGCAATGGAAGCGCTCTGACCACCGTTGGCGGATCTGCCAAACAATGAAACCACTGGAAGCGGATCCCGTTCTGGTGGAGGAGGCTTATTGGATAGTGGAAAATAACATGTTTATTGTGTTGTACATTTTGACTATAGTTTTAAGATGAATTGTATAATGAACAAGAATCCTCGGCTCTGTAAAGTTAATTCGGTTGAGCCTTATCAAATAAATTAATAAATTAAAAAAAAAAGTGGTTTGCCTATACATTACCGCCGGCGTACAAGTGGGACAGCGCGTTCGCACGCCTGCCCTTTGAGACGCCAGCGAGTAGGAGGGTCTTGTGGTGTGCGTTGAAGTGCCTGGCGTAAGCCGACATGAAGCCGCCACTAGTACAGATCTTGGTGGTAGTAGCAAATATTCGAATAAGATCTTGGATGACTGAAGTGGAGGAGGGATTCGTGTCAACAGCAGTTGAACACGAGTTAGCCAATCCTAAGCTCTACCACGCTGTTTGATGCAACATCCTCGTAGGGTAGATTTCCGTTCTATCGATTAGAAAAGATCAATAATATCAATGATTTCACCGTGCACAAATCAATAATAGGTGTGTTCCGATGCGTTAGTTCATTAGCTACAACATAAATCCTGTTAGAGCGCATTGTATGAATATTTACGCCCATTGTTCTCAAAACAAAAGAAGCGCTCCTAGCGAATCCCCTTTTTCTACGTTCATCCGTAGGACGAAGAAAATCTAATGGCGTTTCAATGCGTTTGGACGGAATTGAAACTCGTAGAACGAATTTAGAATCAAGAAGCAGTATTAGATTTTAAACAATATCTCAACAATTTGTGGCTCTTTATCAAATCCAACTGTACGTATGGAAAGGTGAATAAATTTAGAAGTCATCTTTGACCGCATTGCATTTATTGTTTAAACTCGTTCAGAAAAGAGAGGTAAAGCGCGGGTTGTGCTTAGTACGACGGAAATTAGATCGAAAACTCTATATATTGAATGAGCGAATGGGAATCCAGTTACAATTCCGGAGCCTGTTGAGTATACGTTTGCATTGGTGTTTGCATACCGGCAACGGTAGCGCCTTTGTAATCATGGTAACATGAATCCTTTTCTTCGAGAAGCCAACCAGAGATATCGGAAGAATTTTCTTTTCTGTTTAATAGTCACACTAGCCATGGAAGTATTTCATAGAGAGATATGGTTAGACAGGCTGGTAGAGCATGGTATTAAATTGCTGTGTCGATATTCTCTTCTTGGACCTTGTACCAAATCCGCAGCAGGTCTTCAAGGTTTAGAGTCTCTAGTCGATAGTCCGTAACTTCGGGATAAGGATTGGCTCTGAAGACTGGGATGACTCGGGCTATGCTCCCGCTTTGCGGTGGGGGTTTGCCTCAATGCGTTCCTCCGTGGGTGTACGCTTGCGCGCGGAGCCTCCGCGGGCTCCCGTGTGTGGGTGTGTGTCCCGCGGGCGTTGCAGTCATCACCAAACAGTCGATTCAAAACTGGCACAACATGACAGTCTAATTAAAACAAAGCATTGTGATGGCCTCAACAGGTGTTGACACAATGTGATTTCTGCCCAGTGCTCTGAATGTCAACGTGAAGAAATTCAAGCAAGCGCGGGTAAACGGCGGGAGTAACTATGACTGTCTTAAGGTAGCCAAATGCCTCGTCATCTAATTAGTGACGCGCATGAATGGATTAACGAGATTCCCTCTGTCCCTATCTACTATCTAGCGAAACCACAGCCAAGGGGACGGGCTTGGAAACACTAGCGGAGAAAGAAGACCCTGTTGAGCTTGACTCTAGTCTGGCATTGTAAGGCAATATAAGAGGTGCAGAATAGGTGGGAGCCGAGGTAACATATTATCTCCCCGGCACCAATGAGATACCACCACTCTTACTGTTGCCTTACTTACATGATCAGGTGGAACAAGTGCTAAGATTATTTCAACCTCCTAGCATAAGGTTTCTTGTTCAGCGTTCAGTCATGTCGACATTTCTGACCATAATGCAGAAGACCGAGCCTGCGATCATCGCGTCCGTCGCGCGGCTCTGGGCGTGTGTGTGTGTGTCATTTTTATAGAGTACACCCTTTATTTCTAGTGCTTTGATTTTTTGACGTAGGACTACGTCTGTGATTTCTGCATGGGGTACACTTTGTGAAAACTGAAAATGGAACATGTAACAAAATTATGAAAGATTTTGAACGTTAATAACTCAGCTGCCCTTGGACCAATTTCAATAATTTTATCACCAATCGATCAGAAATATTTCTACGCATCGGATTAACTTAGGACTGTTTCATTTTTCATAATATTACTATTGAAAATTGCACGAATCTGCAACTGTTTCTATGATAATTGCGCAACTGTTGCTGCGAAAACCGATTTCCCTAAAACAGATTTCAAAGTTGAATTCCATCCGGTCTCACTAAACGGTGTATATTCAATCACCGCGTGATTAGTGGAGGTTTGCTCCAGTACACAACGAAAGGCTCCCCGCAAGCAGCTAGCTATCAAGGCTGCCCTCAACCGCTGATCGGATTCAGTTCCAATCACCCTGTGGGGTGGTGTCCGGTTGTCTGCATCAGCAGCAGCAGTTCTTTCGGCGCGTGGCGTTGAACACTAGTACAGAACGAAAGGCTGCCTGCAAGCAGCGAGCTGCAGCCCACATGAGCATCCATAGAAGGTGGAAGATGCCACACCGCTATTGATCGGAATCAGTAGCTCTTCATGAGTCTCTGTGGGCCATCAAGCGCGTCATACTAAAGAGTATAAACAGAAATAACCCCGCTCAAATTCGTATTGTTACACAAAACACAAGCTCCTGCTGCAGTGAACAAATAAGATTTATTATATAAGACCATGTAGTCCTACTTCACCATTGCGTACAACCCCATAGGGCTATCCCTTGTAGTTTTTAAACAAATATTTTAAATATATGGAAGGTAGCAGTTTCCTCGCACAAATATTATTCTTCTTTAATTTTTTCGGAGATTTCTCCTATCACGAAAGGTTTAAACTGTTCAGAACTCTTACTTCAAGATTTTCAGTGCAGGCCTTCGAAGTTTTCCAAATCAAATCTCTAAAATGTAGTTGAGCAAGTTAGATGAGATCTATGAGAACATGTTAGAAACTTGAAATAGAAATCTAGAAAAACCATTGTTCTTACTAATGATAATTGAAATTAATTGAAATCTATACAAACCAAGACGTTGGGTACGCAAAGGTAAAACAAATCTTGAATGTGAACCAACTTTGCATTGATCAATCAAATTGAATAAATTGAATCCAACTTATGAAGATCTATACCTATAAAGCCCGGTTCTCGAACGACAGAAAGAATGCATTTTTCAATATCAAACACTTCGTCCCCTTTATTATGATCGCATAGCTACCCAAAATCGCATAACAGATGGGACTGATATGCCATTATGGGCAATGCAATCTCTTTTAGCAGTAAGAGTTAGAATTCTTCAAATCCATAACCTAATGAACTCTCTTTCCCACCTTCCAGTGTTCGGTCTGGACTCCCCACTCGGTCTGTTCCCTCCGGGCATGGAGCCGGGCAAAATGTACAGCCCACTGATGGAAATGTCCGACCCCCGTGTGATGCACGACCAACCATACCTGAAAAAGAAACGTAAGTACATCCATACCGACAGCCCCTTGAACTTTGCTGCATGTTATCTATCCATGTAGAGTGCCAATTAAAAAAAAAATCCCCCCTAGCTCAAAACCCGCAAAGTACATTAATTATCATCTCCGGGACGACTTCCAGCAAAAATTCAGTTGCATTTTGAAACCAAAGTCTAACTGCTGCATTGCGGACGAAGCAGCAAAAAAAAAGGTCGTCCCAACTCAACCTCCCCCGTCTCGTTTACTGTTATTGATGTAACCGATGAAAGAAGCCGAAAAGTTACAACGGCACATGTCGAAAATGAAAACCCCCAAAAAATAACTCCCCACAACTGGATTTGAAACTTTCCGCCACTCTCAACCACGACACCGCTCGCTCGCTGCGAGAGGATATGAAATTATCGTATTTTTTCGCTATTCGTTTTGGTTGCCAGCCAGCGTTCAGTTCCCACATCAGACCGAAAGGACGAATTCACCGAAGAAAAAAAATAGACTAACGGATGCTCATATTCATAACGATGTTTATAAACATACATGTCTGTCTCTCTCCCTCTCGGCGTGTGTCGTCGTCGTCGTCGTCGTCGTCGTCGTTGACTGTTGGTAGCTCGAAGGCATGTCTCCTTCCTTTCCTCCGCTCGCATCGCTATGTGTGTTGAAGGTTCAAAGTTCACTCTGGGAAACGGGCCAGAACGGGAAGACAGGAACCCCACATGCTCGCCCCATGTGCTTCCTTCCTACTTTCAATAACCGAGGACGATGACGACGGCAACGACGGTGCCACGATGCCAGAAAGGGAGAGAAGGATTTTCGGCGGAAATTTGCCAAATAAATTCGGTTTCCACGTTTCACATTCGGGGTCTGGATCCATGTGAACCGAGCTGAACGAATGTGTGTGCACATTATTTAGATGGAAGGCAGTTCTTTTGGCCAAGTGCCACCGCCACGATGCGATGACGGAACGCTGCTAGTTCTAAGTAGTGAGTTGCGAAATAGAAGGATACTTTTGCATGAATAGCGGCTACGACCACCGGGCGCTACCTTGCATGGCTAAGGTCGTGGCGGAGTTGGCACTATCTTGTGCAGTCATCGGTAATTTGCCGTTTCCACCCGGGTGGATGTGGGCTACAGATTGTGGTTGAATGTGCATGGAAGGGGTTTGGTTTTTATGATGGCTCAGATGATGTGTGAAGTCGGATCCAGCGAGGTTAAATCGTGGAAGGATAATCGTTACAATATTAGGGAGGATTGAAACGTAATTCTGCAGGGTTTGGTTTCAAACCCGAGTAGCACACTTCCGTTAATAAAAGTTGCAGCAACTTGTTTATGACTGAAATAAGTCGTAAAGAAGTTTCTACAACCGATATGTGACAAGCGTGCTGCTAGGGAAGGACTATTATTTCAAATGATTTTATTGTACGGCGGGGTATCTAATAAAATAATAGATTTGGCCCATGAAAGTATCTTTAGTATATGTAGGTGTTGATAGGGTCCGATGCAGCAGTTGTGTCTGTTGTTATCTGCAACAATTTTTAATTTTCAAAGACAGTAGGTAATAACTGTGCGTCCAACGAAGCAAGCAGCCAACCAAATTGAAACCAACTAGACAGTTTTTGGATACTGTGCTACTGCTGCATGTCCGGGATTGCTCATTTCAAATTCGCTCCCAAACATTATATTTAATCGCCATCCCGTTATCCACATTCACTTACTTGAGCTAGTCATCGGTACTTTTGCAGTTGTGACTAGCTAGATCGTTTCGGAAACTGCTTCGGTCTTCATCAAGATTCAATCAGCACCGAAATAAAATATTACAAATTCAGAAATAAGCGTTGGAAAAATAATCCGCCTGCAAATGAAAGCAAAACACTAGATTATAAAAACAAAATAGACCCAAGAAAAATGCAGGAAATTTTAAGAGGTTCTGAAAAATTCAGGAAAGTCCAGAAAAATCTGAAAAGCTCTGCGCCTTTTGGAGTAAGTTCTAAAACTAATTCTTCTTCTTGTTCTCAATCATCTGCTAATTATTATTATTGTTCGTTTTCTCCTTCGCATTTTAAGTTTATTGCTTATCGCATATTAGCATATTGCGTGCTCTCAGCTTAGTGTTCTAGATGCACTTCCACAGTTATTAATTGAGAGCTTTCGATGCCTGTACCATTGTTGCAGTAGTATAATCGTGTGGCAAGTACAATCATACTCTTATATCCAGTGAAATCGAAAAATTTTTCCAATCCGAAAAATTCCTATACCGGACCAGGAATCGAACCCAGTCACCTCCAGCATGGTCTTGCTTTGTACCTGTGCCTTCACAGACTGAGCTAAGGGAGGCCTCAAACTTCTGAGATGTTCCAAAAACTGTAGGGAATATCCGAAAGGAAGCCCCGTAACGTGGGTAGATCACCTTTTCGTGGTCCGTTACGGGATGTAAGATCTACCACCGATTCCTAGTCCTGACTCCTTCAAACTAGGGGAACAGGATTTTTCAGTAATCCAAGGAACACATCTTAGTCCTTGTTACTTTTTATGCCTTGTTGATAGTGACAAGACTCGGCTTTGTCTACCGAGCATGATCTTGAAACAAGGAAAAAAAATGGGTTAGTTGTCTTCATCTATGTGATTCCTAATCTTCTATTCGTTGTTCCCTAGTTTGAAGTGGTTAAGACTGATGGACCAACAGGACAGCAGAGACACGCAGAACGCGACCGAAGCAGAAGAAAAAGGAACCAGTCGAGAATAACTTGCGGATACTCGGAGAAAACAGAAAAACACGTTCGATTCGTATCGAGTTCACTTTAATGATTGAAACGGAAATAGAAACAGTGTTGTCAAAAATATTGAATTTAACTCTACACACTTATATCTCTTCGGGGGATGATTCGCTGTACTCATCTCACTCCTACACTCCTCCTAGATGAGTGCTGAATCGACTTACGGCTGCAAACCGATGCAGTTAACAAACTTCTGCAACATAGTAGGTCCAGCAGGCTTCGTTAAACCATCGGCGACCATTTCGTTGGTGGGGCAGTACACAAGCTTCACGATATTCTGCTCACACAATTCCCGTACAAAATGTCGTTTGGTGCCGATATGCTTTACTCGACCACTAGACCTCTCCGCCTTGGCGAAACTAAGACATCCTTGGTTATCCTCGAAAATTGTCGTCGGTTCGTTTTGCGGATGTCCAAGCTCGTTCAGAAGTCGCCTCAACCATACCACTTCCTGGCAGGCCAAGGTGAGCGCGTTGTATTCCGCCTCAAGAGATGACAAAGCAACCGAGCCTTGTGCCTTGCTCACCCAGCTGACCGGACCGCTACCGTAAAAGAAAACGAAACCAGTAGTCGAACGTCTGGTCTGCCGATCACCAGCCCAGTCTGAATCAGTATATCCAACCAGTGTCCAGTTTTCCTTTGAACCATACCGGAGCTTCCATCCCTTTGTTGTGTTTAGATACTGCAGAACGCGCTTTGCCGCTGACCAATCCATGTTGTTCGGCTGACTAACTTTTCTACCTAGAAGCCCGACACACAGTGACAAGTCAGGTCTGGCATTGACGGCCAGATACAATAGCCCTCCAACCAAGCTTCGAAACAACGACGGGTCATCTAATTGCTTGCTGTCAGGATTCTCCAAAGTATATCCCGTATCCATGGGGGTCTTCACAGGTCGTGCGTTCTCCATGTTGAACTTCCGGATCAAGCTTTCGATGTACGGTGTCAGTCTGAGCGTGTAACATCCCTCTTCTTTCTCTATTTCGTACCCTAGGAAGTGCCGAACTGTACCAAGCGCCGTCATGCCAAATCTTTGGCGCAGGCTCTCGAATACTCTGTCGATCTCCTCCTCATTGGTGCATCCGATAATCAAGTCGTCTACATATACCAGCAAATATACTACACACTCTCCACGGCATATATACAGACACGCATCCGTCTCGCATGGTTCGAACTTCAGCTCAAGGAGTGCAGCATGTAGCACCTTATGCCAGCACCTCGCAGATTGACGTAATCCGTAAATGCTCTTCCGGAGTCTGCACACAAAGCCTTCCTTCTCCTTTTCTACGAAGCCTGGAGGTTGGCTCATGTACAACTCCTCCTCAATTGTACCGTTAAGGTAAGCAGTTTTCACATCGTACTGTTTTAGCTCCAACCGCTGCTGTCCGGCGACTGCCAACAGTACGCGCAACGTCGTTTGCCGCGTCACTGGGGCGAACACCTCCGCATAATCCACTCCAGGTGATTGAGTGTACCCTTGCGCCACTATGCGAGCTTTATGCTTGACTACTCTACCCGTATCGTCACGTTTCAGTTTATAAACCCATTTTGCACCAATAAGTTTCTTCCCGGCAGGTAGTCGCACAAGCTCCCAGGTTTTGTTCTCGGCATGAGCCTTCATCTCTTCGATCATAGCACACTTCCACTCAGGGATCACTATTGCCTCCTGAAAGTCACAAGGTTCTTCATCAAGAGTCACTTGCCCTACCACAAAGTCTTCGTATCTCTTCGGCAATACACCACGATTTTGGCGGCACGCTCTGTTTAACACTTCATTGTCTCCATTGTCCTCAACAGGGTTATCGTCAAATCCGTAAAAGTCACTTTCATTCGACTCGTTTGCGTCATCGTACACTGACTGCTCTTCTTCACACACTACACTTTGATCATCATTATTCCCAATCAACACTTCTACTTCTTCTTCTTCGCCTGACTGCTGCACTGGGATCTCCCGTTCTTCCGATTTCTCCTCCTGCTGCTCAGAGCCGTTACCGAGCTCCAAAAATTTCGCGTCACGGCTGATGACTACTCGGTTTGTTGCCCGGTCGAGAAACCGATAGCCCTTATGCTGACTGGAATAACCGATAAACAACAACTTTCTTGCCTTCGCGTCGAATTTCTTCCGTTTTGCATCGGGAACGTGGACGTAAGCCTCGCACCCAAATATCTTCAGATGTGCCAAGTTCGGTGCTGTACCCGTCCACAGCTCGTATGGGGTTTTATCAACAGATCTTGATGGCAACCTATTCTGTACGTAGTTCGCTGTAAGGACCGCCTCACCCCAATAGCACTTTGGGAGCCTCGCATCCAACAGCATGCAGTTGGCCATCTCCTGCAGCGATCTGTTTCTCCGCTCCGCTACTCCGTTTTGTTGCGGAGAGTAGGGAGTGGATAACTGTGACTGGATACCTTCGTCTCTGTAAAACTGCTGCAAACGTTCCCCTACAAACTCGTCGCCCCCGTCGGATCGAATCACTTTAGGCTTTCTTCCGAATACGTTCTCGGTCCACCGAACATATTCTCTGATCCTTTGCTCTGCCTCATTCTTCGTTTTGAGGAGAAACACTGCACAAAAACGGGTATAATCATCTATAAGGGTAATGGAATACCTATTACCGCTCGGAGTCGCGTTCTCCATTGGACCACACAGATCACTGTGTATGAGATCCATGGCCTGTTTCAACTTCCGTTCTGTTAGAGAGGGAAATGGCTTACGTGCTAATTTACCTTTATAACAGCATTCACACACGATGCGCTCGCCGCAATCCTTCACTTCCAATCCGCTAACCAGCATTTTCGACTGCATCTCTTGTACCACGTGCAGGGCATCTGATCGTTCCTTTTTTCTAGCGAACGGCAGCAGCAGTATGAATTCAATTTCACCACTCCCTTATGTGCGGTACTTTGTATACCATTCAATACCCCCACACTACGCTTTGCATTCATACATACCGATGCACAGTAAAGCGAATAGATACCAAAAAGCATTCCCACTTTCTCTTCTTCAAAATCCTCTCCCGTACAGTCGCTCCCTTTCGCTCTGGTTTCATTCCCATTTTGATTTCATTCAAATTCCTTTTTTCGTTTTGGGTTGGGAATGTCCGAAAAAACAGTCAATGAACGGCATTCATCGAGCAAAGTGGTTGGTGTGTTAGATGCTAAAAAATAATATGTTGGTTTGAAAGAACAATGTTTGGTTTTTGAATAACAACATTCAAGAATCAATATGATTTTTGTTTATCAGAATGAGAGTATTTGAATGAATCTATAGTGCCTTTTCATATAGGATTGTTTAATAAATTTTATTTTTATTAAAATGTCAACCTATTAACTTCTACCTTTTAGAAATTCATCATAAATACATTCGCACGGGTTTCAGACCTTGCACTGGACATTTTTTTAGCGGACATGTTTGGAGGCTGTCTAGCAGGTTCAAGCGGAGACCCGAAATGTATCCCAAACAAAACGCTTCCAGAACAGTTAAGTGTGTTGGATGTTGGATTGCGACAACCACACCATGTCAACGTTTGGGAGTACTGGGTACAGAAGAAAATCATGCAAAAGGATCTCTTTGAAGCAGCTGCTGTAATTTAGGCCGTTCCATCGATGCAAGTATCAGTGGAACGTGCTTTCAGTGCTCTGGCGTTAACGATTTTAGATCAGCACACATCCTTGGGTGAAAACACCCTAGAAGATTTGCTCACTATCAAAATAAACCAACCAACTCAAATAATAGAAGTAATGGAATGGTGATGATTTAATGAACTTCAAGGCAACGTGCAATCATTTTTTAACAAGCAGAGACATAAAAACCTAAGTCTACTCTACTGTACTTAGGTTTTTTTTATTTCTATGCTTGAAGTTCATTAAATCATCACCCTTCCATTACTTCTATTATTTGAGTTCAACAAGTAGTAGAGTAGATGTTTGGGGCCTCCCTTAGCTCAGTCGATAAGGAGCAGCTACAAAGCAAGATCATGCTGGAAATGGCTGGGTTCGATTCCCGGTCTGGTCTAGGAATTATTCGGGTTGGAAAATTTCTCGACTTTCCTGGGCATAGAGTATGATTGGACTTGCCACACAATTATACTACTGCAAAAATGGTACAGGCATCGGAAGCGCTCAATTAATAACTGTGGAAGTGCATCTAGAACACTAAGTTGAGAGCACGAAATAAGCTAATATGCGATAAGCAATAAGCTTGAAATGCGAAGAAGAAGAAGACTAGATGTTTGTACATTTTTTAACTTATTAATGTCATGCCGAGTTCTTATATATCATCATCGTATGACATTTGACGAGTTTAGTCACGTTAGCTCCGTAAATATTAATATTTTAATAGATTTCTTGAGTTCTAAAATGGTATCAAACATCCATTTCCGACTTCTACAAGTTACGCTGTTTCCGGAAATATCCATGTTGTATGGTATTTGCAGATTCATAGTGTTCTAGTACATCGAAAGTCGTTATCTTGTATTCCAAAATGGCGTCGAAGATCCATTTCTGGCATCTACATTCTGCACCGGTTCCAAAAATATCCATATTGTATGGTATTTGACGAGTATTTATAGTATTCTAGCATACCTGAAGTCGCCATCTTGGATTCCAAAATGGCGTCAAACACCCATTTCTGGCATCTAAATTCCGCACCGGTTCCGGAAATATCCATATTGTATGGTATTTATCCAGTATTCATAGTATTCTAGAATATCGGAAGTCACCATCTTGAATTCCAAAATGGCGTCGAACATACATTTCTGGCATCTACATTCCGCACCAGTTCCGGAAATACCCATATTGCATAATGTTTGACGAGTTTTCACAGTTTTATAGCAAACATAGGTCGCCATCTTGGATTCCAAAATGGCGTCAAACTTCCATTTCCTGCATCTACATGTCACACCGGTTCCAAAAATACTCATATTGTGTGGTATTTGACAAGTTTAATTTTTTGCCTAATCGTGCGGGAGTCCTTCATTTACGCGAAATCCGCGTCGTTTTCCAACGCTTAACCCGCTTAATATGACTGCCGATATATAAAAAAAGATATCATCGAGATGAATCGTATCATACGTATATATTCCAAGCGCTGCTATTTCACACTGGAAAGGAAAATAATGTGTGTGCGAAATGCTTCCGTGCGGTAGCCGATAGGTAATCCGTCTGAATTTACAGCTCCCGCAGTTGGCGATCAACTTGACCAAAGCAGAAGGAATGAATTTAAAAATCGGCATCTGCAAAGCAACTGCACAAAGCACAATGCAGCGTAGAAAGGAAATCTGACTGTTTTTAGATCCCATTCAGTGCGACTGTTTTTTCATCAGGTTCAGTGAATGCCGATCACTGCGAATGATGAATGCGGAAAATGTACAAGTTCATGCAGTCACAGGCAGAATGCGTTCCCTCTTCAAGCCCTGACCACGTGCATATCCCGATGGCCAAAACGGCGATGCCATGTGTGCTGGCACCATTCCGTGTGGTTTCCGCTAACAGCCACCAAACACTGCTCTGCCAGCTTGAGCTTATACTGACACCCGATTAGTTCACCGACAGCAATAACATTGCCATGAACATTTTTGATCTCACAGCTTTTCTCGTTGAACAACACTGAGAAACCCTTTGCTGCTAACTTTCGCACAGAAATCAAACCTCCTTCCAATGCGGGAACATACAACACATTTTCCAGCGTGATTGCAATACGCTGACCAGTGCTATTCACGCCCATGACAACACCACTTCCGCATCCAGAGGATTTGGTTTTCGACCCGTTTGCCAAAGTCACTTCAACTACTACGCCACTTTTGAACTCCGCGAAAAACTGCCGGTCGTTTGTCATGTGGCAGGTGCATCCACTATTGATCATCCAAGCACCCGGAATAGAGCCTCCAGCCACAAAACACACGGCACCACAAACGGTATCATCCGCCGCAACCGGCTTTGATTTTTCAGCTCTGTCCACTTGCACTTGCTTGGCTTGCTGTTCCGGAGCCGACTTCTTATTGGATTCAGTCGACATTTCACTGTTCTTCGTCGCGAGAAACTTGCGACAATTTCTTCTGAAGTGACCCGGACGCTGACAAAAGAAACACTTTTTCTGCTCATCCTTCACTTTCGCTTCAGCCTTGTGCACTTTTTCTTCTTTGTTAACACCTCCACTAGCACCATCTCGCTTCTGACATTCGTCACGCAATCTCGCAACCACCAAGTCCATCGTAAGATCATCTTGTGGGTGATTCTCCAGCGAAGTGACAAAACTGCTGAAGGACGAGGGCAAACTGCGCAGCATCATAATAACTCTCAGCTGCTCACTCAACTCGACACCTGCACTATCAAGCCGCTCGACCAAATTTTCGACCTCTTCAAGGTGTTTTTCAACGTCACCACCTTCACGCAAATTAATTGCACACAACTGCTGCAACAGCATCGCTTGAGTGCCGATAGTGGCCTTCTCGTGATAGCTTTTCAGATTTTGCCACATATCCCGCGAGGTCTCAGCTCTCTTCACGAAACGAAGCTGGCTGTCATCGATAAATAGAGCAATTGTCGCGCGAGCTTTGATGTCACATTTCTTCCACTGTGGATACTCTTCACTTGCCTCTAAAGGCTTCGGTTGTTCAACAACCTCCCATAGCTCTTCGCGTTCCAACAACGATTTCATGCGGAACTTCCATGACACATAGTTTCCGCTGCTGAGCTTGGGGATCATCACTTTCAATGAGTCGGCCATCTTGTTTTCTCCGAACCAAAACTTTTCTTCAGAAGGGCACCGGCGATGCCTCCCGGAACACGAATTTTCTCGACAAAACACACTCTAACTCTTCCTCCGGCACCTGGGCCCATAACCTGATGGACCAACAGGACAGCAGAGACACGCAGAACGCGACCGAAGCAGAAGAAAAAGGAACCACTCGAGAATAACTTGCGGATACTCGGAGAAAACAGAAAAATACGTTCGATTCGTATCGAGTTCACTTTAATGATTGAAACGGAAATAGAAACAGTGTTGTCAAAAATATTGAATTTAACTCTACACACTTATATCTCTTCGGGGGATGATTCGCTGTACTCATCTCACTCCTACAAAGACTAGGGTTCTGATGCATGGTCATTATCGGTGTCATACCTTAATTTTGTTGCTAAGGAATCCAACTGACAAAGGGGCGCGCCTTTGGAGGGTGTTTCAACACTCCGAAGGGTATAAATAGCGGGACCTTTCAATTAGAGTCGGATCCTTGCGATAAATGCAAGAGTGGCAACTGTAAAAAAAAATCGAATACTTCATAATACGTACATGCACTAAACTAAGGACACGGGATATACTACAATAGATCAATTTACTGATCGCAGTAGTGTTAGGTCCCGAACAGAGGAAAAAAAAATCCGAAAGGAAGGTTAATTCTGAGGACTACAGGTCCAAACAATTTGGGATAGTTTGAAAATTGAAGGGTGTGTTCCGGGATCTTCTTAAAAAAAATCGTTAATTTAGATGAGGGTCAGAAAACATCAAAGTAGTTCCATTGACTTCAAAAACATTTCAGCAACTTTACAAGAACTCCGAGAAAACTTCTGATAAGTTTGAAGATCTTTAGGAAAGGTCAGAGTGTATCGGAAAAACTCTATGAATTTTAAGACAGGAACTTAAGGCAAATTTTAAAAAATCGAGGAAATTTGGCGAATTTCAGGACTGTTTCATCAGCTTCTTAAAAATGGCAGGAGCTTTAAAAATGTTACAAGGACAAAGTCCGGAATACTTCAAAGAAGCTGTAGTTTGTCAACACAATTGTAGGAACTTTCATGGAGTTCTGAGAACTTCAGGAACATTAACATCAGAACAGGAACCTTCATAAGGTTCTGAAAATTTTGAGGAAAATCCGAAAACATTCAAGGTACCTACTTGGTTTAGTAACGATTGGTCCAGCATTTAGTTGTTCCAGCATTTCGTAACCTCTGCAGCTCACATACAGTGGTTGTTTATGGCTTCACAACAGCCGCTATTTCCATGTAATGGTCTTCCTTAAGGTGAATCTCAAAGGAAGCCATAGCATGAAGCTTCAAGAAAACAAATGACAGCTCTCACAAATCACAAATATGAAATTGCTGCTCCTTATTTTTGTTTTATGGGAGCTGAACTGTGTACTATTGAAGCTTCACTCCAAGGCTTCCTTAGAGATTCACCTTAAGCTGTTTAAGAAAGCCGTTTTGACATCATTCTGGACCAAGTGGATACCATGAAACCAAATCAGCCTGACCATTAGAACGAACAGTGAACGTATCCTTAATATCCACCCACTTAGAAAAATCCCGTACGAGCGTCAGCTCAATCAAACGTACTTTTCGTCGAGTAACGAACTTTTCAGTCTCGGAGCAGTTTATATTAGTTTACGTCTCATCTTTTATGTCCCAAATAGATTCCTTTACGTGTAAAATTAGTTATTTCTAAATGTGTACTAAAGGGGATTACAGGAGAAAAGTTGAAGAGCAAACAGCTATTAATAGACTTCACCTTTCGAGAGAGAGAAAGCGCCTTCCCGTCTGGACCTGCCGACTAAAAAAAATCCCTACCTATTCCCGCCACAAAAAAGCCGAAATAAGATGCCACAGATTCCACCCGCAAACTGCAGGAATCTCACGATTTTCGGCTCTTTTTTTGGACTCAACGACGATCAATCTCACTTTACGTTTAGCACGTGATAGATTTTCGCACGAACCAACAACCCTCTTCCCCTCCGCACCTACTTACCATCCACAAACACTCACACACACACTCGAGCGCAATCCAACCAAATGTTTGCTCGATCATCGCGTAATCAAATCCAGCGTTGATCTGCGTTCCCGATCACCCCACGTACCACACCAACAACGACGCCGCAACGGTCGCTGTCGTGGACTGGTATGCTTTTGGACTTTTGCCGCCCATCCCCAGACGACGAGTGTTATCTCTTTCTCCGCATATAGCGCATAACATGATCTGCCACCCAGCAGCGCAGCAGCAGCGCAGCAGCAGCGCAGCAGCATCGACGTGGCGCGGGTGAGATGATTAATAATTTCCCACATTGTCATGTGAGCCCGGCGGGATCATTTATCTGCCTACCGTCCTTCCTCCTTACGGCTCATCGCTTTGATAGGGTTCCGATTTCTTCCCCCCCCCCCCTTCTCAAACCCACTATACGTGGTACATTTTAAAGTCGCGCCCGCACGAGGCAAAAAGTCAAACCGTTTTCAATCGAGCGTTTTATTGCTCCAAAGTTTGTCGTCGTCAACGGCAGCCATTTACCTAGCAGCAACATATGAACTATGAAGCTTTTCGGGCTCCCCCTCCGCTGCATCTCCCTAGAGAGTTCGCAGAGTTGTTTGTTTTTAACTTCGTCATCGTCATCCAGTATCTCCCGTCGCCGTCGTCGTTTCATGGTTGGGTTTTTTCGGATAACTTTGAAGCGTGGAAGAAGGTAGCAGTGGAAGGGTTTCTCGCACGTCGTCATCGTTGGCATCATTTATGATCGTAATTCAAACCGTGCTCTCTAATCAGTTGGTGGAGCGCGCACATCATCAGTCCCAGCGAGGGGCGGAAGAGAGCGAGCTTCGATGAACCATTAAAGCGCGTGCAGATGGGGGTTATATGTCTTGATCAAGTTTGAGATAAAGCTATGATATGAATAATTTTATCACACGAGAGTGCGGTCGTGAAAAATGAGGGTTTAAGGGATTTGGTCGGGCCGGGGTGTTTGGATAAGCTGAAGGATAGGTTGTTGGAGGAGGAGCTGAAGTGATAAATTGATGTCAGAGAGATTGGCAATTAGGGACGTTTAGGTGATGATGAGCGAGACTTCAAAACAACTTTGAAAAGCTGAAGGTGCTAGGTTTTGGAATGCAATTGTTAGATAACCCCATATGGATTTTCGTAAATTTTAACTACTTTCATATTACGTGATAAAGCTACAGACTTGTATCATGAAAAATGTGAAAACAACATCAAGTCAGTTTATCCTTTCAAGCAAAGTAATCGCATATCAGTCCCATCATGAAATTCAATCGTCCAGAAGTCAAGTTACAGTTTTACTTTTTGTATCGCCATATTTTTCGTTGATAGAACAAAACATGCAAGTTTTTGGTTTCATGGCACTGATTTTGACTTGACGAAATTATCGATTAATTTACTAGGATTTTTTATATATTTGAAGTGAAAATTAAACTTCTTAACTTCAACTGCCATTTTTTCAAATCATATTTTTTTCTATATGGGACTAACATAGTATAGACAAGTGCACTGATGAACTAAATTCACTATTAGAAAATAGACTGCAGTTGGTGAAGGCCTCGTTCACTGACATAGCCTGTATGCTCAAATTGTAATGTTAGTTATCTCGAATTCAACAATGCATTCCTCTATTGTATGATTCATCACTTACTCATACGTTTTTATTTCAACTTACGCAGCCGTGTTTTCTTGTTGTCTGTCATGTATGTGCTGGCTTGCGTGTTTCTTTTCCGCTAGGTTTTCAGCAATCCAGAGTTGTGCAAAGTCCTTTGAGCATCCATGCATTCACTTCGAGTAAACAAATTTCATCGCAGGAGCAAATACACACTCGTGACGATTTGAGTTGTTCCCGGCTACATGTATCCAGTATAATGAGCTCGATAGTGATGACCTAGAGTGCTCTTCGGTGCCACCTTCTTCGACACAAGCGAGGGAGAACATATTAAAATAAAAACTACTAGGGACAGCATTATGGGGTTGTACGCAATGGTGACGTAGGACTACGTGGTCTTATATAATAAATGCTATTTTTTAACTGCAGCAGGAGCTGACATTGCATACAATTTGAGCTAGAAAATCATGCCCCACTCATTTAGGGTATTTTATCATACACTTCATCTGCTGTGCCTTTCTACACTAAATTATGCGTTTTATAGAAACAGCCGGTAGAATATCAGTGTCCACCCAACTTAAGCTCCACCTTTTTTAAGTTTCTCTCGTTAAACTCCTTCTATCAACAAATTGGTAAATCTTAGTCTCTAGCAGAAAGACGCTTAACACGTTTTACGGCGAATTTACGATCCTGTCTCACGTCATGGTTCTTCTCTATGCCTGTTCAGATAAAAAGTACTTTTATTTATTTTCTCTACTGCGCTAAATGAAACGAGTAGAAATAAGAAGGGATGTGGGTTACGCGCTCGAATGATTTAAAATTCGATAAATATTTAATCGAATAACTGAAAAAATATTTACGATTAATCGTTAATCGATTTAAGGAATCCCTAGAAATAGTTCAATTTCATGTTTTTTGGTGGTCATTCGAAAATTTCGAATAGCAGAATTGCAACAAGCAAGTGTATCCCAAGAATCAAAAGTGGTGCGATGCTAGTTTTCGTTGCTGCGACTGAATTAAGGAGTTTAGAAACAGAGAGATGTAAGTCAACTGTCTTCATCGATTTCCTCTTTTGATGACCATGGCTTCACTAACCTATTTCGCACTATTTCTATCATCCAGAACAACACACGTATCAATGAATGTGTTTGCCGTCGAGTTATTAACGAAACAGAAAGTCGATGTTTGGTTCTGAATATGGAGATGAATGTGCAAAATGTTACGCAATTGCATCCTCCCTATTCACACACGGCCGAAGATCGGAGGCGAATGCCACTTCGACTTGATTCGTCTATTAACGACTCTCTGATGACAGTGTTGGGGAAGCAAAATATGGATGTACGTGGTGCATTGGTAGATTTGTTAGTTATTTCAACGCTTTTGGACAATGCTTAACATTTACCACTTTTTCAATAGTTTCTTGTTGAAAATCAACAGTCGAATCATCGATGCGTAAAAATATATCTGATCGATTGGTGATAAAACTATTGACATTGGTCCAGGGGTTGATGAGTTATTAACGTTCAAAATCTTTCATAATTTCGTTACATGTTCCATTTTTGGTTTTCACAAAGTATACCCTCATATATAAATCACAGACGTAGTCCTACATCAAAAATTAATAAAAGAATAGAATGAATCAGCGATTCTTAATCTATGAGTCATGACCCACCAGTGGGACACGGGCTATCCTTAGATGGATCGCAGGAGTTCAGACAACTTGGTCATACGTTTGAAGAATGTTGGTAGACAATTCATCTAAAATTGGCAAAATCACAACCAATCAAACACCCAACCGGAGGAAGTAAAATTTGCTTACAATTTTTTTTTTCTGTTCGGGATCTAACACCACTGCGACCAGTAATTTGATCTATTGTAGCATATCCCGTGTCCTTAGTTTAGTGCATATCGTATTACGTCATCACTATTGAGAAATGATTAAGTATTCGGTTTTGATACGATTGTCATTCTTACCTTCATCGCAAGAAATCGATACTAATTGAAAGGTCCCGCTATTTATACCCTTCGGAGTGTTGAAACACTCTCCAAAGGCGCGCCCCTTTGTCAGTCAAAATTGGATTCCTTAGCAATAAAATTAAGGAATGACACCGATAATGACCATGCATCAGAACCTAGTCTTAACCATTTCAACCTAGGGAACAACGAACAAAAGATTAGGAATCACATAGATGAAGACTAACTAACTATTTTTTTCGTTAATTGAAGATCATCCTCGGTGGACAAAGCCGAGTCTTGTTACTATCAACAAAGCATAAAAAGTAACAAGGACCAAGATGTGTTCCTTTGATTACTGAAAAATCCTGTTCCCCTAGTTTGAAGTAGTCAGGGCTAGGAATCGGTGGTAGATCTTACATCCCGTAACGTACCACGTGTCTCCTCTTAAGCTCTATAGATTTCTGTGAAGTTTTTTTCTAAATTTCTAGAACTTTTGTGCTCGCACAATTTTTTTGGAATTATAACAAAATAATTACTGAAGTTCTCATCATTTTTCTGAAGTTCATAAAACTTCAATTAAATTATCGACACTAATCTAAAAAAATTTCAATAGTCTAGACTTTCCTGGTGTTATTAATACTGCCTAAACGATTATTGAATTTCTTTAAAGTTCTATAGACAGCCCTGAATTGATCAGTAAATTTTAAGAACCCGCAACTTTACTGAAATTAATTGATTTGCCTTGAAGTTTCAACAATTTTCCTGAAGTATTCTAACCATTAAAAGCGCTCACTTATTTTCCCTGAACTATGCTCACCTGAAGTTCTCTAAATTTGTTTAATAATCCAGCAAATTTTCGGATACCTGTATTCAAAATTCCCTGACGTTTTTGGATGAAGCATAGAATTCTTGGAATACCTCATAGCTCCACGGAATTCCTTGTAAGTCGCTGCAAATTTGCTGAAGTTAATGGTATTATTATGAAGCTATCTGATCGTCCTCGAAGTACTCGCAACTTCGCTGAATATCATGAAACTATCTAAATTCCAAGTTCTCTGGATTTTCTTAAAGATATTTATCGCTGCTTGCTAAAAGTTCTCGATTTTTTTTTTAATTAATGGAACTTCGTTGATCTTCTCTAATCCACTTAGCTGAATTTTCGCATTTCTTAAAGTTCTTGAAATCTCCATGATATAACACCCATAAAATACTCTATCGTTTTCCGGTTGTTCGTATAATTTTTATCACGTTGCAGAAGTTCTATTGGAGCTTTGCTGAAGTTTCCGGAACTTTTTTAAGATTTCTACAATTTTCTTGAAAATATTTGAACTGCCCTTTGATTCTCTGATCTGTCTTGATGTTCTCGAAGCTTCCCTAAAGCTCTCAATTCTATTGAAGATAAATTTCCCTGAAATTCTTTGGACTTCTGTGAAGTTCCTGAAATATTTTTGAAGATTTAATAATTTTTTTTATGGTCTCTGCACTTCCCTTTAATTTTCGGGACATCTTAAGGGTTCTCAATTTTTCTAAATTTACGATTATACTATTATTTAAACTGCTCTAAAAAGTCTGAACTAAAGTCATGGGAACTGCTCTTAAGATATGAAATTCCCCAAAGATCTCTAGATCTAGCTTCTCTAAGGTGCTTAGAACTTCTTAAAAGTTTGCACAATACCCCTCAAGGTTTCTATATTTCTCAAGTTCGCTCAACACCTGTGATGTGGTCTGAAATTCTAGGAACTTCATAAAAGTTCCTGAATATTTTCGGATGTTAAAAGAACCAATTTGAGGATCTTAAAGCTTCCAGTAAGTTCCCCATAATTTCAGTGTGTTAACTTCTCTTATGTTCCCGCAGTTTGTTTATAAAGCTTCACTGAAATTCTCAGCATTTCCTTTCATTCCTCAGAACTTCTTTAGAGTTCCTACAATTGCTGTGAAGTTAATTGGACTGCAATGATGATCTCTAATCTTTCATTAAGTTAATTACGAACTTGAAATAAATCTTTTCATGTTTTCCTTAAGTCAGGCACTTTGAAAATTTTCAATATCTTGAGCTTGTACATGGAATATGAAACTACAAATATTTTTAGATCTTGGACTTACTCAAATTAAGTACGTTTTTTTTTACTTTATTAAAGTGAGAAATTAAGCAAGTGCTGAACTTCAACATTACATGGTTGATTTGATTATAAAGTTGTTTCTTTAAAACTGATTGCCATGTCTTAAAAACGTTTGGGTTAATTACTGTTGATTTTGAAGCCTGGAATTTATCCGTTAAAGTTCTGAATAAAACTTGAAAAACTCAGACAATTTTATTTAGAAAAATGAGTAGACACTCTGTAGATAAAGAAACACGATTAAACGTCACAATGCAATGAATGATAAATCTTTAGATAAATTCACGCTAAAAGAAAGTTGAAAATAGCGACTTTAGTGACTTGACCTTAAAAAAGAGACTAACTGTCTTGAAAAAAGTGCGCCCCATATAGCCACCCCACGAAATTTTTTTGCAAAAATAAATCTTAGTAAATATACCGATAAATACTGGATTTTGAAAATGATGATACCGATATTCTAAAATAAATTCTGGCAACTCTAATATCAGGCGAGAATTATTTCGTGCTATCGGATGGTGCTTCTCTCTGAGATGACTACGTTGGTCATGACAAGAGAACCAGAAAACAATGGTTGAGTAAAGAGTAGCAGACCTGATGGAGCCTCGCTCGCGAGTTTGAAATAAGCAAAGCTTAGCATTTTTTTGAGGAGTGGAATGCCTACTGCTAAATCATTCCACTGAGCTTCAGAGCTTGTGAGCAAAGGGGGATAAAATGAGAGTGAGGTTTGCTGCCATTCAACTTCATGTTTTCTATCACATGTAGAGCGTTAAATTATTGACTGCTTAGGCTGAATGTGAAAGCATTGCACTATTCAATCCATTGCTCTGTGCAGACCGTTTGTACCAAACGGTAAAGGACGAGGCAATGAAAGAGCCAACAAAAACATTCAGTCACTCACGAACGGGCGACTCTCACCACTTGCTTTCGCTCACACAGCATGTAATTGAGGCATTTTCCATAGAAAATGTACGCTCAGTCATTCAAAACAAGTATTGGGTCTAGGAGCTGCATGAAAGGTGACACACAAGGAAGAAGTATTAGTTTGTTTACTAAAATGAGCTATGCCCATTCTCTTAAGAAATGCTCCTCGTGTGTATTAGCGAAATTCACATCAAATGTTGACTAATTGCGTAGGAAATCAGATTTGCACGGCATTTGTGACCAGTATACACCTTCCGGTCGTATGAAACAGGTCAAATACTGTCCAAATCCGCCCATACAATTTTTTTTTTTTGAATTTCTGTATGGCAAAATAGTGAACTTTTCGTGAACATTAACGGCAGAGAACTCACCAACACTGGGAGACCGTGAGTTCCTGTCCACCTGTCATAAAAACATCTCGGTATTGGGTACCATCACGGAAGAATAAACGTGCGGACTGAGCTATTGACTGAGTGCTCGACTGTCAGTGACTCGTTTGCCTTCCAATCCTTCAGACTCTCACGAGGCGGTGAATGATGAGGCAGATGGCAGTTCATATTCTAATGAAAATGACTCATTGAACCTGACTGTTTTGCGCACACGCTCTTACTCTCACTCTGGGTGAACTGTGAGCTCGGCGCCTAATACATAGGTGCCACAGTCGGAAGAAGTGTTAGTTTGTTTACTAAAATGAACCATGCACATTTTGTTATGGCATGTTTGCTATAAGAAATGCGCCTCGTGTTTATTAGCGAATTTCACATCAAAGATTGATTAATTGAGTAGGAAATCAGTTTGGCACGGCATTTGTGACCAGCATACACCTTCCGATAGTATGAAACAGGTCAAAAACTGTTCAAATCCGCAGATAAATTTTTTTCCTGATGAATGTGGGCGTCTTAGTGGAATACCTGTATAATGAGAGAGAGAAGGATTAGTATTTTCCATTTAATTCCACTACTTTATTTGCTTATCCTTGACAGATACGCGTATTTCGTCTACAATGTGCAGACTTCTTCAGTGTCTTGTACTAATAGTCGAGTATTATAAATATAAAATTAATTATAGCTAACTAGGGTTAGCACAATTTTCCGTAATTAGAACGACCTAATTTTAAGCTATGTAGGGGAAATTGATGTAATGTCCACCTAAATGCCCCTAATTTGGGCCCTTATATAAATTCAGCAATCGACTAAATTTACAATCAAAGTGTTTTTATGTTACTTCATACGCGAAGTTAGCGATTTTCAGAGTTGGTTGGAAATGCTAACATGAAGCTTTAGTGTGATAATTTATTAGCTAGAGAATGATCTTTAGAAGAGAGAAGGTGGATAGTTCCGTTAGAGTACGGCAGTATGAAAATTGAATAGAAGTTGAAAATGAGCGAAGGGCCATTAATGCGACAGTTTTTAAAGTTAGACGCACATCTTTTGCCTAACCCGTACGATGTACGCGGAGACTTGAAGTATGTCTCCAAGTCTACAGGCAGAACTATTCCACAGCCGCAGTCAGTAATGAGCAAAAGGCGAACGCACATCTTTTGCCTGTAGACTTGGAGACATACTTCAAGTCTCCGCGTACATCGTACGGGTTAGGCAAAAGATGTGCGTCTAACTTTAAAAACTGTCGCATTAAAGGCCCTTCGCTCATTTTCAACTTCTATTCAATTTTCATACTGCCGTACTCTAACGGAACTATCCACCTACTCTCTTCTCAAGATCATTCTCTAGCTAATAAAATGTCACACTAAAGCTTCATGTTAGATAGCATTTCCAACCAACTCTAAATTTACAATATTTTTACCAAAAATATCCGTTAGTACCATCCCAATGACGCGTTCATCTAGATAAAATTCATAAATAGCTGATTTTTAGCGATGGGCCCAATCTTAGATCCATAGACCAAAATTAGAGCTATTTCCCCTATATAATTTAAATGGTAGTATAAAAAACTGATCTAGTATACCAGTAATGTAAGGAATAGGTTTACGATGATGGCACTCTAAATCCATTTCATAATTGTTTACGACGTCAATGGTCCTCATTAGGAAGTCATCGTTGACGTCTTCTACCACTCTTTCACCTCTTTGCTGTCTGTAAATCTGTCCGGCCACAGTTGAAGTGCGACTGGGAGGGTCTCTTGGTGACATTCCTCCACCCGTAAAGCCTCGTGATGCTCCTGGTGCACTGGATCTCCTTTATCAGGTTTACTACTCTCCGAAACATCGAGAACCGCTAGCTTCACAGCTGGTCGTCGCAGTTCTCCAGATGCTGACCGGACTAAGGCCTGACGGACTCTTCCATTCCGTATGGGAATAACTTCTTCCAATCGTCATCGAAACCACTGGTTCCTCGCCGTTCCACTCACTACCAACACCAGATCGCCGACCGCAAGGTCCTGAACTTCTTCTAACCATTTTCCTTTTCGCGTTAAGCGGTGACATTGCGGAAGGACTGAGCGTATGACTTTTTTTCAGTCGACAGATCATGCAGGTCTTCGACACCTTTTTGATCAACGCACGGAGCTTGGCCTTTTCAAAACCATTGACGCATTTCGATGGTGACGGTCTCTCGGTTGGCGTGGCGGAAACGGCGGCAGTATGTAAGGAGAAACGTAATTAGTTGTTGCCTTGGAAGGATGACGGGGTACTTAGCTTGGGTCGGTACAATGGATATAGCACGGATTCGACCACGCATCCGAAGTATTCCACGCTCGTCGTGATACGGCCAGTTCTTGTAGATCGAACTCGACTTGGCAATACGATCGTGTCGCACTTCGGGAGACCCTTGTGTCCCAGAAAAGTGATTTCTTCTGGGAAGGCTTCAGCTTGAGCTATCTTCCATAGTGCTTCTTTTTTTTTCCTTTGGTTTGTTTTTTCCTTCGATCTTGTTTTCCGTGCTGAGCACCAATGCTACCGACGTGCCAGGAAGGCAGCTCTCCCACACCTGGACCCTACCTGTCGACCCATCAACTCATGAACCGGGGACCAACGGCTTTACTTCCCATCGGAAGGAAGGCGTGATCAGAGATGTTATGCCTCAGAACATCCCGGCGGCGCCGACTGGGATTGAACCCAGGCCTGCTGGGGTGAGAGGTAATCACGCTTACCACTACAACACCGGCGCCGTTATATAGTGCTTCTTCTAATCCTTTTAATTCGTGCTGATCTAGCCCGGATCCACATCTTTTACGGCACAGGTTGATGATAAATTGGAGCATCAAAGCCATCGTATAGCATCATCCACCGGCTGAATCTGGATGCATCAATTCACTGAGGAGCTGTGTAATGAGTGTGACTTGATCGAAGCTCATCTTTACCTGTAGTGATCTGGGGTTGTTGAGGACAGCATTCCGCAGGTTGGTAATTCTGCTATTCCAGCAAATTTATTTCTAACAAACAAGGGAACAATTTTGACAATAGTTCGATGATTTACGTCCAATATGGATTACGTCTCGCGGTACGAAATTTGCGGCATTGCAAAATAAAATCATTGGCAATTCTTCATATGTGTCCAAATTATTTTTATTTCAGTATTTGAGATCGACTAACCCTGGAGTCCAACTATTCTGCACGGTTAGTCGCTTGCAAAACAAAAACGTTGCCGGGCAAATCTCGAAACAACTCTCTATCGCATCCAAAGACGAACAAGTGCAACCATTCCCATCAACTTAATTCTACGTAAACAATCCATTTGGAACCCATATAGGATAAGCAAATAGCCCCGGTAATGGACCATCATTACGGCCAATAACGTTGCATAATTACAATAATCTAGCGATCCATTCTCCTCTTCGCTCCGGCTGGCTGGTCCGCAAGCAATCGGCTCGCAATAGAGCAGTTAACCGTATCAAGAATGGAGATTAGCTTCAAACTCCGAAAATCCTGCCTGCACCTAGCATTCACGTGCAATACCACAACCAGTACACATTGCACACGCCCGTCTCGTACGTACGATCTCCCCGCATTGATCGATCGTAGTCGTAGGAGTTGTATGTTCCCCCATATTGCCTACACAAGGAGCACTGAGCAAACCAAACATAAACAGCAAATCTCCGCAGGCAAATTAGTTCTGGTTTTAGACCTACTCTCCCCGACCAACCGACCGACGACGCTCCCTTAAAGCAGTTTTCTCCGGCAGAAAGATGATAATCCCGAAAATGAGAACCCAGGCCTTTCCCAAACCCAAGCGCCACAAAGCGGATTACGATGCCTAATATGCCAATAGACTAATCGATTAACATATATTCGATTAGTGGCAAGTCGGTGGCAGCGGTGGCGGTGGTGGCTGGTACAGTACGAAACAAAGATGATCGGTTTCGATTTTGTTTTTCGCTTTGGGTGGGTTGATGTTCCTCGCGCACTATTGATGATGCCTGATGCCCCAGCCAGTATCGGGATCTCACCATCGCGAAATACAAAAAAAAAGTGAATGGGTTCGGGTGGATCGGCAGGCAGGCAGCCAGGCAGGGTGGGGTTTGTATGCAAATAATAGTGGTGCAATAACGGCACGTGAAAGGTGAAATACCACCAGCGCGGAGCCGACTATTGTTTTCTGGAATAGCGCAAAGTAACCTTTATGAATCCGGCCAGCCAGTGTGCCTGGGCGCTAACCTGTCTGTCTGTGTGTTGGTTCACGATCCGATCCGATCGGGGTGTGCAACCTGAGTGTGGGTGGTGGCTGATAGAGAGTGGTGAGCTTGTAAAATCAGATAAAAATTCATCAATCCGAATGAATTGCCCCAGCTGACTTCGGCCCCTTGGGGGGTTTTCCCAAATAGAACCCGAGACTGGGAGAGCAGAAGGGTAAATATTGACGAAATTACTATCATCAAGTCGGTCTCCAGCGAGGGGGGTTATCGATGAGCGTGTACGATTGTACGTACGTGGATCTGGTGGCACGTCTATTTGCTTGTTTTATTTAGTATTTATTTTGTTTTCAAGATTGTTGCCATTTACCTTCCCACCTGGTCGAGGCTGAGGGAGGGGTGAATGGTTCACCGCCGGAGGCGATTCGGGAAAGGTCTTCACTCGCGGGCGGATCGTTTGCGAAGAGGGATAGGGATTTTGAGTAATTGAATGGTCGTTTTGGTGCAGGTAATGACTCAATTACTGGGTGTATGGTGTTGGGTAGGTTAGTGGATAAATATGTTTGGTATTTTCATAAAAATAATGGTAAAACATTTCAAGGAGATTAACACGAACCAGCAATTGCAAGGGGTGCCACCAGATATAGTTATATTTTTTACAATTCATTTACATTTCTGGCAGAGCTTCGAGACCTTTTCTAACGGGGATTTCAGGCACTGTATTAGGTTCCATACGATCCCAGTGAGAATTCCAGACGTTCCCGGTTTGGATTCTAGCCTTTACTATTGGAGATTCCAGACGTTCCCGACTGATACTTCAAACGTTCTCGAAGTGTATCCGAATATTCTCGATAGAGGTTCCGGAAGTTCCGAGCGAAGATTACAGACGTTCCCATCTTAGAGTCCAGTTTTTTCCCGAAGAAAGTTCCAGATTTTCCCTGCAAAGGTTCCAGTAGATTTTGAATTGAATTCCATACGATATGATACCAACCATCGATTCCAGATATTCGCGATGTAGATTCCAAACCTTTCAAGTGGTGATTCCAGATGTTCCTTACGGGTGCCCCAGATGATAGAATGGCATTGATATTTGAAAAACCATCCCAAGTCACATTGCAAGTTTTGTCGATATTTAGAATCTTTTAAATTTGTCGAACCTCTTAACGGAATCCTTGTATGAAGAGCTTTGAATGTCTTGGTTTATTTCCTTTTAATTCCGTTATAATTGCTTATCTTTTGACAGATACGCGTATTTCGTCTACTACTTACAGACTTCATCAGTGCCAAGTACTCAACACCACTGAAGAATCCATCTTTTATCTACATCTAATTTCATAACATTCTGAGAACCACTCGGCCCAAACCTGCCCAATTATTTAAAAAAAAATCCACCACAAAAGGTGACCCGAAAATTTTTGTATCACCTGTGCTAATATGGGAGCTTAAGCGTTTATCACCACAACTAGGGAAAGTTCTCACCCCAGCAGGCCTGGGTTCACTCCCAGTCGGCGCCGCCGGGATGTTCTGAGGCATATTATCTCTGATCACTCCTTCCTATGGAAGAGAAGTAAAGCCGTTGGTCTCCAGTTTATGAGCTGATGGGTCGATAGGTAGGGTCCAGGTATGGGAGCTGCCTCTTTGCCGTCGGTAGCATTGGTGCTCAGCACGGAAAACAAATCAAGGAATTTTATGGTATTTTTCTGAAGTTTGTAGAATTTTATTTTGACGTTTGCTGAACTTTCCAGATGATCTCAAATTTTCCTGAAGTTTCCAAAACTTTTCTTAATTTCCCAGCACTTTCCATTAGATCACAGAGTTTTATATGGAATTTTCCTGAAGTTCGCAGAATTTTTCTGGTGTTTCTTGAAGCTTCCCTGAGGCGTTCCTTGAAATTCACTTAACTTTCTGAATTTCATAGAACTTCCAATAAATTTTGCATAATTTTCCAGAAGTCCTGAAATATGCTATTCTTAATTCTGATAAAGTTTCCTGAATTTTGCAGAACTTTCCATTGATTAACGGAACTTTTCAGAAGATTCCTTAATTTTCCTGAAGTCTGCAGAATTGTCTTACAGGTTGTGGAACATCCCTGAATTTTACGGAATTTTTCTGAAGTTCGTAGAATTTTCTTGATGATTGCAGAACTTTCCAGAAGTTCACAGAATTTTCCTGAAGTTCGCAAAACTTCCCTGGAGTTCGCAGGAGTTACCTAAATCTCCAAAAAATTTCACTATTTTTTTCTGAAATTTGCAGAATTTTCTTGAAGTTCGCAGCATTTTCCTGAGCTACGCAAAACTTTTCTTAATTTCACAAAATTGTCCTACTGCATGCGGAACTTTCCGGAAGTTCACGAAATTATCCTGAATTTAATGGAATTTTTCTGAAGATCGTAGAATTTCCTTGACATTTACAGAACTTTCCCGAAGTTCACAAAATTTTCGTGGAATCACAGAACTATCATGAATTTCATAAAATTTTCCTGAAGTTCAAAGAATTTTCATGAAACTCACAGAACTTTCCTGAAGTTTTCTTAATTTTCAATAAGTTCACATTTTTCCTGATCTACTTAAAACGTTTCTGAATTTCTCAAAACTATCCTGAAGTTCACGAAATTTTCCTGAAGTTTACAGAACTTTCATAATCCACGCGGAACTTCGCTGTACCTTCCAGAAGTTTGCAAAACTTACCAGGATTTGGATTCCAAGAATTTTCATGAAGTTCGCAGAATTTTACTGAAGTTCACAGTACTTCCCATGAGTTTGCAGAATTTCCGTGATCTCACTCAATTTCATGAAGTTCTCAGAATTTTCATAAAATCGCAGAACTTTTCTGGCGTTCAGAAAATTTTCCTGAATTTCATGGAATTTTCCTGAAGTTCACAGAATTTTCTGATGTTCTTAGAAATATCCTGAATTTTGCAGAATTTTGCTGAAGTACACGGAAATTTTCTAATCTTCACAGAATTTTCCGTAAGTTTCATAAATTTTCAGAAGTTCAATTTTTTTTCGGAGTTGGTTGGAAATGCTAACATGAAGCTTTAGTGTGATAATTCATTAGCTAGAGAATGATCTTTAGAAGAGGATAGGTGGATAGTTCCGTTAGAGTACGGCAGTATGAAAATTGAATAGAAGTTGAAAATGAGTGAAGGGCAATTTTCCTGATGTTCATAGAAATATTCGGAATTTTGCAGAATTTTCATGAAGTTTACGGAAATTTTATAAACAACGTAGAATTTTCCGTAAGTTTGATAAATTTTCAAGAAGTTCGATTTTTTTTTTGCTGAACTGCGCAGAACTTTTCTGAAGTTTGCAAAATTTTCCATAAGTTCACGGAAATCTCCAGACGTTTGCAAAGCTTTCGTGATGTTGCCAAATTTTCCTGAAGTTTTTTTTCTTGCCATCGGCTGGTTCATCTCTGGGAAACCCAGAAGCGGGTACTCCTATAATAGAGTTGATTTTGGGCGGGCCTCCATAAGGAGGTTTTTCTATATACAGAGTAGAGGTTTTTCTTAAGATCGCACAATTTTGCTGAATTTTGCAGAATTTTCCTTAAGCTTGCAGGATTTACCTAAATTTTGCAGAGTACTGAGGTTCACGAAATTTTTCGGAATTTCGCAGAACTTTCTTGAATTTCAAAGGACTTCGCATTAGTTCCCAGAACTTTTCGAAAAACCGCAGAACATTCCAGAAGTTATCGGAATTTAACTGAAAATCTCAGAACTGTTCTGAATTTCTCAGAACTTCCCATATGTTCGCAAAACTTTCCTGAAGTTCAGGGAATTTTGCTGAAGTTCACAGTGTTTTCCTGAAGTTTACAGAACTTTTATAAACTACGCAGAACTTCACTGTACTTTCCAGAGGTTCGCAAAACTTCCTAGAATTTGACTTCCAATAATTTTCCTGAAGTTCGCAAAATTTTTCTGAAGTTCACAGTACTTCCTATAAGATCGGAGAATTTTCCTGAATTGGCAGAGCTGAATGAGCGCGAGCAAAACAAAACTGCACGAAGAAATTCAATATGTGTACATAATTTTCCTGAGGCTCACAGAATTTTCCTGAAGTTCGTGGAATTTTCAGGAAGTCCAATTTTTTCTGATTTGCGTTCAACGTTCCTGAAGTTCGCAATATTTTCCAAAAGTTCATGGAATGTTCCTGAAGTTTGCAGAACTTTCGCTTTGTTGTGAAATTTTCTTGAAGTTTGTAAAATTTTCCTGAAGTTCACAGAATGTTCATGAAATTGCAGAACTTTCTTAAAGTTCGCTAAATTTTCCTGAATTTCATGGAATTTTTCTGAAGTTTATAGAATTTTTTCGACGTTCGTAGAACTTTCCTGAATTTCGCAGAATTTTCCTGGGGTTGACACAATTTTCCAGAAGATCGTGACATTTTACAGAAGTTCCTAGAGCTTTCCATAAGTTTGATAAATGTTCAAGAAGTTCTCAATTTATCTGATCTGCGTTCAACGTTCCTGAAGTTCGCAAAATGTTATAACAGTTCACGGAATTTTCATGAATTTTGCAGAATTTTCGCCATGTTGCGAAATTGTCTTGAAGTTTGAAAAATTACCTGAAAAAAATAAGAATGAAAGAAGAATGTTCATGAAGTTGCAGAACTTTATTGAAGTTCGCTAAAATTTCCTGAATTTCATGGAATTTTACTGAAGTTCAAAGAATTTTTTCGACGTTCATAGAACTTTCCTGAATTTCGCAGAATTTTCCTGAGGTTGACAGAATTTGCCAGAAGATCGTGAAATTTTACAGAAGTTCCCAGAGCTTTCCGTAAGTTTGCTTAATTTTCAAGAAGTTCTCATTTTTATTAACATGCGTTCAACGTTCCTGAAGTTTGCAAAATGTTTCTAAAGTTCACGGAATTGGCATGAAGTTTGCAGAACTTTCGTCATGATCATAAAATTTTCCTGACTTTCATGGAATTCAGTTGAAGTTCATAGAATTTTTCTGATGGCCGTAGAATTTTCCTGAATTTCGCAGAATTTCCTGAGGTTCATAGATTTTTTCCAGAAGTTCACGAAATTTTCCAGAAGTTCACGAAATTTTACTGGATTTCGCATAATTTCCTGAGGTTCATAGATTATTCCATGGAATTCAGCTGAATTTCATAGAATTTTTCTGACGTTCGTAGAATTATCCTGAATTTCGTAGAATTTCCTGAGGTTCATAGATTTTTCCAGAAGTTCACGAAATTTTTCAGAAATTTGCAGAACTTCACAAAATTTTCCTGAAGTTCACTAAATTTTCCTCAAATTTGCAGAGCTTTCATTATGTCGCTCAATTTTCCTGAAGCTTGTAACATTTTTCTGAAGTTTGCAGACGTTTTAATGAAGTCACAGAACTTTCTTGAATTTTTCTAAAATTCACAGAATTTTTCTGAGGTTCACAGATTTTTTTTTAATTTCACCTAATTTTCTAGAGGTTTACAGAATTTTTATGAATATCACAGAATTTTTCTGAAATGCACTAAACTTTCATTAAATTTGCCAAATTTTCACGAAATTTTAATTTTTTTTTCAGAACAGCACAAAACTTTCCTGAAAATTGAAAAAAATTTCCTGAAGTTTACGAATTTTCCTTCAAAACTTTCATTATGTAGCTTAATTTTCCTGAAGCCTTTTTATCTTTTCATTCTTTATTAATGAGACTGTCAGCCATCAGCTGGTTCAAATCTGGGAACCCCAGAAGAAGGTACTCCAAAAACAGAGTTGAATATGGAGGCTCCAGAAAAGGGTCCCGAAAAGAGAGAGAGAGAGACCTAGAAGGAGGTTCCCCCAATACAGAATTTTTCTATATACAGAGTTTTGGGTTTTCCTGAAGTTCGTAGTTCGCAGGACTTTTCTGAAGTTTGAAGAATTTTCCTGAGATTCTCGGATGTTTTCGGGAGTTCGTAGTTCTGAATTTCACAGAACATCCCATTAGTTCCCCGGATTTTCTTGAATTGAGCAGAATTTTCCTGAAGTTCTCGAAATTTATCTGAAAATCTGAGAACTTTCTTGAATTTATCAGAACTTTTCTCAAATTCGCAAAACTTTCCTGAAGTTTGCAAAACTATTTTCACGTTCGCAGAACTTTCCTGAAGTTTGGAGAACTTTCCTAAATTTTTCAGAACTTCGATGTACTTCCCATTAGTTTGAAATACTTCCCAGAATTTGACTTCCGAGAATGTTTCCAAAACCCGCAGACTTTTCCTAATACAGAGTTTTTCTATACACAGATGTTGGGTTTTCCTAAAGTTAATCACAGTTAATTACAGAGTAGGGGGTTTTCCTGAAGTTCGTAAAATGTTGCTGAAGTTCGCAAGACTTTTCTGAATTTTCCTGAGATTTTCGGATGTTTTCGGAAGCTAGCAGAACTTTCCGAAATTTCACAGATTATTTCATTAGTTGCCAGGACTTTCCTAAATTTCACATAATTTTCCAGAAATTCTAGAAATTTATCAGAAAATTTGAAAGCTTTCTTGAATTTATCAGAATTTCCCAAAAACTGTTCTGAAGTTCGCAGAACATTCCTGAAGTTTGGAGAGCTTTCCTTTATTTCGCAGAGCTTCAATGTACTTCCCATAAGTTGGAAAAGCTTCCCAGAATTTGACTTCCGAGAATTTTACCAAAACCCGCAGACTTTTCCTAAGGTTCACAGTACTTCCCAAAGGTTTGCAGAATTTTTCAAAATTGCAGCATGACATTCTATTTGTGTACACTGGATAATTATATTTTATAGCACTACGTCATAGTGTTCTACTACATAGCTACGTCATAACTGATATGTTTTCAAAACTGTCTCCTGGATCTCATAGAGCTATAACACAGAGATCTGTAACAGCTGCGCTGCGTATTAGCACCATAATTTTCCTGAACTTCATGAAATTTTCCTGAAATTCACAGAATTTTCCTGAGGTTCTTAGAGTTTTCTAGAATTTGCAGACATTTCGTTTTGGACGTTTTCTGAAGTTCACTGAACTTCCTTTAAATTTGTGAAATTTTCACAAAATTCGAATTTTTTTCCAGAAATGCTCAAATTTTTCCTGAAAGTAGATAAAGTTTCTTTATAAAAACGGAATTATCTTGAAATTTTAGGAACATTCATTATGTAGCTTAATTTTCCTGAAGCCTTTTTATCTTTTCATTCTTTATTAATGAGAATGTCAACCATCAGCTGGTTCAAATCTGGGAACCCCAGCAGGAGGTACTCCAAAAACAGCGTTGAATGTGGAGGCTCCAGAATAGGGTCCCGAAGAGAGAGAGAGCCCTAGAAGGAGGTTCCCTTAATACAGAGTTTTTCTATGTACAGAGTATTGGGTTTTCCTGAAGTTCGTAGTTCGCAGGACTTTTCTGAAGTTTGCAGAATTTTCCTGAGATTCTCGGATATTTTCGGAAGAACGCAGAACTTTCCTGAATTTCACAGAACATTCCATTAGTACCCAGGACTTTCCTGAATTTCGCAGAATTTTCGTGAAGTTCTCGAAATTTATCTGAAAATTTAAGAACTTTCATGAATTTATCAGAATTTCCAATAAGTTCGCAAAACTTTCTTGAAGTTTGCAAAACTATTCTGAATTTCGTAGAACTTTCCTGAAGTTTGGAAAACTTTCCTAAATTTCGCAGAACTTCGATGTACTTCCCATAAGTTTGAAAAACTTCCCAGAATTTTACTTCCTAAAATTTTTCCAAAGTTCGCAGACTTTTCCTAATACAGAGCTTTCTATACACAGATTGTTGGGTTTTCCTAAAGTTAATCACAGTTAATTACAGAGTAGGGGGTTTTTCTGAAGTTCGTAAAATTTTGCTGAAGTTCGCAAGACTTTTCTGAAGTTTGCAGAATTTTCCTGAGATTTTCGGATGTTTTCGGAAGTTCGCAGAGCTTTCCGAAATTTCACAGATTATTTCATTAGTTGCCAGGACTTTCCTGAATTTCACATAATTTTCCTGAAATTCTCGAAATTTATCAGAAAATTTGAAAGCTTTCTTGAATTTATCAGAATTTCCCAAAAACTGTTCTGAAGTTCGCAGAACTTTCCAGAAGTTTGGAGAGCTTTCCTATATTTCGCAGAACTTCAATGTACTTCCCATAAGTTTGAAAAACTTCCCAGAATTTGACTTGCGAGAATTTTCCCAAAACCCGCATACTTTTCCTAGAGTTCACAGTATTTCCCATAAGTTCGCATAATTTTGCAAAATTGCAGCATGACATTCTATATATGTGCACTGGATAATTATATTTTATAGCACTACTTCATAGTGTTCTACTACATAGCTACGTCATAACTGGTATGTTTTCAAAACTGTCTCCTGGATCTCATAGAACTATAACATAGAGATCTGCAACAGCTGCGCTGTGTGTTAGCACCATAATTTTCCTGAACTTCACAGAAATTTCCTGATGTTCTAAAAAATTTCCAGAATGTGCAAAATTTCACAGAGGTTCACTGAATTATCTTGAAGTTCACGGAATTTTTCTGAAGTTCCCTGAAGTTTCTTTAAATTCGCTAAATTTTCACGAAATTATGTACATTATGTTGCATAATTTTCCTGAAGCCTTTACTTGTTTCCTTTCATTCTATATTTATGAGACTTTCAGCCATCAGCTGGTTCATCTCTGGAAACCCCAGAAAGAGGTACTCCAAAAACATAGTTGAATGTGGGGGGCCCCGGAAAAGGGTCCCTGAAAAGAGGGAGGGCCCTAGAAGGAGGTTCCCTTAATACAGAGTGTTTCTATATACAGAGTAAGGGGTTTTCTGAAGTTCGTAAAATTTTGCTAAAGTTCGCAGGACTTTTGTGAAGTTAAGGGAATTTTTCTGAGATTCTCGGATGTTTTCGGGAGTTCACAGAACTTTCCTGAATTTCCCAGAACATGCCAGGAATGTCGCAGAATTTTCCTGAAGTTCTCGAAATTTGTCTGAAAATCTCAGAACTTTCCTGAATTTATCAGAACCTCCCATAAGTTCGCAAAACTTTCCTGAGTTTGCAAAACTATCCTGGAATTTGCAGATTTTTTCTGAAGTTTGGAGAACTTTCCTAAATTTTGAAGAACTTCGATAGCTACGTCATAATTGATATGTTTTCAAACTTGTCTCCCGGATCTCATAGAACTATAACAAAGAGATCTGTAACAGCTGCGCTGTGTGTTAGCACCTTAATGATTAGTTATTAATTTGTTCTGCCCGCTGGTGCAGCGAAGGAGGTGGGGTTCATATTATATTTTGACTAATTTTGGAATTATCCTTACATTTTTCTTCCATGTGCCTGGTGCTTCTGACTTTCTTTTGACTTCCAGCGGAAGATTCCTGCAACGGCTCTTGGAAGTTTATTCCGGTTTTGTCAAATGTTTCTCGGTTCTGTAATTTCCAGCGACATCATCTGGGAGTTTTATCCAGACTTGCTCTGAAAGTTTCTTCTGACTCACACCGGACAACTCTTACGGTTTCTCCTGGAAGCTTCTTCTGACTTGTCCTAGGCCTCTGGTTTCAATAAACTTTATCTGAAAGATTCCTCAAACTTGCCGCGGAAACTACTTCAGACTTTTCCTGGACGTTTATCTCCCGACAGAGTGGGCCAAATTCCTCTTGAAGTTTCTCCAAACTTTCACCGGTAGTTGTTTCTGACTGTTATGGAAGTGCATTCCAACCTCACCAAACAGTTTCCATCAGCTTCGACTGGTATTTTTTTTCTTATTTTATTGATAGTTTTGCACTGTTGAATTTCACGGGAATGGTTTTCTGACTCCTATCTTTGAAATTTTTTATTTAGTATGCCTTTTTTAGCTGTTTCCCAGGATATCGAACTAGCTTCCTTATAATTTTGAATACGTGAGGTTTGTTGAAATTAGCGTGAATTAATCCCAAATGGTTTTGATCACGTCATATTGCCCCAGGCATAAATCCTGACTGCACCACTTCTTCTTCTTTATTCTTCTTCTTCGCATTTCAAGCTTATCGCATATTAGCTCATTGCGTGCTCTCAACTTAGTGTTCTAGATGCACTTCCACAGTTATTAATTGAGAGTTTTCGATGCCTGTACCATTTTTTGCATTAGTATAATTGTGTGGCTGGTACAATTATACCCTAGGCCCAGGGAAATCGAGAAATTTTCCAATCCAAAAAATTTCTAGACCAGACCGGGAATTGAACCCAGCCACCTCCAGCATGGTCTTGCTTTGTAGCTGCGCCTTTACCGACTGAGCTAAGGGAGGCCCCACTGGTGATGCCAAAAGTCAATCGTTTAGTATGATACAAATATACTGTTGATTTTTTAATGGAAGCAAAAATATGACTTACTTCAAACTCATCTTCCTCTTTCCTCCTTTTTTATCAGTTTTAAGGTAAAGATTTCAAAGATTTGTCTAAGTCAAAGATTTCAATTTTTTCCGGGTCTGGGTGTTTTAACGATCGGCATCTTCGGGTTCATTCCAAGTCTGCGATTTTAAAAATGTATCCAAACCCTGAAAGGTACTATATTTTAATCATCACTACTTGATGGCGTTAAATCATCATGTTCTATTTATAATAATATAATATATTGCGACATCACTCAGTGATAAAAAATAAAGCAAATGATTCTAAAACCGTGTGAAAATATTTCGCAATCAAGGTCGTCCAATGGTACAAATAGTTCCCAAGCACGTATACCACACACGTTCACTTTGTCAAAAGTGTTAATTTATCTTCCAAGCATCGAAATCGGGATCTAATTCAACCGTTTTATCGTTCGTCAAAATCAGCCACCTGATTCGAGCACAACAAAAAAAATCTTCCACCTCCATTTTACGCTTTGTACTCAATATCTCGATCGTGTCACATTGTCACCCTCGCAAATGAGAATGAAAAACAAAATCAAATTCCCACAATTAATCTTGTTCACCGCACACCCGATAGCGATCTCCAAAGTGTCCTCAATCCCACTTGTGGTCAAAGGCGTTAACAGCTAGTCCTTCACAACTCCCAGCAGCGATCAGGTCAGTGCTTCTGTTCTACCTAGAGCTGCGGTTGTCGTGTAACCTCGGCCCTCAAAAGCAACAAGCCATCCAAACTGCGAACACTGGAGGCCCTGGCTTCGGTTGATGATTGATTTCCTAAGCCACATGCGTACTGGACCGGATAATGCTTGAGCAATAATAACAGAGGCAAGCCGCACCACCGTAAGAAGCATATTTATGTTTTGAGACCTCAAACCCACTCACCCGCACCGCATTCGACATCAGCCACTTGCCAATGACACCAGCTTAAGGCCGTAAACAAATCAACCATCTCGGACTCTCTAATGGAATTAACCACCGAAAAACAACCGGTGCTACTAAGAATACGGCGATGGTAGGGTGGCTCGAGTCTCGTCGGTGATCTACGGAGTCAAGGATGGTCTGGTCCACCCCAACTCCGCAGAGCATAAAGCACGCATCCAGCACAATCCAAAGGAGTGGAAAGATATTATTAGTCAGGTTGTCACATTGAATCAAAACCATGTATCATAACCATTGCTCCTCGCCACAATCGTGGCTTAACCGCCTTCACCTCCCCCACGACATTTAGTCGAAGAGCGAAATTGTAGCAGTGAGCTGTATTTTTTTCCTCTTCTCTCGATTCGCTGTTTTGGCGTGTGATCCAAGGGCGAAACCGCGTCTTGGTCGTGGATCTGCGCGCTACCTTGGGCGGTAGTGGGATGGACGACCGACCGACCGGCAGCTGGAAAGTGTGGTATCAACAAAACCGACAATAAATCACATCAAAAAAGAATAAAATGATAATTTATTATCGGTGGTGGTTCGTCTCTTGTGAATGCATGGATTTGATGCCTTCCTCGGGTGCGTACACGTAAAGCACTACTTCAAAGTAACGGCAGCCAGACACTTCAAAAGCATTCTCTTTCAAAGTACAATCGGATGTCAACTATCCTAAAACTTTTTACCAGAAAATACAGACCTCGTAAACAACATCACCAGGAAACCGATCCTCATCAACACAGTGAAGATGAAAAACAAAAAGTTTCACATATCTTACTGAATGGAAAAATGCGCTCCCGAATTCCAGAATAATCGCGCGATGAAAACTTTTTCAATGCCACCGCCCAACCTCTTCCTTAGCTTCTCCATTACCACACAAAAAAAACAGAACCAACGAAAGTCTCCTTTTAATGACTTCGGTTGCACCACATCATCAAAAATTCCTGCGACGACCTTCCCGAGGACTTTTCGTTTCACGCAACCAGATTTAACGCATCCTTTGCAGCAACACACGACGACGATGACGATGACGATAAACTTCAAACCGAGCAGCATAGAGCACATCCTTCCTTCCTTCCGACCCCCTCCCCCCTTGCCAAGCTCACGCACATTCGTTCACTTCATATATCAAGCTGATATGCACCATCTATGCTTACATGAACTGCCAAGGACAAGCAAGTGTGACGATAAAGTTTTTTGATTTTGCAACTCTCTGGCAGTGTCTTGTCTCGGTGAGGGTAATCCTTTTGGCATGGCTTCCGGGAGGCAAAGAGAGAGAGAGGAGCCAAAACAATTATTCCAAAGCATCAAAACATTTAGAGAGAAGATTAACTTTTTGCATCTTTCGTCGTCTCGCATCACTTGAAAATTTGAAGGAGTGAAAAAAAAACCATGGATTCAGGAAACGCAGCAGCAGCAGCAGAAGAAGATGAAAGCGCTTTAGGATTTTTTTCACGTGCATTACGGGTTATGCCATCATCGAGGTCTGTTTTCATTCAACCGTTTCCCGGCTTCGATTTCCACCTGTGTGTTGCCTCCTCGACGCCGAGCCGATAGGAAGCGGTCGGTGCTGCATGACGGTAGCTTGTTTTGTCTGTATTTTTATTGCCATTCAAAGGAGGTTGCTGCTTTATTTTTAAAATTTCGATTAAACAATTCCACTCCGTCCCGACGGCATTGCGGTTCACCCTTCCCCGCTGACCCGTCAATTCAACGGGAACGACCGAAACGGCGGTAGTCATGTGCAACGTCGCCGTCGCCGTCATATGACCTGCCCTAGGGCACCGTTCTCCCGGTACTGCAGTGAATCCTTCAGCTTGATTGACAGTGTGTTGATAGAACTCTCTTGCTCAAAATTGCGATATGTATTTCCGAAATTTTTGTAAAACATTCATCAGAAAGCCGCATTTCACCGTCAAACTTCCAATCGATAGTTCTTCCACCTCGCCCATTACCTAATTTAGCAGTCGATTTCGATCGCCTGACTTAAACCCAATACCGCACTCCGTTCGCCGACCCTGGACTGTCGCTTGTCGTTCGTTCACCATAACTGTTCTAACCAAATCGGTGACTAATCAACGACTACAACAGCAAGAACAGCAGCAGTATACGGAGCGATGGTGGAGGAGGGCCCGTTTTGAATTGGTCTTAATTTTCCAACCACGACAGCCTTCCGGTATTGCTCTCATCATCTTCTCACTTCCACACACACACACACACCGGACCGGGGCCTCTGATTCTCATCGAATTGGAATCAATTACAGCTCTGTCAACCAGAAGCCTTTCCCCGCGAAGGGCTCAACCCCATCAGTAGTGGTATAGGAAGAGAAAATCCCGAGATACAGATAGCTACAAACCCACTAGATCGGACGGAATTTTCTCCGTTCTTCCTTTCCGAATGGAAACTCGCTATTCCATCGATTCGGAGAATTAGTGCCGTGTACGAAAATAAAACAAAAATAAACCAAAGCCTATTCGAGTCAAGTAGCAACCGACAAAAATCATTATAAATAATGCTTTCCCTGCCTCCGCCGTCGCCGGCTCCACCTTCCTTCTTCAAAACCAAACTAAACAGTACGAGATCCGAGACAACGACGTGGTACCTGCATAGTATTGTATCAAATATTGTTTCAATTTCGCTGTCAAAAGTCATGATTTCTTTTTTGTGCAATTGCCGTTCGGACTGATGTTGCCACCCTCTTCAAACCGTGGTAGAAAGCCGGCTTGAAAGCCCAATGCAGTACCTTATTTGGATGGACTGAATGTTTCGATGAGACTTACGGTCAAAATTTCATCGAGTATGGTTTGATTTAGAAAAAACTTGTATATAAATTAGTGTCATGCTCAAATGTATCTACGTTTTTGCTTTTGTTGGGCACCAATGAGCTTGGGGTACAGATCATTTTCAAAGTTGATAAGACTCCGTGTACTTTGACCTGAATGAAACTGATTAGTTAGGTAATCGGGAAATATTGAAGGAATAAATATTTAAGTAAATCATTTACATTTAATTTTGAATCAAGGCCCGTATGAAAATATTCCAAAACAATCAAACGATAAAAAACTATAAACTCGTTAAAATAAATGTCTGAATGAGTACAATACTCGATAATTGTATTCCGTGATACGGGTACTGGTTGTTAACTGGTTGTTGAAAAAATGTACCCAAGTAACCAAAAGTTCTGCATTCAACAACACTTCCATGTTCCATAAAGTTCCAACAGAACCCTCAAGTTCCACAAAGCTCGAATAAAGTTCTGACAGAACTATCTAGTTCCATAAAGTTCAAATAAAGTTCCGACAGAACTTTTCTTCGCAAGCAATCAAAAGTTCCGCATCCAGCCATAAAACCCACTTTCAGGTTCCATAAAGCTCATATAAAGTTCCAACACAACTTTCTGACTACTTTAGAAGCTATAGAAAGCAGACGAGGAACTTCAGGCTCCAAAAATTTCCAATCCCTACCCCTAGCAACTTGAAGCTCGAAAAAAGTTCCAAAAAGCATCCGTAAGCACTTCTTAAGTACTTCAGGCAAAGCTGAAAACATGGCCACAACAATGTTTCGAACAAGTTCAAAGCGGAACTCCTTGCAACTTCTTAGTATCTTAAAAGTCCCCTGCGGAACTTCTTACCGACTTGAAAGTTTCTAAATAGGTCTGTCATAGCCCACATGAAGCAATCCACACAAGTCTTTATTTGTAACAAAATTTAATGTACGTAGATATGAAATGATCCGTGGCTCAAATAAATCATAATTATTATATTTATGCAGTGCATCAATATTCTATCCAAACATAAAAAAAATTAAAGAGCGATTTCGTCGATAAAATACTCTAACGGAACTATCCACCTACCCTCTTCTAAAGATCATTCTCTAGCTAATAAATCATCACACTAAAGCTTCATGTTAGCATTTCCAACCAACTCTGAAAATCGTTAACTTCGCGTATAAAGTAACATAAAAACACTTTGAATGAAAACTATGTTTGAACGAAATTTCTAGAACAGTATAAAGATGCCGTAGACTACACATTTTTATATCATATGGGTGGAATGTAAATACTTTAAAATTCTTAGCTTTTTAAGATATCTTCAAACATGAAACTAAGTAAAACTTCAATAAAATCACTTTGAATAGTCAACCTTCCCAAGTAACAATACAAGTTTTAAGAGGTTTTAAAGCACTCTACAAGTCTAAATCATGGTCTACAGAACCCTCATAAAACCCAAATTGTTACTTGGGTTTAGTCACAAAGTTGGTAGATAACACATCAAGTTTTGCTATGAAAGTTGTTACAGCAGTTTTCGTTGTTTCAGTCTTGAAATACAAATATTATAAGCCATAAATTACCTTAAAAAGATAAAATTAACTTGAAACACCTCTTAATCGTCACCGATTTTGCTGAAAATTTGCACAGAAGTTCAAATTAACCTGACGAACAGTAATCACGGTTGACCCGGTGCATCCCGAACATTTCTGTTAAAATGAACAGGTCTAATAAATAGTTTTAATTATTTAAATTTCAACTAGATTGTTGGGGAAAATTCGTGGTTTTGCAAGACAGTTTACATGTTCCGATTATCCGGAGAACCAGGATGTGGCCACTTTTCCCCAAAATATCGATTTCATATTGAATAGAGCAATTCCCTACAAATTCGCAAATGGGTTTATTTTTGTATTTTTTGATTTGGTTGAAAATTTGCGGAAACTTTCCTTATGACCGACAATTCCATTTTGCATCTGCATATCGCCATTTTGAATCCAGCCTTATTTTTGAAAAGGGCCTATAGAAAATTATCACGCTTATCTTCAGAAAAAATTTACTCGAAAACTGTTTGTCCGATTGGGTTGGTGTCTTGGGCAATATTGCAGGTAATAGATGACTCCGCGATGCTCAGCACAAGACCAAATAATGTAATCTACGTCCTGGTAACCTTGTCCACATTCACAGAGATTGCTGTCCCCCAGTCCAACACGGAACAAGTGAGCGTTTAACGAATAGTGATTGGACATGAGGCGAGACATCACACGAATGAAGTCTCCCCACCTCCAACCCTTTGAACCAAGGAATCTTCGACACCTTAGGGATGATTGAATATATCCATCGTCCCAAACACCCTTCACTCCATTTATGTTGCCAGCTGACGAGTGACTGTTGAAGATAAATGAAGAAAAATTCATGGTAGGCGATTTGTCGATCGTAAATATCGCCTTCCATAGCGCCCACCTTAGCAAATGAGTCCGCCATCTCATTGCCCGGAATCGAGCAATGAGATGGGACCCATGCAAAGGTGATGACAAAAGATCTTAAACATAAAGCACTTAGAAGCTCTCGTATTTTCATGACAAAATACGAGGAGTGCTTTACCGGCCTCATAGAGCGAATAGCCTCGACAGAACTGAGACTATCCGTAAAAATAAAATAGTGATCTGGTGGAAGTGAGGCGATCTTTTCTAGCATATAATATATTGCCGCCAACTTAGTAATATATACGGAACAGGGAGCTTGAAGCATTCGAGAGGCGCTATGAAATTCGTTATAAATACCAAAACCATCGGACGCCTAGCTCAAGAAGTTTTTCAAAGTTTTCGATTACCAGTGGGTTCATAACTTCACAACGGGTGAGGAGCCTGAGGGACAATTCCGAAAAACCGATCCGATAGTGACAACATGCCCGCTAACACTTCAAGACTCATCGTATGTCAAGTGCATGCATCCTAACGCGATACGAAGACAATGATACTGGATACGTTTGATGATGTGAGTTTTAGCCGCCGACTGGAAACAAAAACTACCGTATTCTAAAACCGATAAAATCGTTGTCCGGTACAACGTTAGAAAATTTTGCGGATGAGCTTCCCACCATGTTCCGGTAATTGTTCGGAGAAAATCGATCCTTTGTTGGCATTTTCGTCTCAGATACTCAATGTGGGATCTCCAAGTGTATTTGGAATCGAACCAGATCCCAAGATATTTGAAAGACATGGAATGAGTGATCGGCTTACCCAAAAGTTGAAGCTCAAACTCATTTCGAAACCTAGCTTGATAGCCCAAGTAGACAAATTATCTAAGGTATCCTGTAAGGGTCCTTGCAGGTCGACCCCTTTGGGCCCTGTCATTGACACTACACCGTCATCTGCAAGTTGTCTCAGCGTGCAGTTGTCACTTAGACAATTGTCAATTTCTCTGACGTAGAAATTATACAAAAGGGGGCTTAAACATGAGCCCTGGGGGAGACCCATGTAACTAAATCGAGAAGCTGTAGAGTTTCCATGAGAAAAGCTCATATGTTTCTCTGACAGCAAATTGTACAAAAAATTATTTATTAATGGAGAAAGGCCACAAGCGTGGAGTTTGTCTGTAAGGACTTCAACCGATACTGAATCAAAAGCCCCCTTGATATCCAAGAATACATAAGCCATTTGCTCTTTTTTAGCAAACGCCAACTGAATTTCTGTGGAAAGCAACGCGAGACAGTCGTTCGTTCCCTTGCCCCTGCGGAATCCAACTTGAGTATCTGAGAGTAGGTGGTTCGTCTCAACCCATTTGTCCAAGCGAAAAAGGATCATTTTCTCCAACAATTTTCGAATGCACGATAACATCGCGATGAGACGATACGAGTTATGATCTGAAGCGGGTTTTCCAGGCTTTTTAATGGCTACAACTCTCACTTGCCTCCAACAATTGAGCTCCAGGAAATGACCAAACAAGTTCAACATGCGCCTCTTAGCGACGTCTGGGAGGTTCTTCAACAAGTTGACCTTGATTCTATCAGCCCCCGGAGCCGAATTGCCACACGAAAGGAGCGCGAGTGAGAGTTCTAGCATTGAAAAAGGCTGGCTGATCTCGTCTACAGAATTCGTCGTTTCGCGAGGAATCATCTGTGCCGGCACGGAATCAGGACATACTTTTCGCGCGAACTTGAGAATCCAACGATCTGAGTACTCCTCGCTCTCGTTGTTCGAAGACCAGTTACGCATCCTTCGCGCCGCGTTACAAAGCGTATTCATCAACGTTTCGCGCGATAACCCGTCCACGAATTGCCGCCAGTATCCGCGTTTCTTGGCTTTGATGAGGCTCTTGAGTTCGCGTTCAAGAGAAGAGTACGCTTCGGAATTCACGGGTGTTCCACGTTTCCGAAAAAGCTTAAACGCGTCGGAATTTGTACGATAAACCTCAGTGCATTGCTGGTCCCACCAAGGAGATGGAGGTTTCCTACGGAAAGACGTTCCAGAAACCGGCCGAGTTTGAGCTCGAAGCGCGCTGTCCAAGATCAGATTGGAGAGAAAGTTATATTCCTCCAACGGTGAAAGCCCTTTTACCGACGACATGGCTTCCTCTATCGCGGTCTTGAACGTTTATTCTTAAATTGTCAAAGACCAGAAAAAAAATTCAGATTTTCATACTGGAATGCAGCTCCGTCAGACATGAAATAAATTTTATTCACAGTTAACTGCTGGTCTGTACGTAGAAGAGCAATCATTTTTGAAATAAATAAGTTTGCAGATACAGAATCATAGCGTAAATTTGCTGAAATTACTACACAACTCAAATCAACTGATAAATGGATGAATAGTTGCTTGCTGATTACTCCAGTGATGACAATTTGTACTTCATCTTGTAATACAAATGTGTTGTTTCCAGAAAAAATCACATATTATCACAAATTTACCTTCCTGTAAATTTGGTTTTGTTTTCTGCAAAAATATAGACTGCTTTTGTTTTATAAAACCATGAGGTATTAATTTCTCTAATTTTCCAATTAAATAGGAAACAAATTCACATCTATCGGTTGTGACCCATTGTTCAAATTGTACTTCATTAATGCCTTTTTCCACGATTTCTACCAATAACTTTTGTTTGAAAAAATATGAATCCATGCAGTTTTCACAGCGGCGTAGGCAGCAATCTTTTGCTTTTCTTTCACATATCAAACTATCTGTAATCGACTTCAAATCAATGGACAAATCCAATTTCTTTAAATTGTGAATAATCAAATTAACATTTTCATGAATAGTACATACACACACATTATGTGTCCCTGAACTTGTTAACAGTTTACAGCTCTTAGGCCTGAGATTCGCATAGGTTAAAAACCCAATTTGTACTTCACTATTTAATTCTTTGAATCGGTTGTAGGACTCCCGTAAAGTGGTCGTCATTAACTGTTTTTTGAACGGACTTACATATTTTCTTATTGTTACGCAATCATGCTGCCCAGGCATTGCTCTGCTGGTTTCAAAAACCGCAGAACAAGTTCCTTCGTATCATCACTAAATCTACTGCCTAACCTCGATGTAATAGTGAAGTGTACACCTTTATCGTTTAAAAGTTGTTTAGATTGTGTTGCCATATACCTGGTTGTGATAAATGTGCCCTTAATTCTCTGAAGTGTCCATGATCTAGGTAATACCGTCAAGAGCTGAAATTTTTCATTTTTCGTTGTATCTTCTTTCGAAAACTTTTATGTTAGCTGTTCAATAATTTCATTAAAATCGTCAGTTTTGTTATCATCTAAGTTTTCTTCTGCATTAAGTGCAAATATGTGCTTTCTAGTTTTTTGATTAATTTCATGATATTTCTTCACATCATAATTTACACAACTATTTTTTTTTTTCATATCAATTGGTGATGTCAAAATACTAGATATAGATTTGTTGAAAAGTTCAGTATTAACGCTATGCGAATATTCGCCAACATTAGAGTCGATTGTTTCTACCGATGTTATTGATGGTACACTTACTAAAAAATCCTGACTTGAAACAATGATGTTGATAGCTTGTTCATCACAGTTCGATAACTTGTCGCTTGATTGTTCGGTACGTTTAGAAAGCTGTATACGACAAAAATCACAAATTTTTAATTTAAGTTGGTTCTGTTCCGCAAAACCCAGATCAACCAATTTCTGTGTATTAGTATCCACGAGATTTCTGCAGTTTTTCGACCAACTTTTTTTAAACACGTTGATGCACTTATAATGAAAAGTATTCATTTTAACTACCACTTCGTCTTCTGAATTACTGAACTTAAGCAGGGCACTTTCACAGACACTCAGCGAATTATACTCTAATGTTGATAACGTGTCAGATTTGGCTCATATATGGACGTAGGTAAATCAAAACCCAGCCACATGGTACCATGAATTGCTTAGCAATAGGTAGCATGTTAGAGTTTTAGCAACAAGTTACCTATTAGGTGCATGTAAAAAGGTCGCATTGTTTTATTTTTATATTTGAGAAGACATTTAATATATTGATGAGCCAACAAGTGTATTTTTATTGTTGCATTTTCTGATCTTTCCGAAAAAAAATATTGTCGGAACTGGAGAACTGCTAAATACATTTAAAAATGGCCAAAAGCTACCAATATTTTAAAAATATCTACTTTCAAACCGCTACATCTCGGAAACGGTGTGATCAAGAAAACAAATATTTGAGTTCTTTTTTATTGTAAATTTGGTGTAATTTCATTATATAAAGTCAAAACAGTAAGTAGACGAAGTTTTGGATATTTTTCATTTAAAAAAATCAGAACTTTTTTGCCCATCATTTCTCCATCTTGACCTATAGTGCAATAGATAGCATTTTATGTCCCCTAAAACATATTTATAAAAAAAAAACAAAAATACAAAAAAATCCTTTTCAGAGTAAAATTGTTTTTAAGATTTTATTTGAAATTTTAAAAAAATGTCGGCTAATTTTTTTAGAGTAGGGTATACGTCCCTAACCTCGGTCTAATATGCAGCCATAGATTACGTTTTTAATCATAACTCATCAATTAATTTACCTGCAAACGATATTCTACTGCTAAATGGTATGCTTAGATATGCTTATCATGTCGTTTGCTATCAAGAACCGCAAAAAGTTGAAAAACTTACTTTTTTTAAGACAAAAACTCACCAGGGAAATGTATGTAATATCGGTCTATTGTCCCCAAATTGGGTCTATTTATGGATGCAACTTCGTCCTATCCTGTTTGATTCTCAAAAAAAACGCTCTTGGTAACGTTTTCTTATGTATTTTTTTTTATCACTATCACTGTTAACTTAATACTCTTCATTCCTCAAAACATTTCTTAGAGAAAATTTTACGAAAACTACATTAAATCACTCAAGTTAAAAATTAAAAATTAAAAATTTCGCTTATCGTCTTTCGACCGCAGAATATCTAAATCAAAACATTGTGATGTTCATTATACAGATTTGGCAGAAAAAATCTCCCTTCCTGTTCGTTCCTTATCATCCAAATGCAAACCACATTGTTGACGTTACTCTTATTGCTATATGCTGTCAAATGAATTTCATGGGCCAAAGTTAGGAACATAGAAAAGAAATGTGTCCCTAAAGTTGGGTCCATGATTTACTTGTGAAAACGTTGTTAAACAATTAAAATAAACATAAAATATTCAAACAGTAACTGTGAGTTTTACGTCTAGTGTGTATTATCAGGTAATTCCATTCAATAAATGCCATAATCAGGCCATTTGATGATCGTCAGTGCAACCTTCCCATCTTAACCTTAGAAGTCATGGCGGCTAAAAACTCCGAACAGAGTGATATTCTCAACCAGTTTTATTACTTACGAGAGCTGAAAATGTATTGAAATGTTGTGATATAAATTGATTTGTGTGTGGTACACATTTATCAATCATCAGTGATCAATATTTTCCTTATTTTTTGTGTAATATTCCTTAATTAATTATTTATTTGCGTGATAGGCCGAATGAAAGGACTAGACCCACATTACATACCGTAACCCTACATATTTTTTTCAAAAAGTCTCATCCATTATCTGCAATATTGCGCAAGACACCAAACCGATCGGGTAAACTTCTGAAGATAAGCTTGATATTTTTCTATAGGCCCTTTCAAAAATAAGGCTGGATTCAAAATGACGATATGAAGATGCAAAATGGCATAGTCGGTCATAAAGAACGTTTCTGCAAATTTTCAACTAAATGAAAAATACAAAACTAAACCGATTTGGGAATTCGTAGGGAATTGCTCATATGGTTTTGGTTCAGCCTCATAACGCAAACAATCCCAAACGATGATGAAAATAATGCTATCGAATGTCATTTGCAGATGTGAGCCGACAAACGAGATGAAAACATATTCATCGCTATCAGGGGTGCTACGAACACTGGGAAAGCGTGGAAGATTGTCTGTTTCGTGGTGGAGGAAGTTTCCACAACCAATAGACGACTTTTGTATACATGGTGTTGAATGGCTGTTCATGGCCATTCGATATGGAATTGTAAAAAATCGAAATATAAATCTAATCTAAAGTTTGTAAGTCATCCTACACTGAGGCAACTAAACTTAAAAAATTTATAAGGCTCAGCTTATGAACGGCACATATGATTTTCATAAACGTGACCTATGAATGATTTTCGTCCCGTAATCTCAACGTCCATGGTTCGGTTCTAGTCTGCTCCGTTTTATAATTATTTTGTCAACATAATTTTACATAAGACAATGAAATACATATTAATTTCTTGTGGCTAAAATTCGTAAGTGGTTCTTATGGAATTCTTACGTTCTTTTACCTCAGTGTATTCTTAAATTGTTGTGCTTTGAGCGCTGTATGTTTTAAAGATAATTTTCCAATAAAAATCATCCATTATTTAGATGACAGTCATATGGATGCTCATCAGCTGATGCCGAATTCAACCAAAAGGCAATAATCAGAAATTTGAAAACATATTGTTAAAAGGCTCGAGCAATGCAATAATCATTCGAAGTATTGTGGATGTTTTCGTTCAGTGTATCTTAATTGTATTGAAAGTGGTTGGTAGAATTCGCCTACGATAAAGTTGCCAAGGCAGTATGATGGAAATCCGCATCTCTCTTATTCTAGACCCTCACTTGTAGATATTATGTCTTGCATGAGGATGCATTCAAGTGTTAGGGCTACGTTTCAAATTTTGCCTAACGGTAAAATGTACAGTATTAGACGAAGACTTATTATATAATGCAAATGGCTCTAATGTTGGCCTATGGGTCTAAGATTGGGTCCATCGCTAAAAATCTGCTATTTATAATTTTTTATCTACAAGAACGCGTCATTGGGACGGTACTTATGGATACTTTTGGTCCCTGTTGAAAATTTTGTCGATTGCTGAATTTATGTATGGGCCCAAAAAAGGGGCATTTGTACACCTGTCCGTTCATCGTGTCCTGGGTCACGAAAGGTGCACTCCGCTTCCCGCACGTGCAGATGGCTTGCCAAACCAGGAATTTCTTCGCAAATTTGGACATCTTCTGAGTGCGGACATGCTCCGGAACGCTGAACTTATTCTTGGCCGTGAAAAACAGGTTGCCGGGGATCTGTTTGAAGTCGGCCTTCACATATGTTTCGTCGTCCATGATGCAGCATTCAACTTTCGTCAGCATGTTGAGGTACAACTTCCTGGCACGGTTTTTGGCGGACTTGTTCTGCTTCTCGTCGCGATTAGGGGCCTTTTGTACCTTGAACGTTCGAAGCCCAGCCTTAGTTTTGGCCTTCTGGACAAAACTTCGGCTTAGGTGCAGCTTCTTAGCCACATCCCTAACGGAGGCGTTCGGATTTCGGTTGAAGGCCCCAACTACGCGGTTGTGATTTTTGGTGTTGTACGGAATACTTTTTCCTTCACTTCTGGGCTTCCGATCGGTGGTCAACCGTTCCTCGAACCGCTTAATCACTCGCGACACCGTGGAATTCACGATTCCCAACGTTTTAGCGATGGAACGATGCGAGAGATCCTTGTTCTCGTGATGAATGCGCAAGATTTTATCACGCACGAGCTGTTCTTTCGACTCCATTTCCGCGAGTTTTGATCACAGGACTTTAAAACTTGCAGGATGTAAATAATGCACTATGCACTAAATCCACCCAAATTTTCATTAAATTCTACCCAACGGTTAAAAAGTTAGAGCAATTTCATAGTGTGGCAATTTCATCGTGGACACCCTTTAGGCCGGCATTACATCCATTTCCTCTAGTTTGTGTTTTCTACAATGGTCTTTTAACTTCATTTTCTCGTTTAAGCACCAGTCGCTCACCGCTCACCCTATCACTCATTGTTACAGTGCTCGCTGCTGATTCAAATTTTATTTTGGCCAATTTAAAAAAAAATTTTTGCTCCAAAATGGCAAACACTCAACGCAAGAAGGGAGCGTGAGACAGACGGAGACGTTTTTTTTTTTTTTGGGAACTTGAACGCCTACAAAGAGCCGAATCCGCTACTACTACTTCCATGCTCGACGGGGGTGTGGGAAAATTGTTGCAATTTTTGTGTTTGACTAGGAAATAACAACCGGTCGGCAAGCGAAAAAAAAAATCTAAAGAAACAAACGAGAAATCGTTAAAACGGCACTACAACAGTCGCTTTCGAGTTTCGTTGTTGTCAAATTAAAAATGTTTTGGGAAGTGTGTCTGCTGTTCCAGTTGCCTCCCTCCTCTTCAAATTGCTCAGAACCAATTCGTGATTTGACAAATATTCGCCCGGTGCGCTTTTCGCAGTTTTCGCAGTTCCCCGCCGGAATAACCGGGCAGTGTCGTTTGTTTGCGCAAAGTGGGTCAAATTCGATGCTCACTTAGTAAGTGTGAGAAGTGGGTGGTGATGGCATTTCCCATGTGAAGCTGGTTAAAAATACCAAAAATGGTTCTGCTCGCAATCAATCTAACACCGAAATTGATAACCGATTAATACTATGGTATTTTAAATAAATTCGCCGACCAAATTGTGTTCGTATTCGTACCTTCAAACAATAGAAAAAAAAAGCATTCCTCACTCGCTACAATGTTCCGAACTGATCCAATTCCTGCCGGCCGTCTTACATTTACCATTTTCACGTCCAACACACGCGCGCGGGGCGACAAGCGCGAAAATTCCCACGGCGATTCTTCCTCGTAGAGCCTTGGTCTTTATTCTTCACATGACCGCGATGCCGCCTCTCAGTGTTACCATGTCGTCGTCGTCATGAATGATCGAGGTAATTCAATTGCCCCTAACCTATGCTTCCCATTTCTGTTATTTTGCTGCTTTTTTTTGCCCCGAAACGATTGCAGAGAAGAAAGGCAGCAGACTCAATCGTTCCAGCTGGATTCCCCCTTTTATTCGATTCGAATGGTTTGCCGCGGCACATCACGCTCTTCCAGCAGCAGCGGTGCGCGGTCAAAGATGTGTGAAGAAACACAGGTTGAAGCCGAGAAAGACTTCAAGACCGGAAGTAAGATCTCGATGAGCGTTGGTCTCCGGTTCGTTCGTTTGTTAGTTCCAGATTCACACTTGAATGTGTCCGTCGTCGTCGTCGTCGTCGCCGTAGAATTGAGCGCGGTAGATCTGGCGTCTTAATCGAGAGTCATTAGATCTGGTGTAAAGTGTATCTCATTTCGCGGTTGACGGATTGCTGGGTACGTTGTCTTGATATTGTTAGATTGTGTTCTTTTTTTTTTCCTACACCGGGGAACAAGGGTAATCATGTGTGATTAGGGCAATATCACGCATTGTGTTGAAATTGAGAATGTGGGTGGGAAAGTTTTTGGATACAATTGGGAATTTGACGAAACAAGGTTGAAAGAGTTTGGAAGAGTTGAATCTAAGGTAGTTACTGAATTTTGGAAAAGTTGTAGGGTGGATAACGGCTTCGTCTGAGTCTTCAGAGAATTTTATTTTACACCCGGAAATTTTCAAATTCCATTATCAAGCAAATTTGTAAGAATAGAATGTATTGAAGTACGCTAAAGAACTTTCTCAGGAATTTTAAAATATTGTATAATACAACCAACTTTATTTTCCTCGTTAGTTACTTTTACTATTTGAACATAATAATTGTGAGGTGGATTTATCATCAGTAACAACATTAATTCTTTGGCATGAATTGTGTTTTTAAAGGTTCTGGAACATGCATAGTTTCTACAGATTTTAACTTATTTTTTTTTTTATCTTGGGCCTAATTAGAATTGGGAAGAAAAATAAATATACCATACAATAAGCTCCAAGAACCCATCTTTCGAATAAAAATAGGGGCATGGCAAAATTTTCAAAGCTAATGAACTAAAATGAAAAAAAAAAGATGAGAATTTCCAAGATCTGGTGAAATTTTGAAATATCAAAGGATAAACATAGTTGAAGATGCTTATTTTTTAGGGGGGCGACCCCGGCGTAGTGGTTAGCATCCATACCTCTCACGCCAAAGTCACGAGTTCAAATCTCACCCCCGGACAAGTCACGAATGACTCAAGAGCGTTAAAGTGACTATAAAAAAAAAAAAAAAAAAAAAAAAAAAAAAAAAAAAAAAAAAAAAAAAAAAAGATGCGTATTTCAAATAACAGACTAGAGTGGTGATTTTCTTTACGAGAGATGAGGATAAGAAAGTAAAGACTTGATAGTTCCGTTAGAGTAGGACAGTGGGAAATTGTTTATATAAAGAGTAGAATGCGAGCAAGGACAACTTTTATGAATGAAGGTACAAATCGGTTTGATCATTTCTCTTTACCAAACTCCCCCGTTGGAGAGGGATGGTGAGGGGTCAATTTTTTGAAACATGGTGAATTGATATATAATTTTAAATCGTGGCTAGTGGTTGAATAGATGTTTATTGTTTTGGTCTTTGATCCTTACTACGACTAAAAATTAGCAAAATTTCAAAAAGTTATGATCATTTATTTCACGAAAATAAGGTTTTTCAATAAAAAGGCGTTTTCCTTAATTTGCTCTTACTTTTTGTAAAATCAACCAAATATGCCTAATACAGAGACAATAGTTGACTGCTGACTCAGCTGCCAAAAATTCAGAGACGTATCTTTATAACTTGTGCTTTTAGAGCCATTTTTCTGAATTTTAAATACAGCTGTACGATCAATTTTGAGATACACTGTATGTGAAACATACCACTCATTGTTGCAAGGCACAGGGGACTGTCCACCTCGTATGACTTGATCAAGTACGATACCTGGATTTATTCAATTTACCATTGTACAAGAAGGGCCAAAAACGGAGGGTGGACCCGTAAGCAGAGACACATACGCGTGATCAACGGGAGCAAGAAGAATCTTGTTCCAACGATAAAAATGTTCCAACCCGATACAGAACGAGCCATCATACGAGGGGATGTCCCAATGAGTGGAGAGAAGAGTTCACCTTCAATTCACGAAATGTTAACAATAGGAAGTTGGCAATTCCACTCTCCCCATCCAAATCGCTTCAATCAAGTGTCCTGGTGGTCCCATCCCTACCCAATGAATTTATATCGCTAGTAGCACGCTTGTTACAAATCGGTTGTGGCAACTTTTATACAACTTAAATCAGTCATAAACAAGTTGCTGCAACTTATTGTGACGGAAATGTGCTACTCTGGATGTGTATATGAAAATATGTAGAATATAAGAATATACTAAAGTTGCTGCCAACAACGACTATTTACCATGACAAAAACAACGAACAACTAACATTTTTTCTAGGATGTAACACCTTTGCTTGATATAATATCGAATAGCAATTACCTGTGGTGTGATACTTCCTTCAACGAAAACTAATTTTCTTGCATTATCATGGTCATCTGGTCATGCAACTTGCCAGTGACTCAAACATCGTCAATGATTTTGATTTTCGACGTTAACGCTATCATGAACGTCGATTGGATTGAAATGTTTCGTGCAACACATACGGATGAAACGGTACGTATGTTTTATGAGAAATAGTACAACATTCTGGAGGAACTTGTTCAACGTAGACGAAGTAGACCTTATTCGTTCAGGCATCCGTGGTGGACATCTGAGTTACAGCATCTCCGTAACATCGTGCGTAGAGCTAGAAAACGCTATTTTAGAGCTTGGACTGCTGAGAACCGGATCAATCTACATTCGCTCGAAACAGATTACAGTGATTGCCGGACTGCTGCATTCCGTAGCTACATCGGACAAATGAAGCTGACCGCCAAGCAAGACCCGTCATCCTTTTGGTCGTTTATACGTAGCCGTAAGCAATCCAATCGTATTCCTGCCGAGAGGACTTTCAAGAATTTCTGATTCACCGCATGAGCTAGCTAATCTTTTTGCCGAATTCTTCGAGAATGTGCACAGTACAACATCGCCGACACCTGCCATGCATACAATCTGAACTGTCCACCTCTAGTTGTGAGCCAGAACGAAATATTTTTAGCTATGCAAAAGTTAGAGGTTTCGAAAGGGCCTGGCACTGACAACATATCGCCGTTGTTTTTAAGATAATGTGCTGGTTCACTGCTGATGCCGCTGATGATTATGTCTAACAGGTCACTCAGTGAAAGTACTTTTCCCGAAGCGTAGAACGTTGAAGATCGGTAAGCTGGTAACAATCATGCTGTTGAAAATTACAGAGGTGTTTCGATTGTATGCTGTCGAACAATTGGTTCACAAAGCTCTGTATGTAATACGAAAGGGATTAGTTTCAAGAAGTGATAGTTTCAAAGGATTCCCCAACTAACCATACTCAAGCATAGTACGTATATACAACCTATATTCGGCCGATGGAAGCATAACTGTCCCATGATTCAAAACACAAAAATGAGAAAACTGCAGTTAAAAATTGAACAGACGATTTGCTGCTATCGTAAAATTTCACGGAAAAATTTGGTTGTGCTTCGTAAAACTGACGTAATACAACTATTCCATAGAAAGTTTGTCAAAATTTTGCGTAAAACAGAAATTTTTCCATTACAAAATCTTATGTGACACTTATGCTGCGAATTTCTCTGACGAGTTGAAAAATGTACGCATATCTGTCCCACTGTGAGCAACTTCTCAGTTGCTGCTGTTGTTATTTTTGGCACTTCGTGAGTGACGGTTGGAGTTTTTTTCTTTAAAATTGTTGATTTCAGTGCCAACATGTCAAAGGGGCGTAATTACATTTGTAAACAATGGATTTAGCCGTCGATTTCTCATGGAAAAAAGCTCACTCATGAAAGTTAATGACACCGCAGAGACACAGGCAGAGGAATGTTTCATCTACCAGCTTGCATTGCAAATTTGGAGAGGTGAGCATTTACTTGCGAGATATCGACGGCTAAAGCCAATGTTTACAAAAGCAAAGACGCCTTTTTGAAATGTTGACACTGATTTGAAAGTGGGCTGGAAACGTCTGCCATAGAAAATTTAAAGCAGTACGATGGTTCCAGTGGTATAGTGATAGCTATTAGTCTTTAACGAGACAATTGCTCCTGTTGGCGCATACGCACGATCTTTTACAGTGTCTGCATGTACACGTTACACGTACAGTACACGTTGAACTTATGGTCGAAGTGGATAAAAGGTTGAAATAGACCAAAGGTCGAATGGGCAAAAGGTTGAAGTGGACAAAAGGTCGAAGTGGACAAAATGTCGAAATGGGAATCTATCACAAAAGGTCGAAGGACAAGTGTTTGAAGGGACAAAAGGTCAAAAGGAAAAAAGGTAGAATGGACAAAAGGACGAATTGAACTTAGAAGGACAAAAGGTCTAAGGGACAAAATATTGAAGGAACAAAAGGTCGAATAGACAAAAATTCGAATTGAACTTCGAGGGACAAAAGGTTGAAATGGACAAAAGATCGACTAGACAAAAGGTCGAAGTGGACAAATGATCGAAATGGACAAAAGGTTGAAATGAACAATAGGACAAAGGAGCATGAAGTGCAATGCAATAAATCCTCCCCTGTAACCTTCACACCAAATGGACTCTCTACCGAAAAATCTCCATTTCGCCCCACCAGCTGATCCATCACACCCGTCAACGGATTCCATTTTTCCAAAGTCACTTCCTCCTTCTTGATTTCACCACCGAAAATAAGCGTTGGGGCGTAGTAGCATTTTCCAACTAATCGCTCAACGACCCTCTGCTCTGCAACCAACCAGCCGGATTTTCAACCAACCAGCCGGACAACAGTGAGGACCTTAAATACTGCAAACTGTTTTCCAAGAAACAACTCCAGCTGATCGCCACCGATACGTTCTCTACTGCAGCTAACGTACACTGGTAAAGGTCTCCTCGTTGAATTGAAGTAGATAGGAGAGCCTCTCTGTTGGCAGTTGTCGTACCTGTTATTGGAGACGACGAAACATCATTTTTAGTTGGTCTTCCGACCAAGCAACATGTATCGCAATGATAGTTATTTAAGGTTAATCGTTGTATGCATTTCTTTTATTTCAAAAAAATCTCATAATTTTACTCAATAGTTTTTCAATACCAAATTATCATATGTGTCACGAAAAGGTACAAATAGGGCAAGGCGTTGCAAGTTGATTAGTACATTATATAATTTATTTGTTCGTTAATAGCAACAGAACTGAGAATGATAGCTTAAATTTTCAAAAAAAAAAGTGTAAATGTGCTTACGACGTTATCGAGGTATCATCCAAATAATTCAAAGATTAATTTTACCATTTAGGTAATCGTTTGGATCTTGTAATATGTTTACGATGTTTTATTTGGATAATAGACTATAACTTTTAAAGAATTTCTTTTACATATTAATAATTGGACCAGTGGGACAGATATGCGCCCATTTTGCAATGAGACAAAACGACTTCACATTTTTTTTTTTTCTAGAATAAACAGCATATTTTAATATAATATTCTAAAAATGTGTAATGATTTCTAATGTTAAGCATCATAACCTCAAAAAAGTCAAAATGTCACTTGGGACAGTTATGCTTCCACCGGCAGTATTGTGACTGTATGGACACTTCCCAAGTAACAATCTAAATGTTTGGAAGATTTATTCTTATTTTATAATTGTTTTACCATAGCATCCCTTGCAGCCTGCGGTTGTATTACTATTTTGTATGCTTGTCATAAAATCAGGCCGTCAAGTCGTCTATAAAACTGTTATATGACTACTAAATTTAAACTCAGACTTCATAGTTTTAACGGTAGCTGTAAGGTGGTTCTGTATCACTACCTATAACTGTAGAATAAAACCAAAACAAAACATATGATTATGATTTATGGCATACTTTTTATGACCGATATAAAACTTGAAGCAGTCTTGGACCTTCATTAAAGCCTCATTACAACTATCATCTTTATCGTAGGCCTAAGATTCACAGATAAGAAATAAACTACAACAATAACAAAAAATACTCTGAAAACTGTTACCAATAGTGCTTTTGAACACGATGCAGATGAGACGATCGCCAATATGAAACTCCTGGAGGATCTACAGTTATGGGCTCGCTCATATAAAATAAAGCACAGGGCGGTGAAGGAGCTCTTAAAAATATTGAACGAGCGGCTTTCCGATACACTTCCGAAAGATCCACGAACCCTTCTTAAAACAACGCAGATAGTTTCATTAAATCCGGTTCGAGATGGCCAGTATTGGCATCACGGCTTTAAGCCTTTGCATTGAAAAAGCTTTTAGTGGATCCCATAAGCATTTCTTACATCTTCATTACAAGAGAAAATAGAAGGATCGCTTGGAATGTTGACTTTTTGACAGGTTGCCATGGTTTTTGTTTTGTTTTGATTCGCTGTACCTAATAAAACCAGCAAGTTAGTTGTAGAGCTTAAATTTAACTTAACCTTCTCAATTTGGACTACGAAATGCTAAGATACAAGCATTAGGTTTATGTTATGCTATAGGATTCCAATCTAGGAGACTATGTTATATTGAGGTATTTTTAAGGAGTAGCAAGTTATAACGAAAAACCCTAATTTATCCACCTATGGTGTGATCAGACCCTTCTTACTTATTCAAGTTTATTTATTTTATTGTCATTATCAGTGACCAAGCCCCCCACCCCCGTGTCATCCAGTGACGCTACGCCATTTATTTATTTATTTATTTCATCAACCGATGTAGACTAGTACAAATACCTACATATACAAATTTGTTTTTCTTAAGAATATTAAAAAATATATTGTCAGCTATTATATTTTTACTTCCTACGAGTTATGATTCCGTATGGAGTTAAAATATTGTTTTAGTTTATGCCGAGACATTGAAAAGTCAATGGTTTCGCAGTATTGATTGTAAGACGCCATCATGCGATTTAATGGCCCAAATTTTGCATAATTTGTGCGATGATGGGTTACGGCAAATAAATTTCGATTTCTGAGTTGTCGAGTAGGTACATAAAAATTTAATTTTGATAAAAGTTCTGCTGAGTTAATGCGCTGCGAAACGATATCGTTTACAAACGAAACCATTGCATATTCACGACGCTCTTTTAATGTTTGTATGTTTATAAGCATGCAGCGTGCTTCATATGATGGAAGAGGAAATGATGTCCAACCTAATTTACGAAGGGCATATAATAGAAATTGCTTTTGTACTGATTCTAATCTTTCTTCGTGCGTGATTGAAAATGGAGACCATACAATGCTGCAATATTCCAGTATTGACCTCACATAGGCAATATATAGTGTTTTAATTGTGTATGGGTCCTGAAAGTTATAGCAAAAGCGCTTGATAAAGCCTAGCATGTTATTTGCCCTGTGAATAATTGTATTGTAATGGTCTATGAAAGTTAGTTTGGAGTCTAAGATAATCCCTAAATCCCTGACTCTTTCACATTTTTCTACATTCTGATTTCCTAATGCAATTGAAATGTTTGATGGTGTTCTTTTTCTGCTAAATGATATTAAGTTGCATTTTTTTACATTCAGTTCTAATAGGCTTTTTTTACACCATGTGTAGAATATGTGTATTTCACTCTGGAATATATTGATGTCTTCATCATTTTTTATTTCCAAAAAGAGCTTCATGTCGTCGGCATAGATTAGCAATTTTATTTTTTTGAGAATGAAGGAAATGTCGTTTACGTACAGAATAAAAAGAAGAGGTCCCAGATGAGAGCCTTGCGGGACTCCTGAGGTGCCTTGAATTGGGGTCGATTTCTTTCCGTTGAATTTAATTATTTGTTGGCGGTTAGTTAAATATGATTCAAGCCATTTCAGGAGTCCTGGCTCAATTCCAATTTTTTTCAATTTGAAAAGAAGCATTGGTATGTCAATTCGGTCAAATGCCTTGCTAAAGTCTGTATAGAGAGCTTCTACGTGGTTTCCATTATCCATTGCATTTAATGAATAGTCTATAAATTCAAGTAAATTTGTCGAGGTCGAACGTCCTTTAAAGAAGCCGTGTTGCATGTCAGTAATTCTATTTTTGGTTTGAAGAAATAATTTTTCATTTACAATTGCCTCGAAAAGCTTTGGAATGCAAGAGATAATGGCTATTCCACGATAATTACGTACGTCAGATTTTCGGCCAGATTTAAAAATAGGTACTAAAAATGAGCTTTTCCATATTTTTGGGAAGGTTCCGGATTCCAGTGACATATTAAAAAGCCAAAACAATGGAGCAGTGAGTTCCATTGCTAGACTTTTTAAAAATACTGGAGGAATTCCGTCAGGTCCAGGACCTTTTGAGGCGTCTAAATTCTTTAAAGCCTGCAAAATATCCTGCACTTGAAGTTGATTGACGCCAATGTCCCTTGAAAATTCTGGATGAAATGAAAAATAATCGCGGTCGCGATCTTCATCGGAAAATGTCGTATAGATTTCTTGAAAAAAAATTGCAAAAAGCTTACAATTTTTTTCCGAGCTATCCCCGACACGTTCGTCAAGATGCATTATTGATGGAAAATTGTCAGATTTTAATTTGGTTTTTACGTAATTAAAGAAGTTCTTTGGGCAGGACTTTATTTCAAGTTCAGTTTTTGAATTTAATTCTTCAAATGCATTACTGATGGCTAAATCTAGTTGATCGCATAAGTCCAAATAGATAGCCAAATTTTCACTATTATTGTGTTTTTTGTAATGTTTATGTGCTTTCTGTTTTCGATTTTTTAAGTTTTTTATTCGTCTGTTATACCAGACTGGATTTTTTGTGCTTCTGTAGCGTCTTTTTTTCTTCAAAGGTATTTCTTCCAAAATTACTCCTGATAAAATTTGGTAGAAGATGTCTACAGCAGTTTCGACATTTCCTTCATTCCTTAGAATTATTTGCCAATTGACGCTGTTTAATTTATGTTTGATTTTTTCGTAGTCTGCTAATTTGTATTCAAAGACTTCCTCGTATTCGCAGTCGTTGGGTTTTTGGTATTCGTGTACAAATAAAGAATATTCAATTGCTGTGTGAAACGCTTCGTTTTTCCACAATGGGTTTAATGATTCGGTCACACAGAAATCTTCATAAATATTCGTTAGTAAAAAGTCCAAATAGCAATTTTGTTGATTTTTGATGTGGTTAATTTGGTTCAGTCCTAAATTAGCAGTTTTGTCAAAAATGAACTGCAATGTTTCATTATCCCCAACGACTGGGAGTAAGATACATTCATTTTCAGAGTCCAGAATGAAGTCAGCATGGCGTTGATTAAAGTCTCCATAGATGTGAACTTTAACCTCAGGAGGAAGCTCAGATAGAATTTGTTCAGCACTTTGGAAGAAGGCTTCATAAGTGCTTTTATGAGCATGGTCTGGTGGAAAATACACTGAGGCGAACACGTGCGTTTCACCGGCAATGTGTGATTTCACCCAAATATGCTCAAATTCTGTAAATTTTGGTGTAAAGATAATTTCTGAGTTAAAATTGGCCGAAAGAGCTATAAGGACTCCACCGCCTGACTTCTTCTGAGTTGCATGAAAATTTCTGTCGTCTCTGAATACATTAAAAGCATTTCCAAAGATTTCTTCACTTTTCACGCTTTCGTCCCAGCTTGTTTCAGTTGCCAGAATGACCGAGAAGGATGAGCATAATAAATTTTGATAGATTTCCTTCATTTTAGCTGGGCTTTTCATGCGATTGAAATTTTGACAGTAAATCAAAATTTCAGTCGCATTCTGTTTATGTGAAGAGATTTTTGGAAGTACGTCGGTTGATAAAATATTTTCATTGGTATTATTATTTACCTCTTTCTCGTCGAAAGGAGTCATTGCTTCCGAAAATTCGGGTTGTGAAATTTGTCGGCGCTTTCCCTTATACGCTGCAGGTGTTGGATCCTCTGGTTGTTAAGATGACGCCGATAGGATTCCAAATCGTCAGATGCCGCCTGTTTTGGCACACCATGTTCTTCATGCACCTCGAAAAAGATTTTCCGAAGTTCCTCCGCTGAAGTCGGTAGTCCTTCGGATGCCAAATTAATTTTGATGCTAGTAGTGGTCATTCCTTCATGGCAAAACGATGGCTCCTTGTCATGCATATATGCCAAATAAAGGCGAACGATGTACATTATTTTTGTGTCCCGTAGTCGTGCTTTCAGGAAACGCCCGTCCCCATCAGCTGATTGATGCGTCAAGCTTACGATGGGTGGGCGCATAGGGTCGAGTGACCATCCAGATGTTTGATTTGATGTATTTGTATTTGATTGCAATGATGACGGCGTTTCAGTCTTGTTGTTGTGTTGTACCTACTTTTCTGTCCGGTATTGGTTGATGGTTTCACCCTTCCTGAAGTTGATGAATTTTGGGACCGAGAGGGCTGCAATTGGGTGGTCGGTGGTCAATGGCGGACCAGCAAATTGTACTTTCGCTGTGGCCAGTAGTTGCTTGTCCGATCCCTTGGCGCGGCTGTATTCATTTCCTTGGATGATGTTTTTGGTACTGCTGGTGTGGATTTGTTGTTGTTTTCGTCGTTTTCTGCTGCGTTTGGATTTTTCAGCAGCTTTTTCCTGCAACCTGCGAGTCCGTTGTTTTGCGTCAAATTTAGACCAGTCCTGCATTGCCTGGGGGTACCCGGAATATATCCGGGTGTAGTTTATTTGGTGAGGCTACCAATCACCTTATCATCGTATTTTAATGTGATTTAATGGGTTTTAATTCAATTCATATTCAAGTAACTTCCCCGGGGTACCCGGAACATGTCCAAGTGTGTCAAATGTGGTCTGGAACACTTAACACGACTTGCATTGATCTTATTTTTGAATTCTGTAGTAATTTGATGTGTCGCATGATGGTTTTAATACGTTTTCCGTTAAATCCAGCGTGAAGGCCCATATTCACCGGATCGTATTCCGGCCATATCTCCGGAACCGGTTCACCGATTCCAAAACCGTTCAATAGCGTTCAATGGGACCCCAAGACCTATAATTTGGCGCCGAGTTTGTCCAAATCGGTTGAGCGGTTGCTGAGAAACGTGAGCGCATTAATTTCGTTACATACACACACACATACACACACACACACAGACATGTTCCGATCTCGTCGAGCTGAGTCGAATGGTATATGACACTCGGCCCTCCGGGCCTCGGATCGATAGTCGGTTTTTCAAGTGTTATCTATACCCTTCTTTGTAAGAAGGGTAAAAATGTCGCCGTATGAACAAATTTCACACAGTATGAATAATTACACTTTAATTGATAGGCGATAAAACACTTTCATACACCAATGTATAATTAAATAATATGTTACTAGTTATTGCTCAACAGTAGTAACAGTTTTGTACTAAAAGGATAATCTTCTAATGACTCTTTAATGCATGGTGCTAATGCAAACAAATTAAAAATATCCCTTTATATAAGTATTCATATGGCGTACTAAATTTATGCTCCTATTTGGTATAATAATCACCATAAATATTGCACGGCATGCTGTGAAGCATATACAAATTGGTTTAAAATTGTAATAAAGTCGTCTTATTTTCAATATACAATAATATCAGCTATTATTGCCAACTGACAAGGATCATGATTTCACATCAAACATTGAAAGAATAAAACCACAATAAAATATTTCTCAATATTAACTATCATCCAAAAACCCCAACTTAAAACCTTCAAGGTTGTTAAAATGTTTTGCGTATCATGTTTTATCAACTTCTTCAGGAGCGATTTATGTGGTTGTTATATAGTTTTATGGTAGTCATTAGAAGGTTGTTAAAACTTTCTGACCTGGAGGCAGTGTAGGAAAAGTTCGTGATATTTCACGAAGTTCACCAAGGGAAAAGTTCATGAGTCATAGTGAGTTTTTGCGAACTTTTCCATCACTGCTGGATGAGGTTTTATGTTTTCATTTTTAACAACCACGTGTGATAAAACTGACATAAAACCTATGCTCCTAAGGTAGTTCGCATATCAAGTTTTAATGATTGCATTGAAACTGGGCCAATTGGTCATGACTTGGCTGTATAGCGGTTCTCAGGAGGTTGTTAAAGCAATGTGGTCGTCAGTGAAGGTTTTATAATTTGGTTATATCAACTGCTATAAAACTTCACTTCAATAAAACAAAAAAAATTGCTTGGGTTGGGTACTCATATGGCTGGTTCATCGGTTGCGAAGTGAAGAGTTTCTGAAAGTAGTGATGCGTTATATGTATTTCTCAATGTTTTGATTTTATTCTAACGTTAACTCAATATTATAACAAAGACAAACAGACACAACACATTGAACATTTAACAGATGACTGTAGTGTGTAAACGTCAAACGAAAGGGAAACGTCATATACGCTCTTTGACCAAAGCGCAGGGCATGATCTCAATATATAACAAATATTCACTTGCACCACGTAGTGAATAAATCCTCAACTAACCCGCCCACCGTCCGAAAGGACTTGGTCACATGACTAACTTTTCTGAAGGCAGAAACATTCTAGATGACCAGGATATCAAGATAAAGCCTATGCAAAAAATCCACATGCACGATAGCACCGCGTAGTGAGAAAATTCTGAACTATCCTTCTATATGTCCAAGATCACGAGATATTCCATGTTGGAACCAATTAAGCCGAATCCCATATGCTTCGTGGAATCCATATATGCAGTTTCCATTTACAGTAATCTCTCCATATATGCGGTGGGTCATACCGTCTTTTTCTGGGTTGTCCTTCAATGAATTGAGCTGTAGATAAATAAACGTTCTCGGTTGAAGGACAACCGAGAAATAGTGGTGGGTAGACGGTACCACCCATCGCATATATGGAGGGGCGTATTAAGCGCAGTCTTTGAGGGAATGCTGTAGTGTATTCTGTTTCCCATACATTTTTCAATATACAAACTTTAAAATTATCCTGCAAATCCAGATCACAACCAAATTTGGCAAATTTGGGGACCTCAGTTGTTGGGGTTGTTGGGAAGCAAAGGGTAGTAAAGTTGACCCAGCTTATTTTGCATACTTAGCAAAAAACACATTTCTCCTGTGACGTAGGGGACATGCAGGTAATGTCGGCCTAATTTGGGCCCATACATAAATTTAGCAATCGACTAAATTTTCAATAGCAACCAAAAATATCCATAAGTAACGTCCCAATATCGCGTTCATCTAGTTAAAATTGATAAATAGCAGATTTTTAGCGATGGGCCGAATCTTAGATCCATTGGCCAACATTAGAGACATTTCCCCTACACATATTTTACATTCACGTAAAATTCAGGGTTCCAAGACACGAAGAAAATCAACCCGGAGTTCACCGTGCTGCGCGCACGGTAATTTTAATGATACAGATAAAAAAATACTCACAATGCTAAGATTATATAAAGCACGTCGGAAATCCTTCATCGTAAAGGTCAACAGTCATCTGAGAAATCATAATTCAGATGTGATCTACTGTTGGTTCCCACTGTGTCAGTCGCAAATCATACCGATGCTTGTTCAGCCTAATTGGACAATTTGACTACTTTCTTTCGATACTCTTTGTGTGCTCCTTTGAAATCGAACAACAACAGCAGCAACAACAACTACAACATCCAAATCGGCACAAAACAAGGAAGATAAAAGGCATTCCACCTTCTACCATTCGCACTCGCGCACCCAACGCGGAAAGCAGAACCGCTCCACTGCTGTGGGGGGGTGGGGATCGGATGAGAGGTGGGGTAGTGAGAAGATAAAAAATCACTCCGGTTCCACCCCCAAACAATTGAAAAGTTTGTTCGAGTCACGACTTTTGGCTCTCCGGCAGCTCTCAGTTCGGTCGTTGCGTTGTTAGGCTAGGTACCTACAACCACTACACACCATCACCATCATCATCATCATCATCTGCATCACCAGTCCACGAGCGCGAGTGTATGAGGCAACGATACTCCACTACCTACATAGCTACCACTAAAACTGCACCGACTGACTGGTGCCCAGGTTGGAGTTTGTGGCGCATAACGACCGACCTGCGACTCACTGCGCTCGCTGGCTGCATACAAACACGCGGAGATGAATCTCGAAACGAAAACGAAACATGAAAAATCTCTTACCACGGGCTTGAGCAGGACATCTGAGGGGTTGTTGTCATGTTTGGACGACGACGACGACGACGACGACGACGCATGCTGCAGCAGAGGTACACACACCACATGCATTTCACATGGAGCTTGTTTGTTTCAGTCAGAAGTTGATGTTTGTTCTCGTATATGAGGGATAATTTGTCGCGCTGCGTGTTGCCACGGATTCTGGGCATTAATCTTGCACCGTTTGCGGATGCTTTGTGGAGAGCAGAACAAGAAGAAGCCGCATGATCATCGTCACCGTCGTTGTCGATGTGGGCTCGTGCCCATAACATGGCTATGGCACGCAGTTTACACCTTCTACCGTGCGTCCGCTGCCGAGTAGGTGCGGCCTACGAGGGTTTAGTGGTTTGAAAAATTGGGCTATTCCAAGTTACTACCGATGAACCATCAGTTCGTAATTGTGGAAAACTCAATAGCCCATCACGGTTTAAGATCCGGTAAGAGCCGCTATCTTCACCAAAGGATGCTTTTCAAAACACCTGCAATACCGCTTAACCCAAGTTCACTACTCTTCCCGGCTGGCTAGCACGGGAAATGCCGACTTCCTTGTTGGGTGGTCTTTAGTCTCTAACTGCACTGCTGACCCGACTAGCGCCGATCAGAGCAGAGCAAAGCGGAGCGGTGATGGCTCCGTTACAAAACAATTAGCCTCACTTAGCCCAAGAAAAGCAAAAAAAATGTTTCCTATTGCCTAATTTAATATATGCTCTTATCAAAGAATTCACCCACCGAAATAGCGCTCCGCACAGGAAACCCCCTCACCTTGCTTCACTCGTCGTAGCTCAAAGAATCATATGATCATTTTCTCACCTTTTAAGCTACCGTTTTCCAATTCTTTAAATTTCATCATCGCACTTTAGCTTTTAATTTGGTTGCCATTTCCCCCAACCAACCGAAAAATCAAACACATGTAGGAAACAGGCCAGGCAAGGGGGAAGCAGGCTAATTGCATGTTTAGACATCGCTTTTGGAAATCAATGAGCGAAGCCGAACGAAGCGCCGTGCAATTGATCATGCATATGTGTAAAAAGGGTAGAGCCCAAAGCCGACCGACCGACCGACCGGGCTTCCTTCCTTTTCACATACCTACCTCTTGCATAGCTGTATCAATCAATCGATCAGAGAGCCGGCCGACCGATGCGGATGGGATTATGCGCGGGTGAAAGGGTATGGAGTTCCCTTTTGAACTCACCAAAACATTCCGAACATAAAAAAAAATGTTTTCGGAGGTGGAATTGCGGAAAAGCTGCAAAAAGTGAGCGCGCGCGCCAGAGACCGATTGAGTGGGAAATTGAAACAAAATATGAATGAAGGTACGAGCTAAAGCATCTGATTGAAGGGCGTAGAGAAGGCTGCTGGAAGCGATTGGTGTGCGCTCTACAAAATGTGTGAACCTTGATATGAGAGGGATTTTTTGTGGCGTTTTTTTTATACAGTCCGAATTGTGCTAGTTTGAAGTTTGAATGCAAGCGAAAGCTTTTAATCGTTCGTTGAACTGATTAAATGGCCGAATGGTGAGAGTACTTTGGAGGTGAATAGGGTTAACATGTTTTTTTTGTTACGGTTGTGGAGCTTCAGTGGATTTGCTTGTTGCTGTGAATTGGGGTGGATTGAGTTTATCGGTTTACTCATAGAGATGCAATCGAGACCGATCCGGGGGGATCAAACTAAACAAACAATATTCAACGGGTTTATATTAAGGTGATACGGCACGTCATGCAACAATGGCTGTCCCCACAATCATTGAATAAACGTGTTTTGGTATGCGTACGAAAGACATCTTTCTACAAAATTGTAAATTACTAAGTACATACCTTAAAAAATGGGCCAGCATTGTATGAATAAGATCTGGATACATATTTGTAAACTATTCCTCCAAAATATTGCCAATTCATTCACGCATTCGCAATATTTGCGTGAAAAAATACGATCAGTCGATTTTGTTCTACTCTGGGCATGTAATTTAAATAACTGTTTTCACTAGCTTCCACTTTTCAAAACCACACTAAAAACAATTACGACACGTGCTTCTACAAGCACTTTCAATTTAATTCACTTCCAAAGATGATATCATTTGTATCAATTGTTACATTTGCATCGTTAAAAACGCGAGCCGCGAATAATTTTGTAAGCTGAAATTGTTTTGTTTACCTTTTTTCTACACACCACATTACGAAGGTGTGTGTACAAATCATCTATCATCGTATCCAGTGTTGTCAATTAAATTGAAACAAAGTGTTTAAAAACAATGTTTTTATTGCTTTTGAAGGTTCTTCAACTGTGTTCAATTTAGAAACCATCACTAATAAATATTAAAACAATTTCTTATTTTGTTTTTTCCAGAAAAGAAATGGAAGTAAATAAACCTATTTATCATTCTGGTTGCACTGGTTGAACCCAAGTAACATTGCATGCTTTAAAGAGGTTTTATAGCATTCTACAAGTCTAAATCATGGTCTACAGAACCCTCATAAAACCAAAATTGTTACTTGGGAAGCCATCAGCTGACATTAAAAAGGCGGGAAAAGAATGATGCAAAAACTTAAACGAACACGATAAAAAAAACGCAAAACCAGGAATGTATTACCTTATTTGCTTAAAACCACTGTTTGAAGGTCGTCTTGAAACTTTTAGGCAATATGATTAATTGATTGGTAATCAAGTATTCAAGTAAAGGTTGAACATGAAAAAAAAAGACACTTAAAAACGCTGCCATTAAGGCATATTTTGAGTAATTTCTTTTTTCAAAATTTCACTGAATCAAGCTAAGAGTGTATAGAATCACATTAGGCATTGGTTGTAAGGGTAAGTTCATTTGTTTACATCATGGCTTCACCGGAGCAAGCTCGTCGCGAAACGAAAATCCCGGTCTTTCCGCTCCTGGCAGTTTTCAATCATACACAGATAAACATTCTGAATTTCAATTGTGATGTAAACATTCATTCTGGTATAATTGACCACTTTGTCAAGCAGTTTTGGCGTGAATTTCTACCAGCGATTTCACAAAACTGGACCAACTAATTTCAACTTTTTTATGAAACGCACAAATGTTGGCTACTTTTCTCGAGGTTCTAGAAGAAAAACTCGCTAAATAATATTTTATTTCAAAGTTCGAGTGGTAGTATACGTCATTTTAGCTGCTCGAATGAAGTGGTTAATTGAATTTCATTTCACGCAACCGAGAAACTTGCAAACAATGAATTACAAAGATGGGCTTTTGTATACAATATTTGCTACATTGCATGAAAAGTGTCAGAACTTTACATGATATATAATGTAAACGTATATGATATGTGACGCTCCATTTATGTGCATCATATTGAACATAAATTTGCACTACTTTTTCGAACTATGTATCCTTGGACAGGAATTTTATACCTCGGTAGTGCCCCGGAGGAATGTAAAATCAAAACGAAGCCGAAATTCCCCAAAAAGTTCCTTGTCTGGCAAGCAATCTGCAGTTGTGGCCGGAAAAGCGAAACTTTCGTTACTTCTGGAACCATGAACCAGCAAATTTACCAGGTGGAGTACCTACGGAAGAGACAACTGCCTTTTCTGGAGCAGCATGAGATGGATTGCCTATTCTGGCTGGACTTGGCAAGCTGCCACTACTCAAATTCCATCAAACAGTGGTACAGCGAAAATGGCGTCAAAGTGGTTCCCAAGGAGCTGCATTCGGTCAATACTCAGGAACTAAGGCCAATTGGGTTCTTTAAGGGTATTGAGGTAAATGCATATTCGTAATCTGAATTAAAAATGTAACCCAAACCCAAATAAGTACGATTTCATTTGCAAAAATCACTTTATTAGCGCCCCTCGGTGTCACTTTGTATGGGAGCGAGCTGTCAGTTTGTCAGTTTAGTGTAAAACAGTGAAGTTATTATTTTGCTTAAATCTTGATTTAAAAATCGAGATGAAAGTGTGTGCGTTCGAAAAAAAAATATCGCTGTGCTCAGAAAACGAAGCTCTTTCAGATGATATATACAAAACCGACATATTTTTCAAAATTAAAGAAACCAATTGAGGAAAACTGGACAATTGCGAAGCACATACTGAAGAAATATGCGCGATGCCGTCACCTATACTGAACACGCCAAGCACAAAACTGTCACGGCCATAGATGTCGTCTACGCTCTGAAGCGACAGGGACGTTTTCTGTACGGTTTCGGAGGTGAAAACTTATCACCAATGCAACAAAACGGCCCTTTTCATGGCTACCAAGTAGGGTAGAGAACTACTTCGGCCTAATCGCCCATTTTGGGTCTATCGAGCAGAAAACTGCAAATAAATCCATGATTTCAGAGTCAACAAGTCAATTATGCGTTTGGTACGATACTTTAGTTAATAAGCTACCGAACGAAGTCAATGAGAACGCGTGGTATGAAAGTTTGCACCCATTATTCCCAAAAACAAAAGAAGCGCTCCGACCGAATCAATTTTTATCTTCATCCGATAGGCCGAAGTGAATTCATGGGCTTTTCAATTGCGTTTCAATGCGTTAGGCCGAGTTTAAAATCCGTAGGCCGAGTTTGGCGTCAAGAAGCAGTGTTGGACTTTGGATAATATCTCAACGATTGGTTTCTCGTTTTCAAATCTTATGGTACATACGGAAAGGTAAATAAATTTGGAAGCCATCAGTAATAATAACATTCCGTTTGGTGCTAAACTGATCTAGATTAAGAAAGACTAAGTGCGGGCTATGCTTAATAGGCCGGAAATGGGGTATTTAACCCTACATTTCAGAAAAGAGTTAGAGTTAGAGTTTTCTGTACGGTTTCGGAGGAGAAAACTTATCACCAATGCAACAAAACGGCCCTTTTCAGGGCCACCAAGTACATTTCAGAAAAGAGAATAGAATTTATATAGAGTATCCCCTGCTTCCATGTTTGGTTACAAGATGACAACTCTGAGAGCAGCGGCGCCCGTGGTGTAGTGGCAAGCGTCCCAGCAGGCATGGGTTCAATCCCAGTCAACGCTGCCGGGAAGTTCTGAGGCATAACATCTCTGATCACGCCTTCCTTCGGGGTTCCCGGTTCATGAGTTGATGGGTCGATAGGTAGGTTCCAGGTGTGGGCATGCACAGTTGAACACACCCAACTGCTCATTTGGTAATAACTTTTCACTCAAATGTTGAAATTTATTTTTCTTTAAAGTAATTGATAGATTAGGCTCATAGTTTACTATAGATATGCGAAGATTAAACATTGAAGCCAATCAACACTAATCAATTTAACACTTAAATTCCGAGATGTGTAGTGAGCATTTCTCACCTCATTTTTACAACGCAAAAACAAATACAGTTTACTACTAGCATTAAAATCTACTTTATTTTACATATCTTTAACAAGCTTACACTCTATTCTATCTACTGCTTCAAAAAGAACTATGTTCCGTCAACTGTGTGCAAAGTTATTAGCAAATGAGCAGTTCGTGACCAAAACTGTGTATGCCAAGCATGGGTGTGGTTAGCATTGGTGCTCAGCACGGAAAACAAATCCTAGGGAAAAAAACAGCATTTTGTGTGGACGTTGCGGGCGTGTGGTTCTGAATTGGCAACAAAATGTTCCGCAATTGTATCCTCCTTATTCGTACACACCCGAGGATCGGAGGCGAATGTCACTTCGACTTGTTTCATCTAGGAACCATTCTCTGATGACTGTGTTGGGGTAGCAGCACATGCATGTACGTAAATGGTGGATTTGTTAGTTATTTCGACGCTTTTGGACAATGTTTGACACATACCACTTTTTCAATAGTTTCAATTTGAAAATCAACAGTCAAGAGCATTGTTATCGATGCGTAGAAATGTTTCTGATCGATTGGTGATAAAATAATTGAAATTGGTCCAGGGGCAGCTAAGTTATTAACGTTCAAAATCTTTCATGATTTCATTTTTCGCTTTTCATAAATTGTACCCCCATCTTCCCGAAAGACGTAGTCCTACGTCAAAAGGGTGGAGCTGCAATTTACCTGAAGGATTTCAAGCGGGAATAGGGCTCGTACAGAAGATGATGGGCCGTGTACGAAGAAAAGTTCGGCCAATGGTCTATGGTAAGAAGGAAGACCGAAGCAATGATCTTACAATAAGCATAATACCTACAAATGTATGTTACATTGAACTATGAAAACTAAAACGCATTTTTGAACCTGAACAACATTTTCGTGTTCAGATTTTTTCGTGTTCAACCTTTATACTCCATTTAAGGATGATTTATGTTTACATGGGACTCAACCGAATCCAAATTTGGTACGATCATTTCTTAAAAAAAAAACACTAAAAATTATGTTTAAACTTTTTGTGAAATTTTACACAAAAAAACCATTCGTTTTTTTACTATATTTTTTTTTAATTTTGTGCTAAAATTTAAAGAAACAAGTGTTTTCAAAATGTGAGCAAAACTTGATGTTCTATGATTTTTGTTAATGTGTAAGTGTCCAACAAATCGCCAAAACTGGATTTATTTAGAAGTGAGTTTAATTTTCCTGGCAGAAGCCGTGGTAAACCAGAAAATTTTTCTCAAATATGAAAAAAGTATTTCGCCGATGAAGCACTACTCGTATTTCTTGCCTAAAATACTATCTAAACTAAGTGCTTTATCCACCTTAGATTGGGTCCCACCTCATTGCTCAATTCCGGGATAATGAAAAATCTGAATCGTTGGCTAAGGTGGGCGCTATGGAAGGCGATATTTTTGTGCTACAAATTGCCTTCAACGAATGTTTCTCCATTGCTCGTCAGCAAGTCTTCATCAGTTTTCAACAAAAATGGAATGATGGTGATTTGGGAAGATGGTTACATTCTATTCTCCCACAGGTTTCGAACAAACCATGGTTCAAAGCGTTGGACATGAGCCGTGACTTTATATGCGTTATGTCAAGGCTTATGTCCAATCACCGTTCGTTAGACTCGAACTTCTATCGAATTGGGCTCTCAGTCAGCAATTTATATGCGTGTGGTAGTGGGTATCATGATATCGAGCATGTTGTTTGGTCATGTACCCTACATCGTGTTGCCAGATATGAGTTATCCACATCCCTCAGGGCCCGAGGAAAACAACCCGCGATACGCGATAGAGATGTCTTGGCTAGCCAAGATTTCGACTATTTGATTGAATTTTTAAAACAGATACATCTGGGGATTTAGTAGTTAGTGTCATCTTGTGTTATCCCAAGTTGTTAGCTGCCCATCGGTGTCCCCCATGTTTGTCTTTTTCATCAGTATGTCGCTTAGTTCGAGATCAAGAGCACATTGCTCTCCAAACCTTGTGTTCTCTATCCCTACCCTGCCATCCATTTGTTACAATTTGTTACCTCTAACCTCGAGATAGCCGCGAGTAATCGGCCCCCGCTTTACTAACGTTAGTTTTTAGTAATTTTATTATCCAAACAAAATTAGCTCCGCAAAGCTACAGCCAATGAGCCTGGAAAAATAAACACATTATAAAAAAAGAAAGAAGTATTTCCTCGAAAAGCTCGGAAAAGTCAACTCCCTTTGAGTAAATCGCCTTTTGTCGAAATTGAGTCGACTCGACCCCTTTTTGAAGATTTATGCAAGATTCAGATCAAATCTCGATTACTTTTTCCAAGGGACGTATCAGCTTTTGTAAACAATGCATTTGATCGTCGGATTGGCGTAACTGGCAGCTCACCCACACATACTAACACCACTATTAGGCAGGGAAAAAATTCCCCTATCTGATGGTACACAGCAAAAAAAAATGTATTATCGATCAACGTAATTCAAGCTGATGTATGAAATAATGATGTAATAGCAAAAAGCAGATACAATATTACATCAATGGATGTAATTTTGTTCGTAAAATCGATGTACATCGTACAACGTTATATTGCACAACCGATGGATTGACCTGGTTGCAGCAGTTTGGATGTAATATTCAACAACTTTTTTTTCTGTGTAGTGTTAGCATGGGTGGGCGAGCTACCAGTTACTGTTCGCGCACGAAGCGAACGTTGGTTAGCCCGTAGAACACCTTTCACACATGACAAACCCACCCTTGCTAACCCCGAGACGACCGTGCGTAATCAATCTAGCAATGGGCGATCTTGAATCTAAACACAAAAGATCGATTCTTTTGGTTCCATTAATCAATTTTTTGAATCGATCCCAAACACGACAAAAATCGACTGGATCGATCCTTTTCATTCGATTTTTGTTTGGATAACAAAAAAAAAGTTCAGTGCATTCACATTTGCAATTTAATATTATTTGTTTGTCTTCACCTTTGTACATCACTTACCTTGAACATGGATTCTGCCAAACAACCCGTGTGACAGTTCAGTAAGCAAGAACGAGAAAGTGAAAGTTTGGGGCTCCAGAGATGATTATAGACCTTTTTGACGTTTAATTGGCTCACGCTCGGACAGTTAAAATGGTGTCTGAGCAGATCTATTGTACCGAAAGAGTATACGATGATATGCACACATCTGTCCCCTCACTAAAACCAACCGGAGGCCTGTGGGATATTCATGACGAAATGGTAAAGAAAATTATTAATCTACATATGTACAAACATTCACTTCTTATGACATATTTCAGGTTCATCAGTCCTCTGCTATGTCAGACCTGGATGGCCATGGGCCATTGGCAGAATTATAAAATTTCTTGCATCAGCCTGTTTTCCCACGTTCTGTCGATCGTTTTCAAGCATGAGAGAAAATCTGTAGTGAATATCCCCATGTGTACTCCATTGCTCGAGACTATTTATCAAGAATGATAACAAGTGTTCCGTCAGAGAGGCTATTCTCTAAAACTGGTGACACACACAGAATCGATATCGGCTTAATGCAAAACGCATGGCTCATTTAGCTTTCTTGGGGTCCTTTTCGAATGAGTGTTGGGATATTTGAATTAAGTACTTTCCGTACTTACCTGCTTTCACACTCCGACCATCTAATCGTTTTGTTTCATATGTTAATCTTTCGTTTTAAAATCGTTCATTTAATACCAATAAACCGAATACTATAACCTGTTCAATCACTCACCTTATCAAGTATCCTGAGCAAAAACTTCCACATGTCAAATGAAATCAAAATGGTCATTTACTATGTTCTCATCATGTATGTATGTTACACTCACAACTTTTACTGCATACGTACTACACAATTTATTTCTAAATTATATCAATCATCACACTAGATGAATATTATAAGTTAAATGTCGTAAAAATATAGCATATGTAACGTAATATAAACTTGAAACTGAACTTGGCGTTAATTTTCACAAACTTCCCTATGATCCGTTATATTTGAAACATTTCTGTGCCATTTTGAAAAATGTATCGATTCAAAAGATCGATTCAAAAAGATCGATTCATAATCAAGCTGAACATTGCATTAGGTCATAAGTAACATTGACAGATTCTCTTCGTCGACTTTCTCTTGGTATCCCCACGGTGATGTAAAGGCCAGGTATTTTCAGCACACAGATCGATAAAAGAATCTTTTATCTAGTATCTAATACAACAGACACAACAAGAAACAGTTATGTGCTCAAGTTATTATCAAAAGAGAAAGTCGACAAAGAGAATCAATCAATGTTACTTAGGACCTTATGCAATGTTCTGCTTGAAATGATTGATTAAATCGGCGAATCGATTATTTTCAAAAAAAAAATGAATCGATTCAATAAGATCGATTCTTGGCTCAAGATCGCCCAATGTTAAATCGGTCCCTCACCTACTAACGCCCTTGTCCATACAACACGCACTGCTCACCCTAGACACAACTTTGATTTCCGCTTGAATGGTATTTCACGAATAATGGACATGTCCCAACACACCGCCAAGGACAGAATGCAAGGATACCTGTCAGCTGAGACGCTTATTGGATCTTTTCCAGGAGATCATCACTGCAGCGAGAAATAGGAAGAGTATAAGAGAAAATGAATTTGCGCGCAGCGCGTCTTTGTTGTTTTGAATACCGAACCGGAAACATTTAACCATCGTATTAGATTGAATTGTCACCTGCACAGCCAAAACAAATTAGCCTTTTTCAAGGCTATGTCTAGTTAATCTAAGTCGAGCTAGTTATTACGATGCGTTTCCGAGGAGTCCCTTCAACCGAAGGGAATTTACATACAGTCCACCAGTTTCAACCGAGGCTCATTCCAGGCAATCATTCACATGAAGGAGTTGGCCGTTGTCGAGGGAATATTCCGACAACCCGTCGGGTTCCTGCAAGTGTCCAAGACCGGAAAGTTACGTCAAATCGACATTTCATTGTTTACAAAAGCTTATACGTCCCTTCGAAAAAATAATCGAGAAATTGGAAGTTTCATGCAAATCGGAAAAGTTCAAGTGTGGAATTAATTTTTTGCTATTTGGCCTGGAAATGTTCTACACAACCCAAGTAACCATTAATCACCGACAAACCGACATGAAACTTAAACTTAACTCTTAAACGAGAATCCATAACGGCCGATTTAAATGTGCAGTGATCCCATCTGTCAAAACCATAGAATTTTTTTATCTAGATAAAAATAATTTGTCCGAAATAGATTAGACACGATCCAACTCATAAATTTTGTACGCGTGTTCGTGGCTTGGATAAATATTTTCCGCGAACACGGCGGCAGATGTCAGTTTTGTGCTTTGATCAGAAATTTCTTTATAATTTGTATGATTATTCATGTCGGTTTGTCGGTGATATAATGCTGATATAAGGCTTATAAACCGTTAATACCTCTGCGTCTTACACCAGCCGGATTCGAGACAAACACCATTTTTGAGGGATTGTTGTCCATTCTTATAATGGAATACCTGAAGGATACCTGAATAAAGAAAAATTAAAATGAAGTTCTTAATCCAGATAGGGGAAATGGATGCAATGTCGGCCTAAATGCCCCTAATTTGGGCCCAAACATAAATTCAGCAATCGACTAAATTTTCAATAGCGACCAAAGATATCCATTAGTACCGTCCCAATGACGCGTTCATCTAGATAAAATTGATAAATAGCAGATTTTTAGCGATGGGCCCAATATTAGATCCATAGGCCAACATTAGTGCCATTTCCCCTATATACTATTTACTTACAAGCTACTTATTTTTTATGTGATATCTTGCCAAAAAGGACAAAATTATCATTAATACAATGCATGAACTGACATTACGCTGCTTTTACTGCATTTGTTTATTTTTGTGGCCATAAAAATTAAATCCGTTTTTCGACATGATTGAAGTGCATACTCTTGGATGTAATATTAAAATTTATTTTTCACTGTGTAGAGACCCTGTAGAAATTATTTTCCAGACCAGATTCTTTTCTCAAAGTTCGTCCGTTGTAATTTTTACCGAATTTTCGTTCCGAAAAAAAAATACTTTTACGATTTACTTACCTGCATCGCCGTTTGAGCTCGTCTCCATTACAAGCAACCAACTCGTCGAAATCCAACCTCTCCGGTCAGCGCTGCAACGATAACCATCGCGATGTGCATGATAGAAAACTTCCCTCTGCCACAAGAACACTCTGTGTAAAGGGTGTCCACGATGAAATTGCCACACTATGAAATTGCTCTAACTTTTTAACCGTTGGGTAGAATTTAATGAAAATTTGGGTGGATTATTTCATAGTTCATTATTTACATCCTGCAAGTTTTAAAGTCCTGTGATCAAAACTCGCGGAAATGGAGTCGAAAGAACAGCTCGTGCGTGATAAAATCTTGCGCATTCATCACGAGAACAAGGATCTCTCGCATCGTTCCATCGCTAAAACGTTGGGAATCGCGAATTCCACGGTGTCGCGAGTGATTAAGCGGTTCGAGGAACGGTTGACCACCGATCGGAAGCCCAGAAGTGAAGGAAAAAGTATTCCGTACAACACTAAAAATCGCAACCGCGTAGTTGGGGCCTTCAACCGAAATCCGAACGCCTCCGTTAGGGATGTGGCTAAGAAGCTGCACCTAAGCCGAAGTTTTGTCCAGAAGGCCAAAACTAAGGCTGGGCCTCGAACGTTCAAGGTACAAAAGGCCCCTAATCGCGACGAGAAGCAGAACAAGTCCGCCAAAACCCGTGCCAGGAAGTTGTACCTCAACATGCTGACGAAAGTTGAATGCTGCATCATGGACGACGAAACATATGTGAAGGCCGACTTCAAACAGATCCCCGGCAACCTGTTTTTCACGGCCAAGGATAAGTTCAGCGTTCCGGAGCATGTCCGCACTAAGAAGATGTCCAAATTTGCGAAGAAATTCCTGGTTTGGCAAGCCATCTGCCCGTGCGGGAAGCGGAGTGCACCTTTCGTGACCCAGGACACGATGAACGGACAGGTGTACATAAAAGAGTGTCTCCAGAAGCGGCTGCTTCCTCTCCTGAAGGCCCACAACGTCCCAACAATCTTCTGGCTGGATTTGGCCTCATGCCACTACTCCAAGGACGTGCTGAAGTGGTATGCGGACAATAAGGTCAATTTCGTGCCGAAAATGTTCAACCCTCCCAACACTCCGGAGCTCCGCCCCATCGAGAAGTACTGGGCGATTATGAAGCAGCACCTTCTTAAACGACCTAAGGTAGTGAAGACAGTCGAGGAACTGAAGAAAGTATGGGTTTACATGCAAAAAACGGTTGATTCACAGGTTGTGCAGAATCTTATGGCCGGGGTTAAGCCCAAGGTGCGGGCATTTGCGTATGGACTGTAAATAAAATACGAGTAAAATGGTAAAATGAAGTTTAATAGTTACTTCTCAATCCCTGAAAATTTGATGGCAATCGGATGAAAACTCGAATTTTGCGAATCAATTTTGTGTGTGGCAATTTTATCGTGGACACCCTTTATGAACCTTCGGCAGGAGGGCTCTATTTACTCCCAATCGTGATCGACTCTTCCTTCTACCACATTTCTCCTACTATCAAGTAGCACGAATCTAACCATCTCTCTTTTCTCTCCATTTCCAGTAAACCGACCCAAGGGGCAGCACTCAGCGCCCCGTGGTGGCCCACCCCGGTCATGGACCAACGCCGAGCTGACGGAGGCCCTGCAGCACGTGTGGAACAAGAAGATGACCACCAGCCAAGCGTCGCGGATATTCGGCATCCCGTACAACTCGCTCCTCATGTACGTCCGGGGCAAGTACGGCAAAAGCCTCAAGCTGGAACAGCTCCGCAAGGACTGCATCAGTGGGCCGCCGATCGAACTGCTCCAGATGGGCATGAACAACAACAACAAGGACAAGAAGGACGGCCAGGACAAGGACATGCCTCATCACCATCCGGGTGGCAATCCCAATGGGAGTGGTAACGGTGGTGGTTCGGATCAACGAGGAGGTCCCCGGTCGGCTTCCTCGGAACCAGAGCTCCTCTCGAGTCCAAACACGCTTTTTAATCCCTTTCCTCCTGGATTCTATCCGGACTTTCCCGGTGGTTTCCCAGGGCTTCCGCTGAGTATGCTTAATCTCCTCCCTCCGGACCGACATCATCCGGGTGCGCACCAGTTGGCGATGAGCATCGACGAGGACTGCAAAAGCGACCGATCGAAGCAATCGATGGACGATGACTTCCCGCAACCGTTGGCGCTGAATCGGTCCGGGCTGAGTGGAGGCGGCGGGGGAGGAAGCGTAGTGACGGATCGAGGCGATGGACCCCAGTCGGACAGTCGACGGGAAATCTACCAGCAAAATGGACAGGATTAATATTTGTACTTTCTTGACCGACTCAAGGCAATGCCGCGGTATCCCAAGTGGGTGGGTTGAGAAAGAGTGAGAGAAGGCGCGTGCGGGGGCTGGGGGTAGACAAGCAACATTCGGCTGTGTGATAAATCGAAGGAACGACGGCAAAGTAAGCGGCGGCGGTGGATGAACCTACTATATCGACTTGGTTGGTGTCTGGGATCGCAGTAAGCTGCCGCCGACCGTTGCTGTTGGCATATGATGATGGTGTAGAAGTCGATAGAAGGTTACTCGCGGCGGCTGACGAGAATCGAGCCGCCGTCGGAAGCTTTTCAGCGCAAAAGCTGACACTACTGAACAGAGCAAAACAACAAACGAAAACGTGATAGTGGTTAGTTTTTATGTTTATTCGAATGATTCCTAATGATTTTATTTCTTTGTTTTATTGTAATGGTATATTAGTTGAACTATTATTTAGATGCAATGTTATAGTAGAACAAATGCAATATTTTATTTTTCCTAAGCGAGAATATGTAAAGTATTTTATTTTATTAATTAGCAGACAGATGCATACACGCAAGGAGAATCTTTTGGGGCAATATTTATACTCGAAAACATGTGCGAATAGAGCAAGTTAGAACTGCACACCAATTAGTTTTGTGTCTATTATAATTAGTTCAGCGAGATGGTGCTTTATGGAATATAGAGTTTTTAGTTCTTACTTACGAAAGCCAAACACACCGACAGACAGCAAGATATTGACGGTTCTCCATCGTCAGGGTGGAAGAACTATCCGATGTAAAGAAAAACGCAAAACAATAGAACTACTAAACATAAGAGATGAACAAACGTGCTTCCTGAGTATATAAGTTAAAGTATAAGTTTTAAAATCCAATTTACAGTGAAACTATAAGCAGAGAAACGAAAGCAACCGATCTAATTGAGTATGTAAAGAAGAAATAGGTGGTACAGAACAAACACACACAAACACAAACAAAAGAAAGGATACTTAACTACTACATAACAATAGCTAATTTATTTATGAATCATAACTAAGTGAAGAGCTGATGTCAGCGTAGGATCTGTGTATTTTCGTTTTATTCCCTACCTTTTAGTTTCCGAGTAGCATAATTCTTATATTTTTTGTTGAACATTCGATACAAATCCCTCCTTCGTTCTAAGTGAAATAGTTATTTTCTAGTATTATTTTGAGGTTCTATGAGTTTTGTATATTTCTATTATTTACATTTCCGCACCACCAGCCTACTTCCAAGAAGAAGCAAACGGGAACCAACAAACGATACAGTATTAATCAAATAAATACAGCAATTTTTTACACAACTTTCTGTTTTTGTTTCGTTTTATTTTCTTCGTTTTCATCACCCCCTACCACTGACAGCCATAAATAATCAATAAAAGACTGATAATCCCTTTTTTTTTCGTTTTCCGTTGATTTTTTTTTTTTTTTCGAGAAAATCCTTGTTTTCAATTTTCCGTTCCGTTTTTCTTTTTAAAAACAGTAATCAAAATAGCCAAGTGTAAGTTGAAAGGCCAACCCAGAAGCAACCAACATTCGATCGAGTATCAGTGTTATTTAGAATTAAAGTCATTATTAGGCAGGAAGAACGACAACAACAACAGCAACAGCAACACAACTACAGCAAAAACTATTAACCTAAGCAGAGGATAGGACCGCAATCGCTACTTTAGTCTAGCAAGCAAAACAAAAACGCAGTTACAAAATGGAAACTGAAATGGAACTAATTTTAACTCGCATTACATAGGTTATTAAGAGGCGAAGGCAGACGATTGTCACTTCGTAGGTGAATGTCTTGAGCAGGTTTTAGTTTACTTTACTCTGTTTTAGTTTAGTGCGTTTTCAGTTACAGTTACAGATAATAGGCAGTTAAATCTGTTCGATTACCTCAAATTACTATACTATTGAAAGAAGCGAAAACCGGCAAACAAAGGCGGAAAGGGAAATAGCTATACAACTGATGATGATGATTATTATTATTGAAAATAATTGATGCAAAGAGCGCCGATAAGTTGTAATGAACATACTTAACGATGCAACACAATAGACTATTTTTTACCAAGAAAACAATTGTTATTACAAATCAAACCGAACAGAACAAAGCAGACAAACAAACAATAGTTCCTCAATCAGATTAAACGGTTACATGTATACAGAACCTGCTTGCGCAGTTTACTGCAAATACTGCAGCTCCATAGCCAAAACCCAACAACAATAGCAACAAATCAAACGATGCAAAACAATAGAATCAAACGGATCCCATGGGGATCCAGGACCGATGCAATGCAATAGTTATTTTTTTCTGAACAAGGATGCGCTCAAAATTGGATTAGGAAGTGAGATTTTTTTAGTTTCTTATCATCTTTTTCCGTTTTTGTGCATGTTCACATGATGTTATGAGGCTCCGTGAAGCTGTTAGGTCCAACAATTGCAATGGGCAGTCGATGAGCCAGTTGGGCTTCAAGCTGAACATTGCATTAGGTCCTAAGTAACATTGCCAAATTCTCTTCGTCGACTTTCTCTTTGTATCCCAATGGCCAATTACATGCCCATGTATTTTCAGCCCACAGATTGATAAAAGAAGCTTTTATCTAGCATCTAATATGACAAACACATCAAGAAATGGTTATGTGCTCAAGTTATTAACGAAAGAGAAAGTCTTTGCGTCGACTTCGTTCAATGTTACTTAGGACCTAATGCAATGCTCAGCTTGATTTTTAGTATCAGAAATACTTAAACAGAACTACGTGTCCCGCAGAATGCTAAGGGCTTCATGAAGCCTAAAGGGCTCTATCGGGACATCATAAAACACTTTGTTGATCCTTTAGATCCTCAAGATCTAGACTCCGGTATGACATAGAAAACTTTTGAAGCCATGTTCCTCCTGTTATCTCTTCTCTTGTACTATTATCGATTGTCCCAGATTCTATGATGAATGATCAACGTGCTCATGAAAGTTCAATTCAAGAACCACATGTGAAAAGGGCATACAAGTGCCGTTTTCTTGCCAGCCGAGGGTTGCCCACGCAAAGCAAAAACCAACAACATCATCGGGAAGCGGAAAGTTTTCCCTACCCGGTGATGTTGATGGTTTGCGTTGGTGTCCTATGGGTGACGAGAAAAGGGCATAAAAAGGTTTGTTTACAAAAAGCTTGTATGCCCTTTTCACATGTTGTTCTTGAATATCATATTAATTTTAATAAATGACCTGTTGCGCAACACTTTTGCTGAAACAAGTATTGGTGATTACGAAGCAAACCAAAGTTAAATTTGGCTGGACATGGTGTGAAAATTGTAATTACGCTTTGCTATCTGTCATATCGCAACGACAAATTTTTAGTACATCATCAATTTTGTAATTGCAGATCTGAAAACTTGGTGTCGCATGACCACTTTTAGCTTTGCTTAAATTTATCAATTCAGGACTACGAAGGTCCAGGAATTTTTTGGGATGGAAATTTTCTCGACTTCCCTGAGCACAGAGTATGATTGAACCGAGGGGGAAGACAGTGAGAAATTGAGAGCAATCCAGACTCCGAGGAACTCTTTTGCTCTCTGATGAACGATTTTATCATATCGATTGTTTTGACAGCGCAGTCCAAGCAATCAATGTTTTTGGTGTAAAGGAACGTTAGTTTTTTCAGCCGGTGATCTATGCCTTAAAATACACTCAATTCAGCGGAGAACCTGCTAGCAAAACAAACATCACGCAATAACTTTGCTGTTTTGATACAAAATTAATGGACCTAGGGGGGCGTCTGTGGGGGTTTAGTGAAATAGTTTGTACGTTTTATTTTCCTGTTCTAGCAACCGAGACCCTCACAGGATTCATCCTCAAGTACATGTTCCCATCGGAGCTGGTAGCCGGAAGGGAATATTCATTCGCTTGCTCTAAGCATCTGGATGTCCAGTACTACGACAGCAAGATCCTGGTCAATTTCATTATCAAAAGCCCTGCAGAAAGCCATCATCAGAGTGATTTAAGAAAATAGCCAAAACTTCAATGGACTGATAGAAAACGAGATCATTTCCTTGTTTAAATATCCATCCATTTATTTTCTTCATCAATTGTTTTCGTTTCGTTATCGAACTGACATTTGCATAGTCAGATTTCAAAACTATATGCCCCACTAATTCTGTATCGTCACAAATTATATCAGAGCCCAGAGTAAACCAGAGTAGCTCTGAGCAACTCTGAGTAAAAGAGGTACTCAAATGAAAGCCGTCTTCCCCCTCGGATTGTACTTGCCACACAATTATACCAATGCAAAAATGGTACAGGTATCGAAAACTCTCACCTCCGCACCTGCTGGTCGTCACTTAAATTCATCAGTTAGATTATCTCTAAACGGCGATGTTTGACAGCTGGTTCCGAGTAGAAGTTAAAGGGTGATACGGTCAAAATTTGGTCAAGGGAAAACGCGTGTAAATCGGTGAAATCATTTATTTAAAAAATCAAATTAAATTTCTTTTTCAAGTTCAATTAGTATAAAATTCAGGAAAAATATTCAGTTAGGCTTCCGCTTTTCCAAATCTGGATTGCCGGGCCTTACGCTTGACCCCTGCCATCAGATTTTGTACAGCCACCTTGTCCACCTTCTTCGCCGCAGAAAGCCAGTTTGCCTTGAACTGCTGCTCGCCCTTAGCAGTTTTTTTTGGTCTTCTTTAGGTTCCGCTTGACAATAGCCCAGTATTTCTCAATTGGGCGGAGCTCTGGCGTGTTGGGAGGGTTCTTGTCCTTGGGAACCACCTGCACGTTGTTGGCGGCGTACCACTCCATGGCCTTTTTACCGTAATGGCAAGATGCCAAATCCGGCCAAAACAGTACGGAACAACCGTGTTTCTTCAGGAAAGGCAGCAGACGTTTATTCAAACACTCTTTCACGTAAATTTCTTGGTTGACAGTCCCGGAAGCTATGAAAATGCTGCTTTTCAAGCCACAGGTACAGATGGCATAGATGCCGTATAAAACTCCTGTCCCGGAAGCTGCTTGTAGTCGGCTTTGACGTAGGTTTCGTCGTCCATTACCACGCAGTCAAACTTTGTCAGCATCGTCGTGTACAGCCTCCGGGATCGCGCTTTGGCCGTCGTATTTTGTTTATCATCGCGATTTGGAGTCACTACCTTCTTGTAAGTCGATAGTCCGGCTCGTTTTTTGGCTCGATGCACGGTTGTAGACGATACACCCAGCTTATTTGCGGCATCTCGGAGAGAGAGGTTAGGGTTTCGCTTGAAACTACCGGCAACTCTCTTTGTCGTCTCAGCGGCTTCCGGTTTTCGATTTCCCCCCGATCCAGACTTCCTGGCTGTCGACAAACGTTCCCCAAACACTTTAATTACATTTGTAACGGTTGATTTGGCAACTTTTAGCGATTTTGCCAACTTTGCATGCGAGTAGCTCGGATTTTCGCGATGCGCGAGCAAAATTTTGATACGCTGCTCTTCTTGCTTGGACGGCATTTTGACAACTGAAGAGTGAATTCCAAAATCAAAATAGGAGCAACATTCTACACACACACACCTTCAAAATGAGGGGTATTCAGGTTTTTTAAATGCAAAATTGAAAGAAATACGTCAAGTTGATATTGACCAAATTTTGACCGTATCACCCTTTATATAATGTCTGGTCCACTTATGGCGGTAAGCTCCAACTCGGATTAACTTTTAATACCGTCCCTGTTTGAATGATCTGCGAATTGTTTGCATAGCATCGTGTTGAATAACTCTGATGTCGACATCAAAGCAGCCGGACATTCTTGATTGGGATTTAATCCGAGGATAATACCGATTGGAGCTTACCGCCATTAGAATCCGAATACATAAAACCAGGCGTTTCTCGGGATTTATTTGACGTAAGAAAAATTTAATTTCGTCAAAATGACGACGTTTGGATGAACTCACGGACTGGCTTTGGAATTCCCACCATCATCTGTCGCACACTGGACTGGTCAACCTCAGCGGCCATTTCATCAGTTTCCGGACGAATTTATCGGCGAAAACACACATGAATTTGCTGGGACATCACCCCGTGCAGTGGCCAAATAAAACTTTTGGAATCTGCGTGCAATCATTATTAGGCAGACATGTAGGTTTCGTAGTCCATGAGAAGGCATCCTCTGTACTTCGTCAGAACCCGGTCGTACAACTTCCAGGCGCGTGTTCTGGCCACTACATTCTGTTTCATCGACCTGTTCGGTTGCTTGGAGCCACGGCATTAACGGTAACCTGCTCGTAAACGAATCCTCCGGCCAGTACTACGAGTGGCACCGTATTTTTTGGCAACATCCCGATCCGAGAGTCTTGGGTTTCTCTTGATCAACCTCAATGCCTTAGAATTCAGCTGCCGATCCAAATTTCCAGCAGGGCGTTTTCTTTGAACCTTCCGAACCACACTCTTTCGATCACGAAACCGCTTGAGAACATCTCCACATGGTAGAAACGGCAATTTTCAACCTTTTCGTGATATTTCGAATTTACCACGTCGGGATTCTGTTCTCGTCTTCCATCTAGTACAACTTTTTTAATACTGCACGTATCGAGGCGAAACTTTCACCACTAAACAAATCGCTGTTTAAACATTCCAAATCTGACCACTAGAGGCGTTGCTATAGAATAAACAAAGTGTCCGGATTCTAAGTGGACCAGACTTTATGGTCACTTGGGATCAAATTGGTTAAAGCAGATTTTTAATTGCTGTATCTGTGTTCGATGATCATATTTCAGCTAATTTTGTGTTTTTCCCATTAATAATTCCGCAATTTAAATCATTTAATTCGAAAGGCAGAAATAAATTCAAGCTGAAGTTGTTGCATCATAGAGATCCAAGTAACCACGTGCACCCTTTGGCCATCACTGGGCTAAGGTTATCATTGCAATCATGTAGCCAGGGTTCAAACAATCCTCAGGTTTGCTGTTTTCTGTCTTCATTCAGGATCAGGATTTTTTTTCTAACTACACTGTATCACCATTCAAATTGAAACATCGGAATAGCTTTTTTGAATAAGCGCTGTAGCCGGATGACGATTGTTTTGTAATCAGATCATGCTCATATCATAGAGCGATTCCCAGTTTCCAAAGAAATGGTAAATTCATTACAAGATGGCACGGGAAGCAGCAAAGCATTGAAAGACCGGAAGTAAAAGTCATTGAACTTAATATCACTCAAAAAAAAATTAATAACCTCAAGACAGCCATCCTCTCATGAATCCCGTCTATAAAACTAAAACTTCTTTTAGCTTGAATTTTGCCGAGAATCCGCGCTGGGATTATGTTGAAAATCCCGTCTTGGATTCTGAAAAGTACCTCATCTGGGATTCTGTAAGGAATCCAATCTGGGATTATGAAAAAAATATCACATCTGAGATTCTCAAAAAATCCCATCTCGGATACCGAAGAGAATCCCATACAAGATTCTGAAGAGAATTCCACCTGGGATTCTGAAGAGAATCACAAGTGGGATTCTAAAGGGAATTATATCTGGGATTCTGAAGAGAATCCCTTCTGGGAATTCTGATGAAAATCCCTACTGGGGATTCTGAAGATTATGAGATTACGATTCTAAAGAGAATCCTTTCTGGGTTTCCGGAGAGGATTCCATCGGGGATTCCGAACAGAATCCCATCGGGGATTCCGAACAGAATCCCATCGGGGATTCCAAAGAGAATCCCTTCTGGGAATTCTTAAGAGAATCCCTCCTGGGGATTCTTAAGATAATCCCTTCTGGGATTCTGAATAGAATCCTTTCTGGGGTTTCTGTAGAGAATTTCTTCTGGGGGTTCTGAAGAGAATCCCATCTGAGATTATGATACCGGGATACCAAAGAGAATCTTATCCGGGATTCTGAAGAGAATCCCTTCTTGGAATTCTGAAGAGAATCCCATCTGGAATTCTGAAGAGAATCCCTTCTGAGGATTTTGAAGAGAATCCGTTCTGGGGATTCTGAAGTAAATCCCTTCTGGGGATTCTGAAGAGAATACCTATCTGAGGATTCTTAAGTGAATCCGTTTTGGGGATTCTGAAGAGAACCCCATCTGAGTATTCTGAAGAGAATCCGTTCTGGGCATTCTGAAGGGAACCCCTTCTGGGCATACTGAAGAAAATCCGTTCTGTGGTGTCTAAAGAGAATCTCTCCTGGGGATTCTAAAGAGAATCCCTTCTGGGATTCTGAAGAGAACCACTTCTGAGGATTCTGAAGAGAATCCTTTCTGGGGATTCTGAAGAGAATCCGTTCTGGGGATTCTGCAGGGAATCCCTTCTGGGGATACTGAAGAGAATCCGTTCTGGGGTGTCTGAAGAAAATCCCTCCTGGGGATTATAAAGAGAACCCCATCTGAGGATTTTGAAGTGAATCCGTTTTGGGGATTCTAAAGGGAATCCCTTCTGGGGATACTAAAGAGAATTCGTTTCTTCAGGGCATTCTGAAGAGAATCCCTTCTTGGAATTCTGAAGAGAATGCCATCTGGAATTCTGAAGAGAATCCCTTTTGAGGATTCTGAAGAGAATCCGTTCTGGAGAGCATGAAGGGAACCCCATCTGAGGATTCTGAAGTGAATCCGTTCGGGGGATTCTAAAGAGAACCCCATCTAAGGATTCTGAAGAAAATCAGTTCTGGGCATTCTGAAGGGAATCCCTTCTGGGGATACTGAAGAGAATTCTTTCTGTGATGTCTAAAGAGAATCTCTCCTGGGGATTCTAAATAGAATCCCTTCTAGGGATTCTGAAGAGAACCCCTTCTGGATATTCTGAAGTGAATCCGTTCTGGGGATTCTAAAGGGAATCCTTTCTGGGGATACTGAAGAGAATCCGTTTTGGGGTGTCTGAAGAAAATCCCTCCTGGGGATTCTGAAGAGAACCCCATCTGAGGATTTTGAAGTGAATCCGTTCTGGGGATTCTAAAGGAAATCCCTTCTGGGGATACTGAAGTGAATCCGTTCTGGGGTTCTGAAAGGAATCCCTTCTGGGGATACTGAAGAGAATCTCTTCTGGTGATTCAGAAGAGAATCCATTCAGGGCATTCTAAAGAGAATCCCTTCAGGGCATTATGAAGAGAAATCCTTCTTGGAATTCTGAAGAGAGTTCCATCTAGAATTCTGAAGAGAATCCCTTCTGGGATTCTGAAGAAAATCTCTTCGGACGATAATCCCAGTTGAGTTTCCGAAGAGTATCCCATCTAGGATTCTTAAGACGATCCCATCTATGATTCCGAAAAGAATCCCATCTGGGATTCCGAAAAGAAACCCATCTGGGATTCTAAAGAGAATCCTTTCCTCTGATATTGAAGAGAATCCCTTCTTCTGATGTTGAAAGCAATCCCATCTAGGATTCTCCAGAGAAAAAATCGGACCTTACGGTGATCCATTATGGTATTGCAGTATAATCCAGGTTGTGTAGAAAACCTTCTGAGATTCTGCTGTGACATCCTTATTCTCGGAACCACCACTTTAAGTGCACAAATATCAGCTTCTACGACACGTTCAACATTCAAATTGTCACTCCAAGTTTGCTGCACTGCAACATGCATGAAGTAGTAATTTCAGGTGAAATTGGACACTGATTTCCGAGATTTGCGTCATTGAAGATTCGAAGTGGAAGTGCATGTATAGCTTACGTGGCAGCAATTTGTGGACTCTACAAGGAATCACCTTAACGAGTTAAATTTATCTCGGAAATTGGGACACAGCCTTAGGCTAACACACCCACTCAAACTAACTAAATCATCTGACAGAGCAATGTTTGTTCTATGAGCTGGTGTAGTCAGATTCCGTGGGTGTGGAGTCATTCAAGAGAAATCGACGTTCAAAGTCATTGTTTACATGTTTCCATTGAAATGGAGTACAGCCTAAGGCTGTGAACCATTTGTCGAATTTAATTTAACTCGTGATTAAAAGTGACCATTCGAAAGTTATTGCTTATGTTCGAAAATCCCCGTGCTGTCGATCGACCGGTTTTCGAGCCACGGTTGTCAAATTTTAACTTCTTGTCTGTCAGAAATAACCATAATCGATAACTTTCCATCTGTCAAATTTTAACCAAAAGTTAAAAAATTCATTCAAAGCGTTTCACTTCATACGCGAAGTTTGCGATTTTCAGAGTTGGTTGGAAATGCTAACATGAAGCTTTAGTGTGATAATTTATTAGCTAGCGAATGATCTTTAGAAGAGGGTAGGTGGATAGTTCTGTTAAGGCCCACGCACATAAGATCCAGATCGGACGCGTTGCGGCAAATTGACAGCTAAATCTATTGTGTAACTGTCAAATTTACGTCAACGCAACGCAAACGGATCTTATGTGAGTGGCCCTTTAGGGTACGGCAGTGCTTTCTCTTTGAGATAACCAAGTTGGTCATGACGGGAGGAGCAAAACAATAGTTTGGTAAAGAAGAATTGCATTATAACACACCATCGACTGGAAATGCTCTCGCAACGTGAGGCTTTAGGTAGCGATGAAACGTCACTAGAACTATTCCACAACCGCCGTCAGTAATGAGCAAAAGGCGGACGCACATCTTTTGCCTGTAGACTTGAAGACATACTTCAAGTCTCCGCGTACATCGTACGGGTTAGGCAAAAGATGTGCGTTTGACTTTATACTGTTGCATTAATGGTCCTTCGCTCATTTTCAACTTCTATTCAATTTTCATACTGCCGTACCCTAACGAAACTATTCACCTACCCTCTTCTAAAGATCATTCTATAGCTAATAAATTATCACACTAAAGCTTCATGTTAGCATTTCCAACCAACTCTTAAAAAATTCGTCAAATGGTTCAGAGCCTAAGTATGCGAGAAACCCACAAGTTGTACACGTAATTGACTAATGTTAACGATTGATCGTTGATAATGTCTTTAACGGGTTTCAGATTAAATTTATCAATAATTTCAAACCGTAATCCTATCGACGGCTAACACTTTAAGGAAAATGTGCCTGATGTGATATATTTTGACTTAAATTTAACAGATGGAAAATTTTATGATAACATTCTCCCAGACTTATTTCTGGCAGACAAGGAATTAGTTTTGACAAACAATGGAACACAGCCTTTGGAGTATAAAAATATTAGGAATAGCTAAAAATCTAAAATTTCATATGGCCTTCCCATCTAACAATTTGAGATGATTACGATCTGAATTTGCAATATTTTAGCAGACGAAGCACATCTTTGGATGAATAAGCTCTTATTAAACCTTCAATGTTTGTTGGGATTGGATATAATTTTTTTTTTTTAATTTAAAAAGATTTCATCCATGCAACCAAATCTCACTTCCAATATCAACTTCGAGTGCATGAAATATTATTTACATTGTTTACTGTAAACACAACTATCAGATAGTCTCAACCAGAAACGCAAAACATGAGCAAGCATTAGATTGAAAATAAGCCGAAAACAAAACTCCAGGAGCCATTTGTTGAGCAATAGATAAGCAAGAAAAATTGTGTTGCAAACAACCATAAGAAAGTAAAGGAAAAACATTTTGACAACCAGTAAGGATTGCCCATTATTAATACCATTAATGATTTTTATACACATTGAAGCAAGAAGTAACGCCGATGACTTACAGGATTTACAATAGAAACGGGATGCATTTTTCAAATACCGACTTGAATATTATTTTTCCGTTGTTACAGAACCCCTTTTTCCGCTGTTCGGCGAAAGGTGGTATGCCTCTACACTATTATTACCACATACAAACAAATAAACAAACATACTGACAGATGATAATGGACGGTCAGCCAGGATAGCCGTCACAGTGATATACCAAACTTACCAATAGAGCCAAAAACCATATATTTTTATTATTTACAGTGAAACTACAAACCAACACAGTTGCATAAATACAGTTTTAAAGAACCGATATGAGAAATGGAAGATGAAGAAGACAGCAGTGAAATGGCGAATTCTTAGTTTGCTATAAAAGTTCTGGATTCATGCTATAAAATTAGTTACTTTTTTCCATAAAAAAAAATACACATACACACTATTCAGTCCGTGCACCTTTTCCAGTGAATAAACGTTTGAGGTATCGTATTTATATATTTTGGCAGCAAATTCAATTTAGGAAGAAGCACGTTTAAAAAACAAACAAACCAAATAAAATACTAACATTTAAGGAATGTACAAAATCTACTGAGTGTCGTAAGGTCAAAATCTTGAATTTAGTGGAAATTTGTGGAAAACCGACAAAAGAAGTAAATAGTTTGGTGAAGCGAAGATATGTCAAAAAATAACCACATTTAGTTTTGCGTGAAAATTCAACCACTTTAACATAGGGAGGAACGAAAACAAAAAGAAAATGACATTTTCGGATAGTATACGACTTGAGATCTAGATGTCACACTCTGTTCAAATTATGTCAAAATTGAAGGAGAAAACAGCTGCGCCTGGCAAGAGAACACTAAAAACAATGCACAATTTTCTAACAAAAAGGAACCCCTCTATAAAACCGCCATTTTACTCTCTCGAGTGGAGGATGATGTTAAACCTTAAGGAAAACGCAGAAGACGAAACGAAAACAAAGAAATCGTGATGAAACAGGTGTAAAAATATTGTCATATTCCAAATTGGAACCGGAAAAAAATATACTAGGTTAAATAATGTAATTCTGTAAACCACATGTACAAAATAACGTAGCTACAATAATACGAACAACAAACAAACACGAAGAAAAGCAACCAACCGTTCAGTTTTTCAGTTCACCCGGTAACGCATTTCAGCAACGCAAAAACAACTCCCCCTTATCAACCTCAGCAAATCTTAAAAGGTAAAACATTCAGCAATAGACAATCTACTTTAAGCCCCACGGTCCGATGGTTCAAAAACGAAATATTTCTGTTACCGCATTATTCCTGTTTTAAGTTCAATTCCCATACCAAAGCCAACTGAACCAGCCGAATTTCACAACCCTTTGTTAACAAACTTCACTCAACAAATCCAGCTGCTCATTAAACAAAAACAAAAAATGAAAAACGGAAGAATAAAACAGGGTAACTTAATGAATTTCATATACATTAAACAAAGCATACAAAAACAAAAAACAAAACGAAACACAATGAAAGAAGAAGAAATAGAATATAAAATTACATTATAATGACAAAAGCATTAACGGCATACTGTGCAGGTGGTTTTAAAGCAGAAACTAGAACAATTCTGTCAAAATGGAAACAGAAGGCACGTAATCGCAGCAGTCGCGAAACGGCAAAACATGACACACGATGACAGGTGGAACGAAAACACAAATAAATACAGTAAATATTTGTAACTTGTACTTTTTTCGATATGTGATACCGATTTGTAATGTTGACATTATTATTATTATTATTTTTTACGTTAACTCAGAACGTTTAGTTTTAAACGGTTTTCGGTTCGAAATTTGCGTTGAAAGCTAGAAATTACTTACTGTCTGTAAATAAGCAAACGTTTTGGTAAGCAAATATTGTAAGAGAGAATTTTCGGCACTAAGCAGTAAAATTAAAAACTGAAAAAAAATATAAAAACGACACGTAAGAAAAAGCAAATCCAGTGGAGACTTGGACGTAAATTAAACAAAACAAAAAAAAAGAATAATAACATTAAAATGTAATGAAATGCAATTTAGGCAAATGAAAGTAAAAATTTAACTGTTATTTAGGCACAATTATTTATAGAAAGAGAGATCGTGGGAAAACAGTGGAAAAAAACAAGAAACACTCAAAATTATATTTGGCTGATTTGAGGAAACCAAAAAAAAAACAAAATTCATAAGTGTAATAAGGCAAATGAAGTCAAAAAGGCGACACAAAAATGTTCGTGTGTTATTTAAAAAAGAATATTTGTACTTTCTTCCGTTTCCTTCAACCGACATTTTAAGTTCATTTAACGACTGCTTTTTTTCAATTGGACATTGGTTTTCTAGTTATCAAACCTATCAAAATTGTAACATAGCATTCATCGGGTGAGTAAATGATGCAGTACACTGCAAATTATGGTACGGAAAAGTTTTGAAAGAAGACGAAAGCACGGCGAAACACTGAAACGTAATTTTAATATGTGAAGCAAAAATACAAGAAAACAAAAGAAAACGAGAATTATAAAACAAGTAAGGTGAAAACTGTAAGAAAAATATTTGGCACTTATTGATATTTACTGTTATATGAACAAATATGAAAATGAAATAAAACTAATTGATACAAAGATGTTTTTTTTTTTAATTTCTTCAAAATAAAAACTACCCAATACGGTGACATACTACCATTAAAAGGATCGACTAACTCTGCTTCTTCTGCAATGTCCTGATCAGTGTTGGGAAAATATCAAAAAATCAAATCTCACCAACGTCCAAGATCACGCTTGATTTTCGTAGACAAAAATCAGCAAGCAAACAACTGCGGTTGATTTTGCTAGCTGTGATATCGCAGCTCGAAATATCAAGCTAACAAAACTCCGACCAGTTCAAGATCTTGATGCTGAGCATAAACATCTAAAATATTGCGCTCCAACTTCTTTGGCCAACCATGCTTCATGTAATAAACTATTTTCAGAATAAACTCATCTTGCTTTGTTTCATTTGCAATCAAAACATGGTCCAAAGGAGACTCGTTGTGTACATTCAAACTTTTAATAAACTCCTGTTGCAACGAAACTGGCACCTCATCAGGTAAAAGAAACCTTGAGCAGAAATCAGCATTGTACATTTTCGATGACGGTCTGTAAACAATGTCAAAGTCGTAAATGTTTAGTTCCATTACATATATCTGCAAACGCGTCACGAACAACGATGTTTTTCCTTCTTTACCGAATATGCCTATCAACGGCTTATGATCCGTGTACACAGTAAACTTCTTTCCAAACAAAAACTTGTGCAACTTCTTTATGGTACTCACAATAGCCAACGCTTCCAAGTGTAAAATTGGGTAGGATTTTTGGGAATTTGTTAAACTGAAGGAGGTAAAACTAATAGGCCTCTCTTCTCCATTGATTTCGTGAGCAATCACGCCACCTAACCCATAGCTACAAGCATCTGTCACAACAACGACAGGCTTTTTAGGATCAAAAAATTCTAATAGTTTTGAAGACAACAACAACTGCTTACTATCATTAAATACATTAGTACACTCATCAGTCCAGACAAACTTAACATCTTTCTTGAGTAAACGATATAAACAGCTTAAACGTGAGGATAAATTGGGAATAAACTTGCCATAATAGTTTATCAAACCCAAAAATGCCTTCAGCTCGGTGACGTTATTCGGAACCTTTGCTCTCCGAATCGTCTCGACCTTTTCTGAACTCGGTAACAAACCTTTTTCTGTCAACACGTGGCCCAGAAATGGCAAACTTTTCACAAACCACTTGCATTTTTGCTAATTAACTTTTATGTTGGCATTAGAAAGTCGTTCTAAAACCAAATAAAGCTTTCGTAAACAGTCCTCATAATCCTCACCAGCTATCAAAACATCGGTAGCAATAAATTCCGTTAATGCCTTTCAAAACCTGATCCATGACTCGCTGAAAAATAGCAGCACTTGAAGAAGCACCTTGTGGTAGACGATTATACGAAAACAAACCTTTTACTGTATTAATCACCATAATTTTCTTAGACTTTTCAGACAACAACAACTGTGTGTACGCTCCACCCGAAAAATAAAATACAGTGAAATTTTCAGTGGAAACAATGCTCTAACATTAATATTTATTGTCGACAATAAAAATTATTGTTATAATGTTGTACCCTTCCGAAAACGGCAAAACTGCTACCTAGCTGTACAATGAATGTACATAATAAAATGATTTTTATCGTATTTTTCATTTATTTTATTGTTAACATGATTCGATCATGAACAATAATGAACAGCTCTATTACAATAAAAATTGTTGTTACATTAAATATTGGTGTATTTTCATTGTGGTTTACTTCACGAACAATAAAAATAAATCTGATTGAAGCATGCAGACTATGAGAGGGTCAGCAACACTGCCAATGTAATTAAGATAGGCGCTGCTCGTATGGCTCTGGCTTTGACAGTTCGTTTGGCTCAAACCAGGCAGTCCGCGTCCGCTCATATCTTATCCTAGACCCTCTCTAAAGCTTAATGGAGACCTTTTCCGTGCAGTCAATAATCATACAATAATAATAAAAAATTCCACCACTTGAAGATGTCAGGAAAGAACTCTCAGGTGGAAGCATATTTCATGGGCGATTCTCTCCAGTCGAATGCATTAACTTATCAACGACGCTCAACCACCAAGGAGACGTGACCTAGGGATATCGAGCGCAGGGGAGTTGGCCTGCATTTCTCACAAGTTCCGGATCGAATCTCGATCCATAACCAGTAAAAAAAGGACCACCCGTAACAGACATACCACCCCCTTCCCTTCCCGGGGCAATGTTTTATTTTTTCGATTTATTTTTAAAGTCGATAAAGTAGATCTGTCAAGCCAACACATACACTCTAAAGTACACTGTTATTTTTTTAATCAATAAATTCGCCAACCAACAGTAAAATAACAATAATATATAATGTTATTGAAAAAAAATTATATGGGAAAATCACGAAAATTTCATTGTTAAGATACTTAACAACCCCCCTTTTTTATTGTAAATTTTCCATTTACCATGAAATTTATTGTTTTGTACAACATAAATCAAGGTAAATTTATTGTAGACGTAACAATATAAATCATTGTTAAGACAATAATTTTCGTCTTATTGTTACATTGTTTTTTAATGTATTTTTGTTGTTATTTTTTTTCGGGCAGCCAGATCTAGTGAACAAAAAACTTTAGCACCAGCTAGTGAAGCAAAAATATCTTGAGCCAACGGAAGCGGATATGTGTTCGGAATGATCACCTGGTTGATCGAAACCTTACAGTCGATCACCATCCTAATACCTCCGTCTTTCTTCACTACAACAATCACCGGCGATGCCCACTCACTTGCATCGATCGGTGTTATGACGCCATCTTTTTCCAAACTTTCCAAATGTTCGTCAACTTTATCTTTCAAACGTAATGGAACGTCATATGCACGCTTGAATATTGGCACTGCTCCCTTTTTCAATACTAAATCTGCCTGAAAAACTTTGATCGGCGTAAACATAGATTTATCAAAAATATTGGCAAACCTACCTTTAACATCGTCCACAATTTGTTCCTCTGAAGCCGGAAACGACAGTTGGTTCACGCTCGCCCCACTGCCAAATGCATTTCTCCAGTCAGAATAGAAGATGTCAAGCCAATCACGTCCAAGTAGCGGTGTAAACGAGCTTCCACTCCTCAAGACAATCAGCTTAATAGTCTTTCGTCGTCCGTTCAACTCAACCTGCACCGGAATCTGTCCTTCGACCACTAATCGATTCCCGCTGATCACTGCCATCTTCTTGGTACACTTCTGCATCGAGATATCGGCGAATTCTCCCTCGTACGTCTCACTACTGATGACGGAAACTGCAGCTCCACAGTCTATTTCCATCTCTAATCGCACACCTTCGACTACAACTGTGCGGAAACACGGTTCGTTGATGGTTTTAATGGAAGAGATCAACATACACTCCATCTCCTCATCATCCGAAATAGATCTGTTCAGCCGACGACGCAAACTTTTCTGATACTCCGTCAACTTCGGCTTTGCTGCAGGAGAATCGACAAACTTCACAGATTTCCTCTCTTTGTTCTTCCGATCATAACAGAAGCGACGCGTGTGACCATCTCTGTCACAGAAGCTGCAGTGAAACTTCCGTGATCTAAACGAAGAACGATTTCTACGGTCGAAACAAACAGAACGACTACGACTTCTGCTTCGCCTACTTGGTCCGCGACTCCTACCTCGGGATCTTCCTCGTGAAACTGTTCGCTCTTCGCGTTTACCAAGCCTGTTCAAAACACTCACACGACCGGATTCACGGGACACTAGCTTACGCCTTGCTCCAGCTATCTCCCTGTTGATGATGATCTTCTCCGTCTTACTAAGCGTCAGATTCTCTTCATCAAATAACCGCTGTTGCACATCCGGGTCGTTGATACCACACACAAGCTTGTCACGAATTGCAATGTCCTTAAAATCGCCAAACTCGCACATCTCCGCTTGCAGCTTCACACCAAGAATGAAATCCTCTGCGCTTTCGGTAGGACCTTGCACTCGTTGGTAGAACTTGAAACGTTGGATCATGTCGCTTCCAGTGTTGTCGTACCGCTTCTTCAAGGTATCGGTGATATCCTTAAATGACACCGTCTTCAAATCCTTCCCAGGAAAAGAAGCTTCAACTCGCTGTAAACTTCTTTACCGCATGCCGCCAGAAACGATGCTTTCTTGTCATCAGCATCTGTCACCTTGTTGTCGATGAAAATCCATTCCATCTGCTCCAGGTACTGGCCAAACGGAATCGTACTAGGTACGTACGGCTCTACGTGACTTACCAACGGCATTCTTGACAGCGTACTAAACAAAGAAAACTGAAAAACCGATTCAATAAATTATCACACAAAACCAATATTAAAATTTCTTTCAGTGTAACAAAACTTGATCACAACAAACAGTTGATTAAATCAAAACATAATTTTTAAAACAATTTATCCAAAACTTTTTGCTCAATTTTTCAAACAGTTTTTCTTTCCGTGCATATAGCATAAACTGTTAATCTTGCCAAACAAAACAAACTTCAACTTATGTGTATCGAAACGATCGAGAGCCACTTTTAAAACGATCAAACTTTATCAACGAAACACAAACGTGAAACACACAAACAAAACAACTTCGTGTAAATGTCGCTCAACACAAGCGTAAATAATGTTTGCTATATATGAAACTAGCATGCCGGTGGTGTAGTGGTAAGCGTGATTACCTCTCACCCCAGCAGGGGTGACACTTCGTCGTCACTGAAATATCTTGTGGGACACGGGTTCTAAACGTTAGGTGACCGATAAGGATTACCGTGATACGATAAAATAAAACGCACGTCTGTCCGGTAGTGCAGTCAGTATATAAACTGAATGTTTATTCTTCTCTCTGCACAGCTGTTCCAGACAGCCAGTGATGTAGCTAGGGGCGGATACTACACTTTTAAAATCAATATCAAGCATGTTTTTGTTCCAATATCACGCGTGATATTGCGAGCGCATGAGGGCATGATTTCTGATTTTTCCAACACTGGTCTTGATTGTAGAGTTTACCCACAACACGCTCGTATTGTTTGGAATTTGTATGCAAAATGTCAAAAACTGAGTAACATTTATTTAGCAAACTGAGTAACATTAACTCTATTTATCGTAAATTAATGTTTACTCACTTTTGAGCAATCCACACACAAAAATTCTCATCGTTCTTTTGTCAAAGATTTATAAAATTATCGTTCCAGTAAACCCCTTTGTGTCAAACTCTAATAATTAAAAAGTGTGGAATTAACCCGTAAAGTACCAGGACGAACGAATTTTTTTCAACAAACTCGTTCTCAGCAATGCCTCATCCGATTTTCATAAACTTTGAATTTTATTCAAGGGGAATAGTTGAACTAACTTTTGTCGTAGGTACCACCCCCTTAGAACCCTCCTCGTTCTTGGTAGATGTAAATATGTCTGTGTTTTTTTGTACTTTTTAACCAGTTTGACCAAATGTTTTAAATTTTCATGCGAGTCGGTTGTCTGGTGCAGCAAATGATATCCGATAGATGAAATATGATTAGTAAGACTGAATGTAGATATTTTCATAACGTATAACTACGATATTATTGGTTCCGGGAGTCCCGAAAATCGGTTCTGTAGGACATTGTAATATCTTAGGCAAAAGTATCTTGTGGCATGTCAAATCATGTCAAATAGGTAGAATCAAGTGAAGATGAAGATGATTTGAGATGATTTTGGCCAGTTCGGCATCGGTTCCGAAACGCGGATCTGTAAATTCCAGCGAACGGTTTGTTGGAATATAATTACATTGAGGTTATGATATCATATTATGCCAAAATGACATATCATGTGGTGGTTCCAATCACGACAAAAAAATAAATATGCCTAATGAAAACAGTTTGAGATGAATCCTGTGACACATGGCCACATTGACATCGGTTCCTGTGATCCTGAAACCCAGTTCTTTAGGTCATATTCATATTGGAGGCAAATAAATCATACTGCATATCAAATCATAGGATATGCCCATGAACAATTATTTCAGATAATTTCATTGTCATATAGACACTTTTGCATCTGTTTGAATGCCTCCAGTATCTGGTTCCGTAAATTCTGGATTATGACTAGGAATGATATATTCGAAGCTACTACATCGCGTGGTAAGTAAAATTATGCATGTTCAACCGAGGTGAATATTATAATGCAAAAAAAAACATAAATCTTAGGACAGTAGCCACCATCCAGGATCTGACCCTGGTGCTCCGGAAGTAATTATAAACTAACGGTCCTAGCTGCCCCGTAACGTAGGTAGATCACCTTTTTGTGGTACATTACGAGATGTAAGATCTACCACCGATTCCTAGTCTTGATTACTTCAAATTAGGGGAACAAGATTTTTAAGTAATCAAAGGAACACATCTTAGTCCTTGTTTCTTTTTATGCCTTGTTGATAGTGACAAGACTCGGCTTTGTCTACCGAGGATGATCTTTAAACTTTAAGGGAAAAATGAGTTAGTTTGTCTTCATGTCATTCCTAATCTTCTATTCGTTGTTCTCTAGTTTGAAGTGGTTAAGACTAGGGTTCTGACGCATGGTCATTATCAGTGTCATTTCTTAATTTTGTTGTTAAGGAATCCAATTTTGACTAACAAAGGGGCGCTTTGGAGGGTGTTACAACACTCCGAAGGGTACACAGCAAAACATAATTTTGATATCACATCAATCCACATTGATCGTGTCAAAAATATGGTGTAATATTCCTTGCCAACAGAAAAAATTATCATTAAAACAGTGCATAAAATGACTTTTATTGCATTTGTTTATTTATGTGGCCAAAAAAATTACATAAGATTTTCGACATGATTGAAGTGCATCCTCTTGGATGTAATAGGTACATATTACAATTTATGGTTTGCCTGTCAACGGTAGTCGGCTCTAGAGAAGGAAATAAACCGCAATTGCAGACGGGACAAGCGAGTATGGGTGGACTCCCTGACCGACGAAGGAGAGAATGCCGCAATAACCGACGATATCCACCTCCTCTGCGATATATCACGACGTCTGATTGGAGCAAAGATGCCTATGAAAGACGCGACTGGACAGTTGCTTACTGATCCCAGTAACCAGCTGAAACGGTGGAATTGTAATATTCACTTGGGTTTGTTATGTTGCACTCCATGGAATATTTCAGCCAGGCCATTAGTTCAAATTTTTTTCCTAGAACCTGGATCAGATTCCGTATGAAGGAATGTGTTCACAATTTCCTGAATGATTGTCATTGTAATATTCACATATTTTTTTGTTATGGTAATTTGTTTTTTGGCGCTCTATGAAATATTTTAGCCTCGGTTATTGGGCTGGAATGATTTCCGGAGAACCTGGATCACGGATGGTCATACTCTTTGGAATATTTTAGCTAGAAACGTTAGTTCATAATGACTTCCGGAGCACCAGGATCAGATCCTGGATGGTGGCTACTGTCCTCAGATTATTTGCATTAGGGGCGAACCATTTAATATGTCACGCTAAATTGAGAAAAAAAAACTAACCCCCTCCCCCCCCCCTTTCATCACGTGTTTCCTATACCTAATGCATTGCTTGTCACAAAATCATAAGACCCCTCCCCCCTCCTCCCTTAGAATGACCTAATATATGCATCACCCCTTATAATATTCACCTCGGTTGAACATGCATGATTGTACATAGCGTGCGATATATTAGTTTGAAATATACCATTTCTAGTCATAATCCAGAATTTACTGAACCAGATGCCAATGTGTCTAAAGGGTGTCCACGATGAAATTGCCACACTATGAAATTGCTCTAACTTTTTAACCGTTGGGTAGAATTTAATGAAAATTTGGGTGGATTTAGTTCATAGTGCATTATTTACATCCTGCAAGTTTTAAAGTCCTGTGATCAAAACTCGGAAATGGAGTCGAAAGAACAGCTCGTGCGTGATAAAATCTTGCGCATTCATCACGAGAACAAGGATCTCTCGCATCGTTCCATCGCTAAAACGTTGGGAATCGCGAATTACACGGTGTCGCGAGTGATTAAGCGGTTCGAGGAACGGTTGACCACCGATCGGAAGCCCAGAAGGGAAGGAAAAAGTATTCCGTACCACACCAAAAATCACAACCGCGTAGTTGGGGCCTTCAACCGAAATCCGAACGCCTCCGTTAGGGATGTGGCTAAGAAGCTGCACCTAAGCCGAAGTTTTGTCCAGAAGGCCAAAACTAAGGCTGGGCTTCGAACGTTCAAGGTACAAAAGGCCCCTAATCGCGACGAGAAGCAGAACAAGTCCGCCAAAACCCGTGCCAGGAAGTTGTACCTCAACATGCTGACGAAAGTTGAATGCTGCATCATGGACGACGAAACATATGTGAAGGCCGACTTCAAACAGATCCCCGGCAACCTGTTTTTCACGGCCAAGGATAAGTTCAGCGTTCCGGAGCATGTCCGCACTCAGAAGATGTCCAAATTTGCGAAGAAATTCCTGGTTTGGCAAGCCATCTGCACGTGCGGGACCTTTCGTGACCCAGGACACGATAAACGGACAGGTGTACATAAAAGAGTGCCTTCAGAAGCGGCTGCTTCCTCTCCTGAAGGCCCACAACGTCCCAACAATCTTCTGGCCGGATTTGGCCTCATGCCACTACTCCAAGGACGTGCTGAAGTGGTATGCGGACAATAAGGTCAATTTCGTGCCGAAAATGTTCAACCCTCCCAACACTCCGGAGCTCCGCCCCATCGAGAAGTACTGGGCGATTATGAAGCAGCACCTTCTTAAACGACCTAAGGTAGTGAAGACAGTCGAGGAACTGAAGAAAGTATGGGTTTACATGCAAAAAACGGTTGATTCACAGGTTGTGCAGAATCTTATGGCCAGGGTTAAGGCCAAGGTGCGGGCATTTGCGTATGGACTGTAAATAAAATACGAGTAAAATGGTAAAATGAAGTTTAATAGTTATTTCTCAATCCCTGAAAATTTGATGGCAATTGGATGAAAACTCGAATTTTGCGAATCAATTTTGTGTGTGGCAATTTCATCGTGGACACCCTTTATGACAATGAAATTATCTGAAATAATCGTTCATGGCCATATCCTATGATTTTAAATCCAGTATGTTTCATTTGCCTCAATTATGACTATGGCCTAAAGAACCGGATAGCGTATCTTATTGCGGAATCTATGAAATGGAATTCCGGAATCCCGGAACCAATGCCAATGTGACCATATGCCAAAGGAATCACCACAAATAATCTTTATTGATCTTATCTTATCATGCTAACATGATTTGATACGCAACTTGATTATTATACCGCGAATGTTACTGTGTCGACGAACATGCGTATTATAGTACGTTCAGACTACAGAGTTATAACATGTTATAGCGCTATCTTGATGGTGGTTTCTGTGTTGCAATTATTTGACAACCGTTATAACATGTTATAACTCTCCAGTCTGGACAGCGTTTTAGAGTGGGACAAAATTCAAATTCCAGTTCCAGTATGATTTTCGGGGGCCTTCTGGGTCCTAGAATAACTGTGTAAAATTTCAGGTCGGCCGGTGAAACTATATTTTAGCGCCAGCTGTTTTAATTATACATACACTGATAAATTGAACTATTCCCATTTTGCTTGAAATTTAATCAATTTGACATTAAACTCAGTTTAATCATATCAGATGATTAAAAATTAATCCTCTCTTTCTAAAAAATAAGCATCTGATATTAATCCCAGTTTAATCATGGTGGATTAGATTGTAGATTACCTCTTTTTGAATAAATTTCAATCATTTTTGATTCTATTTTAATAATTTTTGATTGAATTTTAATCTTTTTTGATTAAATATCACTATTGAAAAAGAATAAAATTTAATACTGGAAAGATTATTTCGATTTTAATCATGCATGACTACTTCCGAAGTAATCATGGCTCGGACTCAATAAGGTGAAGCGGGAATTTGCATACTTTTTAAGCTTTTTTGATTTAATTTATCTTTGAGTGTAGGATTTTCTATGGGAAAACTTACTTTTTCAAATAAAAATCTGGTGAGGTCACCCATTGTCCTCTGAATTTTAAATTTTTCAAGGAAACTTTTCTTTGAACACCGCAAAACGATCCGACGCTTGTGGAAAAAGTTATTTAGCCATTACTGATTACTAACCAAACGAACTGCTCATTATTCTTTTTTTCTAGCAGCACTGCCAGCTGCCGCCTGCTGCTGTCTGTGCGAGGCAGTCACGTTGTGTGTGGGTTCACTCAGCATGGAGGAAAGCCGATATCATGCGCAAAGAATCTTCCATTTGGATGAAACTTTACACAGGTCTCCGGTATAGTACAACAATTATGTTTCACGGGGTCATTTGGAAACAAGCGTGATTTTTCACAAGGGTGTATTTGCTTTGGCGCACAATTTATTCAAACCTTATCAGTCAATGTGCTGCTGCTCAGACTTCAATATTTCATCGGCTTCATTTTTCGGTGGTACTCCACAACTTGCTGTAGGTATTCATGTTGTTCGGGATTCTTGGTTACCGAGTTGTTGAGGTCGGAAACAAACTTTACTGCCCTTTCCGCGGCATCATTCACAACCCCAAGAGCTTGAACTCGCTGCTGCGCTCTTAAGTAGAAAAGAACCGCCGTCACTTTCAATAATTTTAAAGCACTTTTTTTGTTCAAAATGGAAACAATGTTTATGAAACTATATCACTCTCTTTCGGTTGGTAACAGTGAATACATTTTCATGAACATGAAACATCAACAAAAAATAACTTTGATCTTGATGATTTGTTATATTTACTTACCTCTCAGATAATCTTGATTTAAATCTCAATGTTCAGAGTTTTCACCGAGAAAATCGGTGGAGATGTTCATTATAGAAAAAAAAACTCTCTTGAAGCCTCAGTAATATAGTCCGAAAGTGTCGAATGGTCACTGATGTTAGTTCCTCTGACGGGAACTTTATTCTCGCTGAGTTTGCGTCGTTTTCCGGATTTTTCAATCGATTTTTTTGGTTCATTTAAAGCAGCTACCATATTTACTTTTTCGTCTATTTCTACTTTTGTATCGAAAAAGCAAGGGCCACGCAGCAAGCAAGGGCAGTGCTGCTAGAAAAAAAGAATAATGAGCAGTTCGTTTGGTTAGCAATCAGTAATGGCTAAATAACTTTTTCCACAAGCGTCGGATCGTTTTGCGGTGTTCAAAGAAAAAATTCCTTGTAGGGAGTACATGGGTTGATACATGGGTTGATTTATTTTTAGAGGACAATGGGTGACCTCACCAGATTTTTATTTGAAAAAGTAAGTTTTCCCATAGAAAATCCTATGTAAAATTAAAACAGCTGGCACTAAAATATAGTTTCACCGGCCGACCTGAAATTTTACACAGTTATTCTAGGACCCAGAAGGCCCCTGAAAATCATACTGGAACGAGAATAATTTGTTTTTCATAAATTGCGTATGTCGACGAACTGCACTTGCATCGTTGCAACTTCTTCTGAAACCAACGATTATCAGTAGGAGGTCAAATTCTCCGTCAAATTTCCCCGAGCCCGAAACCATGTCCCCTGACTAAACAATCGGCTTCGACATCAAAACCGGAAGACCCCGTATATTTTGACCAGAAACGATAGTTACCAATTGGCAAATCAAAGTTGGCACTTGTGGAGAATAGAAGAACTATGAGAGTGATGATGGTTTCAAAATTTTACACGGTGAGGTATACGAGTGCAATCTTAAAATGCTTTATTTTGCAAATGGAGCATTTTATTTAAATCTGGTTGATGCTATGTTAGTACAAAACTTAAAGACTACTCAATAGACATATAATACAGAAAAATTAATTTCTTTTCAGATTTTTAGATGTACACAGATAAAAATTCTGAATTTTAATTGTGACGCAACCGAGCAACTTGCAAACAATGTTGTTTACAAATATGGGCTTTTGTATACAATATTTGCTACATTGCATGAAATGTGTCAGAACTTTACATGATATATAACCCAACTAACAATTTTAGCTGCAGATTAGCTTATACAGCCAAAAATTGGCTTATACAGTTAATTTTTGCCTATATAAGCTAGTCTGCAACTAAAATTGTTTGTTGGGAATGTAAATGTATATGATATGTGACGCTCCATTTATGTGCATCACATTGAACAGAAATTTACACTACTTTTTCAAACTGTATACACATAGATTTGAGCTTTTCTACCACTGTAGTAGCAACCAGATTTAAATAAAATACTCCATTTGCAAAATAAAATCATGTTAAGATTGCACTCGTATACTGCCCCGTGGAAAATTTTGAAACCATCATCACTTTCATAGTTCTTCTATTCTCCACGAGTGCCAATTTTGATTTGCCAATTCCAGAAGCAGCGTTCGTGTACTCGTACACTCAAAAAAGTTCACATGTCTGATGGATGTGTTTAAACACTTGATTTTTTATATGCACAATCACATTTATTTTAAGCGTATTTCAGCATGGTTCAATGTGTTCTAGCGTTTCAAACTTTGAAATGTTGATAATCTTTCTCTAGCAATTCAAGTGTACTGCACATTGAATCACACTACTGTTCAAAACAGATGGATTTAAAGTGTTTTGCATTTCAATGCTATGTGAATTGCTTGTTCTGCAAGGTAAAAATCGAACACATGTGTTGTGATTTCATCCTTATCAACCAGCCGGATGCACGATTTTTTTTTTAACTTGTTTATAAATGTAGGAGTGGCATTCTTGCTCTATGTAAGGTTGAATTTCAAGAAGTGGACTTTAAACAAACCAGTTAAATAAAGTATGCAAGTATTGTTTGATCTTGATGTTCGAATTAATCAATTATAACGGTGCCTTAGTACAAAAATTGGAGAAAAACATATTTGGGAATTTCAACATTCATATTTTATGATGTAATTATTATAAAAAAATCTATTTTCGGAAAACCAACACAGCAATACATAAAAAAGCAGACAGTCTTTTTTTCGTACGAAATGCAAAATCCAGCCGTTTTTATTGACTATTCGCCACAAAATAACCATAACGAAATAATATATAAATAAATGATACACGAGGTCGTTGATTTCTCAATATTTTTAATACTTTGTCATACTTTTTTTCATAACTCTGACATTCTTCATAGACATTTTCTTTAACAAACAATACCGCATTCAAGTTAATGGCATCAATCTCTATTGTACTAGGACTACTTGTTTGAGTGATGAAATTTGATGGTTTGTAACATCTTTTCAATAAATCTGAAATTTATGCAGAAAAACATGTTTGTTTTGAAAAACTCGTCAAAGCAGTTATTGGAGTCTCACAATGAAATGCTATCAGATGACCACAGCTCATACAATTTCCAATAAAAATATGCACTAAAAACATTAAGCTGTGTAGAACCCCCAAACAGTCTGTGTAGTTAATGAAAAGCCCCTATTTAATTATTATTGTTTATAAATCAAAAAAAATCTCTAACCCTGATTTACATCTTGACATAAAGGGTGATACGGTCAAAATTTGGTCAAGGGAAAACGCGTGTAAATCGGTGAAATCGTTTATTTAAAAAATCAAATTAAATTTCTTTTTCAAGTTCAATTAGTATAAAATTCAGGAAAAATATTCAGTTAGGCTTCCGCTTTTCCAAATCCGAATTGCCGGGCCTTACGCTTGACCCCTGCCATCAGATTTTGTACAGCCACCTTGTCCACCTTCTTCGCCGCAGAAAGCCAGTTTGCCTTGAACTGCTGCTCGCCCTTAGCAGTTTTTTTGGTCTTCTTTAGGTTCCGCTTGACAATAGCCCAGTATTTCTCAATTGGGCGGAGCTCTGGCATGTTGGGAGGGTTCTTGTCCTTGGGAACCACCTGCACGTTGTTGGCGGCGTACCACTCCATGGCCTTTTTACCGTAATGGCAAGATGCCAAATCCGGCCAAAACAGTACGGAACAACCGTGTTTCTTCAGGAAAGGCAGCAGACGTTTATTCAAACACTCTTTCACGTAAATTTCTTGGTTGACAGTCCCGGAAGCTATGAAAATGCTGCTTTTCAAGCCACAGGTACAGATGGCTTGCCAAACCAGATATTTCTTTGCGAACTTTGACAGTTTCATGTGCTTGAAAACATCTGCTACCTTTCCCCTTCCTTTTGCCGTATAAAACTCCTGTCCCGGAAGCTGCTTGTAGTCGGCTTTGACGTAGGTTTCGTCGTCCATTACCACGCAGTCAAACTTCGTCAGCATCGTCGTGTACAGCCTCCGGGATCGCGCTTTGGCCGTCGTATTTTGTTTATCATCGCGATTTGGAGTCACTACCTTCTTGTAAGTCGATAGTCCGGCTCGTTTTTTTGGCTCGATGCACGGTTGTAGACGATACACCCAGCTTATTTGCGGCATCTCGGAGAGAGAGGTTAGGGTTTCGCTTGAAACTACCGGCAACTCTCTTTGTCGTCTCAGCGGCTTCCGGTTTTCGATTTCCCCCCGATCCAGACTTCCTGGCTGTCGACAAACGTTCCCCAAACACTTTAATTACATTTGTAACGGTTGATTTGGCAACTTTTAGCGATTTTGCCAACTTTGCGTGCGAGTAGCTCGGATTTTCGCGATGCGCGAGCAAAATTTTGATACGCTGCTCTTCTTGCTTGGACGGCATTTTGACAACTGAAGAGTGAATTCCAAAATCAAAATAGGAGCAACATTCTACACACACACACCTTCAAAATGAGGGGTGTTCAGGTTTTTTAAATGCAAAATTGAAAGAAATACGTCAAGTTGATATTGACCAAATTTTGACCGTATCACCCTTCATAAGGATTTCCAGTAACTATAGACTCTACATGTGGGCAACATTTCATAAATTAAAAATTTAGTACATTTAATTTTATGCGACACTATTTTTTGGATTAAAACAGAAAGTGTCTATCTTTCCCTCACTGCCCTCAAGATGCCTCGTTAGCGCAAAACCGTCTATTTGTTGCAAAATATTTCGCTTCCCCGCAGCAAAATGTAGGTGAGCATTACTTATAGTTCGTTCAGACTACAGAGTTATAACATGTTATAGCGCTATCTTGATGGTGGTTTCTGTGTTGCAATTATTTGACAACCGTTATAACATGTTATAACTCTCCAGCACAGTAATCCAGGCCTCCGTCGTTCGGTAAATTTTGAACTACAGAGCTGTTCGGTAAAAGTTTCAAAATCAGTGAAAAATTTATTTATTAAAAAATTATCCCAAACTTGCACAGAATTTGTTCAGTTTACCCCATTTATTGATGAAAAATAAAATTTATAAATGTTCTTGATTTCTCACGTGTAACGGTCATTTGAAAATTTTACCGAGTTATTCTGCTGTTCAAAAACCCGGTAAATTCCTACCGACTTCGGTGATCTGAATTAAGTGTGAGTCTGGACAGCGTTTTAGTGGGTGAAGACAGCAAAATCTGCATCAGTAAGAATAAAAACAATAAGCTTCACCAATGAAACAGAACGTGGACTGCGGCAGGCAGGAGAAAAAAAACTCTCTTTCTCTCTCTTTGCCGTGTCTCCGTATCCGTACATAATAACTAGTAAAATCTTGCTCAACCATTGACTCAGTCAATCAGTGATACAAGCCACCTGAAACTCGAGCGGCACTCACTCAGTGCCCGAGTTTCCTCGATATCAGCTTGGATTTGTGCATTTCATAGAATGAACGGATAAAGGCTAAACGTAAAGGGCACTCTTTCGCTCTTCTCTTGAAGCGGTAGGTGACTGATGAACAGAGACAGTTTTGGTTTGTAGTTCTCTCCCGTGAAGATTATTGTCGGTTTCAAATTGCGGCTTGGCTCATCAATCAGCAACATTGGCAATAGCAGGTGCGTCACCAAAGTTTTCGAGCCGCTCCGTCTGTCACTTCGTTTGTGCTACTGACATCTCGCTCCGTGTTCGCGGAAAATATTTAGCTAAGCCATGAACCCGCATGCAAAAATTATGAATTGGTTCGTGTCTGATCTATTCTGGACAAATTATTTTCATCTAGATCAAAAAAAATTTATGGTTTTGACAGTTCCGAACACTGCAGATTTAAATCGGCCGTTTACGATTTTCGGGCATAAATCAGAAATAAGTGTCATGTCGGTTTGTCGGTGTCTATATATAGTATCTTTGACCCGTAGTTTTCATTTACATGTGTGCAATTCGTATGGAATATTCCACTCGCTTTCAAGCCAAAAGTAAGTTAGTTGTACCCAAAAGTAGATAAATATGATTATACTCAACGTTGGGATCCCACATTTAATTTGTGGGTGGTTTTATTCCTCCGTTTTTGACGACATTAGAGCAACCGTAACGGTCGTTGTCATTTGCGTGACTATTTTAACAGCCCACAGCGCTCTAATTTTAGTTTAGTCACTCTTCTCCACACCGGTCGCTGATATCGCGATTATCAATTTACTCGCCGTAGTCCGTACCGGTAGTGAGCATTTTGACATTTCTACGAATAGCAACCTTTCTCCCGCGCTTCTCACCGAGAAGCCGACTGCTATTTTAGTTACTCGTATGGCAGCCCCCGATACGGTAGCTGCGCTATGATGAGGGCTGCTAAAATGAGTTTAGCAGCGTACCGTTACGGTTGCTCTTAGAAGGAGAAAAGAAAACAAACTAGTCAAAAGTAGATAAGAGTAAACTGATGGTTGGGGACTGTTTTCTTACCGTGTATGTTTTAATTTCTCCACGGAACCGTAAAATTACCCAAAATTAAGTTCTTTTCACTCATCTCCCATGTTCCGTTCAATAAGCTAATTTTCAGTAAATCGCTTATAGTAGTTTGCATTTGGCTACGGCAAAAATAATTACTTACTCGTATGTATTTTCTACCCAAAATTAAGTTCAATTGACTCAAATTTGAGAATATCTCATATGCTCACTAGTAGCTTATTGAACGATACCCTAATAAAAAATAACCATAAACGAACGATAACCCAAATCATTGAACTATTCCACAAATGGTTTAGATGATACCCAGAACACGTCGTTAAGCAAATTAACCATACCATTTTTATTAGGGTAGTCATGAGAAAGTCGAAACTCTCGTTCTGTTTTTGACAACAGCCAAAAGTGAGAGTGGGATGCAAAACTCAAAATTACCCAAAATTAAGTAAAAAGAACTTAATTTTAGGGTAATTTTTTCTCTCTGTGTCATAAATTCACCTGGCATCGCTGTTTGGCATACCTTCTTTCGAATGTTGTACTGTGAAACGTCAAAAAAAAGGGAAGATGTGCGCCGCTTCACAGTAATTTTCATATCAAGATCAAACAAACACTCAAAACAAACAAACAACTGAGCGTGAAAATAACCCACGGAATTGCCAGTTCATCGTCCTTCGATTCATTCCGCTTTCTTTTTCGAGGTAAGCAAATCGCAAAAGAATCCCTTGTTCTTTCAACAAGCCTTCCGCTTACTTCCAGCATCATGATTAGCAGCACTGCCGGGGATCTGTCCTGTAACATCGCAAACTTGTGCCGCATTTGCTCGACTCCCGGATCGCACAGCATTTTTGTCAAAATTCCAGCCTACCTGCATGAACATCCCCGGGAATGTGCTCGCTGGACGATGCCAATCCACAGGCTAGTCACGGAGGTGACCGGACTCGATATCACCGTAGATGATGGACTTCCGCAGAAGATTTGCGTTCTGTGCATTTCCTACCTGAAGCACGCCTACACATTCCGAAGGCAAACGATCGACAATGTCGCTGCATTGCTTGCTGCCAAGTACCTGCTCGGGGTACAGGAGCAACGGAAGGAATCGAAGAATATGGATGATATGGAGGAGATTATTCCAACTATGGTTGCTCCAGCGGTGATTCGGGCAAATGTAAATGTCGCTAGCTATAAGATGATGAATCTCGGTGGAGTACGAGGAAGGAAGTCCGTTCCATATCAGAAAAATCTTGATAAGGAGGTACTCCAGCAGGTGCTCGGTGGGAGCGTCCAGCAGAAGAAGAAGCAAAACAATGCCGAAGAGGAACGACGGCGTATTGAGGAGGCATTTTTGAGTAGATGGCAAGATTCATCTCCCGAGGATAATGCGACGGGAAGCGCCAGTGGATTCTTCAGCTATACAGAGAAGGAATTTCAAGAAGACGACGTCATGGAGCTGGATGTTCTCAAGGAACACAATATTACGTTTAATCTACCGGAAGATTACAAAGAAAAGAAGTGTCCTTCCTGTCGGAAGCGGTTCATGTTCGACGAGTCATACAATGAACACCTCAAGGAGTGTCTTCTTTTCAAGCTGGTCAAATTTATACGGGAAGTGTATCATTTCCTGTTCCTCAAGGAAAATCGTTCTATTTCTTCGTTCGAGTTCATCAGGAGAGTGGTATTTTCTGTTAAGAAAACGGTTGAAGTGATCTCCAGTTACGGCGAAGAAAGTACAGAACCGGAATCGGAAGTTGCAACAACTTCCACCGCTCAGACAGCCGATGATGATCAAAGCAAGATCGAACGTTCGTTCTTGACCAACCTGGAAAAGCTTCGAGTGAGCTACAATCCGGAAGGAACGATCATTCCTTCCCCTATTGCTCTGATGCAGCAAAGCGACGACGGACGAAGTTCCTTTACCACAGGATCTACCTCAATTTCTCCGGTCGTGGCGGTGACCAGGTGCGAAGAATGTCATGCGACATTCGAATCGGTCACCGAGCTGGAAGTGCACAATCTCAACTATCATCGCCAACCACTGACCACAGCTGCCACTCCGAATAATCTGAAAAGACTGGCACCTTTCCCTCAACCACCCATGCCACCATCGCCGAAAGAAGTGGATATGATTAAAAACCGACTCCTATCACGCACACCGGATTCGAACAGCGGAGGTCAAGCCGAAAGCGAAAGCGATGATCAGCGTAAGGCGATCAGTTGCAAGAAGTGCAAGAGACGCTTCTACACGATTTCACAGCTGGACAATCATCAAATCCGCTCCTGCCAGCGGAAGTCACCTCGGCGGCTGCCAGAGTCGCGTGACAGCCCAGCAGATCGTAGCCGGAAGAATCTAAATGCCAGTTATTTTTACACGATGGAACTACTCAAGGAAATGAAATAGTGACCGGATGTTTACGGTGATGCATTTTATCATGACGACGCACATGTATTTTTAGTTGGTATGTTTTTCTCGTTTCTGAAACAAAGACTGTCGCATGTTAGGTGTGTGCCAATTTGTGTTTTGACCGTTTTTTTTTTGTTTTTTTTTTTTTTTTTGAGCAAAGCTTTAATGTTTTTGTTTCTATTCCTACAACATGTATTGTAAAGTAATTGCACGCGTCTTATTCCGCTTATTAAGCAGTATTTCGTTTGATATTTTCTTAGCAAGTAGGATGGAGTACCATTTAAAGGTAAGGAATGCATCTAAATGCGAACCATAAGAGAAAAATACAAATCAAAATGGATTTAATAATAAAATGCTCAATCTTTTAATTTCGTCGAACCTCTTAACGGAATCCCTTTTTGAAGAGATTTTTTAGTGTTTTGCTTGGCACTGATGTAGTACTGAAAGTAGTAGACCCAGTACGCGTATCTGTCAAAAGATAAGCTATTACAACGGAATTAAAAGGTAATAATCAACACACTTCGATAGGTACCTACTGCAATCATTTTAAATCCGAAATTTGCCTCTAACTTCTTTATTTTTAGTTTTTTTTTAAACAGGGCCTTCACGTTTTTGGATAACGTCATGATCTCATGATAGCATTAACTATTACTTTCCACAGTTTAGCACCAGTGCTTTCTGGATATTTATTACATATTTTACTAATCTTTTAGGGTACCTAAATAATGATCGAGTAAAGTCAAAAGTTGAATTTAGCGTTACATCAGGATTGACTCCAAATGCTTGGAGTTTTTAGATACACATTCAATTTTTCTACTAAGATGGATTTTTCAACTGTATCCGCTGGTTTAACATGTTTCCTACGCTTTGCCTTTGTCAAAGCCCAGAAAGTTTCGATAGGGCGAGCCTCAGGGCAATTTGGCGGATTCATCTCTTTTGACACATATGTGACTTTATGATTCTTGTCCCTGCCCTTTGGTTCAGTGAGGGTTAGGGCGAGTTCTGCCAGGTTGGTCGAGGCAGATTTCATGTGTGAGTAAGTGATGAACATTGTTATGTGCAATTCACTTTAAAATGTGCGTTTCTTATTTCATCTCATGAAGTTCCAAAGAGCCTGAACGAAATGTGGCGCTTGCGAAGATCACTTGAAGATACGAAAATAGGGTTAGACAAGCTTGTCAGATATTTCGAGTTGTTCCTGGAGCTGTCGGGGAAGTACGAAGATGTTGTTCGAGAGATGTCGGAAGTTCTATGAACTATTCTTTTGAAACTTGGGAAGACCGAAGAAAATTCGTAGAACTTCTGGGAAGTCTGAAGAATTTCCGAGAAGCCCGTAAACCTTCTGAGAAGTTCGAATATCTTGCGAGAAGTCCGTAGATCTTCCGAAAAGTCCGGATAACTACCTAAGTCTGTAAAACTTCTGAAAAGCCTGTTGAATTTCCCGAATGTAGAATATCCGAAACGTCCAAAGAATTCCCGAAAAGTATATATATAGAGGTTCCGAGAAGTCCGTAGAACTTCCAAAAAGTCCGTGTAACATCTGAGCAGACCGTACACGGTAAGAAAAAAGTACCCAAAATTAAGTTACTTTCACTCAACACGTGGCTTCAGTGGGGCTAGGTAAAATTAAGTTAAACAAGAAAACTCAATTTTGAGTGATTTCGATCTGGGCTTCAATGGGTGAAAACAACCTACTTGATTATCGAACGAAGTAGGTGAAATTTACTCAACGTCGGGAGGAGAAAAATGACAGAATGTTAGCAAAGAAATATTTTTCCTTTTGTAAATTTAAGAAGAAACGAAATTGTGGAAAACGGCATATAATTTAATGCATTTATTCAAAAATCAAATCTAGACAGCCCTAATAAAAATTGTATGGTTAATTTGCTTAACGACGTGTTCTGAGTATCATCCAAACCATTTGTGGAATAGTTCAATGATTTGGGTTATCGTTCGTTTATGGTTATTTTTTATTAGGGAGTACCTCAGATGCACTAATGCAGATCACTCCCTCTTCTTGGCATAGTTCAGCAAACTCTGGATGTGGATGGATGGTTTCAACAAACACCATAATATTTTCACTTCTCGGGCACGAATACTGCTCAATGTCTAAAGTTGTATGGATCCGTTGGACATTTTGATGTTCACCATCCACTTGTTTGCATCTGTGAAGATCTTCGATTGGCCGTACGAAACAAAAACCGGTCCTGTTTGGACGACAAAATCGGTCCCGTCTGGACCGGGCGAAATCCGTCTCGTCTGGATGTTCAGCCGAATAGCGTTGTTATCTGTCGAGTATTTTCGGATTATTCAATCCATATCGACAGCTCTTTGATTACAACCTGTACGGATCGATACAACATAATAAATTTGGGAGTATTCACATTACAGAATGAATAAAAACACTTACCTTCAATCTATCAAGCATCCAGCCACTTTTTCAATCACTAACAAGGACGAAAAATCACTTTAACTGTAGGTGAACGACTAAGGCAATCGCAAACAATGAACTGCCAGCAACGGCTGCAGCACCAATAATCGAAGCGCTGTTACAATTTTCATCCAAAAATAAGTTAAAAGTACTCAACCATTCATCCTACTGTGAGAACATGCCGGTTGAGTTATTTTAACTAAAATTTGAGTTTATTTTCACTTCAAATCACAGTGCGATTGATTTGAATTAAATATATTAAAAAATATTTTTGTTGATTTTTTAACAATTATTTGATGGTGTACATGCATGCATGAAATCAACACTATAAGAACATTAAAAATCAATACAATTAAATAAATAATGATTATTGAATTGAATTTCATCAGAAAAATAACTCAAATTTGAGTTCATCTGATATTACTCATTAGTTGAGTAAAATTTAACCAGAACATTTTTGAGAATTACTCAACGGTGGACCTCAAGTGTTAGAACCCAGCGTTGAGTAATTTTTTACTCAATTTTGGGTACTTTTTTCTTACCGTGTATAGCTTGTTTGACAGATAAAATGAGGGGCTTGTGGATTTCCTATGTTTCGAGGGGTGCATCGATAAGCTTGGGACCGAAGATAGTACCAGAGCTGAGCCAAAAAGTTGAGTTCTTTTCTTCGGGATCTACTAGTCTTAGAGTTACCTCTATATGGTTTGGAGGAGGTCGAGGAAAATGTGAAATTTTTTTACATGGGTAGAAGGGTCCATCATTTTGGACAAATTTTCAAGTGACATAATTAATGAATGCTCCCTCATTCAGATGCATTTTATAAAAAAAAAAACCTTGGCAGCGCTGTTATAGCATAGAGGTAAGTCTATAGACTTACCTCTATGCTATAACCACCGACAAACCGACATGAATGACCATACAAAGTATCATCAAATTTATGATCAAAGCACAAAACTGACATCTGCCGCTGTGTTCGTGAAAATTGTGTATCCTAGCCACGAACACGCATACAAAATATATGTGTTGGTTCGTGTCTAATCTATTCCGGACAAATTATTTTTATCTGGATAACAAATTTCTATGGTTTTGACAGATGGGATCGCTGCACATTTGAATCCGCCGTTATGGATTCTCGATCAAGAGTTAAGTTTAAGTTTCATGTCGGTATGTCGGTGCTATAACAGCGCTGCCAAGGTTTTTTTTTTAAATAAAATACATCTGAATGAGGGAGCATTCATTAATTATGTCACCTGAAAATTTGCCCAAAATGATGGACCCTCATAACAAGGGATGGAAAATCATTTACATTCATTTCTTGCATTCATTTACATTCATTTGCCTCTAACTTTTTTCATCAACAAAATTCAATCAGTCAATCAATCAGATTGACCGCCCACGGTTGCTACTCTGTTATTACCAGATCAGCTGCAATTTCACAGAGAACCAACATATGATGTTTGGGACTAACATTCATCCTCAATGTGTAAGAACTGGAGATCTAATATTTAGCAATACCAGCGCCGGCCGTGTCCGAATGCAGGTCAACTAGGGAATGGGAAGGAATGTGTTGACGTGGCACTCGCTGTGAAGGAAACCGAGAAATCCTCTGCGCTTCCACGAGAAATCACTGGGATGTTGGGATTGGGGAAAGGTTGCACGCACACGCAGGGATCGTTTTTGGTAGAGCGATTATAATACACAAACACACACACACACACACACACACACACACACACACACACACACACACACACACACACACACACACACACACACACACACACGCGCGCGCGCACTCATCCAATTTCTATTTTTAGATCAGGACCCACACTGTGGTAAGTGATGCGATCGGTGTTAAAGAAGAATTTGTTTTTCATTAAAATCTAGTGGGTATAGAATAAGGCAAAGTGAAAAATTGCAAGGAAGGGGACGGGCCTGAGATTGAACTCCCGACCTTCTGCTCAGTAAGCAGAAACGGTAACCACTGAGCTACCGAGCCTCGTCACTTTTTTCATCAACAAAATTCAGTAATAAAGTGATTGAAGCTTTTATAGGTTTTTATGTTAGCTACATCTTTTGTAAACAACTCAAATCTGTATCTCTTATGCATGATGAATCAGAGCGATGTGAATGTAATACCACAGACAGACATACAAATTAGTACCGTTGTACCAACAATCAATACGAAACTAACGATTTTAAATTGGCTCACCACTTTAGTAGCCTATTGGTCCCAAGCAAACGATTAACGTACCCTATTCTAGTTGAAATTCTATTACTACACTATGTTTGTTTTGATTCGCTATGAAAGTTTGATAGATAACATCAGGGGTGTGTGGATTCATGCAGAACATGCAGGGGTGAGTGAAATAGCTTGGGACTGCTTGGGACCGTTGTTCTGGTACTGAGTGAGCCAAAAATAATAATGATTTTCTTCGGGACCCAGTGGTCTTAGAGTTACCTCTATGGTTGTACTCCTTTAATCAAGTACCTCAAAACGTACAATTTGTGGTACTAGCTTAAAGCAGTACAACCATAGAGGTAACTCTAAGACCACTGGGTCCCGAAGAAAATCATTATTATTTTTGGCTCACTCAGTACCAGAACAACGGTCCCAAGCAGTCCCAAGCTATTTCACTCACCCCTGCATGTTCTGCATGAATCCACACACCCCTGATGTTATCTGTCAAACTTTCATAGCGAATCAAAACAAACATAGTGTAGTAATAGAATTTCAACTAGAATAGGGTACGTTAATCGTTTGCTTGGGGCCAATAGGCTACTAAAGTAGTGAGCCAATTTAAAATCGTTAGTTTCGTATTGATTGTTGGTACAACCATAGAGGTAACTCTAAGACTAGAAGGTCCCGAAATAACGAACTCAACTTAACTAGATAAAATGAGGGGTTAGTGGATTCTCCTAAGTTTCGAGGGGTGAATCGATTAGCTTGGGACCGAAGATAGTACCAGAGCTGAGCCAAAAAGTTGAGCTCGTTTCTTCGGGACCTTCTAGTCTTAGAGTTACCTCTATGGTACAACGGTAGTACAACAGTGAACTTTGTATGTCTGTACAAGGTATAAATTGCATTCACTGAAAAACAATAACATGTTCTGCCAGCTCTATTTCATCATGCATAAGAGATTCATTTGTTAACAAAAGCTGTATTTAATATCAAAAGCTACAATAGCTTCATACATCATTTAACTGTATTCTGTTGATGAAAAGAGTTAGAGGCAAATGAATTTAAATGAATGCACGAAATGAATGTAAATGATTTTCCATCCCTGCTCCTACCCATGTAAAAAAAATTCACATTTTCTTCGACCTCCTCCAAACCATAGAGGTAACTCTACACTCAAAAATATTACTAAATAACATAGATTAAAATTTAATTATTTTATGCTTTAACAATGTTTATACATAGATTCGAATAAAATTTATTTCAACATTATACTAAGCTCGTATAGTAGTGTAGAATTCATTCAGTTTATTTCGTTGATTTATTTTTGATAGGCTTGAAAAATTAATCGTGAATTAAACAACGCACGGAAGATCGGTATCAAGACAGGTTTAAGGCACCGACGGAACCTCCAACCGAGAACGAATTAGAATTACTGTGGTTGACCGGTTCCTACTGGTGCCCTGGTGTATATCAACGGCTAGTGTAAAATCTTACGAATCTAGTCATACCTGACGATGAGCTGATTAATCCGAACAGTGGTGTCGGAATAGCAAGTTACGGTGATCAAGAAGTCTATCGGAACGTTATCCTCCAATCCAATCCAAGGAACTATTGTCGGAATTTGAAGATTGCCAGTTGTACGTTTAGTTAAACACAATCGTAATACAAGCTTGTAACTGTTGAATATCGTTTTTGTCATGTTTATCTATCACACGTTGCAATCATGCGTTCAATTGGTACGCAACTTCGCCGCAGCAGATATCTACATTCAACCGGAGATCGATCCAGATCCATTATCAATTGGAAAGATGATCTACCGGGTGACAATCTTTGGGGGTGAGTGATGTGGTTGAATACAAGATAAGGATTCGAATGTTGCTTCCTGGTGCTGGATCGTGACATTGTGTCAGCTAGCTGATGCTGATAAGGGAGGCAAGTCTATCTGTCCCCACAGCGCAGGATCCATTTGAAGTTCAGTCCAATCCGGAGGAATATTTTGATGCGGTTGCGAAACGGATCCGGATAAAAGAAATACTCACCCTTTAACGGGGAGCAAGGATGACATTTGAGTACCATTATAACTTATTGTGTCGATAGGTAAGATTGATTACAAGTAAAATAAAATATTTTAAAGATCTTTCCCTAAATTTTTGCTCCTTTTACGTTTAACAAAATAAATGACAAATGTTAATGACAGCAACTGCAAAATCTAAATGTAAATAATTTCCTGTAAATTACTTGCACCTTATAGGTACTACCCATGCATAAAGCATTTTTATACTAAGTTTGTATTCTCTCTCTTTATTCCGAATTATGCGTCGGGAAGGAGACCCAACAAACAATTTTATTTGCAGACTAGCTTATACAGGCAAAAATTAGCTGTATAAGCCAATTTTTGGCTGTATAAGCTAATCTGCAGCTAAAATTGTTAGTTGGGGAGTTGCGATTTAGCGTAACTTTTATACTATATAGATTTGAATATTTTTTGAGTGTAAGACTAGTAGATCCTGAAGAAAAGAGCTTCGGTCCAAAGCTAATCGATTCTCCCCTCGAAACATAGGAAAATCCACTAAATTTTATCTGTCAAACAAGCTATAGCGAATCAAAACAAACATAGTGTAGTACCAACAATCAATACGAAACTAACGATTTTAAATTGGCTCACCACTTGACTAGCCTATTGGTCCCAAGCAAGCGATTAACGAACCCTAACCCAGATAAAATGAGGGGTTATTGGTTTTCCCTATGTTTCGAGGGGTGAATCGATTAGCTTGGTAGTACTGTAATTTATACTAGAATGGGGTACGTTAACCTATTTGCTTGGGACCAATAGGCTAGTCAAGTAGTGAGCCAATTTGAAATCGTTAGTTTCGTATTGATTGTTGGTTATAGCATGCGAGCGGGATGAAAATAATCAGGGGCCTGACTGGCGGCCACGCTTTTGATGCTATCATCTTCTATTGTCTCTTGTTATAATTTTCATCCCTTTGCACCATGTATACGTCAGGCGGGTCTTATTTAAATAAGGTCCGTGATAATGCCTACTGTCAAACGGATAGGACTGATAAAGTTGAGCCCGTTTCTTCGGGACCTTCTGGTTTTAGAGTTACCTCCATGCTGATATGGGGTTGCCAGGCGCCTGGAAATAAAAGATAGGAAAGAATCGGAATAGACGTTTCTGACGTTTGTACACACTAAGATTATTTTACAGATTTCTGTTAAATTTTACCCAAATCTCAACAGCTGAACGTTCGGTAAACAATTTTACAGTTTTCTTGTAATTATTTACAGGTATCTGTGAAAAATTCACAGATATTTGTGAAAAATTTCAGGAAATCTGCATTCAGCTGTTGAGATTCCGGTAAAATTTTACAGATTTATGTAAAAATTTCTAAGTGTATAAATTGCACAAGGATTAGTTCTGCTTTAGTTTGGGTAAATTCAAAGGTTTTCTTCCACTAATACTTATAATTTACCCCAAGTTCTGCACTAACACTTGTGCATTTCACAAACGTCAGAGAAGTCTATAGGCAGTAGGATAAAATTTATTAAAAATTAATAGGGATGTTCAGGACATGTCAAATACAAAAAAAAAAATATTCAGAGATGAAAAGGGATGTCTGGAATAGAAAAAAATAATCAGATTTTTTTTCATTGATGTGGATGAGATTGCGGTTTTGAGGATAAAATGGATTTAGTGTCAGAAATAAAATATTTAAATCTTGATTTAAAAATCGAGATGATGGGATCGCTAAAAATTTAGCTGTGCTCAGAAAACGACACTCTTTCAGATGATCTATAAAAATCGGTATGATTTTTGCACCCCATTTTAATAGTTTTCCAACACGGCGAATGAGAACGATCCAAATTTGGCTTTAGTTTACACATAATCTCCAAAAGTGCAGGAGCTCAGCGATAAGTAAATTTGCCTCATGTTGGAAAACCTCAAGAATCTACTGGAAAATGAGGAAATTTGACGATAGTTGTACTACATAATCCAATCTTTCCTTTTCTCATGTTCTCGAATTTGTTCCTCGAAAAACCTGGAAAAGCATGAAGCATATTTACTCATGACTGAGTTCCTGCACTTTATGTGATTTATGAATAAGCTAAACTTGAATTTGGGCCGTTCTCGTTCGCCGAGTATGACTGATAGTTAGTTGTTCAGTCATATCGCAAAATCAGTAAGAGAAACCACTCTGAAATTTTCACCAGTGAACGATAATAAATCTTCAACAAGCTTGATGTAATTACTCTGGCAAAGATTTTTCCGGATATTCCGCAATTTTTCTCCACCATAAGCGACCAAAAGTCATGAATTATCAAAGCACGTGATGTCCGGGAAAATCCGAAAACTGTAACTAAAATTTTCCAAGAACATTGGTTTGTTTTTTTTTCCGTCGATCTTGTTTTCCGTGCTGAGCACCAATGCTACCGACGTGCCAGGAAGGCAGCTCCCACACCTGGACCCTACCTATCGACCCATCAACTCATGAACCGGGGACCAACGGCCAACCGACCAACCAAAGGAAGGCGTGATCAGAGATGTTATGCTTCAGAACATGCCGGCGGTGCCGACTGGGATTGAACCCAGGCCTGCTGGGGTGAGAGGTAATCACGATTACCACTACACCACCGGCGCCGTTTCCAAGAACATTAATTACCTCGAATTTTTTAAATTTATTTTTCGTTCAACTGTAACTGTGGGAAAAAAATCATTATCATTTTTCCCGATATAAGAAAAATCTCCTGATGCAACATAAAATAGGGGAAATGACGGCTTCGGCATGACAGACTATTTTCGGCAACCCAAATTGAAACACTATTTTCACTGGATTTTCTTACGAAAACACTTCGCTGAATGCATGCAAACGATTCTTTATGCTTTCAGCTTCAATTTGACTATATTTTTACCACTGAGAAAAAGCAATCTAGCAAGGTTTTCTTGAAATGCAACACACGCACTACAAATTGTAGCTGATTTCGAGTTGCCGATAATAGAACAGCAGATTTACATGCAGTTCAAATGGAACGGTTGCCGAAGAAAAACTGGTTGCCGACAATACTCGCTCTCACTAGAGAAGATTGGAGCTTTGTAAATGCGTTTCAAAACAGTTTTTGACAATTCTTTCGACTGAAATTGTTAAAGCAGCTGGCAGCAAAAGATTGTAAACAAACCAATACTGCATATGTGTGCGTTCCTTAGAGAAAAAGGCTATAGAAAAAAGGTCGCTGCGTAGGTTGCCGAGAATACGTAAATTCCCCTATTATTCTTTTTACTAGTGCTCTAAAATATAGACCATACACGGCGATATTGACAAAACAGTTTTCGGGACTGAGCTAAATATCATTTCAAGGGAAATCATGCCAATTTTTTTTTCCTTGATTTGTTTTCCGTCGATCTTGTTTTCCGTACTGAAACCCAATGCTGCCGATTCCAGCTTCCATAAAGAGTGTCCCACATCAAATTACATCACGGAAAAAAACGCTGTAGAAAATTACCTAGTTGACCGATTCTTCTGGAACATCTGGCTGCAGCTTCTTCTGTACGGAAACCCATGTCTTCCTAAGATTTGACCTCCTTGGGATGCTTCCATAGTGCCTGCTTCTTAATAGTCCAGTATTTTTCGATGGGCCTTAGTTTCGGTGCGTTCAGGGGGTTCATGTTCTTGGGTACGAAAGTGACCCCGTTGGCTTTGTACCACTCCAGGGCAGCATTTGAATAGTGGCACGAAGCTAGATCCGGCCAGAAGATCGTAGGGCCCTCGTATTGCTTCAACAAAGGAAGCAGACGCTTCTATACACACTCCTTGAGGTAGATTTCGCCGTAGAGTAGATCTGACTTTCCACCGTATTTTGCCGTTTGTCATGATTTGGAGCTAGAGGCAGATCACTTGAGCTGCATTTATTATAACAAAAAACAATTAAATACATTTTCTCAGGGCATGAAGGGTTTTGTCTTGTTTTGTTGTTCGCTTCGGTTCGCTCAAATTCACACTTCTGACTTGAGAAAATTATTCCGCAGAAAAAAATCCATTGAAATTTCCGGTGGCAGCATTAAAAATCTTCACCGGAATCGTGCAGAGCCTCCTCCACCGAAAACTCGAGAAAACTCCGTCGAAGCTACGTGGAACCTTCTTTGGCAGCACCGAAAATTTCTACCGGAATCTCTCGGAACCCTCTCCGCCATGAATATCTGAAAACTCCGTCGAAACTCCCCTCGAAAATTCAGATGCTGCCAATGATTTCAAGCTGAACATTGCATTAGGTCCTAAGTAACATTGATCGACTCTCTTCGTCGACTTTCTCTTTCGTTAATAACTTGATCACAGAACCGTTTCTTGATGTGTTTGTCGTATTAGATGCTAGATAAAAGCTTCTTTTATCGATCTGTGTGCTGAAAATACCTGGGAATGTCTTTACATGGCCGTGAGGATGCAAAGAGAATCTTTCAATGTTACTTAGGACCTAATGCAATGTTCGGCTTGATTTTTTACATGAGGAAAACAACCTTATTTCAAAAGAAATTCTTTATTCAAAATCTAGCTTCCTAAAAATCACTCAGAAATCCTTAAAGCAAACACTAGACTATTCCAGAACCTATCACACATCTTACATCCTAGAAATGGTCATTGGAAAGCTGATACCGCCAGTTCCTAACCTCCAACTCCTCGTCCATATCGGTCAGGATGGCATTCACATTCTCGCCAAACTCGTTATTTCCCCTTCTCGCCCCACTCATCGAGGACCCCTCCACGGTTCTCAAACCCCCAATTACACTGTTATTACTAGCACTCGCACCGAATCCCATGGTTCCCACACTCTCGCCCCCCGTAACGAACCGTTTGTAATTTTCGCCATACAACGGATTGCTCCGGACCACACGATCCGTCCCAGTCCTAGTCATGGTCCGGGTCGCGATCGGTGCCGTCTTGATCCGGTGGCTGATACCGGTAATGTTGAACTCATCGTCATCATCCGCCGCACTACCACTCACTTCCGCTTTCTTGGTGCGGTTCTTCCGATCGAACAGCTTGGACCGGAAGAAGAACTTGTGTCATAAAATACTGCTAAAGCTTTTGTTTGTACTCTTCTTCAATACGTACACGCAAACGCACAGCACGGCCAGGAGCATACAGACCAGGGTAAGCATCGAGAAGAAAGCATGCTTGTAGCGGGACGCTTCGGAAGACTCGCGAAGCAGTTCCTGTTCTTCTTCCAGGTTCAGATCGATTCGTCTGTTTCGCAGGCGTTCCTGATCGGTGGCGTTCATGATTTGGGTGAGCTTCGGGAGGAACCTGTACCAGAAGCTATCGATTCGACGCAGGTAATGGAAGTATTCGGAATCTTTGGTGTTGTCCAGGAAGATGGCGCTCTTGGACGAGCGAGAACTTTCTTGATCGTCCAGGTTGCTACGACCCAAAAGGTAGGGGTTTTCCTGGTTTGGGACGTCGTCCTGATTGACGTTAAGGAGTTTGTCCTCGATGGTTTTGATGTTATCTTCGAAGATGGTCTCCAGACTGTGCTTGTCGTTTTGGAAGATGGCGTCAACTCGGTTGGAGATCAGTTTGATGTACTTGAGGTTCTCCGTGTATGGCGTCCAGGAGTCGACCTTGCGACTGGGCGTTGGATCACTAGAAGGTATAAGTATGAGTGACGGTGATGGGTCGTGATTTACGTAGGCCTTACCCAACTTTGATGAACTCACAGAAGAGAGCACGAATTTTCTTGCAGAGCTTATCCTCTGATTGGGACAGTCTCTTTCGTCCAATTTCCTGGAAAAGGCTGGGTCCCATTAGGAATGGCAGATCGGACGAGTGTGAAGCGCCGCCAAAGTAGTTGATCTTGCCTCGCATATCCATCGAGTTGGAGTGATGGAAAAGGTAGACGTACAGGTTTCCGCCACCTCGGAGGGCTTGCTGGGTTTCATCGGGCTTGGATGGGTCCTGGATGGCATCTGGAGTGGTCATGCTGAGAACTTCCAGTGTCTTGTAGAATGGAATTTCGAACTTGGTTTCCGTGGTTAGTTTGATGATCGAATGAAGCAGATGGGCAGTGGAGTCCGGGATTTGGTCGAAAAATCGCCAACTAATGGTTTCGCGGATCTGAGGGAGAAGGATCATAGTTTGGATTGTTTATTTTCAAAGTTTAAAAACTCACCTGATTCCGCCCAATTCCATCGTACTCGTACTGTTCCAAAATGTTCGGAATCAATGATTCGTTGACGTATTTCCGGAGATAGCCCTGCCCTTGCTTGGCAAAGTCCAGCCATTTGTTCAGCATGAAACCGCCTTCGTTGCTCGTGATGCCGAACATGATCGGCATATCCTCTATGATGTAAGATTTCGAGGTGAACAACGATCGAGGATCGTCCATAACGTAGCGCTCCATGGCTGGTAGATAATCATCTACGATAGGGCCCATGTTGATCGTGTAGTTTCCATTGCGGTAGACGTACTCATAGGCCTTGAGCAGGTCGTGCACGCTTTTCTGCTGTAGACATTTGAGTACGTTGCGTCCAATGTCGTAGTTGCAGGCCAGAATCTTCACAATCTCCTCCGACAGGCTTCGATCAGTATTTACTCGGGAGTACGGCGAAAAGATCGTACCGGACATTATGATCGCCTTGGAGAATAACCCCCGGGCCATTGGACTTACCAGGTGAGTCATAACATTTGGACCTCCTGTAGTGCCGTGACCCAAGAGGGTGATCCTATTGGTGTCTCCTCCAAACTTTTGTATATTATCTTTTACCCACAGCAGTGCCAGCTGTTGATCGCGTAGCCCCAAGTTTCCAGGGGCATACTTCTGACCAAGGGACAGCCATCCGAAGACATTCGAACGGTACTGAACCGTTACGACGATGATCCCGTCCGAGGCCAGATCCAATCCCGTAGCCCGGTTTATGGACCAATCGAAAGCCATTTCTTCTCCGGTGATCATGACCAGTACCGGAAAGCCTCCGTATCTGATGGCCGTTTCCGGCATCCAGATGTTTAGGTAAAGGCAATCCTCGCTGGTTTCACGGAATTTGTACCGACCCTGCGAGTCCACATCGTCGTAGCTGTTGTTCTCCAACTGCGGACAAATCGGTTTGAAGTCCCGAGCGTAGAGGGTCCGATTCCAGCCGGGACTTGGCACCGGAGGAGCGAAACGAAGGTCATCCAATGGGGTCTTCGCGTAGGGGATGCCCAGGTAGGTGAAGACGGGAATGCGAGACGTCTCCGGGAATACTTTGAGCTGTGAACATCGAGAAATTTGGGAAATATTTCTTTGTTTATGAGATTTGATGGTTAAGATTACCCCGACGATCGTTCCCTGACTGAGAACGATGGTGACATCTTGGATCTGGGCCTGGACGTTGCTCCTCGTAGCTAGCAGTAGTAATCCAAGCTCAAATAGATGCAGGAGCGATGCGATCACGATCATGGCTTCGGTACTACAAGTGGTCTCCAGATGATGAACTATGCTGGGATTCGATAAGGTTCGACATGCTGGTTGAAGTTGGAATCGTTGTGGTGGTCTCCTTCCCTCGGCTGATGGTGAAAGTAGAGAAAAAAGCAGAGGGGAATCATTATCGACCATTTATCATATAAACAAGTAGATTTCGTAATCAAATGCGGCTGCCATGGGCATGTGAACCGTAGTTGGCAGACTCACATGTGTCGTTGCGACGATTCGTCACGCATGGTTTGCGAAAATGACTCTTCATGCGGAGGAAAGTAATGACATGGTTTTTGCGATAATATGTGTACAAAGGTCATTCTGTGGTCATGTCGGATCGGTGAAACGAGGAGAAACGTCATTCGTGTGAATGTTACGAAATTGTGATCTAAGATCTGCACAGAAAAAAAGTTGTTGAATATTACATCCAAACAGCTGCACAGAGGTCATTCCGCCGGTTGTGTAATATTACGTTGTACGATGTACATCGATTTAGCGAACAAAATTACATCTATTGATGTAATATTGCATCTGCTTTTTGCTATAACATCATCATTTCATACATAAGCTTGAATTACGTTGATCGATATTACATTTTTTTTTGCTGTGTGGAGAGCATTTGTTTGTAGTTGTTTCATCAATCTGCATGCATTTGCCTTTTAACAATGAAAGGCTTTAACAATGACATGACCAACCATTTCGTTAATTTTCTTTAATTTTCCATACATCGATCTTCAAAACCATTCATAAGAAAAATCGATAGCGATCGTCACCATTTCATGAATAATTGTTAAGATGCTATAAGTCTAATCGTGAATCGTTTATAAAGTTCTTTCTCAAAATATTGCTACCAATCGTTACCAATGTTAAAATATCGATGGTGTTGCCAGATCAAAATATCGATTTCTGTTGTAAAATCAAAATATCGATACACAACTGCTGATTTTATTTGTGATTTTTTATCAGCATAATTTCTAGTTTCGATCCCATGCCATCTGGGGTGTACTGATTTCGTTGTTGGTTGCTAATCCACGGGTCCACGGCTGCTGTTGATGAGCATATCAACGACAGGCAAACACACTCTAGTATGTGGTGTACGAAGGGGGTGACACATCTAAATCTCAAGTCTAGATGCTCAACAAATCTCACACTAGCGAATCAATCTTCGAAAAATCTTCTCTCATTTCTCGCATCTACTTGCATCGCACATCATCTTTTTGCAGAAAATCTTCAAAATCGTTATCAATCTTCTTTCTATCTACTCAGCGTGCGCGCAGCTAGCCACAGCAAAACACAATCTTTTCTGCATCGTAGATAGAGTCATCTCCCTCGGTGGTGTATTGAAATTTCTGTAAATCTTTTCATACATGAATCCAATATTTATTTGTCATAATCATCAACCAGTCAGCCATGTAGGTGTAATAGAGGTCAAAAGGGTATCAATTTTCCTCATTGGGTTCCAAATGCCGAGAATCCCACCAAGCATGCTATCACGGGTTATTAAATATATACCTCGGTCTGTACAGCGTTTAAACGTCATTAATTTTATAGCCGAGATTTTGAAAATCATGAATGTTGATTAGACTTATGCAAAATTTGAAATGTTCGCTCCACAGTGCTCAAACGGTTCCACATCGGGCTCTGATTAGTCTCCCAAAATTTAAACTCATTTGGTAAGAAACTGACTTGGCACAAACCATTTGAAGTTTATATGGAAATTGCTACGGGAAACCCAAACTTTTTGTTCACTGTCTTCTAGCCTTTTTCCATAGTGCACTGTTAATAAGTTCTATCACTATTCTTATGGGAAATTTTCTCAGCTACAACTTTGCAGAAGATTGTTTTTCAGCCCAGCGTCTAACTATTTATTAATTGATTAAGAGATTGATAATCTTATGGCATGATTAGGCAGCTGTATTGTGAGCAACACTGACATAGTACACGGTTAGGAAAAAGTACCCAAAATTAAGTTCTTTTCACTCATCTCGGCACTATAGTGCAGGAACCCAAAAGTAGGTAAAGCGGGTCAAAGTAATTTTCATTTACCTACTGTCAACCACATATAGATGCGCCATAGCTCACATGATCGCGACATTTTTTGACAATCTGACACTTTTGGACACACTGACAGCGGTAAGACCAACAATCAATACGAAACCATCGATTTGAAATTGGCTCACTACTTGACTAGCCTATTGGTCCCAAGCAAATCGATTAACGTACCCCATTCTAGTCAAAATTCTAGTACTGCACAATGTTTGTTTTGATTCGCTATGAAAGTTTGACAGATTAAATGAGGGGTTAGTGGAATTTCTATGCTTCGAGGGTTGAATCGATTAGCTTGGGACCAAAGATAGTACCAGAGCTGAGCCAAAAAGTAGAGCTCGTTTATTCGGGACCTACTAGTCTTAGATTTACCTCTATGGTAAGACAGCTTACTCTTTCATACTTGCATCGCAGTGCTGAATGCTAGAAAGAGTAGTCTGTTGCAGTCATACTTGAAATTCTAAAACGTTCTTTGAACGTTCACGAAGTTCCTCGAACTCTGTGATTTTCTTTGAAATCAAATAATGCCCTTTAAACTTTTGCGAATTGCCCTTAACTTATAAAAAATTCCTGGAACTTTTGTTAAGACTTAGTTTTATAAATCTTCGAAATTTAACACTTTCCTCACCCGCAAAATTTTATCGGTCTCGATGGAGATTTTTTTCGAAATAAAACCTTAGGTGGTGACTCTCAGAAGCAATGAGCACCTCCATGTTTCAAGCTCGCTGGTCTCATTAGGTCTGGTACCTAAAAAACGTGACGTTTTAGGGAAGTCGAAGTATTTTCCAATCATGTCCATGTTGGAACATGGACAAACCATACACAGCATACAATTCGTAAAACTACCAAAACAACGGGATGTTTTTAATTTCTGCAATCACGTGCAGTAAACACCATTAGCATAGACATAATAACGATGCCGCACGGAATACATAACTAGCACTTGTTGGTACAACGAGAATGGTGGTGTCACTCTGCCGGGTGGGCAGAAGTAAAGCATAACAACGAATAAATAAATGAGCGAATAAGCCAAAAGGGAGCGATGAAAAGTTACTATAAATAAAGAGGTAACATTCTGATCATGAAGCCAAATTACCGGTATAGAACAATTTTCTCCTTTGAACAATGCATACCTGTCAACCGGTTGCGATTTTAATGTAGGGGGAAGTTCTGGTAGTAGCAGCTAGGGGTCTTTCGATTGCCTAACTGGAGTCGCTGTTTTGTTGGTTTTACATGTTGGAAGATTCGTGCAATGTTGGGTACCCGTTTAAAAAAGACAATTAACACCGTTTTCAACCGTTCAGGTTCTACACACTGAACACTGGAGCGGGAATCGAACCTCTCACAACAAGCTTAAGCACTCGGCCACGAAGCCCTGTTCCTTCGTATAGAGATCAACCCAAGAAACATGGCTGGTTTTATGATGGCTCAGTATTATTATCAGCATTTAGACTTGTAGAATGCTTCAAAACCCCGATAAAACTTGAAATGTTACTTGAGAAGGGTGTTTGCAGTGAACTTTCCGAAAAAAAAATCCGGAGAATTTTCTTGGTAAGCTCAGGGAGAGAGAGAGAGAATTAAAAGGAACTGCTGTAAAAGATTCTCCATAGCATGTACAAAAGATTTCCCAAACATTCCCATAACAATTTCTAGGAAAGTAAGAAGATTTATTGAGGAAAGTTAAGGAACTCACCTCATCAAGCCGTTAGAAAATTCCGAGAAGTTCTAGAACAACTAATGAGCACTTCAAAAACATTTTCCCTTTATCCCTTTATTAGCCGTCTAACAATTTTGTCCCACATGTGGTGTACTATTGTAAACATGTCTGAGGAATCGAAGAAGATGTCATATTTTGCAGGTCAAATAAATTGTCCATTAAGTCCGATTCTCCCCAAATACTGGAATTACTAGACATGTGGTTTTCATACACAGCAAAAAATTAATTTTAATATTACATCCAAAAGGATGCACTTCAATCATGTCAAAAATCTCATGTAATTTTTATGGCTACTAAAATAAACAAATGCAGTAAAAGCAGTGTTATTTCAGTTCATGCACTGTATTAATGATAATGTTGTCCTTTTTGGCAAGTAATATTTCACCATTCGACACGATTGAAGTGGAGCCACTTTGATGTGATATTAAAATTATTTTTTTGCTGTGTGCTAGACGCCTATAATACTGAACTGTTATGTACTGAACTATTGTAAAAATGTGTGCGGCATGAATGGAGAGGATATCATCTTACCCGATTTTCCTTTGCTTTCCAGCGAACTTTGAGATTTGGGCGTAATTGCATTTGTAAACAAACACGTCAATCAGGTTATCTCAATCTCGTAAACATACTATTCCAAAGGATAAAGAAATCAATCTTCTACCTGTTTGTGTTGTTAGTTTTCGAAGTTCGCCAGAAATCGCCTATTGACGTGTTTGTTTACAAATGCAATTACGCCCAAATCTCAAAGTTCTCCGGAATTACTAGATATATAACTACAGATTTGATAGGGTTAACTATCCCATTTCCGGCCTATTAAGCATAACCCGCACTTAGTCTTTCTTAATCTATTTCAGTTTAGCACTAAACGGAATGTTATTATTACTGATGGCTTCCAAATTTATTTACCTTTCCATACGTCCCGTAAGATTTGAAAACGAGAAACCAATTGTTGAGATTTTGTCAAAAGTCCAACACTGCTTCTTGACGCCAAACTCGGCCTACGGATTTTAAACTCGGCCTAACGCATTGAAACGCAATGAATTCACTTCGGCCTATCGGATGAAGATAAAAATTGATTCGGTCGGAGCGCTTCTTTTGTTTTTGGGAATAATGGGAGCAAACCTTCATACCTCGCGTTCTCATTGACTTCGTTCGGTAGCTTATTAACTAAAGTATCGTACCAAACGCATAATCGACTTGTTAACTCTGAAAGCATGGATTTAATTGAAGTTTTCTGCTCGATAGGCCCAAAATAAGCGATTAGGCCGAAGTAGTTCTCTACCCTATATACGTTCCAAAATAGAGGCCATATGCATACATAATGGCTTTACAATAACGATTTTTTTTCCGATTTCAATATAGTAGAAAAACGATCATCCATATAAAATAAAACAAAAAAGTAATAGGTTGTATCCAAGACAAGACCGTAGATTTGACGTAGGATTACGAAAGGTAGTGTCACAGGAAAAGTATAGTAAATATTAAATTTATTTCTTAACTCGTTATCAGTGAAAAAGTTCGATAGGTTGATATTCGCAAGCAATTCGAGAGTTCTGATTTTGAGGTGCTCTGTTGGTGTCCTGGACGATATGTTTTGGATACAAGCTCTTACTTGAACTTTTTAGTTAACTCTTTAATCAGTCATTATCTGAAAAGGACCGATGGGTTGGAAGCTTGGAAGTCAGCAGTCAGTGTTTCTGGCTAATTGACATGGTCATGTGGTATTCGTTCATTGCGAGAATTTTTCGTACCTACTACTTCAATACTTGACGCATTTGACCACAAAAGTTTTGTTACTGGGTACATTATCAAAGAGCATTAGGGGTGATGTGGCTGGCAGCAAGGTGAGCGAACGTTCAAATCAAATTAACTCTTAAACAAGAATTATGTATATAGGTCCTTGCAAAGGACCGTTTTGTCGTTATGGTTTAGTAATACTGAGCTTATTAGGGTGTTCTACACGGATGAGGCTGACGAGCTGTATGTTGTTTGGAATGAGGGTGACGCGTGGCCCACAGTGGCTCACGGCGAGCAACTCAATCCGATCAACACCACCGCTCACTATACGCAGTGAATGAATGAACACCGTTCGGTGAGACCGGATGGAAATCGATTATGAAATCTGTGTTAGGGAAAGCGCTTTGTTGTACATTCGTGAAATTTTCAATAGAGATTTTGAAAAGTGATGAAGTCTGAATTTTAACAGATTCGTAGAAAAATTTCCTATCGATTGGCGTATTAAGAATTAAAATCCATCATCTCTGGATCAAAATCAGACCACTTTCATACCGCGACCGACTTTGATTTTTGAAATTGCACCCCCAATTTTGCCTTAAAAATGCATAGTATGTTAGATTTAAACTTATGAAAACTGACATCCGATTGATGACCTTGTCAAAAGTCTCGCGTCACTTTTCAAATAGACAAATCTACATTGATTGATTCTCTTCATCTACTCTCTCTTTCATTGATAACTTGGCTGAATTCATGTTTCGGGCTAATTTTTCTACATAGCCTTTTAACAGAAACTATGTTTAAGCGCATTAGACGATAATAGCAGCTGAAAATGTTTTGGAGTCGAGTTATTGACGAAAGAGAGAGTCGATGAATCGATCAATGTAGATTGGACTTCTTGAAAGTTAACGCGAGAAGTGTCCAGAAAATACTCTTTAACAAATGTATGGTGGACTTGAAAAGGATCGTTTTGTCGTGATGGTTGAGTAATGCTAAGCTATTAGGGTGTTTTACACAGATAAGGCTGACTCACAGCGGCTCACGACGAGCAACTGAAACCCGGTCAATAGCGGTGCAACTTCTTTTTCCTTCTTCGGCGAATGGACCGCACAGTGCGCTGCAGCTCGCGCTTGCGGGCAGCCTTTTGTCATGTACTGAAGATCAATCGACAACGCCACGCGTCGAATGTACTGCTGCTGATGCTGATGATGATGATGACCACAGGACACCACCACTCACCACACGCGGTGATTGAATAAACACCGTTCGGTGAGACCGGAGTAGATTCGATTTTTAAATCTGTGTTAGGGAAAGCGCTTTTTGCAGTCAATCGGTGAAAATTTTAATTATTATAGCAAAATTTGCACATCCATGCGAGTGACCTTTTGAAAATTGATAAAGTGTCCATTTAAGCAGCTTCGTAGATGACATTCCAATCAATTGACTAGTTTAGAATTAATATGCATCCGCTATTGACAGAGGTATTAGTGGTCAAATCCTGATTTTGGTTTTTTTTAAATTGCACCCCACATATGTTTCCGAAAGACGTAATCCTACGTCAAAAAAAAAAAAACTACGTGTGGTTTAGGTGAACGAACAATAACGAATGAGTTTATTTCTCTAATTATTAGACAGCTAGCTTGTACCAGCCTACTACTACTGCTTCCGTTTCCTCACAACACTCCTCCTAAACTTTTAAATTAAACTTACAAATTGGAGGGTTATGCCAATGTTTCGTAGTTTCACACAAACCAACTTAGGAAAACTATTTTTTTTAAAAGAAGTTGGGTAATATGTTTGGAGTTTCAGATTCGTTTGATATTTATTATGCTGATTCACTGGAATTCTACATATTGTCGTTACAGCTGATAACTGGAGAAAACCCACTAGAGATTTTTTTTTTATTATAGTCACTTTAACACTCTTGGGTCATTTGTGACTTATCCGGGTGAGATTTGAACTAGTGACTTTGGCGTGAGAGGTATGGATGTTAACCACTACGCTGGGGTCGCCCCCTTTCTAGCGAAAATCGATTTCTTTCTCGTTCCATACGTTATACTGTCGGAAGAAGTACGCTGTAATCGCACAACGATGTGATATAATGCGCAATACTTACGACACTATGTATAACCTGAGTGGTACGATATCGATCACATTCAGTTTTCAAATTATTTTATTTGAAAAATATTAATTTTCTTGCATTATTTACACCCTCTGGTGCTAGGGGTAAGACAGCTTTTGATAATGAGTAAAATAGGAGTAAATTTTGAGTAACTTTGAGTAACTCGAGCTGCTCAATATTCAATATCAAGGTGACATAGCAACCTGTTTTGTTTTGTGTGCATTCCACAATTGTCAAGCAAAGATGTTTGACGAGGAAAATCTTATCATTGGATGGCGATTATAATAGAAGGACTTTCTCAAGGGGTAAGTTACTCAGCACATTGTGCCGGAATTATATTCTACACAGCTTGGGCACATCCATCGGCACATTTTCGGCATACCTTCGGCACAATCTCGTAGGGGGCAATGCTGGACAACTGTCATTGAAGTTGTTCAGAACATTACGTGCTGTTTGACTGTATGTTCAGGAACATCTTCTAATTGAATATACCAGAGAAATTTAGACCAGCAGTTCACTTATAGATCTATATACGAAATGTAGGTTCTAGAGTGGACTCAAGAGGAAGAGGCAGTTAATCAGACCTCATTAGTACCCTTAATTCAAATAATGCTGTAACTCTCACAAAACAAACTAAAGAAGTCTATTCATTACCCTCATTACCCTCTATAGTCGGTCTCCGGTTCCAACTCTTTCCGGCCGAAAGGCTAGGTTTCTGGTCTGCCTTTGAGGGCATTATAAAACACTAAAACACAGGACTTTTATTACCCTATGGACCACAAAACACCGAAATTTCGCACACCCGCCACTTCCCGCGTCATCCTCAATTCGATTTATCCTTGCGATTTCAAACCAAAACATTTAAGGCGTCAGAAATACCGGGTTGCCGGGATGGGTATTTTACAAACAATCGCAGCTTGCTCTATGACCGGCACAATCAGCATACCTGCGGCACACTGACAAAAAAGATGACCCAAAATTGGTGTGCGGAGTGACCTACTCCTTGGATTTTCTAGTTAGAATTGAGTAGTGACACAATTTATCATAGTGATGATACAAACACAAGCACTCCATTGCAAACATTTTGGCAGATTGCATAGACACGAAAAAGATTATAGATGTTCCTGCGCCGCTAAAAAGTTTCACCACGGACAAACCGACGTGACAGCTCATAGAAGCCATATTCAAATTCTTGCCCAAGACGGCATATTTAAAATACGTTAAACACTACACAGCTAAAAATAGTAGTGTAAATTTACGTTACTATGATGCACATAAATGGAGCGTCATATATCCTTCAAATTTACATTATAGATCGTGTAAATTTATGAGACATGTCATGTTATATTCCATATGTTGTATACAACTGTCCCTCCTTTGTTTGCAACATTTCTTGCAAGCTGCTAGTTTACGTGAAAAGGAAGTTTACATGCATGAATGTTTGCATGCATGGATGTTTACATCACCAGTAAAATTCAGATTTTTTTTCTGTGTACCGCCATCTACTCATCCGATCGCGTCATATCGTAAGCAAGGACACGTACACACGTAAGATATATATTGAGTTGGTTTGCGTCTCACCTCGTTTGACAGATCTGATCACTCGTTTGATAGATTGAACTGCTCATTTGACAAATCGAATTGTGGACAAACGAAATGCTCCAGTAGCATCGCGGTTCGTCAGTGGTTTCACTTCATGATGCGTCAAAGGGAGTTATTCCGAGAGTAAAATGACTTTTCTCACTGGTGAAGTGATTAAATTCGCGTCGTGGTGACGCGATTCTCCATTTGATTTACACAGAGAGTCACATCACCACGGCATGACTTTTCTCACTTCACTAGTGACAAAAGTCACTTTGACTCTCGGAATAATCCCCAAAGACTACGATTTTTTTATTCAAAGACTGTATTGTCAGTACGACTGAAAACTGATCGAAGATTTTACTGATAGGGGAAACGCTCTTATAGTTGCGGTACGTTAGAAGCGTTACACGCTAACTTGAAAGTACCCATTAATGGTTGAAAAAGACCCATTTTGAAGAAAAGTGGCTTAACTCATTAAATGAGTAAAATTTTTACCCATTAATGAGTATCTGTTACCCATTAATGAGTAATTGTTAATCATTAATGGGTAACAGATACTCATTAATGGGTAAAATTGTTTAATCATTAATAAGTTAAGCCACTTTTCTTCAAAATGGGTCTTTTTTTACTCATTAATGAGTGCTTTCAAGTTAGCGTGTAGCTTCCTATAGTTGTGCATGGAGACTCAATACACAACTATAGGAACCTAACACTTCTAACGAACCGCAACTATAGGAGCGTTTACCCTAGTTCTTTTTCTCTTCTCTTGCAAATGCACCGTACCATCACAATTCACTCGCGATTTCGGAGGGTAATATCAAGGAAATTTATTTAAAACAAGACCTTTCCTCTTAGTTTCTACTGGAATTGATATATTTGTTTACTTCAAATCGCAGCTAACTTACGACTTCGGATTAGTGTTGTGAAGGTAATAAGATGATGAAATTTATAATTGAAAGAACACACCCTTTGCCGAAAACTTAAGGCGAACACTCATAAAGCACACCAAATACGAACTAGTTTTTTATACCAGGCCTTCTCCGGGTCATTTCGAAAATATCTTTTCCTGATTTTTCATCTTTGTTGTCCAACTAACGTTCTGAGACTATGCTTATAAGAGTAATTCATGCTGAAAAGAAATACACATGGATTATTGTATATTTGTTGCAAGAATACAAAACTAAAATAAATGATTACTCTGACAGTTTATGTTCGTTTATACTGATTTAATTTTAATTTTTTGATGAATGCGAGAGTACTTTGATCACTTTTGAGTAATTATGAGTTACTCAAATTTACTCGCTGTGAAAATATTAACTCTGAGTGCAGCCGTCTTGCCCCTAGCTCTGGTGGCTTTTCTTCAGGGCTAAAATGAGAACTCGTTCGTAACATTCCCGTTAGCCAATATTTTGTAAATTTCGGAATAAGTTTAAAATGATTATCAAGTAAGAGACTGATCAACATCAAGTCAAATGATCGAATTTGTTTTTGCAGATTTTCCTCAGACCCGTTTATTTTGATGTTTAAGTTTCCTTTGTTAAGTATGTTTACAATCATTAGTGTTTATTGTAATTAATTAATCGGACTTTTTCATTGGTATGACTAACTAACCCAAATACAAATTTTCGCAAGCTGTGTTCAAATGTTATATCACAGACAAACAGACATAACACATTGAATATTGTTCAATATGAAACGTCGTCGCTTAAACACTACCGCCATCTGTTGAGTATAGTGTGATGGGTAGTACACTGAACAGATGGCGGTAGTTTGTAAACGTCAAACGCAAGGGTTATTGACTATGCGCGGCACAGGTGGTGGCACTACCAACTAAAAACATTTAAATTGACTGTTAAATGCGTATTCGATGAAAAAAATTCCAGTGTTATGTCTGTTTGTCTGTGGTTATACAATATGAGGAAATCTTTTCTCAACCTCTATAGAAGCAAATCTGGCGAACTTAGTCAGCCACTTATGGCTGTTGTGATGGTTGAAGACAAACTCAACTTTTACCCGATTGTCCATAAATCACTACACAGTTTTCTCTTGATGACCGGTTAAATATTGTTCACGCTTTTTATTGTTGGAAGAATTTTTCAAGTTTATTTTACTGCGAATCGAATTAATCGAAATTAGTTATAAGCACACCACCAATTGATTTACACTGTACCGGAAACCTGGAATCGAACTCGAAACGACCGCATTGGCGAACCTTGATACTACCAACATCGCTACGCCAACACTTTGAAATGACGTAAACAAATTGACATGCCCTTCTACAACAAGATCGCTGAATAGAGGCTTTATAATAGTGCACATGAATCACTTTTCTCGACTAGTTAATTCAGCCTTCTAAAGAAGCAGAGTAAAAGCTGTAAAACTGCACAAGTCTAAAAATAAACCTAGTCAGTGCTGAGATTTGTCATTGTCATTGACAGACTTTCGCGCGATATTGACAAAATTGTTCGTCACATAGTCACTGACAGACTTGATCCTCAAAAAAACCTTCGTCAAAATCTCATTCATTTTTTCGTCAATGACAAAGATTCACCTGGTAACAAAAAGTGTAATTTAGTACATTCTGTGTCACATTATTGTTATCCAAGTAGCTCAGGACGTAGATACTCGTTCACTAAAATGGATCCATGTGATTGTTTTGCTCAAGTCATTTAATTTCGTAACAAATTTAGCTAATAAACAAATCTGCACATGTTCGTCACTGACACCATTGCCATTGACAATTGACATGGTTTGCCTTGACTATGACTGTTAGCTCAAATGAGTGACCAAAGCAGAATTGTCAATATCACCGTGTACTGTCGAGATTTTGCAGCACTGAACCTAGTTGACTTTCAAAGTAGCGCTAACACAGTTTATTACTTGAGTACAGGTTGCTTAGTTGTTGAAAAAGCACTTTTGATGTTTATGTTATTCAGCAAGAGTGGTTGGTTGTGGAGAAACCATCAAATTAGCAATATATTCGCTTTATTAGCTTTCTTTTGCAGCTAGAAGTGAGTGACAAATTGAATAATGGTTGTGAAAAAGTTGAGTAAGCGCTCTTTTGCTTGTAGTTGTATCTGCAGCTTTGTTTTTAAGCTACTTTACAGCACAACGCTGGAAATGTTGGCTTATAACGCAGAAATTGTTACTTGGGTAAATTTGGCCAGCCTTCATGAAACACTTGTTTTATTTCATTACAATTTAATTTAAGGAAAAAAATGTTGAGCATAGATCCCATTACTTTATATTTCGAATGATTCTGTTTAAGGGACGTAAGCCTTGGTGTTAGTCCTGATCCTGACACCGTTCTATAGAACGAGCGAAAAAAAAATTCGACTCTATTGACAATATTTCCCCAAAAACTTAACACGTTCCATTCACACTTTGCGAAAAAACATATTTTATGAACCAAATGGTGCTCGGAAATACAAGCCATCAAAGATTATATCTCCAGAGCATTTAACCATCCACTGCACCCTCGTTTCACGCTTTTCAAACTTAATTGGCGCGCTTTTCAATGAATTAGAAAAAATACTCCATTCGGGCTAGCTTTGATTTCCCCCCGCGCTTGTATTGAATCACCGCTGGTTGACACGAAGTTCACGCTCAACGCTTTTCACTCTTTCCATTCTAAGCCCAGATCCTATGGAAGCATGGTTGCTCGTAGAGAAGTGGAGATGCCTACCTGGACCGGTGCGGCACCGTTCTGTTCCACAGCGTTCTGCGTTTCTTTTTTTTTTTTTTGTTCTGGGTTGAATGGAAATTTATTCTAGAGCGCTATTTCCTCGTTGTCACGACGCGGTTGCTCTGATTGTATGCGAGTGAGAAGGAAAATTGCGCGTCACCATTAGCTTCTGCTGCACTACCAACCAAAATGACCAACCGTTCGGTGGCCTTTCAAAATGTTGTTTTATTTAGTTTCGCTGTTTTTTTTTTGGGAAAACCGTTCGAAATTTGCGGAAGAGATGCTCTTTGACGATCGTCACTAATTAACCTTCACCAATAATGGAACGAAACGGTTGATTTTTTTTGGGGGTTTATGGCCGTTTTCTGCTATCGAGGTGATCGCCATATAAACACTTTCAAATTTGTATGAATCTTATCACTCTCAGAAACTTGAGCGACCTCCTCTTTCCGCTTCAAAAAGCAAATATTCTTCTTTTGCCACACGTTTTTCAAATTCGCCCTTTGTTTCCGGTCTGGTGCACCCTCACCGCGTTTGTTTGGCCGTTGCCATTGTCTGCCCGGCACATATCTTAACAACACGGTGGATCTCTGTGCCAACCGACGAAGAAGCACCTCGTTGAAAAAACAAACATTTCTTCGACACCCGAAACCAAGGTCACTCCTCCATTGAAAACGTTCCCGCGTGATGGCTTCACTACCTAATTGAACAATGGTCAAATATAATTTAAAATTTTAACTTGATCTACGGCGCATGGACACACGTATCAACTGCTCGTCACAACAACCGAATTAGAACTGAAACCGTGGCCGGCGTGGACACACAGGAAAAGCCACCCACAAATGATGATCACCTCTTTTTTCTCGTTATTGTTATTTTATGTGTAGGTATGGTTAAATAATGCAATTTCGATGGGGGAGGTGGCTGATCAAAGCGGGAATGACGGAGAGAAAATCACACTTAATGGTAGGTGTAGGGGGAAGACAGGTCACAATGCACGCATGGGGTAAAATGCCCACTTGAAAAATAAACAACGATAGATTTTCCTCTCAGCTCGAGTGATGGATTGAGTTTATTTTCATCTGGAGGTTTCACAAATAATTCTAGGTAAGTATAGAAATCATGCACACAATATTAGCTGCGGTCTAGCTTGTACAGGGTGACTAGTAATTCGTGTTACTCCCGAAGCGAGGCGAAAGTAGACCACATTTGCAGCAAAAAAAAAATGTATGGCAAGGTAGGTCGAAAAATCATTCCTTACCGAGTTATTGAGCAATTAATTTTCTACTGATTCAAAGTGCCTTATTTTGCTAAGGTATTCATAATTGATTGCTTATGAATACCCGAGCTGTTGCTCGACATTTAAATTTAACATTAACCGGTAAGAACCTGATCAAATCCATCCGAAAGTAAGCCTGTGGCGCCAATTGAATAAAGTTGTTATTTTTCTCTTGATTTTTTTTTCCGTTGATCTTGTTTTCCGTACTGAGTACTAATGCTAGTGGTTGAAATTGTCATTTTCGTGCGCTTAATTAATAGCTCCTTTATTATGGAATTTAGGGATATGGTGTCTACAGAGAAGTTTTTCAATATCCCAACTAACAATAAAATAACTAACAATGTAAACGCTTTACTCATTTTATTTATACAGTCTCAAGCTGTATTCAAACGTTATACGATATGAGGAAACCTTTACTCAACCTCTATACAAGCAAATCTGGCGAACTTAGTCAGCTACTTATGGCTGTTGGAACGGTCGGGAGAAGCTCTTATTGCATATCCATTAACGCTTCTATACAGCTGTTATCCTGCTGTTTAGTTGTGTGTGAACTTTAAAGGCGCTTATTCAACCTTTTCCCGGTTATCCAATAATCACTACACAGCTTTCTCTTGAAGCCGGGTTAAATACTGTTTACGCTTTTATGAAGGAATTTATTAAGTTTTTTTTTGCTGTGAATCAAATTAATCGAAATTAGTTACAAGTCATGACCAAATTATTTACCCTGCACCGGAACCTGGAATCGAACTCGAGACGACTTCATTGGCAAACCTTGACACTACCAACTGTGCTACGCCAACACTTTGAACTTATGTAAACAAATCACCATTCCCTTCTACAACAAAATCGCTGGGTAGAGGCTTTATGATAGTGCACATGAATCACTTTTCTCGACTAGTTATAAAAGAGCAGAGTAAAAGCTGTAAAACTGCACACGTCTAAAAATAAACCTAGTTGACTGTGAAAATGCTTCCGAAGCTGCTCTAACACAGTTTATAAGCTGAGTACAGGTTGTTTAGTTGTTGAAAAAGCACTTTTGAAGTTTATGTTATTCAGCAAGAGTGTTTGGTTGTGTAGAAGCCATCAAATGAGTAATATATTCACTTTGTTAGCTTTGTTTTGCAGCTACAAGTGGAAAGTTGATTAGTGTGTGTATAAAAGTGACATTAGCGTGTATTGGCTGATGTTATTCAGTGTGACTGACAAATTGAATAATGGTTGTGAGAAAGTTGAGTAAACGCTTTCCAAAACTATTTTTCTAGCTTTTGATTGTAGCTGTATCTGCAGCTTCTTTTCAGCTACTTCACAGCACAACGCTGGAAAAGTTTGCTTACAAAGCTGAAAATGTTAGTTGGGATGTTACTGTGCTTCTTTTTAATTTTTCAGTTAAAAATTAAAAAAGCTAAAAGTGAGATAGAAAATTTTTTTTTCAACTATTCAATAAACAGGGTTGGGTTTTTTGACAAAGTTGTAGAAAATGCCTTTACAAACAACTTTTTCAAAGACGCTTAATTGATATCTTCTTCTTTCTTTCCTTTATTTAACGTCGGTCTCTGTTCCGCAATCTAGTGCCAATCACCGACGGACATCGATTGCCATCCATTGACGGCAGCTTCCACACCTGCGTAGGCTATCGCACCCATTCATCACACATGGGCCGGGACCAACGGCTTTACTTCCCTTCCGAAGGAAGACGTGACCAGAGATTTTTATACCTCAGAAAAATCACACCGACCTCGACTGGGATTGAACCCAGACCCATCGGGGTGTTGGAAAGCAGTCACGCTTACCACTACACCACCGGCGCCGGCTTAATTGATATCTTTTCTACTTTTCAATATATGTGACGTTTTTTTTTCCGACGGTTCCTCAAAAATGGTTTTCTCATCATAACTTTTTGATCTACATTCTTACGACTTTGCTATGTTGTAGTAAGTTGTAGATAGTGACAAAATACAAAACATTGCAGAACACCGCATTGCAGTGTCTTCTGTAGAAAAAAAGTTATTGAAGTTATAAAAAAAGTTATTTTTGTAGATTTTTAGACCATAATTTATGAACTTGTAACTTAGCAGGGGCAAAATGGGGCAAAGTACCCATGGCGCATCTGAAACTTTAAGAAATTTACTTCAAAATGATAGTAAACATCTGCGAATGTAAGCGATTATTGGTAGACATTGATTTAAACAACCTAGTGATAGTCGCACCTAAATGCGCATGCTATTTCATAAGAATTGGGTTGTTTAGGGGTATTAAAGTAAATACATATTCGTTATCTGCTTTAAAAATGGAACCAAAATCCAAAATATCATCAATTTTGGGACACTGGAACTTTTTTAAATAAGTACGATTACATTAGCAAAAATCACCATCTTATGGGGTGTTTACACTTATGCTATTTCACATTAGCGCAATGAGCTAGCTGCTAGCAAAAAAGCTCACTAGCATAATGTAAACAGGGCATCAGCGTCTACCAGCATGAAATTTCAGAAGCAACTGTAATTCGTGCTAGTTGGCGAGTACACTAGCGCGAGTAAATCCGCACAGATGTAAACACCCCATTAACGCCCCTTGGTGGGACTTTGTATGGAAGCGAGCTATCAACAAATAGATTTAGTGTCAACGATCAAAAATTAAAATCTTGATTGAAAAATCGAAATGAATGTATAAAAATCGGTATATTTTTCGAAGTTAAACAACCCTGAAAAATCTGAATTTTAACTGTTGTGTAAAATCTCCCTTCGTTTAATTTTGAGCTATACTTGACATAAACAGCGAAATCGTTTTCAAGCTTGCATACAATATTGCTATGTTATGCTATATTGCGCTCAAATTTACATGAAATATCGCGTAAATTTATGCCAAATCGAGCGTTAATTTTATGTGCGCTATATCTCGCAGAAATTTACATGAATTTTTCAAACGGTGTATCTTGAATACATTATAATGCTACTGTTTTAATCAAGTAAGCCATGAACCAAGACTTCAATCATTTTTCTGAGTCCCTCATCAACCATCGACGAGTGAAGTAAAATAACCAGAGTTAATGTACACGTGCATCCATCCCGCGTGATAGAGACACGCTTGCTATAAGATCGTAGGTGCCTGGTACATTTCGAGACGTATTATTTCGCGTTTCTTTTTTGTTCCTACGTGCCTCATTCGTGTCACATGTGCTGTGTCTCATGAGCTAAGCTCGGCGAGCTCCAGGGAGATCGGCAGCGTACCTACGTCCTGCGTGCATGCTAAAAGTGGCTGGTTGGTGGAGAACTGTTGTAGTCCTGTCACATTCTCGTGTTGCTGGTATAACTGATTGATTTCAATCAGTTGATATTCAGTTTTTGAGAGTTGAAAGATTGTGGTTTTATAGAAGTATTTCAAGCGGAAGATGTGTTAAACGATTACGAACCAATTACCGGCGGGGTTATTTGCTACCGATCCATGCGCATGGAATTTTCATGGTTCAAAATATTGATTTAGCTCCATCAAGTTCAAACGATTTCAAATCAGCACCTGATCATTCTCACAAAATTTGTTCTCTATAGGATGCGAACTCATATTGCACTTGGCCCTTTGAAGTTTATGTGGGAATTGAAAAATTGAACGTTAGGATTATTAGTTATTGATTGATTAGGAAGATAATGTTCTTCTGACATGGTTCATTCACTGTTCAGCAGACAAAAAATTGAGGCTATTGTGTCATAAGGGCAAGATGCAGTGTTGCCCTGAAAACAGCCGATTAATCCTACCAGCACGTTATCAACTTGGAAATTAATTAAGAACAAATTTTCTTGACATTCAACAAAGTTGTAGCTGGGAAATTTTCACGTAAGAGGGGGGGGGGGCTCTGATGAACAACTTTTCCGTAAATCATTATGGTGCAGGGCTAGAACGATGAGGACAAAAAATACACTTTTCTTATAGTAATTCCCATATAAACTTCAAAGAGCCAGTGCAGAATCAGTTCGCCACCAAATTAGTTCAAATTTTGGGATATTGATCAGCCTGATTTGGATCCGATTGATCTTGGTGGATCAAATTGATAGGTATTTTGCAGCTGGAACCAATAGTTCGGAGGGCCCTTTAAAAAAAACTTCGTTGTTGAAATTGATTCGTATGACTTCATCCATCAGTATTTTCAGCCTTTCAAGCTGTAGCCGACATCACTAGTTAATTCAAACATCTACTTAAATTTGAGAACTGTTCAAATATATTTAGACAAAAAGCATGGTATGTTCGTCCCAAGTAGTAGTCAACCTGAAAATATGATGAGAAATAAGAAAACTGGATTGTAAATTTTGGGATGAATCCAACATATTTGTCACACTCAACGGTCAGTATATGAATCGAAAACCATGTTTTCCAAAATGTTTATTTAGTAGGTTCAATATCTTTGAAAGCTCTGTGGAGCCGAAGGACTAAACAAATATTCCAATGGAGATCTAAATCGATTTCCTATATTTTTTTTTGTTTGCAACGCATCGAATCTCGACAGATCCACAAACCCTTTCTGTCGAGGATGCTGATGTTCGTTTTTGCATGCTTTATCGGCCTCCTGAGGGCACGTCCATTATCACTACCTCTTCATGCAGCACTTCTACCACTTCCTCTGTTGATTTGCTGGTGCTGTCTGACAATGCACCTACAGCCACTACACCAGGGTACGAACTGCTATCCGAGTTGCAAGGAATTTTGTAGTTCTTCAAGAAACTTCTTGGTACTTCAGGGAACTTTTTAAAAGTTCAGGAAAATTTCTTGAAGTGCAGATTTTTCTTTAAAGTTCAGCTAACTTTGTAGAAGCTCACTGAACTTCATTGAACTTCGTAGAGTTTCATCGAACTGCTTCGATAACTCTTCTTCTACGTTCCTGAAAAAGTTATAAGACAACGACACTTCATACACCTTGCAGTTCGTAATTGACAGTATGGGCTGAATGAGGCTATTCATACTGTCGCTAATGTGATTAGTAACACTTATGCTCCGTTTGACACTAATGTTCCGTTAACTGTTTTCACTAGAACATTATATTTTGTTTTATGCATCAAGACCAACATATGTCAGATGAATCATGAGCTAAATTTAGTGAAATTATTTGAAATTCTGAGATCATGGAAAAGTTCAGAAAAATTCGTAGAAGTGGGAACTTTATAATAGTTTAGGTATCTTCGTAGAAGTTTATTGTTTAATGGCAGGGAACCTCTTTATTATTCAGGGACCTTTTTTATAACTTCAGAGCTTTGATGAAACCTCATGGACTTGAAATAGTTCAGAGAATTCCGCACAAAATCAGTAAATTTCGTGCGTCGAGCTTTGCGCAAAATCAACGAGAAATGTAGACGTGAAGCAAGCTTTGATGAAGTTTTGTGGACTGCGTAATAATTCGAGGAACTGCGTATAACTTCATAGAAGTACAGGGCATTTTGAAAAAGTTTAGGGAATTTCGTAAAGATAGAATACTTTAGGCATCTTCGTTTCAGTTTAGGGAACTTCATAGCAGTTAGCCAGAGATTTTAAAAACCTCAATGAACTTCCTGAAGATGAAGATTTTGGACCACCGTTTAATCTCAAGGTACTTTGAAATTTGAGTAAATTTTCTAAAACCTAAGGAAATTTTGTAGATGTTCAGGAAACGTTGCATAAGTAACAGGATATTCTTTCAGATATGCTCCCTAGACAGCCAGGAAGTTTTAAAAGATCAGCATTTGCTGATGTTGTTCTGATCTGAATTAGCGAGTTGCTAAAAAAAAAGGATGACTTAAGAATGTGCTTAAGTTTTTGAATATCATAATTTTTCAAATGGATAGATCAACTTTCAACACGGTATTTTCCAAATTTAAACCATACACTCTGGTAACATGGTGGCAACATGGTGATTTGATCGGTTGATCTGTTGCAGGTTATAGCAATGGCTGTACCACTTTCTGGTTTGTTGTAGCGAGATGGTGGCGCTTGGTGGTCACTTTGTGGAATTGGTGCCGATACTCAGGCGCTTCCTTCTGACACTGTTGGTATACAAAGGCAAGGTCGCCCCGTTATCTAACCGAAAAGGTTATTTCTTCTTAGCGATTACGGACATTGACGCGAAAACGATGCCATCGAAACCCGCAGAGCAATGGTTAGCAAAAGCCACCTAGATCGTACCGTGCCAACCAGAAAGCGATTTGAAGGAACAGAACAGAAGGTCGGTAGGCTTGGTGATATTAATAATTGGAATGGTAAATATATCACTGCACTGGTCTACACGCTCATCTGAGTTAAAGCCAACGATGCCCGCTCATGTCACTATTTTGCTGCAACTATTAAGCATAGACCGCGCCATCACCCAGTGGGTCACCGCTTCTGTTATAGAATTTATCTGAATGCTCGATCACATGAGGCACATTAAAAAAAAATCTGAACATTTTTAAAGTGATGGTAACAAAGTACAAGTGAACGCGTAAAGGTAATACGCCAAGAAAAAATGTTCTGCAAAAAAATCTTTCACCCATTGAATTATCATAACATTGCTGCATTTGCTAATCTATTCGTATTTTGAATCCCATCTAACAAAATATACCAGTTGTGTTGCCGATGAATGGTTAAATTTTGTTGAAAATGTTTGAACGTCATGCAACGGTCAAATCCCCGTACTAAACAATACCGATACACTTTTGTAGAATTTTTGTCCATTCTATATTTTGAAAATAACGTGTCAAAAGATGTTAGTCATGCAAGTGCAGTTAAGTGTTGAACCGGAAAAAAATAAACAAAGAATATTCTAATTGATCGGCAAATTAATGGCTTTTGCTATTAGAGGATTTCTAGAATTTAAGCACTGCAAATATATGCTACCTTTCCTCTAAAATAGAATTTGTGCAAACGCAAATGAAATGTCGGTCAAAGCAACCAAGTTTCAACAGCCTGTATTTCGCTTACTTACACCTTCCAGAACTTCGAGCTCTGCAGTTCTAGCATTAATTGTAGCACATGAGATGAGGCACATGAGATCAGCGCGAGCCTCGCGCACGCCAAGATTTTTGGGTGTCGCGTTTGTTTCTCGCTCGTATCTTATTCTCGCGTGTCTCTTTCTCGCTCGTCACATGTTGTTTTCGTTACGACGGGAGACGGTTTGTTGAGAGTCTCGGCAGCACATTTTTGCACACACGAGAAAAATGTAACTCTGAAAATAACGTCGTTAAATCTTAATGTTGGATATTGATTAATTAAAGCTCTATTGTGTACAAGAATCACGGTAACACTGCCCAGATTTCAACTGTATAAATGGCCTCCATCGGTATATAAAATATCTCAATTTGCAAATTGTCTGCCTATATTTGAAATGGGACAGCAGGAAGCAGCAGGAGGAGTGGCGATTAAAAGTCGCAGCGTATTCAAAGAGGTCCTGAAAGCCTATTCGATCGATTCAGACATTATGCCGGAAGTTTCTGTGGAGGTTGAAAAGTGTACCAAGACTATTTCAAGAGCCACATGTGAAAAGGGCATACCAGCTTTTTGTAAACAAACCTTCGTAGGCCCTTTTGTCGCCAACTGAGGGCCGCTCACGCAAACCAACAACATCATCGGGAAGGGGAAAGTTTCGCCTACCCGGTGATGTTGATGGTTTGCGTTGGTGTCATATGGGTGGTGAGATAAGGGCGTAAGAAAGTTTGTTTACAAAATGCTTGTATGCCCTTTTCACATGTTGATCTTGATTTGTGATATTTTTCAAAGGCTTTGGATAGTCGAACAGCTGACAGGGTGCTGCTCCACCATTTTGAGAATTTCAAAATACCGTTCAAACTTCCGGAAAACAACCTCAATATGCTTCCTTCGTTATGACCGATCGTCCTGGCTGGGCGTAAGCCAATGCCATTCGAAAAGTGTAGTGGCTCGACTAAAAGAAAAAAAACAGCATCCATTCGTGAGAACCATCAAGCGGAAGAGCTTGTATTTGCAACGCAGATGAAGCTACGTGAGTCAGGTCAGAAACATGTTGCTGATACATATTCTCAAAGAGGCTGCGCAGACTACCCCGTCGCGGGCAGGCAAAATTTCTAGATCGTGGAAAAGATCATCGAACAATCCATTGTTCCAGTATAACGATGCTGAAGTTTGGCATTATTTTTTTTTTTATGCAAAGCTGTCCGAATCGCAGTACGTTAGAATTCAGACAGAGGCCAAACAACGAAATACGAATATATCTCCGCCGTACCACCACATTCTAGAAGGAGCTGTTATCCGGATGAAAACTATATACACGGTATGAAAAAATCATGTAAATATTTCTGTAACTTGCAAGCATATCTGAACATGTAAATCTGCAATTTGCTAGAAAATTTGCAAATTGGTTTGAAAGCAATACGCAGATGCTTCCATGTCTGTTATATTTATACTAAATATAGCTTAAAATTAAGTTTTTTGTTTTTCAGTGTTATAGTCAGCGACACATGTGTGGAAGTAAAACTACAACAGCTTCTTGACCACACGTCGGAGCGAATCGTCAATGCAAACGAAGAAACTTTGGATAACTTCACAGATGAGGAGTTTCTAAACATCAATTTGACGATCAAGTGGGGAATGGACGGAAGTACCGGAAATGCTTAGTATAATAAAAAATCGAGGATAATGATGGTTCAAAAAAACGTCAACATTTTAGCTGCCTTAGTTTCCAAGATATTTTTTTTAGATTTAAAGTCTAAAAAATCACTATGTTTTTTTTTTTATTTAAGTAGTAGTTTTTTTTTTCGGACGTATTCCAACAAAACTATAAACTTTGCCAGAAATAGCATCCTGTTTTGATGCATTGTTTCCAACATATTGAGCATAGATCATTAAATTTGACATAATTTTCAAAAGTCACATCTAAGCAGTTAAAAAAAGTAGTGTGAATATCCGTTACAATGACGCACATAAAAGCAGCGTCAGTTATCATATAAGTTTACATTACATATCGTGAGAATTGATGAGACGTGTCATGATATATTCCATATATTATATGCAAATGTAAATCTTTGTAAACAACATTTCCTGAAAGTTGCTAGTTAACGTGAAAAGGAAGTTTATGCATGTCCACTATGTACGTTATCGCAAAAATGATACCCGAGAATTTTTAGGGCTATGCTCATTTTGGAACTGATGTAAATTTTAGAACTGATAACACAGTAGGCTATCGTATTGCAATGTATTTAATGAATTGTTATGATGTAAAACGATTTTCCGGGAATGTTGAATACATACAATAAGAACTTCCTATAATTTCTTTAAAAACAATTTAACTGTCCTGTTAAACTTTGCGTACCCAAACTATTTCGCCTAAATCAAAAGGGACCTTATTTCTTTATCTATGTTGATGAAACTGTTTTTGATTCATTGAAAACTCTAGTTTTTACGAAGAGTGTCCGTAAGTTTGGTCTTACTATAATTTAATTTAGAAATCTATTGGGGTCAGCACGGTTTCTTAAAATAAATGTCCTGATCCCGCGTTTTCTTATAATAAAGAAATACAACAAAAATATGCTAATCTGTTTAGGAATTAAAAGCGAGATGCAATTCCTGAATGATTTGAAGCAGACATGCTGCATCTTTTGAAGACATTTTTTTTTTTAACTTTGTTTCACAATATTGAGATAGAAAATAGACTTTTGAACCTCGTGAAACGTTGTGGTGCATCCACAATGTCCATTGTTGTCATGCGTCATATTGCACTCTGAATCAGGCATTTTAACGCAGTATGATTTTGGAATCAAATTAAAAATGTTTTAAAAATTATGCAAAATCATCGTCTTGAACTCCATATCTTCGTAGAAAATATTTTGATGAACCATACTCAAATAATTTGTCATTAGTTTAAGCTTCCATACGCTACCACTTCACAATTTTGCTTAAACGGAGCGTTTTGCACCAAACTACCTCACAAGTAAGCATGTATATATGAATGAATTAAAAAAAGCTCATAAAGCGGAAAATGGTGAGTGCTTAAAGCGAGCTCGGTCAGAACGAGCATGAGATCACGATCGCGTTCAAACATGAAAAGTGTTAGTGCATTAGGTGTATTTTAAAATACGCAAATCTGGAGTTATATTAGTAAATAATCTGGATTTATATTAGTAAATAATTCACCAAGTATCAAAACTTAGAGCCGATCACTAGAAGTGCCCATTAAAAATGAATAAAAGAGTGGGAGTACTATCTGATAGAGTCAGGTAAACACGTCTGCTTGGTCATAGTGAATGTTCAAGAATTGTTTATTAATTATAAACTAATTGGTATGGCTTGCTACTTCAGGTTGCTTCATCTATTACTCCTCCTCAACTTGAAGTCCAAGTCTATTACGAAAATGCGCTAGCTTTGTAGCACCTAGCGGCTTCGTCAGGATATCAGCTATCATCTCAGCGGTTGGTGTGTAGTTTACCTTTACTACTTTCTTCTTATTCAGATCTTTGATGAAGTGGTACTTTGTGTCCACGTGTTTGGACCGCCGTTGAATACCATCTTGCTGAAGCTGTTTGATGCAACTTTGATTGTCTTCTTGTACGATAATTGGGCGATGTTGCTTCACACCAAAGTCCTTAAGTAGTTTCTGTAGCCGAAGTAGTTCCAGGCAACACTCAGTCAATGAGATGTACTCGGCCTCGGTACTGGACAATGCTACGCAGGATTGCTTCTTCACCGCCCAGGAAATTGTTGCCCCACCAAGCTGGAACAAAAAACCAGTATTCAATTTTCGTTCAACGGTATTTCCTGCCCAATCTGCATCTGCGGAAACAATCAGTTCTTCGTTACTTCCTTCCAAATGTGGCTTCAGATCACTGGTACTGCTAAGATAGCGTAAACAACGGCGCCGGTGGTGTAGTGGTAAGCGTGATTACCTCTCACCCCAGCAGGCCTGGGTTCAATCCCAGTCGGCGCCGCCGGGATGTTCTGAGGCATAACATCTCTGATCACGCCTTCCTTCGGATGGGAAGTAAAGCCTTTGGTCCCCGGTTCATGAGTTGATGGGTCGATAGGTAGGGTCCAGGTGTGGGAGCTGCCTTCCTGGCACGTCGGTAGCATTGGTGCTCAGCATGGAAAACAAGATCGACGGAAAAAACAAACCAAAGGAAAAAAAAAAAACAAAAAGATAGCGTAAAGTCCGCTTCTATGCAGTCAGCTGCAGTGGATGACTTACTTTTCTGCAAGACACAGCAGACTTCCAACCAAACTTTGGAAATCATCCTTGGATGGCAGCTCTTCACTCTCCTCCTTCTGCTGTAGAAAGCCAGGCTCCATCGGCACTTTTGATGGTCGGGCATCCTCCATTTGGAAACGAATTGCAAGTTTCTTGATGTTCATTCTTAGATTCAATGTGTAGCCATTTTCTCCACTTGCATACCTTCACATTACCCAGGATTGCCAACGTTAAATTGGTTTCCTGATGCGAGCAAATATTGTCATACACATCCTGACTTGATGCAGCAACGAGCATGTCATCGACATAGATGACGGTCAGAGTCAGAGACAGGGGTCAGCGTATGAGGGCTTAAATTCGATCTCCTTGAAACAAGGTTGCAAAGACTCATTTCAGCTAAAATAATGTTTTTCGGAATAATAAAACCAAAAGATGGTATGATGGCATGTTTTACTTGTAACTTACAAGAAGAGGTTACAAAGTATGCGTTGGAAACATAAAACCTGTAAATTTTGCTTTCTATGAGTCACAATCAGCGATTCGCTGATCGCTGAGTGAGTGAGTGAGTGAGTGAGTGAGTTTGTGAAAAATCGCTGATTGTGACTCTCATGAAGTGAAATAAACAGCTTTAATATGTCAAACACATTCTTTGCAACCTCTTCTTGTATCCTACCAATTCAAAATTTGATCATGGCATCTAATTATTTCATAATTTAGAAAAACATTGTTTTAGCTGAAATGAGTCTTTGCAACCTTGCCTTGAAACATGCATCTATATTCCTGTTCCACATCCTTGCCGACTGCTTGAGCTCATACAGACTTTTTTTTTTCAAATAGCCCACTTTTCCATCATTGGTCTCAAATTCAGAAGGCTCCTTCATAAAAATTGTCTCGTTCAGATCACCGTAACGTAGACTGTCTTCACATCAATGTGTTTCACGAGCACATTCCACATTCCAGCAACCGTCAAAAGGGTCCTTAGTGTCACTTGCTTGGCCACTGGAGCGAAAATCTTCTCATAATCACTTCCATACTTCTGCGTAAAACCTTGTGCTACCAATCAAGCCTTAAAACGAACAACCCTAGCAGCACATATGTCACTGAACAATTGTGGTTACTTGTATGCCACTTATTCAAGTCACAATAAAGTTGCAGCAGCTTCTTTCGATCGAAGTGTGCTGCTTGGGAACCTCACCTCTTTCATTTTCTTTCCTCTCATAAATCCACTTGCATCCGAAAGCGCGCTTGTCGGCAGGCAAATTCGTCAGCCCCCAAGGTGTATTGTCCTGCAGTGACTTCATTTCCTCCTCCATTGCAGCTTTCCATTCATTCCAGTACGGACTTTTCATTCCTTCTGCAACACTTCGTGGATCACTCTCCATAGCTACTGCAGTGTTCTCTCCATAAAGCAAAGGTGGAAGATTTTAATTAAAAAATTGTCAAATAGTTCTTGTTCTACAATTTTTCTCAGTTTTTAAGTCTCCATAATTTAGTAAAGCCGTTGGTCCCCGGTTCATGAGTTGATGGGTCGATAGGTAGGGTCCAGGTGTGGGAGCTGCCTTCCTGGCACGTCGGTAGCATTGGTGCTCAGCACGGAAAACAAGATCGACGGAAAAAAACAAACCAAAGGAAAAAAAAAGTCTCCATAATTTCAGCGGTACCGGTGGTGTAGTGGTAAGCGTGATTACCTCTCACCCCAGCAGGCCTGGGTTTAATCCCAGTCGGTGCCACCGGGATGTTCTGAGGCATAACATCTCTGATCACATCTTCCTTCGGAAGGGAAGTAAAGCCGTTGGTTTCCGGTTCATGAGTTGATGGGTCGATAGGTAGGGTCCTGCCTCTCTGGCATCGGTAGCATTGGTGCTCAGCACGGAAAACAAGATCAACGGAAAACAAATCAAAGATAAAAAAAGTCTTCATAATTTTAAATAGTCCAAAAGATTACATTTGTCATGAGAATATATTAACACAAAACAAAAACCGTCAAGGATATTTTGAGATATTGCTGCTGCTGCTGCTGCTAACTTTGCGGGAGACGATGTCTTAACACTCGAAAGCAATTTTGTGAAATATGAAGTAAAACACATCGTAGCTGCATGATGATTTTGTTTAATTTTATTTATTTGTAAAGTCGCCGGGAAATACCAGCTGGCGATTTGTTTTTTTATGATAACTTCTTACTTGAAAACAGGCAACAACTCACAAACAGGCTTCTTTTTCATGGTATACAGTGTGGTAATTCAATAATCAATAAATTATCTCAACATTTAGTGGCAAACCATTCATAAATTATGGTAACATACAAAAAATTCTATAATCCACATTAAATTTCATATGTAAGCGCCGATTGAAACAATCTTTTCGACGTCACTACAAGGGTGATTGATTAACCGAAAGAAACGAATCGTGCGGAATGAAAGCCGCAAACTAATTGCACCAATATATTCAGGTCTACAATTCCACACCCTTTACTCCCCTATAAAGTGTACCCCGTATTCCCCTAATATCTCATGAACTGTTGTTTAAAGACATAGTATTCTAAAACCATGCATAAAGTACTTATGTTCAATGAAAAATAGAGCTGTGAAAAAACATTTCCTCTGAAAAGTAGGGGAAAATGGGGTAAAACGGTCCAAAACACATACCTACAAGGCTCTCCGGTCTATGGGACCACGTGCAATTCATTTCCCGAACGATTTCTCTTCGGAAAAGTCGTTTTTCATGGCCAGAATTCATCGTGCTGTTGAGATATTGAATTTTGGGTAATTTTGGACCCATTTTTGCCCATTGTGCAATGCAAGAACAAAGACGCTGATACCACGAAACATTTTGTGTTAGGGTGCCGTATTCTAATAACAACAAATTAAAATTAAAATGTTATTATTTAATAAAGCTAGCCTTGACGTCCGCCAAAACAAACAAAAATATATAATACAGTAAGAATAAATTAAACCAACAAAACCAACTTGTTGCAATATTTTTATAAGAAGATGGAGTACCGCACCCCCCCCCCCCATTTCCTAGATATCGGATAACGGTTTGTCCTAAATTCGTGCCTAACCAGGAATCATTCACGGAATCATATAGGTATCTGCCACTATCGAAAGCTTTCTATAATTTTGTTATTTTCGGCAATCTCCACTATTTCTTCCGCCTAGTCAGCAGCTCCGGTGTTCTATCTTAGCACAGCTCTAGACACAGCTTGTAGAGCGGATCAAATGAAAGCCTTTCGATATGGAACCGGACGGATACAGACATGACACGCATTTCGCAATTGCAGAACAATTCTTGGATGATGATACGATATTCTTGCATGCTTCCTCTACTTCTGTAAACATTAATGGTGGTTAGAGATAATCGATGATAAAATATGTGGTTTCCAAATCAGCTTTCAAGTTATAGTCAACCCCAGCAGCCAGCTAGTCACTATTATGGATCAGTATGTTCTGCGTGTTAATCAATACTGGGGTGACTGTACGCCAAATAAATTTGGCCATCTCGAGGATCAGATGAAGGAAACAAGACCGAGATTATTTCTTACACATGCACATTGATTTCACACCAAGCTTAAGAGCGAACAATAAACAACTACACTATAACAACTGGTTATAAAAACAAATGTTACTAGGATGAGAAGAAGCCCAAAATTTAAAATACTTTAATATATTTACGAGGGATTTAATAATACTTAACGAGTATTAGTTTAACGAGTATTAGTACCTAGCTTGAAACTAAATTTCAGCACACAAATTAACAAATTCAAAGCAAAAAAGTTTAATTCGCCGACGAAAAACACGCAGCAAAAGAAAAACACGTCAGCTTTCAAGCGCGGCCTACTGGGATTCAAATCGTTAGATTTATATTATGCACCTATATTCTCGTTTTCGTTCGAGACGTGTTTTCCATACGCGTTTATCTCCTTAATTGAGGCCTATATCGCGATTTGAGGGGTGTTAGGGGGTTTGAAATCTTAAATCACGTTTATCTCCCTAATCAAGGCCTAAATTGCGATGTAAGAGGTGTTTAGGCGCTTAAAATTATTCAATCGCGTTTATCACTTTAATTAACGTCTAAATCGCGAGTTGAAGGGTGTTCAGGGATTCGAAATTTTTAACCGCATTTATCACCTTAATAAAGACCTATATCGCAATTTAAGAGGAGTCGGGGGGTTTGAAATCTTTAATCGCGTTTATCTCCCTAATTAAGGCCAAAATTGCAATTTTTTCATCGAGCCGACGAAGGATGGAAGATTTTGCGAGTGAATTTTCGAAATCTTAGTCCAGTATTTTTTTTATATAGAAATAACGACGCGCTGAAGTATTTTTTTAACGTATAGAGATTTATTGTTATGGCTTCTCAGTCTAGGGTAATCGAAACGGTCAGTTATGCATTGCCCAATGGCATCGGCCGTTTATTGTGGCCTTTTTCAAGTTACCCTTTGTTGATAAATTTCGTTTGTTACCACGATAAGCTTGGAGGAGCTTCCTGTATGGTTCATTGAGTTTGATTTTGCCACTTTAGCTTACTGAATAGAAGTATGTTTAAGACGTGTTTATCGAAAAGCTATATCAAATCGCAGTTTTTGTCGTCATTTGTGAGGTCGCCGCCGGGACTAAAATCTAGTAACAGCAAGTTGAACGGGAACTTGATCGTAATGGTTTTGTGATATAAGGAGCTTGGTGACCTAGTGGCGACTGATTTTGCGTATTGAGCAGAAAATTATGGGTTTAATCTCAAGCTCCTTCACATTATAGAGTTTTAGGGTGAATCGGATTTATTCTTAAAATGAGATAAAGTGTATTAAAATTTGGTTGGAGGGACGAGAACTTAAATAAATAATATTTGAGTTTTAGTAAAGACGCGTTGATCGGAAATCTATAATAAATCCTTTTCAAGAGTACTTTCTGCCGTAGTAACGTTAAACAGGAACTTGGTCGTAATTGATTTGTGAAACATGGAGCTCGGTGGCCTTATGGTGACCGATTTTGATTATCGAGTAGAAAATCATGGGTTCATTCCTCAGCTCCTTCGCATTATAGAGTTATACATTAAATCGACTTTCTTTCATAATATGATGCCAATCGTATCGAAATTCGGTTGGAGAGCCAGGTACGCAAGAGAAGTCATATTTGAGTTTTAGGAAAGGCGTATTGATCGGAAATCCATATCAAATCCTTCTCAAAAGCAGTTGTTGTCGTCGTCGGTGAGGTCACCACCGGGATCGAACAAATTGTACGGAAAATTGATCGTAATTGTTTTGTGATATGAGGAGCATGGTTGCCTTGTGGTGACCGATTTTGCTTACTAAGTAGAAGACCGTGGGTTCAAACTCAAGCTCCTTTGCGATATTGAATCGTTAGGACATCAATTCAGCATATCATTTACCAAAACGAATCCTGCTGCAATCTTAACCCTTATATCCAACATCCCAATGATTTCTCATGGAAGTGCAGAGATGTTCTCTGCTTTTATTTAAGCGAGTATTACGTCAACATATTCCTACCCATCCCTTTCATGACCAGCATTCAGACGTGGCCGGTGCTGCTATTGCCTAGTTTTAGATCACCAGTATTTACACATTGAGGATGATTGCTAGTCCCAAGCAACGTCTATTGGTTCTCTGTGCAATTACAGCTGATCTGGCAAAAATTCCCATAATCTTAGTTTGAGTCTTAGTAGTCCTATTGAGAATCAGGTTGCTCGGGATTATCTAAATATATTATTTTGGGAAAATATTTTTGATGTTTCCTGGGGGACTGATTTTGACGAAGTAAGATCTATAACTAAATAGTTTTATAATCTAAAAGCTCCAGGTGATGATGAAATTTTCTATATCCTCATCAAAAAACTCCCAGAGAGTACCGTGTCTTTCTTGATAAAATTATTTAACAGATATTTCCATTTGGTTGGAATGGAAAAATGCAAAAGTTGTTCCAATTTTGAAGCCGGATAAAAATCCAACTGAAGTTTCTAGCTTTCTTCAATAAGTAAACTTTTTGAAAAGATAATTTTGAATTGAATCAAACTGCTCAATTTTTGCAGATGACCAGTTTGGATTTGGATTAGATAAGAGTTACCAATTTAATTTACTCAAACAAATCAGAAGGCTGCTCAATTGGAGTTGCTCTTCGAGATATAAAAAAAAAGCATTCGACAGTGTTTGTCATAAGAATTCGATTGCCAAATTGAAAAAGTTTAATTTTCCACTCTATATTATGAAATTAGTTCAAAATTATGTAACTGACAAAACTCTGCAGGTAAATTGCCACAAATCTTTGTTCGCCGATTACACAGGTATTTCCGCTAAAGGAAGAAGTCTTCGTGTTATTTGCAGCAGACTGTTTGGATAGTAAATTTTCATGATCAGGAGCAATACACTTTTGAAAATAAGCAATAGACACGTGAAAAGTAGAAACTGAAAATTTAGAAGTTACAATTTGAACCGCAAAAAGGCACCAAAAGAAAACATGCAACATATAATTTAAAAGTACCAATAGAAAAAATATGTTTGACAAATATCATAAAGAGCACTAAAAATGAGCCACTAAAAATGAGCCACTAAAAAAATCAAAATGATCACAAATGAATTAAAAATTGAGCAATTAAAAATACACAAAGCGTCAATAGAACCAAAAACATAGCGGCGCCGGTGATATAGAATTAAGCGTAATGATTTTCACCCCAAAAGGCCTGGGTTCAATCCCAGTCGGCTCCACCGGGATTTTCTAAGGCATAATATCTCTGATCACGCCTTCCTTCGGAAGGGAAGTAAGCCGGTTGGTCCCCGGTTCATGGGTTGATGAGTCGATATGTAGTGTTCAGGTGTGGGAGCTATCTCCCTGGGGGTTGGTAGCAAGGAAAAAACTACAAGGGACAGCCCTATGAGGTTGTACGCAAATGGTGATGATCGCGGACGGTAGGACCCGATGTTCTACGTTGTGTTATAATTAAATAAAAGAGGCCGATTTATTGGCCGTCCTGCCATGGCGGAGGCATTAAATTATATTCATATCACAGGGATAGCACATGACAGACAAACAATAACGAATAGTTACAATATACAACATAACTAAGTAGTGACATCTATCGGTTTTTTTTTCCTTTGGTTTGTTTTTCCGTCGATCTTGTTTTCCGTGCTGAGCACCAATGCTACCGACGCAAGGAAGGCAGCTCCCACACCTGGACCCTACCTATCAACCCATCAACTGAATGAACCGGGGACCAACGGCTTCCGAAGGAAGGCGTGATCAGAGATGTTATGCCTCAGAACATCCTGGCGGCGCCGACTGGGATTGAACCCAGGCCTGCTAGGGTGAGAGGTAAACACGCTTACCACTACACCACCGGCGCCGCTATCTATCGGTTGGTACAGTAAATTGTATATGCTAAGGGTAGAGGTAGTAGTTGTCGCCTGCACGAACAGGTGACGTACATAGGACTACGTGGTCTTATATAATAAATCTTATAGGTTAACTGCAGCAGGAGCTGGTGTTTTGTGTAGGAATATAAATTTGAGCGGGGTTTTCTCTGTTTATACACTTTAGTATGACGCGCTTGGCATAGATGGCCCACAGCGACTCACGAAGAGCTACTGATTCCGATCAATAGCAGTGCGGCTTCTTCCTCCTTCTATGCATGCTCATGTGGGCTGCAGTTCGCTGCTTGCGGGCAGCCTTTCGTTGTGTATTGGAGAACACCACCACTCACCACGCGGTGATTGAATAAACACCGTTTGGTGAGACCGGATGGAATTCTACTTTTAAATCTGTGTTAGGGAAATCGATTTTCGCAGGCAATTGGTGATAATTTTAATTATCAAAGTAACAGTTGCACATTCGTACAATTTTCAATAATGACATTTTGAAAAATGATAACGTGTTAAATTCAAAACATGTATAGAAATATTTCTGATCGATTGGTGATAAAATTATTGAAATTGGTTCAGGGACAGCTAAGTTATTAGCGCTCAAAATCTTTCATAATTTTGTTACATGTTCCATTTTCGGTTTTCACAAAAATGTACCCCCATATAGAAATCACAGACGTTGTACTACGTCAAAGAAAAAACCAAAACAATAAAATTAACAATTAGCATTTTTTTTATTGAAAAACTTGACCATCTCGTTCGGCGTTGGCGTAAGTCAAAAAACACCGGTGGCGGCGCACAGGTCTGCCGTAGAAGAGTGTTCGGCTGGATTGTGATCTTACTCTGGATATTATTGTAGAGAAAAATCATCAGCAAAATAAATTTCTTGTAACTGATTAAACTACTCTAGAAAGAAAAGATCTTCCGGTACAGAAATCTGCTTGCAGACTGATTTTTGCTACGCACATTCCCTTCATAACACCCGAAAATGTTGTGCTGTTGATTCAATGACAATGGCAAATTATGGAACACTGGTCTTGTTTGTTTGCATTGTGTATATTTAATACATGGTTCCAAAGTGGAACTTCCCTTAGCGGCGCCGGTGGTGTAGTGGTAAGCGTGATTACCTCTCACCACATCGGGCTTGGGTTCAATCCCAGCCGGCGCCGCCGGGATGTTCTGAGGCATAACATCTCTGTTCACGCCTTCCTTCGTAAGGGAAGTAAAGCCGATGGTCCCCGGTTCATGAGTTGATGGGTCGATAGGGGTAGGGTCCAGGTGTGGGAGCTGTGCCTCCCTGGCGTCGGTAGCTAGTGCTCAGCACGGAAAATAAAATCGACGGAAAACAAATCAAGGAAAAAAAAAGTGGAACTTCCCATGGAATGTATAATCAAAAAAACTTTTGTATTGGCATCATGAATAAACACAGGATAACCGAAATAAATAAACTGATCGGTAAGATAACGATCTTCTGAGCACATAGAAACGATGCTAATTGTTGAGTGTGTGTGCTTAAGTTTTATTTGCTACTTTTATAATCACCTCTACCAACTTTATGGACTGATCCCTGATGCAAAATTTTCCACAACGCTACGTCTAAAATAAGTACGGCTCAACAACTCGTGCCAAACTTCATCTACCTCCCTTTTGCCATCCATGGCCATCAATCATTTCCAGTAGATAAATAAAATTGCAACATTTCCTTTAATATTAATCGAGAGCAAAATATTTACCAGCCCTTCAGTGCGCTGACTTCAACCCAATATAAACACGTCTATGATGATTTTCTCACTCTGTTCCTCATCAGCAGTATAATGAAATTTGTCACATCGGAGCCAAAACAAACGCTTTCTACGCACCCTCTCACCGGACCGACATCAGACAGACGACCACGACGGCGACGACGACAGCGGCGGCGTCGCGCAAGAGTGAAAATCATTGGAAAGGTCGTGGAAAATTGTTGTGCTAGCTAACCAACGGCGAACGAAATCAGTCAAGTCAGTCAGTCAGCCACTATCACTGTCAAGTTCGATGTCTCCGTCGTGGTCGTAAATCGCACTCGGTTACGTCGCACCGGGGGGAAAATGCTGCCAGATTTTCCAACGGAGCGTAATCGTAAGCCAGCTCCGCAAGGTGAACAAATGATGCGTGGAAATTTGAGAAGATTGTGTTGATAAGAGTGGTGCTATTCAATTCGTGGAAGGTAGTAGTATCGCATTGATTTCCCCCCGCTTCTTCGTCGGACGGTCGTCAGGACTTGACGTTTTTGCCGTGCGTTGCTAAACAAATGACGGTTCGTGTGCGCGAGAGAAAGCGAGGGATAGTGAGAAAATCGAAAGAGAAACTGAACGTTATACACTCGGATTGGGAAATGTGGGAAAATCGGGTAAAATAGAAGAAAGGTATCTCTGTTGTAGTGGGTGGCGTTATGCTCGAATTTACTGGATACTGGATGCGTTGCATGAGTAGAACTTCCAGGTAGGTTGAATATGTTTAATAATAAATCCTACTTCATAAGAAAAATGGTTATAACCCTTTGGTATTTGGTATATGATAGAATAACATCGGTTTCTTAGTAAAATCATGTCTTTTCGTAATGACGTGTACACGAAAATGGCGACATGATTTGTATATTTTTTCGATGGAAATTCCAATAGGTCCTATTCGCATTTGTCGAGAATCTTCATCAACTTTTTCATCTTCACAGCAAAAGCATTAACTACCGTTTATATTATATTATGGGCTGGATAATATTTTTCTTTATCATTGCAATCCAAATTCATTGGAATCCTTGAGACTCATTCTAAGGAATTTTATGAATTCCTCTTAAATGCTCCGTATTTATATACTGGAACCCCATGTGTCATTACAAGTTATATCGAAAATTTGGAGCATTTTTTCATGTCTAAATAGTTGAATACAAAACTACCTAACAAAATATATTGGTAAAGGGAAATGGATGTAATGTCAGCTTAAATGCCCCTAATTTGAGCCCATATACATAAATTCAACAATCGACTAAATTTTCAATAGCGACCAAAATATCCATCAGTACGTCCCAATGACGCGTTCATCTAGTTAAAATTGATAAATATCAGATTTTTAACGATGGGTCTAATCTTAGATCCATAGGCCAATATTAGAGCCATTTACCCTACATATATTTTTCTAACAAAATCAAGAACTACTTGCCTATATCTGAAACTTGTGTAGTGAAATATTAAGAAAATGATGTTTTGAACAATTTTAGACACTGTACTTCGAAGCGGTAGTTGAGGGTTGTTTCCCCAGCAAGACCGTATTATTGACGTAGGACTATGAGGTTGTTTTTGTTGCTCAATTTAATATTAATTATAAAATTATTGATTTATAAATATTATTCTAAATTAAACAAACAATTGAAAGCTTTCAAATTAGGCGTAATTCAATATCCTTAATTGAAATAGGAGCTAAACATGTGCAAACAATTTTCAGGTACCTACTGAAAAATGATCAGTAACCGGAGTGAAAATTTGCTAATTTAAATGCATTTCACATAAAAAAACGATTCAAAGTACTTTAAAGTACGTCACACCATATTATTACATTTTGATGTTGCAAAATTATGACACTTAAACTGAACCTTATTTGAGTTTGTATTTTATCAGTGTTCAAACAAATCCTATTATTTAAATAGCGAACGCTGTAATTCAATAAATTGAAAGTCAATTAAATTGTTTCATATTAACATATTTTTGTGAGTGTGCACTGATCAATCCTCGTTTACACAAGGTGTTGCTGACGGCAATGTAAACTTCGGTAATATCCATTTGTTCTATTTGTTATCTGTTCTTGTATAACTCTCCTTATCTGTCCTGTCCCCTGTTCTGTCATCCATGATGTCAATTGTCCTGTCAAGCGTAGCGTTACGCCCAGCTGCCCTGCTGCAATTTTGCTTGCTTTAAGACCGGTATGCAACTGGCTGTCTCCAACATTCCCCGGCCCGTATTGCTGAAACTTCCTGCTGCTTTGAACCTCAAGTACAGCCAGACTTTTTACCGGCCTCTGAAGCACTCTGCTACTAGTTGGGACGTCAGCGATGCGGATTCTGCCATCCTTTCCGGGGTATACTCTGACGACCTTTCCGCGAATCAAGCTGTTCCGTATTCCACCATCCGCCAACATCACCAAATCTCTTGGTTGAATTGGTTTAGAGTCGTTGAATCACTTGATGCGTGTTCTAATGGTCGGGAGGTATTCCCTAACCCATCTGGTCCAGAAGTGGTTTAGAAGACTCTGCGCGTGTCCCCAGTTGGTTTTGAGCGCAGCGCCAGTATCAACAGGTGACATGGCTGGCTGCACAACACCACTGGAACTCAACATCAAAACATGATTGGGGGTAAGCGCTTCGTCATCTTCAAAATCGAGTGGCACGTGCGTTAGCGGCCTAGAGTTCACGATGGCTTCCACCTGGACCAGAACGGTTTCAAAGGTCTCCTCGCCTGGATTCCTGCTGGTAGAGAGCGTGTCTAAGCCTATTTTGACCGACCGGACCAGTCGTTCTCATGTGTGGGGCAGCTGGTTGATTCAAAATCCACTGAGTGTTACAGTTGGTAGAGGTGTCAACCAGTTTCTGGTTGATACCTGCAATCTCCTGTTTCAACTCCTTCCTAGCGCCATGAAAATTGGTTCCTTGATCACTGAAGATCTGCTGCGGAGCACCTCTTCTTGCGATGAACCGTCGCACAGCCATTTTGCAGGATTCAGTTGACAGACTGCTTGCGACCTCTAAATGCATGGCTCTCACGGTTTGGCACACAAAGAGCGTTGCCCATCTCTTCACACTACTACGACCGATCCGGATGTAGAAAGGACCGCAATAGTCCACTCCGGTAAAGGAGGTAGTCTATTGCGCCAAACTCCATTCACGTGGTTTGAAGCGTTGAATATCAAACTTATTTGTCACGAAACATCAGTAAAACTATTTTACTTAGTGTTTACACTGCCGTTGCGTTGGGAAAAAAAATCAGAAACTGATCCGAACTGAGCATCTGGAAGGTTTTTACCTCCAGAAGAACTTTATAATGAACGAAACGCCTTCAGGGAGAAATCTGACGCTCTCCTTCAGCAACGCGATCCGAACGACATGTCGAGCTTCACGGAAGAACTCAACGAAGCTGCAACAGTATCTATCCCAAGGACGGGTAGCGTACCTGGGCGAAAAGCCCTACGTTGGTGGAACGAGGATACCAAATGTGCGGTGAAAGCGCGACGCAAAGCTTTACGCCGGCTTAAGCGTCTCGCCTTAGACGACCCTGGTAGGGAGGAAGCGCTGCAGACAGGTTATCCGTGACGAAAAGCGATCTAGCTGGATGGATTTCTTGGATTCAATCGACGAATCCCAATCGTCGAGTGAATTGTGGAATCGCGTCAACGCTCTGAGTGGCAAGCGGTGGTCTACTCCACCTACTATCCAAGCTCATGGCACCTCGATTTCAGAACCGAAGGATATCGCCGACGAATTAGGAAAATATTTTGCCGGTCTGTCTTTTGTCAGTGGCTACGACAGCGATTTCTTCCAGTGCGTCAAACCTTCCACAAGCAGCATTCGCGACTTGCGAATTCCACCCGATGTTCCTACTCTCCAGATCAACGAAGCTCTCACATTCCGGGAGCTTCAATTTGACCTCGGCAGCAGTAGTGGTAATTCTGCCGGGCCGGACGAGATTGGATACCCGGTGTTATAAAACCTCTCCCTCAACGGAAAAACGAGGCTACCCGCCCTCTTCAACGATCTATGGCTCACTGACTCCGGACCTCTGGAAACAACGCTTGGTTGTGCCCATTCCGAAGAACAACACGGCGAGTGAAGAAGCCTCCTCCTTTAGGCCGATTGCGCTCACTTGCTGCGCGGCAAAAGTGATGGAGAGAATGGTAAATCCATAGAGGTAACTCTAAGATCAGAAGGTCCCGAAGAAACGAGCTCAACTTTTTGGCTCAGCTCTGGTACTATCTTCGGTCCCAAGCTAATCGATGTACCCCTCGAAACATAGGAAAATCCACGAACCCCTAATTTCGTCTGTCAAACTTTCATAGCGAATCAAAACAAACATAGTGTAGTATTTGAATTTTGACTAGAATGGGGTACGTTAATCGATTTGCTTGGGACCAATAGGCTAGTCAAGTAGTGAGCCAATATAAAATCGTTAGTTTCGTATTGATAGTTGGTAAATCGTCGTCTTAAGCAGTTCCTGGAGTCAAACGGCCTCCTTGACGAACGGCAGCATGTGTTCCGGCGAGGACGTAACTCCTCCACTTACTTTGCAGCCCTCGGGATAGTACTTAAGGAAGCCCAAGGCAACGGTCACCATGCGGAGTTAGTCTCCCTTGATATTTCAAAGGCGTTCAACAGGACATGGACACCTGGTGTCATCGGGAAGCTAATCGGCTGGGGCCAGGAAGGTCACATCACACATTTTGTACGGAATTTCCCCCTTGATCGTACCTTTCAGGTGACTGTCGGAAACGCTCGCTCGGATCCGTTCCCCGAGGAAACTGGAGTGCACCAGGGATCCGTCATAGCGGTAACGCTATTCCTGGTGGCAATGAACGGGGTATTCAGTTGATTGCCCAAGAACGTGCACGTAATCGTTTATGCCGACGACATACTCATCGTCGTAACTGGACGAACGACTAAGCGGACCAGGAACATAGCTCAAGCAGCAGTCTCCACCGTCAGCAGGTGGGCGCTTTCGGTTGGTTGTACGGTGCCATATCTGTCACTCGGGCCATCTGATTCGAGGACCACCGATCACCATCCAAGATCATCCGAGACCGCTCAAGAAAACAATGCGTGTACTGGGAGTAGTACTAGATCGCACCCTAAGCTTCAACCAGCACTTCAGGATGGTGAATGAAAACTGTCGCAGCCGCATCATCATAGTCAGGACAATCTCCCGCCCGCATCGCTCCAGCAACCGTGAGATCGGCCTTCGTGTCGCTCGGGCTGTTATCGACAGTCGACTTTTCTACGGCCTCGAAATAACCTGCTTAGCCACCGAGAAGCTCAACCACATCCTCGCTCCGGTATACAATACCTACGTACGCATCGTATCCGGATTTCTTCGTTCCACGCCTGCAGACGCCGCATGTGTGGAAATCGGAATCCTTCCTTTCCGCTTTCGATCTGCTGCAGCCATTGCTGCTAAGACATCCGGGAACGAAAGGGTCTTTCTCCTCAACGAGGGGAACAGAGCCCTCTGCTCTGCAGCCAACCGTGACCTCCCTGCGGTGGCCAGGGTCCACTGGCATGGAGAGAAGGGTTGGCGATCAAACGTCATCAAAATAGATAAGCGGATTAAGAGTAGATTCCAAGCCGGAGATAACTCTGTATCTTTGAGACGTTCTGTTGCAGAGCTTCTCGGGTCGGTTTATCCGGGGCACGTTCATCGCTTTACGGACGGATCGCGTTCGTGGGCTGGAGTTGGACTCGGAGTGGCAGGACCAAACACTGCAACGAGTCAAAGTCTACCGGAGGAGTGTTCCGTCTTTTCCGTTGAAGCCGCAGCTATTCTAGACGCAGCCATCACTCCGGCAGATCAACCGATCCTCGTGTTAACTGACTCACACAGTGTCATCCAAGCGCTGGAAGCCGAAGCTCCGAGCCACCCTTGGATACAGGCCATTACAAGGTACGCTCCACCTTCAACCGTCTTTACGTGGATCCCCGGACACTGTGGTGTTCACCGGTGCGCTACACCAGGAACGTACCCCTCCTAGACATCAGGCGTTCGATTGTGAATTTCATTATGGAAGCTTGGCAGCAGGAATGGTTCCAGTCGCAGACCACTTTCCTGAAGAAGATCAAGGAAACCGTACGCTCTTGGCTGGACAGCCAAAAGTACAAGGACCAGCGGATCATCTCAAGACTCCTGACCGGCCATGCGAAGATTTCCTGCAAGGTCTGTTCAATTTGCAGCATCCCCGCTTTGGTGGAACACGTACTGTGTGTCTGCCCGGAGTTCAAGAAGCTACGCGAACAACATGGACTCCCGGAGAACGTCAGTAATCTGCTTGGTTACGACCCCTCGACGTTGGCTGCGCTGATGGGCTTTCTGAAGGAAGTCCACTTGTATGATCAAATCTAGACCCCCGTAGGTGGCTGCACTGATCGTGTGTTCCTCACGTTTCTATTTTTTCTGCCGTCGGGGTTTCTCCACCGGACCGGGCACTGTCTCCTACGGTGGAGCTCTACCTTGTTCGCGCACCCAGTCCTCGCCACAGCCCCGATCTAATCCTCACCTTACATTAAGTTTTTAAAAAGTTGTCTGTCTCATTCGTTGGGTAATCAGAGCCAGTTATACGTCACGTTCATGTCAAATTGAAACCAATTTTTTTAGGCAGGATCTAGCCTGACCATCTGCTGTATAACGTGATGAACTGAATGTACGGATTATTTAAATAACGCGGGTTTTTCTTATATGGTAGGGTAATTTGCCTATTGTTGCACACTTCGCATTGTTTACTGTGTAGCATTTATCAATGCCCACACAGATTACCATGCTAATCAGTGATCAATTGTTGAATGATCAAACATGTGTTTTTGATATTCAGTATAAGAAATATTGTATTAATACATGTTATAAGCATTTTTGACATTGTGCATATGATTTCAAGCGAATTCTAATTTTTTTAGCTAATAATCCTCAGTTGTAAAATAAGCTATTACTAGCTGAAATTATAAACATTCGAATATCTGCATTATGTCTGATAGTCAAGCAGCATTAAATGCTTTAAAATCAGCAACATGCAATTTCAAACTCGTTTGGGAATGTGCAATGTCACTTCAGAAATTGGCCTGTCAAAACCAAGTAAACTTATATTGGGTTCCTGGCCACTGTGGAATTGAAGGAAATGAAAAAGCCGATACGTTAGCCAGGCTAGGATCATCTCAGCAATTCATAGGACCAGAACCATTCTGTGGAGTTTCTACTTGTTCTCTTAAAATGGAGATCAAGAAATGAAAAAAAAAATGAAAGTGGAGACCAATTGGAACAACACTTCCATTGCTAGGCAGTCGAAACTGTTCATAATTCCGAACATTTCAATGACTAGCAAAATTCTTGAATTATCAAAGAAAGATCTCAGTGTCTATACTGGTTTGATAACAGGACATTGTCCATGTAAATATCATTTGAAGCTAATAGGAAAACTTCAAGAGGATATGTGTCGATTCTGTGGTATAGAAAAGGAAGACTCTGAACACCTGCTATGCTCTTGTGCAGCAATCTTCAATAAAAGGCGTATTTTTCTAGATAAGGGGCTGGCAGAAACCTTTGATATTTGGAATGCAGGTCCCAGTAAAGCAGTACATTTCATTCGAAATGTAATACCTGGCTGGGAAAATGCTTTTGGTCAGTCTGTGTCGGTCGCTTCACAAAATAGTGATACGACATAACTAATAAAGAAATATAAAAACGGGGAATATGACAATAGATCAAAGTAATGGTCGCAGCGATGAATACACCCAACACGGAAAAAAAAGCTGAATGAAATAAAATCAATTAATCTTTGCTATAAAATGTTATTTATTATTTTATCAATAGATTAATTGCAATACATCTATCAACCATGCAAAATTTACAGAATAAGTAATAATGTTCAATAATTAGATAACATTGGCTGGTTCAATAAAATAAATAAAATAGCTAATATCGTAAGTACACTATACCGAACAGTTACGTTTAATCATCTAAAAGAATCACTGAATGATTCTTCTTGCTGAAAACATTAATTTCACTGCAAACGATGCGTGCAACAATGGGGCTCTGAGGTGCATTTAAAAAAACTTATTACAAGGAAAGCTTTTATAAATATAAACTGCTTATTAGCTCTGGAAATGCTTCATTAATCGCATTGCAAGATTTATTGAGGAATATCTAATTTAAAAAAGTTGTCAATCTCGTAAAAATGCGAACTAACAAAAAACATGTTCAAACATTCAAAGTGTTTTTATGTTACTTCATACGCGAAGTTAGCGATGTTCAGTTGGTTGGAAATGCTAACATGAAGCTTTAGTGGGATAATTTATTTGCTAGAAAATGATCTTTTAGAAGAGAGTAGGTGGATAGTTCCGTTAGAGTACGGCAGTATGAAAATTGAATAGAAGTTGAAAATGAGCGAAGAGCCATTAATGCGACAGTTTTTAAAGATAGACGCACAACATGTGCTTGTGCAAAAATTGACAAATTACCCTACGTATCGCCCTGGTAAAAGAGACTTGAGTGTATTGTTATAAACATATGATATGTTTGAAACATCGTAAAGAATTAATAAATCTATTCAAGAGCAAATTTTCATTATGCCGTAAGTAACATTCGCACCGATCCGAGAAAAATAAAGTTTTGTTTTGATGACCGAAAAGTTATTCCTATTTCCAATTAAACACATATAATCTCATAGCGATAGCAATGTTTAACATATTTAGCCGGGTTTTAATCATACAAAGGCAAATCGCTAGCTTTCATGCTAAGAAATACTGGTTTTTGAGTCAAAAGTTATTATACGTCGTTTGGTGGCCCCTATTGTTACTTAAGTCATAGTGTATTTACCAGGATATTCTGGAGAATTATCAATTACGTCTCCTTACATGCAGCCTATTCATCATTTTAGGACCACCGAAATCATCTTAGCAACAAACAGTTCGATTTATTCACTTTGATAATGAGAAAGCGAAACGACGAACGTACACTTTTCACGGGTTTCTCAGTGCTGTTACTTAAGACAAACGGCATCTCCATAGAAATCGGGTGACGTAAGTAACATCGAAAACTTTTTTGATCGGAAGGTGATTACGTCAAAAAGCAATTCGACTGGTAAATAAATTTAAAAATGGGATGTGATCCTATATTCGTACAGTATATAGTGTAATAACAGGAGCATCGATTGACACTGATAGCTCGACTTTGTTTACCTTTGTTACATTCGACGTAGTGAAAATTTGCTCTTGTATTGATAACTATACCATATGGTGCTTCTAGTAAAGACTACATATCGATTTGTTTCAGTGTAGAAGGTCGATTATCCGATAAGCTCTGTTTAACTTCTTTTCCCACCAAGAAATGATCAAAACGAAAAATACTAAGTTATTTTCCATTGTGACTCAAATTCCACGTGAACTCCACGAATAAGGCAAATACTTTTGTATTTTTTTTTTTCTTAATCGGTAATCCTCCAGTAAACTGATCGTGCGCTCTATATGTGTGCAAAATTATTCCACGCCATCTAAAATTGGCACAAATGGCTCCCACTGCCGCCCGGGCACACTCCTCGCACAGCAAGCCAAGAACAAACTTTGCTAATATTGACTCCCTCCCCCCTCCCAGTACCTCCCGATAGCAATACAACACCACAAACAGTCTTCTGCGTTCGAACTTTGCAATCTCTCCTTTCTGCATTCTCTCGATCGAGTGCCTCCGCGAGTTACCCACCACCAGAGACGACGTCGCCGCGCGGTGCAAGTTCCGCAAGTCATTCAGTCCGCAGTGTTCGGCGAGGTGCCCACCCGAAAAAAAAATTACAGTGAAATTTTCAGTGGAAACAATGCTCTAACATTAATATTTATTGTCGACAATAAAAATGATTGTTATAATGTTGTACTCTTACGAAAACGGCAAAACTGCTACCTAGCTGTACAATGAATGTACATAATAAAATGTTGTTACAATGATTTTTATCGTATTTTTCATTTATTTTATTGTTAACATGATTCGATCATGAACAATAATGAACAACTCTATTACAATAAAAATTGTTGTTACATTAAATACTGGTGTATTTTCATTGTGGGTTACTTCACGAACAATAAAAATAAATCTGATTCAAGCATGCAGACTATGAGAGGGTCAGCAACACTGCCAATGTAATTAAGATAGGCGCTGCTCGTATGGCTCTGGCTTTGACAGTTCGTTTGGCTCAAAACCAGGCAGTCCGCGTCCGCTCATATCTTATCCTAGACCCTCTCTAAAGCGAGCTCTAAAGCTTAATGGAGACCTTTTCCGTGCAGTCAATAATCATACAATAATAATAAAAAAATCCACCACTTGAAGATGTCAGGAAGAAACTCTCAGGTGGAAGCATATTTCATGGGCGATTCTCTCCAGTCGAATGCATTAACTTATCAACGACGCTCAACCACCAAGGAGACGTGACCTAGGGATATCGAGCGCAGGGGAGTTGGCCTGCATTTCTCACAAGTTCCGGATCGAATCTCGATCCATAACCACTAAAAAAAAGGACCACCCGTAACAGACATACCACCCCCTTCCCTTCCCGGGGCAATGTTTTATTTTTTCGATTTATTTTTAAAGTCGATAAAGTAGATCTGTCAAGCCAACACATACACTCTAAAATACACTGTTATTTTTTTTAATCAATAAATTCGCCAATCAACAGTAAAATAACAATAATATATAATGTTATTGAAAAAAAATTATATGGGAAAATAACGAAAATTTCATTGTTAAGATACTTAACAACCCCCCTTTTTTATTGTAAATTTTCCATTTACCATGAAATTTATTGTTTTGTACAACATAAATCAAGGTAAATTTATTGTAGACGTAACAATATAAATCATTGTTAAGACAATAATTTTCGTCTTATTGTTACATTGTTTTTTAATGTATTTTTGTTGTTATTTTTTTTCGGGCAGTCTTCCTCGCGAGGTAGCAGAACTAACACGCTCGACACGTTTTTGTTTGCACTTCTGTGCCCACCCCGGCAACCGGTGCGGTGCGAGGTGTTCTTTATCAGTGATTCCCAATATTCAGCGTTTTAAGTTTGTCTGCTCTACAAGAGGAAGTTAATCCGGGGGGCTGGGGAAGGCGAATAACGACGACAAATCGCGTGTGCATTGTGTGTGTTTGTACATATTTGAACTACCGCGCGCAGTTGGACTTGAACCCGAAAATAGTACCGCGTGGATAAGTTGGAATTGAGACAGAAGTAGACTTGTCTCATCAACTCGGAATTCGATTTTTACCATATAAAATGAGCCGCACCGGGCAGCGATAGGCACAGTGCAGTGATTCTCCGTCTTATCCGGGTTCTGGTGGTGAAGTACCGAAGGCATTAGTACACAGTCAGCGGTGAGTTTCCTCTGTAGGAAGTCTGAGTAGGTCTGTTGGAAACGGCAGAGTGCGACCTCCAATGGTGATTAGCGCGTGTGTTGCAGTAGTAGCGTGTGGTGAGATTTTCTCACTGTTGTGTGGTGAAATTCGATCGGTTTGTTTGTCAGGAGCACGTTGTGCTTGTGTCAGCTGATAACCGCTTTGCTGCGGGCCTATGTTGTATTGTGAGAGGTTATCGTCGTTGGCTTCTACACACATTGCTGCTGAGTTCGCGTTCTACCCGGCTTCTACTGGTAGGTCTCGAGTCAGCTGTGCGAATGAGGGGGCGAACTCACTTCGATTGCGATTCGCTACCGCACACTTTTAGGACTTAATTGGTAGAGCGAAGCGAGGGGAATTTATTTGAAACAATGAGTCTGAGTCGATGACCGGCGAGACTTCATGGACGATCGATTTGTTAGTTTATGTAAAGTGAGTCCATGTGGAAATTGATTAATGGATGCCCATGGCAACGATTTGTGTATCAAAACACATGATAGGGACGAAACATAACATTCGCACACAGGGTGAGTGAGCCAGTTTTTGGCTCTAAGTCCTAACTCAAATTTGGAATAAGCTATCATGGTATTATTCGCGCAGATATGAGCATGGAAACAAATTTGGAAAAGAATAAAAATTAAGATAGGGCCAAAAAGGGAACCTCCTGAGCCAAAAACTGGCTTTGATACTGATCTAAATGTAGGCAAAACAATCTACCATAAATTGTTTATTCGGTTAGATTTTTTTATGAACCTCACCCTACATAATTTAGCGAGCAAAACAAAATCATCGACGCTTAAGAAATAAGAAAATTTTCCATTCGCCACAGCCTGTAATATTTACTATATGTATAGGTACACGGGGTAGAACAACCTGTTTGGAGGTGACCTCGTAAAACTGTAGGGTTGGTTTAGTGACCCAGCTCTTTGAATCTCTTTGATGTTATTTTGCGGTGGTTTCGTTTTGGCCACTTACCTACCAGCAACGATGATGATGATTGTGGATGTGTACGCACCCACCGCCTTCGTCACCGGTATGATTGAGGGCCAACATACGTAGGTATCCAAGCACTTACAGAGCAACATGTAACACGCCAAACGGAACCAATACATCCAAAGGGGGTTTATGTTTTTTGTTTGGGAATACATCCGATTCAGCATGACTTTGCGTGTTTTCTGTAAATGAGTACCAATTCGCGAGGATCCCCGAATGGAAGAAGCAAAGAAAGGGGAAACATCTTTCGATTTCGACCGTTATGTCAGCCGGTGATGATGTCGTGCGTCGTGTTTATGATCATCGCTGTATAGTGGCGAATTAGTCATCGCCAAAGTGAAAACAATCTCGTGCTATGCTATGGAAATGGACAAACGTTGCTGGTTAGAGCGAGATCCCAAAATTGTGCGAATTGAACTCTGTTATCACCGATAAGGCTTGGCTAGTGAACCGAGATCTACGCGTCACGGTACACTGAAATTAATAGGTATTTTATTCATGAATCCAATGTCTCTTCGATTGATAAATTCTCAAGAACTAACTGGACGAAGAAATTAGCACTATTTACACGAACCATGGCCCAAAAAAACGTGCTGATCACGGTTTTTCAAGACACGGTTTAGGTCAAAATTCCTAATTTCTTCGCAACGCTACCCATGTCTGGTTATCAGTGAGAAACTCGGTGAGCCAAAGTTGCGGAATTTGAATTGCGTTGTTGTTGTTTATCAAGTTAAACGTTTGTTCGAAATTTGTTTGTTTTGATTGTCAGGAATTATGGAAATGTATGGTTCCGAATCTTGTACTATTTATTTCAATTCCATTTGTTATATCGCTTGATTTGAACGTGTTTAGATTCAAATGGACTGAAATGTAAGACCTTCAAAAGTAAATGCAATGAAAACAATCTTTTAATTTGGAGAAGATACCACCAGTGAATAAATGTTACGGCATTTTATTTGGAATGTGATCATCTAAAAATTATTCAAGGGTTTTTTTTTTTGGTGATTATTAAACATTCACTCCCCTTATAAGACAGTGTAAGATTTTCAGTTAATCGGAGCGGATACACATTTTATCCTTTTAAGGTGCAAACTAAATTGGATTACGAAAAACGGAGACATATTATCTTCTATAAATGCGCAAACGAATTTGGATTATGAAAAGCAAAGTCAAAGTTTCTCCCATAAAGGAGGAAATTAATTTGGGCTGCAAAAGGCGGAGTCACATTTTATCCTATTTATAAAGATGCAAATAAATTTGGATGAAGAAAAACGGAGTCATATTTTATACTATAAAAGTGCAAATCAAATTTGGATAGCAAAAAAAGGTGCAAATTAAACGGGATTACTTAAGGCGGAGTCACATTTTATACTTTAAAGCTGCAAATTAATTTGTAATATGAAAAAAAGGTGCAAATTACTTTGGATCACAAAAAGCAGAGTCACATTTTAAGGTGTAAAGCAGGGTTTCTTCCACTCACTTGCTATAAAAAATTGTTTTTCGGAATTATGAAATCATTAGGTTTTATAATGATGATAACTAGTACGTTTAAGTTACAAGAAAAGGTTGTAAACTATGTATTTGACACAGAAAACCTGTCATAATTGCTTTCGTTGCGTCACAATCATCGATTTTACGATTCGTGAGCGCTCACTCTGAGTGAACGCTCACGTGTCTTAACTTCGCTGCTTGTGACGCACTGGAAGCTTAATTGACAGGTTTTATGTGTCAAATACATACTTTCCAACCTCTTCTTGTATCTGACAAGTATAAAATATCATTATACCATGCAATGATTCCTTAATTTCGAAAAACATTTTTTATAGCGAAGTGAGTTGAAGTAACCCTAGTAAAGGCGGAGTCACATTTTCTCCTATAAAGGCGCAAATTAATTTGAATTACGAAAAGTAGAGTCACATTTTAAAGGTGCAAATTAATTTTGATTACGAAAAAAGGTGCACATTAATTTGGTTATAAACCAAATCTGGCGTAGTCACATTTTCTCCTATAAAGTCGGGTGAATATAACACGAAAAAATTTAAAAAAAAATGGCCAAAACTAATGCCAATTCATACACACTTAGCTTTGATTACCTAATCTCGATAATTTCAACAGCACTTTTAAAACGTTTGTCACGGTCGATTTGACCACTTCCAGCAATTTTGCCAACTTGGCGTGTGAGAACGTCGGATTCTCTTGCTGCGCGAGCAAAATTTCAACACGTTGCTCCTCTTGCTTGGACGTCATTTTGAAAAGTGGAGAGCAAACGATGAATACCCATTTTATATACACTCAACTTCCAAATGCAGCATTTCTGGTTTTTTATGCATTTTGAACAGAAATACACCAATTTGAAGTTGACCATTTTTTGCGCGTTCCAGACTTTATAAAGGCGCAAACGAATATGATTTACGAAAAGCGGATCCATATTTTCTCCTATAAAGGCACAAACCAATTGAGATTACGAAAAGTTCAGTCATATTTTCGCTTATAAAGAAAGAAATTAAATTAGATTACGATAAACGAAGTCAAATGTTCTCCTGTGATGGCGCAAACGAATTTAAATTACGAAATGCGGGTGCTTCAAAATAGTTTTGATTTAAAAAAATGCAAATTAATTTGGATTACGGAAAAAGAGTCTTATTTTATCCTAAAAAGGTGCAAATTAATTTGGATTACAAAAACTGGAGTCACATTTTTTCCTATAAAGGTGCAAATTAATTTGAATTACGAAAAGTGGAGTCACATTTTAAAGGTGCAAATAAAATTTGGATTACGAAAAAATGTGCAAATCAAATAGCATTACTAAAGGCAGAGTCACATTTTATTCTATTTATAAAGGTGTAAATTAAATTTGGATATCGAAAAGGGTGCAAATTAATTCGGTTTATAAAGGCTTAGTCACATTTTCTCCTATAAAGTCGGGTGATTATAACCCGAACAAAGTAAACAAACATGGCCAAAACTAATGCCACTTAGCTTTGATTACTTAATCTCGATCATTTCGGCACCACTGCACCACACACTTAGAAATACCTAATCTTACACGTGAGGGAATCCATCTTTGACATAAAGGATGAAACGTAAACAAACATGTCATGTAAAATAAAGTGCTCCGAGACTGAACAGTTCGAAAGTACCCTGATGAATGTGGGCGTCTTACTGGAATACCTGAATAATGAGAAAGAGAGAAGGATTAGTAATTTCCATTTAATTCCACTACCTTATTTGCTTACCCTTGACAGATACGCGTATTTCGTCTACAATGTGCAGACTTCTTCAGTGTCTTGTAGTCGAGTATTAGTACAAGACACTGAAGAAGTCTGCACATTGTAGACGAAATACGCGTATGTGTCAAGGATAAGCAAATAAGGTAATGGAATTAAATGGAAATTACTAATCCTTCGAAAGTACGTTTGATTTAGCTGAATTTTGCGTCTATTATGACTCAATTTTATTTAAAATTGACGCTAGTATATGTCAGTCTCAGAGCACCTAAATTTACATCAATTTTTCTAAGTGTGCAGCTCTGCAATAAGCTTTATTGTGGTCTCGACTGAAAGCGTTTGCTTGCTGAGATTCAGCAAAACATTTTCCGCGACTCACCCATCAAGCAGATTAAGCAGCAGAAAAGCTTAAACAGTAAAAAAAAATCAGCTGTATAAGCCAATTTTTGCCTGCATAAGCTGTTCTGCAGCCAAACATTGTTAAAGGGTGTCCACGATGAAATTGCCACACACAAAATTGATTCGCAAAATTCGAGTTTTCATCCGATTGCCATCAAATTTTCAGGGATTGAGAAATAACTATTAAACTTCATTTTACCATTTTACTCGTATTTTATTTACAGTCCATACGCAAATGCCCGCACCTTGGCCTTAACCCCGGCCATAAGATTCTGCACAACCTTTGAATCAACCGTTTTTTGCATGTAAACCCATACTTTCTTCAGTTCCTCGACTGTCTTCACTACCTTAGGTCGTTTAAGAAGGTGCTGCTTCATAATCGCCCAGTAATTCTCGATGGGGCGGAGCTCCGGAGTGTTGGGAGGGTTGAACATTTTCGGCACGAAATTGACCTTATTGTCCGCATACCACTTCAGCACGTCCTTGGAGTAGTGGCATGAGGCCAAATCCGGCCAGAAGATTGTTGGGACGTTGTGGGCCTTCAGGAGAGAAAGCAGCCGCTTCTGGAGGCACTCTTTTATGTACACCTGTCCGTTCATCGTGTCCTGGGTCACGAAAGGTGCACTCCGCTTCCCGCACGTGCAGATGGCTTGCCAAACCAGGAATTTCTTTGCAAATTTGGACATCTTCTGAGTGCGGACATGCTCCGGAACGCTGAACTTATCCTTGGCCGTGAAAAACAGGTTGCCGGGGATCTGTTTGAAGTCGGCCTTCACATATGTTTCGTCGTCCATGATGCAGCATTCAACTTTCGTCAGCATGTTGAGGTACAACTTCGTGGCACGGGTTTTGGCGGACTTGTTCTGCTTCTCGTCGCGATTAGGGGCCTTTTGTACCTTGAACGTTCGAAACCCAGCCTTAGTTTTGGCCTTCTGGACAAAACTTCGGCTTAGGTGCAGCTTCTTAGCCACATCCCTAACGGAGGCGTTCGGATTTCGGTTGAAGGCCCCAACTACGCGGTTGTGATTTTTGGTGTTGTACGGAATACTTTTTCCTTCACTTCTGGGCTTCCGATCGGTGGTCAACCGTTCCTCGAACCGCTTAATCACTCGCGACACCGTGGAATTCGCGATTCCCAACGTTTTAGCGATGGAGCGATGCGAGAGATCCTTGTTCTCGTGATGAATGCGCAAGATTTTATCACGCACGAGCTGTTCTTTCGACTCAATTTCCGCGAGTTTTGATCACAGGACTTTAAAACTTGCAGGATGTAAATAATGTACTATGAACTAAATCCACCCAAATTTTCATTAAATTCTACCAAACGGTTAAAAAGTTAGAGCAATTTCATAGTGTGGCAATTTCATCGTGGACACCCTTTAATTAATCATATTGTCCGGCCATTTTCCACAGAGATGGCGCTGTGCCACTGCACAGTGGAACGAACCAATTGTAATTGTGCATTTTTTTAATTGCGTTTAAATTTGTGCTTTAACGAAGAAGTTTATTGGACTAAAATAGTCTTTCGTTTTGTTCCATTAGGGTGAGGATGTATCCACATATTAGGGTGATACAAAACTTACTTTTTTAAATATTCATTACATGAGTTAGTGTCTGCACAAAAATGTAGATCACTTTAAAACAAGCTACTTTGCTGAAAACATCATTTTCTTATCTCTTAACGTTGACGAGATATGACGCATTGTTTGTGGAAAGCCATTAAAAACCGTTTTTCTCCAATATTTCTTAATACAATCATTTTATTGCTTTAAAATGCTCTACAAAGTTTATCAATGTATCAAAGTTCACATTTTTGTCGAGTATTGTGTATCGCTATGATGCATATTTGAAATGTTATCAAAGCTTTTTATTTAAATTTAGACACTTTTCCAACAAGTATATCTTGAACTGAGGCAAGTTGTGGCAGATCAGTCAACTTTCATGGGAAAATACTAACTTTTGGCTACAATATACACAACACTTTTTTATGAGATCTTCGGAGGAACATTGCAATAGGAGTTCTAACAAATGTCATCATTGGTGGTAATTGAAAACCTCCTCCGCTTATAAAAATATGAATGATCTTTAATCATTGACATTTCCAAATTAAAGGATAATCCGAGGGATAATCCTTCATTTTTGGGAAACGTGATTATCTTAGGGGTTGTCGTTGAATCAAATTGACACTAAAGAAGAGGGTGACTAGGTGAGCTTATGTTCGCGCTTCATCCGAAAATTCGTAAAATTTGTTTTTTATTTTAGTCCAATAAACTTCTTGGAAGACATTTCCCTTCTTAAAGCACAAATTTACACGCGATTAAAAAAAAACATGATTTCAATAGGTTCGCTCCACTGTTAGGAAGTGATAAAAAATAAATTGAGAAAAATGGGTGCAAACCTTCATATCGCGCGTTCTCATTGACTTCGTTCAGTAGCTTATTAACTCAATTATCCTACCACCAAACGCATAATTGACTTGTTAACTCTGAAATCATGGATTTATTTGAAGTTTTCTGCTCGATAGGCCCAAAATGGACGATTAGGCCGAAGTAGTTCTCTACCCTACCCAGGCATGGAAAATCATTACATTCATTTCGTGCATCCATTTACATTCATTTGCTTCTATCTTTTGTCATCAACAGCATTCCGCAAAATGATGTTAAGAGCTTTCGTAGGTTTTGTTATTAGCTGCAACTTTTGCCCATAACTCAAATCTGTATCTCTTATGTATCACGAATTAGAGCCTACTGGTACCTCTATATATGCATTTCGATTAACATCTGAAGTCCCTCCTTTTTTACATATTCTATACAAAAGCTACACGAGCAAAGTCTGAGATCAAAATGAAAACTAAATTTGATGTTGTGATTACTCAGGTTGCTGTCGTTGTGGTCGTTTTAACGGTTAAAATATCATAATTGAGAGCAAATAAATCTTCCTGTGACATCACATTGAAAACAAATTCTGCTATCAGTGAGAGCAAAGTGAAAACTCAATTTGATGTTCATTTTTCCAGTTGATAACAAAATTAGTATTCAATTTGATGTTCTGCTAAGGCAATGAAAACAAAACTGCAGCAACAAATGTTTGAAGAGCAAATGTACAGCAAAACGAAAACAACATTTGCTATCAAATTTATCAATCGCGTAAACTGAAATCAAATTATGCTTTCGATTTGCTATGATTTTGATGCTGGACTTTGCTCGGGTACTTTCTGCCCCGCCCAATTCATAGAATACGGCGCCAGATCCTGTCAGGGCGGGGTTGAGAAAGTATTTTTTGTGCAGAATATGTAAAAAAGGAGGGACTTCGGATTTTAATCTAAATGTTTATATAGAGGTACCAGACATGATTTGCACTGCACTGTCCTCTGTGAACAATTAACGGAATATCCCGAGCAAAGTGTGAGATCAAATTGAAATCTAAATTTGATGTTGTGATTTCGCTGATAATGATTACTCAGGTTGCTGTCGTTTTGGTCGTTTTAACGGTTAAAATATCAAAATTGAGAGCAAAAAAATCTTCCTGTGACATCACATTGAAAACTATTTCTGCTATCAGTGAGAGCAAACTAAAAACTCACTTTGATATCAATTTTTCCTATTGATAACAAAACACGTAATCAATTTGATGTTATGCTAAGGCAATGAAAACAAACCCGCAACAACATATTTCTGGAGAGCAAATGTACAGCAACATGAAAACAAAATTTGATATCAAATTTTTCAATTGCGTAAACTGAAATCAAATTATTATTTCAGTTTGATGTTGATATCAAAAATTGATTTCAATTTGCTGTCATTTTGATGCTGGACTTTGCTCGGGTATAGATTATGCATAGTTTCTGATAGATGTCACCGCAACCAACAGCAGTGACATCTAATGAAAAATGAATGCAGAAGCTTGACAAAATGGTTAATTTGTCAATTCACGATCTTATCTCTGGTTTTTGCAATTTTTCCCCATCCCCATCATTTTCCATAATTTCCGTCCTACTAAGCACAACCCACGCTTTACTTCTCTTTTCTGAACGGGTTTGAACAAAAGATGGAATATTTCTGTCAAAGATGACTTCTAAATGTATTCACCTTTCCATACGTACCGTTGGATGTGATAAAGAGTCACAAGTTGTTGAGTATTGCTAAAAATTCAATACTGCTGCTTGATTCTAAATTCGTTCTACGAGTTTCAATTCCGTCCTAACGCATTGAAACGCCATTAGATTTTCTTCGTCCTACGGATAAACGTAGAAAAAAGGAATTCGTTCGGAGCACTTCTTTTGGTTTTGAGAACAATGAGTGTAAATATTCATACAATACGCTCTAATAAGATTAATGTTTTAGCTAATCAACTAACGCATCGGAACAAACCTATTATTGATAGGTGCACGGTGAAATCATTGATATAATTGATCTTTTCTGATCGATAGAACGCAAATGGGCGATTACGACGAAGTACCGCTCAACCCTATTATAATATATTTGTAATTGTGTGTGCAGTGCATGAGCTGGGGCACATTTTCATTCTTTTAAAAAGTTAGTTAGGGTCTCCACATTCCAAAATCGTTTCAGTTTAAAATATTCTGTCGGGGAAAAATTTAGTTATTCAATTTTATCATAATTTCCCATACAAATAATAGGTTATGGTTCCTAAGAGCCGAATTCTCCTCATATAAAAATGCACTAAAAATGTCTTCCGGCAGAATATTTTAAATCCATCCGATTTAGGAATGTTAGCACCCAAACTAACATTTGGTGAAGAAAAATCGGATGTAAAGGGTGATACGGTCAAAATTTGGTCAAGGGAAAACGCGTGTAAATCAGTGAAATCGTTTATTAAAAAATCAAATTAAATTTCTTTTTCAAGTTCAATTAGTATAAAATTCAGGAAAAATATTCAGTTAGGCTTCCGCTTTTCCAAATCCGAATTGCCGGGCCTTACGCTTGACCCCTGCCATCAGATTTTGTACAGCCACCTTGTCCACCTTCTTCGCCGCAGAAAGCCAGTTTGCCTTGAACTGCTGCTCGCCCTTAGCAGTTTTTTTGGTCTTCTTTAGGTTCCGCTTGACAATAGCCCAGTATTTCTCAATTGGGCGGAGCTCTGGCGTGTTGGGAGGGTTCTTGTCCTTGGGAACCACCTGCACGTTGTTGGCGGCGTACCACTCCATGGCCTTTTTACCGTAATGGCAAGATGCCAAATCCGGCCAAAACAGTACGGAACAACCGTGTTTCTTCAGGAAAGGCAGCAGACGTTTATTCAAACACTCTTTCACGTAAATTTCTTTGTTGACAGTCCCGGAAGCTATGAAAATGCTGCTTTTCAAGCTACAGGTACAGATGGCTTGCCAAACCAGATATTTCTTTGCGAACTTTGACAGTTTCATGTGCTTGAAAACATCTGCTACCTTTCCCCTTCCTTTTGCCGTATAAAACTCCTGTCCCGGAAGCTGCTTGTAGTCGGCTTTGACGTAGGTTTCGTCGTCCATTACCACGCAGTCAAACTTCGTCAGCATCGTCGTGTACAGCCTCCGGGATCGCGCTTTGGCCGTCGTATTTTGTTTATCATCGCGATTTGGAGTTACTACCTTCTTGTAAGTCGATAGTCCGGCTCGTTTTTTGGCTCGATGCACGGTTGTAGACGATACACCCAGCTTATTTGCGGCATCTCGGAGAGAGAGGTTAGGGTTTCGCTTGAAACTACCGGCAACTCTCTTTGTCGTCTCAGCGGCTTCCGGTTTTCGATTTCCCCCCGATCCAGACTTCCTGGCTGTCGACAAACGTTCCCCAAACACTTTAATTACATTCGTAACGGTTGATTTGGCAACTTTTAGCGATTTTGCCAACTTTGCGTGCGAGTAGCTCGGATTTTCGCGATGCGCGAGCAAAATTTTGATACGCTGCTCTTCTTGCTTGGACGGCATTTTGACAACTGAAGAGTGAATTCCAAAATCAAAATAGGAGCAACATTCTACACACACACACCTTCAAAATGAGGGGTGTTCAGGTTTTTTAAATGCAAAATTGAAAGAAATACGTCAAGTTGATATTGACCAAATTTTGACCGTATCACCCTTTACATGAAAGTTGATTAATCTGTAACTTCGGACAAGGCGTGTGGCGTTTTGCTGCAGCAAATTTTTCACCATGCTTTCATATCTGAGTTGTATCGATGATGTAGTAAGTTATGCTTATGGATGAAGTAGTATGCATAACAAAAGTATGCCATAGAACAACAATTGGCGTAGCTAATGAGAGTGCCTGGTCCCTTCCAGAATGATCCAGGCTCCCTCCGGATTTTTGGAGATTCTAATACCGACTATTTAAATTAAATAAATCTTCAATAAAATCAGCAGCTATGCCATTTTTATTTCAAAAAATGCTCATAATCTCGAAAACTGTAGATCTTGTAGAAAAGTTTCTCAAAATGGCAATCATTAAAGGGATGCCGCAGACACAATTCTTCTATAATGCTTTATTAAAAAGGTATTAGCAGTGCCGCCCTGGTTACCGAATTCCTTAATAATTTGATGTCACAGCTTCCATAATGCATCCTTGAGGAGCTATTGATTGATACTGCGTTTTTGGTAGGTGGACGCCTTACGTCTCCTAGGCTTAACGCAATGAATTATTATGCGCCGTTCGCGATGAATAATGAACCAAGCACTTTGCATCTTCATGAAGATAAAAGCAAACAGACATAACACTCGCAAGTTGTTCATAGAACAAGCATTAAACTTTCAATTTAAAAGTATCGTAGGTGGTAGTACCATAGAGGTAACTCTAAGACCACTGGGTCCCGAAGAAAATCATTATTATTTTTGGCTCACTCAGTACCAGAACAACGGTCCCAAGCAGTCCCAAGCTATTTCACTCACCCCTGCATGTTCTGCATGAATCCACACACCCCTGATGTTATCTGTCAAACTTTCATAGCGAATCAAAACAAACATAGTGTAGTAATAGAATTTCAACTAGAATAGGGTACGTTAATCGTTTGCTTGGGACCAATAGGCTACTAAAGTGGTGAGCCAATTTAAAATCGTTAGTTTCGTATTGATTGTTGGTAGTACCATAGAGGGAACTCTAAAAACAGAAGGTCCCGAAGAAACGAGCTCAACTTTTTGGCTCAGCTCTGGTACTATCTTCGGTCCCAAGCTAATCGATTCACCCCTCAAAACATAAGAAAATCCACTAACCCCTCATTTTATCTGTCAAACTTTCATAGCGAATCAAAAAAAAAATCATAGTGTAGTACTGGAATTTATACTAGAATGGGGTACGTTTTTCGATTTGCTTGGGACCAATAGGCTTGTCTAGTAGTGAGCCAATTTAAAATCTTTAGTTTTGTATTGATTGTTGGTAGTACCACCACATGAGGCGCGCAAAGTCAATTCCCTTGCGTTTGACGTTTACACACTACCGCTATCTGTTCAGCTTACTGCCCCCCAAAGTGTACTCAATATGTGGCGTTAATGTTTTAGCGGCGATGTTTTAAAGTGAGAAATATTCAGTGTGTTATGTCTGTTTGTCTGTGATAAAAGTATGGGAAGAACGAAGAGGAGTACTCATCTTGCGAAGGACGAAAAAATGCCGAAGACCAAGAAGCACGAAATTTTAAGGAGTTCTGACCAGAATTATAATATGATTTTGAGATGAAGTTCGAAGGGATTCTTACATAAATATCAATGGATTTTTGGTAGCAGAAAACAAGTTCCAGAGGAATTGTGGAAAAAAAAACTTCAAAGGAGAATTGCTTGCTGATTCTGAGTTAAATTGCATGGAGATCGTGATGAGAATAGCAGGTGTAATTTAATGCACATTCCGACAGTTCTGATGAAAATTCGAGAAGAATTACAAACAGAGTTTAAAGAGTGTTCAGAAGATAATTTTCGTTGAATACTGAGGAAGATTCATTGAATCTAGATGTATAATGTATTTTATAGCAGCGCCCCTAATGGTTGGTTTTGGAATGTTTTGTCAGCAGATTGTTTTTATAGAACTCCTCTTGCAGTGCTGAAAGCAGGGTTGTCAAATCATTTTCGGAATGATGAAATTTTATGATTGATTCTTGAGCGCTCACTCTTTTCACACAAGCTTCGTGATAAAATGGTGAGCTAGTTTCAAACTGAATCAATTTATTTTGATCACATCGCATTGTACCCAAAAAGGGTGTACCGTTTAAAATCCTTACACACAAAATTCTTTCTCGAAATTCGAGTTTTTATACGATTATCATAAAATTTTCAGGGAGTAAAATAAACAATTAAAGTTAGTTTTGGCGTCATTAATTTAATTTATTTCGCCTTTATATACGAATGCGCGAACTTTGGTCATAACCGAAGCGAAAATGAGTTGAGGCTAGACAGCAGCGCTCTTTTATATCTTTTAAGGTTTTAGCAGAAAGATGTGCAACCAAGTGGTACTCGATTATGACGACTGGGTTTGGGAAGAACGTTTATTTCATGAAAACAGTGATAAAATCATAACTTTTTATTTGTACATTGGACAATGCCTGACATTACCAATCTTTCAATAGTTTCTTGTTGAAAATCATCAGTCGGAATCATTGAAAAATAGAAATATTTCTGATCGATTGGTGATACAATTATTGAAATCGGTCCAGGAGCAGCTGAGTTATTAATGTTCAAAATCTTCCATAATTTTGTTACATACCCCATTTACGGTTTTCACAAGGTGTACCCCCATACAGAAATCAAAGACGTAGTCCTACGTCAAAAACTTAAAATTATATTTGGGTTAAGCTTATATTTGGGTGGTTTTTAAACAATGTTTAAAGTGCAATTGTAATGTGCAATTTAACTACTTTGCTGGTTAAGTAATTTTAAAACATTTGAAACCTGTTCTAGTCACGCTACCTTCACCAGAATATTTTGAAATGACAGCACGTTTTCATAATCAAACAGTTCCATGAGCAAAAAGATAGCCAATCGATATTGATCGCTCAACAACGTCAGAGTTAGAGCTTCCATCCCGGGATGTCCCGTGATGAAAATCCCGGGATTAATACATTTCCCGGGATTTCCGAATCCCGGGAAATTTATTTAAAAATCCCGGGATCGCGTGTACCCCGGGATTTTTTAATTTGAGACTCTTTTACCACTATAAATCTTTCTTGGAATATCTGTAGTAGAATTTGAATCCAGAACTTTCACATCTTATGAAATATATCTCTTCCCTTCGTTTGCCATTCATTCTGATTTTTCGAAAGAATTGCACACAGACATCACTTTTTGTATATGATCGTTGTACAAGAAGCACTCGTGAAAAATACGATCTAGCAGTGAAAAAAACCGTGAACATTTTGATGCAATCAGGTTGAGCGTCGTGAGATGACCATCATTCATAGTTGATCAAAAACCATTGGAATGCATTGTTAAGATGGTTTGAAGTACGTAGTACTAGTCTCAACTGATGAAAAGACTCAGTATTTGCAGTTTATAGAGTCACCGACTTCTATCTTGGCTTCCATAGCTCTCCCTGGCTGTCATTCGTTACGTTGAAAGGCATGCATTACCTTTACCCGTTAGTATGTAAGTATTTTGCCTAAAGCACGGCAAAATAGTTTTTATAAATACATTCATGAGAGAATTCATCCACCATAATCATCATAATCTGCACGGACTATTGTGAAATTTGGCTGACAAACATAATATCACGTCCCATTAGGGAACTTCTTAGATGTCAAGAGACATTCATTTGATTTCAGATAACTTCATGGAAATTCGTGGAACCTCGTAAAACTTCAGGGATCATCATAAATCTTCAGGATACTTCGTAGAATGTTAAACAACTTCGTGGACGATGATTACGGAACATCGCATGAATTATTTAAAATTCGTACAAGTACAACAAGCTGGGCAGAAATTCAGTTGTACCTATCGAAAAATTCAAAGATGTAAGCTATGGAAAAATCTTTGAAATACTGGGAACTTCGAAGAAGTTGACGAAAAATCCCAGGATTTCGTAGAATATTCTACATATTCAGGGAACTTTATATAGGCTTTGAGTCAGTGATGGCATAATCCTCACTCAAATGATTTTGTTTCGCTCTCAAGGGCTCCCAATATCACGCATGATATTGGAATAAAATATCAAGCATGATATTGTTTTCACAAGCTCCTTTGATATTGCGAGACTATTCAGAACATGTAAAATTGCAGCCACGAGTTGACTTACCACAAAAATGATTCCTTTGCACATCGTTTTCTTAGAAAGAGAAAGCATAGTTTGCTATCTTTCTTTACGCTTCACAGATGGCAGACACGAAGTTACTGCTGCCAGCAGTGATGGAAGTTTCGTTTCGTGTTCGGATGTACAGCAAAAATCTTGAAGCTCAAACTCAACACAGTTTGGTGAGAATTGTAGCCGGGGATTTTTTTTTAGCATGATATCATAGCAACCGAATCACAGCTTGTAATATCATGGGCTGTTGTTTGCGTGTTGAGTTTTTGGTTTACGATACTCAAATGAGATTATGCACATTGGTGAGATAAGATTTTTTGATATTTTCACAACACTGCTTTGAGTTCATGGAACTGAGTTTAAGTTCAAGAACCTTCTTGAAAGTACACGAATCTTCGTAGAACTGATATTCATGGATTTGTGATGATATCTCTGGATATTATTCAAGACTTTCCAACTTAATCAAGTAATGTTCAGAATATATGCAAGTGTTCAAAAATTCAAAAGACTTCTTGTAGACATCCTTCCCAGACGGAATGTGATTAGAGAGTATTTAACAGCTGGTTGGAGATTTAAAGACCTGTGGATATTTTTCAAGACTTCAGGTCAATCAATTATTATTCTTAAGATATTCAACTGTTCGTAAAACTCAAATAACGTCTCTAGATAGTCTCTCAAGATTACTGGTTGGTTAGATATTAGTAAATTCAGGTTGATCAGGAAATCTGAAGATCTTAAACTGGTCAAACATTCAATCGGCTCTCCCAAGATGGCAGATCGGTTAGGAAGTACTTAAAAGATCTCCAGCTGATCGAAGATTTCAATTAAGTCCTCTGGATATTTTTCAGGGCTTCAGGTTGATCAAGTACTCACAGCAAAAAAATAATTTTGATATCACGTCAAAGTGGATGCACTACAATCATGTCGAAAATATGGTGTAATATTACTTGCTAAAAAGGACAAAATTATCATTAATACAATGCATGAACTGACATTACCCTGCTTTTACTGCATTTGTTTCATTCAAAGTGTTTTTTATGTTACTTCATACGCGAAGTTAACGATTTTCAGAGTTGGTTGGAAATGCTAACATGAAGCTTTAGTGTGATGATTTATTAGCTAGAGAATGATCTTTAGAAGAGGGTAGGTGGATAGTTCCGTTAGAGTACGGCAGTATGAAAATTGAATAGAAGTTGAAAATGAGCGAAGGGCCATTAAAGCGACAACAAGAGGGACGCACATTTTTGCCTGTGGACTTGGAGACATACTTCAAGTCCCCGCGTACATCGTACGGGCTAGGCAAAAATGTGCGTCTATCTTGTAAACTGTCGCTTTAATGGCCCTTCGCTCATTTTCAACTTCTATTCAATTTTCATACTGCCGTACTCTAACGGAACTATACACCTACCCTCTTCTAAAGATCATTCTCTAGCTAATAAATCATCACACTAAAGCTTCATGTTAGCATTTCCAACCAACTCTGCATTTGTTTATTTATGTGGTCATAAAAATTACATGAAATTTTCGACATGATTGTAGTGCATCCACTTTGATGTGATATCAAAATTATTTTTTTGCTGTGCTATTGTGAAGATATTCTCCCAAAACTGAACGTTGATCAGGAAGTATTCTATATATCTCCAGCTAATCGAATATTTCCGTGAAGTCCTTTGAATATTCTATTGGATCAAGTTTTATTCTGAAATATCCGATTTTGGCTACATTATTCATATTCAACATATTCAGGAAGAAGCTTAAAATATGAAATCGAAAACTTTAAAATCCATCGGAAGTCTGCTTTAGCTTCCGCGTGTCTTGAAACAACTTCACATATCATGAAATGTCTTCAAAATATCTGCATGAAAAAAATACCTTCACAGAATTTTAAATGTCTTCAAAATGAAGACATGTTGTTAAATCTGGTGTCCCTAGTATTGAAGAAATCTCCTTTTTTTTAATCATTCTTCAAAGGAGATGAAACATAGATTTCAGAACATCGTTTAAAGAAATTACGATCATACGAATATTAACACAATTTACTATCTTTATTGACTTTCCGGGATCCCGGGATTTCCCGGGATATCAAATAAATATTTCCCGAATACCGGGATAGTGGAAACCACCGGGAAATGGAAGCTCTAGTCAGAGTCCATCAAAAAAGAAACTCGGTTGCTATCGTTCGAGATTGCATGTGCCTCCCTGAAAATTACGTCGCCATCGTATTAAAAATTCAAGTAAAAATCAACTTTCAACGGTTATTAACAGCTTTCGTGAAGAAACCATTCCTAATATTTGATAGTTGCCAAGTGGGACAGGAAGAATAAAAACGGAATTAACCATAAGGAGGGAAATCAACTGAATTTAGGAGGGAGAACAAACTACACAATCAATAGACACTAATTCACAAACTTTTTGTAGCACAGTTGAAAGGTTAAAGTTTTCGAAGTCTATTTTTAGCTCTGCTGCTGTAATAAGCTGGTGAGTTGTGCTTATTTTGGATAATTAATTGATCCGAACCTATCAGCTGCCAACAGTCCCACAGGATATTGAACGATTCAAACCCGAACCAAACGACGGGGATAACACTCAATTTGCTTGCATACAGTGTATCTCAAAATTGAGCGTACATCTGACCGTAAATTTTAGAAAAACAGATAGGGGAAATACCGTCCCAATGACGCGTTCATCTAGATAAAATTGATAAATAGCAGATTTTTAGCGATAGGCCCAATCTTAGATCCATAGCCCCTAGATTTGTAAATGTTTGGCTGCTGGCTCGTGTATCGGTTATCGGTATAGAAGTAAGCCATGCCCACAAAGAATATTCCCAGAGATGGTGCTGGTTCCTTGGTATAAGAGAAGAGAGAAAATCAATTATTTTTAATAATTACAAACAATAATCAAGCATTCACGTGGCTAACTGCATATTGCTGGTAATTATCTACCATTTTTAAAACTATTACATTAAAATTTACTTGTTAATCAACTGTAAAATCAATAAAACAGTTCATTTCCATTCACTTTACTTTCAACCTTACTACCAAGAGAGTAAGCTACTTTGTCTCTCACACTATTCTCTCTCTCACACACGAGCTCAATCCCGTGATGCCACATATACAGACTTATCTGTAATCATACAGATTTTTCTCAATAATTTGAGATCATATATTTTTAGGAAATATACAGATTTTACAGATTTTTCAAATGAGTAGAAAATGTTTTTCTTGTTTTATTATATTTATTCTGCTAATAATCTTTTTTTTTTCATTTTGAGCAACTTAAATTCCCTTGTGGAGCACCAAACCCGAATGAAATTTTCACTAATTAAATTATTATTGTATTACCTATCATCGATAGTTTTTAAATAGTTTTAATAGCCTGAAGGCCAACCAGGCGGTAGACCTCCGAATTTCGCGTCCATGGAGGACTGTTTAGGATCATCCTAAGGATCTTGTTCTGGATCCTTTGGAGTTTAAGGTGATGGCATTTGGCGCAACTCTCCCAGATTGGGATACCGTACTCGATTACGGGAAGGGTGATTTGCTTGTAGACAGCAAGCTTGTTTTTCAGGGACAGAGTGGAGCTCCTGTTGATGAGCGGATAGAGGGATCTCATCAGGATGTTGCATTGTGTTTTCGTTTTGTCGACGTGTTCCCTGAAAAGCAGCTTGCTGTCGAGTATAAGACTGAGGTAGACTACCCTATTTAAGTTGATCTTATTATTCTCAGACGGAACAAGTTTTGGAGATTTGGAATGAGGAAATATATTACACGTTTTGGAGGTCAGCGCTCCGATGACCGTACTCTAATAGATGATGGATGTGTCATCTGCGAACAGGGACAACGATCCACCGTCAGGGAGAGCCGGCATATCGGAGGTTGAACAAGATAGGTGTTTGAAAAATTGTCCATTCAGGTGTACGCTCAATTTTGCGAGACACTGTATGTGAAGGTGGTTTCTCTCTCTCTCTCTAACATGTACATACTTGTTATCAGACCCGTGCCCTTTTGACTAAGCACATGCGGCGATAAGGGATCCTCCCTGGACGAGTCAGACGTGCAACACCCTCGTAAATTATTACCGAATAGCCTTTGTTTCTTCTTCTACCCGGTGCTATCAATAACCGATCCGGTTTGTCATTGATGTTGGGTCACCCAAAACCAAAATGTTTGTGTGAGTGTCCAGTACTGCTACTGATAGCGAAAAAGAGTGACAAATGTTTACTCTGGATTATTCCGGTTCAAAGCGAACGGTAATTAGCACTTTGTCGCATAAATAGCGTCTATTACTAGTATCGACGATGATAACCGAATGACAGGCAGTCCGGAGCCTTGAAATTCAAAACAAGATTTTTTATTCATGTTTATCTATCTTTACGATGTGCTCATCGATTACCTTCAGATTTACCTTCTTTCTGAAATTCGGTCGATAACGCACTGATGATGGGGCTTATCAATGGAATACAGTATCATAACAATTTGGTAAATCCTACGTGGAGTAATTGCATAATGTTCAAAAAACAGCTTTGGTCACTATCGCTAAATGAAAATGATATGCAAAGGCTGCCATGACATTTGTCAGCGTCCGTGCAGTCAGTGATGAAGATGTGCATTAGACTGCTGCAAAATTTGAATTTTTTGCTCCACAGTGCTCAAAACGGTTCCAAATCGGGTCTTGATTAGTATCCCAAAATTTGAACTTAGTAAGAAACTGACTTGACACAACTTGGAAGTTTTATGGAAATAACTATGGGAAATCTCAACTTTTTGTAACTACCATGTAACCTTTCGTTTGGAGATTGTTGGGTCCAATTCGTTGCCGTGAAACACGTCTCACAAAATTTTGTTATTTGTCATAAGTGCACTGAAAAAATAAAATCATATCATATTGAGCGTAGCTTGCTTAGTTATCCAAAGTCTTCACTCCAACAATATTGTATTCTAATTTGGAAGGGATCTGGATGAAACTTATCCGCGTTGGGATGAAATTCAAGTGCTGAGATTTCATTCAGTGCAAACATGAAAAATCAAATTGTTATAATAACATTTTTTCTGTAAAATTGCCAACCTTGTAGATAATTAGATTGCTTTTTGTAGGAATTATATTTTTAATGTTATGACTCTTGGACAAATTTTGTGTAGGTCTCATCATTTTTAGTACAAAAGTTGAAATAGTTTTACCCCTTATTCAAATGGTAGCCTACAATTTGTTCTAGTAAAATAAGTATGCAAAGTTGCTTAAGTAGATGGCATCTTTACACCCACAATGTTTCATTAGAATGTGAGAGGTTGCTGCCAATCACTGGTAGAGTTGGCGAGAAATCCGTCAAATGCAAAATATAGCCTACAATAACGAAAAAAACACTCTGCAAACTCAGAAAACACAACTCGAAACTCCAAAGTAGCCCTTTGAAACGTCAAAATACTAAATAAAAAAGGCCTTTTTTTGATTTGGTGATGAACTAGCTCAGAAGTGGCTAAAAATCACCCTAATTTAATGTTCAAACAAAAGCTAAAACTGGCCTCACAATAGCTCTAATGCCCAAAATGGCTTCAAAACACTAACATGGCCTAGAATAGCTTAAGAAATAAAATTGGTAAATACTGATAATTTTCCACATCAATATGGGTATTTTTTTAACGTGTGGAAGCCGGAAATCGATACTTGACGCCATTTTAAATCCAAGACGGCGGCTTTCGATTTCAGAAAAAGTGTCAAATACACATCAATAGGAGTATTTTCAGAAAGGATACAACGCGTAGATGCTGAAAATTGATTTCCATCGTCATTTTTAGATCCAATATGGCTGCCATCAAGTTTCAGAAAAGTATCAAACACCCTACAATATGGGTATTTTCAGAACGGGGACGTCGCGTGAGTGAGTCGCTATCCGACGCTATTTTGGAATCCAATATGGTGGCCTTCGGGTTTCAGAGAAAGTGCCAAATACCCTACAATATGGATATTTTCAGAACGGGACTGTGCGTAGACGCCGTAAATTGATATCTGATAAAATGGCAATCCAATATGGCGGCTATTGGGTTTCAGAAAAAGTGTCAAATACCCTACAATATGAGTATTTTCAGAACTGGGGACGACGCGTAAATGCCGAAAATCGATATTCAACGCCATTTTGGAATCCAAGTGGCGGTCATCGGGTTTCAGAAAAGTGTCAATACCCTACAATATGGGTATTTTTGGAACGAGGACAGCGCGTAGATGCCGAAAATCGATATATTACGCCATTTTGGAATCCAAGTGGTGGCCATCGGGTTTCAGAAAAAAAAGTGTCAAATACCCTACAATACGGAACGGAGACGACGCGTAGATGCCGAACATCGATATCCGACGTCATTTTGGAATCCACGATAGCGGACATCGGGTTTCAGAAAAAGTGTCAATACCCTGTCATTTGTAGGGTATTTGACCCTTTTTCTGAAACCGGAAGCTACTATCTTGAATTTTAAGATGGCGTCGGACATCGATTTCTGGCCCCTAGATGTCACCCCGATTCCAATAATATTCATATTGATGGATATTTGACAGTATATCACACTTTTTTCTGAACTAAAGCTGCCAACTGAGATTTTTAAAATTGCGTCGGACATTGGTTTTTGGCATCTTGAAGTTACTGGGATCTCAAAAATATCCATATTGATGGGTATTTGACAGTACAGTGCTTTCCAGATTTTGTCTACCTCCGATTTTGTCAGTCTGCAGATTTTTCTAAACTTTTAAATTTTTAAACATGAATACTCAAACTTCGCACTTCAAGTTTGTTAGTGGAGGTGGGGGTAAAATTGGAATACGGGGTAAAGTGAAAAAATAACGATTAAAGTACCTATTAATTCAAATTCAATCAATTCAACATGTCTTTCAACCGTTGTACCTTTTACATTTGAATTCATTTACATTAATATAATTTGAATGATTCGGTTTAAAAGGTCAATTCTCGTGCAACACGAGAAAAGGGCCAATCATTGTTGATCGATTCTCTTCATCGATTTTCTCTTTCGCGAATAACCCAACTGCAAATGAAATTTCCTTCGAGTGTGTTGTTCCAGGCGCAAGCTACTATGCTGCGAGCTTAACGAGAAATTCATTTATGTAGCCGTGGTAAACCAAAGAGAAAGTCGATGAAGAGAATCGATCAACGACGATAGGCCCTTTTCAAATGTTACGAGATAATTGTCCATTTAACAATCTGTTCCCCTACTAGGAATTATTAGTTTTGTATTGCTGTTTGCTGGAAATAAAAAAAAAAAAGATCATTGCATATTTCAAAAAATGCAATATGCATTAAAGTTTTGATTTACTTTCAATTTTCAACAGATTTTGTCTTAGACAATTCTGGACTTCAACGGAGGCAAATAACATCGACAATTGAAAAGGGCGATGCTTCAGCGCAATCAGCCCTATCAGCTTTTGTTTTGGCCATCCACGCAGCTTTCTCGGTAACTTTTTTTTAATATGACCAGCAGCATTTATTCTCGTAGTACTCAAAGACTTATTGATATAAACTAATATTTTAATTTTGTCGAACCTCTTAACGGAATCCCTTTATGAAAAGCTTTATGAGTGTATGGTTCCTTTTAACTGACATAATCCCAAGCCATCGAAACTTCCTCAAACTGCAGAATGCGTGTCGATTCATAGTTGACATGGCTGGTTCTCAGCAATGCAATGACCCATTGTTATGAATCAGCCACCAATCGAAAGATATGGCTATCTTATTTTATTCTGAATAGATAGAAACCCAATTGGATGTGTAGTTGGCAAGCCGGAACGGAAAAACCTGGAAAAGTCCCGAGTAAAATGCGTGTCGATTCATGTTCACATGACTGGTTCTCGGCAATTTGGTCATCACATCTTAAGATTGAGCCACTACTTGAAAGGTATGACTATCTACTTTCAATCGGAACAGACAAGGAACCGATTGGAGTTGTGGATGGCCAATCGGAACGATAAAACCCGTGAAAGGTGGCTCTGTGGAAATTCGGATTCACCGGGAAAATGGTCAATTCTTGAAAGTAGACCTAGAGATCCGCATTTTTTTCTAACTTGCATATAATCATTAGCATAGAGGAAATACGACATCAACATATCGATTCTGCTACCGGGTGGCCAGAATACGGTCCTTTGGATATCCGGAATCACCCGGAAAATAGTCAATTCTTAAAAGAAGTTCTAGAGATCCGTCATTTTTTTTGAAAATGTGAAGAACCCTTAGTTGAGAAGATATATCTCAGTGGCATATTGATTTGGTCCCCCGGTGGTTATTGAACACCCTTCTGGATATCTGGATTCATCGGGAAAGTGCTATTCTTAAAAGTAGTCCTAGAGATTCACGATTTTTTTCTAAAATGCATACAATCTTGAGATTCTGCACTGGATCGCCAGAAAACGATTCTCAAGATATCTGAAATCACCGGAAAAGTAGTCATGGAAGTGGATCTAGAGCTCTGCGATTTTTTTAGAAAATGAAAAAAGCCCTTAGTTGAACAAATATATATCAGCAGAGTGATGGAAATCAAGCGAGCATGATCCGATTTCCAGTTTGTCGTAAACTGTACAGATCGTCATCTGTACAAACTACGACCAACGATTAGTCCTCTTCCACATTGAAAATACGTTGTTGCGTAGGCAACTCACAGATAACAAATACATTGTTAGACTGAGTCAAGCTCAGAGAAGTGAGTTACCCTTTTCGCTCATTATATCCACAAATCGCAACATGTCCTTATTTCACGAGACGAGAGTGAGTGTCTCTCTGTGAGTAGCATTCTTTGGCAGTTTGGAGTTACAGAGCAATAGCGAATTTGTTTATTCCCAGGTTGGTACCAGTTCTAACCCAGTGCAAACCCGAACTTTTTTCAGCGCGAAAGTCGACCCGTGTCAGGTTATAAAACAAACGATCTAACTGACGTTTGCTAGAAAACAAGCCGACCCTAACTTGATACCCAATCCAGGTTGGAACGGTATAATAATTCGTAATAAACAAATTCGCTATAAGCAAGCATCAGCAGATAGGTGCTGACCATCGGTAGGGGAGAACAGTCTATTATGCACCCCGGGGTAAAATGGCGCCGTTTTCGTTGCTTTCCCATTACTAATTCTGGAAATATCATGTGCAAGGATGTTAGTTCAAGCACTGAACTAGCAATGCTGATTGTTAAATTCACACGGTGAACTGTTCCTTTCTTTTTCACTCCACCGAAAGGACCAATGCCGCCAAGCAAATACATTCACATACTGAAAAAAAGCAAAAAAAAAAATCACGATCATTATGGCAATGATCATGATCTGATCACGGTTGTTCATCAGTTGTACATAATCCGAACAACTTCTTGTACTCAGCTGTACGCATTGTGATCTTTAGTTTGTAGCTTGTACTCACAACAAGCCTTGCGTAGTATAAGTAATGTATCGTGAGTGCACACAGCAATGATGTTGTTATCGTCTTGCTCTCTTGAGATCTTGGTAACTCACTGTTCGAAATGCTCTCTGCGTATTAGTGTTAAGAGTCAGAGTTCATCGTTAGCTTATGATGATGCCAAAAAATCTTGTAGCAGGTGTGTGCGTATTCATTGATCGCTAGAAGCGATTTTTTTGACATCACTGATCAGTGTTCAGTGCTCGGAGCACTATATTCATTCAATCCCCCAGTAGTCATAAAGTGCGCTTTTGGATATCCAGTTTCACCGGCGAAATGTAATCCTAGTGATACGCGATTTTTCTAAATTGCATGCAATAGTTAGCATAGAGGAAATATGCCATCACCATATTGATTATGCTACCGAGTGGCCAGAAATGAGGATTTCCGGAATCACCGTAAAAGTGGTCATAGAACCCTGCGATTTTTTACAAATTGCACAGCGCCTTGTGTAAAGTGGAGAAATCTCAGCACCATTTTAATTCAAACACCTAGTAGCCATAGAACACCCTTCCGAATTTACAGATTCTTCGTAAAAGTCGTCAGTTTTTGAACGTGTGTCCTGAGCATAATTGATATGGTAGTCACCTTAAACATTCGGATTCCTCTGAAAAGTAGTAATTTTCTGAATCTGGTCCTGAGTTTTATTTTTCCCTCTGTTCGGGACCTAACACCACTGCGACCAGTAATTTGAGCTGAAGTATATCCCGTGTCCTTAGTTTAATGCATGTCATATTACTCCATCACTATTGAGAAATGATGAAGTATTCGATTTTTTTACAGGTGTCATTCTTGCATTTATCGCAAGGATCCGACTCGAATTTTTTGGCTTTAAATGATCTTTATTTCTTGAATTTGTGTGGTTTACATGTATAACTTATCAAGTGACACCGTCTTTTCAACTTTAGTTTTTTTGAAATTTTAATTATTATTAATTACAGTTCCTAGTCCTATCAGGCCTGTTTTAAGAATGACCACCTTGGTGGGATTGGTTTGTTTTAATTTTGAAAAAGGAGACTACTTATAACTACTATTTACAACTACAACTATCCTACAACTACTATATACACCTTATCTACTATATACAAATTGCTTATCAAAGCATGTTCTGATAAATTACATTTTTGTGCAAATTTAGTCTTAATTTCGTTAATTCTGGAATTTATTTAGGCAATGCCTGCCTCTTCGTGTAAATTTGTTATTCTAGTGTCGAAAGGACGATCACTCGAGTAGCACACTTCCACTAGAATAAGTTGCAGCAACTTGTTTATGACTGAAATAAGTCGTATAGAAGTTTCCACAACCGATTAGAGACAAGCGTGCTACTAGGGCAAGTACCATCCTCAGCACTCTATTCTGAGCGACCTGGATTTTGTTCCTGTGAGTCTTTGCACATGATTCCCACACCGGAGTTGCGTAGAGGATCGCAGGTGCTATGATTTGTTTGTAGACAGCCAGTTTGTTCACCCTTGAGAGGCGGGATCTGCGGCAAATCAGCGGATACAGACACCTAACCGAGGCAGAACACTTGACTACAGTTTTCTCTACATGCGAACGGAAGAGGAGCTTTTCATCGAACAACATCCCGAGATAGGTTACTTCGGCAGACCACTCAACCCTTGTACCATCCATGATTACAGTACAAAAGGGAGCCCGTTTCAGTTTGGGCGATTGCCGATGGACGAACATGATCGTTTGAGTTCAGCAAAGGCGGTAAGGCATCGTTGAAGTTATCCGACTCTAATTGAAAGGTCCCGCTCTTTATACCCTTCGGAGTGTTGAAACATCCTCCAAAGGCGCGCCCCTTTGTCAGTCAAAATTGGATTCCTTAGCAACAAAATTAAGGAATGACACCGATAATGACCATGCATCAGAACCCTAGTCTTAACCACTTCAAACTAGGGAGCAATTAATGGAAGATTAGGAATCACATAGATGAAGACTAACTAACTAATTTTTTTTTCTTTTTTCAAGATCATCCTCGGTGGACAAAGGCGAGTCTTGTCACTATTAACAAGGCATACAAAGTAACAAGGACTAGCATGTGTTCCTTGAATTACTGAAAAATCCTGTTCCCCTAGTTTGAACACCGTACACCGTTATAATTACCTATCTTTTACCAGATACACGTATTTCGTCTACTACTTGCGGACTTCAGCAATGCCAAGTTTATTTATTTATTTATTTATTTATTCATTCTGCAATCAATCAAATCGTAGACTACAAATTAACATTTCTACCTATCATTGCATAACAGTCCCATATGAATAGGAAATAAAGCAATAATGGGACTGATATGCGATTATGGGCAGATTAGGTCTTATTTTCTATGACTTCGCAGGGTTCTGAAATATATTTTTAATTCTTTGACAGTATTTCCCACTTTTTCTTAAATCGGAAACTACCATCTTGGATTTCAAAATGGCGTCGGATATTGATTTTTAGCTTCTATACAACATCCCGATTTCAAAAACATCTAAATTGATGGATATTTGATAATATTTCCCACATTTTCTGAAATCGGGAACCGCCATTTTGGATTTATAAATGACGTTGAATTTCGGTTTCCGGTCTCTAGAAGTCATTCCGATTACAAAAAAAAAACCATATTGTTGGATATTTGACAGTATTTCGCAGTTTTTATGAAACCGGATACCTCCAACTTGGGTTTCAAAATTGCGTCGGAGATCAATTTTCGGCCTCTAGACAACACCCCGATTTTAAAAAATAACACATAACACTCGCAAGCTGTTCGTCGAACAAGCATTTAACGGTAAATTTAAAAGTATCGTAGTTGATAGTACCACCACCTGCGGTGCGTATAGTCAATTCTCTTAAGTTTGACGTTTACACACTACCACCATCTGTTCAGCGCACTACCCACCATTGAGTACTCAACAGATGGCGGTAATTTTTAAGCGACGATGATTTACAGTGAGAAATATTCAATGTGTTGTGTCTGTTTGTCTGTGAACTAATCTTCTCCCTTTTTGTATCATGATACATAGCTCCTACAACACAGCTTGCTCCGGCTGGTAGAAGACAACGACCAAGCCGGCAAGCTGCTTCACATATCAATATATTGACAAACATGGTATTGTCAATTTTCCTTACAATATTATCAATACATAACTAATGACAATATTATTGACAACACGCTAAAGCGCTCGTTATACGAGTCAATATATTGACAGTACATTGACACACTGACAATATTATTGAAAAGGTAATATTGTTGACGATGGATTGATGAAGAGAATTTTTGAAAAACTGATTTTCATTTCACTTTGTCAATATTCTTCCCCTACCCAAGCACTGACTAAACACAAAGCACCTTCGCGAGGCATGCAGTGTTGCCATTTGTTTAAATCTTCGTGTGTGATATAAAATCAATTTCAAACTAAATAAAAATGTATCTTTTTACAATTACCAATACCCCAAACTTCGTTTATATGGATGTATATTTTCTACAGAATCACAAGCATAATCATGTTAGTTTTTCACTTTAAAATAAAATAAATACAATCAGCATTTCACATAGGGTTTTTGATCTAATTTCCGTCCTACTAAGCACAACCCGCACTTTACCTTTTTTTCTGAACGGGTTTGAACAAAAGATGGAATATTTTTGTCAAAGATGACTTCTAAATTTATTCACCTTTCCATACGTACCGTTGGATTTGATAAAGAGTCACAAATTGTTGAGATATTGTTCAAAATCTAATTATGTTTCTTTATTCTAAATTCGTTCTACGAGTTTCAATTCCGTCCTTACGCATTAAAACGCCATTAGATTTTCTTCGTCCTACGGATAAACGTAGAAAACGGGGATTTGCAAGGAGCGCTTCTTTTGTTTTGAGAACAATGAGCGTAAATATTCATACAATGCACTCTAATTGGATTTATGGATGTTGTAGTTAATGAACTAACGTATCGGAAAAAAACCTTTTATTGATTTGTGCACGGTCATATATCATTGATATTATTGATCTTTTCTGATTTATAGAACGGAAATGGGCGATTACGATGAAGTAGTGCTCTACCTTACCTACAAGTAACGTAAATTAATAATTATATGCATGATTTTCATTTATGAATGTTTACCAAAACATCAGCGTGATAGTTTCTATTTGGGAAACTGCGTACCGTGAACGTGGGTTTTTCCACACGTGTAGTAATTCCGCGCACTCGACAATCGATTTGATTAAATTCGATCAATTTGGAAGTACATGTCATATTATCTATTATCCTGTGTATTTTCTGTGTCCTGTCAAAAAGTTACAACACTTGGTATACCATTGTACATTTGTATTTGAATGACAAGTCCGTGGAATTACAGCTCATGCAGAATAACCCACGTTCACGGTGCATCCTATGTTAATTAATAAACTATATGTGTGTCCATTAATACAGTTTATATGACATATTACCTATATTATCTTTCTTGCACGTCTTCTGGTCATTAGTTGACTTTAATAATCATCAAAAGTAATTTGCCAGAAAGCATAAGAGGATTTTCATCCTGATAAAACTAGTATATCATTATGATAAAATTAAGCAGTATATGTCCCTAGCGGCACACTTGTCTCTAAACAATTGTGTTAACTTGCGTGCAACTTATTCCAGTCACAATGAAGTTGCAGCAACTTATTTCGATGGAAGTGTGCTGCTTGAGGTATGGGTAACATTAGGTAAAAATTATTGTTCTAACGAAACAGGAGAGTTCAGTAATCCCTAGGGCGTAGCCAGGTTTCGAGCTAGGGAGGGGTGAAAAAAAACTTCTATGGAAAAATTGGCCGAATTCCATTTCACCGAACGCCATTTCATCAAAAGTCTTTGTGTTGCTGGGTTTAAGGCCCAACAAACAATTCAAAGTTACAAATAAGCATACACATTGAATAAATACTGTATAACAGTGTTCAATGCTGAATAAAACAGGATGTCGAATTATGTGCTGAAAAAAGTTCATTGAGATCGATAGATGTGCCTTTATTCCGCCGTTTGCTCTGATATAATTAATTTACTTATTAAAAGTTTTATAAACGTTTACTGTCTTCCTGATTCAGAACCAGAGGTTTGATCTAATAACAAACTGAATAAGTGTAATTTGCACATACATTGTCGCTTTAATTCGACTGTTTTCAGTTGATTTAATGAAATGCTTCATTAGACGTCTTATAAATGTTTTCTAGCTCCATTATTAGATTTCATTGCATTACTTTACAATATTGCTGTATAAAGGTGAATACAGTCATCAAAATAGCTCTTATACCACTATGCGTCCATGTTTTAATTTCATGCTTTGTAAATACTTAACAAACGGCGTATTCATTCATTATTCCACAACACTGCTTCAGGCTAACAACAAAACGAAATTGTTAGTATAGTGGTTACCGTTTCCGCTTTCCAAGTAGAAGGTCGCGAGTTCAATTGCAACCTCAACCCTTTTTTTTTTTTTCTACGGCTAATTAATTTAAATCGTAACCGTAGATCGTATCACTCACGAAAACTAATTCATAGATCTATTGAAAAGAAAAGCATCCTTTCCATCGAAATTAGAGAGATGGAGAGGTAACGTTGGTCTCATGTTAAACAACTATGAATGAATTAATCATCCTCACATCTCCTTGAATTAGCTAGAGTTACGGCTGGGAGTGCTGATAGGTTTTCAGATTCAAGCTTTTATTACTTATTTAGCTGCCCTTTTGATGTATTCTAGGATAGCTCAGATGGCAAGGCAAGCGGCTGGTGATCGGAAGGTCATGGTTAAAATCCCATCCAACGACATGTGTGTATGTAATAAATTCTCTAGCATCTATGTGCGTGCTTCGACAGAAGTAATGACACAACAATCACTAACGAGGGAGAACAACCCTTCTCTGTCCCGTTCTTATTTTTGGATTAATTATCCCGTAGTTGAATTAAACGACTATTAATGTATAATAGTGTCTAATTAAACATTATTTCACATGAGAATCAACCGTCTATAAACACCTTTAAACCATCGCTGTTTAAGGAAGTAATTATGGCTAATAAACGCTGAATAATCAAAAATTTGATCAAATAAGCTCTGTTACAACTTTTGTAAGTTGAATAAAAGCTTCTCGACATACCTTATTCAACACCAAATATTGATTTATTTGTTGTTTCATCTTCGATAAAAAATGAAAATCGTACAGACTACTTTATCTAATATTCTTAATTCAATTTTAAAAAATACTTTTGCTAATCACAAAATCGAAATCCTCGTTAGTATCGTTAAAAGCTCGCAGACAAGCGTCGAATGGATTGTTGAAACCGTAACCAGTCCGGTGAGCTGGCACAGTGACAAGTTGTGAGCTCCTCATCTGTCGAGGTGGAACGTACAGAGGGACATCCTGTAGTAGTTGAGGACAATCAATGTTGCCACGCAGTAAGTCGAAAATAACTAGTTGCTGAATGTTTGTGCGCCTAGCACGTAAAGTTTCCAAATCAATCAGCATACAGCGTGCAGTGTAGTCAGGCAGATTTAGCGGGTCGTTCCATGGAAGTTCCTGAATTCTTTCGACTCTGATGATCAGCGATGCGTGATAAGGTGGCCAGACAGAGGCCGCGTAATCCAGGATGCTACGTACCAAAGTACAGAACAATGTTTTTTGTGCAAAAATTGATTGTAAACTGCCACGTATAGCGTCGAATGCATCCAAGAACCTTAGAAGCTTTAGCCGTGACAAGTGCAACATGTTCGTTGAATCTTAACTTCGAGTCAATAGTAACACAAAGATCACAAATTGAGGTAACACGCTCTAATGACACGGATCCAATTGTGTATTGGTGGTTGACGGTGGTGCTCCGACGGGAAAACGATATCACCTTGCATTTTCCTACGTTGACACTCATACCATTTTCTTGGCACCATAGGAGTAGCCCATTTATGTCATTTTGCAGGGCGAGGCAGTCGAGTACGGTCGCGATGACTCTGAACATCTTCAGGTCGTCGGCGAACATTTGCTTAAATGAAGAAATCTGAAGGTACAGATCGTTGACGAAAAGGACAAACAGCATTGGGCCGAGCACACTTCCTTGCGGTCCCCCGAAGTAATTGCAAAGGCCTTCGAGCGTGCAGAATTGAACAAAACGAAGGTATGGCGGTCGGTCAAGTAAGAGAGAATCCAATCAACTAACCAAGTAGAAAATCCAGTAGCTCTTAATTTTTCGGTAGCGTACACGTGTGGCACTGTGTCAAATGCTTTTGAAAAGTCGATGTAAATGGAGTCCACCTGTCGCTGGGCTTCAACCTCTCGAAACAGAGTATTAGTGTAGCACAGCAAATTTGTAGTAGTAGAGCGGTGCTGGACAAACCCATGCTGGAACTCCGATATTATAGGATGAACCACTAAGGTTTCAAAGACCTTGCTAATGCAACAGAGAATTGATATTCCACGGTAGTTTTCAGCTCGGTTTCGATTACCCGCTTTATGGATTGGCACAATTGAAGCTGTCTTCCAAACATTGGGAAATGATCTTTCGCTCAGCGAACGGTTGAATATGCAGGAGATCGGAGAAGCGTATGGACGTGCGCAATATTTGAGCAGAGATGGAGGAATACCATCTACCCCAGGGCCTCGAGGTCATTCAAGGCTTTCATAACGTCGTCCGGTGAGAAGCACAACGTTGGGATATTCAGGTTGTACTCGTGGATGCGATCGAAACTTGAAGGATTTAGAGGTGGTGAATTTGTGTTGTAAACTGATTGGAAGAAGCTCGCAAACAAGTTAGCAACATCGACAGGGGAGCTAGCAGCGATCACGTTAAACTCAACTATGTCCGGAATACGATTACCAGACCGTTGTGATTTCACGAACTTCCAAAACGCCGATGGGTGCTGCTTCAGATTCGCTTGCGTTCGCTGGACGTTCTCTCCCATAGCTAGACTTCAACAGTCCGTTGTATCTCGTTTCGATTAATCGGAGACTATTTTTGCTCTCGTTGGTTCTGGTACTGAAATAGCATTTGCGCGACTTACGCAATACGTTCCGCAAATTACGTAGCTCAGGGCTCCACCAGGGTTGCCTTGAGGTTAACCTCGTAACACGCCTCCGGAGAGGAACTCGCGCATAGAGTGTTTCATACAGATTGTCGTAGAATTGGTCAGCAATAGCGTTGACAGAAACATCATCCAGAATCTGTTGCCAATTGATAGTGGACAGTTCATTATTCAACGAGTCGAAATCGCAGTGTCTGAAATCCAATTCAGGTGAATACGAATCACAGTCCGATATCATGGGCGGATTGCAGTCGGCATCAAGTCGTAAGATGAATTTCGATGTTGTGGTTGAATAAATTCACCAGATTTGTGTGAACAAAGCCTGAAGAGAAGTTATTATTAAAAATAGTACAAGTATTATTAAGCATGAAGTGGAATAAAATCGTTCATACATCATTTTGAAAACTTAAGAGTAGGCATGTAATAGATCATTATTTAAAACTATTTATTCTAAAAATCCTGAAAATTAATCAAAAATGTGCAAGTATAAGTAAATTTGGGGTGAAAATTGGTTTCTATATATATATATCCACTAAACCAGGACTCCGCTGTTTGGTAATTTTTGAACTACGGAATTGTTCGGTAAAAGTTTACAAATCAGTGAAAAATTTAAAAATTTGGAAATTTATTCCGAAAATGTACGGACCTAGTTAACCCCATTTAATGATACAAAACAAATTTGACGATTTTATTGGTTTCCTTCGAGTAACGTCATTTGAAATTTTTCCATTTTTTTCAGTGGTTCAAAAACCCTGCAAAATTTACCGACTTCGGTGATCTGAATTCAGATGCTAATTTCAAATAACAGACTAGAGTGGTAATTTTTATACGATAGATGAGGAGATGAAAGTATAGAATTGATAGTTCCGTGGTGGTGGGGGGAGATACCCCTCACCATCCCTCTCCAACGGGGGAGTTTGGTAAAGAGAGATGATCAAACCGATTTCTACCTTCATTCATAAAAGTTCCAGCTCGCTTCTACTCTCTATATATATACAATTTCACACTGCCGTACTCTAACGGAACTATCAATTCTATACTCTCATCTCCTCATCTATCGTATAAAAATTACCACTCTAAAGGGTGTCCACGATGAAATTGCCACACACAAAATTGATTCGCAAAATTCGAGTTTTCATCCGATTGCCATCAAATTTTCAGGGATTGAGAAATAACTATTAAACTTCATTTTACCATTTTACTCGTATTTTATTTACAGTCCATACGCAAATGCCCGCACCTTGGCCTTAACCCCGGCCATAAGATTCTGCACAACCTGTGAATCAACCGTTTTTTGCATGTAAACCCATACTTTCTTCAGTTCCTCGACTGTCTTCACTACCTTAGGTCGTTTAAGAAGGTGCTGCTCCATAATCGCCCAGTACTTCTCGATGGGGCGGAGCTCCGGAGTGTTGGGACGGTTGAACATTTTCGGCACGAAATTGACCTTATTGTCCGCATACCACTTCAGCACGTCGTTGGAGTAGTGGCATGAGGCCAAATCCGGCCAGAAGATTGTTGGGACGTTGTGGGCCTTCAGGAGAGGAAGCAGCCGCTTCTGGAGGCACTCTTTTATGTACACCTGTCCGTTCATCGTGTCCTGGGTCACGAAAGGTGCACTCCGCTTCCCGCACGTGCAGATGGCTTGCCAAACCAGGAATTTCTTCGCAAATTTGGACATCTTCTGAGTGCGGACATGCTCCGGAACGCTGAACTTATCTTTGGCCGTGAAAAACAGGTTGCCGGGGATCTGTTTGAAGTCGGCCTTCACATATGTTTCGTCGTCCATGATGCAGCATTCAACTTTCGTCAGCATGTTGAGGTACAACTTCATGGCACGGGTTTTGGCGGACTTGTTCTGCTTCTCGTCGCGATTAGAGGCCTTTTGTACCTTGAACGTTCGAAGCCCAGCCTTAGTTTTGGCCTTCTGGACAAAACTTCGGCTTAGGTGCAGCTTCTTAGCAACATCCCTAACGGAGGCGTTCGGATTTCGGTTGAAGGCCCCAACTACGCGGTTGTGATTTTTGGTGTTGTACGGAATACTTTTTCCTTCATTTCTGGGCTTCCGATCGGTGGTCAACCGTTCCTCGAACCGCTTAATCACTCGCGACACCGTGGAATTCGCGATTCCCAACGTTTTAGCGATGGAATGATGCGAGAGATCCTTGTTCTCGTGATGAATGCGCAAGATTTTATCACGCACGAGCTGTTCTTTCGACTCCATTTCCGCGAGTTTTGATCACAGGACTTTAAAACTTGCAGGATGTAAATAATGCACTATGAACTAAATCCACCCAAATTTTCATTAAATTCTACCCAACGGTTAAAAAGTTAGAGGAATTTCATAGTGTGGCAATTTCATCGTGGACACCCTTTAGTCTGTTATTTGAAATTAGCATCTTCAACTATGTAGTATTTTCAATACATACAGGTCCAGCAATCGTTTCTGTTTGGACCCGAATGCAAACATGAACTCTAAACACACTTTCTTTCGCTGATCCATGTTTCGTGTGTGGGGAAATTGAGACAAGTAATATTAACTTTAATACATTTAGGTAAAAAAGCTTCTAACGTATTGCCATTAATGTTGTCAATATTCGTTTATCGATGATACTGATGGCAAAATTGACTGTTTTTTGTCAATACATTATGAGTATTGCCAAAGTGAAATTAAAATCAGCTTTTCGTCAACACTTGTCATCAATCATCGTTTTCAATATCACCTTTTCAATAATATTGCCAGTATGTCAATTTATTGGCAATATTCTGATATGTGTAATGGGCGCTTATTAGAACAAAGCAGGCAAGCAATATATTCTGTGAATATATCATTATCTCTCTACCAATCCAATTGAGCTGTGTGGTAGAGAGAGTTTGTCGTGGTAGTCGTAGCAAGCTTTTTGTCTGCATCGATGGTTGCTTCATGTGTTTGGATGCACTTATCCGGATACTATCCGGATAGAAAAATATTGGATAATATCCAAGTTAAAATTATCCGGATAATTTTAACTTGGATATTATCCGGTGGGAAAAATTGTGGATAGGGAGTGGACTCCGGTTATTTCTATCCACTGGATAGGTCTATCCGGAAATCTATCCGGATGGCTATAGCTAAGGGTGCTCCTAATATAATTTTTGATATGGTGCATCAGGCAGAACACAATTTTTTATAACTTTTGCGGTATTCTGAACAATTTACCACTTTATCAAGCAGTTTTGGCGTGACTTTCTACCAGCGATTTCACAAAACTGGAACAAAAAATTTATATTTTTTTATAAAACGCACAAATTTTGGCTACTTTTCTCGAGGTTCTAGAAGAAAAAATCTCAAAATAATGTTTTATTTTAAAGTTCGAGTGGTAGTAAACGTCATTTTAAGTGCTCGAATAAAATGGTTAATTCTGGAGTCTTTCAAAAGGTCCAAAACAGCCATGGAAATAGAAAAATGTTCACATCTGTTTCGTGTTTGTTACCCGAGTGCATTTACAGGAATAAAATAAAATAGCGTTGCTTGTTTTTATCGTTTTTACTATGAAGTCGTATTGTGATCAACGGGATGCCACTGTATTTTCAATTTAGTTTTGCCAGTTAAAATTAAAATCAGATGCAAATTTTCGCCAGATCATTTTTTCCATTACGTTACTATGTAGTACAATTGTGCCTATCCATTTATTCCCGTTGTTAATTAACTCTTGATCGCGCACGGACAGAACTTCCCTACGTTTAGATAGTGAAAATAAATCACGGTTGCTTATCGGGCCATCCTGCCACGGCAGAGGCATGCGAACTATTGAATTTATTTACAATCTTACAATAGAACAGTAGGCATGGTAACACTACGCTAGCGGCACTTGTGTGTTGATATGAGTATTTGGGTAGGGTAGTTGGACACCTTTTTGTACAAACAACTCTGTTTCAATGAAGATACCTTGGTAGAAAAAATCCGTGAGCTTAGACACGGACTAGGCATCTGTGTGATACCAACAAATGTGACGTTTACTGAACAAGCTAAACATACCGTACAAGTGATTTCAATTCACCGTTAAGCTGGAAAATTGTGATTTGCAACATGTGTGATCAAAACAGACCGTTACCGATGTTTATTATCTCGATTTCTCCGAATCATCTTTCTCGTGTGTGTGGTGTTTGTTGCATTGCGAACTTTTTTTTCCCGCTATTACTGAGCTAACCAGTCGCGACTGAATCACTATGTGAAGGTCCAGGCAGCCATGTGATATTAATCACCTAATCGGAATATACAGCCCCAACCGCACACACGAACGGTGGAGGAAGTTTGAGTGCTGACGATTCAGGTGGATTGGCTAATTTTGTCTATACGTTTTTATCGTTACCTGTAGTCATAAAAATGGTACAATTAGTTCTATATTTGGACGAAACTGGCGAAGCTCCGTTTTCGAAATTAGATTGACACAATTATCTCGATTTAACGATTCAATGATTTATGAAGGTTAACAATTATCCTACGGGTGAGTCGTGTGTAGAGGATTGACGCTACAAATGATCGCTCAATTGTCATCTTCTTCTTTTGGCTTTACTACGCCCCTACTGGGACTTAACGCCGGCTCTCTACAGTTGTTAATTGAAAGCTTTCTTAGTCTGCACCATTTTTGCATTAGTATTGTGTGGTAAAATCATACAACCGAAAAAATCCTAGACCGGAGCATGATATTGCTTTATAGTTGTGCCTTTACCGACTGAGCTAAGGGAGGCCACATTTGTCATTTACATGAGTCTAGTCTTTACTGTACAGCGTCGATTCCCAGAAAGTATCTGTCTATAAGTAACCGAGCACGAGCAGTTCAATTTCCTTTTCCGTGTTGTTGGAAACCCTATTTATAGCAGAAATTGCCACCAATCCCAATTACATTTCTTCTGCTACAGCTACTTGCACAGCGCCCTCTTCAAATGATGCATTCTTAATGCCGTCACCATTATCAGCAATTACCATGAGTACACTAATTAAAACCAGATATTAAACCTTCGCATCCTCTTCCTTCCTTGTACGCATACTTCCAGATTGCCCGAAACCGTTAGGTGTCACCGAATCGGATCCGTTTTGAACGATTTACGAGCCAGGAACACTCGTCAAACTCTATCCATCCTCCCAGCTGACCGGCTGGCTGAGCGTCTCTGAACACTCACAGTATTGTAGTCACACTATAGTAACTCGTCACCAAGGAAAAAGCGAGAGTACTAGCCGTTTCGGCATTAGTCGTCGATCATCATCAACCGAGTGAGCACTATCGAGGCACCACTACAGAAGTGTCGAGGAGTGCACGGACGTGGTCGTAGTGGTCAGCAGCATCATCGTTCATCATTGACTCTTATCGCAGGCAGCACGGTTGACTGACTCGATTGCTGTTTTGGTTCAGTTGCAGTTTTGAAGAGCGGTTGTCAGTGAGTGGTCACGCGTTCGACCGAATAGCACGCTCGCTGCGTGTTTGTGCCGTTTGTTCGTGATCTTGACTCATAAGGAAACCCAAGACGACGACGACGACACTTCAAAGAACGTTCTGTACTGTTGATCGTTCCGTGTGATCGCTCGTTCGCGAGAAGAGAATTATAGATTGGCACCACATTATTATGCAATTGATCGCGATCTAATCAGTGTGTTGATTTGTGTGTTGACAAATACTTTTGCGAGGCTATCGAAAACAAAAGTGTGATAAATATCTATTGAGAGTGTGTGACGAAACGACCAAACGCCGGGTTGTTGCTATTATCGTCACGGCAACATGCTGAACCAAAAGAGCACCAGTGTGGAAGATAGGTTAGTAGAGTGTGTACTACCATCGGGTTCCCGATTAATTCAGATCAATGAAGACGCAGTCTGCTGCTACTTTATTCGTGCCACCATGCAAGTATTAATGTGTGCATCTCTTATCTGCATTGTTTGACGATTCTTCCAGCAATTGCAAGATGAAACCCGAGTACAGCGAGCTGTCGTTCCTCGTGACGAGGCAGTGCCTACAGCAGGAGGAGTTCAATCAGTTATCGCAGTACGATAGAGTGAAAGCAGCACGTAAGTACCCACTATAATCCCGGCGAACGGTGGAATAAGAAGGGAGATTGTAGGTTTCAAGGATTGTTAACCTAGGAAAGAGAAAGGCTGATTTCCGGGATGTAGTTGAAAGATAATTAATACCGTGAGGTGTAACAACATTGTCACAAGTCATGTTCGTTAAATTTACTGTGTATGGGTGTAGTTAGTACACTGTAGCTCCTTTAAACCATTTTCCACTACACTGACCGCCATAATACTCCACCGAGCATTACCAAATAACGCTCCCGGGCTTTTTGATATTTCAGACATTTTGAAAGTGAAATTCTATTAAAGTTCATAAGGAGGTAACTCTAAGACTAGAAGGTCCCGAAGAAACGTGCTCAACTTTTTGGCTCAGCTCTGGTACTCTCTTCGGTCCCAAGCTAATCGATTCACCCCCCGAAACATAGGAAAATCCAATAACCCCTCATTTTATCTGTCAAACTTTCATAGCGAATCAAAACAAATATAGTGTAGTACTAGAATTTCGACTAGAATGGGGTACGTTCATCGTTTGCTTGGAACCAATAGGCTAGTCAAGTAGTGAGTCAATTTAAAACCTTTAGTTTAATATTGATTGTTGGTAGTAGCGCTGCTGATGTTTTCGGCAGCTTCATGAGCTGAATCTCATTGCAGGAGGTTGGTTTCAATGCGTTAGGACTGAATTGAATCTCATAAGACGACTTTAGAATCAAGAAGCAGTGTTAGATTTTTAATAATATCTCAAAACTGTTGGACTCTAAAGTCAAATTCAACGGTACGTATGAAAAGGTGAATAAATTTTGAAGTTATCTTTGATGAAAACATTCCATGTTTTGTTCAAATCCTTTAAAAAAAGAGAGCAATGTGCTTAGTTGGACGGAAGTTAGATCAAAAACCCTATTATTTTATTTTGTTTTCAGTAACTTAAATTTATTTCTTTTTTTTAATAGCTATCTTCTACATTTCATTGAAGATATTCATGTCAAACCTTCAAAAATACACCTGAAATTCTTCCAAAAGTTTGCTCTGGGAGTTTGCTTTAATGTGGCTTTCTTTGTCTCCATGGGGATTTTAATATTTAAAAAACTACAATGGACAGCAGAGGTTGAACGCAATGGTGACGTAGGACCAGGGGGTGGAAACTAACGATTTTAAATTGATTCACTGCTTGAGTAGCCTATTGGTCCCAAGTACTTCTATGGCGTACCCCATTCTAGTTGAAATTCTATTACTACACTATGTTTGTTTTGATTCGCTATGAAAGTTTGACAGATAACATCAGGGGTGTGTGGATTCATGCAGAACATGCAGGGGTGAGTGAAATTGCTTGGGACCGTTGTTTTGGTACTGAGTGAGCCAAAAATAATAATGATTTTCTTCGGGACCAAGTGGTCTTAGAGCTACCTCTATGGTAGGACTACGTGGTCTTATATAATAAATCTTATGTTTTTAAACTGCAGCAGGAGCTTGTGTTTTGTGTAGAATTTGAACGAGGTTCTCTCTGTTTATACTCTTTAGTATGACGCGCTTGACATAGATGGCCCACAGCAACTCACGAAGAGCTACTGATTCCGATCAATAGCGGTGCGGCTTATTTCTCCTTCTATGGATGCTCATGTGGGCTGCAGCTCGCTGCTTACATACAGTGTTTCGTTGTGTACTGGAGAACACCAGTACGTATTAATAATTAAAATCCGTCATCTCTGGATCAAAATCAGACCACTTTCATGCCGCGACCGACTTTGGCTTTTTGAAATCGCACCCCCAATGTTACCTTAAAGTACATGGTATGTTAGATTTAAACATATCTAGATAGAGCTGGAATTAGCCGTAACAGCTTTTGTAAGCAATTACTTTTCTCGATGTTTACCGTCAGGTATGGAAAGTCTTACCCTACCTGATGGTGATGTTGATTTGCGTGGGCGAGCCTTGACTTTCAAGACATCATCGAAAGAAGTCATTGTTTACAAAAACTGTTACGCCCTAATTCCAGCTCTATCTTGATATGGGAACTGACATTACATTGATGACCTTGACAAATGACCAAAAAATACTTTTACAAATTTATGGTGGTCCTGAAAAGGATCTTTTGTCGTGATTAATGAGTAATGTTGAGCTTCTTATTGGCATATTAGCTTATTGCGTGCTCTCAACTTAGTGTTCTAGATGCACTTCCACAGTTATGAATTGAGAGCTTTCGATGCCTGTACCATTTTTGCATTAGTATAATTGTGTGGCAAGTACAATCATACTTCTATGCCCAGGGAAGTCGAGAAATTTTCCAACCCGAAAAATTCCTAGACCGGACCGGGAATTGAACCCAGCCACCTCCAGCATGGTCTTGCTTTGTAGCTGCGCCTTTACCGACTGAGCTAAGGGAGGGTGACGCGCTTGACATAGATGGTCCACAGCGACTCACGAAGAGCTACTGATTCCGATCAATAGCAGTGCAGCTTTTTCCTCCTATGGATGCTCATGTGGGCTGCAACTCATTCGGTTGTGTACTGGAGAACAATGTTCAACGCCGAGCGCCGAAAGCACTGCTGCTGCTGCAGCTGATGCAGACTACCGGTGATTGGAACTGAATCCGATCATCGGTTAAGGCCAGCCTTGGTTGTTAGCTGATTGTGAGGAGCCTTTCGTTGTGTACCGGAGAACACCACGCGGTGATTGAATAAACACCGTTTGATGAGACCGGATGGACTAAAACTTTGAAATCTGCTATAGGGAAATCGCTTTTCACAGGCAATCGATGATAATTTTAATTATCAAAGCAACAGTTGCACATTCGTGCAATTTTCAATAGTGACATTAAGAAAAATGATAAAGTCTTAAATTCAGTCAGATACGTAGAAATATATCTGATCGATTGGTGATAAAATTATTGAAATTGGTTCAGGGGCTGCTGAGTAACTATCGTTCAAAATCTTTCATAATTTTGTTTCATGTTCCATTTTCGGTTTTCACAAAGCGTACCCCAATATAGAAATCACAGACGTAGTCCTACGTCAAAAATCCTAAACAATTCCCACGCAATTTATTTGAAAGTTATCCAAGGTTTTCCATGGTTTCCTTCGGAATTATCTGTGATAATCTTCCACGATGGTTTTTTTTTAATCATTGCCGAAACATGTTCAAGAGTTTCTTAAACATCCAGCGGTTCTCAAACTGTTTTCGATTGCCATCTGCTTTGAAGAATTCCATAAGCTATTTGAGCTATATTGAATACCGATTTTACCGTAACCGGTTTACCGGTCATGCCATACCATCCTTCTCTACGAATTTTCCTTAAAATCTGGGTGAATCAAAAATCCCAAAAGTTCCTGTAAAATTCAAAATCAAACTCTTAAGTTCATAATTCCCTGAACTTCTACGAAGTTCGCTGAGCTTCTACAATTTTGGCTAAACTTCTACGAAGTCCCTTGAACTTAAAAAAATCCCAACACTTCTATGAACTTTACGAGATTCTTTGAATTATTTGCTTGACATGTACAAAGGCCTGTCATGGTGGTAACTCATGAGTAACCAGCTCCCAAAGCCAATTTGTTTACCATACCAATTTGCTACTATACCTTTGGGAATTTTTCCTTGTTAACACTCCGAACACGATGCCTCTGAAAAACGTGTTGAAACATCTTATGTATGACCCCGGAGCTTGATCCCTGAAGGGTACCAGCCTAAGCCCCGAGCTGGTCTTAAGTGAAGGGGGTTTTTCGGAACACAGAATCCTACAAAATTACTCACGGACAACGGTTAAATGCCTTTTATTTAATTGCACCGTGACACTGTTGGATGAGGCGCCAGGTGGCGGTGACGACACAGGCGAGACAGGTGGTGAGCTAGATAATGCCTATGGTGGTGGCTTCGGAAATAGCCGTGCACAAGGTCTTACGGGGGCTGGATAGCGGTGGCCAGATGGCAGTGGCCAGACAGTGGCGGCGGCCAAATGATGGCGGCCGGATGATGAGCAACCGGGTGGCAGTGGCCGGATGGCAGTGGCCGGATGGCAGTGGCCGGATGGCAGTGGCCGGATGGCAGTGGCCGGATGGCAGTGGCCGGATGGCAGTGGCCGGGTTGTATCATTGAAGGTTCTGCGATCGTGATGGTGGCCGGTGTTGCTGACGCACAAGCGGGATATTGGCAGGTACAAACGATTGAGAAGGCGGCAGCCAGATGTCAGCGACCAATTAGAATTATTTGAGGCCCAGCGATCGTGATGGTAGCCGGTAGTGCTGTACGGCACACATGAAATCGCTCCAGGCATCTGGCATCTTCTTCGGAGGCTACATCCCGACTCTTGACCCTTCGTCATTGTCATGCTACCCTCTCTTCGTTGGCTCGATCACTCTTCACTTTTCTCATACTACCGCTCTCACTCCGTCCAGGCTCAGTGGATATCGACACCCACCCACTACTGGTTTAGCATACTATAAAGGGTGATACGGTCAAAATTTGGTCAAGGGAAAACGCGTGTAAATCGGTGAAATCGTTTATTTGAAAAATCAAATTAAATTTCTTTTTCAAGTTCAATTAGTATAAAATTCAGGAAAAAATATTCAGTTAGGCTTCCGCTTTTCCAAATCCAAATTGCTGGGCCTTACGCTTGACCCCTGCCATCAGATTTTGTACAGCCACCTTGTCCACCTTCTTCGCCGCAGAAAGCCAGTTTGCCTTGAACTGCTGCTCGCCCTTAGCAGTTTTTTTGGTCTTCTTTAGGTTCCGCTTGACAATAGCCCAGTATTTCTCAATTGGGCGGAGCTCTGGCGTGTTGGGAGGGTTCTTGTCCTTGGGAACCACCTGCACGTTGTTGGCGGCGTACCACTCCATGGCCTTTTTACCGTAATGGCAAGATGCCAAATCCGGCCAAAACAGTACGGAACAACCGTGTTTCTTCAGGAAAGGCAGCAGACGTTTATTCAAACACTCTTTCACGTAAATTTCTTGGTTGACAGTCCCGGAAGCTATGAAAATGCTGCTTTTCAAGCCACAGGTACAGATGGCTTGCCAAACCAGATATTTCTTTGCGAACTTTGACAGTTTCATGTGCTGGAAAACATCTGCTACCTTTCCCCTTCCTTTTGCCGTAAAAAACTCCTGTCCCGTAAGCTGCTTGTAGTCGGCTTTGACGTAGGTTTCGTCGTCCATTACCACGCAGTCAAACTTCGTCAGCATCGTCGTGTACAGCCTCCGGGATCGCGCTTTGGCCGTCGTATTTTGTTTATCATCGCGATTTGGAGTCACTACCTTCTTGTAAGTCGATAGTCCGGCTCGTTTTTTGGCTCGATGCACGGTTGTAGACGATACACCCAGCTTATTTGCGGCATCTCGGAGAGAGAGGTTAGGGTTTCGCTTGAAACTACCGGCAACTCTCTTTGTCGTCTCAGCGGCTTCCGGTTTTCGATTTCCCCCCGATCCAGACTTCCTGGCTGTCGACAAACGTTCCCCAAACACTTTAATTACATTTGTAACGGTTGATTTGGCAACTTTTAGCGATTTTGCCAACTTTGCGTGCGAGTAGCTCGGATTTTCGCGATGCGCGAGCAAAATTTTGATACGCTGCTCTTCTTGCTTGGACGGCATTTTGACAACTGAAGAGTGAATTCCAAAATCAAAATAGGAGCAACATTCTACACACACATACCTTCAAAATGAGGGGTGTTCAGGTTTTTTAAATGCAAAATTGAAAGAAATACGTCAAGTTGATATTGACCAAATTTTGACCGTATCACCCTTTAAATGAGAAATCTCCAGAATCACTATAATTTATTCCGGAATCCTGAATAAATAAATGGAATTCTCTCCTAATCACAACTGGGATTCTTCTCTAATCCTAAATGGTACACCTAGAATCCTAAAAGGGATTCTCCCGGAATCTCAAACGATATTTTCCCAAAATCCCAAATGGAATTCATCGGAACCCCAATTTGAAATTCATTAAAATTACAAATAAGAATATATCAGAATCCTGAATGGGATTTTCCCTCAATCCCACATTGGACTATAATGAAATCGAAAATTTGAAATAACCGATATTGTAGTTGCAAATAAATCTGAATTCCAAATTGAAATTTTTCTGACTTACAGGTGGGAAATCTTCAGAATTCCATTTGGGAATTATTCTGAATTCCCAATGGGAACTTTTCTGAATTATTAATTGGAATTCTCTGGAATCTCACAAGTAAATATCCCGAAATCTGAATAATAAATCCTCCAGAATCGCAAATTATATTCTCCCGGAATCACAAATAGGTTGTCTTCCAATTCTTCGGAATTTCAACTGGGATTTCTTTAGAACCCCAAATGGAAATATTCAGGAATCAGGAAGATTTTCCCGATATTATAAATGAGATTCTGATGGTATTCCAAAACTGTTATCTCTGAATTAATTATTTTAAATCCTCCGGAATTCCATACCTGTAGGCTCCGGAATTGATCATAGGAATTTACCACCAAATAATAAATAATAATCAAGAATTCCAGTTGATTTTTTTTTTCTGAATTCAAAAAGCATATTCGGATCTGGAATTCCTTCTTTTGAATTGCAAAATGGAATTATCCACGATCCCACAAGGAAAAATCTAGGAAGGGACTGTTCATGACAAACGTAGACACCATAGAGGGTGGAAGGAGGGTTGATTACCACGTCTACGTTCTGATGAATGTGGGCGTCTTAGTGGAATACCTGTATAATGAGAGAGAGAGAATTAGTGTTTTCCATTTAATTCCACTACTTTATTTGCTTATCCTTGACAGATACGTGTATTTCGTCTACGCGTATCTATCGAGGATAAGCAAATAAAGTAGTGGAATTAAATGGAAAATACTAATCCTTCTCTCTCTCTCATCTACGTTGTTTATGCAACCCCGAATCTGAAAAAGGAGTTTATGAGAAACGAACATAATATTCTTCCGGAATCACAATTGATATTCTCCTAAAACCCATTTATACGGAATCCCAACTGGAATTTCTCCATAATCCCACATGGAAATTATCCGGAATCCTACATGGTTACATGTCGGTATCCATAATGAAAATCCAACAGGAATCATAACTGAGATGGGTTCCTCTATAGTTTCCGAAAACTCTGATAGGAATAACGAATAGGAATTCATTGGAAGCCCAATTAGAAATTCTTGAGATTTCCAAACGGAAATTCTTCAGAATGCAAGGGGTAGCTCACTCCGCACTTCAATCTTGGGTCATCTTTTTTTTTTAGTGTCCCGCTAGCAGGCATGGACAATCATTTGCATTCATTTTGTTCATTCATTTACATTCATTTGCCCCTAACTTTTTTCATCAAAAGAGTTCCGCAAAATGATGTATGGAGTAACTCAAATCCGTATCTCTTATGCATGACGAACCAGAGTAAACAGAATCCACTACTGTTTTTCAGTGAATGTATTTTACATTCACTGAAAAACAGTAACGAGTTCTGCCCACTCTAATTCGTGATGCATAAGAGATACAGATTTGAGTTACAGGTAAAAGTTGTAGCTAAGAACAAAATCTACTAAAGCTCTATACATCATTTTGTGGAATGCTGTTGATGAAAAAAGTTAGAGGCAAATGAATGTAAATGAATGCATGAAATGAATGTAAATGATTGTCCATGCCTGGCCACAAGTGTGCCGCAGGTGTGCTGACTGTGCCAGTCATAGAGCAAGCTGCGATTGTTTGTAAAATAATTTTGTTTTGGTTTGAAATCGCAAGGATAAATTGGTCTAGTGGCATTTCAGATTTAAATCGAAAATTGAACCGAGAAGTGAACTGCTGGTCTGAGTTCCTCTGGTATATTTAATTAAAGGATGATCCTGAATATACAGCTAAACACCACGTAATATTGTGAACAACTTCAGTGACCAGCAGTGCACCCATTTTATTTACAACCATCAAATGCCTACGAGATTGTGCCGAAGGTGTGTTGATGGATGTGCCCAAGCTGTGCCGAATCTAATTTCGGCACAATGTGCTAAGTAACTTACCTCTTGTCGAAATCGTATATGAGCCGTTTCACACCATATGACGAATTGGAAAAACTCGACCTTCTCCTATTTGCATAAAACTTTGCATAATTGTACATTATGAGTAATCATTCACTTTTTTGCAAAAATTCAGCCATTCAAAATGGCGGCTTTGTCATTTTTCAATAAATTGTGCGACGAAAACGTCACTTCTGAACGAAATGATGTCTGAGACAAAGTTGTAGAAATGATCTTCAGCATGTAGGGGAAATGGCTCTAATGTTGGCCTATGGATCTAAGATTGGGCTTATCACTAGATATCTTCTATTTATCAATTTTATCTAGATGAACTTGGGATGGTACTAATGGATATTTTTGGTCGCTATTGAAAATTTAGTCGATTGCTGAATTTATGTATGGGCCCAAATTAGGGGCATTTATGCCGACATTACATTCATTTCCCCTATATCATAGATTTTATAATTTTTGTTTAGAGCGAAGCTCATGAATAGTGCAAACTTTTAGAATATTTAAGACCATGGACACTCGAAAATTGACAAAAATCGTAGAACGAGAATATTTGCTAAAATTTGTGAACATTTTGCTAGTACGGTTTTTAAAGTAATTTCTACACAGGAAACAATATTTCACTATTCGGAATCGTTTTCTGTGCAAAAATTACATAAACATCTTTCGAACGAGAAGTTTAAAAATATGGCCAAAAGTTGATGTTCTTCGATTTTTGTCTTTATTCAAGCGTTAATACTTTTAAATATTCTATTATTTGCAATATATACTTTCTGAGATACTAGAGTTTTTACACTTTTTAAGAATGTTTACCCAAAGTTACTAAAAAAAATTACCATGTATATTTTCCCAGAAAGACTTTACTTTTCTCAACAACTTTGTCATTTCGATCAGGAGTGATGTTTTCGTGCATAAATTTTTCTGAAAAATTTCAAAGAAGTCAATTTGAAAAACATTACAAGATCCAAAATGGCTGAATTTTAGCACATCTGTTAATGATTTCCCATAATACACAATTATCCAAAGTTACAATCAAATCGGAGAAGGTCGAGCCAATTTTTTCTATTTGCTATTTGGCCTGGAACTACTCACGTGGGATTGTTATGCAATCCGAAACCGGAATATCTGTAAATCCTCATAAGGAATATCTTGGAATTAAAAAAATAGTTTTCCCAGAATCCTAAATGACATTTTTCCGGAAGCCTAAACGAGATTCTCCCGTAATCCTTAATGGGATTATCATGGAATAATACAAATTAGACCCAGGAATCATAGCTTTGAATGCTCCAGGATTCAATAAGGGACGCCTCCGGAATATCTAATAAGAATTTATCGAAACCGCGTGTATGAAATAGGGGTAAAATTTTATGGAATCACAACTAAGATTTCTCCAGAAAATATTCCTGAATCAAATATGGAAATTCTCAAGAATTCCACATGGGAATATCGCAGAATTCCAATCGAGAATCAAATATCGAAAAGGATTTTCTAAGATCAAAAATGGGATACTTTGTGAATCCCTAATGAGGCTTTCCCAGAATCCCAAATTGTGTTTTGGAATAGTATGAGCATTTGTGACCACACAAGATTTTGAAATTTTGAAGCTCAGGGAAGTTCCCTTAGAATCACAAAACTTCCCTGGACTGTTTTGGATTTGTCTGAAGTTTTCGTTCCTTCATGAAGTTCCCTAATGTTTCAAAAAGATCTCGGTCTTCTCTAAAATTTCATCAATTTTTCTTATATTCATGGAACTTTCCAAAGGCTCCACAGATTCTTTTTTATGTTATGGAAAACCGCTGAATTTTTCGCAATGTTTCATAATTCCTCTGAACTTTCTTGAAAGTTTGAGCAATTTATGAATGCAATCCGCTCTGAAGGTCATTGAACTTTCACGAAGTACTTGGAATATCCCTGAAAATAATGAAAGTGCCCAAAAATCTATAAACTTCTCTTCAGTTCTTTGGAAATCTCTAAAGAACTCGGAACTGAAGTTTTTGAAAATCATCTGTGTTTCTCGGAACTTGTTTTATGCAATTTCCAAGAAGTTGACTGAAATGCAGGTTCTCTGACCATCCCTGATGTTATCGATGCTGCTTTGAAGTTCTTGCAATTCTCCTCAAGTACTTGGCATTGTCCTGAAACGGAACTGTCCTAAACATCTATCAACTTTCCTGAAAATGTCTGGACTTCTGTAAAGCTCCCAAAACATGTCAAATCTTCTCTTTTATTTTCTAGTTCAATCGCGTTAGCTAAAAGGTCATATTTTCCACTTCCAGCCATCGACACTCTGAAGAACACCTTCCGTGGTTTCAACCCCTGCTCGACGCTTCTCGGATTTGTTCCAATTCTGCAATGGCTGCCCAAGTATAACTGCAAAACCGACCTGATGGGGGATGTCACGGCCGGCATCACTGTGGCCGTCATGCAAATACCTCAGGGCATGGCCTACGGGCTGCTGGCCGGAGTCCAAGCCAACGTTGGACTGTACATGGCCTTTTTCCAGTGTCTGGTCTACGCAGTGCTCGGCACCTCGAGGCACATATCGATGGGCACCTTTGCTGTGATCAGCCTGATGACTGCCAAAGTGGTTGCCACCTATGCAACGCTACCTCCCATAGCGACGTCGTTGGTAAGCTTGATCTGTTTTCTGCAAGAATATGACAGTTGAAGTTAATTTGTTTTCTCCACTATGCTTGCAGGTGAACGGAACTGACTCTCTACCTCCGGTGATAGATCCCTCCGATCCTCAGTATACACCGATCCAGGTGGCAACGGCCTTGGCTTTCGTGTGTGGATGCTATCATGTAAGTAGTAATCAGATCGAACCATTTAAATAAATGCTAATTTTCCTATTGCGCTGGTGCTTCTAGTTCATCATGAGCGTCATGCGGCTTGGTACGCTCTCGTCACTGCTGAGCGAACCGCTGGTCAGTGGGTTTACGACGGCAGCCGCCGTGCACGTGCTGATCAGTCAGCTGAAAGATCTGCTTGGAGTGTCGATCCCTCGGTACAAGGGAGCCTTCAAGAACATTTTCTCCGTTCGGGACATTGTCCAACAGGTCCCGAATAGTAATCTCACGGCCGTCTACACGTCGGCCATTGTGATATTGTTTATGATCTTTATGAACGAATATCTCAAACCGCGGGCGTCCAACTGGTGCAAGATGCCCATTCCGGCCGAGCTGATGGTGGTCGTTGGCGGTACGGTGGCTTCCTACCTCATCGGGCTGGGTCCGAATTTCAACGTGACGCTGGTCGGCACGATTCCAGTTGGGTAAGTTGGTAATTTTATTTTGTGCTTTCGAACTCGCTTGATTTATAACATCCTTGAATTTCCTCAGGGAAATTCTTTGAACATCTTACATTATTTCTTTGAATTTCCTCTAAGAAATTCTTTGAATTTTCTCTAGGAAATTCTTTGAATTTCCTCTAGGAAATTCTTTGAATTTCCTCTGGGAAATCATTTGAATTTTCTCTCGGAAATTCTTTGAATTTCCTCTGTGAAATTCTATGAATTTCTTCTAAGAAATTCTTTCAATTCTCTCTGGGAAATCTTTTGAATTTCCTCTGGGAAATCTTTAAATGTCATCAGATAAATTCTTTGAATTTCATCGGATGAATTCTTTGAATTTCCTCTGGGAAATTCTTTGAATTTCCTCTGGGAAATTCTTTGAATTTCCTCTGGGAAATTCTTTGAATTTCCTCTGGGAAATTCTTTGAATTTCCTCTGGGAAATTCTTTGAATTTCCTCTGGGAAATTCTTTGAATTTCCTCTGGGAAATTCTTTGAATTTCCTCTGGGTAATTCTTTGAATTTCCTCTGGGAAATTCTTTGAATTTCCTCTGGGAAATTCTTTGAATTTCCTCTGGGAAATTCTTTGAATTTCCTCTGGGAAATTCTTTGAATTTCCTCTGGGAAATTCTTTGAATTTCCTCTGGGAAATTCTTTGAATTTCCTCTGGGAAATTGTTTGAATTTCCTCTGGGAAATTCTTTGAATTTCCTCTGGGAAATTCTTTGAATTTCCTCTGGGAAATTCTTTGAATTTCCTCTGGGAAATTCTTTGAATTTCCTCTGGGAAATTGTTTGAATTTCCTCTGGGAAATTCTTTGAATTTCCTCTGGGAAATTCTTTGAATTTCCTCTGGGAAATTCTTTGAATTTCCTCTGGGAAATTCTTTGAATTTCCTCTGGGAAATTCTTTGAATTTCCTCTGGGAAATTCTTTGAATTTCCTCTGGGAAATTCTTTGAATTTCCTCTGGGAAATTCTTTGAATTTCCTCTGGGAAATTCTTTGAATTTCCTCTGGGAAATTCTTTGAATTTCCTCTGGGAAATTCTTTGAATTTCCTCTAGGAAATTCTTTGAATTTCCTCTGGGAAATTCTTTGAATTTCCTCTGGGAAATTCTTTGAATTTCCTCTGGGAAATTCTTTGAATTTCCTCTGGGAAATTCTTTGAATTTCCTCTGGGAAATTCTTTGAATTTCCTCTGGGAAATTCTTTGAATTTCCTCTGGGAAATTCTTTGATTTTCCTCTGGGAAATTCTGTGATTTTCCTCTGGGAAATTCTTTGAATTTCCTCTGGGAAATTCTTTGAATTACCTCTGGGAAATTCTTTGAATTTCCTCTGGGAAATTCTTTGAATTTCCTCTGGGAAATTCTTTGAATTTCCTCTGGGAAATTCTTTGAATTTCCTCTGGGAAATTCTTTGAATTTCCTCTGGGAAATTCTTTGAATTTCCTCTGGGAAATTCTTTGAATTTCCTCTGGGAAATTCTTTGAATTTCCTCTGGGAAATTCTTTGAATTTCCTCTGGGAAATTCTTTGAATTTCCTCTGGGAAATTCTTTGAATTTCCTCTGGGAAATTCTTTGAATTTCCTCTGGGAAATTCTTTGAATTTCCTCTGGGAAATTCTTTGAATTTCCTCTGGGAAATTCTTTGAATTTCCTCTGGGAAATTCTTTGAATTTCCTCTGGGAAATTCTTTGAATTTCCTCTGGGAAATTCTTTCAATTTCCTCTGGGAAATTCTTTGAATTTCCTCTGGGAAATTCTTTGAATTTCGTTTGGGAAATTCTTTTAATTTCCTCTGGGAAATCTTTGAATTTCCTCTGGGAAATTCTATGAATTTTTGCTGAGAAATTCTTTAAATTTCCTCTTAGAAATTCTTCCCATTTTCTCCACGAAATTCTTCGAAAAACTTCCGGGAAATTCTCCAAATTTTCTCCGGGAAGTTCAACGAAGTACCTTCAAGAAAATCATCGAATAAAGTCAGGAAAATTTATCGAGCAAATGCATCGAACTTCCTCCGGGAAATTCATCGAATTTCCTTCGGGAATCATTTGAGTTTCCTCCGGGAAATCCTTTGAATTTCTATTGAATTGCCTCCGTGAAATTCTTAGCTTCTTCTCCGGGAAATTCATAGATTTTATGCTTCAAGAAATTCTTTGTATTTCCATCGGGATATTCTGTGAATTTCTTTTGGGAAACTCTTTGAATTTCCTCCGGGAAATTCTATAAACATCTTTGAATTTTCAGAGAGAAATTCTTTGAATTCTTTATGAAAAATTCTTTGAATGAAATTTCTTGAATTTCGCCTGGGAAATTGCTTTAACTCCCACATGAATTTTTTCTGAATTCTCACAGGCAATTTTATTGGGATTCCCCTGAAAAATGTCTTGAATTTCAACAGGGAAATGTCTTGAATTCCCCGTGGGAAATTTTTTGAACTTTCCCTGGGAACGTTCTTGATTTTCCTCTGAGGAAATTCTTGAATTTTCTCTGAGGAAATTCTTGAATTTCCTCTGAGGAAATTCTTGAATTTCCTCTGAGAAAATTCTTGAATTTCCCCTGGGAAATTTCTATAATTTCCCTTGAGAAACTTGTTGAATTTCCCATGGGAAATTTGTTGAATTTTTCATGGGAGTTTTCTTGAATTTCTCTTGTGGAATTTCTTGATTCTCATCTGAAAAAAATCTTGTACTTCCTCTGAAAAAATTCTTGAATTTCCCCTAAGAATTTTTTTCCTGGGAAATTTCTTTAATTTCCCCTGAGAAATTTGTTGAATTTTCCATGAGAGTTTTCTTGAATTTCTCTTGTGGAATTTCTTGAATTTCCCTTAGGAAAATTCTTGAATTTCCCTGGGAAATTCCTTGAATTGCCTTGGAATGTTTCTTGAATTTCTCCTGGGAAATTTATTCATTTTCCCCTGGGAAATTTCTTGAATATCCTATGGAAATGTATTGAATTATCCAAGGATTTTTTTAATTTCCCTCGGAAATTTTTTGAATTTCCTCAGGAATGTTTCTTCATTTACCGGGGAATTCTTTTGAATTTTGCCTTGAAAATTTCTTGGAATTCCTCTGGAAAATTTCATGAATTTATCCAGGGGAGTTTCATGCCTTTCCTCTAGGATATTTATTGAATTTTTTTTGCCAAGGAAAATGTTAAATTTTCTCCTGAGAACATAAAGAAGTTTCCCCAGGGATTTTTATGGAATTTCCTCTGGGAAATTTGTAGAATTTTCCCAAGGAAATTGATACAAATTTCCTCAGGGAAATTGATTGAATTTCTCTAGGAAAATTTATGGAATTTCCTCAGGGAAATTAATGGAAATTTCTCAGAGAAATTTATGGAAATTTCCAAGGGAAATTTATGGAATATCCCCAGGGGAATTTTTAAATTTTTTCCAGGAAAATTTATGTAATTTGTCCACAGTAATTTATGGAACTTTCCCAGGGAAATATATAATATTTTATGGAATTTTCCAAGGGCAGATTTTTCCCAGGTAAATGTATGAAATTTGCCCAGTTGAATTTATGGAATTTCCCCAGGGAAATTCTTTGAATTTCCGCGAGGAAATTTATTGATGTTCCTGAGGAAAATCTGTTGAATTTCCCAAGGAAATGGTTTTGAATTTCCCAGGGGAAATTAATCGAATTCCACAGGAAATTTTCTTGAATTTCCACAGAGCAATTTCTAGAATTTTCCCTGTAAAATTTCTTGAATTTTCTCTGTGAAATTTTTCGAATTTTCCCTGTGAAATTTCTAGAATTTTCTCTAGCTAATAAGAAAACCATTTTTCAATATCCAAAACTGAATTAATATTTAACAAACTTTCTAAAAAATTCGCAATGTTCGTCCAGATTACTAATCATTTCCCTTAATCTTCTTCTTCCCCTCATTATAGCATCCCCGCACCGATAATGCCCCCTGTTGCGCTAATGCAAGCGGTCGCCATCGATGCGATCGCCATCTCCATCGTCAGCTACTCGATCGTCATGTCGATGGGAATGATCTTCGCCCAGAAGGAAGGATACGAGGTTCGGGCCAACCAGGAACTGATCGCCATGGGTACCACCAACATGATTGGATCGTTTTTCTCCTGCATCCCAACGGCATGCTCCCTATCGCGTTCGTTGATCCAACATCAGTCCGGTGGCAAAACCCAAATAACGGCCGTAGTATCGTCCATTCTCATCCTGGGAGTGCTGCTGTGGATTGGACCGTACTTTGAGTCGCTTCCGCGATGTGTCCTGGCTTCGATCATTTTCGTGGCACTGAAAGGCATGCTGTGGCAGGTTCAGCATATCAAGAAATTCCACCGCGAGGGAACGTTGGAGTTGTTTGTGTGGTTGATTACGTTCCTGAGTGTGGTGATCATCGATATCGACATCGGACTGCTGATCGGGGTGGTGTTTTCGTTGGTGGCGTTGTACATCAAGGGATGGAAGTCCTACTACAGTTTGCTGGGCACGGTTCCAGATACGGCGATCTACGTGGACCTGGGAAGTCATAACCGTGCCGAAGAGGTGCCGCATATCAAGATCTTTAAGTATTCGGGTGCAATCAACTTTGCCAGCAGGGCAACATTTAAGAAGGCACTGACCAAGGAGGTTGGCGTAGATCAGAGCCTGATACGACGGGCATCCCAGTACGATGCGGCTGGAGAGGGAGCGGGACTACAAATCATCAAGACGGTGATTATCGATCTGTCCAGCGTGGCCCACATCGATACATCCGCCTGTAAGATGTTCAGCGAGATTAAGAAGGATCTGAATGCGGTCGGTGTAAATACGCTGATAGCCTGCCCGGCGGATTGCGTGTACGATACGCTGCTGCATGCGGAATCGATCGGAGAGGGTGGTTTCCACATATTCCCGACCGTTCACGACGCGGTGCTGTTTGCACAAGGATCTGCGTCGACTGTTTAAGGCTCGGATCGACCATCACCGATGAATGATGAAGTGCCAAAGAAATTAGGATGCTGTGTGTTAGTGGGTAGTTTACGGCAAGCACGAACGTGATGCACGCGGTGTCAGGTATTAGTGACTGCAGAAAGCTAGTAGCATGCAGGAAAATGTGCCTTTTTTATCATCTCCCGGAAGGAAACTGAAGGGGGACGACTAGACGATATAGCTAAACAAACATATGAAGAGTAGATCATCTTATGAATAACTTAGTACTTAAGGACAGAAGTTGAACAAAATGCGAATAGAAAGTAACAGTAACTGATTCTCGCCATATAAGAAGAAGAAGAGCAACACTATCTCATGTAGTACGAACTGTGTACATCTCTTAATCAATGTCTTACCGGTATGTTGATTTTATCGTTTTGCTCTAATTTACTTCATCGAATATCTTACAGGGATTTATTCGAAAATAGTTTATATATTTTTTTCTGCGTTTCCTATAAAGAAAATTCTTTTTTTTTTCTTATTCAACCACCAAGCCACCTAGTTCTATACCAACAAATACACATTCTCACACCGTACTGTGTATGTGTCGCTGACAATATTTATTGTGAATAAAATGTTGAATATTTCTACGAGATTGTTTGCTGTTTTTTTTTCTTTCTGCTGTATCCGAAATAGCAAGAATTTTGTGTTATGGCATAAAATGTTTGCTTTAGTAAGTAAAACCGTTTTTGGCTACTCATGAATCGAGAAACAGTCGATGGCTGTTCCGGTAATTCCTAGGGAATCGAGAAATACTTTTTAAACATTATTTAACTTCCTAAAGCCTGAATATTCTTCCAAATTTCCCCATTAGTTTTCGTCCAGCTTACACCGTATTTTTTTGGGATTCCACCTGGAAACTTATTTTGACTTCCCTTAGATGCTTCTTCAGCCTTCATTCGAATGATTCTTCCATCATCTTCCACTAGTTTTTTTTTTCCTCAACATTCGTGGAACTTCAGGGATGCTTCCAGATTTTTAATGTGGATCCACACTGAAACATCAGAAAAGTGCATACTTTTGAGTAATTTTAAATACGGTTCCATTAAGTTCTGCTAAAATTCTAAAACCCGGAAATTTCAGGAAAGTACAGCGAACTCCAGTGAACTGAAGGAAACTTCACAAGTCCAAAGAAGGGAAATTCATTAGTATTCAGGATAGTTTCGTTTTTTTTTCTGGAGAATTGAGAGAAATTTAGGGATGCTCCTAGAACATCATGATAGATGAATTAATTTCAAGGAAATGGCTAAAATTTTAAAAGCGTTCCAAGAAACTCCGGCAATTTCCGAAAACTGCAGCAATGTCCCGAGGGGCTCATGCAAATTTAGGAAACATAAGGGAACTGACATGAACATTAGAAAAATGTGATAACATTTTATGGAATGTTCCGTATACTAATGGCAGTGTCGATAACTATTAAAACTTAAAAAAATAAGGAAGATCAGAGAACTTCAATGCTGATGTTACAATAAATTAATAAATTTAAGAAAATTGTGAGAGCAATTAAGAAATATCGTATTCTTCACGAATGTTCAGAGGCATTCAAAGATGATTAGAGACATTCCGGTAGTCTCATTATAACATTATAATCAGGAAAGTTCCGAGTATTTCGAGGATGATCAGATAACTCCTAAAAAGCCCCATTAACTACAGGACTTTTAAGGAATTCCAAGGAATTATGGAATATTCCTAAGAGCATTTAAGGAATATTCCGACATCTTCAGGGGCACTGCGGGCTCTTCAGGGATGTTTTATGAATGTAAGGAAAATTTTCTGAATAGTCAGAACATCCTCCAGGAATCTTTTCTTCCAGAATTATGTCCTTGCCTCTTTTGACTGTTCCGTAACCGCTCTGGCTTCCGACTTTCTCCAGAAGTTTCTTCCAATCTACCTTACCAAGTTTCTGCCAGCGTCTCGAGAATGTTTCTTCCGTCTTCACCAAAAGTTCGATTAAACTTCTCCCAGAAGCCATAGTCAGTGTTGGCAAAATTAGAAATCAATTGATATTTTTCCGCTCCCATGCGCTCGCAATATCACGCGTGATATTGGAACAAAATATCATGCTTGATATTGATTTTACAAGCTCCTTTGATATTGCGAGACTATTCACAACGTGCAAAAATCAAGCTGAGAGTTGACTCGACACAAAAATGATTCCATTGCACATCGTTTTCTTATGGCGGTAAGCTCCAACTCGGATTAACTTTTAATACCGTCCCTGTTTTGATGATCTGCGAATTGTTTGCATAGCATCGTGTTGAATAATTCTGATGTCGACATCAAAGCAGCCGGACATTCTTGATCGGGATTTAATCCGAGGATAATACCGATTGGAGCTTACAGCCATTAGAGAGAGAAAGCATAGTTTGCTATTGGAAGATTGCCGCAAAAGCTCAACGCAGATGTCGCCACTGCATGATGATGATAATGTTGACAGACTGCATATAAAATTCGTGAAAATTAGCATTAAATCATAATTTTCATCAAGCCTGCGTGAAATCCTTCCAATATAACATTCGAATTGAAAAAGAAAAAGTTTTTACGATCAGACTGATTTGCATCTTTGACTTTTCCAGGTGAACTTTCATAAGATATATTCATTTCATTTCACGGCTCCATCGTAAATATGATGGTAAACAGAAGAAAATTGCTCAATTACTCAAAATAAAGATGATTTGTCATCTTATTATAACTTTGAAGACCATCTAGCACCTTTTTATAGCATGGTGCGTGTTGAGTAAATCAAGTTCCGGTGCGTTTTCCGTCGAAAATTGTGAGTATCAATATGTTTGCTTAAAAAAGGCCAAAATGAACATTTATTGAATATTGGCGTCCTATACAACCAATTCTCTATTACCACCAGCATGATACAACCTTTCCTAAGTAAATTCACTTAATTTCCACTTTCATCTTAGTGAAAATCGCACATATTTACCATTTTCTGAAAAATGCAGCTGCGCAGGAGGTAACCTCTCCCTGTGGGTGCAAACTTGTTATGCATAATTTGCCATGAAAACATCTCCGATCCATACCGAAATAATAACAAATAGTTTTCAAACACGTTTTCTTACACGATTCAAGCAAAAGTTTCCACGGGAAATTATTAGTTTTTCTTTATGGACCGATTTGTTCCAAAAAGCGTCTGTTTTACTTGGAAAATTTGGAAACTATCCTCCTTCTAGTAGTTCTCACTTCGAAATGTAGGTTGCGAAAGCTTGGAAAAGTTTCACTGCAAGACGCCAATCTCTTTTAAATCTTCACCGATGGCAGACGCGAAGGTACTGCTGCAAGCCGTTATGGAAGTTTCAGCTGCATTCGGGTGTAAAGCAAAAATCATTAAACTCAATCTCACCACAGTTTGGTGAGATTTGCAGTTGGTGAGTTTTGTTAGCTTGATATTCCGAGCTGCGATATCGCAGCTTGCAAAATCAACCGGAGTTGTTTGCTTGTAGATTTTTGTCTACGAAAATTGAGCGTGATCTTGGGCGTTTAAGAGATTTGATTTTTTGATATTTTCCCAATACTGGCCATAGTTTTTTTATTACCTCTTTTGGAAAGTTTTTTTCGAGCTTCTTCTGGCTTCCCCTGGAAATGGATACTTCTGGAATTAACTTCCGATTCCCGAAACTTTTCTGGCTTCCATTGGATGTGACATCCGATTTTTTTCGGCAAGTTTTTTGTTTTAATATTTGCCAGAAGTTTCTCAATTTTTGTCATGGAAGTTCCCCGGATGTTTTACGACTTTTCTTAGAATTTTCCTCAAACTTCCTCCAGGAGAGCTTCTTTCTTCTTTCTCTGGATGTTTTTCAGCAACCTCCAGAAGCTAATTCAAACATTCTCTAGAGTTTAGTTCCGGAACTGTCCGATCATAGTCCAAAAGTTAAAATTTTCACTTTCATAAACGGGAAAAATATAAAATGAATTAAAATAGTAAATACCAATTGGTTTTAAATCTTTGATAGCGCTAAGCTAAAAAAGATTCTGGCAACGCTGGGCTCCAGAGACGATTATACACGGTAACTCGCAACAACTCAAAATTGAGTCGAACATGCTCATTTCAGCGTGAAGTATACCTAAAGAGCCTGAATTTATAAAGAGACGACATCTTATCCATTTAACAGGTCTTCTGCTCGATTGGAATGACTTTTCCTATGACTTTGATAGACTATCGATTGTTCCAATTTTGACATGTCGCCTCTTTATAAATTTAGCCTCCTTAAGTATACCTATATTTAACTCTGCACACCTTAATTTGTGCCGAGAGATTTAGCTGTGCCGAGAGCTGTGTCAAATGAGCCGAAATCTGTTAATCAAGGCGTCAATATCCCAGAATTTTGGCAACCCTGAATTTATAATGACTTTTGTACTTGTTTATGTTTACATCGGTTTCTCGGTGGAAAAAAACTTAGAAAAAAATTATTTTATGTGTTAGTTTTCCGACTGTGTGTATTATTGAAATTGAAATTTCGGCTATGCAGTCTGGCGAGTTAAACCAGTAGTTTTTTAACTGTCGAAGTATTTAAGCTACGGTTTGGACTCTCCAGACTGCATAGTCTAAACTACAATTATTTTATTTAATGCTGTTGTTAGTACTAAATTCCGTTACACGGAGAACAAATTCGTTAAGTTAAGATAACAATCCTAATAGTTACTTTCGCATGGAAAAATATTGTTGTTTGAAAGAAACCTATAGTTATTCCAACATTAATTTGACCGTCAACTCAATCATATCAACCTAGTAGATTCAACTGTTCATCTTATACTCAATTCAACTATAACTTTTTAAGAGATGAACTAGCCTCAGGCTAAAAATCTCTAAAATAAAGATTTAAAAAAAAAAAAAAAAAACTATAACTTTGATCAATTATAACAACCGTCAAATGTAATTTATTTATATAATTTGGTCTCAAGTGATCATCATAAATCCACATATTTTTAACTTGTGATGCGTAGAGCAGGCGAAAAGATAACTGGCTCTCACGCAGATGAACACGGTTCAAATCTATGTTGAATGTTCTTGTTCACTTTTTTTATGATTTTGCAGTTGTGTTTTTGAGATCGATAAAGAAGCAAAACAAATTTCCTTAATATGTCGATAATGAAGAGCAGCTCGTTTAATAAAAATTGTAAAATTTTGCTTTCCTAACAATAGTTTTCTTGAACCAACTAAAGCATAGTTGTATTTTAAAGTTTGACGTTTGTTCATCTACTGAAAAATATAGTTGAGCCAACTTCGGAGCCAACTATGGACTATAGTTGTTGCCCTCTATGCATAGTCAAATCAACTATAGTTTCGGGTTATCTCTAAAACAATTGAACAATATAGTTAATAAACCGGAAAAATAATTGCGTCTGCTATAATTTGTTCTCCGTGCATCGGTAGGGGTCTTATTTTATAATTTTTCACATATTTTAACGGATTTGCAACTCAAATAACACCACATTAAAAATCCGGAACATTATAACCGCTGGGGTAGTTTTATGAATCTTCACTTTTCTTAACAAAAATATGTGAAGGCACCAGCCGGATAACTGCAAAATCGATACAGAATAAAACAACATATTCCATGTGGATGATGATTACAAGCACCTGCAATGGATAAATTTACAGAACAGGTAAAAATATTTTCCTCTTCCTATTGATGAATCTACCAGAATCGACCAGCAGATGGAAATGATGATAAAATGAAAATGACGTTTTGCTACCTGTCAAATCGTATGGAATATTTTTTAGTACATCATCACTTTTGTGGTTTTGGATTTAAAACCTAGGTGTCGCATACAATGGTGCAGTTTCGGGTAGATTCATCAATGCTTCACGGCGAAAATTTCAGCCCTCATCTCTCTTTTGATGGTTCCCTTTTTCACCACCAGAGGCTGGAACGATTGCTTAGTTTCTATTGAGGAATCTACGCGAAACTGCACCAGTGCATGCGACACCTAGGTTTGAAATCCAAAACCACAAAAGTAATGATGTACTAAAAAATATTCCATACGATTTGACAGCTAGCAAAGCAGCTGAGAAGGGACAAAGAAGGCCGTGTCGGCATTTTTTTCAACGGGAAATTAGACCGGTGGACGTTCCACGCCTAGACGGACAACTGTTTTGCCTTCGAGCACCAGCAGAAGAAGCGCTTTTAGAAGTATTTGGAACAGTCGAACATCGAGAAGTATTTGGATTCGGCTTGTGTTTGCTGGATTTAAATATTGCACCTAGTGCAAAACAAAACAGTAATAAAGTATAAATAAGTAATAAAGTCCTTCCAGTTTGCCTGATCTCTTGCACTTTATTTTTTAGTGCATTGTGCGAGATGATTCGGTCTGGAAAATGGTTCACCAGGGGCGGGATCTGAAGTCAACTGTCCATCGAATGTTTTTTTTTTTAATTTTCTTTCATTATCTGAAGTAAACAAAGCAGTAACCATAGTAATGAGTACGATTGGCAAAATTCAACAGGGGGCGACCCCGGCGTAGTGGTTAGAATCCATACCTTTTCACGCCAAAGCGAGGGGCACGCAATAGCCTTTTTGACTGCGTTGGATTTAAAGTACAAGGTGTTCAACTATGTAATTAAGTAATTAAAAATGAAAATTAAGTATTTCATGTAATTAAATTTAATTTCGCGTAATCAAAGCAGTGTCAGTGTAATTACTGTAATTAAAACACGTACTTCTATTTGATTACGTAATTAATGTAATTAAAAATTAATTTTCTGTAATTAATGTTATTAAAGTTCCACAAATGTAATTTAAAACGTACCCAAATCCTTATTCTTGAACTATTTAAAAAAAAAATTGAAGAAAACCCTTAACACATACTCGAATGAATCAATTTATTCAAAAACTCTTCTTACACCCTGAAATACGCATATTAATGTTTTACTAGACTACAAGCATGACCAATTCTGCGAATACTTATACTAAATTTCTTGGAGCACCATGCTAGAGTTGGAAACTGAAATAATCCACTCGCGACAAGCGATTTCACTTTCGTTTTGTACGTTCAACATAATGTCGTATCTAGTGCACTGTATTCGTTGAATAATGCGCTTTAATGCAGAACTAGAATAAAATCGATTGTCGCGAGTGGGTTACATCGGTTTACAATTCTAGCGACAATATACAATTTAATGGGACTGTGGACTGTCTAAGACCATTATTAGCCGTGCAAAATCATGAAGTTTCATATGTCGCACGAAGGATTTTGGTTCTTGTCGATAATTGAAAATATACCCGGGAACACCGGAACATGCCAGGGAGGGCCAATGGGGTCGTGGGCTCTCAAAAAGACCATTACTGGCCGAGTTAAGCAGAATCATAAAGTTTGATATGTCGCATGACGTGTTTTGGTTCTTTTGGAGAATCGGACACTTGCTCGGGGACACAGGAACATGCCCGAGAGGGCTAGTGTGACCGTCGAGTCTCATTAAGGCCATTACCAGCCAAAATTTGTAAAATCATGTTGTTTGATTTGTCGCATGATGCGTTTTGGTTCTTGTTGAGAATTGGCCACTTCTCCGGGGGCACCGGAACATGTCTGGGAAGGCTTGTGTGACCATGGACTCTCAATAAGGCCATTACTGGCCAAGATTTGTAAAATCATGAAGTTTGATATGTCACATGATGGGTTTTGGTTCTTGTTGAGAATTGGCCACTTCCCCGGGGCACCGGAACATTTCCGGGATGCCCAATGTGATTGTGAACCGTTGGAATAGCTGCCACTGGTCCAATTACATCGTTTGAGAGAAAAAACATGATGTTCATCGTGTGTATACTTATTACAGAACAATAAAGCCGAATGCCGACCAAAAGTGACCCCAACGGGAACCGAAATAACTCCGGAACCATGAATTGATCAAAATATTTACAGATGTATTCAGAAATTTCAATGGATTCCCGACAAAATGCAATTTGTTGTGATTAAAATATTGAGAAATTATGTTTATGTAAATCTATGCAAATTTAGACGTTAGGCACGCAAAGGTTAACATAATTTTCTATTGTAATTCTGTTTTCGTTACATCGACCAAATTAAATTCGTTATTTCTTAGGTTGAACCAGGTAGCACAAACAAACATTCCTTACATTGTCGCATTCTCCAGTGCTTTGACAGGGGCGTGATCCAGGATATAGTTCATTGCCCTGCCAACACCTCGGCAGTATTGAAATCCGACTACATTTCCAATCACGAACCGATCGTTGCATGTGAATTGGCACCAATCACCAACGTAGATTTCCTCGTAGGTCCTGGGAGATGTATGTTTATAGGGTCTATTCTGAAATCATAACAGCGGTAGCGATACAATCCCTTTTAAGTGGACCCTACACGATTGCTGTTATTGACAATAATCGTATTGTCAATACATTCTATATTGACGTCAATACATCGAGATTGACAATATTTCTGAATTCACATCATCAATATTATTGTCAATAATTCCCCTTCGCGTCAATATATTGATGCGTGTGGGGTTTGCTCTAGATACAATCTATCAGAGCTGACATTATCCTTAACGTAGCAAAAGGGCCTGTGAATTTTTTGTTTCACGGGCCAATAACGAAAGGGTCTAACGGTACGCTGGGGGAAATTTAAGTACATTTCTCGTTGTACATTAATGGAGTTAATGTACTTAATGTATGTTACTTGTAATTAAAGTTGAAATTTGTACTTAAAAGTAATTAAATCAAAAAATTTCCGACGCTCGTAAATAAAGTAATTAATCATGTAGTTAACTGTAATTATTGTACTTAAAAAGGGCTTGCGTAGGAGTTAAAGGTTATTGCGTGCCCCTCGCGCCAAAGTCACGAGTTCAAATCTTACCTCAGACAAGTCACGAATGACCCAAGAGCGTTAGAGTGACTATAAAAAAACAGTGCTGCCGTTTTATATAATATTGTTTGTGTCATACTTGTCCACGTGTGCCCTGCGCACCGGAAAGTGTGCCGTGCTGTGTTTCCCTGTGTGTGATTGCCCCTTGGTATGGCTACTCAAAAGTGAGTAGGCGCACTTTTACTCACTATTGAGTAAACGACGTTCTCGCGCAGAGTTAGTCAAAACCGAGGAGGCGGGCGACACATCTAAATCTTAATTCTAGATACTCAACAAATATCACACTAGCGAATCAATCTGATTTGACGCTTGGGTTGTGTCGTTTGACGTGTAAACGTTCAAATTTGAACGTTTAGACGTCAAACGACACAAGCCAAACTTCAAATCTTATGTTCCCTACCAGAAACTCAGCCAGATTGTGGCGGCCATAAGCGATCGTAAAATACTGGATAGCGCGTATTCAAATATTTACTTTATTTTTTTACCTAAAATTTAGTTAAAATTTTGTCACTGTACAACGAGCAGCAACTCTGAAGTTTGTGCTTGGCTTGTGTGTTTGTGCTCACACTTTTTTTTTTTTTTTTTTTTTCCTTTGGTTTGTTTTTTCCGTCGATCTTGTTTTCCGTGCTGAGCACCAATGCTACCGACGTGCCAGGAAGGCAGCTCCCACACCTGGACCCTACCTATCGACCCATCAACTCATGAACCGGGGACCAACGGCTTTACTTCCCATCTGAAGGAAGGCGTGATCAGAGATGTTATGCCTCAGAACATCCCGGCGGCGCCGACTGGGATTGAACCCAGGCCTGCTGGGGTGAGAGGTAATCACGCTTACCACTACACCACCGGTGCCGTTATGTGCTCACACTTGGTGACAGTGAATTTTTCAAGAAAACCGAAATTTAAATTATTGAATTTGACTTCAAGGACAACTAATACGAAGGGTGAGTATAATTACCTATAACATCCTTAACAAAAAATATATTGGCTGGTGATGCAAGCAAAAACTAACCTCACTTGTGTTAGTACGCATACCCGTCAAATACTGATTTTTTGCCAATTTTGCCTAATTCTAGCTTAGCTCCCAATCCCATCTCAACATCCCGCAGGCATCCGTCCTGCTACAATCCTTCCGGGAATATGAAAGCGTGTCCGAACGCGACAAATCAGTAGGGTGAGTAAAATTAATTCAAGATTAAACATAACATCTTGCTGTCTTTTTTTGTGGATCAGAGCTCACCCGTGCAAAACTGTGAAAGCCTCCCCTATCTGATAGCGTTGTTGGTATGCGTAGGTGAGCTCCGATTCTCGGAAAAAGGCCCCAAGATATTTTGTTTACAAAAGCAGATGTCTTTGAATTATCCGAATCAAGCAAAATCACACCGATATATTGTTTGTTTAGCCTATTCTAGGTACCAGCATCCCGCAGGTATCCCTTCCATCCATCTAGCAGGCATCTCCTCTGCTTCCTCGCCATTCGTGATCAAACGAAGGCCAATCGGAAGTGTGAGTAACATAATTAAAACAAATCTAGATAAAGTTAGAATAAGGGTGCAATAGCTTTTGTAAAAAAAAAACTGTTTCACTCGATGATTTCTATGAATTCAAGATACTCCTCAATACCACAGACAGACATACAAATTAATCTAGTACCTCAAAAAGTACAATTTGTAATACAAGCTTAAAGCAGCACAACCATAGAGGTAACTCCAACAATCAATACGAAACTAACGATTTTAAATTGGCTCACTACTTGCCTAGCCTATTGGTCCCAAGCAAATCGACTAACATAGCCCATTCTAGAATAAATTCTAGTACTACACTATGTTTGTTTTGATTCGCTATGAAAGTTTGACAGATAAAATGACAGATGTTTCGAGGGGTGAATCGATTAGCTTGGGACCGAAGATAGTACCAGAGCTGAGCCAAAAAGTTGAGCTCGTTTCTTCAGGACCTTCTGGTCTTAGAGTTACCTCTATGGTAACTCTAAGACCAGAAGGTCCCGTATAAACATGCTCAACTTTTTGGCTTAGCTCTGGTACTATCTTCGGTCCCAAGCTAATCGATTCACCCCTCGAAACATAGGAAAATCCACTAACCCCTCATTTTATCTGTCAAACTTTCATAGCGAATCAAAACAAACATTGGGTAGTACATACTACAATTTTGACTAGAATGGGGTTCGTTAATCGATTTGCTTGGGACCAATAGGCTAGTCAAGTAGTGAGCCAATTTAAAACCGTTAGTTTCGAATTGATTGTTGGTACAACCATAGAGGTAACTCTAAGACTAGTAGGTCCCAAAGAAACGTGCTCAACTTTTTGGCTCAGCTCTGGTACTATCTTCGGTCCCCAGCTAATTGATTCACCCCTCGAAACATAGGAAAATCCAATAACCCCTCATTTTATCTGTCAAACTTTCATAGCGAATCAAAACAAACATAGTGTAGTCATGGGCGTAAAAATTACTATGAAAAATTTGGCCGAATGCCATTTCACCGAACACCATTTCCCCGAAAGCCTTTGGGCAGTCGCCTTCCCCCCTGCCCCCCCCCCCCGGGCTACGCCTATGTGTGTAGTACTAGAATTTTGACTAGAATGGGGTACTTTAATCGATTTGCTTGGGACCAATTGGTTAGTCAAGTAGGTACACGGATAGAAAAGTCCTTATACCTTTTGGCAAATTTCTATTGCTGATTATTCATAAAATGTATAAGTCAACTAATAAGCAGACGCCTTGCAAAAAGTTAATGAAGCTCATGTGTCAAATGAAATGTATAAGCGGTCACACATACCTTTTGTGCATTCTTATAGGACCTATGTGGTTTGTCTTATGGAATGTATAAGACTGATGTTTTGGCAAAATTGTATAAGTGAAACACATGAATAAAATAATTGATTTTCGTTTCGTGTAGTGAGCCAATTTAAAATCGTTAGTTGCGTATTGATTGTTGGTACAACGGTAATACAACAGCGAACTTTGTATGTCTGTACAATGTGTTACATATTTGCAATGTCCCAAAGATAATCAAAAATTAATCATCAAAATTGTTTAGTATTGCTTGTAGGAGTTAGGTTTATAAATTTAAAATAAAATTGCATTCCGGCTTGCCGCAAAACGCCAACACCCACTCCGACACAAGGAGGCGTCGAAAACGCAAAGAACGATCGGTGGGCAGCTTCCGCCGAAACGAGCGTCGCTCGAACAACGACGCGCAAAAACGAACTTGGGAGGTGGAGGAGGATCGGAAAAAAAGAGACGTCGGTCTCTTGCGTACCAACCTCCCAACGATAAGGTCGAAAATCTAGTCCGTGGTGAAAAATTATAAACCGTCGTGTGAATATCACTTGCGTCGCATCCAGTTCACAGTGAGACCAAGTGTCGACTCTCGTTCCGGAACCAAGATAGTGCAGTGTAATTTGAAGACCGACTCCCGATCTCGTTCCGCGAGCGGATCCGATTTGTCCCGTGGTCCCAAAGTGCGTGAGGAATAATAATCGCCGTTTTCTTGTCCGGGGCGAAAATCAAGGAAAAACTACGGTTCGAGTTCACGCTTCGCGTTGAATTGGTGTCGTTCGTGAAGGTGGTGTTCTTTGGCGTGACAGCGGAACGGAGAGTCCCCTCTCCCAACGTAGAAATTAACCTTTTAGACGGAAGCTAGGCTCCCCCTGAGATGAGTCATTAAGGTAAGTCGCATGCTCCCAATTGTAGGAAAACCTTCTTACAAATGTATTACCAACGAAGACATGATTGACCTTGGTCTCGAACTTGGCCCACGAAAAATTATCCAAGGAGTTAAGACATCATTGCCTGGTCCATCCACCAATCCATTTCATAAAGAACTCAGAGGAAACCATCAAGAAACACTACACGAAGTCGAGTGTAAAGCTTCAACATTGATTGATTTGTTTATGCTATATAATCGCATATCAGCCTATGCCTATACAAACCAGTTCCATCTTTGATCAATTTCCTATTCGTATGGGACTGTTATTCGATTATGTGTTGTACAGCACCGTACCGAATGCGTGATGGTACACATCGTACAAATAAGGTTCCCGTTTCACCTGTGCATACAATGCCTTGGTTTTCTTTGCATGCACGTAACCTATAACTCATACCGTAGTTGGCTGTGTATAAAAGAAAATAATTTACTTAGTTTGACAGTTGCCCCATGACGAAGTGGCAGCGTATTCGTGATTTGTCCCACGCGCAAATGTCGCAAAAAGACATTTCAATCGCCATGGGAGTGTCCCGGTGGACCGTCAAAAAGGTTTTAGACCGAGAAAAGAAAGGAAAACTATCCGCGAAGGTGGCCACAGGTCTTTAGAGGTCAGCTCGGGTTCCGAGGGTTATCGCTGCTATCAAAAGGAAGATTCGGGTGAATCCAGTGCGTTCAATAAGGAAAATGGCAAAGGAACACGGGATCAGTGACGTTACGGCACGGAAGATCGTAAAGGATGATTGCGGGGCGAAGTCGAGGGCACGAAAAAAAAAACTCACATGATTACCAACCGCATTCGGGAGCTACGAGTCGAACGATGCAAGAAAATCTTGAACTTCCTTAAGCGAAAAAATCCGGTAATCCTGTTCACCGACGAGAGCATGTTTACCGTCGATCCCGTATCAAATTCCAGAAACGACCGGTATATTAGTCTCTTCCGGTAAAAGACGAGGCCGACGTTCTTGTGTATCCACCAAGCATCCTGCTAGCGTTATGGTGTTTGGATTGGTGGCTTCCGATGGCAAAAAAATTGACCAGGTGTTCATTCCAGAAGGCGACAAGGTGAACACGGAGGTCTACATCGGGATTTTAAGTAAGTATGTTCTTCCGTGGATCAAAGAACAGTACGGTCCGAAGCCAAATGTTGTATTTCAACAAGATGGAGCTCCGTTCCACACTTTGAACTGCACTCAGAAGTGCTTGCAGGAACATCTTCTGTTCTGGGCGAAGGATATGTGGCCGCCATCCAGCTCCGATCTTAATCCGCTGGATTACTCAATATGGCGCGTTATGAAGGCCAAGGCCTGTTCTAAACGCCACCCGAGTACAGCAAGCCTCAAACAAACACTGACCCGTACCTGGAGAGAAATGGATCCAGACTACATTATTAGAACCTGCCGTGCATTCCGGAAGCGTGTGGAGGCCGTAATTGCAGCAAGTGGAAACTCGATCGATGATTAACATAATTTTTGAAATTTTTTTTTTTATTTTGACGTTGCTCAATGGTGCAAACATCATCACGCATACGGTATGTTATTTACTGTATTCGTGCCTTTAAATGTTTATACTTTACATCGATTTCTCATTCTCTTTCTCTTATTTAGAACATACGTACAATTCTTGAACAGTTCAAGCAATTTAGAGGAATCCTCTACATTAATCTACTAGCAGAAATTGTACCGAAATACAACTACAATAAGTAGGTACATCTAAGAGAAAGATCTTATCATTATAGCGATCAAGCCATTATCAGTGACAACATATTTTTAGGCGCCCTGGAATACCTGAGAAGCACAAACTTGCTTTGGACATATTGAAAGCTTTTCCACATCTTCTAAGTACCCGTCCGTACAAGCTTGCTCCACCAGAGGTTAGTATTGGCGTTGACGGCACCGTCGAAAACTTTGCTCTTCCAGCCAATTCAGACAGTTTCCTATGGGAATTTTCGGTGGAGTGAAAGGGTAGTACAAAGTCCGCCATGTTTCACGCACAGTCTGACGTTTGCTTATGGATTTTCTCATAGGAGTAAAGAGCTACAGAGTCGCCGTCAACGCCAATTGATGAATCTACCCGAAACTGCACCAGTGCATGCGACACCTAGGTTTGAAATCCAAAACCACAAAAGTGATGATGTACTAAAAAATATTCCATACGATTTGAAAGTTGGAAAACGCCATTATCATTTTCACATCATTTCCATCTGCTGGCCGACCGTAACGTAGATTCATCAATAGAACTCTTCCAAATATAACGTAACACAAAAAGTACGCGTTGAGAGAGAGGTGTAAAATATACATTAATCTGCTTTGATGTGTTACATAAACATAGAGTACGCCCTTCTAGTACAGTCTACTTTTCCTTTCTCGATGGTACCTTCAATATCGAGTTAGGGCGAGTTGACTGTATATTTAGTTAATATTATGTATGAACCTTCAGGTGCAATTAAGTTTTCGATGTTAGATAATAATTTTCATGGAACCTAATAGATTTTCCCTTTGTAGTATATTAACAATCATATTGTGTTTTTCAGGCTTCCTTTTTTTTGCATAACGGTGGGCAAAGGGCCATGTAATTATCACAGCGGTTGGATTAAAACTCGCCTGAATAATATGCGGAAAGATTTGCCGATGAGTAAACGTAAATTTAATCGAACTTCGATCCAACACCTAATGTAGATAACATAACATCCGAGAAGGCTATGTTATGCGCTGCTTTAGCAGAAAATACTGATAACTTCAAACAGATAAATAACTTGATGAAGGACACATTTGATTATCATAAACAGCTGCTTTCCGCTAAATCAGAACCGACTTGCATTTTGAACATCTTTCCACATTTGTGCTCGTTCAGTGGTATAATGGTAAGTATAGCATTAACTTTAAGAGTGCGATTTCTATTGTAGTAACTTATTACTTAGTTCAATCTGAGACCAGAAAGTCCCGAAGAAACGTGCTCAACTTTCTGGCTGAACAACCCCATACATGGTGACGTGGTGGTTAATTAATTAACAAGAAAAACTAACGAAGATAATAAAATAAAAATATTAAAATTATTTAATAATCTCAAAAGGAAGAAATGATTATTTATCGGAGTGAATAAATAATCCAGAGTTATAAATGTATTCCACTATATGAAAAATCTGTAATCTGTGTCAAAATATGGAGATAAATGTGTATACCTATGTGACATCACTGTAGAGGGGTAAACAAAGTCCTTGGCCAATGGATACAATGTACACAAGGGTTTAATTTTCCGCCCGCTGACAATAATAGATAAAAGTGTACAAAGCTTTGATATGTCACTTGGCTTTCCAATACATACCGCTTTCTCCCTACACATTTTAAAGGCAGATGGTCGGAATGGATCAATTAATTAAATACTAATTGTAATCTTATTATAATGATTAGGATCGGGATGTGCGCGAACGCACTTCCCGGCTACCAAAAATAGCGCACACGAGTTATCCACATGAGGGATAATCGCAGGGGTCAACCCAACCGAGGTGCAATGGAAGGGCCTCACCCTGGGGGAACCGCCTTCATGATCACGGTAACCCCTATGCCAGGTAAGTATGCTTGAGAAGAGGTTCGGGCAATGACTAGACCACGGGAGCGACTGCTGCACTAGTGATGGATGCTATGCGAATGTTCGAATAACGAATAACGACGCGAAATGCTACCCACCCCATGACGGCGACTCACTTCCCTACCCGCGAGACGCTGCCCCACGACCGGTGGGTGAGCGACAAAGAAAGAGAGATGGTAAAGAAAACGGGAAGACAATCTGACAAACAAAACCACGACCACTGCACGGTCGTTGAGATTGCCGTGGAAAACCAGGATTTTTTTTTTCCGAATATGAGGAAAATCCATGAAAATTTTATTTAGTCTAGCTATATACTGGACTGAGTGAAACTCTTATCGATATTCCTTAAAATCGAGAAGTTTTTTCTCACGGTCAATTAAATCATCCCAAACCTGAGTTCAGTTCACTCATAATCGCAAAAAGTGCACGAACTCAGCGATGAGTACATTTGCTTCACGTTTTCCTGTGGAAAATATAAAAAATCTGCCGGAAAATGTGGAAAACTGATGAAAAATTTACTCAGTCTAGTAGAATTCCTTTCACTTTTTGCGATTTATGAGTAAATTGAATTCAAATGTAGGTTAGCTCATTCGCCGTGCAGATGGTAAAGAAAAGGGCATGGTGGGTATATAAATGGTGATACAGCTTTCTCACTATAATGGCAAGGAAGTCGCGGGGGGGGGGGGGGGGCGGAAGTGCGGTTTTCGAGCAAATTGTAAACAAACTCGGTCAAAAATCCAACATGGCTGAATCATGAATTTGACACATTAGATCACCTATATGTAGTCACCTTGGAAATCTGACAAAAAACCCACGACCACTACACGGTCGTTCAGATTAACTCATAATTAAGTCGAGTCAACTCAATATCGGATGTGAGATGAATTTTCCGTGTGAAAGCCGTGGAAAACCAGGAAAAACTTCTCGAATAAGAGGAAAATCCATTCAAATTTTACTTAGGCTGGGAGTATACCAATGGACTGAGTGAAACTCCTATGGATTTTCATCGTATTCGAGAAGCTTTTTTTTTCTGGAAAAGACCGCTAAATTCCACGCAATTTTGGGTATATCGACTTTTGTCGAAATGCAGTTGACACGACCATGTTCAGAGCTGAGACTTTTGGAATTTCTCACCACTCGGTTTCTTATGGGAATTTTCGCTTGAGTGAAAGAATAGTACAAAAACCGCCATGTTTCACGCACAGTCTGACATTTGCTTATGGATTTTCTCATAAGAGTAAAGAGCTACACTGTAACTGGCGAGTACCCATTAATGGGTGAAAAAGTACCCATTTTGTGGTAGTGTATGGACCTGTCAAAAAATGCGTAAATGAAAATTTCTAATAGTGGGTACTTTTTCACCCATTTCCGAAACCTGTTCAGGGATCAAAAATGGGTACATATTTACCCATTATTGGGTGAAAAATATCTTTGTTGCACCATAACGTTGCTGACATACTAGGTTTACATTGTCGAGTGCCTTTGTTCCGTTTTGAAAAGTATACTGTATACAAAAAGTGATATATATATGAATAGTTTAAAGAATGGTGATAGCTTCAAAAAGCTTCAAGGTAAGAAATACTATATGATTTGAATGATTTCTTAGCTTATAACGTTGTTAAAAGCATATTTGTTTCATTCCACAAATTTGACTCTCATAAATAAATTTAAAATTGGGTACTTTTTTACCCAGTTACGGAAAACAATGCATTCTGGAAATGGGTAAAAAGTACCCCATGATTTGACGTATAAGCTCTTTACCCATTAGTGGGTAAAGACGTTTTACCCATTTTATGAGTTTACCTACTTTACTGCGAAATGGGCACTTTTTCACCCATTAATGGGTACTTTCCAGTTACAGTGTACAGAGTCGCCGTCAACGCCAAGAGGAAAACCTCGAGTTGGCGTCTTGCAGTGAAACTTTTCCAAGCTTTCACCTCCTACATTTCGAAGTGAGAATTACTAGAAGGAGGAAAGTTTCCAAATTTTCCAAGTAAAACAGACGATTTTTGGGGCAAATCGGTCCATAATGAAAAACTAATAATTTCCCGTGGAAACTTTTGCTTGAATCGTGTAAGAAAACGTGTTTGAAAACTAATTGTTATTATTTCGGTATGGATCGGAGAGGTTTTCATGGAAAATAATGCATAACAAGTTTACACCCACAGCGAGAGGTTACCTCCTGCGCAGCTTTTTTTTTTTTTTTAATTCTTTATTTAAGAGATTTTTAGTCTTAGGCTAGTTCATCTCTAGCCTCCTGCGCAGCTGCATTTTTCGGAAAATGGTGAATATGTGCGATTGCCACTAAGATGAAAGTGGAAATTAAGTTAATTTACTTAGGAAAGGTTGTATCATGCTGGTGGTAATGGAGAATTGGTTGTATAGGACACAATATTCGCCTTTTCTAAGCAAACATATTGATACTCACAATTGTCGACGGAAAACGCAACGGAACTTACTTTACTCAACACGCACCATACTATAAAATGGTGCTAGATGGTCTTCAATGTGATAACAAGATGACAAATCATCTTTATTTTGAGTAATTGAGCAATTTACTTCTGCTTACATCATATTTACGATGCAGCATTGATGGAGCCACGAAATGAAATGAATATATCTTAAGCTGGGTTTAGACAGGGCAAGTCAATTGATCAAGTCAGTTGAATTCAACTGACTTGAACGTGAATTGAACGTGTAAACCATGCCATTCAACTGACTTGATCAACTCACTTGAATTGAAAAAAGTTGAACCAGGCTCAACTTTTCAAGTCAATTGAATTCAACTGAGTTGATCATTTGACTTGCCTAGTCTAAACCCAGCATTATGAAAGTTCAACTGGAAAAGTCAAAGATGCACATCAGTCTGATAGTAAAAACGTTTTCTTCTTCAATTCGAATGTTATATTGGAAGGATTTTATAGAGGCTTGATGAAAATTATGATTTAACGCTAATTTTCACGAATGTTATATGCAGTCTGTCAACATTATCATCATCATGCAGTGGCGACATCTGCGTTGAGCTTTTACGGCAATCTTCCAATTAGGAACTGCAGTTTATTCCAAATCTGAGTTAATTTCGTATGGAAAGAAAATTCTCTGAGTCAACTAATCTCAGTCGCTGAGTTGGTATGATTGGCCGTGTGTGTGACGTCTATTGACACTGTATAGGGTTGGGTGGGGGTGGAGGGGAATTATTGGCAAATGTCTACGGAGTGCATACAAATTAAAAAAAAAATATTGACGGTTACCAATGGCGGGGGAGGGGGTTATAAAACCTAAGAAAAAATATTCCTCTCGTTTACACTTGATCAAAGCGAGTACACGGCCAATGAAATCAACCCAAATTTGAGTTCAGTTTACTCATAAATCGCAAAAAGTACTTGAATATAAGAAAAGTAAAGATTGAATTTTCTCAGTCAATTGGTGCTACTCCTGGACTGAGAAAAGTTTTCGTCAATTTTCCTCATTTTCCTGCAGATTTTTAAGGTTTTCCACTGGAAAATATTAGGCATATTTACTCATCGCTTTTGCAATTATGATCAGAAAAAGAAGTGCAAAATATCATTATAGCATCCAATGATTCCATAAATTAGAAAAACACTTTTATAGCGAAGTGAGTGGAAGTAGCCCTGGGCCAGACTGAGCAGTTATAACGGTAATAACATGTTATAAGCCTATCTTGATCCCATCGTCAAGAAAAATATCATCAAGATAGGCTTATAACTGCCAGTGTTTTCGGGCAGATATTGGCTGGTAGAGTTTTAAAGGTAAAAGACAATGCTGATATACTATAGCAATACCTCAAAATAGGGCGTTGGGTGGTGCCTTCCACCCAGCACCGTACTCAGAAGCTCGTGAAGGTGACATTTACCACCTGCGGGACGGAAAATTGCTTTGATTTTACAAAATTATATAGAGATTTGTTTTACTCATCGGTGAGATTGCAAATAAATACAGTGGAATGTGGGTTATTTGAAAATATTCCATCTATCAAATTTCAGTGAGCATGCCTAGATGCCTACCTACCTACTACCTAGAGGATGAGTACTTAAGATGGTTGGATTTCAATAGGTATTTACTGATAATGACACTGACGAAGACTGCCCATTGTAGTCAAAATACGTATCTGTTATGGAAACAAATTACTAAGTGGAATTAAATGAAAAATAATCACCCATTTTCGCTATTGGTAGTATTCCATTAATATCCCAATTCATAACTTTCAAATAGCATTTGGTAAAGCATACTTGAACGATAAAAAAAAGATAACCATAGTTCCCTTTAGTGGTTGTTGTTGCTATAGGAACACCCGGTGTGTGTTTAAAATTTTAATCACAATAAAGCGATCGCCTTCATAATTAAACTCGTTCGGATGGCGATGACACCCCAGCATGGTGCTGTCGCCGATCGAATATTTAAAATTTTACCCTTTCGGTTTCCGCATTTTTGTTTTTCCATTGCCAATTAATAGAATGCAAATCCATGTCCCACCGCAGGTGTTGGTACGGTTTCATCTGACGAAGGTTGTTTTTTTTTTAATGGGGGTGGTGTTATGAAAGAACCGTACTTTAGATCGCTCATGACTCTTGTGAGCACCATTGAATACAATGTAACGTGTACTATCTCTTATCGTGTTCAAAATCCCGATTTTTTCGACAGCTCGGTCATCAAAACTGTACTGGCGTTCTTTACTGGGCCTACTGTGGTACCTGACTTATAACGAATATACGTTACTCACGAGTACCCCGAATACAACGTATGATTCGTCTAATTTTGCATAGCATTTGCAATGTAAAATTAGACGAACTAGAGGAAATGGCTCTAATGTTGGCATATGGATCTAGGATGGAACCCATCGCTAAAAATCTGCTATTTATCAATTTTATCTAGATGAACGCGTCGTTGGGACGGTACTAATGGATATTTGTGGTCGCTATTGAAAATTTAGTCGATTTCTGAATGTATGTATGGGCCCAAATTAGAGGCATTTAGGCCGACATTACATCCATTTTCCCTATACGTTGTATTCGGGGTACACACTAAAAAAATCTGAATTTTACTGGTGATGTAAACAATCATGCATGCAAACATTCATGCATGTAAACTTCCTTTTCACGTAAACTAGCAGCTTGCAAGAAATGTTGCAAACAAAGGTGGAAAGTTGCATACAATACATGGAATATTGTATGACATGTCTCATAAATTTACACGATTTATGACGCTCCATTTATGTGCATCATAGTAACGGAAATTTACACTACTTTTTTTTAGCTGTGTATATATTCGTTTTAAATCAGGTAACACAGTAGTGGTATATGCCAGTGCCAGATTTAGGGCCTCGGTTCGGTCTAGGCATTTTTCAGGTTGGAAAATTTCTCGACTCCCCTAGGCATAGAGTATGATTGTACTTGCCACACAATTATACTAATGCAAAAATGGTACAGGCATCGAAAGCTCTCAAGGGTAATACCTGTGGAAGTGCATCTAGAACACTAAGTTGAGAGCACGCAATAAGCTAAAATGCGATAAGCATTAAGCTTGATATGCGGAGAAGAAGAAGATTTAGGATCTGAGGGGGCCTCATATTACCATATTTTTCCTCCTACCATCCTGAAATGAAAAAAAATATTATTAAAAATAACAGAAAAATATTAATTAGAAATATGGAATCTAGAAAAACTATTGTGATCCGGGGGTTAATTAATCACCGGGGTCAAATTGATAGGTTTGTGATAGATGTAAAGAGAAATTGTTTGTAGTAATTCATTATGAGACTCCAATGGTAGCTTTGACGAGTTTCTCTGTACAAAAATGTAGATTTTTAATTTGATTTACGTTCAATAGGATTCAAAATCAGTTTTTGAACATAGACTCCCGATCATAAGTTTAAGAACACCCAAAAAAAACATGACAAATTTGTTATGTTCATATCTCTGCCATGTTACGTCCAATTTTCGTTCTCTTTAGATCATTTGAAAGGTATTGAATTGTTCAATATAATTTGCAAATTTGTGGGTGTTCACCCAAAGTTACAATATTTTTCAAAATTTACTCTAAAAAATCGTGACTGATTTTCTCAGAATTGGGTTGGCCAAATTTGGCCAAAAGTAGTAGAACACTTATGCTATACCATTCATACCATTCAAATCACCTTTGGAGATCAAAAATTGAACGTAAAATGAGAGATCATTGAACAAAACATAGGGGAAATGACGGCTTCGGCATGACAGACTATTTTCGGCAACCCAAATTGAAACACTATTTTCACTGGATTTTCTTACGAAAACACTTCGCTGAATGCATGTAAACGATTCTTTATGCTTTCAGCTTCAATTTGGCTATATTTTTACCACTGAGAAAAAGCAATCTAGCAAGGTTTTCTTGAAATGCAACACACGCACTACATATTGTAGCTGATTTCGAGTTGCCGATAATAGAACAGCAGATTTACATGCAGTTCAAATGGAACGGTTGCCGAAGAAAAACTGGTTGCCGACAATACTCGCTCTCACTAGAGAAGATTGGAGCTTTGTAAAAGCGTTTCAAAACAGTTTTTGACAATTCTTTTGACTGAAATTGTTAAAGCAGCTGGCAGCAAAAGATTGTAAACAAACCAATACTGCATATGTGTGCGTTCCATAGAGAAAAAGGCTATAGAAATAAGGTCGCTGCTTAGGTTGCCGAGAATACGTAAATTCCCCTATTTGCATGGTTTTTTGGGGGTGTCCTTAAAAGGTAGTGTACGAATAATAGAGTTGGAACGATTGTTGTCCTTAACCTGAAAGTAACATTGTTCATTAAACTATGTGTCAATCAATCTTTTTTTTTTTATATGGTCAAATGTTTCCAATTTAATGATTTTCTGTGAAATTACCAGTGATTTGAAAAATGCCTACATTTATTTATTTTTTAAAGACAAAAATGTTATTCATCTTCCTTGAAGCTCCAGAAATTTTCCTGATGTTTCTAAAACTTTCTTGAAGTTCTCAGAACATCTTTTTTTTAATCTGGCAATTTCCCTAAGCATCCTCACGAACAATTGAGCAGGCTAAAGCTCAATAAGACTGTTGCATAAGGCAGTTCTGCGGCATAAATTGTTTGTTGGTCACATTCTACCAGGATTTAACCACATTTATGACTGATGTTTTGAAAATTTGTATACTTTAACTGAGCAAAATGAAAAGTGACCCTCCACTGATTTGATGTTGATTTGCTAATCTTCCTATAATAGTTGATCAACAGTTTATTTTTTAAATTTCTAAAAATGATTTCTGTGAGTGACTACACACTTAGATTATTTTACCGAAATCTCAACAGCTGAACGTTCGATAAACAGTTTGGTGATTTGTCACAGATTTCCTGTAATTTTTCACAGATATTTGCTGAAAAATTACAGGAAATCTGTGAAAAATCACCGAACTGTTTACCGAACGTTCAAGAACGTTCAGATTTCGGTGAAATAATCTTAGTGTGTATGTTGCGTGGTATTACAACGTTTTGCTCCTCTCAACTACACTATTAAACAGCTACTCACCAAAACGTTTTGAGCTACTCAATTCAAAAACTCTCGATCAATTATTTTAGGAAATCTAACAAATTTTCAAAATTTCTCAAAAAATAAGGGGTTATTTTTTCTTTTTTCAGTTGCAGTACAAAAACCGTTGTATCGTCACATAGAATCTGTCGTTTGGTTCTAAGACCTCCCTGAAGTGTTTGATACTACTCTGAAGCTTCCCAAATTTCCAAAAAGTTTTCGGAACTTCCATACTGTTACACCAATTTTCCTGATGTTAATGGAAGTTCCTTCTTTATCCCACCATTTGCCTGAATTTCCCGTAGCTTTGAAAGGATTTTCAAACTTTTCCTGAAAACTGGATTCCTGGAACTGTTCTAATTTTTTCAGAACTTGACTTTGCAGATCATTTAAAGTCCCCTAAAGTCTAGATTTTCTTTAAATTGTCGGAATATCCATGTAGTTATTGAAACTGTCTTTAAGATCTTTGAGCTTCCCTGAAGATCTCTAAAGCTAGCTTTCCTGAGCTTAATGTAACTTCTTCAAAGTTTATTTTTTTTTCAGTTTTACTCAAGTTCTCTGAACATCATTGAGATATTCTTGACTTGGTGGAAGTTTTCTGAGGTTTTCAAATTTTTTAATAGTTACTGCAGTTTGCCTGAAGCTAATCCAAATCCTTGAAGCTGTTGAAGCATCCTAGAAGTGCTCTAAACTTTTTTTCAGGAAAGATTCAAGGAACATTTAGCAAAGCTCCGGGAGGACTAAAGATAAGTTCTGGAAGTATTTTCTCTGACTGTTTTTGCAAAATTGTAAGAGAACTTCACAGAAATCCCAGAGGAATTTAGAGGTGTTGCAAGAAAACTTCAGCGAAGTTTCGAAGGAGCTTCAGGAAAGGTCCGAGGAAACTGCTGAAAAATTCCAACAATTCCAAAAACTGCTGAAATCTTCCCAGCATTTCGCGAGGAACTTCAAAGAAGTTTCCCTGGAACTGCCCGCAAGTTCCTTTCCAACTTCCCAGAAGTTCACTTGAAACTTTCTGTTAAAGAGTAACCCTGATTCACTATCGAACATACTTTACAACTTACACAGTACTCACTACAACCGGATCATCACCATCTACGTACACTGTCGGTATTTATGAAGATCTGATGGTTCTCTCGATAAGACAACACTCCGACAGAGAGCATGCATAAGGGCGTAAACTCGATGATCGATTCCCTTCGTCGATTTACTCTTTTGTTAACAACTCGCTAGAATTAACGTTTCTCGGTGCGTTGCTGTTGCTATTGAAAGCCAATACAACCTGTTACAACTCTGCATTGAACAAATTCTAGAATTTTTTTTCGCTTAGCTGTAGCAATGCAAAAAGAAAATCGATGAAGAGAATCGATCATCGCGTATACGCCCTTATGCATGCTCACTGTCGATCGCAATATGATGGTTTGAAGGAGAAATACTCAGAGGGAGAGATGGGCGGAGAAAACAAAATACAATTCGGCAGCAGGGATTTGTACCTAAATAATCTTGCAACACTTGCTAGAAGCTAGCATTTCACATGACTTTTACTTTTGATTCGATTTACGTGCAAACAAATAATTGAGTGCATGGCAATATTTTGCACATTTCTTGGTGCTATTAGTTGACCAACTAAGATCAATTAATCAATAGAGTTAGAATATGGTTTTTATTCAAAAAACTAAAAGGGACAGCCCTATGGGGTTGTACGCAATGATGACGTAGGACTACGTGGTCTTATATAATAAATCTTATTTGTTAACTGCAGCAGGAGCTTGTTTGGTGTAGGAATAGGAATTTGAGCGGGGTTCTTTCTGTTTATACTCTTTAGTTTGACGCGCTTGATGGCCCACAGCAACTCACGAAGAGCTACTGATTCCGATCAATAGCGGTGCGGCTTCTTCCTCCTTCTATCGATGCTCTTGTGGGCTGCAGCTCGCTGCTTGCAGGCAACTTTTTGTTGTGTACTGGAGAACAATGTTGAACGCCACACGCCGAAAGCACGACCGGACACCACCACACACGGTGATTGGAACTGAATCCGATCAGCGGTTGAGGGCAGCCATGATAGCTAGCTGCTTGCGGGGAGCCTTTCGTTGTACACTGGACAACACCACCACTCACCACGGGGTGATTGAATAAACACCGTTTGGTGAGACTGGATGGAAATCAACTTTGAAATTTGTGTTAGGGAAATCGCTTTTCGCAGGCGATCGGTGATAATTTTAATTATCATAGCAACAGTTGCACATTCGTGCAGTTTCCAATAGTGACACCTTGAAGAATGATAATGTCTGAAATTTAACAGATGCGTAGAAATATTTCTGAACAATTGGTGATAAAATTATTGACATTGGTCCAGGGGTAGCTGAGTTATTAACGTTCAAAATCTTTCATAATTTTGTTACATGTTCCATTTTCTGTTTTCATAAAGTGTACCCACATATAGAAATCACAGACGTAGTCCTACGTCAAAACTAGTTGAATTTGAGAAGCACACGAAACATAAAGGTGATTGAATTTCTGTTCGATTGCAATACTCTCTAAATTAATCTAGTAAGCATATGAAATCCTTGGAAAAATTCTAATGGGAATGTTCGATTGGCTCAGATTTTGACAGTTCATTTGGCTCAAAACATTCCTTCCGCTTATCTCTCCCTCTGAGTATTTCTAGCCGGTGCCGGTGGTGTAGTGGTAAGCGTGACTGCTTTCTAACACCCCAATGAGTCTGGGTTCAATCCCAGCCGAGGTCGGTGGGATTTTTCTGAGGCATAAAAATCTCTGGTCACGTCTTCCTTCGGAAGAGAAGTAAAGCCGTTGGTCCCGGCCCATGTGTGTTGTGAATGGGTGCGATATCCTACGCAGGTGTGGAAGTTGCCGGTTGCCGTCAATGGATGGCAATCGATGTCCGTCGGTGATTGGCACTAGATTGCGGAACAGAGACCGACGTTAAATAAAGGAAAAAGAAGAAGAAGAAGAAGAGTATTTCTGGTCACGACCATCGATCCATCATAATTTAGAGTAGGATCAGAGTTTATTTTTTTCGATCGACACTTCAGTACCCACAAGCCAGTGGGGAGTTGGGAATGGTTAGTTAGTTTTATTAGTTATGGTTATCACAGGGTGATTGGTAGTTCGTGTTACACCCGAAAGGATATGAAAGTAGACCCCATTTGCAGCAAAGAATTGTACGGCAAGGTAGGTCGAAAAATCATTCCTTACCGAATTATTGAGCAATTAATTTTCTACTGATTCAAAGTGCCTCATTTTGCTCGGGTATTCATAAGCAATCAAAAATGTTGCACGACCGTAAATGTAACATTAAACGGTTTGAACCTGATCAAACCGAAAGTAAGCCTGTGGTGCAAATTGAATAGAGTGGTTAGTATACAAACATTGATCATAGTAGCCAAGCAATGCTTACTTCCTGGTGGGCTTTGGTAATATTCGCGTGTGCCCGAGCAAAAAGTGGTAGTGTTGTTAGGCAATGAAAAATAAGTAGATGAATAACTGTATAGATTACGGTAATCCGCGAGTGTCTGCTTTCGTCTTTTATGGAAGAAACCAAGAAACCCTATGGAAAAACCACGATGATGACAATTTCCGTGGTATCACCGAAAGGAAATTAATTACCCGTTTTGGGGTTTGGATCCAACCCACTACTTTGACTAAAGAAGGAATCTCTGCAAGTACCACTCCCCAACACTTTCCAAAAAATGTTTTAGGATTCTATAGAATAAAATTTCTCGAAAGATTCATGCTCTTCCATGCACTTCTCGACAGATCCGTCAGAGTCTTGAAAGTTTCATTCGAACATCTCTGAATTTCCGTAAACTTCTCTGAAAATACCTGAGCTTCACTGAAGTTTTGTCAACTTCTCTGAAGAACCGTGAGCTTCTTCGAAGATCCATGAGCGTCTTTAAAGTTCCTTGACCATCTTTCAATGCATGTGAACTTCCCTGCAATTCCATGAACTGCTCTGAATTTTCGTAAACTTCTCGAAAATTTTGGTTGCTTGTAGGAAGTTCCGTTAACTTGTCAGAATTTCCAAGAACTAGTCGGAAAATAAGTGAACTTGTTGAAAGTTTCGTAAAATTCTCGGAAAAGGAGAAGTTCGGATAACTTCCGACGAGAAACTCAGACGTTAAGAGAACTTCTGACGAGAAATTCTGAGGACAAGTTCAGAGAACTTCCGTCAAGAAATTCAGGGAACATTCGAGGAGAAGTTTAGAGAACAGCCGACAAGAATTCAGATAAATTCCGAGAGTAAACACTGAGAACTTTCGACGTGAAGTTCAGTGAACTTTTGATGAGAAGTACTGAGAATTTCCAACGAGAAGTGTTCAGAGAATTACTGACGAAAAGTTCAGAGAGCTTTCGACAAGATGTTCAGAGAACTTCAGAGCAGAAGTTCAGAGAACTTTTGAAGAGAAGTTCAGAGAAATTTCGAGGAGGAGTTCAGAGAGCTTTTGGTGAGAAATTCTAAGAACTTCCGAAGAGAAATTTAGAGAACTTCCAACCAAAAGTTCACAGAATTTCCAAGGAGAGGTTCAAAGCTCTTCCTATGGAATGTTCCGAGAGAAAGTTCAAAGAGCTTCCTAAGATAATCTCAGAGAAGGTCTCTGAACATCTAGTAGGAAGTTCTCTAAACATTGCCTTGGAAATTGTTTGAACTTTTCGTCGGACGTTCTCTGAATTTCTCTTCAGTAGTTCTATGAACTTCACGTCGGGACATGTCGGAAGTTCCGTGAACTTGTCAGAAGCTTGGTTAACTTGTCAGAAGTTCCATGAATTTCTCGGAAGATTCCTGAAATTCAGAGATCATCCCTCTATAAATTCGAAAAACTTCCGGCTATAAGTTAAGCAAAATTCCGAAAAGAACTTCAGAGACCGATCATATGTTCGGATATCTTCCAAGAAGTAGGTCAGAGACTTTTGACTAATAAAATCCGAAAAGAAGTTCAAATAATTTCCGAGGAGAGGTTCAGAGAACATTCGACTGTGGAGGCGAACCAGCCCCAGGCTGAAAGCCTCCCTAATAAAGTTAAATCAATCAATCAACATTCGACTAGAAGTTCAGAGAACTTCCAACAAGAAGTACAGAGAACTTCCAACAAGAAGTACAGAGAACTTCCAACAAGAAGTACAGAGAACTTCTTACTGAAATTTCAGAGATCTTCCAAGGAGAAGTTCCGAAAACTTCCGAGGAGAGGATCAGAGATCTTCAGTCGAAAATTTAAGACAACTTTCGACGAATTCAGAGAACTATTAATGAGAGGTTCCAACAAGGAGAGGTTCGAAGAAACTATGACGAGAAATTCAGATAAATAATGACGAAAAGTTCAGAGAACTTCCGACAAAAAGTACAGAGAATATCCAAAGAGAGTAGGGTTCTGCATTTTCGAAACAAAGAAAAGAAAATGAACTCTCCGCAGAATCCGCTTCATTTCGAGCAATATCATTTTCGTGTAAGCCATCGTGTTTCTTGTTATCGAATCACGATGAACATTTCTCTTTTCAAACATGACTGGACTATCACTTGTTTCGTTCGTCAAGTGCTTCAGTTCATTTCATTTGAAGCAAAGAATTATTTCAATTGACGCAATGAATGACTCGAAAACTGCTTCCTTCGTTTTTTTTCCCACTTTCACTTCAATTCGGGGCTCATTCGACTTGTCACGACCTGACGACGCAGTCATCAAAATATAGTATCCGGATAGTATCCTTATAATATCGGTTGCCGATAGGAACCCTAATAAAAAATAACCATAAACGAACGATAACCCAAATCATTGAACTATTCCACAAATGGTTTGGATGATACCCAGAACACCATTCTGGAATCCAAGATGGCAGCCATCGGGGTCAGGGAAAGTCTGATATACCCTACAATATGGGTATTTTTCGGAACGGGGACGACGCGAAGGTGCCGAAAATCGATATTCGACGTTATTTTGGAGTCCAAAATTGGCGGCCATCGGGTTTCAGAAAAAGTGTCAAATACCCTACAATAGGGTATTTTCGGAACGGGGATGCCGCGTAGATGCTGAAAATCGATACCCGACGCCATTTTGGAATTCATCATAGTAGCCATTGGTTTTATGATGTGTCAAATACCCTAAGATATGGGTATTTCTGGAACGGGAACAACGCGTAGATGCCGAAAATCGATATTCGACGCCATTTTGGAATCCAAGATGGTGGCCATCAAGTTTCATAAAACGTGCCAAATACCCTATGATATGGGTATTTTCGGAACGGAAACAACGCGTGGCTGCAGAAAATCGATACCCGATGCTATATTGGACTCAAATATGGTGGCCATAATGTTTCAGAAAAAGTGTCAAATACCCGAGGGGGACGACTCTATCTACGATGCAGAAAAGATTGTGTTTTGCTCTGGCTAGCTGCGCGCACGCTAAGTAGATAGAAAGAAGATTGATGACGATTCTGAGGATTTCCTGCAAAAAGATGATGCGCGATACAAGTAGATGCGAGAAATGAAATAAGATTTTTCGAAGATTGATTCGCTAGTGTGAAAGTTGTTAAGCATCTAGACTTGAGATTTAGATGTGTCGCCCCCTAGCAAATACCCTACAATATGGTTATTTTCGGAACAAGGACAACGCGTAGATGCCGAAAATCGATATCCGACACTATGTTGGAATCCAATATGGCGGCCATCAGGGTTCAGATAGTGTCAAATACCCTCCAATATGGGTATTTTTGGAATGGAGACAACGTGTGGATGCCAAAATTTTGGAATCCAATATGGCGGCCAGCGGATTTCACAAAGATTATCAAATACCATAAGATCTGGGTATTTTCGGAACGTGAACGACGCGTAGATACTGAAAATCGATATTCGATGCCATTTTCAGGCTATTTGACACATCTTCTGATATCGGAAGCCTCCTATTTAATTTCAAGATGGCGTCGGACATCGATTTCTGGCTTCTAGATGTCAGCCCGATTTAAAAAATCGGCGTGACATCAATTTTCGGCATCTACGTCTCATCCCCATTCTGAAAATAACCATATTTTAGGATATTTGACACTTTTACGCAAATCGGAAACCGCCGTCTTGGATTACAAAATGGCGTCGAATATCGACTTCCGGCTTCTAGACGCTACCCTGATTCTAAAAAAAAAACCGTTTGTATGGGTATTTGATAGAATTTACAACTTTTTATTGATTTCCAATCTCCAGACGTCACCCCGATTCCAAAACGGGACGGTATCAACATTTCCCATTTTTTTCTGAAATAGAAAGCCGCCATATTGGATTTCAAAATGGCGTCGAATATCGATTTCCGGCCTCTAGACGCCATCCCCATGTCGTGTCCGGGCACGCTTTCAATTTGCCAGTCGACAATCTCGGCCATGGTGACTGCTGATACGCTGGATCCTGTCCACACCGTCTCGGAGTGCAACTTGAATTCGATGTGAAAATTCAAAACCAACTGTTATCCTTGAAAAAGGCTGTTTGTTGAACACGCTGGATCGTTACGCGGTACTACTCGCGGTTACTGCTGCTGCTGGAAGGCCTCCTCTCGCTGATTCGATGCGCGACACTGCTCGCGGTTACTGCTGGAAGGCGCTCTCTCTCAACCGATGGTTCACCGCTCCGTTTCACGGCAACGGGTCGTGGTCTTGCTGCCGTTTGCTCTCTCTCTCTCTCTGTTCGATGCGCGACACTACTCGCGGTTATTGCTGCTGCTGGAAGGCGTCCTCTCGCTGATTTGATGCGCGGCACTGCTCGCGGTTATTGCTGCTATTGGATGCTACTCTATTCACATCAGTTGTATGAATGCCTAATGCGCGACACGGGTCGCGCTTTTATATGATACGTGTGCCCGCGGTTTTTCGTTCCCCCGCGTTATAGGCGATCCTCATTGGTTGACTAGTAACCGTTTTTCTATTACATCTAGTTATCCATGAGAAATGTTCGCGAGTCATAATGACTTTTTGCAAACTTGTCTATCGCTGGGTATCATTTATTTACTATTTTTTTTTTCTCTCAATAATGAAGGGTTAGTTTATTTGTTTTGTCTTTATTTTAAATCATTTATTTTATTTTATTTTTAACTCAACTCTATCTACTACAATCCATCTTACCTCTACTCTTCACTCATAAATGTAATATAAAATCATGTCTTTTAATTTATCCGGGATTCTAGTTTGCCGTCTAGGTCGTGATTCCGTCAAGCTTCTGCTGTCAGATTGGCTCTGCTGTCCTCTTCCATTTGATGGTTCACCATCTGCTGATGGTCCTATGTTGTCCAAATCATTATCTTGGTCTTGAGTGTGTTCATTAGAAGGCTCTTCATACTCCTCGATAGCTCTTTTGGCATCTCCTACGTTCCTCGTATACAGGACCCCACGGTTGCTCCTGACGATCAATTTAGCTCCATCTCTAGCTACTATCGTAAACTTTTCAGAACCGAATGTTGGATCTGATTTTATTCGCCTAGATTGTGTTAAGACTACCTTATCTCCAACGGTAAGATTTGAATCCTTGGCACGTCTTTGACCATCAGCGTACTTTTTGCTTTCAAACTTAGAAAAAGCGTCCTTCTCTCTAATATCTTCTCGATCCAGTTCCATAGAAGCATCAGCTCTCCATAAGCAAGGAAAAGTTCCTCTGAATTTCCAGCCGAGAAGTAGCTCAAATGGCGTCACTCCAAGTCGTGTGAGTGGTCGTACTTTATTATGTATGTGAACATACTTGTTAAGAGCTGTCTTCCAATTTATATTATCCAACTTGGAGGCCGCCAGGGCCTTTTTTATTCCCTCATTTTGCCTTTCGACAGCTCCGTTTGTCTGTGGGCTTAGTGGAATGGACTTACGAATTTTTACGCCTTTGTTCTCCCAGGTTTTCACAAATTTGTCGCTTTGAAACGGGGGACCATTGTCACTTTGCATAGCCAACGGGTAACCCCATACATCAAAGATTGTATTGAGTGCTTTGATAGTTGAATCCGCATCCATATTTCTCATCTCGATGACATGAAGGTAACGCGAGTAAGTGTCAACCACTACAAGAAACTCTCCAAATCCGAACTCCTTATCAGTAAAAAAATCAATCTGTAGTATCTCCCATGGACCATGCGGAAACTCTCTGCTTGTTAGAGGAATCGGAGGATTCTTCTTTGAAAGCAAAAGACAGGTTTCACAGCGTTTTATATATGATTCCGCTGATGTGCTCATCCCTGGCCACCAGAAATGTTCTCGCAAAATCCTTTTTGTTGATCCAATTCCCATGTGACCCTGATGAGCTGATTGGACGGCTTTTTGCCTTAAAGCTTCAGGAAGGACAATCTGGTCATTTTTGAAAACCAAGCTTCCGAAAATACTAAGCACCTTTGCTTGCGATTCGTACCTGCATGAATGGATTTTAATCATAAATTAACATACATTAAATTTATCACAGTACTTTGTTATTTGTTTTCTACCTTCGTAAGCCATCCTCCCAGTGACCCGTTCTGATCGCCATCCTTACTTTCGCTAACTCGTCGTCGATTTCCGAGTGGTTGTCTATCTCGTTCCAAGATATTTCCATTGCTCCAGTGTCAAGAAAATAAAGCAAATGTTTGTCATTGCCTTCATCATCAAACGGTTCCGCTGGCTTGGTCTTTTCAACCAATCTGGATAAAGCATCTGCAACATTCGATTCTCCTGGTACCCTGCTGACACTGAAGTGATATGGCTGAAGTCTTAAAGCCCATGATTCAGCTCGAGTTACTGCTCTTTTTCCGATTCTGTGTAGACCGCCAAAAATGAATTCATTTGATTCTGCATCTGTCCTTATTTTGAAGCATAAACTCATGAGATACATGGAGAATCTTTCAACTCCCCAAACCATTGCCAATGCTTCTTTTTGTGTTTGTGGATATTTTTGTTCTGTAGCCGTTAGTGTCTTGGAAGCACAAGCGATCACCCTTGGCTTTAGCTCTTTGTCAAATTGGACCAATACACCTCCTAGACCATAGGGCGAGGCATCCACAAATAATTCCGTTTGGTCTTCTCTATTAAAGTATCCTAGCGTGGTAATTGTCTTCCATGCTGAATGTTTCATATACTGAAACTCGTCCTCCAAATCCTGATTCCAGTAAAACTTGTCAGCTCTTGCCAATGCGCGAAGTTTGCATGTTTTGTCTGCTCGTTGTGGGATAAATTTTTTCAACAAAGTTTACCAATCCCAAAAAACTTTTCACCTCTGGCAGTGATTCAGGATTTCTAAAGTTCTTTATGGTTGAAATCTTTTCGTCTTCGATTTTCCATCCTTCAGTAGAAACGACAAATCCCAGAAATTTGACTGAACGTTTTCTTATAGCACATTTTTCCTCATTGATTTTGACGTTGTGATTCTTTAAACATTCCATAACCTTGGCCAAATTTTCATCGTGTTCTTCCTTTGTAGTGCCAAAAATCAGTATATCGTCCAAATAGTTAACCGTTCCTTTGCATCCAGAAAGAACCACAGTTTGAAGAGCCTCCTGAAATATATCAGGGGCATTTGAAAGGCCGAAAGGAAGCCTACGGTATCGATAGAGTCCATCTCCCGCAAAAAAATTCGTGAGGTGACGTGAGTCTTCATCCAGCACTACATGAAAGAATGCATTTGTCAAATCTATGGTAGAGAACCACTGAGCACCATGGAGCTCCATTAATATTGACTCAAATGTGGGCATCTTGAATGGTGTGCGGTAGATACTGCGGTTGGGTCCTCGTAAGTCGATGACAAGACGAATATCATCCTTCCCTTTTGGTACTACTAACAGTGATGAGCAAAAGGAACGATCCATATCCAAAGTCACTTGTTCGATAATACCGTTTGATAATAAATCATTAAGTTTCTGCTTAGTAAGTTCTTTGTATGCCGCTGGAATATGGGTGTACACATTCCGTGATGGAGGCATGTCTGTGTTGTACTTCAACGAAACCGGCGGAATATTGAACTTCGGAAACTCTTTGGGAGTCGATACTGTGTGTACGTCGCGACAAGTCATATTCGCATCATAAAGCAATAATTGATGCTGACGTACAGGCACATTTAATCCAATGTCAAGAACGCAGTACCGTATTGCTGTGTTGAATCCCAAGAGTGCCCGTACTTCATCCACAACATAGAACTTCTCAATCGTTACTGGCCTTTCTTTAGATATGAATAACTCAGCCGAAAAATTTGCAATAACGTTGATCTGCCCATTCATAGCATATGCTTTTAAGGGTTTATCAGTGGAGGATCGCAAAGTAAAAAGTTTAGATGAAGCATCTTTGTCAGCCAACATTTTGTCAAAGGATATTTTTGTTATGGTGTTAACTTGGGCACCGGAATCTATAAAAAATTTGACTTTCACTCCAGCAACTTTTCCTTCAATAAAAGCATTGTTCTCGTCCGGAATTATATGATTTCTCAATGGTTGAACCAGAGGATGTACACTATTGATACTCTGGAAGTTTGTTTGAGCGACTTGTGGTTTCTGCGGTTGCTGTAATATATTTAATATGAATCAGTCAATTTTGTTTCCATTACATTTTATTATGATCAGTATTATTTTAATTATCTTATAAATATTTTTTTTTCTTTTTTTTTTTTTGCCAATCTTAGAAATTAATGAAAAGAAAGTGTATAGAAAATTACTCAGGAACTTCAGCATGTTCACGTACCTTGACGTCAAACTCATGATCAGTCGGCGCAATTTCAATCGCCGCAATCTTCCTCTCAACTTCTGGTTCCTCTTGGTCCGCAAATCGCTTTAGCGCCCTGGCTTGATATTGTGGATTTCTCGGCTGATTGGATGAACAAACGCGCGCAATGTGGCCCAAACGTCCGCAAATTCTGCATTCCTTCTGCATAGCTGAACATTCAGACGAGCGATGATAAATGCTTCCACATCTCCAACAATTGGCAGTGTTTTGATAACGTGAGTTCCCTCTGAATCCTCTTCCTCCTCTTCCACCTCGATTACCTCGTTGAGCTCCTCTTCCTTGCCAGCTATGACCGAACATTGATGTATTTCTTTGATCTTCATGCCTGTTATGTGACGTCACAGATGCTAGCGACAACGTTTTATCGTGACTATGGGCTCTTTGAAATTCGTCTTCGTTGGTTTTCTCGATCTCTCTGTCTCGCACCAAATCGATAAGGTCCTTCATAGAACCTTGCTTCACCCAGTTCCGATGGGCTAGGACTCTTACTCTTCCATCGGTAGCACCTTTTGTGATAACTCTCACAACGGCTTCCATTTCGTCATCTGTTCCGTAATTGTATAATTTTGCTGCAGACGCCACACGCCTCACAAATTCAACACTGCTTTCCACACTCGTTTGGCTCATCATCATCAGTTTTCCCCGCTGGGAAAGGGTGTAAGTTCTCGATCCATAATATGCATTCAGTCGAGCCATTGCATTCGAAAATGGTTCTGATTTCTCATCAGGCATTCCTGGTGTAGTGGTGGTTGTGTTGAATATTTCACGAAGCTTTGGGCCAGCCTTAATCTTGAATACTCCGAACATTGTTTGTTCATCAACAGCATTGATTAGTTTCAGAGATGAAATCAAGATGTCCTTCCAATATTCGTATGCTCGCTTGTCAACTTCCATTTCTCCCTCTGAAGGGACACACTCCGGGATGTTGAGTGTGCCTAATGTCCAGTTGTTCATTGTTGATAGTAGTAACGTGTCGTCACGTATTGTGCTGGAGCAAGCCTGGGGAAATCCATTGCTAAGACCTTGATCTGATCCCGCTGTCAGATTGGCCATCTGTTCACGATAAGAGTTGTTCTTCTCAAGAGCTTCTTTTAGCTCTTTCATGATTTGTTTCTTGGAAGACTTCCTAAACAACACAAGAGAAAACACATTTCTTAGTTAGTTATGCAGGTTTTTTTTTTTTTTTTTTTTTATGCTCTGTCTTTATCTACAGAGACATAACATCATTTGAGCTTCGTCTATATCCACCGAAGCTCATGAAACACTTAAATTTGTTTAAGATTGCTCTAGCAGTACTTCGCCTATTTCCATCGAAGTCTGTTCTGTTTTCTAGATCAAATGCTTTTTTTTTTTTTTTTTTTTATACTTACTTTACGGGAGCTGCTGTTCCATCCAAAGCTGCGCCATTGTCGTTTCCGGGCACGCTTTCAATTTGCCAGTCGACAATCTCGGCCACGACTGCTGATACGCTGGATCCTGTCCACACCGTCTCGGAGTGCAACTTGAATTCGATGTGAAAATTCAAAACCAACTGTTAGCCTTGAAAAAGGCTGTTTGTTGAACACGCTGGATCGTTACGCGGTACTACTCGCGGTTACTGCTGCTGCTGGAAGGCCTCCTCTCGCTGATTCGATGCGCGACACTGCTCGCGGTTACTGCTGGAAGGCGCTCTCTCGCAACCGATGGTTCACCGCTCCGTTTCACGGCAACGGGTCGTGGTCTTGCTGCCGTTTGCTCTCTCTCTCTCTCTGTTCGATGCGCGACACTACTCGCGGTTATTGCTGCTGCTGGAAGGCGTCCTCTCGCTGATTTGATGCGCGGCACTGCTCGCGGTTATTGCTGCTATTGGATGCTACTCTATTCACATCAGTTGTATGAATGCCTAATGCGCACGGGTCGCGCTTTTATATGATACGTGTGCCCGCGGTTTTTCGTTCCCCCGCGTTATAGGCGATCCTCATTGGTTGACTAGTAACCGTTTTTCTATTACATCTAGTTATCCATGAGAAATGTTCGCGAGTCATAATGACTTTTTGCAAACTTGTCTATCGCTGGGTATCATTTATTTACTATTTTTTTTTTCTCTCAATAATGAAGGGTTAGTTTATTTGTTTTTTCTTTATTTTAAATCATTTATTTTATTTTATTTTTAACTCAACTCTATCTACTACACCCCATTCCTAAAATATTTGTATTGATGAGTATTTGACAGTATTTCCCACTTAATCTGAAATCGGAAGCCGCCATCTTGGATTTCTAAATGGCGTCGCATATCAATTTTCGATCGGTAGACTGCATACCGATTAAAAAAATACGATTATTGATGTGCATTTGACTGTATTTCCACTTTTTCGGTAATCGCAAGCCGCCATCTTCGCTTTCAAAATGGCTTCGGATATCGATTTTCATCCTCTAGACATCATCCAGATTGCAAAAATACCTTTATTGATAAGTATTTGATAGCATTTTTCACTTTTTCTTAAACTGGAAGCCACCATCTTGGATTTAAAAATGGCTTCGCATACCAATTTTTGATCTCTAAACGTCACCCCGATTCAAATGTTGCGATGCATATTCCGTCATTTCATGTTTTTTGGTGGCTAATATTTTTGCTCGGTGATAATTTTATCCATCCGAAACAGGCTTCCAGACGTTTCACCTTCACCAAAATCAAAGCGACTATTTTCTGGTCCAACAATTGAAAAGGACCTATCAGTATCGTAAACAAGTCTTTGTAAGTCCTTTCTTCGCCAAGCTTAGGCCACCCACGCAAACTAACAGCATCATCATGTAGGAGAAAATTTTTGGTTTGCGTGAGTGGCCTACGATTTGCGAGGAAAGGAGTTACAATGTTTTGTTTACAAAAACTGATAGTCCCTTTTCCATTGTTGGACCAGCTTTGCCAGCAAGCTGAATACAGGCGCACATAGACGTTTCCCTTATGCATTTTCGTGTGCAGCTTTGATCAGATGACCGCATGTAGATTGTAATTTCTACACCTCTTTAGTATTGATTACAAAAAATCAGCATTCAGAGGTGGTTACTCATGGAGGCCTATGACAGGCCTGGTTCACTAAATAGCAGTCAAATATTATTATTTCATGTGTTTTTCACGAGCTCTTTTGGTAATATATAAATCAAAGCTTTTAAAATTCAATTTCACAGTGTGGCTATTTCCACGGATGATCCGTGATGGGTCCGTATCTTGTATGTAAGTTTTGTTGAACACACAATTTAAAAACTTAATTTATTTCGAGCTCCGTTCAAACATTATTGCATTCCATTCATCGTTCAGTCATCGACTGTTCCTGCAATCGATGAACTCTAAAATTTTCAAATTGTTCACCAGTTTCGCAGTAAAGAAAACATCTCGAAAGTGAACCCTACACGATTGCTTTTATTGTCGCAGTGATAAAGACGAAAACCAAAGCGATTCCACTCTTAACTAGGCTCCATGCAAAGACTTATTTCGTCACATATTTTAGCTTTCCTAGCAAGGGTTTTACCTGAAATCAAATGGTAAAGTATTGTCTTATTGATTCATTGAAAAAGTACATAAACCTACTTCAACACCAGGAATGTGAAACGCAAAAGGATCAAAAGTTTGACAGATCATGAAGTTAACTGACCATCCAGCAACATTTTTAGGATAGCTATTTGTTCAGTAAAAAGTGATTTTGCACTGTGAAGAAGTTAAGCAATCCATTTAGCGGGAACTCGATTTCAATTTTTGGCGTGTGGACCTTCAAATCTGCCTCAATTCCAACCTAAAACCGAAAATTAATAGATTAAAAAGCTCCTCGTCAACACGTTCAGTAGCGAAAGTAACGTCTTTCCGCCAATTCTTCTTGTGCCCCAAACCAAAACAACAAGCAAAACTGGTGGCGGCCTCTGATAAAATCCGTAAGCGTTTGCCATTTTCTAAAGTTGGCAGTACCGAACCTATCCTATACTGGTTTGACGTTTCTCTTCTCCACCGTCCGTCTCACTCATTCCGTCGGCGAACGCATAAGAGACGGCACGAAAACAATCCCAGTCGTGCGGAGAGTGCCGCGATGTGAAAAAAAAACATCGCACGAACATGGGCGGCGGTGTGCGAAGGAGGATGACACTTTTTCATAAACATGCTCCGCCAATGCATGGTGGCAAGTGGCGACGAGGGTACTTCCCACACGCACGTTTGACAACTCTCCACTGTGAAATATCGAATCAGTCTTGTTCGGTACGTCTATTCTGTCGCATCTTGTGCATTACGGCGGTGTAACGGTGAAGTGTTGTAGCGCAGACGGTGTTTTTCCTCTTTCATCTAAAGTTTTTTTTTGTGTGTGCGTCGGCAGTGAATCGGAAGCGTGAACCTTGTTTTAGTAGGATTAATTAAGATGGATTGTCATGTTTTCGGGTGGCATAATTAGATTTGAAGTGAGGAAAATGTGAGCAGCGAATCGATTGCGGTGGAAAATGAAGCGCGACTGGCTTCTGTGACGTGGTGTAAGAAGCGCTACGGAATGTTTGGAATTTCGCTGGAGGAGGAGATATGGTGATGAAGAAGAGCTGGGCTAGCCCCAGGATGTTCCCGATGTGATGTGGATCAGTGAGATGTGGTAGAGCAGGTTTTAGGAGGGTGGATCCCAGTGAAATGAGCTAAGAGAAAGTCTCAAATTGCCAATAATAGAACGACAGCTTCTAGTGCGACTGAATGTAAATAATGTAAATGTCAAAATATGACATGATTGGTTCTGCAGTGATTCTCCGGAGCAGAGCGGACGTGTTTTTCGGTGCGAGTGCATTGTTTGTTATGAAGCCGCGACTGCTGCGTCTGCGAGCGGAAATCAACGGGATGTTATTCTAACAGATTTATTGTTAAGATGTTTACCTGCAACGGAATGTAAACAATGCCCAAGATGAGATCTACCTCCCATTGAGGAAAGCAGTAGCGTGAATGGGTGTAGAAAGAGGGATGGATTAAAAATCGATACTGGTGTGTTGTGTACTAAACAAAAATACCACGGCCAATAGATGCGCGGTTGTTTTTCGGCGGATGAGCTGAATTATTCATGTGTGAAGGGGAATAGTTTGAAGTTAGTGCAGTTTTCGTGGGCTGAGGATAACCGGGGGAAAAATGTTATCTAGTGTCAATACGCATTCCGGAAGGCGGATAATCTCTACGTGATATCTGTGCTTGAGGCTAGCAGTGAAGTTGCTTCATTATGATATCAGAATAAATGTTTGTATTGAAAATAAAAAAAAGAATACCGTAAAAGCAGTGAAACAGGTGAATAATAAGAGGAAGATCGCTAGGAGAGTGCTTCGTGTTCATTCAGCTGTAAATACGCATCGGAATCACCGGAAAATGCCCGGGTCGCCATTTGTCCCAGTGCACCGAAACACAGAAATAAATTATTCAATGTATAACAATTAATCTCCGGAGCTGCAGCAGTGCCCGTGAATATTTGAGCACCTACACAGAAAAGCCCCCGCCAATTCCATCATCCAAAATGCAAGCAAAAAAGCGCTACATTCTGGTGATAATCTGCTGTGCGTTTCTCGCATACTGCTACTTTGGCGGCTACCGGCTCAAATGGCTCCAGAAACTGTTCGCCATAAGCGTTCGAAAAAACCCCTCCAAGCTCCCGCCATATCAACAGTTGTACTATCAATTCTCAGACTTTCCAGAATCACCCGTCCGAAGTTCACACCTCTCCTCGATCCCCGATGATGACCTGTTTGCCCATCCCGCCTTCGAGTCGAAATACATTGGTGACTCGCTCCCATCCCACAGCCGGTCCTGTCGAATGGAAACCTGTTTCGACTTCACCAAATGCTCCGACCAGAACTTCCTAGTCTACGTCTATCCACCGGAGCCTCTCAATTCCCTGGGAGCTCCCCCGCCCATCAGTCCAAACTATCAGAAAATAATCTCAGCCATCCAGGAGAGCCGGTACTACACGGTAGATCCAGAGAAAGCCTGCCTATTCGTGCTGGGCATCGATACTCTGGATCGAGACTCGCTAAGCGAAGACTACGTACGGAACGTTCCGTCTCGGTTGCAGCGGCTTCCCTACTGGAACAATGGCCGCAATCATATCATCTTCAATCTGTACTCCGGAACGTGGCCGGACTACAACGAAAATGGGCTCGGATTCGATTCGGGACAGGCCATTCTGGCCAAGGCCAGCATGAGCGTGCAATCGCTGCGGCCGAATTTCGACGTGAGCATACCGTTGTTTCACAAGCAATTTCCGCTGCGTGGTGGTAACACAGGATTCGTTGCGAGCAACAACTTTCCGGCGAACAAGAAGTATCTGCTGGCGTTCAAGGGGAAAAGGTAGGTGATTTTAGAGTTCTGCTTTGATGATTAGGGTTGTTTGTAAATACTTTTATTCGGGAATTTCATGGAGAACACGAACAAATTTTGTATCAGTGTGAAAACATCGCATGTGGGCGAGGTTTTCAGTAGAGACGAACTTTTCAAAAGGTCCAATCTATATGGATTAAATCATTTAATAGAATTTCTCTTCTGAAATCCATGGCCTTTCAAACACATTTGCAACTACTTCTGCCACGTACGTAATATTATGAAAAAGGTATTTCTGTCATCATTCGCCAGTTGGGACCAGAGATGTCAGATTTGCAGACATGTCTGTGAACGTGCAGACTTTTTATTTTTGTTGCAGACATTTTTCACGAACCAAACATTTACCAGAATTTTTATTTTTGCAGTAGACATTTACAGAATTCACAGATCATAGATCTAGTCTCACATAAGCTTATATTATCAATACGGATGATTTATACTTCAATCATAGTTTATATTTACCAATTTAATGTCTGATATTCGTCAAATCAAGAACAACATGTGAAAAGGGCATACAAGCTTTTTGTAAACAAACCTTCCCTTTCCCTTTTCTCGCCACCCATATCAGGCTTAACATTTGATAACGGCACAAAAGCATTTGTAAACAAACTTTCTAAGGCCCTTTACACGCGAACCAAAGTACGCCCACGCAAACCAATACCACTTTCGGAAAGGTGATAGTTGCCCTATCCGATGATGTAACACAAATTTGTCGAATTAGCGGAACGATACTGTATCTCATTGATTTCACTACAAATCAGATTTAAATAATCTACTAAATCAGATTTAAATAATCTACTAGCCTAGTGGCGGAAAAAGAAGTTTTTTTTTTACTTTTCGTCTCTTTTTGGCTGCACATCCATCTCATCCTGACGTTTACTAATTGGCGTTAATGTCCAAAAATCATCTCTTCTAGCAAAGATTGTCAGATTCTTATGGACATTTTCAGTGAAGTGAAAGGATAGTACAAAGTCCGCCATATTTCACGCATAGACTGACGTTTTCATTTTGGGATTTTACCATAGGTGTAAAGAGCTACAGAGCAACGTGAATTACAACCAATATTAATGATTGTTTTAATAGATGACCGGAATTGACATATTTCAAACTTTGTCGAGTTTCAGAAGCGGAAGTTACTTCACAGTTAAAATAACGTTTAAAATCTCATCGCCTGTTCTATAATTGTCTACGGACCCCACTCAGACAGTTTTCGCTCATGTCAGGACTTAGTTTTCAAGGTTTATTTGAATCTGCCAGTTTGGTTTTGGGCAAGCTTTTTTTTTTGTTCATTAATTTATTTGATAAGGCTCAACCGAATCAACTTTCCAGAGCCAAAGATTCTTGGTCACTATACAATACATCTTAAAACTATAGTCAAAAGGTACAACACAATAAAAACTTTATCTTCCGCTATCCAAAAAGCCTCCTCCATCAGAACTTGAGCCGCTTCCAGTGGTTTCATTGTATGGCAGTTACGCCATCGTGGGGCAAAGCGCTTCCATTGCAGCAATGGACGCAAAACGTGGTAAACACTCACACACTCAACACGAAACGGTTGCTTTCCAAAGTCGACGACGCATCGACCGAAAGAACTGTTGATGAAGAACAATGAGGAGGACCACACAATGGTTGCTGCCGAGTAAGCAGACGATCGCGTGGTACACATCGAGAGTGCTTTTGTCGACAGTCGAGTGAACACTGGCAAGCTTTTTTGCATTTGTATCTTTCTGATATGTTTAAACAGGAGTAATTTTTTCCATCGAAACGAAAAGTAGACTTAAATTGCTACTATATTTACAGAATTTATTGAAACATTTAAAGGGATTAGATGTGCCACAATATTATGTCTTATGTTTTCAGGTACTTTAAAAACATCGGTTCTCCTTCTCCTTTCTCCGTTTTGTAGTTAGCGTAGAATCCCAAGTAACAATTTAACAGCCTTCACTCTGATTTTTTTGTGGTTTTAAAACAGCAATAAGCAATCTTTTGAGTTTAAATACAGCTTTTAAAGTGCAAAACATTCTAGATTTGTAGTTTAGCTTTATGCTGTTTTAAAAACCTTTGTACGGAATTTTTTTTACGAGAAAATCAGAAATTGTCTGGTTTAAAAAAAAATAATTTAATGCAGCACTCTATCCCTTTATAAAACTGTTCAGTAAATCATTCGGTATTTGTCTTATTGCTGTCACGACAAAATACTTCATAAAGGTGTTTTAGCATTATAAATGTAATTATAATCCCGTTCGGGTTCAGACGGGATCAAAAAGCATATATTAATGCGCTTTGGTGCCAATGAAGTGTATCACAAAACCTCCCACTGTTTACAAATAGAGTTAACTACCCCATTTCCAGCCTATTAAGCACAACCCGCACTTACTCTTTCTTAATCTAGCGCAGTCTCCAAACGGAATGTTATTATTACTGATGTCTTCCAAATTTATTTACCTTTCCTTACGTACCGTAAGATTTGATAAAGAGAAACCAATCGTTGAGATATTGTCAAAAGTCTAACACTGCTTCTTGACGCCAAACTCGGCCTACGGATTCTAAACTTGGCCTAATGCATTGAAACGTAATTGAAACGCCATTGAATTCACTTCGGCCTATCGGATGAAGATAAAAATTAATTCAGTCGGAGCGCTTCTTTTGCTTTTGGGAATAATGGGTGCAAACCTTCACGCGTTCTAATTGATTTCGCTTGGTAGCTTATTAACTAAAGTATCGTACCAAACGCTTAATTGTCTTGTTAAGTCTGAAATCATGGATTTATTTGAAGTTTTCTGCTCGATAGGCCTAAAATGGGCGATTAGACCGAAGTAGTTCTCTACCCTACACTGGAGTCGCTTTTACCCGTTTTTTTACACCGTTTTTTTACGCGGATTTCGGAATTTACGCGGTTTTTTACGCGGATTTTGGATTTTTTTACGCGGATTTCAGAATTTACGTGGTTTATCGTTATACACTGGCGTCGCTTTTTACGTGGTTTTTTTGCACGGTTTTTTTTACGTGGTTGTTTTAAGCGGATTTTGAAATTTACGCGGATTTTGGAATTTACGCGGCTTTTTTACGCGATTTTTTTTACGTGGGACGTATCACCCGCGTAAAAAGCGACTCCAGTGTAAAACTAAAAAGATGGATCCGCCTAGAGACAGTGAAAAACATAATCGAGTGGGACTTTCAAACGCAGAATCGCAAGGAAATGCCAAAGGATAATCGTGAAATAATTCTAGCAAAATCGGTCAACAACAAGCAGCCGACAGAGAGGAGCGAAATTAATGTAGTTTACGAAATACTTGAAGTTAGACGCTTAAAGTTGATGGGAATACACAGCATATTGTCAATGGCAGCCTTCTCCAGAAATAACGTTGCGATGATGATCCGAATTGCATCAGTGCCAAACTAGGACTGCAGAAAACTGCTGACAGGAAACTTCAGAAGCTGTCCGTCAGCAGGAAATTGACTGTCTTCCGAATCATTCACGGAAAGGGTTAACTGTTCCAAAAATTCCAAGCAAGCGCACAGAAACTTCATCACATCATCCGGAAGACGGAAAACTTTTCGGGAACGATTGAGCTTCGCACTGTTCCAAGTTACGAATGTAGATACACTTCCTGAGTAACTGCTTCCAATAGATGAATTGCCCTTATCAAGGATGTCACGCAACTTGTTGATCCAACGCTGGAGTAGAACATCGTTGCAATGATCGCACAACGAAATTATCGAAAGATAAACAAATTTTGATGTTTAACTTTTTCCAGGCAACTTTTCCACCATTATTGTGATGTGATTAGAACCCACCATCAGTGCAAGGATTACCTATGACTGCAGATACTTCACTGAATCAACTTCATTGAAGACCTTTGGAAGACAAACGACAAGATGTACGTCTATCAACACGTGACAAGGGACTGGCAAATCCACGAACCCTTGTCCAGTCTACAAATTCTTTGAAACCCTGAAACTACGAAACTCTGAGGATCGAACGGAAGGAGAAATGCAGTCTGAATGGATATTCTATTAGTGATCAGGATCACAAGCGTGTCGTGAAAGCGTTTAAGCGGGATCCCAATGCTTCGGTCAGGGATGTGGCCAAAAAGTTGAATCTGCCCAAGTCTTTCGTTCAGAGAGCCAAGGACCGGGAGGGACTGCATACGTACAAAGTGCAGAAGGCTCCAAATCGTGACGAACGGCAAAATACGGTGGGAATGTCACAGGCCCGGAAACTTTACACCCAGATGCTGACGAAACCTCATTGTCTCATCGTGGATGATGGACCTTACGTCAAGGTGGACTTTCGGCAGCTTCCGGGGCTACTGTTCTTCACCGCCCAGCACAAGTTTGATGTTTCGGATGATATGGGACACCCTTTAGTAATTCATAACACGTTAAATGTTACTGTTTGGAATCCAGATCCCCTGTCAACTACAACCCTGGCATCCATCTATTGCAGCTGAGCAGTACAATAGCCTGTCCGTGCAACCGCCGGGCGGATTTGTTTACGTTTGGGCTATTGTCTACAGTCTAGACCGTACAATATATACCATTCAATGATGGGGATAAGGAATCGAGGTTTAGGTATATAAAAATTCATCTCTTCTCTGGTAGCTTAGGTCAGTAGGTACCACATAGCAGCTAAAGTGATCTAATGAGAGTATGAAGAGAGGATGATAACGTCCGATCAGTGTGTCGACCTGGCTTGCCAGACCACCGACCGGCAATATCCGTGACGTCACCTCTCTCGCAATAGATCAGCTTCTCTGGATCTATTGCGCTGCTCTTGATAGAAAGGGAAAGTTTTTAGCTACGAACAGGTCATCGGACAGACCACCGGTCATTTCATACGTTTGCGGTAACCGCAGAAGATTCGTGTTCTTTTTGTATAATCGTGTAGTCTAATTTGATAAGGCAAATAAATGTAGTGTTTTGACTAAGTGTTTCCATCAAACGAAGAGTTTTATTATGATGCAAAAACGGATTAATATCCTCCTGATACACTCGCTGCATGAAGATCCCAGGCAATAAAATTCGAGGCTGGTTGGATGATGGTGCTACCGTTCCTGCCGCTGCGTTTCTCAGTGTTGGAGCTCTGATCGAATTTTATCCACTACATATCGAAGGTGAGAAAGATCAGGGCACAACAGTTACTTGGGATGTTTAGTTAACAGATTTATAATTCTCATTAAAATCTATCAAATGAATGAATTGGTCAAAATTTATATCTGGTAGGATGTATTAAAAACCAGAAAACCTGGAGTTCTCAGAAATTATTTTTATTGCTCATTATCAACTTATCTCACCAAACAAATGTTTAAGAAATTAAAAAAAAAAGAAGTACGTGAAGCAATCTTCTCAGAAATTTCAAAAAAATTTACAATGATAATGCAATCAACTTTATCTTCCTTGATTTTTACTCTTTGAGCTTAAGAATTCTGTAGATAATTCAGTAGCTAAATAAATTTTTAAAAAACTTTGCCTTGAATTGTTTTTCTCTCAGGAACTAGCTCATGGATATTTTTTGCGCAGATTTTTATCATAGACATTTTTTTCCGGAATCCCAGACTTAAAATAATCATACTTGGAGTTTTTTGTTTGAGGAAGATGGTTGCATCAAAATGTTGAATATAGGACATTTTCCCAGATCCAAAGATTAAAAAAAAATACAAGTCTCCGTTATACATTTTCATTCAAAATAGCCCACTAGATCTTTTCCCCTGGGCACTGGTTAAACCTTGAGGTAGTTGGATTAGGTTACCAGGTCCCAGGGCTGGTCTGTATCTTTACCTCATTGGAAAGATGCACACAAGTGTTCCCAGATCAGTGGTAATGTGGACCAAAAGTGCATTTAAAATAAACGTGATTTGCTTTTTGCTCTGAACTGATTATTAGTGGTTAAGTAAAGCATTTGTAAATGGTAAGAATGATGCATCTAATTTAAATGAATCAGTTTAAATCGGCTCTATGAATAATTATTTCATTTTATTTTTTCTCTCTCTTAAGGCCAGCAATTTGTTGGAAAGCATTACTACACAGATTCTACACTGGGGTTGGATTTTATGGCTGGGTGGCGATTTTGCTTATATATTTCTAGAACAATCTACTTTGAAGAAAGGTGTCGAAAGTTAATCGAAAGTTGTCGAAGAAGCGATAGAGACCGTTGAAGAACGAAGACCGTTGTGGAACAAAAGCACTAACAGCTTCAAAGTGCAAGATCATGGGACGATATGTAGAAGTCGGTGTACCCTCAAGAATACCAACAACAACATTGTAATGTACATAGTCACAAATGTACACAAACAGGTAATTTCTTACTAACTTTATTAATTCTATTGTATACCTAATGTATTCGAACTAGCCAATTTAAGTTTCAGCTATTTATGTTTCAGCACCATCCCCTCCCCCACCGACTTTTGCCCTGTGGCAACTAATTCATGAATGGCGATTTGGGTGATTTGTCGAAATGTTGTCCTAGCAGTGGCGTTACTGCAGATCGCTCTGTTGCACATTCGTAAATTACACAGACCTTATTTAACCTGCTGGTAAAGATGCTGTGAAGCCAACCCCCTGTCTACTGGTATAGCATAGATGGTGCTTTTACACACCAGAGACTTGGCCCATGACCCCCTTCTATACTACAAAATGAAAATGAAATGAAAATAGCCCACTAGATCTTTTCCAAGAACAGTCTTCCGTTCCGTTCATTATTCCGAAAAAGAATCATGGTCGCACCATCACGGATAGCTAATTTGTCTGACGCCGTCAATCCGTACGATTCTAAAAAGTGATCAACTGAATTCCGAAGAAGAACGTCGATTCTTTACACGATACAGTTATTAATATGCATCTACCTCAAGAGGACAAGCTGTTAAGGTCAAGGTTGATGGAATCTACAAATGACCAGTGCTGTGCATTATCGTAACGGTTATTGTACCTTGACGGTCATCCTCGCATAACCGTCACATCTCAAAAGTGACGGTCAACTAGCATATCACTTGGAAACACCTCTACCTCACTAGACCGTCTTCGTAAATGCCATCCATGACAGTTAGATTAAATGACAAGGAGAGAGAAGCTAAATCATTCACTCCCTGATCATCTCTGTTGGGCATTTATAAGTGGGAAGTGAGAATAATGCCCCCTCTCATTTTCCTGTTCTTGCTAGACGTTGTTAAGTTCAGAACATACGAAACATTTTTTTTTTCGAAGAAAACGTTGGATTTTTATTTTCCTTGTAACAAATAAATGTTTGAGTGCTGTTACGTGACAATGTAGAAAAATATCAGTTTATCTTCAAAAATGACATTTCTTAACTTGCAAATTAAAGCCACTTTCATTTATTTTTATGTTCCATCAATTCTCTTTTACGTACGCGTCATTGTGTACGATGCTTAATAAATTTCCGAGGGTAACGGTTACTCAGATGTTGACTTTTGATAACAGGGTAAACTTTACCCATTTTAATAGAAATTAGATGATATGACCGCTGCAGTAGCTCTATCAAACATAACCTCACCCGACTAGCTTCTCTAGCCTGTTATTGATTGTTGAGGTCGTATTGTCGGAAAAATCAGTGCCAACATTTCAAAGGGGCGTAATTGCATTTGTAAACAATGGCTTTAGTCGTCGATTTCTCGCGAATGAAAGCTCACTCATGAAAATGAATGATAACAGCACGCAGAGGAATGTTTCCTGTATCAGCTAGCATTTGTAATTTGGTGGGATGGGTTTTCATTTTCGAGAAATCGACGTCTAAAGCCATTGTTTACAAAAGCAATTACGCCCCTTTGAATTTTTGGCACAGAAATATAAACTACGGCATACGATATTAAAATACCCAAAAAACGATACCGTTACAAATGCTAACCATTTATTGAGATTTGATTTTAAATGAGATCTATAAATTAGGAACAACAACAAACATTTGGCATCGAGAAAAGCGTCACACTCGGCGTCACAGAACATCTCGATAACCTAGAATTATGAGAATGTTCAAAATCCAGAAACTAACAATATACTTACTAACTTTAGCTGCTGGCAGCATTCGCCATGAAAACAGTTCCATATCGTATATTTTTTAGCATCAGATTTATATATTTTGAGTATCAAAACTTTCACTGGCAGCGCAACAATCTCGCTTTCAAACCTGCGCCATTTTTAACTTTAGGAAAATGTTGATTAGAACTATTTACCCAGAATCTGGGTAGAATCTACTCATCATAACAAAACTAATTTACCCAGATTGTGACAACTTTTTACTGGATATAAGAATGGGTGCCATCTACCCAGTCACTGGGTAGATTCAGAATAGCGTGCAGATCCAATCCTTGATACCTGATCCAGGTTGGAACTGAATAATAAATGAATTCGCTACTTATATTTATAATGCACCGTGCAATAATTCAAGCCCAACAATTGCAAAGGTCTCGACTCCATTTTGCAAAAAAACCTTGTAAAGCTATTTAATCATGAACCGAAGTCCGCCAACGCAAACCAACAACATTAAAAGGTAAGGGAAATTATCCTCTTCTCGATTGTGTTTTAGGTTTGTGAATGTAGGTTTCGTGTCGCGAGAAAATGGTTTATTTACAAAATGGAGTTGAGGCTTTTTCAATTGAATTGTGTAAGCATTAAAGAGGGATGGGGTGCTTGTAATTTTCTAACGATATCTTTACTAGAGAGGGACCATATCTTATGTAAGGATGAAGAAATCAAATGCAGAATGCTGTAGAATATTAATAAGGGTGTAGGAGCAATTGGTATGATTTAACAAAGTCTTACATTGGGATAGGGCGAGTTGAAAAATCCCGAATATCCTGAACTGTAGTAAAGCAAGCAAATATGTTATTGTGTTTAACTTAAAGATATATATAATGGCATGTTCAACAGTTCAAAGTTTGATTACGAAGGAATATTTAGAGGGGAATTCATATTTACACCAGGATGTTTTATTGGTATTGTTTTTTACGGATCCCTTGATACTTGGGCTTCGGTAATGTGGATACGATATGCGGTCAGCGTCCTTATCATTAGAGCTCAGGCGTCACGGTATTCGGAAAAATAAATAGCTGCAAAATCTCTATCCACGAATAAGCATTTGTGACTGCAGGTAGTACGTGTTCATGCAAATATGATTTCTCACAATAATAATTTCTGGTTTTGATACGATTGTTTAACGCAGGATTTTCCTTGATACCTCACATCTATCGCCTTATCCGCGATTTTGGAAGAGGAATGACCGTCATAACCGTATTTATGCTTGAAATGAGATGACGGTCAATTTATATGTTTGTTTATTTTTCCTCGGTGATATGATGGCACTACATGACCGATGTTAGTGCTATTGCGAATAAGTGAGAAAAGCAAAACAACGATATCTCACGGTTGTTGTGTCATACTGATGAGAAGTTACACGGAGAGAGGGTTCTCAGTTGTTTTGATTGTTAACCGTATACAGATAAAAAATACCCTAAATTAAGTTCTTTTTACTTAATTTTAGGTAATTTTGAGTTTTGCATCCCACTCTCACTTTTTGTTGTTGTCTTAAACGGAACGAGAGATTCAATTTCTCTTGACTATCGTTCAATAAGCTACTAGCAACCGGTGGAAACTAACGCCTTTAAATTGGCTCACTACTTGACTAGCCTACCCAAGTAACCATGGGCACGTTATTTCGCCTTTTTGGCTATATACAACTGAACAACGGCCACACCAGTGTTTGCAAGTTCTGATGAGGCCCGTATGTAGCCAAAAAGGCGAAATAACGTGCTTATGGTTAATTGGGTATTGGTCCCAAGCAAATTGATTAACGTATCCCATTCTAGTTGACATTCTAGTACTACAATATGTTTATTTTGATGCGCTACGAAATTTTGACAGATAAAATGAGGGGTTCGTGGATTTTCCTATGTTTTGAGGGGTGAATCGATTAACTTGGGACCGAAGATAGTACCAGAGCTGTGCCAAAAAGTTGAGAATGCTACTAGCATAGAGGTAACTCTAAGACAAGTAGGTCCCGAAGAAACGTGCTCAACTTTTTGGATCACCTCTGGTACTATCTTCGGTCCCAAGCTTGTCGAATCACCCCTCGAAACATAGGAAAAACCAATAACCCCTCATTTTATCTGTCAAACTTTCATAGCGAATCAAAACAAACATTGCGTAGTACTAGAATTTCGACTAGAATAGGGTACGTTAATCGTTTGCTTGGGACCAATAGGCTACTAAAGTGGTGAGCCAATTTAAAATCGTTAGTTTCGTATTGATTGTTGCTACTAGTGAGTATACGAGATATTCTCAAATTTGAGTCAATTTAACTTAATTTTGGGTAGAAAATACTCACGAGTAAGTAATTATTTTTGCCGTAGTCAAAGGTAAACTACTATTAGCGGTTTACTGAAAATTAGATTATAGAACGGAACATGGGAGATGAGTGAAAAGAACTTAATTTAGGGTAATTTTTCGGCTCCGTGTATGAATCTCTTTTGTCAATCTAAAGGCCGTCATCACTGCAAATGACCGCTATCATGGCTGATTTTGCAAAACAAATCAGTCGACAGTGGCCATTTGTGAACTACATCAACCTTGTCCCTAACATTAAAATACGCTCCTCAAATTATCAAAAGCTCCCTATTTAAAGCTAGGCCTCACCGCAAGATTGTGAAAAATCGTACCGCACAACGCACGGCCTCTTCACTACATCACGCAAATAGGTTATCTAGTGGAATATTTAAGCCATCAACCACGTGGTGCAACTCATTTGTACGGAAATCTGTGCTAATTTGGAGTCGTCATCCTCATATGGACGACTCAGACTTTCGCTGATTAAGCTTGCGGTGCCGAAGCCGCAGGAGCAAGGAGTCTTAACGCAAATATGTGGCCCATGCACGACTTTTCCTCATTTTTCATTCCGACGGCGACGTAGTTGGCACTTTGCGGAATAGGAAAATAAAATATCAGTCCAACCTGAATGCTAATGGGAAGACGGTAGTGAGCGAAGGTGTTAGAGGATTGGAGGTGATTGGAGGAAATCGTAATTAACACATACGTCTGGAATCCGTTTCAGCTGGCAAGCAGTCTGGAGAGGTGGTTTTCAATTTTCCCTCGCGGGCAACAATCCTTCATCCTTTGCTACGCCGCGTGGGTTGAAGGCAGAATAGAACGGATTACCGTTGTATACAGCTGCTCAGTGTGTAATAGGAAAAGGCGCGGTAATGACTACGACGTCAAAAGACGTGACTGTACATCATACATCAAACGGAATGAAGGAGTTGACTGGCACCCTCCTCCATGGATCGTGCTGCCATATAAGCTACCGTGGATCCGAAGTCGGTATGCAAAGCTAGGTGCGAACCAACGAAAACCTCAAGGACTCAGGAAGATGGTTTGTTAGCTCAAGTAATTAGGAGTAATGTATCCTAGATTTGAGTGTAGTTATAGTTAGGGCATTTCCGATTCAAAGATTACGATATGAAACTAGCGATGGTTTCAAATTTGATTAACTAATGCATGATTTAAGAATAGATGATTCGTGTTGAACCCAAAGTCAACTCATTTATTCGATTTTATCTACGCAGGGAACTAATTAGAAATTTATCACACGTTTCTCATTGTGGTATGCGGGACATTAACGGAACTGCTTGTGGACCATTTGTTATGTTTTCATGATTAGTAAGAACCAATTTATTAGGACGTTATATTTATAGCGATTATCTTTAAATCTCCGCGTACATCGTACGGGTTAGGCAAAAGGTGTTCGTTTGACTTTGTACTGTCGCATTAATGGCCCTTCGCTCATTTTCAACTTCTATTCAATTTTCATACTGCCGTACTCTAACGGAACTATCCTCTGACCCTCTTCTAAAGATCGTTAATAAATTATCACACTAAAGCTTCATGATAGAATTTACAACCAACTCTTAAGATAACATCACTTTCCTAAATGAATCCAGATTTAATTCACCCTTCAGACTAACAAAAACGTCCTTCCTGTGACAGCTGTGGAGATGAAGAGGTATACTCGGTCTCTTGTAACAGCAGATGCAAAACTAACAATTCTTTTCAACCTCGATGACCGTAAGGACGAGGCCTACGCCGTTATTGAACTTGAAAGTGATTCACCGGAATTTACGCACTGATAATAGATTGCTAATCACAACCTCTTCTGACCTTTTCTCCACTTCAACCTTTTGTCCATTTCGGCCTTTCATCCAGGCGACGTTCTGTCCTTTCGACTATTTCCCCATTCCGACCTTTTGTCCACACTCAAGTTTTTTATAATCATGGGAATAGCCACATGGGAATTTCTACGGATGCTTTAAAAGCTCAGATCATCAAAAGGATTCATCGGTGCTAACGACATGCACTATATGCTTGAAATATCAGAACATTGCTTATTTACATTCGCTTGTATCGTTTGCCGAGGCAACATGATACTTAATCATTGTTGCCACCTCGCTTCATTTAATCCTTTCCTTTGTTAACAATAGCTCAGCACTTCAGCTCAAGCCTCGATTCAAACTTCCAATCTACACTAGACGCCACGCAATAAATCCCCTAACATAATCACCAGACCAGCAGCATCCGAACCGCGTCGTAAGCAAGCACAAAGCCGAAAGACGACGGCTGGGGTGATTGTTTGCTCAAAATAAATTCACATCAAAAGTGTACCCCGCGGCAAAAAAGCACACTTCATTCCTAACAGGCGGAAAACAAGCCCCAGCTCGTCATGAAAATTCTAATAAACAAAACCATCCAATTCTCTGTCGAGAAAATCCTTTCAGGAAAAATCACCAACCTTCTCCAATTGTATTACAGTAACCCCTCCACATATGCGGTGGGTGGCACCGTTCACCGACCGCTATTTCTCGGCTGTCCTTCAACCAATTGAGCTGATTTTCTGAGCTTCACCGTAATTGGTTTAAGGGCTGCCGAGAAATAGCGGTGGGTGGACGATACCACCCACCGCATATATCGAGGGCTTACTGTACGCGTGCCAGATTGTCGGCCCAAAGATGAAACCAGAAAAACTTTTCACTCGTGATACGCCCATCCATCACCAGAGCACACGAACAGAACACGCGCACGCTTCTAAATTTTTATACGAATGCATCCCCCTCCTTGCACCTCGAACAAATAAGCGGGACATATTCCAACTGCTTATCACCACCGCACCATCATCATCATTAGGTGGGTAGGCTTACCTACATACATACCTATGCTGACTTGGTCTGCTCTCGAGTTGATGAGAACAAACAAAACGAAAAATAAAAAATAAAAAAATGTGCGTGTGTGCAAAAACTTCACGCAATCACATCTCGCTGGAAGAAGCAAAGAAGCAATTTCCTGTTTTAATTAAAAAGGAACATTTGCACGGTGGCACTGAGGGTTCTTCTACGGCGCGCATATGTGAGTAGGTCTATTTGCCAATTCCCCGAGTGAGTTGCTGGAAAGTTCCTTCATGCCACTTGGACGCTGCGATATGGTCCCAATGTCGTCTGTGGTTGAGGAATTCATTTGAAGTTATGTGCAATGCTTCGCTCTGCCAGGTTTGGATGGAACAACGGATGGAATGGCTTTCCACGTGTAAGTTATGATGTGGATATGACTTAATTTTTCCTTTATAAATGACGGTTTTTTCAACAATCCTTAGTAATGGATCGTATCATTCGAGCAGTTTTAAATTACGGTTCCTACCACTTGAACTTCGACGTGGTATAATATTTTATTTTAAAGGTATTTCAATTTCTAGAACTTCGAGAAAATAGGATCTTTTTTATGCAGAATCAAAAATTTATCGTTTTCACTCTTCACGGTTTCCTTCAATCATAGTAACATCATAGAGGTAACTATAAGACTAGAAGGTCCCGAAGAAACGTGCTCAACTTTTTGGCTCAACTCTGGTACTATCTTCGGTCCCAAACTAATCAAGCACCCCTCGAAACATAGAAACTTCAACTCAACGCTTTTGCTAATTGGTGCCAACCAAGGAATCAAAAATATCTCCTAATGACAAACTGACAAGCGATCAACGAACCGAATAATAACGCTATGTCAGAAGTGCAAAGCAAAATGATATAATCTTCTTCCTTCTTTTTCATGACAAGCAGCCCGTGCGACACAACTCACTCGGGGCGGTAGAAGGAAACGAGCAAATTGTTGGCAAGCACGAAGTAGAGCCGAACATGATACACGTGTGTTAATGGCATTTTTTTTTGTTATGTCTTTTCTCGATTCATATCAAGCTATGTCCTCATCCGTGTATATTGCAACAAAGAAGGCAAGCAATATATCATTATCCTTCTACCACTCGGATCGAGCTATGTTACAGAGCGAGTTTGTCATGGTAGTCGTAGCAACCGTTTTGTCTGTATCGTTGGTTGCTTTACGTGTTTGGATTAGCTGGTGCCAACTGAACCGCATGGTTGTTAATCCAACAAAATGTTCAGTAATCACGTTCTCACGGAAGAAACATCCAATTACATTCAGTTATATCCCAGAAGGCGTACATCATGTGAATCACATTAGGGATCTGGGAGTCATCTTAGATTGTCAACTCACATACAGCCAGAATATCTCATAGGTGATCGACAAGGCATCCAGAACACTCGGCTTCATTTTCAGGATAGCTAAAAGTTTCACGGACATCTAAAGGGTGTCCACGATGAAATTGCCACACACAAAATTGATTCGCAAAATTCGAGTTTTCATCCGATTGCCATCAAATTTTCAGGGATTGAGAAATAACTATTAAACTTCATTTTACCATTTTACTCGTATTTTATTTACAGTCCATACGCAAATGCCCGCACCTTGGCCTTAACCCCGGCCATAAGATTCTGCACAACCTGTGAATCAACCGTTTTTTGCATGTAAACCCATACTTTCTTCAGTTCCTCGACTGTCTTCACTACCTTAGGTCGTTTAAGAGGGTGCTGCTTCATAATCGCCCAGTACTTCTCGATGGGGCGGAGCTCCGGAGTGTTGGGAGAGTTGAACATTTTCGGCACGAAATTGACCTTATTGTCCGCATACCACTTCAGCACGTCCTTGGAGTAGTGGCATGAGGCCAAATCCGGCCAGAAGATTGTTGGGACGTTGTGGGCCTTCAGGAGAGGAAGCAGCCGCTTCTGGAGGCACTCTTTTATGTACACCTGTCCGTTCATCGTGTCCTGGGTTACGAAAGGTGCACTCCGCTTCCCGCACGTGCAGATGGCTTGCCAAACCAGGAATTTCTTCGCAAATTTGGACATCTTCTGAGTGCGGACATGCTCCGGAACGCTGAACTTATCCTTGGCCGTGAAAAACAGGTTGCCAGGGATCTGTTTGAAGTCGGCCTTCACATATGTTTCGTCGTCCATGATGCAGCATTCAACTTTCGTCAGCATGTTGAGGTACAACTTCCTGGCACGGGTTTTGGCGGACTTGTTCTGCTTCTCGTCGCGATTAGGGGCCTTTTGTACCTTGAACGTTCGAAGCCCAGCCTTAGTTTTGGCCTTCTGGACAAAACTTCGGCTTGGGTGCAGCTTCTTAGCCACATCCCTAACGGAGGCGTTCGGATTTCGGTTGAAGGCCCCAACTATCAACTATATGCTTTCATCTACTCCATCTATCGTATAAAAATTACCACTACAGTCTGTTATTTGAAATTAGCATCTTCAACTATGTAAATCGTTGACTTCACGTAGAAGTAATACTAAAAACATATAGTCAAAGTACGCGGTTGTGATTTTTGGTGTTGTACGGAATACTTTTTCCTTCACTTCTGGGCTTCCGATCGGTGGTCAACCGTTCCTCGAACCGCTTAATCACTCGCGACACCGTGGAATTCGCGATTCCCAACGTTTTAGCGATGGAACGATGCGAGAGATCCTTGTTCTCGTGATGAATGTGCAAGATTTTATCACGCTCGAACTGTTCTTTCGACTCCATTTCCGCGAGTTTTGATCACAGGACTTTAAAACTTGCAGGATGTAAATAATGCACTATGAACTAAATCCACCCAAATTTTCATTAAATTCTACCCAACGGTTAAAAAGTTAGAGCAATTTCATAGTGTGGCAATTTCATCGTGGACACCCTTTACTGTTTGAAGTCGCTTTACTGCTCCCTCGTCCGGTCAGTGTTAGAATACTGCTGCCCTGTATGGAATCCCAACTACCAAAACAGTATACAAAGAGTAGAGTCTATTCAACGACGATTCATCTGGTTTGCCCTTCGACGATTGGCTTGGAGGGATCCTCATCGCCTTCCAATACACCTGGATCCTTTGTGGAGCCGAAAAGATACGACAAGGGCCAAGGGACAAGGGTTTGTGGCAGACATTCTACAGGGCAGAATCGATTGTCCTTCTATTCAACAACAAATCGACGTTAACGTTCAACCACGAGCACTCCGTAACAACGCAATGCTGAGCACTGGCGTGCACAGGGTGGGGCAATTGCCCCTCCTTAAAAAAGGTGTTTATTTCCACATTTCCAAATAACGATATATAATAACTTGTTTTCTTGATAACTGGATTTGAAGGTAAAATAACTTCATTTCATACTATAAGGGCACTGTAAACCTTTTATTGCGTCAATTCCTTTGAAATGGTGTCTAAAAATTGCACCACAAAGGTGCATAAAGAGACAAACTTCAATGAAATTTTCTGGTGAAAAAATTGCACCACAGTGGTGCATTCAAAAAAATTCTGTTGTAATATTTTTCTAGGTGGTTCATGGAGGGATAAAAGAAGAGGGTTAATTTAAGGTTGAAAAAAATCACCTTCGTGGTGGTAAATCGAAGAGAAAGCTTTTTATTGAATATCTGGTATAAAAATATCATCAATCATGGAGGGACTAATCAAAATGAATAAACCTGGTGGAAAAATCGAATCAAGCTAAACATTTGGAGGTGCACATTTAACTGCATATTTCTTGTCGAACGTTCACAATACTCTGGTGAATGTAGAAGCAAGGTTTATTCATTTTTCTGGTGCATAATTTGCATCGTTCTGATGAATGCAAGCTTCATTGAAAATGTATGGTGGAAAATTTGCACCATTCTGGTGCCGGAGAATTGCACCACAAAAGTGCATGGTAAAACAAACTTCACTGACAATTGTTGGTGCACCATTCTGGTGAATGGAGGAGAATGCTTTATTGAAAATTTCTGGTCGAAAACTTGCACTGGTCTGGTAAATGAAGGCACAAGCTTTATTTAAATTAAGCTATATTGAAAACTTCTGGAGGAAAATCTGCACCGGATGGGCAAGCTTTTCGGAAAATGTTTGGTCTCAAATTTGCATCCTTTTGCTCAATAGAGGAACAAACTTTAATTATAATTTCTGATGTTCCATTCTTATGATTGGAGGGAAGCTGCTTTACTGAAAATTTATGCTGAAAAATCTGAAAATATGGGCAAGTTTTATTTTGTGGAAAACTTGCAACATTCTGATGATATGAGAAGCAAGCTATATTGAAAATGTCTGGTGTAAAATGGAAAAAGGAAATCTGTACCAATCAGAAGATTGGAGAACATTTTTTTTTTTGAACATTAACGGTGAATTATTTGCATCGTTCTGGTCAATTGAAATTTCCTGGTGTACAATTTTCTGGTGTTAAATTTTCTGGTGTTAAATTTTCTGGGGGCAAGTTTGTATTGAAAATTTCTGGTATAAAATTCAATCTGCTGCATGAAGGGGCTAGCTGAATTGAAAATTCCTGATGTTAAAATTGCACAGTTCTGGTGAATGGAGGGGCAAGCTTTATTGAACATTTCTGGTAGAAAAACTATAATGTTTTGGTGAATGGACGGACAACTTAAACTCGACTTCTGAGAAGAACCTTAAGGGTATAGAATTCTGAAGAGAAGTTCCAAAAGAAAAGATTTCTGGGGAGGATTCCATGGAAATTCTGCGTATAATTTCTAGTGAATCCTGCAGATAGTTGCAAGATAATTTCGAAAATAATATCGTGAGAATCAAATTTTGAATGAAATTCCAAAGGGATATTGGGGAAAATTTCAAGGAAATTCTGGAGATAATTTCAAGTTCATTTTGGGAAGAATTTCCGGAGAATACAGAGGAAATTCTTCTGAAACATTAGGGGAATTTCATTTCCAATGTGTTCTGAGAAAAAAAAAAGTTCTAGAATATTCCGAGAAGAACCTCAAGGATATTGAATTCTTAGGACAGTCCCAAAATATTTCTGGAGAGATTTCAAATAGAATTCTGCGGATAATTTCTAGTGCATCCTGCAGATAGTTCCAAGATAATTTCGAAGAGAAAACCGAGAAAATCAAATTTTGAGTGAACTTCCAAAGGGATTTTAAGCTAAAGTTCAAGCGAATTCCGAGGATAATTTCTAGCTCATTCTGGGAATAATTTCTAAAACTTTAAAGGAATTTCAGTTCCAAGATGTTCTGAGAAAAAAATCATGAAGAATTGTAAATATAATTCCAGTGGACTTCTAAGAAGAATTTCAAAAGAGCTCTTAGGAGAGTTCTAAAAAATCCGAGAAGATCCTCAAGGATATTGAATTCTGAGGACTGTTCCAAAAGATTTCTGGGCAGTATTCCAAGAAATGTCTGAGAGTAATTTCTAGTGAATCCTTTAAATAGTTCCAAGATAATTCCGAAAAGAATAAAATTTTGAGTGAAATTCCAAAGGGATTTTGGGGAAAATTTCAAGGGAGTACCAATAATTTCTAGCTCATTCCGGGAATAATTTCTAGATAATACTGAGGAGTTTCCTCTGAAACTCTAAAGGAATTTAAGTTCCAAGGTGTTCTGAGCAAAGGTCAAGAAGTATTCTCAAAATAATTCCAGAGGACTTCTGAGAAGAATTTCAAAAGAGCTCATAGAGTTCTAAAAATTTCTAAAAGAACCAAAGGAATTCTGAGGATGGACTTTTTCGCAACTGTACAAAATTTAAAGACAGCTTTTGGATTCCCTAATTGAAAATTAAATATAAGTTTGCCATTGAACCTTGGTCGATTGTTGTCTTACTAAGAATTTGTCTAAGAATCTTCTTTGAAAATTTCAAGTATTTTGTTACCGTGGTTGACATGCTCAATCCTTCGCACAAGTCGTCATTCAGTTAACAATCCTGTACTCGTTTATCAAAATAGTTTTGTGAGCCTTTGGTCCAATCGTTATATATTTTTTAAACCTTTTAACGATTCTATTAGCCTTGGCATTTAGATCAAAATTTTGAAAAAAAAACTACAATTTTCGCTGAAAATGACCAAGTTTAACGTACTCGCAACGGTAACAGTAAAGTGACTATAACAGCATATAAGGGCTTACAAAAATACTTACTTGAAATATTCAAAAATTGTAACGATGCCTTCAAAATTCACAAAAACGTACTGCCCAAAATTTCAGAAAGGTAACTGAATAAAAGGTAACTGAAATTTGGAAGAAATCGACTGAGTTGCTGGGCAAACACAATCGCAGTGATACCCATGTTGGTAGTGGGGAAGCTTGGAAGAATTTCAAATCCAGGAAGGCTATCGACGAAGAACTGGACCACCAAAAAACAGCTATGATTGCTGCTAGTAAGGCAAAGCGGCTAGAAAATCGCTATATAATGGAACATTTCGTCGATATTGTGCGCATACTTTGCAAAGGTAGCCGACCACTTCGTGGACATTCGGAAGGAGCGGAAAGTGTGCCACCCAGTTGGTCGCTAACTACGATCCTGTGCTGGAAAAACACTTCGCGGAAGGTGCAAAAGTCGTTGCACAATGTAATGTAAAGAAGATGAACAACCACCGGAGCAAAAAATAAATAAAATTAGCTAAATTGAACAGTAGGGAAAAGGTGGGAGGAGGACAGCACCATCTACCACGTACTTTGGAGTACTCCCCATCCCCAGATTAAATGCACCATAGAAAAAAAAATTGCCCCTCCTTAACAAGATTCCTGTGCACGCTAGTGATGCTGAGGATACCTTTTCGCAGTACAAACTATAGTTCGTATGGTGCTATCGATGGGCTACAAAGGGTTTTCAATCGTGTTGCTTCCTTATTTGATTTTCACTTGGTACGCGAGACGCTGCGTCAGAGATTCCGTGATATATTTGTAAGAATAGGAATTTAGTTGGACTTCACGGCCTTTGCAGCTCGTTACTTCTTGACTTTATTGTTTTTCCTAGTATTGCTTAATCCATCATTACGACTAAGGGTGTATTCGATAAAAATGACACAAACGTATTTACTTACCACAATCAAAGTGATTATCAGATTTTCTTGAAATTTTCAGGGAATCAAAAACTACTAATGAGAGAGAGAAGGATTAGTAATATCCATTTAATTCGCCTACCTTATTTGCTTATCCTTGACGCGTATTTCGTCTACAATGCGCATGCTTCTTCAGTGTCTTGTACTAATGCTCGACTGAAGAAAAATATCACATTTACCGAATATACAGGGTAGTCCCAAATAAGTATTCATGCGTCACAAGGATAGGATCTAAAGGAAAGACAAATGCTTTTAATGGTTCTTTTCTACTCTCTTTATTACATTTTATAGTTTAAATGTCCAAATTTACTTTTCGATTCTATCGCCTTTTGCTTAAATATTGCCCTTAGTCGCTTTGGAAAGGCATTACAAGCGGCACGCACCTGATTTTAGGGAATTTAATCTCATACATTCTGTATAGTAGCCTTGATTTTTTCTATACTCAGTGGCTTAAGATCCCGAAACTGTGCTTCCATGCTCCCCATATAGAGAAATCCAGAGGGTTTTCATCTGGCGAAGAAGCTGGCCATAACTCCTTAGGAATGAAATCTGGTAAATTTGCGGTGCACCATGCTTGGGTAATCTTTGCTCCATGGGACGGGGCAGAATCCTGCTGGAACACCCATTTGCGGTTACCGAACATCGTTGAAGCATGCTTCTTCAAATGGTATTCCATAGCAAACCGCGTTGATTTTCACTCCTTTGTCCATAAAAATCAGTGGCAGACGACCTTCTGCAAAAATCGCTCCCCACACCATGACAGAAGTATGATTTTGGAATCGTTGAACTCCGCGAATTGAAGAAGGGATATAGTGAATCGTCGCTGCATAGACGCTGTCGTTTTGAGCGTTGAAACTTTGCTGCAATACGAAGTTTTTTTTCGTCCGAAAACACGATCAAGGAATCACCGTGCTGGCGAAGCAGTTCACGACAGCGAATAATTCGGTTCTTCTTGTTAGCTTCTGAAAGTCCATGAATTCTTCTTTTCTTGTACGGCACCAATCTCAAATCGTCTTTGAGAACTGATCTGATAATTTTCCTGGAAACCGCCAGATTCTGAGCGAGTTTATATGACGATCGACAAGGATTTCGTCGAATTCGTTCTCGTACTACCTCCACAAGCTGTTTAGTACGTACGCTGCGCAGACGACCAGGTTTTAACTTCCCTCCGTCCTCCATCTTCTCAATGTCCGGTCGATTAATGTGCAACATATTCCTTCCTTCCTGGTCTCAGCCAATATCTGGTAAGGACGCTTACCCTTCAAATGCAACTGCATAATCCTTTTTCTTTTGAAATCCATCTCTAACTGAGGCACTTCCTGTTAATGTAATATAGCGCACAGTAGTTTGTTTACATTTTAATCAGTCACTCTTTCATGTGTTAGCCACCAGATAGCTCTAGCATAATCCAGAAGAACTTTACACTGAAGCAAGAAAGTGCGTCAGTTATTTGGGCCTATCCTGTATATTAACCCAGGTACACTAATGAGTTATGATTTACAAAATTTGTTTTATTCAATTTCGTCTCCCATTCCGAATGCCCGCTTTTCACTCCACCCATCAAATTTTGTACAACCGATTTTGCTGTTTTTACCCAAATTTTCTTCAACTACAGCTCTGTTTTAATAGTTTTCGGATGTTTGCGAAGTTCCGTCTTCATAATTGCCCAGAATTTTTCAATTAGGCGAACTTCCGGTGAATTTGGTGGGTTCATATCTTTTGGCATAAAATTGACTCCGCTGGCTTGGTACCACTCGAACACGTTTTGAGCGTAGTGGCAGGATGCTAGATCAGGCCAAAACAGAGTTGATCCTTTGTGCTTCCTTATGAATGGCAAGGGACGCTTCTTAAGGCACTCTTCCGTGTAAATCGAACCGTTGATTTACACAAACGAAGTGACAGACGGAGCGGCTCGAAAACTTTAGTGACGAACCTGCTTAGAGGTGGGCAAAATAGCTCATCTGGCTGAGCGGATCAGACCCGTCCAGCTGATTAAAGGGAGTCGATTCTTTTGAACAGCTCACCTTTAAATTATAGAAATTTTTACACAAATTTCAAACGCGATGATATGATCGACATCGTGTTACACGATGTTACGCCTTTTCTCTAGCTATGTAATCCAGTCTACATACAGATTTTATTTCTGATGTTAATTCTTCAGCAGATTTGCTCTCACTATTCTCGGCTTCAGCTCCAGATCATCAGCTCAGATCTGGAGATGGGCTCCCAAGCTGTTCTTTAGAACCGAATCATTCAAGTCAGCTGATTACCCGTGGTTCGTTTTTTGGAACCGCAGCTCATCAGCTCACTGATATAAGTCTAATAGTGTATTCAGATCTGAGCGTGCATTAGCAGAGCGGAGCAGAATTTGTGTTGGAATGAGAGAGACAACTAGTACTTCTCTCCCCCTCGTACATATCGCTCAGGACGGAATCCACCTTGATTCTCCAGCACAATTGCTCCCACTATTCTCGGCTTCAGCTCAGATCTAGAGATGGACTCCCGAGGTGTTCTATAGACCCAACTCACTAAAATCAGCTGATGATCCGCGGTTCATTTTTAGGAACCGCAGCTCATCAGCTCACTGATATCATAAGTCTAATGGTGTATTCAGATCAGAGCGTGCATTAGCGAAGCGGAGCTCTCTCTATTCTCGGCTTCAGCTCTAGATCATCAGCTCAGATCCGGATCCGGAGCTGAATCGTGAAGAATCGAGAGAGAAAAAGATCCAAAGAGCTGGACGGGTCCGACAGCTGTCATCTCACTGAATCATTCGAGCCGATGCGGATCTTCCGCTCCCCCAGAGAATGATGGGAGGAGAGGTGATGGCACATATGCTGGAGGAATAACATCAGCAATAAGAGCTGGGTACGTAAATACATTGGATAATACCAGTATAAATTTAACATCGTGTAACACATGTACATATGTCTCTCTCTCTCTCTCTCTCTCTCTCTGATATAGATCAGTATGCACTTGTTGAATTACGCGCGCATCTTGGTTTACGCGGGGACTGTGCAATGCGTAAAGGAGCAATGCGTGCTTTTTTTTTAAATCCGCTATAAGTCACGGATTGAATGGTTTAGATTTGTGATAACAATGTGCTGATGAGCTGCGGTTCCTAAAAAAATGAACCGCCGATCATCAGCTCACTTTAGTGAATCAGCTCTTTAGAACAGCTCGGGAGCGGATCGCCCATCTCTAAACCTGCTCTTACAATTTTTCAGTGTACCACATGGCAACACTACCACTGGATTGTACTAGAATTTACACCAAATGTACTAGAATGTTTGGGGTCTCCCTTAGCTCAGTCGGTAAAGGCGCAGCTACAAAGCAAGACCATGCTGGAGGTGGCTGGATTCAATTCCCGGTCCGGTCTAGAAATTTTTCGGGTTGGAAAATTTCTCGACTTCCCTGGGCATAGAAGTATGATTGGACTTGCCACAAAATTATACTAATGCAAAAATGGTACAGGCATTGAAAGCTATCAATTAATAACTGTGGAAGTGCATCTAGAACACTAAGTTGAGAGCACGCAATAAGCTAATATGCGATATGCAATAAGCTTGAAATTCGAAGAAGAAGAAGAAGAAGAAGAAGAAGAAGAAGAAGAAGAAGAAGAAGAAGAAGAAGAAGAAGAAGCAGAAGAAATACTAGAATGTTTTGGTTCTATCTCTTTCACTCTTTGAGTAGAGAAGCGTGAAATACATAAAAAATGATAAAATGATACACACTTTGCACACTGTCAAAGATCATTGCACACAAAATCAACTTTGTTCAAGTCAAAACAAAAATACTTACCCATTTGGCTGATGGCACAAGTTTCTAAGAAAATTCTATTACAGCAAAAAACATTATTTTAAATGATTTCTTCGCCAGTTAGTCGTCTGTCACTTCGTTTGTGGCTGATTGTTCCAGAAGTGATGAAGGGAGCGCTTATTTCCCCACATCCACATATCACCTGCCATCAGGAACTTGTTTATAAATTTAGATAATTTCTTCTTTCGAACATCCTTCGGATCATCGAACTTAGACTTGGCAACGAAATATTCTTGCCCAGGAAGTTGATGGAAGTTTGCCTTGACGTTTAAGTTTCGTCATCCATCACGATGCAACACGATTTGGTGAGCAACTTCGTGTAAAGTTTCCGGGCGCGGGTTTTCGCAGTGATGTTTTGCTTTTCATTCCCGTTTGGGGCTTTTTGCACCTTGTAAACATGTAACCCAGCACGCTTCATGGTTTTCTGCACAAAACCGACTGTCACTTTGGACTTTTTACCGACATTCCGAATTGACATGTTTGGACGATTCTTGAACTGTTGCACCACTTTCCTAGCCATTTTACTTACTGTCCATTGGATTGGTCCCTTCCTTCCTTCGGGCACTCAGACGCTCCTTGAAAGTTCTTATAACACGAGACACAGTTGTATTTGTAAGTGCACAATATTTTTTCATGAACAATTTCTTGTTTCGACGACATGACTGTAACTGCTGTATGAATAACTATGGAGCTTGACAGATGTAAACAATACACTATGAATAAGATTTACTCAAATTTTCATGTTTATTACTCATACGGTTTAAAAGTTACAGAAGATTGTCGGTGTGCCATTTTTAGCCTTTACTGCCTACGTTTTAAGCTGAACATTGCATTAGGTCGTAAGTAGCATTGATCGATTCTCTTCGGCGACTTTCTCTTGAGCACATAACCGTTTCTTGTTGTTTTTTTCTAGTTTTTTTTTTACTACAGACATTTTACACTTGTATTGTGCATTTATGTCTAGATTGGATTAGTTACAATTTGTTGTACAGATCAGTTTCTTATAGGAAAGCAATGATGTTTTTTTCTACTTCATCATTATTGTAGAGTATTGCTTGCAGGCTTGAAGAGTCAATGTTGAATTGTGATCGGCAATCTTGATATTTCCTGCAGTCCAGTCGATGATGGAGCCGCAGCATTCTCATAAAGGTGGGCCTGTTCTGTTGATCAGGAACTCGTGGGTGAGCCTCGTATGTCCTATTCTCAATCGGGTTAGGACCCGTTGGTCTGCGAGGTTCGTGCTGTCCTTCCATTGGCTTGTGTCGGATTTTATCTAGTATTGGGATATCATGTGGTTCGTTCTTTCTAGTTTCACCCGCTAGACGGTCTGCAAAAATATTTCCTTGAATACCAGCATGACCAAGAATCCAGCAGTATTTTACGTTTTTGTTGCGAACTGCCGCTTCAATACTTTCGATCCATGGATGTGTAGACCTACCGGACTCGAGAGCATAAAGACAGCTGGCTGAGTCCGCTAGGATAGCTATTGGCTCTTTGAATGAAGTCTTGAGTGCCAGGTTGAGGACATAGGCCTCTGCTGAGTACACACTGCACTGACGAGGGATGGCTACGGATTTGCTAACGCCAACTCCAAAAAGGCCTGTGCCGACTGTGTCGTCACTCTTGGAGCCATCGGTCTAAAGTATGGTGCGTCCTTGAAAGTGTCGTTCGATTATATCCTGTACTATGGGTCGTACTTTTTCTGGCGGGTCTCCAGCCCTAATAATCTGTTTAACGTCACTTCTTTGATCCTATTGCGCTGACAGATTCTGGGAATAGTTGAATTGGTTTTTTCGGTATACAGCTGTAATGTTCTTTGAATGACTGGAAGATCGGAGGAGTCACTAATGTTCTCTAAAAGCCGAATCGTCACCGGTGCTAACGATTGTAGTACCAGAAGGTCAAATGGTAGCATGCCATGATAGCGAGTGTGGGGGTTGTGACGAATGCTCCAGATGCGAGTCTAATCATCTGGTTGTAGGTTGGGGAGAGGATTTTAAGGGCCGTATGGCCTCCTCTGCGAACAAGACCTATTCCGTACAGAAGGTGTGACGTGATGATCGCAGATCCTACCTGTAGCAGTGAGCGACGGGCGCCTCGGGGAAGTCTTGATCCAACCATGGTCAGGATTCGTAGTCGCGTGGCGCAGTTTTTGGTCTGGTCTAGCGTGACACCTAGAATTTTGAGCCGCTTTGTTCTAGGTACTGGGATGCGATCTCTGGTTATATCTTTCTTGGGCTGGTGACGAGCATTAGGGCTACCGTAAAAGATGTTTGATTTTTTAGATGATATAGAAAAACCAATGCCTATCGCCCATTTGACCACCGCGTTGACAGCAATTAGAAGCTTTCGACCTAAGTTTTGATTCTTGAGGCCTACTACGATCAAAAGGATGTCGTCGGCATAAAGGAGAACCTTGACACCATTTGGAACCACCCGAAAAATCGGTTGCATAGCCACGAGGAACAAAGTCACAGACAGAACCGAGCCTTGTGGGACTCAGTTCTCCAATGTAGACAGGTGTGAGAGTTGCCCCGCTACGGCTACTTGAAAAGTGCGGTCGGATAGGAAGCTTTTCAGAATGATGTACATGCGTCCAGAAAAGCGCCATTGCTTCAGTGTCCGTAAAATCCCATGTATCATGGATCGGAAAGCGTGTTGTCGCTTATCCAGTCGTCCTTTCGTTAATAATTTGAGCACATAACCGTTTCTTGTTGTGTATGTTGTATTAGATGCTAGATAAAAGCTTCTTTTATCTATCTGTGTGCTGAAAATACATGGGAATGTTTTTACATGACCGTGGGAATACAAAGAGAAATTTGACGAAGAGAATTTGTCAATACTTAAGGGTTATACGGTCAAAATTTGGTCAATATCAACTTGACGTATTTCTTTCAATTTTGCATTTAAAAAACCTGAACACCCCTCATTTTGAAGGTGTGTGTGTGTAGAATGTTGCTCCTATTTTGATTTTGGAATTCACTCTTCAGTTGTCAAAATGCCGTCCAAGCAAGAAGAGCAGCGTATCAAAATTTTGCTCGCGCATCGCGAAAATCCGAGTTACTCGCACGCAAAGTTGGCAAAATCGCTAAAAGTTGCCAAATCAACCGTTACAAATGTAATTAAAGTGTTTGGGGAACGTTTGTCGACAGCCAGGAAGTCTGGATCGGGGGAAAATCGAAAACCGGAAGCCGCTGAGACAACAAAGAGAGTTGCCGGTAGTTTCAAGCGAAACCCTAACCTCTCTCTCCGAGATGCCGCAAATAAGCTGGGTGTATCGTCTACAACCGTGCATCGAGCCAAAAAACGAGCCGGACTATCGACTTACAAGAAGGTAGTGACTCCAAATCGCGATGATAAACAAAATACGACGGCCAAAGCGCGATCCCGGAGGCTGTACACGACGATGCTGACGAAGTTTGACTGCGTGGTAATGGACGACGAAACCTACGTCAAAGCCGACTACAAGCAGCTTCCGGGATAGGAGTTTTATACGGCAAAAGGAAGGGGAAAGGTAGCAGATGTTTTCAAGCACATGAAACTGTCAAAGTTCGCAAAGAAATATCTGGTTTGGCAAGCCATCTGTACCTGTGGCTTGAAAAGCAGCATTTTCATAGCTTCCGGGACTGTCAACCAAGAAATTCACGTGAAAGAGTGTTTGAATAAACGTCTGCTGCCTTTCCTGAAGAAACACGGTTGTTTCGTACTGTTTTGGCTGGATTTGGCATCTTGCCATTACGGTAAAAAGGTCATGGAGTGGTACGCCGCCAACAACGTGCAGGTGGTTCCCAAGGACAAGAACCCTCCCAACACGCCAGAGCTCCGCCCAATTGAGAAATACTGGGCTATTGTCAAGCGGAACCTAAAGAAGACCAAAAAAACTGCTAAGGGCGAGCAGCAGTTCAAGGCAAACTGGCTTTCTACGGCGAAGAAGGTGGACAAGGTGGCTGTACAAAATCTGATGGCAGGGGTCAAGCGTAAGGCCCGGCAATTCGGATTTGGAAAAGCGGAAGCCTAACTGAATATTTTTCCTGAATTTTATACTAATTGAACTTGAAAACGAAATTTAATTTGATTTTTTAAATAAACGATTTCACCGATTTACACGCGTTTTCCCTTGACCAAATTTTGACCGTATCACCCTTTACTTAGGACCCAATGCAATGTTCAGCTTGGTTTCTCCTAAATTTATACGAATAAACGTCTAAATTTACGCCAAATGTAGGGCTAACTACATGTGCGATATAAATCGCTGATATGTTCATGCATTTTTCCGAATGGTGAACCCGGAAGCAGGAATCGACCAATTTGACGATTTCAAATGTTTAAGGTACCAGTGTGCTAAATCATAGCTGCCAGTGAAATACACCCCCGGTGTGCAATCACCTTCCGGCACCTGTGTGACTCCGGAGTCCACTAACGAAACATTTAAGCTTAAACTACGACCAGGGACTGACTCGGCTTCCGTGCTACGAATCGAAACGTGGCGGTATCCTATTTCGGAAATCCTTTTCTAAAAAACTCCTCTTTTCAAAATTTATCAACCGCAACACAACCTTCGTAAAATTCCACCGCTTGCGACCACCAACGTATCAAGCGCATGCTGCTCGCATATGGCTGCACAACACACAGCTGTGGGGCAGTAGCTAGATAGGTGCAGTGTAGAGTCCAGGTCAGGAGGTTTTGCGAAAGCTTCTTCACGCTTTTCCAGGCGGGCATTATGTAGTTTCGTTTTCCCTCGTCGCACGTATTCAATCCATTCACAAACACACATCGCACCGGGCGGGAACGGGGGTGAAAGTCATCGTATAGTCATCCTCTGGTCGTCGTCGTCGTCGTCGTCGTCGTCGCTCGGTGTGAACCATAGCGATAATGCGGATTATTGCTAAACATATGCCCGGTTCGGTCCGATGCGGTGGACGTCGGATGGCCACCAGCAATCCACAGTGGATCCACTACTGGGTGTTATGTCTTCCTATGGGTGTGGATATATATTTAGATGTGGGTGTCCTCTCCACCGGGGCGTGATTGAGCACTATTCATGGAGCTCTTGGCTTTGCAATTTGCACTTGGTTCTGCACCTACTGCTACTACGGTCAGTTGAACCTTTAGGCCGTATTAGTATCTGTGTGTTTGTGTGTATGTGTACTTCTTTTTTATGAACATATTTTTCATACCTATCCCCAAGGTTGCTAATACTAATTTCAGACAAATAGAAAATGTTTTTCGGGATTATGAAATCAACAGATGTTATGATTTTATTTTTGAATTCTAAGATCAAAGCATAAGTTTGAAACATAACAACTATCAATTTCGTTTCCTGGCAGTGATTTTATCAATTTCGCTGATTGTGACTCTTAGAAAGCAAAATTGACAAGATGTTTGTGTGAAACACATACTTTGAAATCTCTTCGTGTAGCTTACAAGCACAGATAAACACTCTTTAAATAATGTTTCCTTAGAAGTACTCTTGGAACTCACTAGCAACAGCTCGCGAGCTGTTCGCAGAAAAAAAGCTTGCTTTCCAAATCTCAAACCATGTTGCATCAAAGTTCGATAGAATATATAGAAATGTCAAAGTGATCCGATGCCTATGCTGTGGTGGGGAATGCACGAAGTTAACAGTTTTTAAATTGAACGTTAAATGCGCGTACGACAATTCATGAGAAAGAGTCACGTCTGTTTGTCTGTGTAGCAAGTCAAAGCAAGTATTCATTACATCTTTTAATTTCATTATTCCGAAAAACATGTGTTCATGTGAAATGAGCATTTGCAACCTTGCCTGCCCCGACTATCCCAGAGCCAAATTGGACAGCGGGAGGTGACTAGCGGAGGATCGAATACACGACCAACGTCGTCGTCGGCGTCGTCGTCGTATTCGGTAGGCAAACAGATTTGTTCGCCCGGAACGGTAAATCTTCGTTACGTAAGGAAAAGTTAAATGGCTTTGTGAACAAATCTTGATGTTTGAAGGTGTAAACTATTTGCACAAAGAGACCGGCGTGACGATGTGGGGTCGATTGCGTGTGCGAAGTACTGGTCCGGCTGATTAGGCTTTCAAGGTACGAACGACGAGCACTTTGTCCTCGAATTAGACTCACCTCCGCGCGCCGTTGGGTTCGGGCCATGATGTAAACAAAATTAGAGCCCCCGCGATGAATGGGAGGACGATTTGCGTGTCCCGGCGGGCTGAAAAGATGGATTGCTACTTTTCATCTACTGTTTAACTGATTGTTAAATTGTGAAATGGAATGAAACGGCGCAGGGGGATTTGTTACCTTTGCGTAAAATGGGTTACCGTCATTATTTATATCCGGAACTCGACTTAAGTTGTGATCACTTGCAGATTGATGGGTTTCGTTTTTGTTTCGCATTTCAATGTCTTCTTATTCTTTGGCTTTATTACGTTCCTACTGGGACTTTACGCCGGTTCTCAACTTGGTGTTCTATGAGCACTTTCGCAGTTGTTAAGCTTTTAATGCTTGTACTATGTTTGCATTAGTATAATTGTTTGCGATGCAGCCAGCCGAAAACGCACCTGCTGGGTTTTAGGTACTCCAAGGTGCTACCATTCGATTGAGTGTTAGTGGCTAGTGGTAGTGAACCGGTTCGCCGCGGTAACTCACTATTGCCTACGAGTTGCACGGAGCGGGAGAGGGATCGTCGTCGTACAGTGTGGGAGTAGGAATAGGTAATAGAAATGTAAACATTAGGAAATTAAAATTAGTCTAAAAAGTACACCGTCGCGAATAGTCGACCGGGGGCGAACCCCGTACGAAATTATTGTTTAGTTTTAGTAAGAATAAATGTAGTGTTGTTGTTAATAAAATCAATGTAGTGTTCTTGTAATAAATGGTATTTTGTGGATAAGACGTGTTGTGTTCTGCATGCGAGAAAAAGGGATTGGCCTACGGATGACGAAGGATTTTCCTCGGGATTTGGTTGGAGCAAGGAAGGATACGGACTGGAAAGGAAAGTTCAAGGGCAAGTAGAAGTCACCATCAATCGGTCGGGACGGTCCCCGACATAAATTGGTTCTTCGAGCCGGATTTCTACTGCCGGTGGATTTTGGATCGGCCAAATCTCTACGATTTGACCAAGGTACGATCGAAGTGCGCCATCGTACGAGCACCAAACCACCAGCCTCGTATGCCACAAAAGACCAATCGCCATCCTTGAAGTGGATCAAAGGATTCGATCGCCATCGTCAATTACGTGAAAGGATCTATTGCAACCAAACAACATCACCTATTATCCTACATCGGGAAACCCACCATCGCTGAAAATCATCGACTAGCTGTGGAACAGAGAGGAAGGTCGCCATCGTCCTTCAACAGAATCGTCTCCAGCTAGTGCAACCAGTTTTCATAAGTGGATATTGGCTCTACTCGGTCACTTTCGACAATCATCAGGATTGTAGGACAACCAGAGCATTGTTCTGCTACCACTCAGGTATGTAAGAACTGGTATATGTCCGCCGAAGTTACAAAATTTCTCAACTAACACCCACGAGTACTTACGGACGTCGAAGTGGTGAATCAGTTCTCGAAGAACTTGGTTTCGGGCAGCATTCGAGGAATTCGGTGGCGATTGAGGACGGTCGATGACGATTCTGGTGCTACTTCCTTATGACCAGACAATAGACGGCATCACATCACGATTTCAGGCTCGGGCATCGTGCAACGGTCATCTTGGCCAGGTAAATACATAAATACAGTATATGCCCGGCTGAAGCTGGAATTTATTGATCCTACACCTAATAAATATTCAACCTTTCGATGCTATTTGGACTATTGGAGTCAATTCATTCACGAACGCAAGCCCTGAGGTTTTGTTTTGTTTTCGGACTGCTACTTTACATACTGCGTGACGTTCAGCACCATCTGAAGTTCTCCAGGTGAGAATAAAGGGTGTCCACGATGAAATTGTCACACTATGAAATTGCTCTAACTTTTTAACCGTTGGGTAGAATTTAATGAAAATTTGGGTGGATTTAGTTCATAGTGCATTATTTACATCCTGCAAGTTGCAAAATCCTGTGATCAAAACTCGCGGAAATGGAGTCGAAAGAACAGCTCGTGCGTGATAAAATCTTGCGCATTAATCACGAGAACAAGGATCTCTCGCATCGTTCCATCGCTAAAACGTTGGGAATCGCGAATTCCACGGTGTCGCGAGTGATTAAGCGGTTCGAGGAACGGTTGACCACCGATCGGAAGCCCAGAAGTGAAGGAAAAAGTATTCCGTACAACACCAAAAATCACAACCGCGTAGTTGGGGCCTTCAACCGAAATCCGAACGCCTCCGTTAGGGATGTGGCTAAGAAGCTGCACCTAAGCCGAAGTTTTGTCCAGAAGGCCAAAACTAAGGCTGGGCTTCGAACGTTCAAGGTACAAAAGGCCCCTAATCGCGACGAGAAGCAGAACAAGTCCGCCAAAACCCGTGCCAGGAAGTTTTACCTCAACATGCTGATGAAAGTTGAATGCTGCATCATGGACGACGAAACATATGTGAAGGCCGACTTCAAACAGATCCCCGGCAACCTGTTTTTCACGGCCAAGGATAAGTTCAGCGTTCCGGAGCATGTCCGCACTCAGAAGATGTCCAAATTTGCGAAGAAATTCCTGGTTTGGCAAGCCATCTGCACGTGCGGGAAGCGGAGTGCACCTTTCGTAACCCAGGACACGATGAACGGACAGGTGTACATAAAAGAGTGCCTCCAGAAGCGGCTGCTTCCTCTCCTGAAGGCCCACAACGTCCCAACAATCTTCTGGCCGGATTTGGCCTCATGCCACTACTCCAAGGACGTGCTGAAGTGGTATGCGGACAATAAGGTCAATTTCGTGCCGAAAATGTTCAACCCTCCCAACACTCCGGAGCTCCGCCCCATCGAGAAGTACTGGGCGATTATGAAGCAGCACCTTCTTAAACGACCTAAGGTAGTGAAGACAGTCGAGGAACTGAAGAAAGTATGGGTTTACATGCAAAAAACGGTTGATTAACAGGTTGTGCAGAATCTTATGGCCGGGGTTAAGGCCAAGGTGAGGGCATTTGCGTATGGACTGTAAATAAAATACGAGTAAAATGGTTAAATGAAGTTTAATAGTTATTTCTCAATCCCTGAAAATTTGATGGCAATCGGATGAAAACTCGAATTTTGCGAATCAATTTTGTGTGTGGCAATTTCATCGTGGACACCCTTTAAGTATACGTCCTGCCGAAGCAGGCTCTCTTGTGATACTACATTGGTACATTTCTCCTTCGCTGCACTGGATTTCGATACGATCTACCGAATTGTTACCGTAAGGCTTTACATCTTCGTGGTTCGAAAGGATAGTTATTGTGATTTTGAGGCAATTTGGATTCGGCTGCAGCACAAACTGTCGTTTGCACAGGGAAGCCGAACGGTATATGTTCAGCCGAAGCTCAAATATTGGTTACTACATTCGCTTTTCCACTCCTTCGCTCTTCACTGGCTCGAATTGGAATACCGAGATTCCCGATCAAACGTTTTGAGGTGTACAGTTTTAGAATTTACTGCTCTCTGGCTTCGGTAGCACCACTGGTTCTTCTCACAGGTGAGTTGAACAGTATATGTCCAGCCGAAGCAGACAATTAGCATACTACATCGCCGATTCCTTTCGATTCTCGGATATTTCAACGTTTCGCCAAACATCGCGTGGAGCAACGCATCACTAGTACTTACCAACTTACGACTGGCTCTTGGTTCTTCGTTTCTGTAACGTGATTCCTTCGACAACAACCATGTCAACGAAGATTACCAGGTCAACCGACTCCATGAAGGTGTTGAAGTCAAAACTCAAGGGTCTTCGAGCGTCGTTAAACAACATTAGTCAGTTCGTTAGGTATTATAAGGAGTGTACAACAGCTAGTCAGGTCAATGTCCGCCTTGAACGTATAGATTTGTTGTGGGAGCAAATTGGTGAGACTTCTTGGGAGATCGAATCGCATGAGGACTACGAAGAGCAAGAAGGTGTCGAAAAAGAGCACCTGGAGTTCGAGAATCGCTACTACGATGCGAAATCGTTCTTGATGGAGAAGGCCGTGAAGTTCCAGGAAGAATCAGCACTTAACCATGTACGCCTGCCGCAAATCAAGCTGCAGACTTTCGACGGAGACATCGATGACTGGCTGAGTTTCAGCCAGTTTCAGGGATAAAATTACTTGGGGGTCGTTGCTAAAACGTTTCAACAACAGTAAGCTACTAAAGAGGAAACAGATACAAGCACTGGTCAAACTACCTTCACTCGCCAAGGAATCGGTCAAAGATCTCCACAGATTGGCTGATGGATTCGACCGTGCGATTCAGATATTGGATCAAGTCATCGAACCAGCCGAATACAGGGATTTGCTGCTGGTAGAATTGCTGAGTTCTCGTCTGGATCCAGTCGCTCGACGTGGCTGGGAGGAACACACGTCCGCTAAGGAGCAAGACACTCTACAGGACTTGCAGGAGTTCCTACAACGGAGAATTCAAATCCTCGAGTCTCTACCAGCGAAGGCAGAACTCAAAAACGAGCCGCAACAACCCAAATGGAAGTCGTTTTCACCGAAGGTCAGCCACAACGCCGTACAATGGAATACCGCTAAGTGCCCATCGTGTACGGAGGTTCATGGACTACATACGTGCCCAGCCTTCCTGGAAATGTTGCTGTCCCGCAGGGAGTCGTTCATACGAGCACAGTCACTCTGCCGAAACTGTCTCAAGCGAGGACATCTAGCTCGAGATTGTTCGTCAATGTTCTCGTGTCGCAACTGCAAGGCTCGACACCACACACTGCTGTGCTTCAAGGGCGAAGGAAGAAGCAGTAGGAATGGATCATCCAAGAAGGCCAATTCGTTTAAAAGTGGTAACTGGAACGACTCAAGTTCTGATCCCACGGCAGCGAATGCCGCATCGGTTCAGATAGTATCGTCGAACACAGCACAGAGTCACACGTCGTAGGTAATTCTGGCTACAGCAGTTGTTGTGATCGAGGACAACCAGGGTTCTCGCTATCCGGCACGCGCACTGTTGGATTCCGGGTCGCAATGCAACTTCATCTCTGAAGATCTAAGTCAGCTGATGAAGGTCTCTAGTGAGAAGGTGGGTGTTTCGATATCGGGTATCGGACAAACCGGAACGAGAGTCAATCGCAAAATCCAAGCTGTCGTCAAGTCTCGGTTCTCGGCATACTCTCGAACGATGGAATTTCTCGTCTTGCCGAAGGTCACAGCTTGTCTGCCTACTTCTACAGTGCAGGCAAATGGATGGGACATACCGGCAGACATCGAACTTGCAGATCCAGAATTCTTCCGCTCGAGAAAGGTCGACTTGGTCATGGGCATCCAAGCTTTCTTCAGCTTCTTCCCATCCGGAAGAGAGATTCCACTGGAAACTGGTCTGCCAGTACTCACCGAAACAGTTTTCGGTTGGATAGTGACAGGCGAAGTTACTACATCAAGCCAAGGTACGAGATATGCTTGTAACATGTCAGTATCGAACGATCTGGAGAAGTCCATGGAACGGTTTGGTCCTGCAAGGAAGTGGGAGGCATCAGCAAATACCCGCCGGACGAGACACGCTGCGAGGAGCTATTCGAGCGTACAGTCGAACGGGAATCGGATGGTCGGTAAACTGTAACTCTTTCCAAACACAACGAAGTTCTTGCGAAACTGGGTGGATTGAGCTGCAACTGTGAAACGGCAAGGTATTCAATTGAACCTACCTGGAACGGTGGGTGAGGAATGGCGAACATTCCACGAGAGCAATGCTTAACACGATTGAATTCACGTGGCGAACAGGGTCGCCAAAATTCAAGCACTGACAGAGCAATCTGCTGAACCAAGACATTGTCGAGAATGCCCATGGGCATACCTTGTTGGAGGATCCTCCCAAAGATAGGCCAAAAGGTGTTGGAAATCCACCAGAAGAGGACAGGAGAGACGACAAGCTTCGTCGAAATAATATGGGTACATTTCGGATTACTTAGCTAATTTCCCTTACTAGGCTAATTCAAATGACTGTTTACCGACTACGCTGCACGACAACTTACGGTGTTCAGGAGACCAAGGATGGACATGTTTTCTTACCGCTTGGGATCTTAAGCAAGCCGAATGGACGATCATAGTACACATGGAATCATTCTTGAAGGAGATTGAGCATAAAGGGTGATACGGTCAAAATTTGGTCAAGGGAAAACGCGTGTAAATCGGTGAAATCGTTTATTTAAAAAATCAAATTAAATTTCTTTTTCAAGTTCAATTAGTATAAAATTCAGGAAAAACTATTCAGTTAGGCTTCCGCTTTTCCAAATCCGAATTGCCGGGCCTTACGCTTGACCCCTGCCATCAGATTTTGTACAGCCACCTTGTCCACCTTCTTCGCCGCAGAAAGCCAGTTTGCCTTGAACTGCTGCTCGCCCTTAGCAGTTTTTTTGGTCTTCTTTAGGTTCCGCTTGACAATAGCCCAGTATTTCTCAATTGGGCGGAGCTCTGGCGTGTTGGGAGGGTTCTTGTCCTTGGGAACCACCTGCACGTTGTTGGCGGCGTACCACTCCATGGCCTTTTTACCGTAATGGCAAGATGCCAAATCCGGCCAAAACAGTACGGAACAACCGTGTTTCTTCAGGAAAGGCAGCAGACGTTTATTCAAACACTCTTTCACGTAAATTTCTTGGTTGACAGTCCCGGAAGCTATGAAAATGCTGCTTTTCAAGCCACAGGTACAGATGGCTTGCCAAACCAGATATTTCTTTGCGAACTTTGACAGTTTCATGTGCTTGAAAACATCTGCTACCTTTCCCCTTCCTTTTGCCGTATAAAACTCCTGTCCCGGAAGCTGCTTGTAGTCGGCTTTGACGTAGGTTTCGTCGTCCATTACCACGCAGTCAAACTTCGTCAGCATCGTCGTGTACAGCCTCCGGGATCGCGCTTTGGCCGTCGTATTTTGTTTATCATCGCGATTTGGAGTCACTACCTTCTTGTAAGTCGATAGTCCGGCTCGTTTTTTGGCTCGATGCACGGTTGTAGACGATACACCCAGCTTATTTGCGGCATCTCGGAGAGAAAGGTTAGGGTTTTGCTTGAAACTACCGGCAACTCTCTTTGTCGTCTCAGCGGCTTCCGGTTTTCGATTTCCCCCCGATCCAGACTTCCTGGCTGTCGACAAACGTTCCCCAAACACTTTAATTACATTTGTAACGGTTGATTTGGCAACTTTTAGCGATTTTGCCAACTTTGCGTGCGGGTAGCTCGGATTTTCGCGATGCGCGAGCAAAATTTTGATACGCAGCTCTTCTTGCTTGGACGACATTTTGACAACTGAAGAGTGAATCCAAAATCAAAATAGGAGCAACATTCTACACACACACCTTCAAAATGAGGGGTGTTCAGGTTTTTTAAATGCAAAATTGAAAGAAATACGTCAAGTTGATATTGACCAAATTTTGACCGGATCACCCTTTATGCCTCGGATGCTCCTGTTCGTCGAAATTCTCGTTTGGAATTGTTCAATTCTCACATCGAGGAAAACGGAAGCTTACGAGTTTTTGGGAGGCTAGCGCAATACGGGGAATCATAGCATACCAAACATCCGATGAATTTACCGATTAGACACGCCTTTACAGAACTGCTTCTTAGCTTCTAACACCACAAGCATATCCACGCTGAACCTCAATTATTTTGATTACGGTTCGGCAGTGGTATACGCCACTAGATGGTGGTAATCTTGCGCGAAAGGTTCGTCAGCGTTGTTTCCGATTGAAACCGTCAATGATTCATCAGAATATGGGCGCGCTGCCAGCTTATAGGGTTATGGTTACGATACTGGCAACTGCACTGTATATTAAGCTCAATCTGAAGAAGAAAAAATTTATCAAGTGCACTGCTGCTAGAAAATCATCTTGCAAAGGTTGTAAACAAAAACCTTCAATCTGAAAAAAAACTAGCCTGTACGCTATAGCCCATTATAAGAACTGTCATAACATTTGTTGTAAGAAACAGAGGATGTAAGAAATCGTCTCTTGTATTTGAAGCTTCTGCCATCTGTTTTGCTTGTTTGTATCCCAAGTAACATTTCGGGTTTTATTGTGATCTTAAAGTCCATTCTGAGTCTTATGAACCTCTTCAAAACCACGATTAAACTAAAATTGTTACTTGGAATATAGATAGCCACCAGTCAAGAGAATCAATCGACACTAAGTTATGGTTCAAGTATGGATCCAAAAATAGTAGATCTGGAGTTTATTCAATTGTATGATAGATATTGCTTTGATATAACCGCTTCCAATGTTCTTTTTTTTCGCATATTCAACACGACACAGCAGCGCATAAATTTATGAACTTGTTTACACTCTCCTCCTTTGCCTCTCTCCATCATTCCCATCAGTTTCATAACGAATCGTTTGTCGAGTGCTGCACACACTTCAGACAATCCCGATTCAAACCACCCACCAACCCGACCGATGACGCCCGCACACAATTCGAAACCAGGCGTTGATTGCATTTGTCGACCTCCGCACGTTCCCAATCCACCATTCCCCATTCCCTCGTCCTGATCCGCTTTCGCTCCGAAAATCTTCACCAATCCAGAACCAATTTGCTCGCATTATTGCCATCGTCACGACCGCAGCAGCAGCAGCAGCAGCAGAAGCAGCTCATATTAAATTCCCATCGGTGTTACAACAAGCGAAACTGTATAATCTATGGCCATCAGCCACTTGACTTCAAACGGACACTTCTGAATTCCGGGCTAGGTTAACCAAGTCCCTAACTAGTTTGGTCAAATTTTCAACGAATTGGCACGTACTTTACACACTCCCTCTCGCTTGCAGTGCCTTTCCTTCCCCGCATCGGAGTGATACAAGTGATTGCATTTGTGACATTATGCGGCGTTGGAGCTCAGAGCTATGTGACCATATGGATACATGTTCCTGGAAGCGTTTCGCCCTCGTGTTCCATATTCGACGAAGCAGTAGTTCTAAATTCTTGAAACTAGACGGAACGAAGATAAATCTGAATATAAACGAAGCAAAAATCCATTTCGCTGGGTTCATTCCACCCACCGCACGTCCTACTGACACGCTGCGTAGTGGAAACTGGGGATGTATGAATACTAGAGAGATGCAACATTTGAAATTGTCACTCTACAGTGCTCAAACGGCTTAAAAATCGGGTCCGGATTAGCCTCCCCAAATTTAGAAATAATTTAGGAAGAAACTGACTTGGCGCAAACCATTCGAAGTTCATCAGTCTAATGAATACTCGACGAATTTGTTCATGATCCCGTAGGACGGGTGGAAAAGCCGAAATTCCATCGATACAGTGATGAGTTGGGTAAGTTTAAGTGGACGAGTTCCGTGGTGTTGATATTTATGTTTATTTAATGTTTATTTATTGATCCAATGATTCATCTGACACATGGTTGTCTTAATGAATTAAAAAAGTATAATTAAATCAAAAAACAGGACACGTTCTAATTCAGGACAGTCTTCTAATAAAAACAGTTAACGGCACATTAAAGTCAAACAATGCATAGACGTCATTAAACGCATTAGCGACGGCTCGGATAGATTCATTTAACCCATATTGCAAGATGTACAAAATTACGCTGTCTAATCACTCTCTCAGGTGCATAAAAGAAAAACTGCCGAAGTAATTCGGGGAAGCAATCTCGCTGGTAATGATCTTAGCAGCAAACACAACTTGAGCGTTCTGTCTTCTTTGTTCCAATGTGTCAATTCCAAGCAGACGACAGCGATCCACGTAAGACGGCAAGACGCCAAGGCAAATGACGAAGCGCGTAGCGAACAAGTTCTGGCTATCCATGCTTGGTATGGACACCAGACGGCAGCCCTATACTCTAAGATTGAACGTACTAACGAACAATACAGAGCCCGCAGGCAAAGCGGATCGCGAAAGTCTTCAGATATTTTGCACATAAAGCCAAGCTGCCTGTTAGCTTTAGTCAGGAGTCATTGTAGTGCGGTTTGAAGGTCAATTCACAGTCGAGTGTTACTCCCAAATCTTTGACCTGGCTTATCCTCTCTAATGTTTGCCCGGAAATGGAATAATCAAATATTATCGGGTTGCGGTGAAATGATATCACATTGCACTTGTTGATGCTGAGCGTCAAGAAATTACGGGAGCACCAACTCTTCATACGATCCACAATCAAACTACAAACTCCTCACAATCAGCGATGCAATTGATAACCATATATATTTTGACATCGTTAGCGTAGAATAGTCGGCATCCAGGTGGCAGTAGACACGACAGTTCGTTGATGAAAAGCGAAAATAGGGGAACGCCGGAAACGTTCGTGAACACTTCAGAACGACAAGCTCCAATCTTAACGCAAAGCGAACGGTTCGTAAGGTAAGATATGAACAACGAGATGAAGGATCCAGACACTCCGAGTTTCTCAAGCTTGCTCAAAAGAATGTAGGGGTCTACTCGGTCAAATGCAGCCTTGAAATCAGTGTAAACAGCGTCGATTAGTCTGCTAGAGTCCATGGTCCGAACGCAGAGCGACACGAATTCGGTCAAATTGGTTGTAGCTGACCGTTTTGGGTAGAATCCATGCTGAGCCGCGGAGATGTAATGTTTACCAGAGCTGAAGAGCGCCTCATTGATGATGATCTCGAATACTTTGAGAAGCAGCAACATAGTGATGTGATTCCTCTGCAATTCTGGACATTCCTTTTATCACCTTTCTTGTGGACGGGGAACATGTACGAAAATTTCACGCCTCAGGAAATTTACTCTCCTGTAGTGACAGATTAAATAATTTCACCAAGGGAGTGAGCTGGCCCGGGAGCAAACAGGAGTTTCAACCTTTGAAGAGCTGGATTGACGGTATGTTCACTGATGTGAAACGGACGGAGCTCAAATGCATCTGTTGGAGAATCGCTTATTGCAATCGTGACTTGATTTGGTGAGGCCGAAGATCCATTGAACGAACTCTTTTCTCCGGTTCAGATTCAGCGGTTTGCTCACCGAGATGAACTGACAATGGCAAACCGACTTCGTTCTTTTTTATGTTTACAAACGACCAGAAACGCTTTGGATTTCTGCGAAGAAATGATTGCGTACGGAAGACATATCGTCGATACAGGAATCTGTTGCATTTTCTATAACCGTTACTTGTGCCCGTTGAACTCCTGCTTCGTAATGAACGAAAGATTTTGGCAGTATCTTCGTAGAGATTTAGCCCTATACCGTTTCAGTCGACACAAGTGACCGTTAGACCACGGTGGCTTTGGTGCGGGGCGAGCAATAGGTACAAATTCAGCCATGATATCCAACTAATTCTAATGGTCGCCAATCGATATCGGAAATAGCAGCACTAATCGCAACATAGTCGGCTCGACGGAAATCCAGTTTACGATTATTTTCGGAACAATCCTCAAAAACGATTGGCGCTGGGAGGTTCATCAGGACGTCTAAAGCAGGATGGTATGCATCAAGAAAGATCAGTGGTTCTATGGCTTCCGAAACGGTGCATGCCCATCAGCATCCAGTATGGATTGCAGATTTTCGATGACTCTTGATTGTGGAGATGTTGGAGCAGTTATAGGGTTCTGCTACTACAAGCCTAGTGATATTAACGGACTTACTCAACTCACGTCCGTTCATCGTTAAGGTTAAAGTATTACAACCGGACAGATTTGTGAACAATATTCGGTGGTAAACAAAAAATAATCGTCTGGCGGCGTCACATGAATCACGACCGGTATCATGTTTTGCAAGGGCAGGCGACAGTGGGATGAGCATTGTGCATGCATGTTGGTCTTTACCAAGTGTCAAGTGAAGGTAATATTCAGCATTCAATCCTGACTTGATGTTTAACTACGGGAAGGACTGACGGGAGACCTGAGACCTTAGGACTGGAAGCGTCCAGCCCAGGATGCCTAGTTCAGCATAATTAGATTAAACTTTTATGGACTGTTTTCCACCAAGAAGCAAGAAAGGAGTGTCTGCAGCAACTTCAGGAGATTTTGGAGGCTAATTTATACTGCTTCTGGAATAAGTACAGATAATGTATTGTTGATTCACTGGACAATTTCCTGGGGTCCCTGGACTTGCTCTTACCTCCAAGCCATAACTGGGAATTTCCCTAGGAGTTTTCCGGGCCTAATTTCTTGGTATTTCCATGCGAGAATTGGGATCATCTGGACATATTAAAAAAAATATGTATTTGTCTGTGAAGTAATCGAAACTTACCCTTTAAATGTGTTTTTGTTTTCTACCCAACTTTGATGATTAAAAAAAATATATATTCACAAGTAAAATTTCTGTAACACTAGAAATAATTTGGATTCTTATGGAATTCCCTTCAAACTTTCACCATCTACTGATTTTTTTTTAAATTCACTCTACTGTATTGTTGGTATTCTCTTGAAACCTCGCATTTCAGTTAATACTCTTGTTATATTCATTACAGTCCCATTGGTAATTTCGTCAGATTTATCTATAAGAGTTTTTCAGAAACCTTTTTAAATTTCCGCCGACCTGCTATTGAAGTTTGCTATTAATTTTCCTGAAAAATTCCTCAGAACTTTGTTAAAATTCTTTTTAGAAAGTTGCAAGGGTTCTTCTTAAAATTCCCTAATATTTATTAAGAAACCATTTAAATTATCTATCGAACTAAAAATTTCTTTAGAATTCTAATCAAAATTGTCAATCTTTGAAGTGCCAAACTGTTGAAAAACAAGCTATTTATAAGAACTTTGAAATTTTTTCAATATGTCAGATTCTTTGTAATTTTTTTAGAGTCAATGGAAGACAAAACATCAAAGTTACAAATAGGATTTAAAGAACAAAAAAATTTAAAATTTTAAAATCTGAATAATAGTTATCAGTCTTTCAACATGATAAATGGCCTACGAGATTTGGACGCCACTAAAGGTTCAGAACCAGATGGAATCCCACCTATTTTTATGAAAAACTTAGCAACTGAACTCACAACCCCTTTATTCTGGATGTTTAATATGTCACTTGAATCCGGTATATTCCCGAAGGAATGGAAAAAATCTTACTTAATACTCATATATAAATCAGGTAAAAAATCCGATATTCGAAATTATCGTGGGATTGCTATCATTTCGTGTATTCCAAAACTCTTCGAATCAATTATAAATAAAAACATTTTTGGCCAAATAAAACACAGAATAACTAGTGCACAACACGGCTTTTTTAAAGGCCGTTCAATCACCACAAACCTTTTGGAATTTGTGGACTTTGTATTAAATGCAATGGACAGAGGTAACCAATTAGAAGCTCTATATACAGACTTCAGCAAAGCGTTTGACAGAATTGATATCCCAATGCTGATTTTTAAATTAGAAAAAATGGGAATTGAGATGGAGCTCCTCACCTGGATTAAATCGTATTTAGTTGATCGCCAGCAAATTGTAAGATTCAACGAAAAAACATCTAAAGGGTGATACGGTCAAAATTTGGTCAAGGGAAAACGCGTGTAAATCGGTGAAATCGTTTATTTAAAAAATCAAATTAAATTTCTTTTTCAAGTTCAATTAGTATAAAATTCAGGAAAAATATTCAGTTAGGCTTCCGCTTTTCCAAATCCGAATTGCCGGGCCTTACGCTTGACCCCTGCCATCAGATTTTGTACAGCCACCTTGTCCACCTTCTTCGCCGCAGAAAGCCAGTTTGCCTTGAACTGCTGCTCGCCCTTAGCAGTTTTTTTTTGATCTTCTTTAGGTTCCGCTTGACAATAGCCCAGTATTTCTCAATTGGGCGGAGCTCTGGCGTGTTGGGAGGGTTCTTGTCCTTGGGAACCACCTGCACGTTGTTGGCGGCGTACTACTCCATGGCCTTTTTACCGTAATGGCAAGATGCCAAATTCGGCCAAAACAGTACGGAACAACCGTGTTTCTTCAGGAAAGGCAGCAGACGTTTATTCAAACACTCTTTCATGTAAATTTCTTGGTTGACAGTCCCGGAAGCTATGAAAATGCTGCTTTTCAAGCCACAGGTACAGATGGCTTGCCAAACCAGATATTTCTTTGCGAACTTTGACAGTTTCATGTGCTTGAAAACATCTGCTACCTTTCCCCTTCCTTTTGCCGTATAAAACTCCTGTCCCGGAAACTGCTTGTAGTCGGCTTTGACGTAGGTTTCGTCGTCCATTACCACGCAGTCAAACTTCGTCAGCATCGTCGTGTACAGCCTCCGGGATCGCGCTTTGGCCGTCGTATTTTGTTTATCATCGCGATTTGGAGTCACTACCTTCTTGTAAGTCGATAGTCCGGCTCGTTTTTTGGCTCGATGCACGGTTGTAGACGATACACCCAGCTTATTTGCGGCATCTCGGAGAGAGAGGTTAGGGTTTCGCTTGAAACTACCGGCAACTCTCTTTGTCGTCTCAGCGGCTTCCGGTTTTCGATTTCCCCCCGATCCAGACTTCCTGGCTGTCGACAAACGTTCCCCAAACACTTTAATTACATTTGTAACGGTTGATTTGGCAACTTTTAGCGATTTTGCCAACTTTGCGTGCGAGTAGCTCGGATTTTCGCGATGCGCGAGCAAAATTTTGATACGCTGCTCTTCTTGCTTAGACGGCATTTTGACAACTGAAGAGTGAATTCCAAAATCAAAATAGGAGCAACATTCTACACACACACACCTTCAAAATTAGGGATGTTCAGGTTTTTTAAATGCAAAATTGAAAGAAATACGTCAAGTTGATATTGACCAAATTTTGACCGTATCACCCTTTACACCTTTTATGGCAACAATTATCCAAGGCCACGTGTCATTTGGAGCAAACAACTTAATAGTAAGGGCTCTATTATACAAACAAAATTATGAAATATTTTATTTGTGACACGATAACGCAAAAAAAAATTGGCCATTTCCAACGCCCATTCCAGATCATCAAACATCAGAAACCGTTCTGTTGTCACCGGATGGCTTGTGCAAAACTCGAAGATGATGTCTATTTACTTCAGGATTAAAAATAATTTTGAGCCGTCTGACGGTACCAGTACATGAGGATTAGGAAGTGCCCTTCCGGAACCGATTCCGGGTATGCGGATGTTGCCAGATCCCAGAAGTTAACTTACCTATACTGTCGAGTTGAAAAAAACTCTGCACTACTCCCACATGGCTTGACTGCGGTGAGAAGTACAAGGGCTTCCATGAGGCCAACTTCGGTGCGTCCCACTGTACAATTGACTAACTGATGAGAGAATCCAGATGGAATTTGCTGGAGTGGCTGAACGCCGTTCAAGTTCGAAGCTCGGTAGAGACAAGTGAAACATGTGTCAAAGAAATTGGCAATGACAAAACCACCCAATTCAGGAACAGGTTGGTTGACGAGCACTGTGCAGCGAGTTGATTTGTCACTTATTTTGTAATGGCGTTCTCTTGATGATCCGGGTGATATGATGACTCCATGCTGGGGGACAAATTGGCATTTGGCGTTCGAGAAGGGTGCCGAAAATTTGTAACGTTCCTGTTATCCTTCAACTCACGGAATAATATTCACTTTGGCCACGTTGCAGTCGAAAGAGCCTTTCCTTTCAGGTCAGGACTGGTCTGAATGTCTCAACGTCATTTTTTGCTAACCTCTGCATCGCCAGTTCACGTACTTGCTCCAATATGACGTCACGAGAAATACGCGAAAGGTAGGGCCAAAACTTCTGCGTGGAAGGTGGTACAGCGAAAGTGTCGATAGATGGAGATATTGAGCATCCAGTTCCACACAACAAATCCTGAAGATGGCGTTCAGCAGGTTCAGGCTTAAGGAACAATCGTCGGCTTCGCTAAGACCCAGTGGCAGTCGTAGTACGAGATGATGATTTTAGTGTAACTGCACTGGAATTGATCAAAGCGGTGAAGTTCAGAGGAAGTTCACTTTTGAGCTTATTCGATCTCACTATGATCGCCAAGCACACGCTCTTGCCTCAAGCCTCATAAGCGCCTCGAGCACAGCCAGAACAATTGCGAGTTCATTTTCATCTCATCGTTAACAGCTGAAGGGATATTGACGCATTTGAGGTGAAATTTCGCTTTGCAGAAGCCGCTGCATGAAATGTAATCTTGACCAGTAGAGGTTATTTTAAGGATGTGGAGTGACAAGAAGAAGTTATGTTAAGGATTGGAGTACTTCTCAGGATTTGATGCGATTGCCAAAGCAGCGCTACAATACGGTTATCCTTCAAGCTATTTTGAGACTACTCATTTTTGAGTCGAAAATCACGCAGTTCAGCCAAAAGGGAAGTTACCCAAAAATGAGTAAACATATTTTTACTCAAATTTGATTAAACGTGCCCAAAGATACTTATTTTACTATACTATCAAATATTTCAACAAATTTAACACAAGTTTTCGTTCTGTGATTTTTTGTCAAATTTCAAGTTTCCATGGTTTTGAACATTCCAACTGTTTGCATGCTTTTTTATTTTTTTAAAATTTGACTAGATTCGAAATGGCCGAATTTTAGCAAAAATGTGAATCATTATCTATAATATCATTATTAGCGGTGCCGGTGGTGTAGTGGTAAGCGTGATTGCCTCTCACCCCAAAAGGTCTGGGTTCAATCACAGATCAAAAAAAAAAAATATACATAACAAACAATTACGGAAAGTTTCATACGCATCGGAAAAGGTCGATTAAACAATATTGTTTTTCACAATAGCATAGCATAAGTATTTTTTTAAATAAATAATGATAATTGCTTACTAGAAAAGCGCTGCAAGATTGACGGCATTGAATACATTCTTTATTATTTTATTTTTTTTCTAAATATAGTTCGATTTGTTTAAAAAATTTTCAACGAAAATTCGAATCACCCCAGTCTTCTCTCTTCCGAGAAATATCTCTGCCGAGTTGGCAAATGTAACTGAACAGCGATGCGGTGGTGGTGGCACACATCTGCGCGTCCACATGCATCTGTAAAGTCTGACAGCATCCTTCCAGATGGTATACGCTAGGTTGGTGGGTATGTACACAATTGCGAGCAGCGAGGGCAACGGAGCAGTGAGCGGTTCAAAGAATATAATATTCAAATATGGCACAAATATCATGTCGTGGAGTTCCAGCATGCAGTGCTACTGCACTGCTCTTGGTTGTAAGATTCATCGTTTTTGCATTTTTTTTTCTATATTCTGCTCGTCAAGTTGGTGCACTTTTTCCTATTTGATTTTCTTTTTTCGTTTCGCACGATGCAATTTTGTAAACTGTATGCCGTTGCCAGTGTTATGACTCTTGCATTTGGTGATATATCCGTACGAGTCCACTGACTCTGTACTTATGAAGAAGGTGCATGTACGTGCGGTTCAAATACACGCGTAACAAATTGCACCGCCACCAGACTGTAGAGAGGAGACGGGGTTGACGAAGGAGGAGATGTGAGGCTGTCTTTTATTCTCTTATTTTCGAAAATGTGACAGGCATATGCAAAGTTCAGTTGGCAGGAGGATTATGTTGCCATGTATGAATATGTGCACAACTCACTGAGTTAGAGAAAGATACACATGTCAGGCTGATTAGTTCAACGAGCTGGAAGAATTGGCTGGAAGAAATTACCAGGCGTACGTATGTTATAAATGGACTTAAATTTCTTACTAGCCAGTATGCTAAGGCTTATAGTTTGCTGGCTTACGGTGCTTGTTACTGAGGATAAAAGTTATATAATCAGATTTTTTTATTTTTTCATGCGTGAAGTCATCGATTTCAAAGTTGAAGGAGATGCTTTCCCAACATTATCAGCTAACTTAGGGTGAAATTTTTTAGTTAAAAAACAAAGTGATGTACATATTTTTGATAATTTTGTTATGGTACAGCATGCCGCGGCAGTGGCAAGTTAATTTTCTCACTGCAGTAGTGCCGTACTTGGAATCAGAGTCGATGTTATAATAAGAGTCCCGCCAAGAGAAAATGTTGCGAACAATCAGCACTGTTTGTGATTTATTTTTCGTCAGAGTAAACGGCAATTATATTTTTTTGCGTTAGCATCGGATGACTTTCATTCAGAGGTAAAAAAATTCATGTCGATAACGGAGCTTCTGGGAGACAAAAATAATTATAGAACCTGACAAATGTTCAAACAAGTGCTTGGTTACTTACCTTACCAATCAGACTAAGGCCTTGTTGTCCTCTGCTGTCCGAGTCGTCTCCACTCTACTCGATCCATGGCCACACTTCGCTAGCCTCGTAGTCTGCGAAGGGTCCGCAGGTCGCCTTCTACTTGGTCGATCCCCCTTGCCCGCTGCGCACCTCTTCTTCTTGTTCCTGTTGGGTCGCTTTCTAGAACCATTTTCACTGGGTCGTCGTGCGGCATTCTTATGTGGACGATGGATGATTCCCCCAGCAGCTGGTGCAATTCGTGGTTCATTCGCCTCCTCCACGTTCCGTCATCCATCTGCACTCCACCGTAGATGGTACGCAACACCTTCCGTTCAAAAACACCAAGTTAAGGTTGGTCCTCCACGAGCAAAGTCCAGGTCTCGTGGCCGTAGAGGACCACCGGTGTAATCAGCGTCTTGTAGACAGTCAACTTCGTGCGGCGGCGAATTTTATTCGACCGTAGCGTCCTCCGGAGTCCAAAGTAGGCACGATTCCCTGCCATAATGCGTCTTTGAATTTCTCTGCTGGCATCATTTTCGGCGGTCACCAGTGAGCCCAAATACACGAACTTATCGACCACCTCGATTTCGTCACCGTCAATCTGAACCTTTTCCTTTCATGTATTTTGTCTTTGATGCGTTGATGGCAAGTCCAATCCGCCTAGCTTCAGCCTTCAGTCTGAGGTACGTTTCCACCATCGTCTCAAAGTTCCGTGCCATGATGTCAATGCCAGATCGTGCCACTCGTGTCTATCCCTGCTTTTCTGATTACACCTTCTAACGCGATGTTGAATAGCAGACACGAAAGTCCATCACCTTGCCGTAACCCCCTTCGAGATTCAAAGGGAGTCGAGAGTGTCCCCGACACTCGAGCAACGCACAAATGATGTGTGGGCACGTTGTATTCGCGGAATTTCTGCAGGACCTGCCGAATCGCGAAAATTTGGTCCGTGGTAGCGCGGGCACTCATGAATCCCGCCTGGTATTGCCTCACGAACTCTCTTGCAAATGGTGACAGGCGGCGGCATAGAATTTGGGAGAGTACCTTGTAGGTGGCGCTCAGCAGTGTGATCGCGCGGAAGTTACAGCTATCCAACTTGTCACCCTTTTTGTAGATTGGGCATTCGACACCTTCCATCCACTCCTCCGGTAATATCTCCTCCTCCCAAATCTTGGCAGTTACCCAGTTCAGCGCTCTAGCCAGTGCTTCACCACCGTAGTTTAATAGCTCACTTGGTAGTTTATCTACACCAGTTGATTTGTTGTTCTTCAGCCGACCGATCTCCTCCTCAACTTCTTGAAGATCAGGGGTCGGTAGCCTGTCGCCTTCTGCGTGTGCTCCAAGGTCTGTTGCCGTTCCTCCTTCGTTTTCTGCTGCTTCACCGTTGAGGTGCTCGTCATAGCACTGCTTACACCTCTCAATCACCTTACACTCGTTCGTGAGAAGGTTACCGTCCAAGTCCTTGTACATATCGGCTTGCGGCACGTAGCCTTTGCACGAACTATTTAGCTTCTCGTAGAACTTCCGTGTGTCGCTTACGCGGTACAGATTTTCCATCGCCTCGCGATCTCGGTCTTCCTGCTGACGCTTCTTCCTTCGGAAAACCGTTTGTCTGTTCCGCGCTTGTCTGTATCGCTCCACATTCAATCTCGCCCGTGCTGCATTCTTCTCCTCTACTAACATTTTGCATTCGCCGTCAAACCAGTCATTTCTTCGGTCCGGGATTGTAGTACCTAGTGCCGCTGCAGCAGTACTACCTATGGTGAAACGGATGTCCTTCCAGCCATCTTCAAGAGAAGCTGCGCCAAGCTGCTCTTCCGTGGGTAGTGCAACTTCCAGCTGCTGCGCGTAGTCCTGGGCAACTCCGGCGTCCCGTAGTTGCTCAATGTTGGGTCGTGGCGTTCGACTTCGACGGGTGTTATGCACCGTTGAGAGTTTCGAGCGCATGCATACTGCAACTAGATAGTGGTTCGAATTTATGTTCGCACTGCGGTACGTGCGAACGTTGATAATGTCGGAGAAGAATTTCCCGTCGATTAGAACGTGATCGATTTGGTTTTCTGTGTGTTGGTCAGGTCAGGATCTCCAGGTGGCTTTGTGGATATCCTAGCGGGGGAAAAGGGTACTTCGAACTAACATACCCCGAGAGGCTGCAAAGTTCACGCATCACGCAGGCTGTTTGGCCCGATGGCCGGTCTATACATTACCTCCCGTATCCCGTGACGCCCCGTTGCGAACACCCGTCGTGCACCCGCTCCAGCTGCGCATAGAACGCTTCTTTCTCGTCGTCGGGTCTCCTTTCGTGTGGGCAGTGCCCGTTAGTGATGCTGTAGTTGAAGAAACGGCCCACTCAATCCTAAACTTGCACATCCTCGCGTTGATCGGCTGCCCACCAATCACGCGTTGGCGCATCTTACCCAGCACTACAAAGTCGGTTCTCAGCTCGTTGGTGGTGCCACAGCTCTGGTAGAAAGTAGCCGCTTGATGCCCGCTTTTCTAAACCGCACACCGGCGGTACATGACGGAAAGCCGAGTCAAAACGAAGCGCGCGGGATCAAGAAAGGAAATGTGTACCTTAACGCCTATTCCGAAACACTTCATCCTAAAGAAAAATGCGGCAGCGATTCGGAAGATCAAACTACGGTGGCATCAATGTCGCACCAGGAAGCCTGCCCAATCTGCAAGGGAAGTTGCAAGTCGGCCGATAAATGCAAACGTTTTCTGGAGCTCTCTAGGGAATCGCGTTGGGCCGCCACAAGGGAGTTTGGATTCTGCCACACATGTCTGCGCATCCACAAAGGATACAAAGATGGATGCACCTACCGACACCATGAGCTGCTGCACAACTATTCGAAAGAGAAGCGGAAAAACACCGGAACGACAGTCGAACGTGAGCAATCTCCTCAACCCAGCACTAGCAAGTCCGGATGCAATACCCATCAGGCAACCGTCAGCTCAGTATGGTTCCGTTATCTTCCAGTAGTGTTGTACGGAAATAAGAGAGCAATACGCACGTACGCATTTTTAGATGAGGGTTCTGCGCTAACGTTACTAGATCAAGAGCTTGCTAACGACCTGCAGCTTGATGGAACTGCAAGCCCACTGTGTCTCCGGTGGACTGAAGGAACCGAACGACACGAGGCGGATTCTCGCATCTACAATCTTCACATTGCTGGTGTCAATAACGAAAGCAAGACATTCCTCATGAGCGATGTTAGAACGGTGAAAGAACAGTTGTTGTCTCAGCAAACGATGGACATGGGTGAGTTGTCGCAGTAATATCCACACCTTCGCGATTTGCCAATCGAATCTTATCGCAACACTCGCCCACGCATCCTAATAGGGATGAAGCACGCCCAGTTAAGTCTCGGCCTGAAAAATCGTGAAGGGGAAATCGGGCAGCCAATCGCTGTGGAATGTGTGTGGAGGATGGAGCTCCGAGAATGACGCGAGCCTGCATCATTACACCTTCCACGTCTGCCCTTGTAGCATGAAGTCAGACGAGGACTTGCACCAGGATTCTCACTAGAAAGTCTCGGAGTTGTCAAATCGGAAAAGACGCTTCTATCCGTTGAAAATGAGCGTGCGTTATCACTGCTGAAGTCGCTGACCAGTTGTAAGAGGATCGATACGAGTCGGGTCTGCTCTGGCGGTACGATGACGCCGGTTTGCCTGATAGTCGATCAATGGCGCTGCGGCGATTGCAGTGTCTGAAAAAAGGATGGAGAAGGACCCGGAGCTGTCGAATATTCTGCAAACGAAGATTGCCGAGTATGTGGAGAAGGAATACATCCGCAAGCTCACCGACGAAGAAATACATCAGAAGGTACCACGACGCTGGTATTTGCCGATCTTTCCAGTAACCAACCCAAACAAACCTGAGAAGGTACTCTACTCCAGTTCCGAGAACGCCGAATCGGGCTGACCGGTGACATCCGTGAAATGTTTCACCAAGTATTAATCCGAGCCGAAGACCAGCTATGCCAGTGTTTCTTCTGGATGGACGACCATGGAGCCGTGGCATGCTGCTCCCACAGTTTGTGAAAAATACCGATGCGGAACGATTTGCAAACAAATATCCAGCAGCATGTGATGCTATAACGAGATCTCATTACGTAGGTCGTCAGCGTGGATACCGAAGCGCAAGCCATTGAGTTAGCGAAGGATGTTAAGTACGTCAACGAGCAGGGCGGTTTCGAAATCAGAAATTGGGTTAGCAACTCGAGGAAGGTACTAGCAGCGCTACAGAGGGCAGATACCGAAGAAAAATGCCTCGACATTTCTCCGGAGCTGGCTACTGAAAAAGTGTTAGGCATGTAGTGGAACACGATAGACGATGATTTCACATACAAAGTGGTATGGAACCGCTACGACCCGGCTCTGTTAGGAGGCCAACGACGTCCCACGAAGCGGGAAGTGCTGCGTGGCCTAATGACCATTTTTGACCCACTTGGCTTGATTTTACACTTCCTATCGTTCCTGAAGACCCTGCTCCAACAAATATGGCGGTCTGGTGTACAGTGGGACGAAGAAATCGATGGCGACGCATACGATAAATGGCAAACATGGCTACAAGTTGTGCCCCGGGTTGAACAGGTTCGAATTCCATGGTGCTACGACACTAAATTCCCGTGGAGGAAGCCGACGACATCCAACTCCACACGATGGTGGATGCCAGTGAGAACGGCATGGCCGCCGTTTGCTATCTGCGATTTTTGATACCTTTTGTCCCGTCCAGCAAAGTTTCTGCAGTGCTACGACTTCAAAGTTGCGTGGTTGAAGTTCGTCATAGATTAAGCTATCGCAACCCGGAAAGACGAGCGGTTTGTAGTTCCATGTTCCGAGTTTCCAATCGTAGTCCTTATTTCGTCGTGTAGGTCTGTGCCGATTGTTCCGATCCGTATTTCTTTCTTCAGTATTTGCAACAGTATGTTTTTTTTTCCAGGGCGGCTTGTTGGGCCTGACCCAACCCCCTGTCTCACCGGGGGACCATCGTGCACAGCTCTGTTTAGAGTTCCACGCTGACACTAGGACGGTGATCAGCCGCTCCTAACATGGTGAACAGACGCTCGGGCTTGGTGAAGCATTTCCTCTATCACCGTACTATGGTTACCGTGCCAGTGTTCGCGTCGCACCTCTTCATTTTGCTATTGACAAACTGGCAACTACGCCACCCAGCTGTGTCCATGTTTCAGCTGGTAGTCTTTTGTTATCATATGACTCGAGGAGGCGTGAAGTAGGAACTTGTGAGGACCAGGGCTAGGTATTCCGCTCCTTCCAGGTTGTCAACTCACCATTTTGTAGCCCAAGTGCCCAACAAGTGCTTGGTATAACTTATAAATATCACAATGTACTAAATAAAGCGAAGTAATGTTTTTCATCTAAAATTACTAAAATATTGTCAGTAATGAATGCAATACTTGTAGTTCACAGTGGGAACGATAATGTTTATTAACTTTGATTGTTTGGTACCCCGCTTGACAGTTCAATTGGTACTCCTGGCTTCCTCTTGGCGGGACTCTTATTATGCCATTGACTCTGCCCGGAACAAGCAAATGATGTACTTTCATTACTTTTTTTCTTTTGCTAAAAAACATCACCTAAAATCTTATTAGAAAGTGGTAATCACTGAATGAGCGTAACCATTAAAAAATTTGACATGTTCGTTGATCGGTACAGTGGCAACGCTCTATCTTTCTGATCTCCCTGATAAAGCTGAAGTTCAGCTATGAGGGGAACTACAGTGTAAACAATACACTCTAAACTACTTCTACCCAAATTATCAAGAGAAAACACCCAATGGGTTATTTTTTTACAGCGTTTTTTCCGTGATGTAGTTTGATGTGGGACACCATTTATATATCTTTCAGCACTCTACTTTCATATTTCATAATACTAAAAACGAGAATTTTTGGCTAATTTTATAAAACATCCTATACCTCAGTTGTTTGAAGCAAACCTCTTTCTTGCGACATAAAAAAGTTTATAACGCTGCGCTATCTTTGCGACCAAAATTTGAACTATTTATCCACTAATTTGTAACCCTAATTCATTCAAGAAAGATCACTGAAGACGTCAATTGGATGCAATACCACAGCGTTATTATTTTTTACCTGTAAAATTTAATTCCTTGCCCACAAACTGTGCACTCGTTGCTACCCTGAATCTTCACTAAAATGGTTACTTGGATGTACCACCTTCTCAACAATTTCAGTGCCGCTCACGATGCTTTTGATCGTGAAGCACTGTGGAAGATTATGGATGAGAATGGTTTTCCCGGGAAACTGACTAGACAGATCCTGTTTGACTCTCGCAACTGTCTTGCTACCAACATTGCGCTGGAAGGTCGTATGAAAATTTAACACGAGGGGCACAATTTGCAATAAATCCAGTCAGTTCATTTACTTCGCTGATGACGTGGACACTGTCGGAAGAAAGTTCCAAATGGTGGCGTAGCAGTACACCAGGCTGAATCGTGAAGCAGCAAAAGCACTCTAGTGGTAACCACGAATCCACAAGAGCTGATCATACAAAAAAAAACCATTTTGTTGGTGAAAGTCATTGCTTATGTTTACCGTTCTAATCTCCATGAATAATTTCACAAACCTCCTAACTCAATCAAATTTCATGGCTGTGAAAATTCGTTTATCGTCTTCCGCACTCCCAATTCTCGCCATCATCGGCATTGGCGTAGCTAATGGGGGTGCCTTGTGCCTATCCATTTTTAAAAAGATTGATATAATTTAGATTGTCGGTACACAGCAAAAAAATAATTTTGATATCACATCAAAGTGGATGCACTACAATCATGTCGAAAATTTCATGTAATTTTTATGACCACATAAATAAACAAATGCAGTAAAAGCAGCGTAATGTCAGTTGATGCATTGTATTAATGATAATTTTGTCCTTTTTAGCAAGTAACATTACACCATATTTTCGACATGATTGTAGTGCATCCACTTTGACGTGATATCAAAATTATTTTTTTGCTGTGTACGATAATCACCAGCAAAATCTGGAAGGGCCTGGATCATTCTGGAACAGAGCACAAACCCCCATCAGCTACGCCAATGATCATTGGTGATTCTTGCCTGTAGGTGTGCGATGAACGCAATTCAATCCCATTCATCACTTAGAGAATCGGTCGATGGTGGTGCGGCCGTTTCCAACTCCAAATTGGCCGTAACGATGAGCAACATGCTAATTTCTCTCCGTCGAAAACTTGACACGCGCGTGTATGTGCGCTCGGATGATGATGCATCGCGTCCCGTTTGTGTACATTTGCCACCATTCGCCGTATTAGCTGGCAGCTTGCTCAAAATCAAGAAAATGATATAGATGTTGGCGGCGCGGCAATGCTGCCAATGTGTGGATGATGAAATTGTATTTACAAATTTAATTGACTGCTAAAAAGTTGGTACATTGGGTCTGGATGGTGTGTGATTCCGTGAGAGCACAAGATCACATGGTGAGACCGTGCTGATTTTGTTTACAGAGATCAAGCAGGGCGTTTTCGTCGTCGTCGTCGTCGTCGTCATCGTTAATCTCATCAACAGAAGTTAAGACGATTTTCTGATTTGCATGTGTATGTTTAGTAGTGATAATCAGTGCGTATTTACCTCGTCTCTCCTTGTCTCCAGAAATGTATATGTGCAAATGGTCTCAATCCAATCAAACTCATAACTACGTAGCATTCGACATCGCTTTAATCAACAAACTTTTTTTTTCCAATCACCGTACAACTCCCCACCGACCGATAGTTAGAGCATACCATTCATTTGAACTCAACAGTCGACCTCGTTCCGCTCTATCACCGCAGTGATATAGTTATCATCATCATCATCGTCATCATCACTGCCATAGTAGTTCGGTATTCGATTGATCCGACCTTGACTCTATTGCTTTCTCAATTGCAAGCAATAGACGAGCGACCGACCGGCCAACCTACCGACCGGAATCACATTGGCATTCGTTGCACGTTTCGAGTATGGCCTTTAATGCGCGCTCGTTCAACCCCGGCAGCGCAGTCGATCCTTTGACCGTTAGAGAGTCCTGCTAACCAACTTTCGAGCAAACTATCGCCTATAATACAAATCCGCAAAAGTCTTGAAATTGCGCTTTCTGGCATGGGATCGACGTTGGCAAACCGGGCCAGCTTTCCGAGAGCGAATTATTAAAGCAATAAAATCGTTTTTGCTTCACTTCGTCTGCCACATCTCAGCGTCGTCGTCCCTTGGGAGAGGCGTCTGGTGTGTTGTGGCTGCGACAGTGACGACGAGGGCCATGTGTGTTTATGACTAACTCCCCGGCTGGAGGAAGGTTGGCAAAAGGTCGAAGGAAAATGTGTGAATAGTCTCCTGCAAATGAACCTCCTCGGTTCGACACAGTTTGCATACATAAACTAATTTATTATTTGATGTGAGCCGGTTCGTTTGGAAGATGTGTTTTCTTCTGAGGCGTAACATTGTCGTGTCGTGTTGATAAGTGATACGTGTCTTCTTCGTCGTCGTGTAGCTAATGGATGACTGATTTAATGAGCTGATGGGGGAAAAGCTTCAGTCAGAAATTCGATACGTTGTATTGCTAGTTTCTGTATTACTAGTTAATCTATTTAAATTATTGACAATTCTGATTATCAATAAAACATGAATGCATTTTTTAGAAAAAGTGGATAACGGGGTAGAGTGTTGGATTATTACACTGAAAAAAAATTTCACTTAGTTTCTATTAGGAAAGCACATAATATTTTTTTTCCAAAAACAAAAATAATGATTTTTACCTGAATATCACATAACATCAGAATTTCCATGTGAGTTATCATATAGCTTTCATTGGACACATAACGTTCATGTTTCCAATTATGGGATCACATGAAAGCTATGTGAAATTCACATGGATATTTTCCACTGGTTATGTGATTTATTTTAAGAGTGTAGGATCAAATTTGGTGAATAAAGCTCATTTGGTATAAGAACGTTTCGCACAAGGACGTTGAAAAAAGGACACTTCGCATAAGGAACGATTCGCATACAAGTATACAAAGTGAATCAAGCATGTTACTGCCCCTAAGTTATTTTGAACTTTGAAGTGACGAGCGCCTTTAACTTGAAGCGAATTCAAAGTGAATGATCGGGGTATTCTAGCCTCCGCGTGGTAGCATTCCTGATCCAATTATTAACGGAGGATCACTAGCGTGCACAGGAATTTTGTTGAGGAGGTGCAATTTTTTTCTATGGTGCATTTAATCTGGGGATGGGGAGTACTCCAAAGTACGTGATGCTGTCCACCTCCCACTATTTCCCTACTGTTCAATTTATCTAATTTTATTTATTTTTTGCTCGGGTGGTGGTTCATCTTCTTTAATGCAAACTGAGTTGAGACATCCACTGGAAATTGGCAATTTAATCCCATCGACAAATGTCGATGATGATCGGTTCGTCAAATGGTTGCGATAGTAGGGTTTTAACCGAAATGATACATTTGCTGCAATGTTGTTGGATTCAGCTGAAGTCACGTCAGATGGTGTACCTGTCAAAAGATAAGCAATTATAACGGAATTAAAAGGAAATACACCAACACACTCAAAGCTCTTCATAAAAGTATATTGCTGTTTTTGTCTTTGCACTTGGCTTGTACTCCAGAAGTGCTGCCAGTCATTGTGCTGGCACCGTCAAAACATACTGCCATCACCTGCTCCCAAGAAATCTGCATCGCTGTCAGGACCTCAGTAATGGTATTTAAGGTGGTCGTCGCGTCTGTTTTCAACACCCGTCTCACACCCACGAATGTTTCCGTCGGCCGATCATTATCAATATACCTGATGACAATCGCCAACTGCTCGTGGTGGCCACAATCGCTCGTCTCATCTGCAATAATTGCCACTGGTTTTCCTCGCAAGGTTTTCGCAATGCTCTGCAACATTACATTGTGCAACGATGTAATCAAGTCATTTTGAATGCGATTAGTTGTGTACTGGCAATTTTTGGCACCTTCCGCCAAGTTTTTTTCCAGCACAGGATCGTAGTTAGCCACCAACTGGGTGGCACACTTTCCGCTCCTTCCGAATGTCGAGATGGTCAACCACCTTTACAAAGTATGCGCACAATATCGATGAAACGTTCCATTATATAGTGATTTCGTAGCCGCTTTGCCTCTCTAGCAGCGATCATAGCTGTTTTTTTGTGGTCCAGTTCTTCGTCGATACCCTTCCTGGTTTTGAAATTCTTCCACGCTTCCATACTACCAACATGAGTATCACTGCGATTGTGTTTGCCTCAACAAGTGGCTATTAGCACTTTTCAATTAGGGAATCCAAAAGCTGTCTTTAAACTTTGTACAGTTGCGAAAAAGTCCATCCTCAGAATTCCTTGAGGTTCTTTTCGAAATTTTTAGAACTCTATGAGCTCTTTTTAAATTCTTCTCAGAAGTCCTCTGAAATTATTTCTAGAACTCTTCTTGACTTTTACTCATAACACCTTGGAACTTAAATTCCCCTAGAGTTTCAGAAGAATTTCCTCAGTATTATCCAGAAATTATTCCCGGAATGAGGTAGAAATTATCGGTTCTCCCTTGAAATTTTCCTCGAAATCCCTTTGGAATTTCACTCAAAATTTAATTTTCTTGGTATTCTTTTCGGAATTATCTTGGAACTGTCTGCAGGATTCACTAGAAATTATTCGCAGAATTTTCTTGAAATACTCCCCAGAAATCCTTTCGAGCTGTCCTCATAATTCAATATCCTTGAAGTACTTCTCGGATTTTTTTTAGAACTCTCCTAAGAGCTCTTTTGAAATTCTTCTCAGAAGTCCACTGGAATTATATTTAGAACTCTTCATGATTTTTTTCTCAGTGCGCCTTGGAACTGAAATTCCTTTAGAGTTCCAGAAATTTTCGCCGAAATGAGCTAGAAATTATCATCGGAATTCGCTTGAAATTTTGCTTAAAATCCCATTGGAATTTCACTCACAGATGGATTTTCTCGGTATTCTTTTCGATTTTTTTTGGAGTTATCCCCATAAATCTTTTCTTTTAAACTGTACTCAGAATTCAATATCCTTGAGGTTCTTCTTGGAAGTCAAGTTTAAGTTGTCCGTCCATTCAACAAAACGTTGTAGTTTTTCTACAGGAAATGTTCAATAAAGCTTGCACAGTAAATTGCACAGTTCTGGTGAATGGAGGAGACTAGAACTGTGCAATTTTAACATCAGGAATTTTCAATTCAGCTTGCCCCTCCATGCAGCAGATTGTTGCAAATCTTACACCAGATATTTTCAATACAAACTTGCCCCCAGAAAATTTTACACCAGAACATTTCAATTGACCAGAACGATGCAAATTTTCCACCGTTAATTTTCAATGAAAATTGCTTCTCCAATCTTCTGATTGGTGCAGATTTCCTTTTTTCCATTTTCCACCAGACATTTTCAATATAGCTTGCCTCTCCTATCATCAGTATGTTGCAGGTTTTCCACCAAATAAAGCTTTCCCTATTTTCAGATTTTTATCATAGATTTTCAGTTAAGAAGCTTCCCTTCAATCATGAGCATGGTGCACATTTTACACCAGAAATTATTATTAAAGATTGTTTCTCTATTCAGCAGAAGGATGTAAATTTAATACCAAAATTTTTTCGAAAAGCTTGCCAATCCGTTCACCAGAACGGTGCAGATTTTCCACCAGAAATTTTCAATAACGCTTAATTTTAAATAAAGCTTGTGCCTTCATTTACCAGACCAGTGCAAGTGTTTCACCAGAAATTTTCTGTTCATTTCATTTATCAGAGCGATGCAAATTTTGCACCAGAAATTTTCAATAAAGCATGCTCCTCCATTCACCAGAATGCTGCACCAAAAATTGTCAGTGAAGTTTGCTTCACCATGCACCTTTGTGGTGCAATTTTCAGGCTTTGCCTCTTCATGCAGAATGGTGCAAATTTTCCACCATAAATTTTCATTCATCAGAACGATGCAAATTATGCACCAGAAAAAAAATGAATAACCCTTACTTGTACATTCACCACAGTGTTGTGAGCTTTCCACCAGAAATTTTCAGTTAAATGTGTACCTCCAGAGTTATTCATATTGATTAGTCCCTCAATGCACCACCTAGATTATATTTTGATACCAAAAATATTCAATAAAAAGCTTTTTTTTAAAGAAGGTGAATTTTTCCATCTTAAATTTACCCTCCATGAACCACCTTGATAAAAACATTTACACCAGAAATTTTTTGTTTGCACCACAGTGGTGCAATTTTTTTGACCAAAAAATTTCATTGAAGTTTGTCCCTTCATGCAACTTTGTGGGGCAATTTTCAGGCACCATCTCAATTGACGGAATAAAAGGTTTTCAGTGCCCTTATATTATGAAATGAAGTTTTTTTAGCTTCAAATCAAGTTATCAAGAATTCAAATTATTTTATATCAGAATTTCGTGATTTAAGGGCTGTGTTACATTTAGATGTTGCAGAACGATGACTGATAAACTGAATCTCATTTGATTTTGTCCTTTATCTGTGTTCAACCAAAAATCTATCAAATAGCGAACGCTGTAATTCAATAAATTGAAAGTCAATTAAATTGTTTCAAATTAACATATTTTGGTGAGTTTGAACTGCATTATCCTACTTTGCACATTATGGTACCATTTTGATAAGTCTTTGTTCGGATTTCTAATATATGCCATGAAGTCAAGGCAATACGTTACATTCGAGTAATTTCCATTTCACAAGTAACGATCTTCTTCTTCTTCTTCTTCTTATCCTTCTTCGCTTTTCATGTTTAATGTTTATCGAATTTTAGCTTATTGCGTGTTCTTAACTTAGTGTTCTAGATGCACTTCCACAGTTATTAATTGAGAACTTTCGATGCCTGTACCATTTTTGCATTAGTATACTGCCGTTCTACGCATATCCGTCCCATGTTTCAATATTTAGTAAAAACTACAGAAATTACCTTCAATGAAATCAGTTAAGCCTATTTTTATACGAACAATATGTAATGGGACTATTATGCCTAGAAATTTGCACTGAAGTAGGAAATTCTACGCATGTTAGTTCCACTAGGAACTGTTACTGTCAGTGTTGCTTTGATGGCCACGTTGCGTTTGACGTCTTTACTTTTGTGGTTACATGAGCGTGCTTGCGTTCTCCGCAGTTTTGAAAGATCCTGGATAGTTTGTATAGCTCTCCATCATTAAATTATACCAACAATAAATTTGGTGACACTTCTATAAAACCATTAAAAGTATGGGCATCTCAAACTAATGATGAATGCACTATTTAGAACATAAACTTCTTGTTCTACTCCTTAGCAGAGATTGTGCTTAATCATTTTGAGTCCGACCATAGATTTATGGCAGCTGACATGCTGTGGACAAAAGATCAATACGCCACACGATCGTTGACCGTGGGCCTCGATGATTTCAAGAAATACTTTGGAAGAGTTGACATGCACATGCAAATTTCTTCCGTACGAAGTTGGCCTTTATACTACGTATTATTATATTATGTAAGGGGATTTTCATGAACCACGTAGACACTAGAGAAGGTCTAGTATAAGAGAGGAGCGGACTAGCTGGGTTTGAGCCAAACAAACTGTCAAAGTCAGAGTCAATCAAGCAGCGCCTATCTGGATTGCATTGGCAGTGTTGCTAGAAACTACCCAGGCATAGGTTGCCAAGGCAGTTTGTTTTGAATCCGCTCCTCTTTTATACTTGACCCTCTCTAGTAGACACTATAGGAGGAGTGTGGGGGGTGGCGAGTGTCTACGTTAGTGTTTAATATTGCATTGATTGAAATTAAAAACTGGTGTTTTAATGGGAAATCCCATTTTTCTTAATTCCTAAAATAGTTCATACTTTTTCTTTTGATTGTATAAATCCTGTTTCAATAATTTGTGTACACAAATCGATTCGGTCGATTTCAGTCGAGAAAATCTTTGTGGGACAGTTATGCGTAGAATTTCAACATGGGACAATTAAGCTTGATGTTGTTTTTCTACAAACCCAGAACAAACTATATGTTTTTTTTCTATTTTCAATCCAAAGTCTACTTAAAAAAGTACTGTTCTATGAACAAAAGCGAAAAACGCCCAAAAGTAACATGGGACAGATATGCGTAGAACGGCCAGTATAAGTGTGTGGTAAGTACAATCATACTCTATGCTCAGGGAAGTCGAACAGTTTTCCAACCCGAAAAATTCCTAGACCGGACCGGGAATCGAACCCAGCCACCTCCAGCATGGTCTTGCTTTGTAGCTGCGCCTTTACCGACTGAGCTAAGGGCCAACAAGTGACGATGGCAGTCCCAAAATAGCAGATGGAAAGCAAAATTCGAGTTAAGTTGTAATACTTATGAGGAATAAGAAGAACTAATCAAAGTTTCGAACTCATGAATCATAATTTCAAAGGTACTGTATTAAACTGTGTACCATCCAATAGGTCTTGTGGATCTGAAAAACTCCGTCAAAGGCATGCAAGTCTAGTAGACTAGTAGACTAGTGCCGCCGGTGGATAAATTTTCAACTACGATCAAAATTTGGTCCAACAAGAATGCGTGTAAAGGGTGATACGGTCAAAATTTGGTCAAGGGAAAACGCGTGTAAATCGGTGAAATCGTTTATTTAAAAAATCAAATTAAATTTCTTTTTCAAGTTCAATTAGTATAAAATTCAGGAAAAATATTCAGTTAGGCTTCCGCTTTTTCAAATCCGAATTGCCGGGCCTTACGCTTGACCCCTGCCATCAGATTTTGTACAGCCACCTTGTCCACCTTCTTCGCCGCAGAAAGCCAGTTTGCCTTGAACTGCTGCTCGCCCTTAGCAGTTTTTTTGGTCTTCTTTAGATTCCGCTTGACAATAGCCCAGTATTACTCAATTGGGCGGAGCTCTGGCGTGTTGGGAGGGTTCTTGTCCTTGGGAACCACCTGCACGTTGTTGGCGGCGTACCATTCCATGGCCTTTTTACCGTAATGGCAAGATGCCAAATCCGGCCAAAACAGTACGGAACAACCGTGTTTCTTCAGGAAAGGCAGCAGACGTACGACTCTTTCACGTAAATTTCTTGGTTGACAGTCCCGGAAGCTATGAAAATGCTGCTTTTCAAGCCACAGGTACAGATGGCTTGCCAAACCAGATATTTCTTTGCGAACTTTGACAGTTTCATGTGCTTGAAAACATCTGCTACCTTTCCCCTTCCTTTTGCCGTATAAAACTCCTGTCCCGGAAGCTGCTTGTAGTCGGCTTTGACGTAGGTTTCGTCGTCCATTACCACGCAGTCAAACTTCGTCAGCATCGTCGTGTACAGCCTCCGGGATCGCGCTTTGGCCGTCGTATTTTGTTTATCATCGCGATTTGGAGTCACTACCTTCTTGTAAGTCGATAGTCCGGCTCGTTTTTTGGCTCGATGCACGGTTGTAGACGATACACCCAGCTTATTTGCGGCATCTCGGAGAGAGAGGTTAGGGTTTCGCTTGAAACTACCGGCAACACTTTAATTACATTTGTAACGGTTGATTTGGCAACTTTTAGCGATTTTGCCAACTTTGCTTGCGAGTAGCTCGGATCTTCGCGATGCGCGAGCTAAATTTTGATACGCTGCTCTTCTTGCTTGGACGGCATTTTGACAACTGAAGAGTGAATTCCAAAATCAAAATAGGAGCAACATTCTACACACACACACCTTCAAAATGAGGGGTGTTCAGGTTTTTTAAATGCAAAATTGAAAGAAATATGTCAAGTTGATATTGACCAAATTTTGACCGTATCACCCTTTAATGCGAATGCGGACCTTTCATTTTACTCCTGCCATCACATTCTGTACAGCCACCTCGTCCACTTTGTTCGCCGCAGAACGCCAGTATGCCTTCAAACTGCTTCTCGCTTCCAACAGTTTTTTGGATCTTCATCATTTTTTGATTAGAGGAAGCTCTGGCGTGTTGGGAGAGTTCTTGCTCATGGGCACCACCTACATGTTGTTGGGCCTTTTTCCGTAATGGCAGAATGCCAAATCCGGCCAAAACAGGACAGCACAATAGTGTTGCTTCAAGTAAGGCAGCAGACGTTTTTCCAGACACTTGTTCACGTAAATTTCCTGGTTGACAGTCCCGGTTGCAAGGAAAATGTCGCTTTACAAGCCACAGGTACAGATAGCCTGCCAAATCAGATATTTCTTAGCGAACCTCGAAATTTTTTTACGTAGACTATGTCTTACGGGAAGGTACAGAGGGTAAAATTAAAATTGCGACCGTCACGAAAAGGTGTTAGGTTCTGACCGCTTATAACTTTGTCATTATAAGATTAAATTTAAATCCAAATACACCAATTGATAGGAAATAGCTAAACAAATCTACTGAAATAAATACTTTTACAATTTAACCTTTAAAAAGGTGTTCAAATATGCACAGATAAAAAGTGACAATTTTATCACTGTTTTCATGAAATAAACGTTTTCCCTATCCCATTTGTCAAAATTGTGTGTCATTTGATTGCGCATCGTTCTACTTGGACCTGCAAAGCTATAAAGGGTGTCCACGATGACATTACCACACACAAAATTGATTCGCAAAATTCGAGTTTTCATCCGATTGCCATCAAATTTTCAGGGATTGAGAAATAACTATTAAACTTCATTTTACCATTTTACTCGTATTTTATTTACAGTCCATACGCAAATGCCCGCACCTTGGCCTTAACCCCGGCCATAAGATTCTGCACAACCTGTGAATCAACCGTTTTTTGCATGTAAACCCATACTTTCTTCAGTTCCTCGACTGTCTTCACTACCTTAGGTCGTTTAAGAAGGTGCTGCTTCATAATCGCCCAGTACTTCTCGATGGGGCGGAGCTCCGGAGTGTTGGGAGAGTTGAACATTTTCGGCACGAAATTGACCTTATTGTCCGCATACCACTTCAGCACGTCCTTGGAGTAGTGGCATGAGGCCAAATCCGGCCAGAAGATTGTTGGGACGTTGTGGGCCTTCAGGAGAGGAAGCAGCCGCTTCTGGAGGCACTCTTTTATGTACACCTGTCCGTTCATCGTGTCCTGGGTCACGAAAGGTGCACTCCACTTCCCGCACGTGCAGATGGCTTGCCAAACCAGGAATGTCTTCGCAAATTTGGACATCTTCTGAGTGCGGACATGCTCCGGAACGCTGAACTTATCCTTGGCCGTGAAAAACAGGTTGCCGGGGATCTGTTTGAAGTCGGCCTTCACATATGTTTCGTCGTCCATGATGCAGCATTCAACTTTCGTCAGCATGTTGAGGTACAACTTCCTGGCACGGGTTTTGGCGGACTTGTTCTGCTTCTCGTCGCGATTAGGGGCCTTTTGTACCTTGAACGTTCGAAGCCCAGCCTTAGTTTTGGCCTTCTGGACAAAACTTCGGCTTAGGTGCAGCTTCTTAGCCACATCCCTAACTGAGGCGTTCGGATTTCGGTTGAAGGCCCCAACTACGCGGTTGTGATTTTTGGTGTTGTACGGAATACATTTTCCTTCACTTCTGGGCTTCCGATCGGTGGTCAACCGTTCCTCGAACCGTTTAATCACTCGCGACACCGTGGAATTCGCGATTCCCAACGTTTTAGCGATGGAACGATGCGACAGATCCTTGTTCTCGTGATGAATGCGCAAGATTTTATCACGCACGAGCTGTTCTTTCGACTCCATTTCCGCGAGTTTTGATCACAGGACCCCCAACGGTTAAAAAGTTAGAGCAATTTCATAGTGTGGCAATTTCATCGTGGACACCCTTTAAATGAGGGCTTCACGGAATTCATCCTTAGATTCGCTTCAAAAGAATTCACTGAAGCTTCTTTCATAATTATATTTGAAATCAGCCTAAATCCTCCTTAGAATTTGCATGCCGTTCCCCTCAGAATTATCCTGGTGCTAATTACCATCCAAATTCACTTTGAGTTCTCTAGAAATTCTTTACGATATGCGAATGGAATTATTCTTCTGAAAATTAATCATATCGTCCGGCCATTTTTCACAGAGATGGTGCTGTTCCGCTGGTAGGGAGTGATAAAAATCCCCATATATAAATTGAGAAAAGTGGGAATAATTCGCTTTCGGTGCATATTCAGGCCAAAAGAGTGAACGACAACCTAAATAAATTAGTCAGGGACTTTGTCGTGCAGTTTTTCCCGAAAATTATAGTTGAACAAGCTGCAATTAAATAAAAATGATTTTTCCCCATACAGTTTTACCTGCTTTACTACCAGTCCCCAGAGAGCCAGAAAATTCAAATTTGAGAGAGAAAATTTGCTCTCACTAGTTCAATTTCTCAAAATGCCATGTATTTTGATGACAATCGATTTGTGATTTCCCTTTCACAGATTACAAAATAGAGTACCTGACACTACAAAACATGTCTGGTACCTCTATATATGCATTTAGATTATCAATCGAAGTCCCTTCTTTTTTACATATTCTGCACAAAAGGTACTTTCTGCCCTGCCCCATTCATACAAATCAACGGGAAATTCTGTGAAGGGTGAGCTATTTTGTGTGGGGAATATGTAAACAAGGAGGGACTTCGAATATTAATCTAAATGCATATCTAGAGGTACCAGACATGTTTTGCACTTCAGTGTCCTTTGTGAACAATTAACGGAAAACAGATTGTGCGTAGTTTCCGATAGATGCTACCGCAAACAACAGCAGTGACATCTGATGGAACATGAATGCAGAAGCTTGACAAAATGATTAATTGGTGGGGTTGTGTACAAGACGGTTGACCGGCAACCTGATAAGTGCTCAGTGTTTTCAGATATAATTTTTGTAATTTTGAATTAACCAGAAACTTCAAGGCGTGACCCATATAATCATCCAAAATGTTGGCCGCATCCGGACATATTCTGGGTACCCTCATGCGACACATAAAATTACATGAGAATTCAAAAATATGACTAATTTTGTACATATTAAGTACTGAAGACCACGTTGGCCAGATCCGGACATGTTTCGGATACCCTCGGAGAAGTGAAACTTGGACCTACATCCTCATGTGACACAACAAGATACGACCGTAGATTTGACATAGGATTACGTGCTCGGTATCAATGTTCGGCGACTGTGTTAGGGAAACTTCATTTTCCCATCATGGAAACGCTGATTTTTTTCTAGCGTCCTGGAGAAAAACCTTACCTTAATTTGTAGTATTTCTTATTAATTAATTGTCGGTGATGAGGTATTCAGTCATTACGAGAATTTTCGCTGGGTACATTATCAAAGAGCTTTGGGGTTGATGTGATGTTCAATGAAAATTAACTCTTAAACAACAACAATTTATGGTGGTCCTGAAAAGAACCATTTTGGGTGTTCAACACGGATGAGGCTGGCGAGCTGTAGGTTGTTTGGAACGAGAGTGATGCGCTTGGCATAGATGGCCTACAGCGGCTCACGACGAGCAACTGAATCCGATCAGTAGCGGTACGGCTTCTTCCTCCTTTTTCGGTGAATCGAGCGCTCTTAAGGGCAGCCTTGATAGCTAGCTGCTTGCGGGGAGCCTTTCGTTGCTAGTGCTGCTGCTGCTGATGACGACCGGACACCACCACTCACCACTGTTAGGGAAAGCGCTTTTTGCAGGCAATCGGTGATAATTTTGATCATCATTGCAACAGTTGGACATTTATGTTACTTTCAATAATGACCTATTGAAAATTGATTAGGTGTTTATTTTTGCAGATTGGCTTGTTTAGAATTAAAATCCATCCGCTATTGACAGAGTTATAAGTGGACAAATCCTGATCACTTTTCGTAATGCGGTCGACTTTGTTTTTTGAAATTGCACCCCCAATATGTTGCCGAAAGACGTAATCCTACGTCAAAAAGTATACTTGTGTGATGTACAGCAATGTGGGCGGAAGCGGAACGGAAACGACAAGTGTGACAGTTTTCACAAATGACATCAAGAAGCCTACCGGAAGTCGATTTGGTTCTAACTTGTTTTCAATCCGACAAGTAGACTTACTCAGATCTGGTTTTTGTGCTGCCGCAGCCGTTCCGCATTTGCTGTCATTACGCTTGGGCCTTAAGTCTCTTTCACTTGAACAACTTTTCCAAAGATAGAAAACTTCTATCTAGTCATGATATCAAGTTAGGGGAGGAATGTTAGTCCGACACTTACTTAAGAGAGATGCAGAGAACTCTACGACCCCTCATAAGTGTCCCGGGAAGGGTGGATTTTTGTTAGTAGGGAGGGTAAGCCATAGGATACATCCAGCCGGCCTTGCTGGCAATCGTTATATCAAGCATTTATTAAATAGAAGCTGTTACTAGTTTATCTGTCCGTTGTTGCTGCCCATTACCTAAACATATTATTCAAAACAGTCTTCAGATTTTGGAATTAAGAAACGTTATCAGCTTGATCCTGTTGCTCCTTTGCGCCTGACAATGTTTGTTGATCCTAAACATATGCACAATTCATTCAGATCGATAGGATGTTCTCATGTGTAGGAGGTTATTAATAGTATGTGGAATCGTATATTAGAATGAAGATTCGCCCTTGGCCTAACTCCCACTGTCTGGCAGTGGCATTATGGATAAAATCTGCCTGCAATCATTTCTTATGAACGTAAGAAACTTGAACCCAGGAGTTAGAAGGTGACAGCTCTACCGCAGCTACAATAGCCCATTTCAAGAACGCAAGCAATTCGAAGCTATTTTCACACATGATAAGCCCCGCTCCAATACATTATCGATGCAAATATACACCATTGGTAATGTACTGAAACTTTCAATCAAGTAGTAGTGCAATACTTGATTGACGCGTATTTAGTATGTTTTGAAATGATCGTCTTAAATTAGATGGATATTTCCTATCGAGGACAGAGGAACGAAAAGGTAAACAACTTAGTTGAGCGTAACTACGCGTAGGTTAGAATAGTTGGCACCACATGCAACGGATAAGAATTTGAATATTTTCACTTAATGCACCTTTTAACATCACTTCTGTACTTTCAAATTACCACTTTTTAAAAATGAAATTGTTAATTTATAAAATTTTCACTAGAACGAAAACGACGCAGCAAATCAAAAACACGACATTTTCGCAGCGCGGCCTACTTTGGTCGAGTTCTGAGGGAGAGTCGCGAAGAGAGAAAAATGGAACATCAAATGCAGCCAGACGGCTGCTGTCACGAACTGTCATTTGGAGCCAAGCAATTTTATGATGCTTTTCTTACAGTTGAACAAGAATGTACAAGGCGGTATTGAAATCTTGCGTAAAGTAATTTGTGACAAACTGTCGTTTCCAGCTATTTTATTCAATGGGACACCGTTTCTTTTTAATTCATTCAAAATACACACAAATCAATATTGAAATATATAATTAGCCAAGGTTTTGTCAAAACATCTAGTGGCATAGTAAAATACCAAACAGAAAAGTACAGTTTCTCACTGCACACTGAACAATCTCAAACAATCACTACACGCTCAAAGCAAAACACGCTATTTTGCTACGCCTGTTTTGATTTGATTTCAACGGCACAAATTTTCATGACAATGAATTCCGTGTGTGCTATCTGCTTCTCCCTCCCAGGTCGAGCCCAGTGAAACCTTCGGGAAAGTTGTGAAAAGAGATAGTTGTGGCTTCACCCAACTTTGAACGAAGGGCCAGCGATCAGAATGATCTCTCGCATGGCCGATCTAGTTCGAAGAAATTCGCGGGAAAATCGTACCTCCGGTGAGGCTCAAGGAGTCGCTTCAGCAGAGAAAACCGCAGAGTCGGTTCCAATTGTGGGACGTCCGGCGAGAGCGCCACGGAGGATCTTGTTTTGCCGACCATAGGTCGAAGAGTACTATGAGTTGCCAGTTTGGATAAGTCCAATGAAGATGATAGCTTCAGCAATGAACGATCGAACACCGGGGATGTCTGAAATCATGATGTCCACCATTCGTTGAAATGCACCCGGTGCCGGTTGAATCGGAAGAGGCCACGGTGCGTGTTGTTTGTGAGAAGCTTTTTGTATTCGTTATCCACCTCAACCTGCAGGTACGCATCGGAGAGGTCGACGATGCTCAACACACAGCTTCCATTTAGCTGGGGGAAAATTTCATCCGGGGTAGGTAGAGGACAGTGGTTGGCTTCGAGCATGTCGTTGAGATCAGCCACACAAATGTGGACTCGTCCATTTGGCTTGCGTACTGCAACAATCGGTGCGGCTCGCTCCGAGAAGTCAACCGGCGTAATGTATCCCAGTGACTGGAGACGCGTCAGCTCAGCATCCACCAGCGGAACTGTGTTTAACGGAACAGGCCGCTTCGAACAGAAAACAGCTTCACTTTAGTTTTGTTGCAGTGTCCTAGCGAGCCATCGAAAACCGTAGGATGGTCGTCTTTAAGTTGCTGGATTTACCGGTTCAAACATGGCTTGCGTGCTGCTGCCACTTGACTGTAGATGTAATCAAATGGAATCGACCACAGGTTGAACGTGTCGATCCAATCGATACCCAACACGTCACGAAACAGAGGCCACCCTTGACCACGCCGTTGATGGTGACTTCACATTGGAATTCGCCGATGATAGTAAGTGTTTCACCGGATGCATTGGACACTTCAATCGATTATGGAGTCAGCCAGGTAGCCTTGACAATCACCGTGATTTCGCTTGCGGAATTCAGTTGTAAAGAAGCAGCGACAGCGTTGATGATACAGGTTACGTTATTTCTGGAGTTGTTTGCAATGGTATTCACAACGAAAATCCCCTTCGCTTGAATTCTGGTATCAGGCTTGTTCTTCTGGAGGTGGGCTGGAAAAGTTGCTTGAAGACTTCGTGGCGCAACCACAGTAGCCTTCTTTGTGGTCAATGCACACTGGGCCAGAAATGCAATCTAGCGGAGCAAAATTAATAGCTCCGAAACGAAGAATTTCCGCGACTCGGTGTCTTGGGCAAAGTTTCTCATCATAATAATAACCATCTATTGACATAAACAAATAGTTCAAAACTCTTCCGCAAAGTTGGCGCCACAATCTAACTTCGTTCTCTGACGAACTGGATACTTGATGTCTTCGGCAAAGTAGACATTTTTTTCTTTAGCTCCATATAACTCGAAAACAGTAGGCTGTGGAGTTTTGACTTCTTGAGAAGAGTTGTTTATTTTATCAAGATAAACAACTTTGCCTATGTCGTCAAGTCTTCAAAACGCCATTTTAATGCATTAAAAAAAGTTATAGAAAAAAATACATGCTCCACTAAAATGATGAAATCTCAAAAACACCAAAAATTTGCTTAAATTTCGCTGAAAATGTCAGGTTGCGATTTTTTGCGCTTTAGGAGATATTAAAGTTCAAAAATTATTGTTTTTTATTACAATATCTTTAAAATTTTAAGCTTAAATCAGTATTTTTCTTCACAAAAGTTATTTATTCAATGAATTTGCGTAAGAGAAAAATGTAACATGATATGGTTGTCTGCAAAAAACTGAAACTGAAAGAAAAAAGCATATTTTCGACATTATTTTCTTTAACTCCATATAACTCGGAACCAATAGGCTGTGGAAGTTTTACGTTTTCAAAAGAGTTGTTTATTTTGTCAAGGCAAACAACTTTGCCGAAGCCATCAAGTCTCCAAATCGTCAGAGAAAGAAGTTAGATTGTGGCGCCATCTTTGCGGAAGAGTTTTGAACTATTTGTTTATGTCAATAGATGGTTCTTATTATGATGAGAAACTTCGCCGAAGTCACCAAGTGGCGGAAATTCTTCGATTCGGAGTTATTAATTTTGCTCCGCTAGATTGCATTCCTGGCCCAGTGTGCAATGCGATCACATGATTTCCAGTGGTCATCAGAGAAGAACAATCACGGACGTTGTTGATTTCCAGGTTTCTTCTCCGAGACGCTGTGGACCGAATTTTTCGAACTTGACGGCTGCTCGATCATTCTGGTGTCCGACTTGAGGATGAGTCGTTGGATGAGCGTCTGGAGTGGTGCTTCTGCTGTTTCGCCTTCGATGCGGGAAAGAAGCCGTGGTCGAATGTCCGCGGAGCGTGGTACTTTGAGATCGCAGACGAAACTCAAGCACTTGAAATTGTCGATTTTCAGTTTTTCAAACTCGAACTATTCACACGCCCTGTTTATCATACCTCCATAGCTGATAATATCGTCTAAATCAGATTTCACCAGCTGCAGGCACTGGAAGCGCTGGTGAAAAACGGAGGTCTGCCTGCCGAAAATCTTCTTCAGTGTTGAGATGGTATCGGCGAACGACACGCCCTTCGGTAGCTTCGGAAGGATGTAATTGACGTATCGGCTGTGACAGGAAGTGTCAAACTTCCTGACCAGGAGATGAACATTGACTGGATTATCTACGCTTCTCGCGTCGCTTTAGAACAGATCCGAGTAACGAGCGAAGCACTTTAACGAAAGTGGTGCCGTTCTCTGGATCGAAGCTGAACTCACTGATGTTGGTTGATAGCGACTGCAAAACTTGTTCCGGGTTCACTGGTGCTGGAATGGCCAAACGTTGCAGAAGTTCTGCCATCCGCATAATTGCTTCTTGTAGATCCATCGAGCTGGTCGCCATCTTTCCAAAACAGCTCGATCTCTGGAGTTCTTGAAAATTCCAGAAAATCCTTTTTGCCGGTCATTTGCGAACTCTGACTCGTACCTTAATTGATAAAGCCTACTCGAAAAGAGTACAATAATTCAAATATTTCCTTCAGCTACATATAAAGTAGTTCTTACGAACTGACCTGAACGCTGTAACATCACCCAGCAGAAAAGAAGTTCATCAGTAAATTCAGTCCAACAGTCTCCGGAAAGCTCTCCCACATCCACCCGTGATAAATCGTTTTCGATAAGAGAACATACATACATCGATATGCGAAGTCTATGCCAGCACTTTCATCCATCCACAACCTCAGCCACGCTCATCCCTGGACACATCATCATCCTCCGTTCGCTCGTTCGCCGTAGTGCCCTTAAGGAGCAATAAAAAGCAATAGATTACGCCGGAAAATGTGCCCCGAGGGATGTGGGAAATCACTTCTCCAATCGCACCGTCCCATCCGCGGCACCACACCGTGAGCATAGCGTCCCACACTGGCAAGATGAATGAAGCCAGGGGTCATTTGCGTAGAAATGCTTCTTTTTTTTCATCCTGGAGGAAGATGCCTTTCTTCTTTTGAACCGGGAAAATCTTGACGCCTGACGCTGGTGGGAGCAGACCCCTTGTGGTGTGGAGTGGGCGAAGAGATTGACTGATGTCTTTTGGTTGAGCACACTTTGAAGAAAGAAAAAATAAAGAGGAAAAGGTTTGTCAGAAGAAGCAGAAGAAGAAGGAAGCCGTCGACTGAGTCGCCATCCTTTCGTGCAGGAGGAGACATGATACCGTTGATGGTTTTGTTGTCGTTGTCACAGGGAATGTTCTCTGGTAAGGATTCTTTCAATGGGTATTCGTTTCTTAGAGTTTTCCCGGTATCCAAATGAAGCCAAGGCAAAACTGTGATTTGTATCTACTCTGAATAGAGAGGATACGAAAATGCTTCGTCTGGAAACGTTTTTTTGCAAGGGCTCCGAAAATATATCAACTGCTCTGAAATGAATATGCTACGACAACCAAATTTCAAATCATGTAAAGTTTTGCTTTAACATTTAATTCTTTCATACTCTCGACAACATACCAACAAATGTAGGGTACCGAGACAAATTTAATCAACTTATTACGACCTGAGATATCTGACCCATTTCGAATCAACACTGATTTAATTTATTTCATTAAAAAGATTCAACTATTTAACCCAATTCCGTCGGCTAATACCACCTCGTTAGGTTGCTTCGAACTAATAGACCTTTCCTTTCTGTATCTGATCGGATACACCAAGCTCTCGAAAGTTTTCCAGCATTCCTCTGCAATTAGAATGGAAATGCGTTTGATCTCGATAGCCATTCGCAAAGATGTTACACTTTCCTTAAGAAGCATGCCTGTCATTCCCCCATCTTCTCTGTACACATAATTACCTGTCGAACTGTCAACCAGAGCTTCGTCACTGCATGTCATTGGAAAGAATTTAATATCGAATTTAACAGCAAGAAAATGTGCTTACCTCGACGACGACGACGACGACAACGACTGTTGACTTTTCCAATTTCGATAAATATTAGCGTTCAAGGAGACTCAGAATTCGAAGGAAAGCGCTCTGCAGTCCGACAGTAAAACAGTGGAAATAAATTGCCGACTATTAGACGCGAAGTGCTCGTTATTACTTGGAACACGCAAAGCACCCAGCCCGTCCCGTCCCGTCGTCAGTGCGGAACAATGTACTAGGTACTGATGCATTTCAAGGAATCACTTTCGAAATAGCGCTACTAAGTAATTGCTCATGGCACACCATCACCGCACGGAACATATCGCAGGGTGCGTTGGGGTGGTGCTAGGAGCAGGAAAAGAAGGAGCTTGCGTGCCGCAAAATCCACAGGACGTGATTTATAGATCCCCTCCTGAGCGTCCGCCCATTCATCATCAACCGCTCTACTGCGTTCTCTGCGAGGCAATGAGCGGTAAGGATTCACCTGGCAGCTCAACGTCGCCGTTCGTTTGCCGATCGAGTGGATGGGTGTACGTTGATTGGTGGTAATTATCAATGTCCGCTTGCAAAACCACAAGCCGGTAGCATTGTTACAAGTTAGACATTGGTTTCTACTACTGGCAGCAGTGAACCGAGCGGGATGTTTCTATTTGCCGAACAACTGTCGGTGTCAACAACGGGACAACTCTTTCCTGCCGTAAATGTGTCAATCGTTGTAACATTTAAAGTGCCTGTGTCGTAATTTGCGGTGATAAAAGGGTTTCCACAGTTAAATTGCATCAGTTTCAAAAAGCTGTAACATTTTGCTCTTTGGGTTAATTTTAACTAACTTGTGGGTGAGATGGCCTCAGCGTGTATTGTTTACACTGCGCAGGAAAATCCGATCAATGTCAGAGCTTAGACGCATCGCCAGGACTCAAAAAGTGCGGAAACTAATGCATGCGTGCCAGCTGTGGTTAATTTTCGGGACAGATGTGGCTGGTAATTAAGGTAACGGGAGAGAGATTTGATTTAAAGTATGGTAAGTTGAAGGTTATATATGTAGCACAGACAAACTGACGTAACTCTTTGAAAAAGTTTTTCTTGAAGACATAGTATCTCAAAACATATGACCTCAGTAACGACATCTTTCGGGCTTCTCGCGGAAAACAAGCTTGCTCGCTAGCTCGCAAACAATATTGCATAAAAGTTCTATAGAATGTATAGAAACGTCAAAGTGTTCCGATGCCAGCGCTGCGGCGAGTAGTTCGCGGAACTGATAATATTCAAATCAACCGTTAAATCAGACCCCCTTAACTCTTTTGAATTTATGGAGACAGATAATAGCGCCAAACGGTTTGTGACGAGACAACGTTGAACTGCTGCGTTGGAAGAAAACACGCACACCAACATCTATACATGTTACACACAACTGAGCGGACGATACAGCGCAAATCAAAACACGAAGCGGTGTCATCACTCATCGTCATTATTCAGCTTTGGCTACTCCCGTTTGCGTTTGTTTTCACCAACGTTGTCAAATACTTCCTGCGTTATAAAATAGGAAAGTAATGTTTATTCCAACGTAACTTTTGAATTGAATGCGTGCTGCGTTGGTCAAAAAAAGACATCATATTTTATTACGTTTAGCAATGATTTCGATACGTTGCATTTCCAGTAGCTGAGGTGTTGGAATAATTCTTTAGAGAAAGGGAAGGGTTTCCTATGTTTACTTCTATGCTTATTAAGATTATGTTGAATAACAGCTCCGTAAATCATCAATTACTATTAGAGATTTGCATCTTACTGATACCGGTGGTATATTGGAAACTCTTTCGCTCGAAAGCAAAACATATTACAAGCACATCATGATGCTCCCTTGGATATGTGATTTTCTTCTCAAGTGTTTCAGTTGCGTATAAAGTGGTAATGATTGAAAATCGAAGCAATCACAAACAAGTAAGAATCTTGCTATCGCAATATAATGATGATGACTTCGAGGATGATATCGTCCTCTTCCTTCGGCTGATCATCAACGTCCGCGTTGACATCTGTCATGCTGACACCTGTCAGTTATTGAGCCCTGGTGGTAAAGTTGGCGGGAAACTCCCAACAGTTCCAATGTGCCATCAACATATAGCACTGAGATCACATAAGGGTGGTAACTATATGCCTTGCATGAGGAATTGTTTAGTGGGATATCTTGTTAATTAGATATCTTTGGTTAAATGCATGAACGAAGATACACAATGAAGTGTTACGTCTGTTTGTCTGTGTATGTAGTATATGTGGAATATACTGATATCAAAAAATCATGCAAGCGTTCAATCGTTATGACCATTCTTAAAAGTGACAGTTTTTCCAAATCACCCTGTACAAGGACGTGGAAAAGGAGATTCCCTCTTCGTTTAATTTCCTCAATCTATTATATACATATATAATGTATATATGTTTATATCGCGAATATATTCTAAATAATTATATTATAATTCAGTTAGTCCTTTCTGATCGGGTAGCGATATTTTGCAAATTCTTATTCGCGTTAGCAAGAGTAAAGAGTTCCAAAGTCGATGTCAAAAACGAATTACGCTTCTGGCATCACTGTTTTATGCTGTACTTGTGTTTTTGTTTTGACCTGTAATAATTTCTGCGTTATCTGCCCCACTTGCACCTGTTTTCCATCAAATCTAACCAGGTAGGATTAAATAATTTTGAGAAATTCTGAGTTGGCTTGAGAGTGGTTCGAGACAATAAATCGCCACTTACATCTCCCACCTCGCCGCTCTCCACCTGTGTAACTTCGCACATCAACAATATGTCACCGCTCTGCCGTTCCCCCGCAAATATTCCTGCCCGAAAATCATGCTGAGTATACCTGAAGACAACATATCAAGAAGACTGGCAACTCCTCCGTTTTCTCGTACATCCGCTATGAGACAGGCACAATAGCGCCATCTGCACCTAAAAGGTGAATGCTCCGATAGTATATTGTGTAGCGATGATTTAGAAGAAAGGTGTGTGTATTTTTTCCAATTCGTTGCTTCCACCTTCGGTCAAGCGCAGCCTAATGTATATGTCGTTTTCGTTATACCGTAAACCTACCTATACCTATTCCAATGCGTAGGCCAGCAAAAGAATTTTTTCAAGGGTGACCTCCAGAAACTTACCTAAATTCTTCATTATTGGTGATTTTAATGCAAAACACCGCTCATGGAATAATGCTCAAAGCAATTCCAATGGTAATATTCTGTTTGATGATTGTTTTGCAGGTTATTACACTATTCAATATCCAAACAGCCCAACATGCTTTTCTTCTGCAAGAAATCCCTCAACTATTGATTTGGTCTTAACTGATTCATGTCAACTTTGTAGCCAATTGGTTACTCATGCTGACTTCTGTTCTGATTACCTTCCAGTAACTTTTGAAATATCCCAAGAAATAATTTCTAATCCCAACAGCTCTACTTTCAATTACCATAGGGCTGATTGGGAGCAATATCGAACATTTATGGAATATAACTTCGATCCAAACATTCCTTTGCAAACCAAAGATGAAATTAATTATGCTCTTAAATCTCTGACTACTTCTATAGTTGAAGCAAGAGCTGCCTCAGTACCAAAATGCGAGGTTAAATTCGATTCAATTATAATAGACGACAATCTTCAGCTCTTGATCCGTCTTAAAAATGTCCGTAGGAGACAATATCAAAGAACACGCGATCCTGCCATGACAGTTATCTGGCGGGATTTGCAAACACAAATTAAAAAGCGATTCTCCGCCCTGAGGAACAAAACTTTTGAAAATAATGTTTTTAAATTAGACCCAAGTTCCAAACCCTTTTGAAAACTCACAATTTTTTTGAAAAAACCTCAAAAGCCGATTCCAGCGCTTAAAGAAGGTAGTAAAATTTTGATCACATATTCGGAAAAAGCTCAGACACTTGCTAAGCAATTCGAGAGTTCCCATAATTTCAGTTTGGGTCTTACTAGTCCTATTGAAAATCAGGTTGCTCGGGATTTTCTGAATATTTTCTCTCGGGAAAATATTTTTGATGATTCCTGGGGGACTGCTCTGGACGAAGTTAGATCTATAACAAAAAAGTATCATAATATGAAAGCGCAAAGTGATGATGGAATTTTCTATATCCTCATCAAAAAACTCCTAGAGAGTACCTTGTCTTTCTTGGTAAAATTATTTAACAGATGTTTCCATTTGGCATACTTTCCTGATAAATGGAAAAATGCAAAAGTTGTTCCAATTTTGAAGCCGGATAAAAATCCAGCTGAAGTATCTAGCTACCGTCCAATAAGTTTGCTTTCTTCAATAAGTAAACTTTTTGAAAAGATAATTTTAAATAGAATGATGCTTCACATCAATACGAACTCAATTTTCGCAGATGAGCAGTTTGGATTTTGCCATGGGCATTCAACTACTCATCAACTTTTAAGAGAGTTACCAATTTAATTCGTTCAAACGATTCTCAATACCACTCAACTGGAGTTGCTCTTCTAGACATAGAAAAAGCATTCGACAGTGTTTGGCATGAAGGTTTGATTGCTAAATTGAAAAAGTTTAATTTTCCACTTTACATTTTGAAATTAGTTCAAAATTATTTAACTGACAGAACTCTGCAGGTAAATTGTCAAAATTCCAAATCTAATCGATTACCTGTTAGAGCAGGAGTTCCTCAGGGTAGCATTCTTGGGCCTATATTGTATAACATTTTCACTTCGGACCTCCCTGATTTGCCTCAGGGTTGCCACAAATCTTTGTTCGCTGATGACACAGGCATTTCCGCTAAAGGAAGAAGTCTTCGTGTTATTTGCAGCAGACTGCAGAAAAGTTTAGATATTTTCTCTTCTTATTTACAAAAATGGAAGATTTCTCCCAACGTTTCCAAAACTCAACTTATAATATTTCCACATAAGCCTAGAGCTTCGTTTTTGAAACCTAGTAGTAGTCACATAGTCACTATGAACGGAGTTCCAATTTCCTGGTCAAACCAAGTGAAATATCTTGGATTAATAGTTGACCAAAAATTAACTTTTAAATATCACATTAAGAGCATTCAAGCCAAATGTAACAAATATATAAAATGTTTGTACCCTGTATGAATAAACTTCTAATATTTAAACAAGTTTTTAGACCGGTCATGTTTTACGCTGTGCCAACATGGTCTAGTTGTTACACTCCCAGGAAAAAAGCACTTCAAAGGATTCAGAACAAAGTTCTGAAGATGATTTTGAAGTTGCCTCACTGGTACAGTACTACCGAAGTACATAGAATTTCGAATGTTGAGACTTTAGCACAAATGTCCAACAAAATAATTAATAATTTCCGGCAAAAATCGTTGCAATCCTCAATTGCAACGATTAATTCTCTTTATACTTAAGGGGGTATTCCCACTCTTTTGCCTTTTTTCGGCCTGTTTTTCAATTATTTTTTTTTCAAGGAAAATGAATAGTAATGCGCCTAACTCTTTTGGGATTCTTGTTTATTGAACATTAAAGTTTACAAATAAATTTTTTTCGACATAAAAAAGACATTATTGACGTCACAAAATGGCGGCAAACAGACCCCTGTTCGCCGCAAACGCCTGGACGGGCGAAGACTTTTCTCTGGAACGGCTTCATCTGAAACAGATTTCGTGATGAAATTAATAATCTGCATAAGATTCTCTGGAGCTTCTCCCGTTGGCAGCAAAAAATCTTGCAAATTAACAAAATGGCGGCCATATGAAAAAACAGGCGATTTTTAGCCCGCTTTTTTGCAGCTTTAAGGTGCTTCAAACAATGTTAAATGTTAATATTTTTGGCTGAAAGTGGGAGAAGCTCCAAAGAATTTAATAAGGAACAAAATGCGCAAAGATTCAAGTCAATATCTCTTATAGTTTCTGAGAAAAATCTTCGCCCGATAAAAAAAAATGTGGTTTCGAGAAAAACGCGTTTAAAGTTTTGACTTTAGTTAAAACCATTTGGGGGTTCTTACCATTAGTCAGCTATGTCTGGACACCGAATTCGCTGATCGGAAAACGGCTTGGGGGGATGAAAGTATATAGTCTAAAGTACAAAAAAATGTGAAAAAAAAAAATTTGATTTTTTGAAAAAAAAGATCGGAAATACCCCCTTAAATAAGATTTAGTGTTAGTTTTTATTTTTAAGATGTTAACTGCTATACTGACATGCAGGTTAAAAAAACTGTTTTAAATACTGAATTGCCGAGGCTGTAATAATGTAAAAATAGTTCGATATATCATAACAATTAAGGCTGATAAGTTACTGTACTAACTGGAGCACCTAGGTTAAAATGAAATGTTATTTATTTTGAATTTGGAACAAGTAAAAAGTAAAAATAAAAGCACGGCGTAGTGTGAGTGACACATATTTGTCACGTATTTTGGCATATAAATACTTCTCGCATAACATTGCGAAAAGGCCACGTTAATACGTCTCGTGTGTAGCTCTTCAGTTTTTGCAGGTAATGTCGGCCTAAATGTCCCTAATTTGGGCCCATGCATAAATTCAGCAATCGACTAAATTTTCAATAGCAACCAAAATTATCCATTAGTAACGTCCCAATAACGCATTCATCTAGATAAAATTGATAAATAGCAGATTTTTAGCGATGGGCCCAATCTTAGATCCATAGGCCAACATTAGAGACATTTCCCCTATATATCATCATGCAAGATTTTGAAATCCGCATAATGATATGACGGTTTTCAAAATGGCCACAAGGGGCCAAGTTTGGTAGGCCCGATTCATTAGAACCACTTCTCGAAATAAGTTTACCCTCAGCATCGTCCTTGTGATATAATGTCACGTCCCAGTATCCACCCCAGCTCCCTGAAACAAAACTAATTACATTTGTAATTCCATCGGAAAACAAAAATGCAACACCATCTCCACGGCATCACACGCAAAGTAAACAGCCTTCCGCTCTGCTGCACTGATTATAACTATATTGTTGTTGATGGTGTTCTGCCGTGGAAGATAAAAGCCCAGAGTGGAAACCCACTCGCAATTTTTGTTTTGTTTCCCCCCACCGACGCTACTGGTTTTTAATTAAGCAAAACTGCTACTGTGCATTCATTCGGTCGCATCGGTGAGCGAGGAAAAGGACATCCCGGAACCGAGACGTGTGCTGCTGGTGCGAAGACAGAGAACGCTGCGACTTTTGCCAGGGAAAAGTTTCTCGTTTTTTTCTTTTCCGGGAGGGAATGGGCTGCATAGAGAACACAGTGATACCTCAATACCAGAAAGAACGAGAACTGTAAACATTTTCCCGGGTTTCAGTTACTTCCTGTAGCCGGGCGCGTCCGTTGTAACTACTATAGTAGTGGTAAGAACGTTGTTGTGGCTTTAGACCAGCTTCCTTTTATCAGCTTTTATCTTGTTATTCAAGCAGAGTGGTGGAATGTGAACCGGCCACAATAGACGGATGCTGGCATAAATATCGGAGCATCAGCAGCAGTAGTTTAACTTTATTAAAAGTTTATTAAAATTCTAGGAAATAGATGGAAATTTTTAATTCAACTAGTGGCTTTGATTGCCCGCTCGCAGATCAGAGAGATGATTCTTTTTCTTTCGAAGAGGATTTTAATTGGATTATCGAGCTTTCTTTGAGAGTTGAGAAATTGTTTTCCTCCATCTTCGAACGGAATAGCGTTGAAAAGCGCTCAACCAGATTTCAATCACAGTCCGTACGAACATTTATCAAGATTCGACAGAGGAAGAACTTTCCATTCTTTCTCTCTCTTTCTTTGACAATGTCCATTCGACAAGCTAAAAAAAAAATCATGTCATCCAACTTCACCTCTTTTTCCTGAAAGCTGAACCAAAACGGGAGAGGAATTGCGGGTGGTAAGGTTCGAGTAAAAAATAATGAGACACGTATTTTCCAGCCACCGACCGACCGACCGACCGACCGACGAAGACCGGGGCCATCTCTTGAGGAATTTTCATTCGTTAAGAAGGATACCACGACGACCAACGACAAAGTGCCAGCGGGGGAGGGGGCCGATCGGTCGGAGGTAAAATGAAACTGCAAAGAAATAAAAGCCAAACGGAATGGTCAAATCGTGATGCAATGCTTTTTTCCGTCTTCAAAAGTGGGGTAATTTAAAGATAAGGGACAATTTCATTTGTGTGTGTGCAGAAAGGAAAAACGTAGCTTTTCCAAATGGCTTTTAAGCATTCCTGGAAAATGGAACAGACGACACGAACAGATGTGCTGGGATAGTACCTACCATCGCGAGGTTGCTTGATGGCACTAATGAAAGAAATGCTTTTGAATAAATTAACGTTCTTAAAGGGGGGGGGGACGCTGTGTGTTGTATATTCACTTGACCTTGTTTCTCATGATGGAATTGCATTTCAAAGGGAGAGTCTACATTAATCACACTATATGGCTCTGGCTCTGGGTGTGACAGGCTCCTACCTGAGACGGTTTCGGGATGCTCGGTGACACACTTAGAAATTATCGCCGACTTCGTTAATTTTTACCGAAATCTCAACAGCTGAACTGTTCGGTGAAATTGTTTTTAAGCTACAACAATACGAAAACATTACTACACTGGCAAGATTTTACCAGGTGAATAAGGTGGAACGTGGGTTTCATTTCTTTTTTGAGGAAAATAGGTTGTTTAGATTTCGGAAAAAAAATACCGAACACGTTGATAATTTCTGAGTGTGTAATTTTCCATATGCCTGAATTCATTGGCTTGCGGTATGCAAAAGTGGCTGGTGGAACGTGATCTGATTTAAACATCATTGTTTTAGAGATAGAGAAAATGAGTGGCTGTAGGGTATGTTTTGCATGTTTTGAAACACGAATCGAGTGGAGCTTTGCAAATCACCTTGATGGAAATCGTGAAATGTTTCCGAGAATCAATGGTTTAGACAAATCATGGTAGGAGAAGTTTTTAGCCGTCTTCAAATCAACTCAATGACTAAGGTTGTTAGAAGGCGCCCTACGGAAAATGTATCCAAATAGTAGTATTTGAACAATGACTAACATTATCTACGTAAAGATAAGCTGTGTAGCGACAAGTAATTACTTTCATCATCATAGATCATGAAATACCAAATATATAGAAACATATATCTTACCTTCAGGAGTTGTTCAGGATGACAAAGAGCAGACCCCTTCGGTATATTTTTAACTACACGCAAAACTAATTTATCTTCAAAGTGTTTTAATGTTACTTCATACGCGAAGTTTGCGATTTTCAGAGTTGGTTGGAAATGCTATCTAACATGAAGCTTTAGTGTGATAATTTATTAGCTAGAGAATGGATCTTTAGAAGAGGGTAGGTGGATAGTTCCGTTAGAGTACGGCAGTATGAAAATTGAATATTTCAATTTCAATGCTTATTCATTAGATAGGGTTACGGTATGTAATGTGGGTCTAGTCCTTTCATTCGGCCTATCACGCAAATAAATAATTAATTAAGGAATATTACACAAAAAATAAGGAAAATATTGATCACTGATGATTGATAAATGTGTACCACACACAAATCAATTTATATCACAACATTTCAATACATTTTCAGCTCTCGTAAGTAATAAAACTGGTTGAGATTATCACTCTGTTCGGAGTTTTTAGCCGCCATGACTTCTAAGGTTAAGATGGGAAGGTTGCACTGACGATCATCAAATGGCCTGATTATGGCATTTATTGAATGGAATTACCTGATAATACACACTAGACGTAAAACTCACAGTTACTGTTTGAATATTTTATGTTTATTTTAATTGTTTAACAACGTTTTCACAAGTAAATCATGGACCCAACTTTAGGGACACATTTCTTTTCTATGTTCCTAACTTTGGCCCATGAAATTCATTTGACAGCATATAGCAATAAGAGTAACGTCAACAATGTGGTTTGCATTTGGATGATAAGGAACGAACAGGAAGGGAGATTTTTTCTGCCAAATCTGTATAATGAACATCACAATGTTTTGATTTAGATATTCTGCGGTCGAAAGACGATAAGCGAAATTTTTAATTTTTAATTTTTAACTTGAGTGATTTAATGTAGTTTTCGTAAAATTTTCTCTAAGAAATGTTTTGAGGAATGAAGAGTATTAAGTTAACAGTGATAGTGATAAAAAAAATACATAAGAAAACGTTACCAAGAGCGTTTTTTTTGAGAATCAAACAGGATAGGACGAAGTTGCATCCATAAATAGACCCAATTTGGGGACAATAGACCGATATTACATACATTTCCCTGGTGAGTTTTTGTCTTAAAAAAAGTAAGTTTTTCAACTTTTTGCGGTTCCTGATAGCAAACGACATGATAAGCATATCTAAGCATACCATTTAGCAGTAGAATATCGTTTGCAGGTAAATTAATTGATGAGTTATGATTAAAAACGTAATCTATGGCTGCATATTAGACCGAGGTTAGGGACGTATACCCTATTTAGCGGTACATTTTTACAATTGTGTTGCTAAATTTTACTGAAAATATAGATCATATTCATATTTTTTATGGATCATTCACACATTTTAAGAGATTTTCACTGGGGTTTTATGGACATTGCCTGTAGATTAGAAGACATACTTCAAATCTCCGCGTACATCGTACGGGTTAGACAAAAGGTGTGCGTTTGACTTTGTACTGTCGCATTAATGGTCCTTCCCTCATTTTCAACTTCAATTCAATTTTCATACTGCCGTACTGTAACGGAACTATCCACCTACCCTCTTCTAAGATCATTCTCTAGCTAATACATTATCACACTAAAGCTTCATGTTAGATAGCATTTCCAACCAACTCTAATTTATCTTACATCTAATGTAAGGTTAGTTTTATTACATCCTCAACATATGTTTTATACAACAAATGAAATGGCAGTTCTTGCAACGGAAAGCATATTTTTGTTTAAAACCTAGACGCAATGCATTTGTGAAAACAAACTTTGCTCAAAAACATAGGCTTACATAGGAAATAACAAAATTATTTTTAAAAACCTTCCGGCGAACACATTTCAAAATCTGTTCATGTCGTTAAACATTGCAAATTCTTCATACTTTCATGCAAATCTGTTATACAATCTTACATTTCCCGGTTGGGTGTACACCAATTTAAACGCCATGCACGATTTTTCCATGTGCTTTCTCGCTGGAGGCCCCTACTGGTGATGCTAGCGAGAATCTGAACTTCTCATGTCCAGAAGAGTTTTACCTCTACAGTTTCCCAAATCCGGTTCTAAACTTCCCAAAAATTCAGCAAATTTCAGGAAAAATCTAGTAACCTCAGCGAAGTCTGTGGACTTCAAGCAAGTCTACAAAATGTATTACATTCAATGTTAGTTGCATTTCCTATCATTCTCCGCAGTGAACACCACATCGAATGGTATAAGTTGACAATTCAGTCGTCAGTGTTCACTCGGCTGTCGACAAAAGCAGGCCACTCTCGATGTGTGCTACGCGATCGTCTGTTTCCTCGGCAGCAACCATTGTGTGGTCCTCCTCATTGTTCTTCATCAGCAGTTCTTTCGGTCGATGCGTCGTCGACTTTGGAAAGCAACCGTTTCGTGATGAGTGTGTGAGTGCTGACCACGTTTTGCGTCCATTGCTGCAATGGACGCGCTCTGACCCTCGTTGGCGTACAACAATTTGCCATACAATGAAACTACTGGAAGCGGCTCCAGTTCTGATGGAGGAGGCTTTTTGGATAGCGGAAGATAAAGTGTTTATTGTGTTGTACCTTTTGACTATAGTTTTAAGATGTATTGTATAGTGACCAAGAATCCTCGGCTCTGTAAAGTTAATTCGGTTGAGCCTTATCAAATAAATTATTAAATAAATAAACAATTCAGTCGATGCATTGATTTTTTTTCATCTTCTTTTTTTCGTGTTCTGTCTACGCTTTCGAGCAAGCATTTTATTTTTAAAGTTTATACTTGCCACGATTCTCTCCAATTCCCGTTTAACAGAAAAAGCATACGAAATCGAGCATGAAAGGAAATGAGCGCTTTATATTCGCTTTTAGCCTGTCCATGTTCTGAAGCATTTAGAGAGCAGTGCAGAAAGCACAAGTCTGATAATCGCAACGTTTTTTTTTTTTTTTTTTTTTCTTTATTTTAGAGATTTTTAGCCTGAGAAATAATCGCAACGTTCGTGGTTCGAGTCCAGTTGGCAACTTTTTCCATTGTTTTCGACATAATTCATTTCACTCACTAATACACTCCACATTTTTCGGTCTCCATTTTCTTGCATTGGACTGCAGCTCGGAATATCTCACCCTCTGTTTATGCGGTTTCTATTAACATCCTGCAATGATGAATCCATTATCATTGTAAGCAAATCTTACATCCCCCGATTGGGTGAACGTACTTCAGGAAACTTTTACTCAATTCTAAAAAGTCTGAGGATTTCAAAAATATTCTGTCAACTTCAGTAAAGGCGGTGAACTTAATGAAAATTCTGAAAAACTTAAGTGAAGTCTGCTTCCACCAGGAAAATTCTGCGAACTTACGGAAATCTTTGCAAGTAACAGGGAAGACTGCAAGCTGAAAAAAAAACATCTTTAAAATAATACCGGATCATTCTCAGGTCTTGTGAAAAAATGCTGAGGACTTCAGGGAGGTCTATGATTATCTGTTGGTTTTTGAAATTATTTATGATCATGCTAGTATCATGGGTGAAAATCAGAGAGACTTGATCTAAATTCTGAAGATTTTCAGAATAATAACTGATAAACCTAAAAGTTTGAAAAAAAAAAATATCCTGAGGATTTCAGAGAAATCTCTGATTATCTGTAGGTTTTCGGAATAATTTATGATCATACTGGTATCATGGATGAACATCTGACAGACGCTGAAATAAACTTCAGGAAAATCCTTCCCAGAGCTTAAGAAAAGTTCTATCCACAACTTGAGTGTCCCAGAATTGAGGGGAAGTTCTTCCCAGAATATCAAGGAAGTTTGTCCCAAAGCTTCAGGAAAACTTTTCCCAAAAGTTCAAAGAAGTTTTTCCCAGAAGTTTAAGGATGTACCTCCCTAAGCTTCAGAAAAGTACTTCTTAGAACTACAGAAAAGTTCTTCCTAGAACTCCAGGGAAGTTTTATCCAGAACTTCAGAGATGTTCTTCCCAAAACTTGAGAAAATTTCATCCCAGAACTTCAAACAGAACTTCAGAAATGCTCTTCTCAGAGCTCCAAGGAAGATCTTTCCATAACCTCAGTAAAGTTCGTTAACCAACTTTAGGAACGTTCTAATCTAATCTAACCTAATCAAATGATACAAATGCAGCCAGTACGAGAAAGCATTCTGGAAAATGATTAGGTTAGATAACGCCTAATCATTTTTTGTGTCAACATTGACACATTGCAGCATATCTGGATATGACACAAACATCAAAACGATCAGGCCTACTGCATCGCATTTTCCGCAAAGATGGTTCTGTGAAAAAATTCGAGTTTAAATAAATATATATAAACAGCGATGCATTTCGTGAATTTACAGGGGGAGAAAGATGCGTGGACATACCTTACCAAACGCTTCAAGTTAACAATCATATGTGATGTAATGAATGGTTTATATAAAGACTGTACTCGAAAAAAAGTTAGACACTTTTTAGCGTGTGGGTAAAAATTGATGAAATTTTGACTGAAGCTAGCTAAGAGTGTAATGTTGACGCTGTTGGAATTTCACCACAATCTGTCAAGTGGTTTTTGAGATGGCATTGGAGCAAGAACAGATCCGCCAACAAATCTTGTGCTCCGTCGTGGAAAATCAGACTGCGTCCCACAGATGGATCGGCAAACACCTGGGAACAGTGCTGTAGTTGAAGGTAGTCGTGGGTAGTCGACGACTAACTAGCTTTTATCGGAAACCAAAATTTCTTAATTTGTTTAGTTGGTGCGCCCTTATATTACTTCTACGACTACCAAGCTCAAATTTTACGATGACAGCACTGCCTGGGAATCCATCATTCTACGATTTCCCGCGTGGTGAAGTCATTCAAGTAGACCCAGACGAATCAACGGTGGGCAGGCTGCGGCAGAAAACCGAAAACAGCTGACACGGTGAAGGCCAGGAGGTGTTCAGTCTGTTCAGTCGTCGGCCGAATCTTTCGATCCACGCTGCTGCGAAGAAGGCTGGTTTGACCAAAAATCGATGAAACGTGCCGGCATCTCCGTCTACAAAGTCCGGAAGGCACCGAACCGGAACGACAATTAAAATACGGTTGCCAAAACCTGAGCCAGGAAGCTGTACAGGAAGTGGTTGACCAAACTGAGGTGTGTCATGATGAACAATTAGACTGTCACAAATGGAGCGTTGATAGACGAGTGGTCAAAGCATTGGTCTCATAATGATTTAAACAATTCAACTTTTGGTTATTAACTGCGCTTTATGCTCTCGGAACGATCCATCCAGGGTCATCGAGCTTCTAAAAACCACAACACTCCACGTCAAAATATGATAAAGTTTTCGCTTGGTATGTAATGAACAACAGAGATACGCGATAGTTCGTATAGTTTCAGCGGTTGATGGTCAATCTCAAATATGGACGGCGCCTATGACGACGCCAATAGTGAACTTGGAACCTAGCATTTGTCTAGGATACAACACCTTTACCCGGCACCTCCACTGGATCTTGATGTCCGCTATCTGTCACTGTTTGCAAAATAATAATAGCAATTACATATGTCGTAATACTTCCTTTAACGAAAACAAATTTTCTTGCATTGCCATGGTGTTCTGGGAGGAAGTTCGTATCTTGTGCTTTCCCCAGGAACTATTCACGGCCACCAACTACCGCCCGTCCTGTCTTGGGCGTATCCAGGGAGGTGCATCCTTCAGATTGCTCACAATCTCCTCCATCGGCGAGAGACCAGCAGCCGAGCACTTTTGCAAGCTGGCAAGATCTTGCAGCAAGTTCATCGCAACTAAAATAAGTCACATACTAGTTGTCTCAACCATTTTGGACGAAGTGTGTGTCTTCCCAGAACTTAAGAGACGCTCATCCCAGAACTTGAGGGAAGTTCATCCCAGAATTGAGGAAATTTCTAATCAAAACTTGAGGGAAGCTCTTCTCAAAACTTAAGGTAAGTTCTTCTCAAGAACTTCAGAAACCCAAGCAGCAAAAAGCTATGGCAGAATTTTGCACCAAATTGATTCTGACTAAAATAAGTCACATACAAGTTGCCTCAACCGTTTTGGACCAAGTGTGCTGCTAGGGGAACTTCTTCGCAGAACTTCAGAAAAGTTCCGCACAAAATTTCAGAAAAAAAAAAAATTCCCAAAATTTTAAGGATGTTCGTCCCTGAACTTGAAGGAAGTTCTTCCCAAAACTTGAGGGAAGTTCTTCCTATAACTTGAGGGGAGTTCTTCCCAGAACTTCAGGAAATTTTTTCCCATGAATAAACTTTTCCAAAGTTCTGGCAAGTTCATCCAAGAACCTTAGAATAGTTCTTCCATGAACTTCCATAACTCCAGGAAAGTTCCAAGAGAAGTTCCAATAATTTTAGAAAAAATTCTAAAACTTCTAAAATCCCCGTAATTTTAGATAAATTTCCCAACAAGGACTTAAAATAGAAATTTCAGAATTTAAACAGAGGACCTACACAGTCTGAAAACTTCGATGGAGTTCCCAGAGCCTCAACAGGCTCGTTACAACTTTTTCGGCAGTTATAGAACTTTTTTAAACTTGGACGAGGCATGGTACCTCAGTGGTTACCGTACCTACTGAGCAGAAGGTCTGGAGTTCAATCCCAGGCCCGTCCCCTTCATTGCAATTTTTTTACTTTGCCTTATTCTATCCCCACTAGATTTAAATGAAAAACGAATTCTGCTCTAACCAACCGATCGCATCACTTACCACAGTTGAAGGCTGATCTAAAAATAACCCACCTCACTAACACAACTATCCTCCCCGTGAAAGCCGAGAAGATGCAGAGGTGTATTCGGCCTCTAGTAACAACGGACGTCGAACTAATCATCCTTCCCTCCCCAAAAGACCGTGAGGACGTGGCCGGTGCTGTGATTGATCTATAAATAGATTGAATTAGTGTGCTTGTACATTGAAGATGGAAAGCTGATCCCATGCACCATCTACGGTTCTCTGTGCAAGTGCATTAGTTCTGATCAATCAAAAAAAAAAAAAAAATTAAAGAAATTTTTTAAACTTGAATAATTTCTTCAAAATTTGCAAAACAAATGAAAACATTCTGTGACTTTCAGAAATGTTTTAACAAACTTCTATAAAGTTTTGAAACAAACAGAACATTTTTAAGAACTCCTGGAAAATTCTGCAAACTCCAAGAAAGCTCTGCAACTTCTTCTTCTCTGTGACTTCAAGTTCTGTTTACAAAAGTGTATTGGCCTGTTTCTGAAGTTATGCGAGAAGTATTATATGCCAAAATACGTGACGAACAAGTGTCACTCACACTATGCCATGCTAGTAATATGAATAGTGTGAATAGGGTGTAAACCAATGATTAACTATAAAAATGATGGTGACGTGTGTGTGTGTGCGTGAAGGGGGGTGGGGCAGTGAATTATGTTATAGGAATCTCAGTATCTGGAAAGTCGTGAGCAAGATCTAGGAAGCGTGTGACGCTCGAGAGACTGTACCCAAGCAATCATGAACCGAGTTAGTTGGCGCAACTTTGTAATGAAGGTGAAGTCCTGAGGGAAGTCGGACCAGCAAAAAGCAAAGAATTTTCGTAGGAATCCGTTAAATGAATTTGTTCGATAATTTAGCTTTCATAAACTTTACAAAGTTTTATAAAATCCTAACGACGCATTACATCATGTGAATCATTACAAATTTTGTTATATTTAATATTTTTTAATAACTTTATTATTGAGATTTTTCGCACTTGGCCAGTTCATCTCAGGTTATATTTAATGCAAATCTTTGGTAGAATCTTATACTTCCCGATTGAGTGTTCCACTGTCGTATCCCTCAGTGTTTTCAACTGTGATGTTGCCTAAACTAAGTCCCAAAAAAATCCAGTATAGTTCGAAATTTCTCTTCAACTACAATTCAATGTAAATTTATCTACAATCAACCGACGAAAGTCTGACCCAAAACCCACTTTGTAGTCCACGTTTTTCCACGTGTTTTTTTTTGTGTTAAACCTTTTTAACTAACCTTTCCCCCGTTAACCCAAACATTTCCCCATGCTTCTTTCCAAAGGATAAAAGTAGGTACATGTAGAACATACCAGCAACAATTTGAATCAACCGGCTCACAGCTCACCATTGAGCAGTTCCACGACAAATGACGAATAGGAAACACTCGGCCTTCTCCGATTTTCATGAAGCTTTGCATAATTGAGTGTTATGGGCAATAATTCACGTTTTGAATTGAATAAAACAATTTCAGCGCCTCCCAAGGCTGAAAATCTCTCTAATAAAGCAAAAAAAAAAAAACAATTTCAGCGAAAAATATACAAAAAAAAACATTTTTAGTAATTTCAAGTAAAAAATAAGCTCAAATAAAAATATAAAGCAGTAGCAGTAATAAAAAATAAATAAAAATTCTTAAAATGTCCTTGCTCGGTTTTTGAAACTTTGTTTAAAAAAAATCCTTATGAGAAAAGCTAACTTTTGGAATGTTTAAAACCATGGACACTTGTTCTACGATTTTTGTTAGTTTTAAAGTGCCCATGGTATTCAACATGCCAAAAGTTTGCATTTTCCATAAGCTTTTTTTTAACAAAATTTAAAAATCGGGCATCAGGATTTTAAGTAAAAATAAAAAAAAATAAAAAACTCAAATATCTGTTTGAGTTTTTAATTTTTATATAAAGTTTTACTTACCATTAATTAAAACCGTTTCTATTTATTTTACCCAAAAGACATTATTTTTCTTTAAAATTTTGTCTCAGGCATTATTTCCATAAAAAATGCCGTTTTCGTGCAACAGGTTTTTTGAAAAATTCCAAAGTTTTACAACATCTGAAATGGCAGAATTTCAGCAAAAATGTGAATCATTGCCCAGAACAAACAATTGCGCCAAGTTTTACACAAATAGGACAACGTCGATTCAAAAAAATTTTTTTTCGCTATTTTGCCCGGAACTGCTCCATTGCACAAGAGTATATGGCAGGTAACAGAAACGAATCCCTTTGTTATTTTTTGTCCGAGAGGCACAGTGAATTCAGCAACCGGCCGATGTTTGATCCGGGATTGTTCGTCGAACCCTGTACCGAGTTGCAGATTGCTGTCGACCCACGTTTGCTTGGTGCTGTGATACCAAGCGTGTTTGCACTCGGAATTTCGTGTAAAGTATGTAAGTAGGATTATGCAGTAAATATCGCAGCTCGTTTAAACCTGTCTGAAATTAAACGGAAAGCCCTGTTTCCCAGGAATGTCGATCTCATTCCATCAGCTTTCATAATTCCACAACAATCGCTCCACTCAGCGCAACTGGGTAGCAGTCAGTTCTGGTCGGTCTCATTTTACAGAGGAAAAGGATTAATTACACATCCCAAAACGAGCTTAATTAAGCCGGAAAAATATGCTCTCATTTCCATCTTGGTCGGTAAACCAGCAAAAATGCTTGCTCGTCCTGGAGATTCACCCCCGAACCTCATCCACAGCGAGAATGCCGTCTACTTTTGCCGCTTCTATGGAATTGACTTTCTCAGCGTCAACGAAAAACAAGGATCTAATTTACGGGCGTCACATATTTTGGGTGTCCTTCTTCGTTTCACTCTTCCCTAGAGTTGTCCTATGAATGTCGTTTGTTTTTTTTTTCGTGCTGCAAATGGTGCTACTAGATTGACTAGACAAACACAACATAAGTTGAGATCCCACGGAGTAACTTGCGTGTAGCAGCAGACATGTTCCATTGTGGTTTTTATCCCAAAATGAGACGTGTAGTTGGATAGTTTTCCGAAGGACCGAGCAGTAGTGCGAGTGATACTAATTTATTCATACGATGGGTAAAGCTGCCCGAATGCTTTTGAATATGAACTAATTCGACCGGGGACTGTGAATCGTCCTGTCTAAACAGGGGTGGGTGAGGAACATTTTAGTACACAGAGGCTGGCTGGTAGGGTCTGTCTGGTCTGGGATTAGGAGGTGTTAATATTTCTGAATCCATTTGAGAACGGGCTACGGGTGCAAATTCACCCTTGTACTACTAACTCCAACATTTTAATTTATTCCATATTAACTCCAGTATTTACTTGCTTCGTTGTGAAGGTTCTAATCCAATCCAAAGGAAAATTCACTATTATGTTAAATCTTTTTCCCACAAACATATGAACATTGAGGATTGAAGTTTGAGCATGATAATAGAATAAATATCATCCGATTGAAAATTCAAATATTTTTCTTTGTTGAGCATGGGAAATCCGCAATCTTCAAGGAATTTTAAACTACTCGTGTCGGGGACTTCTTTAGGTTAGCCCCAACACGTAATTTTTATGATTTTTCCACAGAAGGATGAGGTGAATTAGTTTGCTATGGGTGGGTGGTTTTCCGTGCACTTATAACTATTCGCTCTTCCAATGAATCTTTGACCATTGTCAGATGATAAATGACGCTCCGAACTTACGATGAACTACACACAAAAAAAAAAAACAAACATTTATTTGAACAACAAACTATTTACAATTATCACATTTTAAACGCCGGTGGTGGTGTAGTGGTAAGCGTGATTACCTCTCACCCCAGCAGGCCATAACATCTCTGATCACGCCTTTTTTTCTCTCTCTCTGTTCGGGACATAACACCACTGCGACCAGTAATTTGATGCATTGTAGTATATCCCGTGTCCTTAGTTTAGTGCATGTCGTATTACTCCATCACTATTGATAAATGATGAAGTATTCGGTTTTGATACAGTTGCCATTCTTGCCTTTATCGCAAAGAATCGATTCTAATTGAAAGGTCCCGCTATTTATACCCTTCGGAGTGTTGAAACACCCTCCAAAGGCGCGCCCCTTTATCAGTCAAAATTGGATTCCTTAGCAACAAAAACAAGCAATGACACCGACAATGACCATGCATCAGAACCCTAGTCTTAACTACTTCAAGCTAGGGAACAACGAATAGAAGATTAGGAATCATATAGATGAAGACTAACTAACTCATTTTTTCCTGGTTTCAAGATCATCCTCGGTCCAGGCAACCCGAGGACTTATCACTATCAACAAGGCATGAAAAGTAACAAGGACTAAGATGTGTTCCTTGGATTACTGAAAAATCCTGTTGCCCTAGTTTGAAGTAGTCAAGACTAGGAATCGGTGGTAGATCTTACATCCCGTAACGTACCACGAAAAGGTGATCTACCTACGTTACGGGGCCTGATCACGCCTTCCTTCGGATGGGAAGTAAAGCCGTTGGTCCCCGGTTCATGAGTTGATGGGTCGATAGGTAGGGTCCAGGTGTGGGAGCTGCCTTCCTGGCTCGTCGGTAGCATTGGTGCTCAGCACGGAAAACCAAACCAAAGGAAAAAAAATGATCACATTTTAGCTAAAGTTGATATTCATGGGTCGCCGTTGACCTTATGCCTCGGATAGATCGATATTACAACTGAAAACTAGGAAGACTAAATTAATATATGGATCCCACTATTGTATAAGTATGATTGTTCTTGCCACACAATTATACCAATGCAAATGGTACTGGAATCGAAAGCTCTTAGTTATAATAAATGTGGAAGTGCATCTAGAACGTTAAGTTGAGTGAACGCAATAAGCTGATATGCGATTACCAATAAATGAAATGCTATGAAGAAGAAAAAGAATAAATTTGGGATGACTGTGAGTTTGGAGTATAGAATTTCTTGTAGAATGATACAATATGCTTGCTTCGAGCTTCACTGGTCAGTTTGTTCAAAAATCATACATTTAGTTTTCCAAGTGTAGCTTCCTGTTCCGAAAATAAATTGTATTGCATGTACAAAATATCACTGTAATATATTTAATAATTCCTAAACGTATTTTTTATAGCGAAGTGAGTTGAAGCAACTCTGCTTGAATGATAGCATTATGTAACCATAAAATTAGCATTCCCAAATCCCATTTCGTAGAACGACCCCACTAATTCAAACTTGTTTTCTTTTCATCTTACAGGTAATAATTGATTTTCTACACGGAATCACCGCACACAAAACACGCTCACTGTACGAGTAATTGAATGTGTTCATAGAAGGATAAAGACAAGGACAACCAAAACAAATACAATGGTAAAATGAAGAAAATAGTGTATTGTTTTATTTTTATAAATTATGTTTTTCTGAACATACTTTAACTTGCACTGTTCGAAGGTGTTTAGCAGAGTTGACAAAATTTGGATCATGTCCTTGCAACGGGTTCGCTGGTGATTGAGTGTTGTCGTCCATATACACTGCAACGTGGTTGTAAACTTGAATCTTCGACTGGTTCTCGGATCTCCTTTCAACCAATTCATGAACCGAGTAGGAATTTCACAACTGCGGTACACACAATCCAGAAACGAGACGCGCGGAGAGAATAAAAGTAAATCTGGTTGCACGGCCAATTAAGTTATTTCGACAGTGAGCATTCATAAGGGCGAATACGCGATGATCGATTCTCTTCATCGATTTTCTCTTTGCATTGCTACAGCTAAGCGAAACAATTTTCAAGAATTTGTTCAATGCAGAGTAGTAACAGGTTGTATTGGCTATCAAAAGCAACAGCAAACGCTCCGAGAAACGTTAAATCTAGCGAGTTATTAACAAAAGAGAAAATCGACGAAGAGAATCGATCATCGCGTATAGGCCCTTATGCATGCTCACTGTCGATTTTGTCTGCCAGGTTTGGCATCTCGCATCTTTGTGTTTACTTCGAGTGACCTTTAATTTGAACGAGTGTATTCTGCTTCAGCGTTAAGGAATAACCAAATACTTTTTTGACTGTATCGGTAGTGATTATTCGAAAAATGCATTTGGCATGCACGGCATCCTTCTATAAAAAATATCTCCTAACATGGATAACAGACGCTGTTTTGAGCCGCACCTCTATTGTTGTTACCTGCGGTAGGATGAAAAATTCCATATCACGAGAGAATCCAGAAAGTCGTGACCTGACCGTTGCCTTGACTTTGTGCTTTACCCGCGTATTTGATTGTCCTATCCCAGGACTGATGTATCCGAACGCCTTCGTTGGATATTTAAACGCTGGCACAATCCTTCGGTCATGAAATTACACTCCGACCCTGACTCCAACAAGGCTCCAACATGGATCATTTTCCACCAAGAAGACGGCTGTAGCAAGCAGTACTGACGAAGCATGACGGTGTGCCATATTGGATGACACTGCTCCCGTAGCCGGGTTTGGATTTTGCTCCGCCGTAGCTGAATTGCTGTTCTCTGCCCTAGTAGGTTTCTGCACTGCATTCCCCTTTGTCCCATCTGGTCGGAAACATACCATTGTATGATGCTTAGAGTGATGCAAAATTTGAAATTTTCGCTCCACAATACTTAAACGATTCCAAATCGGATCCTGAATAACCTCTCAAAATTTGAACCCATTTGGTGAGAGACTGAGATGGCAAAAAACCATTTGAAGTTTGTATGGAAATTACTATGATAAAACCAAGATTTTTGTTCACGTCTATCTAATAATTCACCATATCGGTCTGCTTCAAAAGCTTTCAATTTTTCCAGCTACAACTTTGCTCAAGACCACTTTTTGATTGAATGCAAGGATCGTAAGCTATTAATGGCTCAATGCACTGATGTCTTGATCATGCTCAATCTACTGCTCAGCAGGCAACATTGGTGTTTCTGGGGCGTTGAATAGGACACAAAAATCATGGCTACTATGTCACACTGCAAAATACAGTGTTGCCTACAGAGCAGCTGCTTGATCCTGTCATAAGTTTACCAATCTCTTAAATAATTAATAACTTTTTCCTGTCTCGTTTTACATAGAAACGATCTTGAGCAAAGTTGTAGCTGAGAAGATTTTCTATAAGAATGGCTATCGAACTGTTTCGAAGCTCAATATGGAAAAAGACTAGAAGGCAATCAACAAAAAGTTGAGATTTCCCATAGTAATTTACATGTAAAATTCAAATGGCTTGTGCGTAGTCTGTTTCTAACCAAATGAGTTGTAACTTTGGGAGGCTAATCAGGACCCGATTTGAAACCATTTAAGCACTGTGGAGCGAAAAAGTCAAATTTTGCATCAGTCTTATGATGCTTCGCCTTACAGCTTCGGCAAACAAAGCGAGATGAACATTCGGAAGCCTGATGTCCACGCCTGAAGCAGTTGCGACAAAACGAGTGATATCGACGCAGCTTATCTCGAGCGGACACCGTTAAACGTTGAAATGACGGACATAAGAGATGAACTTCTGAACAAGTCTCGCATCGACCAGATACTTACACCACGTTATGATTTGTTCGTGGAACGGAGAACTTCTTCTTGAAAAAACATTGCTGAATCTCCCTTGAGTTCAACAGATTTGGATGGTAGCGAACTCAAAACTCGAATCCGTTTTTGGAAAAATCCCGTTAGATCCTTAATGGAATCTTGATCCTTGGAGGCTCAATATTCTTCCCATCCACGCCGCGTGACAGGATCTAGTCGAGAACCAAGAATTTCCATTAGCAGCAAATCCTTGTAATCCTGCGGTTGGACAAGCTTATCCAGATTTTGAAGAATACGCTCAAATAATTCCAGCAAGGACTGAAGCTCGGACGTTGACTCCTTACCCAGCATAGGAAGCTTGAACAACGCTTGGACCTGGCGGCGCTTTAGTAATTTGCTGTCGTTGTATCGTTTCGTTAATGTATCCCAAGCCACTTGATAATTCGCCTTTGTGATGAAAAGCGGATCAATCAAGGCTTTAGCTTCACCAGTGAGGCTCCCTTTCAGGTAGTGAAACTTCTCGCTATCGGGCAGATCGGGTTTCCAGTGAATCAACGAAGTGTACAAACCACGGAAGCTCAACCACTCATCAATGTTTCCATCAACGGTCTGTAACTTGATTTGTGGGAGTCGAACGTGCTACAGTTCAACGCGAGACTGATTCAAGACGTGGACGTCTTCCAGGTCCTTAGACTTCTCCAGTAATGAAGTTTTTACGGCAAAATAATTTTGAATGAACTCTGACCTCTCCTTAGCACATTTACCATCGTCATTGGACTAATCTTCGTGTGATTCTAAGTCAACTAAAGAATCGTTGACCTGTTCCCACTATTCTTCTAACTTATCTAACCTAACTGACACCTGAATAGCTGTATTTTTCTCATTCATTTTTCGGCGAACTTATAGATTTGCTTGAACATCTCTAAGAATGAGTTGAGCCGGGTTTCTAACGACCTGAGGGATTGCTCCTTCTTCGTTGCAGTCGTCCTCGGTATCGTGCAGCAGAATTTGTTCCAGGGTTCAATGAAAAACGGAGGCAGTTGTAGTATTCCGTATTGCGTATTCACTGTAGAGCTACTGACCTTCACAGTAGAAGACTGTTTCTCCTCTACAGGTATGTACGTACAACGGTCCAAAGGGGTAGTTCAATACTTAATCGTCACTCATACGATAGATAATCACTCAATTGCCAGTATCAGGGTTCACGAGGGTAAATAACCATGTAGTAATCAACCCAATTCCATGTCTCGGCTGGACATATACTGCTACATTTGATTTAGCTGGGAGAATAATTTCCGATACTGGTATTCAAATCAAACAGTGTGCCGGCTATTCCCGGGATCACAACTGTTGTTCCTTAATACGTAGAACATGCTGCGAATGCTTCGGTGGGCCCCTCAAACTCACGTTCCACAAAATTAATCGATCAATGTTTACGCATACATCATTTAGTGTTCAAAGAGGAATCAAAAGTGCCCTATGTGCAATAGTGAATTAATTCAAACTAACCTGTGCAACCAAGGTCGTCTACTGATGACCAGTGATGAAGTGGGATAGGTTCTGTTCCTGGTGTGATGATCCAAACATTCCAAACATTGGATATTTTCATGCGCAAAATGGCAATCTCTGATTCGGCTGATGATGATCGATCCGGTTTCGGTAGTAGTGGTGAGCGATGATAACGTTGGTGTTTTGATGCAGTTATAAGTAGGAAATTGTTCGAAAAGATTCGGTGTTAGATTGTCCAGAAGTTCAAGCAACGTCTGGACATATATCTTGTGTTTATTTACCTGGATGAACCAGGGTGGATTGCCCGTTGATTTGATGTTCTTTCTTGTAGATTCCAGTGGTGAGGATCCTTATCCTACGTGATTACGGATTGTTGTTGATCAACGGTAGATAAGTGTAGTGCTCGTTCGAAGAAAATAGTGTTAGCCAATATTTTAAACCTAGCTCCGGCTGGGCATATTTTTTCTCTGTTCGGGACATCAATCCACTGCGACCAGTATTTTGATCTATTGTAGTATAGCTCGTGTCCCTCGTTTAGTGTATGTCGTACTACTCCATCAATATTGAGAAATTATGAAGAATTCGGTTCTGATACAGTTGTCATTCTTGCCTTCATCGGAAGGAATCGATTCTAATTGAAAGGTCCCGCTATTTATACCCTTCGAAGAGTGAGAGCACCCTCCTAAGGCGCGCCCCTTTGTTAGTCAAAATTGGATTCCTTAACAACAATATTAAGCAATGACACTGATAATGACCATGCATCAGAACCCTAGCCTTAACCACTTCAAACTAGGGAACAACGAATAGAAGATTAGGAATCACATAGATGAAGACTAACTAACTCATTTTATCACTAATTACAATGCATTAAAAGTAACAAGGACTAGGTTTTGTACCTTTGATTACTGAAAAATATTGTTCCTCTAGTATGAAGTAGATCTTACATCCCGTAACGGGGCAGCTGGGCATATTACTAATGTGTACCCACCTGTGGGACCAATTAGTGAGTCCGTATCCAGCTTTGTTCCTTATTTGCAGAATGATTGGCTGATAGAGGCTTTATGATCCTTTCACGATGGCGATTGATCTCGAAGAATGACGATCGAGATGGCGAATTGTGTCGTTGGTTCTATGTAGCGATTCCAATGGCGGATGTCCTCGTTGATTGTATCGGAAATTTGGCGATTTCGGATGACCTTTCCTCGATCATCTGGTTCGAAGGACCAACATTTTTTACCTTGGGACTGGTTCTTACTTCCAGGATTGGTTTCTAGGATCAATTGGAGATCGGGCATCGAAATGTCTTCGTTAGGATTGTGATGTCCTTTGTTTCGTCGGATTTCTTCCAACGCGGTGAGTAACGGGATTCCAAATTTAACACACTACTCAATAACAGTTTATTTGATCACATTTAACATACCGTCTGTACATTTAAAACTTTATTTATAAACACACTACACTAAACATCGAACATTTATTACTACTAACTACATCTATTACAAATTTAAAAGATTGTTCTGGTGACCGTCTGCACATCGAGCTGGCTATCATAATTATGTCCTAATAATTAAAAACGAAACCTTAATACCTATTCTTTCTCGGTTCTTGACCTACCACAAAGTGCATATGCAATTCGTTTTCCACGATCTTCTCTCCGACTGTTGTAGTGGTGGAATCGTGTTGACACTTCTGATCGTTCAGACGGTGACAGCACAACACGTTCCACAATCCCACGCAGCATTCGGTTGCAGAATTTTGTGTCACCATACTATGGTTTCCGCGCCAGTGTTCACGTCGCAGCTCTTCGCTTTGCTATTGCCGGCTTGGCAACAATGCTCAGGCTACGCCACACAGCTGTATCTATGTTTCAGCCGGTTGTTCTATTGTTATCATATGACTCGGGGAGGCGTGAGGTAGGAACTTGTGAGGACCAAAGTTAGGTATTCCGCTCCTTCCTGGTTGTCAACTGACCATCCGATGTTGATGAAGAGAATCGATCAAAATCACGATCAAAATCAAAGGCACGGATAAATTCTTTTCCAAATCTTTACTGTAATAAGCTGGTTGTCCCTGGAAAGGGCCGTTTTGTTGCCAAAGTTGGCGATGATTTAACCTCCGAAACCGTACTGAGTGCGTCTGTCACTTCAAAGTGTAGACGACATCCATGGCCGCTTACGCTTGGCGTGTTAAGAGCAGGTGACAGCAACAAGGATCACATTTTCCAGGAACACCTTCAGCACACCTCATGTTTTCTCGTAGATCAGACCGGAGATACGTTGACCATTGATGCTTGTTAGGTAGAAGAGTGGACTACCTAACCTGCCACCACCTTCCTACTGATGCTATTGCTGCTTCTGCAGTCTGCTCACCACGCCGTCGGAAGCGACCAAGCACCAAGTGGTACTCAATTATGACGACTGGGTTTGGGAAGAACGTTTATTTCATGAAAACAGTGATAATAAATTATCACTTTTTATTTGTACATTGGACAATGCTTGACATAATCACTTTTTCAATAGTTTCTTGTTAAAAATCATCAGTCGGAATCATTTCCAGTAATTTGTAGAAATATTTCTGATCGATTGGTGATACAGTTATTGAAATTGGTCCAGGAGCAGCTGAATGATTAATGTTCAAAATCTTACATAATTTTGTTACATGCTCCATTTTCGGTTTTCACAAAGTGTATCTCCATATAGAAATAACAGACAGTAAATACTTTGACTATATGTTTAGTATTACTTCTGCGTGAAGTCAACGATGTACATAGTTGAAGATGCTAATTTCAAATAACAGACTAAAGTGGTAATTTTTATACGATAGATGAGGAGATGAAAGTATAGAATTGATAGTTCCGTTTAGAGTACGGCAGTGTGAAAATTGCGCCCCTCACCATCCCTCTCCAAAGGGGGAGTTTGGTAAAGCGAGATGATAAAACTGATTTGTACCTTCCTAAAAGTTGTCTAGCTCGCTTTCTACTTCTATATGCAATTTTTACACTGCCGTACTCTAAATGGAACTATCAATTCTATACTTTCGTCTCCTCATCTATCGTATAAAAATTACCACTTTAGTCTGTTATTTGAAATTAGCATCTTCAACTATGAAGTAAATGTTTTCCCGATTTATCATATAAATTCACGAATCTTTGTCCGGATTCCCGCCTTCTTCCCGAAGTTCCCGATTTTCCGGTTCACTGGTCACTCTACAGGTCGTTTAAAATGATAATTTAAATAAACAGGTCCACATATTAAACAATTAAACATAGAAATCAAGACATCAGAGACATCAAATCAGTGTTCACTCGGCTGTTTACAGAAGCAGACCACTCTCGATGTGCGTCACGCGATCGTCTGCTTACTCGGCAGCAACCATTGTGTGGTCCTCCTCATTGTTATTCATCAGCAGTTCTTGCAGTCAATACATCGTCGACTTTGGAAAGCAACTGTTTCGCGATGAATGTGTGAGTGATGACCACGTTTTGCGTCCATTGTTGTAATGGAAGCACTCTGCACCCCGTTGGCGATGCTGCCATACAATGAAACCACTGGAAACTGCTCCCGTTCTGATGGAGGAGGCTTATTCGATAGCGGAAGATAAAGTGTTAATTGTGTTGTACCTTTCGACTATAGTTTTAAAATGTATTGTAAAGCGAACAAGAATCCTCGGCTCAGTAAAGTTAATTCGATTGAGCTTAATCAAATTAATTAATGAACAAAAAAAAAACAAAATTAAACTAGTGTCAAGAACTTCCAATTGAAAAAAAAAACTACCTAAAACAACATGATTTAGAGGGGATTTTTTTCTCAAGTCAATCTAAATATTCAGAATAACTGTCACTGATTTCACAAATATGCAATTCTCAATAAGTAAAATGGGTATTTGTTCAAGTATTTTTGATTGAAAGTATGTACAAATATCAGCTTGTATTGATATGTAGTAGGATTTGAAATTTTATTGGTTTCCATGGACAGCATGGAGCAGGACGTGAAAATGGAGCATGTCATTAATCTGTATAAATTCGTGTGTTATCTTTTAGAAACTGAAATCTTTTCAAAAGAATGAAAATCTTTTTGTTTTAGGACGTCTTTCAGCAACATATTGGGGGTGAAATTTCAAAAAAACCAGAATCGACCGCGTTACGAAAAGTGGTCAGGTTTTGAACACTTATAGCTCTGTTAAGAGTGGGTAGATTTTAATTCTAAACAAACTAATCGATTGGAAATTTATCTACAAATCTGCTGAAATGTCGACTTTATCAATTTTCACTAGGTCACTATTGAAAATTACACAAATGTCCAACTGTTTCAATGGTGATCAACATTAGCACCGATTGCTTGCAAAAAGCGCTTTCCCTAACACAGATTTCAAAATCTAATCCCAACCGGTCTCACGGAACGGTGCTCATTCAATAACCGTACGTGGTGTTGTCCGGTTGGTCAGTAGACTGATGCAAAATTTGAAATTTTTGCTCCACAGTGCTTAAACGGTTCCAAATTAGGTCCTGCTTAGCCTCCCAAAATTTGAACTACTTTAGGAAGAAACTGACTTGGCACAAACCATTTCAAGTTTATATGGGAGTTACTATGGGAAAACTTATGTTTTTGTTCATATCTTATATGCCTTTTAAAATGATAATAGTGATTGTAGCAAATTTTCTCAGCTACAACTTTGTTGAAAACCATTTTTCAATCAAATGTAAGGAACAAAAGTTATTATTGATTCAAGTCACTGATGTCTTATGATTATGCTCATTCAACTGTTCAGCAGGCAACATTGGTGTTTCTGGTGCGAAGAATAGAGCACAAGTATCATGGCTACTATGTCACACTGCAGAATGCAGTGTTGCTCACAGAACAGCTGCATGATCATGCCATAAGATTATCAATCTCTCAAACAATTAATAGCAATTTAATTTGACATTTGGCTGAAAAATTTTATTCCGCAAAGTTGTAGCTTATAAAATTTTCCGTAAGAATAGTTACAGAAATTTTCGAGAAAGCAATATGGAAAATGGGTAGAAGACAATGAACAAAAAGTTTGGTTTTCCCGTAGTAATTTCCATACAAACTTCGAATAGTTTGTGCCCAGTCAGTTCCTTATCAAATGAGTTTAAATTTTGGGAGGCTAATCAGGACCTGATTTGAAACCGTTTGTGTACTGTGGAGTGAAAATTTCAAATTTTGCATCAGTCTATTGGTCAGTCGTCATCAGCAGCAGCAGTGGCGTTGTACATTTTTCTCCAGTACACAACAAAAGGCTCCCCGCAAACAGCTACCACAAGAGCCCTCGATACCCCGAAGAAGAGGAAGAAGCCGCACCGCCACTGATCGGATTCAGTTGCTCGTCGTGAGCATTGGTGCTCAACACGGAAAACAAGATCGACGGAAAACAAATCAAGGAAAAAAAAAGAGTTTCCGAGCAGTTCATAGATCTTCTGAGAAGCATGGAACTTTTGAGATGATCATGGAACTTCCGGGAAGTTCATAGAACTTCCGAGAATTTAGTAGAACTTCCGAGCAGTACATGGAGCTTCTGAGCAGTTCATATAACTTCCCAGATGTTCATTGAACTTCCGTCAAGTTCGCGATTCGAAATATCACTTTTTTCACTTCTGTTTTATTTGTTTTCCCTAACCATAGACTCAAACCAATTTTGTGTCACCATAAAATCGTCCCGTATGAACACTTTGAACGCACAACAATCGTTTATAAAAAAGTCTGCCGTTAAAAACACCGTGCGTGTTTTGATAACTTTAATGCTAAATATGAAAAGGGACGAATTTACCGTTACGAGGCAATGGCTATTGGTAAGTAGGTTTTCAAACTAATTTTGATAGTAAAAATGTCACAGGATGATTTTTCATTCGACATAGATTTTGGCCACTTCCTTACGAATACCCGATACTATTTCCGAATAAATCCAATTAGACTAAAAACGGTTCTTAGTCTTGCAATTCGTCTTTTTCAAAGTATTTCAGAATTTTGTCCCGCCTTTGCTAGAAGTCATCCCACTGTGCATTGGTATTACAGATTTAGAGACAGGTGAAATAAAATTACTGCATTAATTATCGACATTATTTACTACCCCCCTCAATCTTTTAGCTTAGTTTTTCATTTCAGTACATGTTGGCCTCCAACAGTCCTACGTTTTGAACCCTAAACCTAAACTAGTAAATCATTTTCCACCCACAAAGGCTGGACAGCCTCGGCCCGTGGCACGTGCGATGGTGCACCACATTTCCGTTCCTTGGTAAACCAATAAAACCAAACTGGATGGACCGGTGAACTCGCATTTCCCTACCCCTAAAAACCAAGGGCCATTGTTTGATCAGTGCGTACCTACAATTCGATTCAATATTCGGTTTGGTTTTCGTATTAATCAAATTTCGACTGGCGCATTCAGCGATTGCAAATTTGACTAAATTTCCCACTAATTTTGTCTGGTTGAACTCGCATTGTTCCATTCACGTTGGATAGCAGGTTGCAGACTTAATTCCCCGGTATGTATTCTAGATAAAAGGAATTGATGATTGTTCCGGCCGATACCATTAGTTACATTTAGCATATGCACAAAACGGTGCATTGCCACGATTAAATCGATGGAGATTAAAATGCAATTTATCACATTTAATTTCTGATCCCGCATTTTTTGAAACAAACGATCCCATTTTTCATTCAACTAGCAAGTACGCCATATGCTCCCGGTAACATATTTTTCAAATAATCCCTCACCCGATGCTGATTCCTCTCCGTTGACGAACGAGCGCTGTGCACGCCACACGAGATAATTAGTTCAATTTTCCAATTGAATTATAGCGAGACAAAATGAATTAAATATTACAAACATAAATTAAATGCCATTTCGATGTCGCCAGTACCAGGGAGGACATTGTGTGAGTGTGGAATCGCAGACACCTTCAGCATCGTTATGAAAAGGAAAAAAAATGGGCAATAGCTATGTACCCAACAGGACGACGGGAACGCAAAATGATACATAGCTGCAGTCGCTTCCATCCGTGTCACCACCAACCACACACCAACATTTAATTCACCATCAATTGAGTCGAATGAATATTAATGTGCTGGAAAATGTGGTGTACTGACATGGCGCACGATGGAAAGGGGCCCGGCCGGTCACTTTCAATAATTAAAACAGATCAGTACTCGGGTTTTTGATGGAATGGGCCAGAGTATTGGGTCGTTTTTATTGGATAGGAATAATTTTCTGGGAAATTGATCGATCGATTTACGATTGGAAATTCCAGTTCGATTCGGATCAAAACACAGCTACTGGGAGTGAATTGCGTCGAACATATTGTTGGAGCATATGTAGAGAATTTCATTCATTTTATCGTGCTTTGGCAACTGGTTAGATGAGTTTAAGTGGCGCTCGGTGTCATAAATTATGCTGGCGTTATTGTTTTGACTGGTTCGGATCAGTTGAGCAATCATGGTCTGCTGCAGGAGGCATAATTGGTTAATTTTCGTCTGGGTCACACACAGTTCAACGTTAATAATTAATTTTACAGGCCCAAACGTAATGTGGGCGGCGGCGGAACGGGAACGGCAAGTTTGACAGTTGTCACAAATGACATCAAGATACCTAACCGAAATCGATTTGGTTCTAACTAGTTTTCAATCCGACAAGTAGACTTACACAATCCGACAAGTAGGCTTGACAGTTGTCACAAATGACATCAAGATGCCTAGTCGAAATCGATTTGGTTCTAAACTAGTTTTCAATCCGACAAGTAGGCTTACTCAGATCGTGTTTTTTCGGCTCCCTTAGCTCAGTCGGAAGACGCATCTACAAAGCAAGACTTTGCTGGAGGTGGCTGGGTTCGATTCCCGGTCCGGTGTAGGAATTTTTCGGGTTGGAAAATTTCTCGTTCTCCCTGGGCATAGAGTATGATTGTACTTGCCACATAATTCACACTAAGTTTAATTTACTGCGAAATTTTTCCGAAATCTCAACAGCTGAACGTTCGGTAAACAGTTCGGTGATTTTTCACAGATTTTCTGTGATTTTTACAGATACATATTCGTTGAAAAATTACAGGAAATCTGTGAAAAATCACCGAACTGTTTACCGAACGTTCAGCTGTTGAGATTTCGGTAAAATTTCGCAGATTTCGGTAAAATAATCTTAGTGTGTACTAATGCAAAAATGGTACAGGCTTCGAAAGCTCTCAATTAATAACTGTGGACTTGCATCTAGAACACTAAGTTGAGAGCACGCAATAAGCTAATATGCGATAAGAAATAAGCTTGAAATGTAGAGAAGAAGAAGAAGAAAAAGAAGAATGTCGGCAAAACAAAAATATAATATTCTTGATATGAAATGTATTAGGGCTTGTTTTATTTATTATGTACATCACTGAAGTGTGACGTAATCTACGGTTTTGCGATATCTTTTTGCAAATGGTATATTAAAGTGGACAGCTATATAATTTGAAGATCTAATTCTATCTATTGCTTAATGTCTTTATGCGGATTCTATAATGAGGTATGTCATTGGACTTTTCTGATCGCTGAGAATGTTAACTAATATTTGTAGTTCACTTCAACGACCTTTTTGAAAACAATTGAATACGTTTGAGGTAATTTCTGTCTGTAGAAGAATTTAGTTCGACTTGCAAACCTGGTTCAAATAATTAAATTATCTTTCAGATATAGATAATTTAACATGCTCAATGCAGTACTATTCCATTAATAAGTGGAAGATGTTCTATAAATGACCTAGATGGAGCATCTCAAGCACTGTCGGACCACCACAATCCCAACATTTACCGTCATTTATAGAGCATCTCCGTTTAATTAATCGTACATGCTGGCATTGTTAGGTAGCGCATCTCTTCCATACTCTTCAACGAGTCCCAACGATTTACCAACCATTCCAAAACACTCATCCTTAAGTCACTAGCCCTTAAGTTAATCAATAATAGTGTTGCACCTAATAGTGCTATTCAGCTAGGTATTGGGCGTTTACACCAAAAAGTTAGCTGATATTCGGCCTTTTCTCAGCTAACAAGTGGCCGACGACAGTGTTTGAGCGAAGTTGTGAGAGAGCAACACTTGATATTCGACCTAAGTATTTGGCCGAATATTGGTTGCAAAACTAATCACTAACAATCCGACGAGAAGTTCAGAAAACTTCCACCAAGACAGTCACTGAACTGCCTTGAATTTCCTACGAAAAGTTCAGGGAACTTCCGACGAGAGGTTCATAAAAGTTCCAAAGAGAAGTTCAGAGCCCAAGTAGCATTGCAAGCTTTATAGAGGTTTTATAGCATTCTACAAGTCCAAATCATGGTCTACAGAACCCTCATAAAACAAAATTTGTTACTTGGGAGATCTTCCGTAGAGCATTTCAGGGTATTTCTGATGAGAAGTTCAGAGATCTTGCAACGAGAAGTTTGGGGAATTTTCGACAAGAAGCTCAGAGAACTTCCGACGAGAGGTTCAGATAACCGAGAAGTTCACAGAACTTCGTTGAATTTCCTACGAAATGTTTAGCGAACTTCCGAAGAGAGGTTCAGAAAATTTCCAATTAGTGGTTCACAGAACTTTTGACGGAAATTTCACAGAACTTCGCAGAAGTACACTTAAATTAATTAAAATTCCCTGAAGTTCCAACGAGAAATTCAGAGTGTATCCGTCGAGAAGTTTAAGGATCTTTCGACGACAAGATCAGCGAGTTTCCGATGAGATGTTCATTGAACTTCTGACGAAAAGTTCACAGAACCTCAGACGCGAAATTCACAGAACTTCAGACGCGAAGTTCAGAGAACTTGGCGGCGCCGGTGGTGTAGTGGTAAGCGTGATTACCTCTCACCCCAGCAGGCCTGGGTTCAATCCCAGTCGGCGCCGCCGGGATGTTCTGAGGCGTAACTTCTCTGATCATGCCTTCCTTCGGAAGGGAAGAAAAGCCGTTGGTCCCCGGTTCATGAGTTGATGGGTTGATAGATAGGGTCCAGGTGTGGGAGCTGCCTTCCTGGCGTCGGTAGGAGAACTTCCTACGAATAGTTCACAAAACTTCCGACGAATGTTCACAGAACTTCCGGTGAAAAGTTCCCAGAACTTTCGGAGAAAAGATCACAGAACTTCATTAAATTTCCTTAAAGTTCATGGAACATCATTAAAGTTCCCTGAAGTTAGAACCAGAAGTCCTGTGAATTTCCTACGAGAAGATCATAGAACTTCCAGCAAGAAGTTCACAAACAAGGAAGTTCCAGCGAAAAGCTTAGAGCATTTCCTGCGAGATGTTCAGAGATCTTCCGGTGACAAGTTCAGAAATCTTCTAAATAGAAGCTCCGAGAAGTTGACAGAAATTAATTTAAATTTCCTGAAGTTCCGACGGGAAGTTATGTGGACTTCTGACGATAAGTTTGGAGATCTTCCAACGAGCGGTTCACAGATCTTAAAAAAGTACACAGAATTATTGACGAAATTTTCACAGAACTTCCCTGAAGTTCACAGAACAAAATTAACATTCCCTGAAGTTCCAACGAAAAGTCCATAGTATTGCCGACAAGAGGTTCTGAGAATTCCCGACGATAAGTTCAGAGATCTTCTGACGAGAAGTCCAGAGAATTTCCGAGGAGAAGTCGTCCATAGAACTTCCGAAGAGAAAATCTGAGATTTTTTGGCGAGGAGTTCTGAAAACTTCTGACGAGGAGTTCGTAAAATTTCCGACTAGATGCTCTTATTAGTACTTCTGACAAGATGTTCATAGTACGTCCAACGAGAAGTTCAGAAAATTTCCTAGGAGAAGTTCACAGAACTTCCGAGGATAAGTTCAGAGAACTGTCAAGGAGAGGTACAGAGAACTTCCGACGAGAAAATCAAATATCTTCCAAGGAGAAGTTCAAAGCTTCCGAGGAGAAATTCAGCGAACATCCAACGAAAAATTCAGAGAACTTTCGATGATAACTTGTCAAAATTTCCGACTAGAAGTTTAGAGAAATTTTGAGAGCTACTGACGAACTTCCAAAGAATTTTCACAGAACTTCGGACGAAAAGTTCCCAGAACTTTAGGCGAAAAATTCACAGAGCTTTTTTAAATTCCCCTCAAGTTCACAGAACATCATTAAGGTTCTCTGAAGTTAGAATCAGAAGTACTGTGAATTTCCTACGAGAAGTTTATAGAACTTCCAACAAGAGGTTCACAGAATTATCGACAAGAAGTTCACAGACAAGGAAGTTCCAGCGAAAAGCTTAGAGCATTTCCTGCGAGATGTTCAGAGAACTTCCGATTACAAGTTTAGAGATCTTCTAAATAGAAGTTCAGAGAAGTTCACAGAATTTAATTTAATTTCCCTGAAGTTCCGACGGGAAGCTAAGTGAACTTCTGACGAGAAGGTTGGAGATCTTCCAACAAGAGGTTCACAGAACTTAAAGAAGTACACAGAATGATTGACGAAAATTTCACAGAACTTCCCTGATGTTCACAGAATTTCATTAACATTCCCTGAAGTTCCGACAAAATGTTCAGAGTACTGCCGTTGAGACGATCAAAGAACTGCTGAAAAGAGGTTATGAGAATTTCCGACGATAAGTTCAGAGATCTTCTAACGAGAAGTCCAGAGAATTTCCGAGGAGAAGTCAAGAGAACTTCCGAAGAGAAAATTTGAAATTTTTTGGCGAGAAGTTCTGAAAACTTCTGGTGAGGAATTCGTAAAATTTCCGTCTAGAAGCTCTCAATACTTCTCACAAGATGTTCATAGTACGTCCGACGAGAAGTTCAGAGATCTTCTGACGAGCAGTTCAGGGTATTTCTGATGAGAAGTTCAGAGATCTTGCAACGAGAAGTTCAGGGCATTTTCGACGAGAAGATCACAGATCTTCTGACGAGAGGTTCAGATAACCGAGAAGTTCACAAAACTTCTTTGAATTTGTGAACTTTCGAAGAGAGGTTCAGAAAATTTCTGATTAGAAGTTCACTGAACTTTTGACGAAATTTCACAGAACTTCCCTGAAGTTCAAAGAACTTTTGACGGAACTTCGGACAATAAGTCCACATAACTTCCGAGGACAAGTTCAGAGAACTGTCAAGGAGAGGTACAGAGAACTTCCAACGAGAAGCTCAAATTAAGGGTGTCCACGATGAAATTGCCACACACAAAATTGATTCGCAAAATTCGAGTTTTCATCCGATTGCCATCAAATTTTCAGGGATTGAGAAATAACTATTAAACTTCATTTTACCATTTTACTCGTATTTTATTTACAGTCCATACGCAAATGCCCGCACCTTCTCCTTAACCCCGGCCATAAGATTCTGCACAACCTGTGAATCAACCGTTTTTTGCATGTAAACCCATACTTTCTTCAGTTCCTCGACTGTCTTCACTACCTTAGGTCGTTTAAGAAGGTGCTGCCCAGTACTTCTCGATGGGGCGGAGCTCCGGAGTGTTGGGAGGGTTGAACATTTTCGGCACGAAATTGACCTTATTGTCCGCATACCACTTCAGCACGTCCTTGGAGCAGTGGCATGAGGCCAAATCCGGCCAGAAGATTGTTGGGACGTTGTGGGCCTTCAGGAGAGGAAGCAGCCGCTTCTGGAGGCACTCTTTTATGTACACCTGTCCGTTCATCGTGTCCTGGGTCACGAAAGGTGCACTCCGCTTCCCGCACGTGCAGATGGCTTGCCAAACCAGGAATTTCTTCGCAAATTTGGACATCTTCTGAGTGCGGACATGCTCCGTAACGCTGAACTTATCCTTGGCCGTGAAAAACAGGTTGCCGGGGATCTGTTTGAAGTCGGCCTTCACATATGTTTCGTCATCCATGATGCAGCATTCAACTTTCGTCAGCATGTTGAGGTACAACTTCCTGGCACGGGTTTTGGCGGACTTTTTCTGCTTCTCGTCGCGATTAGGGGCCTTTTGTACCTCGAACGTTCGAAGCCCAGCCTTATTTTTGGCCTTCTGTCAAAACTAATGGAGGCGTTCGGATTTCGGTTGAAGGCCCCAACTACGCGGTTGTGATTTTTGGTGTTGTACGGAATACTTTTTCCTTCACTTCTGGACTTCCGATCGGTGGTCAACCGTTCCTCGAACCGCTTAATCACTCGCGACACCGTGGAATTCGCGATTCCCAACGTTTTAGCGATGGAACGATGCGAGAGATCCTTGTTCTCGTGATGAATGCGCAAGATTTTATCACGCACGAGCTGTTCTTTCGACTCCATTTCCGCGAGTTTTGATCACAGGACTTTGAAACTTGCAGGATGTAAATAATGCACTATGAACTAAATCCACCCAAATTTTCATTAAATTCTATCCAACGGTTAAAAAGTTAGAGCAATTTCATAGTGTGGCAGTTTCATCGTGGACACCCTTTATCTTCCGAGGAGAAATTCAGCACACTTCCAACGAAAAATTCAGAGAACTTCCCATGAGAACTTCTCAAAATTTTCGACTAGAAGTTCAGAGATCTTCCGAGGAGAAATTCTGAGAGCTACTGACGATAAATTCCGAGAACTTCCAAAGAAAATTTCACAAATGTTCCGTCGAATGTTCCCAGAACTTTAGGCGAAAAGTTCACAGAGCTTTTTTGAATTTCCCTAAAGTTCACAGAGCATCATTAAATTTCCGTGAAGTTAGAACCAGAAGTACCGTGAATTTCCTACGAGAAGTTTATAGAACTTCCAATAAGAAGTTCACAGCGGCTTTGGTGGCGTAGTGGTAAGTATGATTACCTCTCACCCCAGCAGGCCTGGGTTCAATCCCAGTCAGCACTGCGAGAATGTTCTGAGGCATAACATCTCTGATCACGCTTTCTTTAGGCAAGGGAAGTAATGCCGTGGGTCCCCGGTTCATGAGTTGATGGGTCGATAGGTAGGGTCGAAGTGTGGGAGCTGCCTTCCTGGCGTCGGTAGGAGAACTACCAACGAATAGTTCGCAAAACTTCCGACGCATGTTCACAGAACTTCCGGCGAAAAGTTCCCAGGACTTTCAGCGAAAATATCACAGAACTTCATTAAATTTCCTAAAAGTTCACATAACATCATTAAAGTTCCCTGAAGTTAGAACCAGTAGTCCTGTGAATTTCCTACGAGAAGATTATAGAACTTCCAACAAGAAGTTCACAGACAAGGAAGTTCCACCGAAAAGCTTAGAGCATTTCCTGCGAGATGTTCAGAGAACTTCCGATGACAAGTTTAGAGATCTTCTTAATGAAGTATCGAGAAGTTCACAGAATTTAATTTAATATCTCTGAAGTTCCGATGGGAAGTTAAGTGAATTTCTGACGAGAGAAGTTTGGAGATCTTCCAACAATAGGTTCACAGAACTTAAAAAAGTACACAGAATTATTGACGAAAATTTCACAGAACTTCCCTGAAGTTCACATAACTTCATTAACATTCCCTGAAGTTCCAACGAAAAGTCCATAGTATTGCCGTTGAGAAGCTCAAAGAACTGCCCAAAAGATGTTCTGAGATCTTCTAACGAGAAGTCCAGAGAACTTCCAAAGAGAAGTCCAGAGAACTTCCAAAGAGAAAATCTGAGATTTTTTGGTGAGAAGTCCTGAAAACTTCTGACGAGGAATTCGTAAAGTTTCCGACAAGAAGCTCTTAGTACTTCTGGCAAGATGTTCATAGTACGTCCGACGAGAAGTTCAGAGAACTTCCAAGGAAAGTTAACAAAATTTCCTAGGAGAAGTTCACATAACTTTCGACAATAAGTCCACAGAACTTCGAACAATAAGTTCAGAGAACTGTCAAGGAGAGGTACAGAGAACTTCCGGCGTGAAGATCAAATATCTTCCGAGGATAAGTTCAAAGCTTTTGAAGAGAAATTAAGTGAACATCGGAGGAGATGTTCCGAGAACAACCGATGACAAATTCAGAGAACTTCCGATGAGAACTTCTCAAAATTCAAAGTGTTTTTTTTATGTTACTTCATATGCGAAGTTAACGATTTTCAGAGTTGGTTGGAAATGCTAACATGAAGCTTTAGTGTGATGATTTATTAGCTAGAGAATGATCTTTAGAAGAGGGTAGGTGGATAGTTCCGTTAGAGTACGGCAGTATGAAAATTGAATAGAAGTTGAAAATGAGCGAAGGGCCATTAATGCGACAGTTTTTCAAGATAGACGCACATTTTTGCCTAACCCGTACGATGTACGCGGGGACTTGAAGTATGTCTCCAAGTCCACAGGCAAAAATGTGCGTCCCTCTTTTTGCTCATAAACTGACTGCGGCTGTGAAATAGTTTTAGCGACGTTTTCATCACTACCTACCAACTTCTATTCAATTTTCATACTGCCGTACTCTAACGGAACTATCCACCTACCCTCTTCTAAAGATCATTTTCTAGCTAATAAATCGTCACACGCAAGCTTCATGTTAGCATTTCCAACCAACTCTTCTCAAAATTTCCGACTAGAAGTTCAGAGAAATTCCGAGGATAAATTCTGAGAACTACTGACGATAAATTCCGAGAACTTCCTACTTCCGACGAGAAGTTCCTCCAGAAGAGTACCATAATCAGAAGCAAAATCCATCCCGAATAGGTCACAAGTTTCTTGGCAAACCTGGAACTTGAAATAGGGGAAATTAGATGGTGCGGAAATTCCGCTGTAAGATTTCATATTCATTCCGACACTTTCAATCACTAGCTGCTTCTGCTAAGATCCGGACAACTCAGTGTAGCAGCAAATGGACGTAAGAATTCAATAAGATCCTCTCATGAATTTCATCCACAAGAAATCAGTATGCGTTTCACTGATTTGCCGTATGAAAAATAATGATGAAAAAAATTATAAAACGGAGCAGACTGGAACTGAACCATGAACGATGAAGTTACGAGGGCTGTGTGTTGACCACTCGTATTTCAACGCTTGGAAAAATTAAATGGTTTTTAAGGCGATTAAGAGCAAGCTCATGTTAGACGAAAATCAATCATAAGCCACGTATATGAAATTCATATGTGTGGTTCATAAGACGAGCCTTATGAAATTCTAAAGTTTATTTGTCTCAGTGTATAGATTTTCCAATTGCTGCCGGTGATCGCATTATCCAGGAAGTTGATGAAGATGATGAAAAACAATACAACCCGCGGAAGAACGTCCCTATTGGGACCAAACCGTAACCAACTTTCTGGTAGCTGCGGTCGGAACAGCTGAAGCGATAAATGAATCGGATTCCGCAAACATACACGGCCACAGAGAATAACTCAGAGTGATAGTATTTTTTTTCCCTTGATCTGTTTTCCGTCGATCTTGTTTTCCGTGCTGAGCACCAATGCTACCGACGTCAGCGAGGTAGCTCGCGCACCTGGACCCTACCTATCGACCCATCATTAACTCATGAACCGGGGATCAACGGCTTTACTTCCCTTGATCAGAGATGTTATGCCTCAGAACATCCCGGCGGCACCGACTGGGGTTGAACCCAGGCCTGATGGGGTGAGAGATAATCACGCTTACCAATACACCACCGGCGCCGCTAGAGAGAGATAGTCACTTCGCATATCAGCAGAGATTATTATGACTAAAATTGAGTAAAATTTTAAGAAGTTTAGTTAGTATGAAGTATGAAGTCCAACAAAGCCCCGGGGGTCGATCGCATATCAGCAGAGATGCTCAAAGCTGACCCCATGCTATCCTCATAAATGTTGCATCAACTATTCGTCAATATCTGGGACGCCGCGACTTTTCCGGCCGACTGAATGCAGGGCATCTTAGTGAAGGTCCCAAAGAAGGGGGATCTGACTGTGTGCGACAATTGGCGAGGCATCATGTTACTGTGTATTGTTCTCAAAGTTCTGTGTAAAGTTATCCTCAATCGGATACAGGAGAAAATCGACGCTACTCTCCAACGACAGCAGGCAGGATTCTGTGCTGGAAGATCCTGTGTGAACCATATTGTCATGCTCCAAATCATCCTGGAGCAGGTCAATGAGTTCCAAAGTCTCTGTACTTGGTATTCATTGACTACGAAAAAGCTTTCGACCGACTAAACCACGAAAACTTGTGGGTCGCTCTGAGACGCAAGGGAGTCCCTGATAAGATCGTCAACATCATCGAAGCGCAGTACGAGGCTTTCTCATGCAGAGTGTTGCACAACGGAGCTTTGTCTGACCCGATTCGGGTAATCGCTACTGTTCCTCATCGTAATCGACGACATCATGGTTGGAGCCGTTGACCGTGTACCGAACCGTGGGTTGCTGTTTTCAGCCTATTACTATGGAGCATCCCAACGACTTCGATTTAGCTGATGATGTTGCGTTATTAGCACAACGGCGCTCTGACATGCAGAGTAAGCTCGACGACCTTGTGGAATGCTCCTCTGAAGCAGGTCTAACCATCAACGTCAACAAGACCAAATCGTTGGATGTCAACAAGGAAAACCGTTCCAATTTCACGGCAGCTGGGCAGGCAGTGGAGAAAGTCGAAAGCTTCCAATATCTTGGCAACCAGATAGCGTCGGGCGGCGGCACCAAGAGCGACATAGGTGCACGGATTAAGAAGGCGAGGGCTGCTTTTGCCAGTTTGCGAAATGTATGGAGAACGAATCAGATCAGTCGACGCACCAAAATCCGAATTTTTATCTCGAACGTGAAGTCTGTGCTGTTATACGGCAGTGAAACATGGTGTGTATCAGCGGAGAGCACTCAACCGATGCCTGCGGTCCTTAATTCGTGCCTGATGGCCCCACAATTGGATCTCAAATTCTGAGCTCCATCGTTTGTGCCATCAGCCGATCAGTTGAAGCCGATAGAGACAGAAATTCGTGAACGGAATTGGAGGTGGGTTGGCCACACACTACGACGGAGCGGAAACGAAATCTGCAAGCAAGCACTGGACTGGAATCCAGCAGGACATCGCAGCAGAGGCAGACCCAGAGGCTCGTGGCGGCGGAGCCTAAACAGTGAAATTAAGAACGTTGACCGAAATTTGACTTGGGTACAGGTCAAGGCCAAAGCTAGTAATCACCCAGGATGGAAATCTTTTGCAAACGCCCTTTGCACCCCTGGAGGTGCACAGGATAGTAAAGTAAGGCAGCAGATACTCAGCGCTGAGTTCCTGCAGTTTTTAGAAAGTTCTCCATACCACTGAGTAGAAGTAATTTACTCCCTGTGTTATTTTCAGTGGCCGTGTAATCAGAAAAATTACATTTGATGCTCGTGCACATGTGTGTGTGAGAGCGGTCAGAGCAGATGTTGCGTTGGCTGAGATCTTTTTGAAAATCCGAGATTTTATCTAATACGCCCAACTCGGCGTATTAAAGTTAAATCCGAGATTAAAATTTAGGATACTACGACATGGTGCTTAGCTAAACCGAAGATAATTCGAGATTAGCGTGTTATCCTCGATGGAGTAAACCGCTATAAATGTTTGAAGAGTCTTTGATAGTTTTATTTTGAAACAATTCTGAATGTCTTGAATTTGAATTGCCTTCAAAATATCAGCATTGGAAAAATTGTGTTCAAACTGAACATTCCTGGGGGTGCATAGGGAGCTTCAGGGGGCACATAGCATCGTCTGCAGCATACACGACGTAGATTATTGTACGAGTGATATAGGCGTCCATTGGTTATCTCATATATAGGCATGCATTTAGGATTAATCACTGCCTTTTAGATGGAAGCGATCCATCTTCCAATGATCTGGAACTTTTCCGGCCACGTCCTTACAACTGGTGGGGATAGGAAGGATTGTTAGTTGGACACTTCCTTAAGCGATATGCAGAGAACTCTACAACTCCCCATCAGTGTCATGTGAAAACATAAGTGGCAATCTATAATAGCTAGTCGGACGAATTGTTCAGTTTGTTGAAGCTTACAACATGTTGCTAAAATTATTCATTCAGTCCGTTGTACAGCGAGATCTCGTTTTTGGCAACACACTGCTTCACTTATGTTGTCAAAATCGAAACCGAACCAAAATCGAGACCATTTCCAACGTGTCACAATTGCTACTCCCTGAGTGTTGAAAAACTACTAAAGAATTCCAACATAATAGCAATTTTATAATATTTTAAGAAAATTAAAACTTTTGTGTTGCCAAAACCGAAGACCATGTTGCCAAAATCGAGATTCCACTGCATCTCAAGTGTTCGTATTTGCCATCCACAAACATGCCATTTTCCACACGCCGCTGCATGTGTAACAATGTATGTAATCCTTGCAGGCACATACACCAGCTAGCGCGCAACTGATTCTAATTCAATTAATTATCATACCTTGTTCACCAGTTTGCATGCGTGTGCCGAATACGGCGGAAGATAAACTCATTTTGCACAACTTCATCCCGCTTCGGTTGCCTGCGAGTTATGAAGGTAGAACAATCTTCCTCCTGCAAACACATCCATTCAGGGAGCTGCGGAGGGTATGTACATAGTTGTAGAGAGACAGGGAGTTAAACAAACTGCTCAAGAAGCTGCCGGCGGCGGCTGTGCCGCCATTACAGCAATGTCAGTCACAGAAGTGTGAAGAAGGCGAACGATGGCTTCTTCAACGTGTGCATCCACGTGTCTGTGTAGCGAGCAAACGATATGCACATTTGGGAAAACAAGCCTGCTTCCACCGACCGTCTTCGTAGGGGTGGAGTGGGGTGGAGTGGGGTGGTTGGATGGTTCTATATTAGGGTGGTTCAAAATATCGATTTTGCTCCACCAGGCTTCAATCCGTTTTAAATCAGGTCCAGATCATTCATGTAAAGTTTGAGCTCATTTGTTTACGATCTCATACCTGCTTAGCGCTTTTAAATTTGTATGGGACTAGCTGAGTGTGCCCGGCCTTGCTTGAGCCTATGCGCCGATTAAAAAAAGCATGCTATATTTTTCTGTTTCATTTGCATGGGAGCCCCCCCTTACAGAGGGGGAGGGGTCTCGAACCATCATAAAACCATTCCCGGCAGAAAGACAGTTATACATACATTATATAGATAGATTACTATGGGAAAAGTGAATTTACTATTAACGTCGCCCTAGACTTGCACCATAATAATTTATAGATAAACTTACCATCTGCACTTATAGAAATTTTCTCAGCTACAATTTTGCCAATGCTACCGACGCCAGGAAGGCAGCTCCCACACCTGGACCCTACATATCGACCCATCGACTCATGGACCAGGGACCAACGACTGTACTTCCCTTCCGAAGGAAGGAGTGATCAGAGATTTTATGTCTCAGAAAATCCCAGCGGTGCCGACTGGGATTGAACCCAGGCAATCACGCTTACAACTACACCACCGGCGCCGCTGTTGATTAAATTTCACATAAGAACCGATAGCAAGCTTACCCGTTGTTCGGGCCCTTAATCTTGCAGCCACAGAACAGAAGTGGAACTTTGAGTCAGAAAGTTGCTTCACTTTTCTTTGCCCAACCTAGCTGGAACCGAACAATGGATTATGAGATTACGGGTCCTGTTACTGGACCACTCGTCTTTCAACGTTAGGGTAAATGGAATGGCTCTGTAAAATCTGTAATGTAAGTCGTGCTTATGAAATTCATATGGGTCGTTCATAAGTCGAGAGTACTTTAGAATGACAGTTTAAGAACATTTATCATTGTAAACCCTACCGCCATCTGTCGTATACACTATGATGGGCAATACACTCAACAGATGGTTGTAGCATAGAGGTAACTCTAAGACCAGAATGTCCCGAAGAAACGAGCTCAACTTTTGGCTCAGCTCTGGTACTATCTTCGGTCCCAAGCTAATCGATGCACCCCTTGAAACATTGGAAAATCCACGAACCCCTCATTTTATCTGTCAAACTTCCTTAGCGAATCAAAACAAACATATTGTAGTACTGAAATTTATACTAGGATGGACCAAATTGGCAAAACGATGCCCTATACGCTCTCTGACTAAAGCGCAGGGTGACGAAAACATTGCAAAATTTGCTCCAAAACTCGTCCAGTGCACCCAATTGCACTTGAAGGTGTGTATTGCTAGTAGTTATTCCGAAATCCTTCATATAGAGCCCGATGTCAAGTAAAGATTGGTGAATATCGATCATTAGTATAGGTCGATTGGCGATGGTCGATCATTAGTACAGGATGGCATGATGATGGATAGAAGTTCTCGTTGGAGATACCAAGTGAAATGAGAAAGGTATGGTGTAATATTCTGCGAAATTCCTTGCCAGTCTATCCATTTACCATTCAAATTGACTGACCTGGCGAGATAGACACATTCACCTGATCGGAATTCCTATTTTAGCAGATTAACGTATCATTGCTTTGTGAAACAACCACTGCACTGCATCGACGAAGAATGCTGCCTAAACAGTTGTGATGGCGTATAGAACAGTTACGTTGATTGTCGACTTATGGATGGTGTCCATTTTTAATTTTCCGGGCAGTAGATAATTGGTGGATGTAGGTCCGAAAGGTATCGAATATCCATCTTAAGATGGCCAAATTTCCGAGTTGGGTGGTTCTCTGGGTGCTATAGAACCCGCTTTCCTCGGTTACTGGTTGAAAAGCCCTCTATTGTTCGAATAACGAGATTCAAGCATGCGATATACAATGCAAGTATTAGTGATGCAAAGGTTACCCTGGACATATAGCAAGGAAGTTCTACTAACCTGGTGAACTTATCTCGCTGACTGATATCCAGATTTCTTTCCTTTATTTAACGTCGGTCTCTTTAACGTCCATCCATTGACGGCAATCGAATGTGCAGGAAGGCAGCTTCCACACCTGCGTAGGATATCGCACCCATTCAACACACATGGGCCGGGACCAACGGCTTTACTTCCCTTCCGAAGGAATACGTGACCAGAGATTTTTATGCCTCAGAAAAATCCCACCGACCTCAGCTGGGATTGAACCCAGACCCATTGGGGTGAGAAAGCAGTCACGCTTACCACTACACCACCGGCGCCGGCTTACATCCAGGTTTTACGAAGTGATCCGTTGAGTTGATATTTCGTTCGCCGATTCGTGAACCAGTAAGATGTCCTTGATTGACCTTAGTGTAAATAGTCCGTAATGGCGTTCCCAACGCACTTCCGCCATCGTGATGGGATGTGCTATTGTTTGGCCTGAATTCCTTTCCCTGTTGCTCCCTTGTTCTGGAAAAATTCCGCGCGATATGAGGTGGGTTTCGGTCTCCCGGTACGTGTCCCCAATGGCAATATTCCGCTTGCACTTCGGATACACGATTAGCGACAAAAGTTGACCATGTCGCCGGAGGTGCTTGCAGCCAGCGCAAGACGGTCGTTGAATCAACCCAAAAGTATGACTCTCCAGATAAACTATCGAAGTCATGACCTTGAGGTACAACTTCGAAGCCAGCACGGCCCCGCATAACTCCAGCCTAGGGATAGATAAGGTTTTCAGGGGTGCCACCCGGGATCTCGTCGCCAGTAAAGCGACCTTTATCCGTCCTTCAGCGTCTTCGGTTCGTAGGTACGCACAGACGCCAAACGCTTTTTCTGATGCGTCAGAGAACAGATGTAGCTGAGTGTTAACTGTGTTGGGTAGGGTGACCAAGCGTTCGATGCAAAAATCACTCAAAACACGAAGCTGTTGATGAAATCGAATCCATTCTCTTTCGATTTTCTCGGGTAGTTTAGCATTCCATGCTAATTGGTGGTTATTTGCATCCCGTAGACGCCCTAATGGATCGAAGAGGGCTGCGATTTCCGATAAAATCTTCCGTTTGGTGAATACAGTGTCTTCCGTCAATGGAGAGATCTGTAACCGATACCGAAAAACATCCATATTAGGCATCCATACCAAGCCTAGCGTCTTCACTGTTGAATCCGGATCCAAATGGATTCCGTCCGCCGTTTGTATTGTTCGACTTTCGTTAGGTAGGTCTTCCAAAACTGATTCACAATTTTAGACAAACTTCCGCAGTTCAAATCCACCTCTCCGCAACATCTCCTGCATCTGGATCCTTAGCTCTTTGGCGGTAGCCGAGTCATCCGCTCCCGTAATGGCATCGTCCATATAAAAATCTTTCTTTACGGCTTTAGCGGCTAATGGGAATCTGTCAGCTTCATCAATTGCAAGTTGTAGTAACGTCCTGGTAGCCACGAAAGGAGCAGGTTTTGTACCATAGGTTATGGTACATAGTTCATAGGTAGCAATGGGTTTGTCTAGGCTTGGCCTAAACAATATCGACTGGAGAAGGCAATCTTTAGGGCAGACACCGATTTGCCTAAACATTTCTTTCTGCGTCAGCCACTAACATAATTTGACGAGTGCGGCTTCACAGTATAATGGAACGCATTTCATCCTGAATAACAGGACCTGCGAGAAACCCATCGTTGAGGGAAAATCCTGACGTCGTTTGTGCTGAAGCATCAAACATGACCCTCACTTTTGTGGTTGTACTATCCTCCTTCACAACAGGGTGGTGTGAGAGGTAGCACCGACCTTCCTCCATTGCTCCGTCCGTAATCAACCGCATATGCCCTAAAGATTAGTACTCCTCCAAAAAGGCGCAATATTGACTTCGTAGCTTCTAATCACGGGACAACCGTCGTTCCAACAGCAAAAATCTCCTCTTCGCAATCGATTTGGAATTGTCTTGGCTATTGTTTTCTCGTACTTAGGCAGCGACACCAAATATCGACCAGATGCATCTCGTTTCACGGTTTGAACAAAATGCGTTTCACACCTCAGAACTAACCTCTTCGCATCTCCAGAATCGTTCAAGTACCTCATCGAGTCGACTAGAAACTGCAAGCTAACACAGGACAGATTTGATAGCACCACTCACCGAGTATCTGCCTGTTACCACCCATCCGAAGACGGAGTCGACTAACGATGGTAAATTATCACCCAACCGAATTCGACGATCAGAGACAAAGAATTCGAAAAATGATTCCACTCCTAATAGCAGATCAATTCGTTCGCCTTGCAAAAAGGTTGGATCCGCCAACTAAACTCCCTCGGGTATCCGGGATTGTATGAGAACTGTAATTTTCCCTTGAACCTTGGATGCCACACCTTGAATACCAATGACCTCTACCGTACTGCTGTCCTCCTTCACCGTGAGCATTTTCCTCAGCCGTTTGCTGATTAAGTTACATTCTGGCAGCACTGTCCAACAATGCCCTTGCATATACCTTGTGACCTCTGTTGTCTTCCAACACCACTAGCGCAGTGAGCAAAACCACACCCATTGTGGATGCTGTAGCTGAGTGGCAGATCTTCGAGCCTGTCGTTGACAGGTTAACGACCTTAGAAGTGTTTGGTTCCACAGTTGATTCCGATTGACTCGGTATATCGCTAGGTTCGGGTTTCTCGTTCGGCTATGAAGGGCCAAAAACGGATTGGGTAGATTCGTGGGCAACATCGCCCACGTGCATCTACGGGATGGTTGAGAATCTCCTTCCAACAGTAGAATCATACAACCGGCCAAAAAACAGATGCCCCAATGAGTGGGGAGAAGAGCCCGCCCTTTATTCACGAAATGTTAAAGACAAGGAGTTGGCATTTCCACTCTCCCCATCAATTTCGCTTCAATTGTGTGCCCTGGTGGTCCCTCCCCTTCCCAGCATTTATTGGTTCATATAATAGTATAATGTTTCATATGCAAATATAATCATTTTGGGAAAGTATACGGTGACTTACTTTTGATGATGAAGTAACTGACCTAAATAATAATCATCTGTTTTTTTTTTATTTTTTTATTTGTTAAATACATGGAACTATTTGTGAAACGTACACTCTTAAACAAGCTTTTTGATAAAAATTGTAACATTATGGGTTTTTTTAAGTACATTACTATCCCTTTTGCCAGTTCCTCATGTTTTATTAGTTTTTTTTAATTTACGAAGATGAAGTTCACTTCATAATGTACCAGTATGAAAACCAATAAGTGATCCCCACTGCATCCTTGAGTAATTGCTTTTTTTTTCTTTTCCAGTGTCTATACTTCCTATCCCTCTTGCCTTCGTTCTCTGTAGATTCCCCATCTGAAATTACGCAATTCTCCTCTTTATAAATCTCTTCAGCTTTAACTTCAATGTTTTCCCTATCTTCAGCCAAAAGTAGGATTTATACTTGTATATCTACTTAAGTTCTGATCTAGTGATTTTTTTTTCTAAGTTATGCTAGGGCGTCCGTCTTTTTTCCTTTTGAAATTAATATTAAATGCTAGTCTGATGGGATGATTATGTTCTCTCCTCAAAATGTGACCTTAATAACGGATCCTACATACTCTAACTCTTCTGTTGATAGTTTCACCGTGGAGCAATTTCTTAGCGTTAAATTTTGATTTGTCTTTTCTCTAACATTGACTGTATATATTACGTAAAATAAGCTTTGCATAATTAGCTAGAGAAATTCTACTCTTTTTGCAAGAACGACTACTTTAGTGTCATAGATAAGTGCTGGAGCTAATACTGTTTTAAATATAGTCTTCTCCAACTCCGAACTCGGATGAAACTGTTTACAAAAATCTACTATCATTCTGCAAGATTTCAAGGCATTCCTACACCTTTTTCTATTGGTTAATTTTCTATTCAGCGCTGCTGTTAGACATACTCTTAAGTATTTAATACGGTCAATAAATATTTTTCCATTTAATGTAATCTATTCTGGATATCTAAACATAATCTGGCTTTTATCATAATTTATACTTAAGCCTACTTCCTGCAACTCTTGTGTGAGGATTGTCAATACTGTTCCATCTCTCTTAAGTTCCTAGCGATAGTCAATAAGTCATCAGCAAACGCCAGAATCTGAGGAAGCACTGAACAGTCAAAGTCTGAAGATTTACATTCAGAAATTTCTTTTGAAACATTGGTCAACATTTCCTGCATCAAATAATCAAATAACAATGGTGAAAGAGGGCAGCCTTGCTTAAGGCCTTTACCACGTTTAACTTTCTCTGAGAATTGACATTCCCAAAATACCCTAGTCATTTCATCTTTAACGCACATCAGAATTCTATTCACTAATCTTGAGGGAACATCTAAGTCTAGAAGAATATCCTTAAGAGTCAGAACCTTAACTGTATCGAAAGTTTTTCTTATATCTAGTGCTAAGACTATCAGCTCATTATCGCTATTCCAATGATCTTCTGTTGCTCTTCTTGCCGCAAAAATGTGATCTTCAGTTGATCTTTTCGTTGTGATGGCAGCTTGATGCATTCCAGGCTCTCCCGCAAATTATATGAACTGCTTAGCAATCCATTTTGCATAGATTTTACATGCAATATTACACCACAATATTCTTCTGAAATGATCTCAAAGGTCCACTGCAGTATTACTTGATTGGGAATCGGCTGATCGATATTTTGAACCACCCTACTCTATATAGACAAGGCCTCAGCGCTCTGAGCTTCCTTATAGGTACCAACATAATAACAGAATGGGGCTGGTAAACCAGACAGACTGGAAAAGTGATAGCAGCGGTCGCCTCCGGGGGATATGCGGCTTATGCAGCATGGGAATCTAGCGAAACAATGATGGCAAGGAATGCGCGCTTGTGGAGAGGGATGAAGCCACCCGGCAGAAGAGAAGGACGGAGAAGGAATTTGTAGGATAGATTTTTTTTTATGTTTTGTTTTGGAATGTGGAAGCACTCAGTACCAGACAATGTGGTATTGTTTTTGCAATAGAAATTGCCGGGATTTTCTGCTTAATGGACTGCCTATGGTTGATGGCGGAGGCGTCGGAGTTGAACAATTGTTGTAAATATGAGGTGGTATAGAGCAGATCGAGATAAATCATAAAAAATCTAAGGATATTCGTGGTAATACGGAGCAGATTGAGGTAAATAATTGAAAATAAAATCTAGTGGTATTCGGGGTAGACGGACAGAGGGGTTTCATCAGCATTTATAAAATGTTGTGAATATTTTGACCAGTTTTGGTTTAAAAAAAAGTGATAAAGGTTTATAACTACAATTAACTGATAGGTTGATGATGTGTTCACTAGCAATAATAGCAAAAGATTAACTTACAAAACTCTGATATTTTATTAAAATGCTGTATTTATTGAAGATAAATAAATAAAAATCCTTAAGCTGTCCGTTAGACTGATGAGAAATTTGAATTTTTCGCTCCACGGTACTAAAACGGTTCCAAATTGGGTCCTGATTAGGCTCCCAAAATTTGAACTCATTTATTAATAAACTGACTTGGCACCAACCTTATGAAGTTTATATGGAAATTATTATGGGAAAATCTAACTTTTTGCTCATTGTCATCTAGCCTTTTTCCATATTGCACTGTTAAAAAGTTCTATAACTGTTCTTATGGGAAATTTCCTCAACTTTGCCGAATATCTTTTTTCTCTTTCGGCTGACTTGTCAAACGTCAGAAAACACTGAGGGGAACTTCGATGAATTGTTTGATCGACGTTAAAAAAATATTGTGCATTGAATTGCAACAGTGTAAAGTTTGTTATTGTTTTTTTCACAGCATTTAATTTTGCGAGTTTAGAAAGGCTTAACGCTTTCGCTAAAACGCATTAAAGTGCTGATTTCAGCGTGAAATGAAAAAAAAAAAAATCAAGTTTATTTACATTAACACTTGATATTCCATTCGAATGCCCCTCACTATTTTTTTCAACGAAATGTCGACCTAAATGTGACGTCTATTTTTGACGTATGACTGCTTTTTAACTGGGCTACAGCGCAGGCTACAGCCCAGTTAAAAAGCAGCCCAGTTAAAGAACGCCCAGTTAGCGAACAAGTACTGTATTCTACAGTGTGACATAGTAGCCATGATTTTTGCGCCCTATTCTACGCGCCAGAAAGACCAATTTTGTCTGCTGAACAGTTCATTGAGCATAATCATAAAACATCAGTGACCCGAATCATTAAAAACGTTTGTTCCTTAATTTTAAAAGCAGAGTGTAATGGTGAATTTTGAGATCGATACGGTTTGGAACCGTTTGAGCACTGTGGAGTGAACATTTAAAATTTAGCATCAGTCTACTGTCCGTCTTCCACCCATTTCCCCATACTAATTGACAGGTATTGAATGCCAACGCTTATGCCAATGCTGATAATGTAATTAGTGACAATTGCTTGTTCATTGAAGCAGTCATTATCGGTAAACGGGTTTCAAAAGTTAATCGAATTCTTTGTTGCTCATTACAACCATCATCATCATCATCATCTCACACCCACACTCGCCCACTCGATGTCACACACTGACTAGGTGTCACTGGAAGTAGCGGGGAGGATTTAATATCGTGACTATTTTTGGTTTCTTGATTTCGGAGAAGTCAACAACGACAACACAATGGTTTGCAAAAGCAGTATAGAATATATAGTTGGTATAGATGTGGGCCGACCAGGTAGATGTGGGCCGACGTCGGAAGTATTACTGTCATCAGTTGTTGTTTACAATTCTGCATTGCTGTATAATACTCTTCCGGTTGCTGTTATTCAACTTAAATTTAACGTACTTTAAGTTAATGATCATATCTTTTGCCACACATGTGCTTAAATGGTCCAGTAGGTATGGTTGACTCCTGTGGATCAGCGACTGCCGGTTCTAATCTCGAAATGGAAAGGTAATTTTTAGACTGATAATAACAATATAAATATGTAAATTCAATTAGTCACCAACAAGTTAAAGCAGTTCCATATAAATGCATAAGATATTAAGCTTATAATGTATATTACTGTTAAGCTTTTGGCTGGTTAAAATCACCACATTTAGATGTTTAAAAGTTGAACAAAGGTTAACGTGGTCTATTTACAGCAATTATTCAATCTCAGGCTGAATTGAAATCGATTAAACAACACTTGTTAAGCATCCAATTTTTACCTGGGTTCTTCAAATGTACAGGCTACAAAAATGTATGTTTGAATAGTACTGTCGCTTCAATGGCCCATCGCTCATTTTCAACTTCTACTCATATTTCAAACTGCCGTACTCTGGCGGAACTATCCACCTACCCTCTTCAGACCTTTCTCTAGCAAATAAATTATCACACTTAAGCTTCATGTTAGATAGCATTTACAACCAACTCAAATACAACATATTTCTGGTCACAATACAAACATTTTTCCCGATTCTCAGGAATTCCCGCGAATCACCATCAACAATGCCCGGGGAAATAAAACTCTTATTTGAAGTCTTAGATAACTGTGTAGAAAAAGAGAGAAGAGTGATCAGGTGATCAAACGTGTTCCAATATTTGAAAGAGTTTTCTCCGAAACTCCACAAGTAGGGCGTTACAGGAGTCTTCAGAAATTTCATGATTTTTTGGATGATTTTGAAGTAAAGCTCGATTCAAAGTAAATCTGGACGCATGGTTTAATACACCACCGCGCCCCTGGTGGTTGGAACAAAAAACGTTTGACAGACATTTGTTGATGTTTCATTGACGAAAAAATTTGGCGAAAAGTTTTTCTCGATTGATCGACGCATCCCGAAATTACGGATCATGGAACTTGAGAAAAGAAAATTAATTGTGCACAAACATCTAGAGAACCCTTCGTGGTCTGCTTGAAAAATAGCAAGTGTTAAAATTCCCAAAGTCAACGGTAAGGCTTGTAATCAAACGTTACAAGGATACTCTGAGTGTGGATAGAGCACAGCGCATCTATCATAAAAGTGGAACTAGGGACAAAGAGCTGAGAAGAAAGGTGTTGGGTACGTGAAAATCAACCCACTTGTCTCCATACGTGATTTGGCAAAGAAATACGATTCTAACTTTCCCACCGTGCGTAACATCCTTTCAAGAGAAGGACTTTTTGTGCCAGTAAACCTCCGAATCGCTCCCTGAAACAAAATTTAGTGGCCAAAAAGCGAGCACGATTCCTATACGAACGAGTTTTGACGAAATTTGATGGCTGTATTTTAATATATGACGAAATATATGTCAAAATGGATTATAAACAAATCTCCGGACAAAAATTTTACCTGGCAACTGGTCGTGGGGATGTCCCTTACAGGTATAATTTTTTTTTTGCTGATAAGTTTGCTCGGAAACTAATGATTTGGCAAGGAATCTGCAGTTGTGGCCTTAAAACCAAGGTTTTCATCACATCTCACACAATGACGTCGAAGGTTTACATTAAAGAGTGTCTGAAAAAGCGGATTTTACCCTTCATTCGGCAACACAAGACCAACGTTATGTTTTATCCGGATCTAGCCAGCTGTCACTACTCTAAGGAGGTACTAGAATGGTATGCTGCAAACAATGTTAATTTCGTCGCCAAAGAGATTAATCCTCCGAAATGCCCTGAGTTCAGACCGATCGAAAAATATTGGGCTATTGTCATGCGAAAACTTCGAGGATGCGGTAAAGAAGTGACAAATGCACAACAAATGCGTTTAAAGTGGAATAAGTTCGCCGGTACAGTGTCACCAGCAGTGCTGCAAAACCGAGTATCGCTGACAGATCGTGTTGTCTTGCAGTGAGAGTTAGAGCCATGGCAAACAACAATCACCAGTAATGGTCGCTGCTCACAAGCAAAACGTTACACTCGCTGCTGATGATGAAAAGCACAACGAAAACAGTGAAGACTTCTGCAGTACGATCATGAGAAAAAGCGAAACGACAGAAGAAAATGAAAACAATGCCTACGCATTTCAAGTTCGTCTCGGCAGGCGCGATTGTGTGAGCTACAAACAAAGCAGGCAACATGAAACGGGAGCTGTTGGGCTCACTCACCAATACACTCACATAAGCAAGCAAAGCAGTAACTGCTTGAAAACGAGCACAGATGAGTGTCGTGATTGTCGGAAATGATCAGATCGGTGATGGATCACAACAGAAGGCGACATTCACCAGTTGCTTTTTACTTCTTTCGTCAACTTGATGGATGGTCATGGAGAGAGCTTCGAGGAACACATTGATAGGAATGTACAAAGCGTTACTACCATCAGCTGTTTGGCGATCGTGATTGTGATAGGTCGCAACTCTGGTCACCAGCGACTTTGCAGATCATGATGGCATCGATCACAAGTAAAGTGCGACAGTTGGTTCGGTGAAATGTAATAACTTGTTATATATAGTTTGAAAGCTGAATAAATACCCTTTTGTTTGACGTTTTGATCAACCGTGTATGTTATTTAATTCTTAAGTTATGATTTACTTTGAATCGGGCTTTAGCAAGATGACGTTAAGGATGACTGATGATCACCTAAAAATTATGGAAGTTTGACTGCAACAGCAGGGTGGTGTTTTGGTGTCCATGGGAACTTGATGAATTTTGAAGTAGCAGGAGGACGTTCTATGTGACTATTGAACTTCAACCAATATTTCGGGAGGTTGATCTGCAACAACAGCCGCGTTTGAGGTGTTTTTAAAAATTTCATGATTTTTTTATGAATCTGAAAGGGACGTTAAGGATGACTACAGATCTTCTCCTATTTTGTTTTGGAGGTAGATCTGGAATAGCAGGGCGTTTAGTGTGTCGATTGAAACTATCTTATTGACTATTGATTATGTTTGACCATTTTAGGAGAGTTGGTTGGAAATGCTATCTAACATGATGCTTTAGTGTGATAATTTATTAGCTAGAAAATGGTCTTAGAAGAGGGTAGGTTGATAGTTCCTTTAGAGTACGGCAGTATGAAAATTGAATAGAAGTTGAAAATGAGCGAAGGGCCATTAATGCGACAGTACAAAGTCAAACGCACACTCTTTGTCTAACCCGTACGATGTACGCGGGAGTTGAAGTGTGTCTTCAAATCTACAGGCAAACAAGTGTGCGCCCGCCTTTGCTCATATACTGTCTGCGGCTGTGTAATAGTTCTAGCGACGTTTCATCACTAACTAAAGCCCCACGTTGCCGAAAACTTTTCCAGTCGATGGTGTGTTATAAGATTTATGACAACATGTAATCGACTAAGCCTGCGAAAGTTAACTAACAATATTACTCAGATGCGTAGAAAAATTTCCAATCGATTGGCTTGTTTAGAATTGAAATCCATCTGCTAGTAACAGAGTTATAAGTGGTCGAATCCTGACCACTTTTCGTAACGCGGTCGATTTTGTTTTTTTTTTTAAATTGCACCTCAATATATTACCGAAAGACGTAATCCTGCGTCAAAATAAAATCGAGTTCATTCTAGGCGGTGGGAACAAGAACTAAACAGGCACCTTAAAAAGTGTGTGCTTTGTAAAGCGAGCAACTTTGTCGCAGACCGTACCCGAGCAGAGAATGAAAACATAATTTGATCTTTTGATATAAGCGTTCGTGATAACATATTTTGCTTACCGTGTGGTCGAGTTAACAGTAATCATAACAAAAATTAGATCTAACAGTATATGAAGGATATTAAAAAGATAATAAATCATGTTTTCTTGATAAAAAATTCATGTATGCGTTTTGATATTAGTAATTTCGTTAATAATGAATAAAATAAGTAAAAATATTTTAATATAAATTACTTATTATTTTGATATCATGATATATGATGGGCCTCTCTTAGTTCAGTCGGTAAAGGCGCAGTTACAAAGCAAGACCATGCTAGGTGGCTGGGTTCGATTCCCGGTCCGGTCTAGGAATTTTTCGGGTTGAAAAATTTCCCGACTCCCTGGGCATATAGAGTATGATTGTACTTGCCACACAATTATACTAATGCAAAAATGGTATTGGCATCGAAAGCTCTTAATTAATAACTGTGGAAGTGCATCTAGAAACTAAGTTGAGAGCACGAAATAAGCTAATATGCCATAAGCAATAAGCTTGAAATGCGAAGAAGAAGAAGAAGATCATGATATAAAATTAAGTAATCTGAATGTTTTGAAATCTATTGGTTGATATCAAGATTCAAAATCAAAAACAAAATATCAATAAGTTTTCTATTCAAAATAAAACCAAACCTATTTTTCAATCAGTTCTATCGATATCTATCAGTTATATCGATTTCTAACAGTTATATCGATTTGAAAATTCAATTCACAGATAGATTAATATCAATATTTTTCGTAAAACATAATTGAGAAAATCATAATTGTCTTTGTGATGTTCATTAAGAAAACAGCAAGCATCCTGATTGGCTCATGAAGAAAAATAAAAATAAATTAGATTTCAGTGATAAATGTGGATGCTCATTTTATAGAATATCAAATTTTGTTTTAAATTATATAAAGGGTGATACGGTCAAAATTTGGTCAAGGGAAAACGCGTGTGAATCGGTGAAATCGTTTATTTAAAAAATCAAATTAAATTTCTTTTTCAAGTTCAATTAGTATAAAATTCAGGAAAAATATTCAGTTAGGCTTCAGCTTTTCCAAATCCTAATTGCCGGGCCTTACGCTTGACCCCTGCCATCAGATTTTGTACAGCCACCTTGTCCACCTTCTTCGCCGCAGAAAGCCAGTTTGCCTTGAACTGCTGCTCGCCCTTAGCAGTTTTTTTGGTCTTCTTTAGGTTCCGCTTGACAATAGCCCAGTATTTCTCAATTGGGCGGAGCTCTGGCGTGTTGGGAGGGTTCTTGTCCTTGGGAACCACCTGCACGTTGTTGGCGGCGTACCACTCCATGGCCTTTTTACCGTAATGGCAAGATGCCAAATCCGGCCAAAACAGTACGGAACAACCGTGTTTCTTCAGGAAAGGCAGCAGACGTTTATTCAAACACTCTTTCACGTAAATTTCGTAAATTTCTTGGTTGACAGTCCCGGAAGCTATGAAAATGCTGCTTTTCAAGCCACAGGTACAGATGGCTTGCCAAACCAGATATTTCTTTGCGAACTTTGACAGTTTCATGTGCTTGAAAACATCTGCTACCTTTCCCCTTCCTTTTGCCGTATAAAACTCCTGTCCCGGAAGCTGCTTGTAGTCGGCTTTGACGTAGGTTTCGTCGTCCATTACCACGCAGTCAAACTTCGTCAGCATCGTCGTGTACAGCCTCCGGGATCGCGCTTTGGCCGTCGTATTTTGTTTATCATCGCGATTTGGAGTCACTACCTTCTTGTAAGTCGATAGTCCGGCTCGTTTTTTGGCTCGATGCACGGTTGTAGACGATACACCCAGCTTATTTGCGGCATCTCGGAGAGAGAGGTTAGGGTTTCGCTTGAAACTACCGGCAACTCTCTTTGTCGTCTCAGCGGCTTCCGGTTTTCGATTTCCCCCCGATCCAGACTTCCTGGCTGTCGAAAAACGTTCCCCAAACACTTTAATTACATTTGTAACGGTTGATTTGGCAACTTTTAGCGATTTTGCCAACTTTGCGTGCGAGTAGCTCGGATTTTCGCGATGCGCGAGCAAAATTTTGATACGCTGCTCTTCTTGCTTGGACGGCATTTTGACAACTGAAGAGTGAATTCCAAAATCAAAATAGGAGCAACATTCTACACACACACACACCTTCAAAATGAGGGGTGTTCAGGTTTTTTAAATACAAAATTGAAAGAAATACGTCAAGTTGATATTGACCAAATTTTGACCGTATCACCCTTTATTTTATTCAATTTTCATACTGCCGTACTCTAACGGAACCATCCACCTACCCTCTTCTTAAGATCATTAATAATAATAATAAATAATAATAAATTATCACACTAAAGCTTCATGTTAGCATTTCGAACCATTTCTATATATTTTAGAAAAATAAAAATAATATCAAAATATGCATTCAACCGATATTTAAAAAAAGCACATCAAAATATGTTATCAACATGATTTCAAAAACATAATTTGATATCATTTACAATACTACAACAAAGAACTCTACACTTTTTTTCAAAAGTTGATTATTTCATCCAAACGATGGTCGTTTTATACCGGGTGGCCGTCGTCTCCTGTCGTCACCTACAAACAAATTACACATTCAACATTATATGAAAATAATTGTATTACTTGAGTAAATCGTTCCTACTTCATATCGACCGGGGATTACGGCAAATCGTAAATAAACACTTAAACAGGATACTATTGTGTGTCGCTACGAACCGATACTCACCGTACAGTCCTGATCTCCAATTTATGTATTGAGCAAGAACCATTCCTTCTAAATGCTCTCCGTTTGCCCTCCCAACATACGATGGACAGCGAATAGGGGAAAGTGGGGCAGTTTGGCCACCTTAAGAAAATCATCCCTAATGATACCAAATTCAGTGGAATGTTCGAATGATTTTTAACCAAATGGATAGTTTCAAGCCCTATTTACATCATGAATACAAATTGAATATTAAAAGTGATCTTTTAAATCTTATTAAAGAAGATTTAAAAAATTATCGGTTTGTAAACGAAATTAAACCGTTGGAGTTAAATGAGCACCCTGTCGGGGTGGTCTGAACGCCCTAGTAAAAAAGCGGTAAGCATAAACTGTTTTCATGATGATTTAAGAAGGGTAAACAGAGGTGTCAACAAAGAAAAATAATTAAAAGAAACAATTATTTTCTGTTGAATAAATTGGTCTTGTGAATGACTGATTTGTTACCAAAACAGCTGCTTCGAAACTTGATTTCATATGATACATATTTATTAAAGGAATAATGCAAAATTGAAGTATTTAAGTAGAAAATGTTCAACATATCAGTAGTGCTCATATTGCCTCGAATGGACTTAAGTAATATTTTTAAAAGAAACACTTAAATACTTTAACTAATCATGTTTTATTACCCCATGCGTGAAGTTAACGAGTTACATAGTTGGGCGTCAGAAATCAGGCGTAAAGTGGGCATTTTATACGATAAGTGAGGAGATGAATGTATAGAGTTGATAGTTCCGTTAGAGAACGGCAGTGTGAAAATTGTAAATAGAGATTAGAATGAGAGCGAAGGTCAATTTTGAGGAAGGTGCGAATCGGGTTGATCATCTCCTTTACCAAACTCCCCTGTTGAGGAGGGATGGTGAGAGGTATCTCCCCCCACCACCACTGGCAAAAGAGATGATCGCTGATTTGCTTGTAAAGGAGATGATCAACCCGATTCGTGCCTTCCTCGAAATTGACTTTCGATCGCTTTCTATTCTCTACATACAATTTTCACACTGCCGTACTCTAACGGAACTATCAACTCTATGCTCTCATTCCTCATCTATTGTATATAATGAACACTTTAAGTCTGATATCTGACGTTAAGCATCTCCAACTGTGTAAAAATTCAATGGTTTTTGAAAATTAGAAAACATCGTTTCATATAAGAAAGCAGTGACCATCTGGGTATTGTGAACTCTGTCAATTTACTTTTTCCAGTGAGCAAGAAAACGTCTTGAAAATCTTTCGAAGTTTCAAAATGTCGTATATACATGCTGTCAAATGAAATCTTGGCTCCTTCTTCTCTGCTCCACAAATAACGTAAACATGGTGTTGGGAGTGCACCTTCCCACAAAGCACACGTGACTCTTATAAAGTTTGATTAAATTCTTGTTTCAGCAATTCGTAGCCCAGTTTTGGCATTATTATTAATGTCAAATAAAAACACTTATTCGAGTATCACGTTCGATGATTTACATTATCCGTCTATTAATGTTGATGTTTCGACAGTTTCATAATTATAATTCTTAATTTGTTTTCAGTAAGTGGCAATACCCTTACTTGTGGTTCAAATAGTAACAACCCATATAACTTCTGTGCTCTTCTGAATGTTTGGCACCCGTTTGACAGTTCGACTCGGCTCCCAGATGACAAGCATTTTGAGTTAGTTCGCAGTACTCAGGTGATCATTATATAGCTGCTGAAGGAATATTACTTCTTCTTCTTCGCATTTCAAGCTTATTGCATATCGCATATTAGCTTATTGCGTGCTCTCAGCTTAGTGTTCTAGATGCACAGTTATTAATTGAGAGCTTTCGATGCCTGTACCATTTTTGCATTGGTATAATTGTGTGGCAAGTCCAATCATTCTTCTATGCCCAGGGAAGTCGAGAAATTTTCCAACCCGAAAAATTCCTAGACCGGACCGGGAATCGAACCCAGCCACCTCCAGCATGGTGTTGCTTTGTAGCTGCGCCTTTACCGACTGAGCTAAGGGAGGCCCCAAAGGAAAGAATATTAACGACAAGTTATAAGAAACTACTGATACATCTTATTTTCTGATTCAAATATCTTATACATTATAACACTTTGAGCTAGTCTAACATTTTTCGAATCATATAACACTTTGAGCTAGTCTAACTAAGTCGAATAGTCGCACTAAGGATAAACATTTTTTTTATAAAAATGAAATTGATACTTCAAGTAGGCTTCAAGCATTAAGCCTGCAACAGAATTTGTGTAAATGATGTTCGATAAGTTGATTTTCAAGCGGGTGGTCACATTGGCGAAATTGTCCCACTTTCCCCTACATACAACACACAATCGGTCGAAGTGAATATCCCGGTAATCCTCGCCTGATTTACGACCGATTCACGTGCCCGTCCAATCGGCCTTGAAAGTGCACAGCACACACATATATCCTTCTTCCCGTACCTTCCAGCGCAATAATTTGATGGCGAGAAAAAAAAATTGGATTTCCATATTTCACGGATTACTGATGGCTTCGGTGCTTCTTAAAGGAAGCGAGAAACCACCGATGTCTAAAACCCGGCTCAAAAAGTGATTGTTTACGGATTTCCATAACGTCAATCGCCAAAGAAAAAAAAATGCTCTTAGATCGACAGAGTAATGACACTTTGCCTACCGCAGACATCTCTTCAAGTGTCACAAGTTAGTGCCAACCTAATCACATTTTGATTGAAATTTACTCGCCTAATTGTTTGTAATGATTCCCACGAGGGAAGAGAGAGAGAGAGAGAGCAAGTCAGACAGGTACGTGTGTCTGATCTTGACAGCGTGTCCACATGCAGACTAACTAATGGACATTTGACATGACAATGCAGTGCGGGCAATCAAAAGCGAATTGCGTTTGACCTGCCGGTATGGGAATCCCTGCGGGAAAACTAATGATACCAAATTACCAAAACGATTACCAGCGGCCTAAGGTCTGGTACGATGACGATGGCGGTTGCAAGGTGTCAGTCATGTGATGTGACAACGGATTTTCCAGCATTTCGCGTATCATTTAGAAACGAAGGTCATTACAACGGTTTTGTTTCTGGCAGATGGACGATTTGACGATGGCCCGAAGAGTGCACGACAAGTGCGTTTGTTAGTGGCAGACTGCTCTAGGACTTGGGGCAGGAGGTTGAGCTAACGTGTAGAACGGCTCATGAAAAATTATCCAATTTAACGACGGTGATTGCGTGATTGATTGATCATTGATGACAATCGAGAACGAAATGCTTTCGTGACGTCTGCTTTCCAAATCTGTGTGCGTGACATTTCGGTTCAAATGAGCCATGAAATTAGATAGGTGATAAATGACAAGACAGCTCAGCTGGAGGATGGGAACAAGTCCACATTTTGCATTTGCAATTTGATTTCCAATTAAGCATATCTAGTGGTTTTATCGGTACAATTGGGTGATTTTCCGGTACCCGAAATACCGGTACTGGCATTCGAAAGTACTGGTATTTTCAGTGTTTTTCTAAATATATTTTAAACCATTTTTGGTAGCACTGACGAGTGAATATTTTATAGAACGTCTAGAACTACCAATCTTGACATACTTTATAAAATGTCGTGGATCAACAAGCTGCACAGAACATTAGTGAAAGTGCAAAATATTCACTGTTTAAGAAACGGTAAGGAATATGCTTCCATAAGCACTCAGATACCACTCTTAAAAACTGCAGACTGCAGATAAATTAGTTATTTCTACACCTAGCTATGCTAATGATGACTATTCAAAATGCTTTACATTCTGAACATGAAGATCGTTTTCTGTGCAGTGAGCATTCAGCTGATAAAAGACTCAAGCAATTGAATACTAGAAGCGAGGACGAGGACGTAGTAAATAATTCATCATCAAACATGGATGAAGGAGATGGCGATGTTTTCGAAAGTCTTATAATAAATTAATGTTTCGAAAGAAGGCCTTAGCAGTTAAAGGCAGTTTGATAGTGTAGCCCGGATTTATGAATACTATGCGATATTTGTACTTTTTCTGAATGTATCGTGACTAAAATACGTTATCATACACAGCAAAAAATAAATTTTGATATTACATCCAAGAGGATGCACTTCAATCATGTCGAAAATCTCATGTAATTTTTATGGCCAGAAAAATAAACAAATGCAGTAAAAGCAGCGTAATGTCAGTTCATGTACTGTATTAATGATAATTTTGTCCTTTTTGGCAAGTAATATTACATCATATTTTCGACTCGATTGAAGTGCATCCACTTTGATGTGATATTAAAATTAATTTTTTGCTGTGTAATCATATCATTCAAGCTGTTTAAAATTACGTTTCCTACCACTTGAACCTTACCATGCACTTTTTTTTTCTTGAACTTTGAGAAGCATGGGTTTTATTTATGATATGCCTAAAAATTTGAAATTTATTGCCTCATTTTCATAAAAATACAGGTCAAGATAAGCCAAAATCTGCTCGACTATATAATTAATTAAATTAATAACCAAAAAAAATTTGACGTAGGACTACGTCTTTGATTTCTATATGGGGGTACACTTTGTGAAAACCGAAAATGGAACATGTAACAAATTAAGAAAGATTTTGAACGTTAATTACTCAGCTGCCTCTAGTCCAATTTCAATAATGTTATCACCAATTGATCAGGAATATGGCTACGCAACAATGCTTCCGAATGTTGATTTTCAACAAGAATCTATTGAAAAACTGGTAAATGTCCAGCATTGTCTAAAAGCGTAGAATTAACTAACAAATCCACCAAATACCTACATGCATATGCTGCTTCCCTAGCACAGTCGTCAGATAGTAGTAAGTAGACGAAACAGGTCGAAGTTGCATTCGCCTCCGATCCTCGGGTGCGTGCGAATAGGGAGGATGGAATTGCGTAATATTTTGCACACTCATTGTGTATTCAGAACCAAACGCAAATTCTTCGAGATAACCACCATCCGTCGTCTGGCTAGCCGTGACGGTGTCTGACGTATCTCCGGTCTGATTTACGAGGTGTGCTGAAGGTGTTCCTGAAAAATGAGATCCATGATGCTGTCACCTACACTAAACACGCCAAGCGTAAGCGGCCATGGATGTCATCTATGTTTTGAAGTGACAGAGACGCACTCTGTTTGGTTTCGGAGGTTAAATCATCACCAACTTTGGCAACAAAACGGCTCTTTTTTTTAGGGTCACCAAGCTTATTACAGTAAAGAGTAGGAATAGAATTCATCTGCCTGTTTGTCCATATTCAGAACCAACGATCACACAAAATGCTCATGTAATCAAACTGGAAGCAGGGGTACACATTATTTTGATCAACCTTGATCAACTTTGAATCGCCACGGCCGGATATTTTCGATGGAAGAAGCAACAATCTAGCATCTTATTCGACGAAGACGGCAGGAAACATTTGTGAAGCCGAGTTATTTACGAAAGAGAGTGTCGATGAAGAGAATCGATCAATGTAGATAGGACCTATTGAAAAGTGACGCGAGATTTGTTTTCCGTACTGAGCTCCAATGCTACCGACACCAGGGAGGCAGCTCCCACACGTGGACCCTGCCAATCGACCCATCAACTCAACCGGGGACCAACGGCTTTACTATCCGAAGGAAGGCGTGATCAGAGATGTTATGCCTTAGACCATGCCGGTGGTGCCGATTGAGATTGGACCCAGGCCTGCTGGGGTGAGAGGTAATCACGCTAACCACCGACGCCGATATCTTTCAAGGTGAATGAGATCGACCCAAATTTGAGTTTAGTTCTCTCAGAAATAAGAAATAAAGTGCAGGAACTCAGCGATGAGTAAATTTGCCTCATGTTTTCCAGGATTTTCCAGGGAAAAATTCCCGAATTTGAGAAAAGTAAAAATTGGATTCTCTCAGTCTATTGGTACTACTCCGAGACTGAATAAAATTTTCGTCAATTTCCTCATTTTCTGGCAGATTTTTAAAGTTTTCCACAGCAAACCATGAGACAAATTTACTCATCGCTGAGTTCCTGCACTTTTGGCGATTATAAGTGAACTAAATTCAAATTTGAGTCGTTCTCATTCGTCGTGTACGCGAAAGGAAAAGAGCCAGTGTCGCTACTTGATAGCAAACTACTCATAATGGGAGGAGTCTTTGTAGCTTTTATACCACTTGGTTGCACATCATTCTGCTTTAACCTTAAAAGATATAAAAGAGCGCTGCTGTATGGCATTAGATCATTTTCGCTTCGGACGGCGTGGTGAACAGTAATAGCAGCAGTAGGAAGGTGGTGGCTAGTCCACTCCTTCACACCTAACAAGCAACAATTGACTGGTCGTGGCAAAGTAGGAAAAGGTCTGGTAAAGGAGGCGCCAAGCGTCATCGAAAAGTTCTTCGAGATAACCGCCATCAGTCGTCTGGCTCGCCGTGGTGGTGTCAAACGTACAGATTTTTTTTTTGAAATATACAGATTTTCCAGAATTTTAATATCAGCTGAATGTATTTTTAGTTCTTTATTATATTTATTCATTCCGATGAATAACCGTTACTTCCTTTTCTGTAGCAACGAGCACCAAACCTAAATAGCAATTGTGCAGTAAATAAAATATTATTTTAATATCTTCGTTAATTTTGAACCGACTACTGATGTTCAGATGTTCTAATTTCGGATTGCTCGGCAGAAGCAATGTTAGTATTTCTTCCTTATTGTTCAATCAACCGTATCACATAGTTACAAGTACTATGGTTAATTCAATTTTTGGATTTGTCGAATCGGTAAACAAGCCGATTTAACAACCCATAAGCTGGTTGATTACAGTTTGTGACTCAAAGGGTCTACTGTCTATTTCGCCATTTGAATAGGGTAATATCAGAAATAAATAATATTCCATGCAATTCGACTGAACATCTAATAAAAGTTTTGTGTTGTGACAAAATACAAGAAAGTTGATAAAGCAGATGAACACGATTGCACATCTAGAAATACAGATGGGTTGGTTGGTTGTCTTTATCAAGGAGATTTTCAGCCAGACGCTGGTTCATCTCCGGAACAAATACACATGGAACTATCTCAAACTTTATTAACTGACAAAATAATACTGAGTAATTTAGGTTCAAGCAACAACAAGTGAATTCAATATCCATTCAATCTTCCAAAAGCTTAATAAAGTTGAAATTTGGTTTGATTAGAAGTATGTGAGAAAATGAATCATCGAACAATAAAATTTAATCATAAATTATTAATTTTCTCAAATGACCAGACAAAGATTTTTGTTATCTAGGACATAAAAAAAATAAATTCTAGCAAAATCTGATTGTTACTTCATTAAAGAAATTTTTAGGTTTATCTCTCACTACTGGTACATGATTTATTTATTTGTATTTTTAGACTTGTAGAAAGATAGAAATCACCACATAAATTCATGATCCAGGATTTCACGATATTTTAAATAGTTTAATTCTTCATAAAAGATACTTAAATCTTTTTTCAACATTCTGAACTTTGTACAGACTCTTTCTGAAGTTCAATGAACTGAAAGGAGATTTGGAAAGATCCGCACTATGATCATAATAAAGAAATTATACAGATTTTTTTTACAGATTTTTGACAGTCAGATACAGATTAAAAAGATTTTTTTTTTACTGTGAAAATACAGATTGAAATTGGAAAAATGTGGCAACACTGCCACACTACAAATTTGGTAGGCCTACAATTCAAAAACGGAAAGAGTTGAGATAAAAGATAATTGATCAATTAAAAAAACATCATTTCCATTCCATTTCCATTTCCATTTCCATTTCCATTTCCATTTCCATTTCCATTTCCATTTCCATTTCCATTTCCATTTCCATTTCCATTTCCATTTCCATTTCTATTTCCATTTCCATTTCCATTTCCATTTCCATTTCCATTTCCATTTCCATTTCCATTTCCATTTCCATTTCCATTTCCATTTCCATTTCCATTTCCATTTCCATTTCCATTTCCATTTCCATTTCCATTTCCATTTCCATTTCCATTTCCATTTCCATTTCCATTTCCATTTCCATTTCCATTTCCATTTCCATTTCCATTTCCATTTCCATTTCCATTTCCATTTCCATTTCCATTTCCATTTCCATTTCCATTTCCATTTCCATTTCCATTTCCATTTCCATTTCCATTTCCATTTCCATTTCCATTTCCATTTCCATTTCCATTTCCATTTCCATTTCCATTTCCATTTCCATTTCCATTTCCATTTCCATTTCCATTTCCATTTCCATTTCCATTTCCATTTCCATTTCCATTTCCATTTCCATTTCCATTTCCATTTCCATTTCCATTTCCATTTCCATTTCCATTTCCATTTCCATTTCCATTTCCATTTCCATTTCCATTTCCATTTCCATTTCCATTTCCATTTCCATTTCCATTTCCATTTCCATTTCCATTTCCATTTCCATTTCCATTTCCATTTCCATTTCCATTTCCATTTCCATTTCCATTTCCATTTCCATTTCCATTTCCATTTCCATTTCCATTTCCATTTCCATTTCCATTTCCATTTCCATTTCCATTTCCATTTCCATTTCCATTTCCATTTCCATTTCCATTTCCATTCCATTTCCATTCCATTTCCATTCCATTTCCGAACATTTTTCTGCTGCAGATAATGGACCTGGTGTGGCAGAGTGAGTGAAAATTATTATGATCTGTGATTGGGAGCTGGGTGTTTTATAAAAGTTACATTTCCTGCGTTACGTAATAGTTGAACGGGACCCGAATGGGGAATAATATTGTAGTCTCGCTGAAAATCGGTCAATACCGCCTATGTATCACAGGGTTACTCTTTCTGTAAAAATGTGTAGCCATGACGTCCTGTGTAGTTCCTCACGTCACTTTTCAATGAGTCGTATATCAATTTATTGATTCTCTTCATCGACTTTAAAATTTGGATCACCACGGCCGTAAACATATTTCCGGATATTTTCGACACACAGTTCGATGGAAGAAGCAACAATCTAGCATCTAGTAATACGACAAAGCTATTTACGAAAGAGAAAGAGACAGAGGCGAGCAAGAGAATCAAACAATGTAGATTGGCCTATGTGAAAGTGACACGAGAAGATGTGTGCAAGATGCAGATTTGTTTCACTTCCACATTAATGGCTAGCAAACATTCAATGCGGCTTACTTTTGTCTATGCTCAATTTAACGCATCGACATCGGATCGGACACACCGATTAGACATTTACATCAGCATGTCTATTACTACAAGTGTCTATACTTAGAAACAGATTGCTTCTTAATGGGGAAATTTACACACTCAAATAAAGCCGATCAATCGATTAGGTCCTAAGTATCATTGACACATTCTCTTCGTCGATTTTCTCTTTGCATCCCCAGGGCCTTAGAAAGGCATTCCCGGCTATTTTCAACACACATTTCGTTGAAAGAAACTATTATCTAGCATCCAAGTTTCTAGTGACTGAGAAAGTCGATCAACGTTACCTAGGACCTAATTCATTGTTTGGCTCTTAGTATTTGCAGATTGATCAGATTTCTGTAGGTTCGCCATCCGATCAAAAGTGGCGAGTGAAAAGCCCAGGATTCTTGTCCTAATTAGTCAAATCAATCCCACACGGGATCCACTACTAATTTCATTCCTAGGTGAAATCTAGGTCACCCAACCAGCCAAGCAAGCCGGTGGGTTGCGATATCACGGCTGATGAGTACCAATTCTGCCAATACGTGAAACATGACATACGCGCTGATAGATGACAACTGCATGTTACTGGAGCGTAGATAGGTGAAGTAACTCGCATGATAACATCACCGATTGACTACCAACCTGCAAGGCAATAAAGGGTTCTCGCGATAGATGGGTACCTATGCTACCCACCACTTGCTCGATGATAAGCTTATATGATGAAGAGCGAGCGCTATGGAGCAAGCAACATGGCAGCAGCACACCAAGCGAACCGCATCGATTTTTAATATATTGGCTAATTGAACTTTGAAGTTGATCGGAAGCGTGTTTGACAGGCTGAGCAGAGGGAATATGGAGGAGGGACGTGGTTCTTTCGATCAAAACACATGACACGAATGGGAAAAGTTCTGGGTGTGGTTTTTGCGATCCGTTGATGTACAGGCTTGGCGTTTATTAGCTTTTTATGTCAACCTGCCTGATGCTGAACTATGAACTGCTACTGATGGAACTCAGTTTGGCATTTTAGAACGCCGACCGATGAGTGGATATAAATTTGTATTGCACTTAGGAACCAGCACGATTGGCAGACAAAGTAAAGTGAACCGTGTGTGTTTATGCGAGCAAATTTGTTTCATTTCGTACTCTGAATGAGGCATTGAGATTTGTGGTTGTGTGTGTGTGCGATTTACGAGTCGAAATTGTTCGCAAGTACACTGAAAATGAAATGTTTACGATACCCAACCCTCCTGACGCTGAGCCAGGATCAGATTCCTCAAATCAGATCAAAACTCACGAGGTGGCGGTTGTTAGCAGCACAGCGTTGCATTTGATAGGTGCGATGAGCTCTCGTTTATTTCAGCAGGACCACAAAACTCTCGTACAAATTTGGCTGGCGGTCCGGGTGTTGCTGCACATGCACGAAATGAGATTTTGCTGCGTTGATAACCCGGCGTTTGTTGTCGGAACCTGCTACATTTATAACATGGAAGGAGGAGAGCATTTTAGGTGAGGGCTTGGCATGTCGTATACACCTGCACGATTTAACCGTATGGTGGTTTCGGTATATTCGGTTGCTCTACTGTTTGTGATTATGATGGCAATGATGGCAGTAGCAGCAGCATCAGCAGCAGCAGCATGATATGCAGGTGTATTCTGTTTGGTACATCAAACAATGAACTTTTCGGTGCTGTGTTGCACGAGGGAAACCGGGTCAAAGGCGTTGCTAAGCTAAAGAGCTTATACGCGCTTTGATGAGATAAATTTCAGAGAACAGCTGAATTGAGGCTAGATTTGCTATTGGGAGAAGGATCTGGTGGATGAGTGCGTTTGAAGGTAGAGTTTCATTAGCTTGCTTAATTGTAACAAGTACGCTTTTCATTTATTTAATTATTTATTTTGTTAGTTATTTATTTATACATAATTCATACACCCAACCGGTGGATGTAAGATTCGCTTACAATTATGTGGGATTCATCATCAGAGGATGGAAGTGGAGACCGCATGAACCGAGGATGCGATATACCTAGCTGCGGTCCAATGCAAGAAAATTGGAGACCGAAAAATGTAGAGTGTATTAGTGAGGTAAATTTATTATGTCGAAAAAAAAATAGGAAAAAGGTTGCCGACTGGACTCGAACCACGAACGTTGCGATTATCAGACCTGTGCTTTCTCCACTGCTCTCTCCATGCTTCTGAATAAGGATAGCCTAAAAGCAAACAAGAAGCGTTCCTTTCCTCTCACACTCGACTTCGTATGCTTTTTCTGCTGGAGATATTCGCGGCAAGGGTGTGGGTCGTTCTACCATGTTATACATAAAAATCAATGCAAATGCTTGCTTGTGTAGGTAAAAGCACAGACAGAACACGAAATAAAAAAGGCAAAAAACCATTACATCGCCTGTAAGGTCAACTTCTAACATTCGCCGCGATGTTCATGAACAGAGGATGATAGGAAATGGAACTAACATTCATTGTAATAGATTTTTGGTTTGCGTGTATTTATGCAATTTACTCATTTAATCAAAGTGCATGAAGTTACGTTTTTTACACTTAAATCGTAAATGTGTTCCCCGCCAAGGAATGTCCTCTCATGTAGAGTTACACTTGTCATACAACAAGCAATGAGTTGCCAATACGTTCAGCCAATTAATTCCATTTGACCTGGATACGCTACCTGTTCGTTAAAGTCCGGGTACGAATCCGAACCTTGCTCTCTTATAAAAGAGTAACCGAAAATAGATTTGAGCAAGACAGTATATTGAAATTGCATGATAAGGAAAGATATGTAGCATTGAAGTATTTTCAGAGAAAGTTGATGAGAATTAACGTTTGAAAGGTCGTTGAATTACTTCGGTAATTTGACGTACTTCCGGCCACGATGACCGTTTAATCCACACCTATCTGAGGGTTTCTGGAACTTCTACTCGTTCACTTTGACTTACACCGTGGAAGAGGTGAGAGTTCGAGTAGTTGTGTACTTAGTGTCGCGGTGTGTTTTTCGTGGTATGTGAAGTTTAAAATGTGAGGGATCTTAAAGGCTGAATTTAATGTGACATTTCTCGTTCCTTTCCGTTAGCCTGTAGAGTTCAAACATTGTTAGAAGTTACGTGCGGTCAACTTTTTGTGTGTGCAAAGGTCTTTTAATAAGGTCTTTTGTGTGGAGATTTTACTTAAATGTGTCGAACTGCCGTTCAACGGCTTTTTGTGCAGGATCGGTTTTGTGCAGATTGGAGATTGCACCGCATCGCTTCTAGCGATACATGGCTTTGCTCGGCACACCGCACCCATGATAAAATTTCGCGCTCTCTAGACCCCACGCTTCAGCGTCAAGGTCCCCGGTTTGGGAAGAATCCGGAACCTATTCTCCGACAGAGCGTTGGCCAAATCCGCCAGCATCCACCACGTGAACTAACGTGCTTCCGTGCATAACCGACGATCCTCTCGTCGACATCTGCGCCATCGGCAATCGGCGCTAGTATCAGCACCCATTCGAGATTCGATTGGGAATTTCCGCACCATACCAGTCTGGGGTGCAATGCGCAACACCAAAACCGATCAATAGAGTGCTTCTTTGCCGACCTCAATCCTACAAAGGGATACTTCTGTGCCGATACGGATAAAGCAGCGACGACATCGATGGTACCGTGAGTAAACAAAATGCATGAAAATCTCCACACACACAAACACATGAGCTCGAAGACAAGTGAAAGGAAGGCTAGCAATCGCTAGAACCAGATCAGAAAATCGCACATGTAATTCCATGTAATGTTAATTTTGGTTGACTAGGTTTGGCGTCGTTCTATTTTAGCGTTATTTGTTGTGGTATTTTTTTTAATAGTAGAATTTACTCCAGGTTGGACTGCCTGGCAAAACAGTCTCAGCACTCACGTGTCACAATCGGTGGAGTAAATCTGAAAGGGGAAGTTCCTCCAGTGATGATAAATGTGAGTGAGGTTTGTTGTGTTTCGGTAGAACGGCGGCTAGCACCAACTTTCGCTTAAGACTATTTGAAGCAGCCTCTATCCCTCATGGGATTTCAGTCTACTGCATCGCCCTCAAAATAATTTTCGGTCTCTTCTACACATAAACCCGCCCTGAGGTTAGGTTTCTTGCCTGACAAATCAAACCGTGACGAGTGGTCCTCTTCGGAGGTGGCGCTTAAGTCACTCGTTTTGAGACAGGAAGCGTATTCAGTGGTCGAAATCTCGCAGGTTGCTAGGCTTCCGTTACATAATATGTGGGAATTCCAAATACAGTAAACTCTTCCTTACTCGGTATCCTCCCTAGCTCGATTGTCCCTTTAATAAGAAGCTACGGAGAGTTGACTGTAATTTTAATTGAGATTCAACTACGCAAGAAATCAGTTGTATGGCGCGATTGGTCATTCCCTTCCTTACAACAATCACATTTTAGCAAGGAAACCATTTTAAGCCTCACCTAAAAGAGCTTCGTGTTCAGAGCACAATGATATTTTTATCGATCCCATAGATATTCATTTAGATTTCTAAATCAAGATTTAAATTTTTAATTTTTGATGGTAATGATGTTGATTTCAAACTACCACTCATTGTAGCGAGACAACTGTCAATAGTCTGTGGACCTGGGTACTGCGGAGTCGATCGATTTTATTTTGCAAGCCAATGGAAAACTGCTTTGCTCTTTCTCAGTTGATTCCCACCAAAAGCTCAGAGCCAGGTGTGCTAGTGCCCCCATGACTCTATTGAAGTTTGCTTACATACATGTTTAGCCAAAGTATGTTTAGCTACAATTGAAAAATCAGCAGGGTCCTAAAATCTATGCTGGTTTTTATACTTTCAACACTGAGCCTGTTGGATTTTGTTTATGAGCTTAAAAAAAAGTAAGAGGTTGTATCCAAGACACGATCGCAGATTTGACGTACCCTAGTAGCACGCTTGTCACAAATCAATTGTAGAAACTTATATACGACTTATTTCAGTCGTAAACAAGTTACTGTAACTTATTGTGATGAAAGTGTGCTACTCGGGTAGGATAACGAAAGGTAGTTTTGATGTCACAGTAAAAGTATAGTATATATTAAATTGATTTCTTAACTCGTTAACAAAGATAAAGTTCGATAGGTTGAAACTCGGAAGCAATTTGAGAGATGTGTTTGTGAGGTGCTCTGTCGATGTCCATGTAGTACAAGCCAATTCTGGACGGTATGTCTTGGATACAAGCTCTTGCTATTTAGTTAACTCTTTTATCATTTGTGGTCCTGAAAAGGACCGATGGATTGGAAGCTTGGGAGCCAGTTTAGAACAATACTGTAGAAATTTGTCCTCGATGTAGCGGTGCGGAAATGAAATATGTATTAGGGAAAACACATCAATCATTGATAGCTAGCTGCTTGCGGGGAGCATTTCGTTGTGTATTGGACAACACCACCACTCACCACACGCTGTGATTGAATGAACTGCGTTTGTTGAGACCGGATGGAATTCAATTTTGAAATCTGTGTTAGGGAAAGCGCTTTTCGCAGGCAATCGGTGACAATTTTATGATCATAGCACACTTGCACATTTATGCAATTTTAAGTAGTGACATTTTGAAAAATGATTAATCCTTAACTTTAATAGATTCGTAGAAAAAATTCCTATCGATTTGCGTATTCAGAATTAAAATCCATCATCTATGGATCAAAATCAGACCACTTTCATGCCGCGACCGACTTTGGATTCTGAAATTGCACCCCCAATGTAGCCTTAAAAATATATGATATGTTAGATTTTAACACATGGGAACTGACATTCGATTGATGACCTTGACAAATCAAGCTGAACTTTGCATTAGGTCCTAAGTAACATTGACAGATTCTCTTCGTCAACTTTCTCTGTGTACCCCCACGGCCATACAATGACATTCCCAGGTATTTTCAGCACACTGATCGATTAAAGAAGTTTTTATCGAGCATCTATTACACCAAACACAAAAGGAAACGGTTATGTGCTCAAGTTATTAACGAATGAAAAAGTCAAAAAAGAGAATCGATCAATATTACTTACGACCTAATGCTTGAAAATGTTCAAAAAAGACTCGGTCCTGAAAAGGACCGTTCTATCGTGATGGTTGAGTAATGCTGAGCTATTAGCAGTGATGGCATAATCCTCACTCAAATGATTTTGTTTCGCTCTCAAGGGCTCCCAATATCACGCATGATATTGGAATAAAATATCAAGCATGATATTGTTTTAACAAGCTCCTTTGATATTGCGAGACTATTCAGAACATGTAAAATTGCAGCCACGAGTTGACTTACCACAAAAATGATTCCTTTGCACATCGTTTTCTTAGAAAGAGAAAGCAGAGTTTGCTATCTTTCTTTACGCTTCACAAATGGCAGACACGAAGCTACTGCTGCCAGCAGTGATGGAAGTTTCGTTTCGTGTTCGGATGTACAGCAAAAATCTTGAAGCTCAAACTCAACACAGTTTGGTGAGAATTGTAGCCGGGGAGTTTTGTTAGCATGATATCATAGCAACCGTATCACAGCTTGTAATATCATCGGCTGTTGTTTGCGTGTTGAGTTTTTGGTCTACGATACTCAAATGAGATTATGCACATTGGTGAGATTAGCTCTTTTGATAATTTCACAACACTGGCTATTAGGGTGTTCAACACGGACGAGGCTGGTGAACTGTATGTTGTTTGGAGCAAGGGTGACGCGCTTGGAATGGATGACCCACAGCGACTCACAAAGAAACTGATTTCGATCCATAGCGGTGCGGCTTCTACCTCCTTCTATGGATGCTCATGTGGGCTCTTTAGCTCGCTGCTTACAGGCAGTCTTTTGTTGTGTACTGGAGAACAATGTTCAACGCTACACACCGAAAGCACTGCTGCTGCTGATGTTGCTGCTAACACCGATGACCGGACACCACCACACACGGTGATTGAATGAGCGCCGTTCAGTGAGACCGCATCGAATTCGATTTTTAAATCTGTGTTAGAGAAAGCGCTTTTTGCAGGCAATCGGTGATAATTTTAATCACCATTGCAACAGTTGGACATTTGTGTATTTTTCAATAGTGACTTATTGAAAATTAATAAAGTGTTCATTTAAGCAGATTGGTACACTTTAGAACACTGGAGTCGCTTTTTACGCGGTTATTTTTTACACGGTTTTTTTTACGCGGTTTTTTTTTACGCGGATTTCGGAATTTACGCGGTTTTTTTTTACGCGGATTCCGGAATTTACGTGGTTTTTTTACGCGGATTTTGGTTTTTTTTACGCGGATTTCAGAATTTACGCGATATATCGCTTTTTACGCGGTTTTTTCTTACACGGTCTTTTTTTACTCGGTTTTTTTTACGCGGATTTCGGAATTTACGCGGTTTTTTTTTACGCGGATTCCGGAATTTACGCGGTTTTTTTTACGCGGTTTTTTTTACGCGGGACGTATCACCCGCGTAAAAAGCGACTCCAGTGTACAGTAGAACTTTACTTGACCACGTTTATTCCAATTTTGATTCCATTTGTTCAGTTACGGATACTGATTTGAAAATAACCGATCATGAGACTTTAGTGATTAATGCCTTAGACCATGTTAACGACAACGATAATATTGTAAAATTGAAGTGCTGGAGGAAATATTCGATGCAAGCTGTTTCGAATCTTGTTGAGAGAAGCCTGGATTTTCCATTAGCGGCCGGTAACTTAGATGAATCTACAGCTGTTCTTAATAACGCTTTGAAAACGTGTACCAATCAACTAGTTGAGCAAAAGTTTGTTTCTTTGAAAAACTCGAACAGCTGGTACAATTTGGATCTTTTGCGTCTTAAACGGAAAAGGGACAAATGGTACAAAAAGTTTTGTAGATCTAATAATGACAATCATTGGACTAGGTACACAGTCGCGCGTAATAAGTATTCACAATCGATAAAGAAAACTCGTTGTGAATATGTTCAAAGGAAGATTGATCAGCAACAAAACAACAGCAAACAGTTATGGAAAATTTTGAAATCTTTATTAAAACCTAGTAATTGCAAACCGCGGTCCATAACTTTTAATGGCACATTAGAACAGTCAGAACAAGTAATTGCAGCTAAGTTTAATAATTATTTCGTAGATAACGTTTCATTGATTAATCAATCTATTGAATTGGTCGATGAACCTGACGAAATAAAACAGCCAGCTTATAGTAGTTGTAGATTTGAAGTTTTTCACCCAATCACATTAGATGAACTTAGAGTTATTTGTTTTTCATTAGGAACATCGGCTGGAGTAGATAATGTTAATGCTAGAGTTATTCAAGATTGCTTTCATGTCATTGGCCACATCTTGCTGGACCTTATTATTGAATCATTACAAACTGGACATGTGCCACAAATTTGGAAGGAATCCTTAGTGGTTCCTATTCAAAAAGTTGCTTGAACGATTAAAGCCGAAGAGTTTCGTCCCATCAACATGTTGCACACATTAGAGAAAATTTTAGAACTTGTTGTTAAAGGCCAGCTGTTGGAGTATTTAAATAGTAATAGTTTGTTGATACCAGAACAATCGGGATATCGGGAAGGTCATTCTTATGAAACCGCGTTGAATTTGGTATTAGCGAAGTGGAAAAATAACTTGGAGTGTAAAGATACGATTTTTTCTGTTTTTTTGGATCTTAAACGCGCTTTTGAAACAATTTCTAGGCCCTTATTGTTAAGATCAATCAAGCGCTTTGGAATTACGAGTACTGCATATAAATGGTTTGAAAGCTATTTGTCTGACAGAACTCAACGGACTGTTTTTAATGATTCTGTTTCCAGTCCCGTGGGGAATAACCTTGGAGTGCCCCAGGAAAGTGTATTAGGGCCCCTGTTATTTATTATGTATATTAATGACTTGCGACGTGTTTTACGATTTTGCGACATTAATTTTTTTGCAGATGATACTGTGTTATTCATTGCAGCTAAGGATTTAGATGATGCCGTTTTACACATGAATGAAGATTTGCGTTCTATAAGTAGATGGTTGAAGTATAAGCAGTTAAAATTGAATACAAGTAAAACTAAATTTATGGTAATTTCGCGGAATCGAGTAAATGAGAACGTCTCTGTTGTGATTGATGATGAGACTATTGATCGCGTTCGGGAGATTAAATATCTTGGCGTGATTATTGATGACACACTTAAGTTCAACTCTCACATTGACAATGTCATCAAGAAAAATGCCAAGAAGTATGGAATTCTATGTCGACTGAAAAACGATTTAACTATTGCCAGTAAAATACAGCTATACAAATCAATCATCTCTCCTCATCGTGATGTTGCCCTTCCATTTTATTTTTGGCCAATGCAACACAAATATCGAGATTACAGCGCTTGCAGAATAAAATAATGCGTTTGATTTTGAGATGTAATAGATTAACTTCCTCAACTTTGATGCTAGACGCTTACAATGGTTGTCGGTGAAGCAAAGAATTGTATATTTGACTATGGTGTTCATTTTTAAAGTAGTTAACGGTTTGCTGCCTCGATATTTGTGTGATCGAATTGAAAGAGGAAGTGACTTTCATAGATATAATACTAGAAACGCGGTTGAAATAAGAACACCACATTTCTTGACTTGTGCTTCACAAAATTCATTATATTATAAAGGAATAAATGTTTTCAATTCGATGCCTAGACATATCAAACGTTTAGCAACACTTACAGATTTTAAAAGACACTGCATTTCACACGTTAAAACTGTCTTTTGAACAGTTATCCAGTGATTTTTTTATGAATTGACAAATTATGTATCTTGACGAAGTTATCTCTAACGGATTATTTTATATGGATAGCTGTCATAACGACTTTTTAATAATTATTGTAGCACTGCAAAAACTATTTCTGTTCGCCACGAGGATGATGATGGATTTTTAATATTTGATTTAATAGTAGATTAATTATAAAAAGTAGTCTATTGAGCCTCGCGCGCGTATTACGGATATAGAGGACTGAATTGCAATTTTGAAGCTTATTTGAAAGATACCTTGAGTTAGTATTAAATTTTCTGGCAAATGTTGGGCGTTCGTGAGCATTCCTGACATTGCTGAAAATTATGATAACATCAGATTGCTGGGTTGCTAGTGTAAATGCTTTGTTGATTGTTCATTAATTCTTGATTGCTTGTAATACTTATGAATATTTGAGGTGGACAAAAAGGCGAACTAAGAGGTGGATGCCTGAGCTTTTCCACATTTATATCGCTGTGAAGCAACTGTAAACTCTAGAGGGAATTTATATCTGTAACTGAAATCAGTTCGATTTTGTTTGCCAACCTTGTTAGAATGTCATATTCAATTATCTTAAAGATAAATCGTCCAGCTCAAACCTTTGTAGGGGTAAGAGGTGGGACCATCATCATCATCATCATCATCATCATCATCATCATCATTTCCAATCGTTTGGCTTGTTTAGAACTAAAATCCATCTGCTATTGACAGAGTTATAAGTGGTCAAAACCTGACCTCTTTTCGTAATGCGGTCGGTTTTGGTTTTTTGCAATTGCACCCCCAAAATGTTGCCGAAAGACGTTATCCTACGTCAAAATATGGTTAATTTTAATGATATTACAATGCTTGGCGATCGATAAGAACAGTAACTGCATTTGTTGCTTCTGAATGTTTGGCTCTCGTTTAACAGTTCACACAAGCTCCCAAGAGACAAGCAAATCGAGTGAGTCCGCAGTACCAAGCTGTGGACTATCCTCGCTGTTCAACTTGATCAAGTTTAAAAACTTCTAATTGTTCTCAACCTGCCATTGTATGTAGGGCCAAAAACGGTTTGTGTGAATCCGTTGGCAACATCGCGCACGTGCATCCACGAAATAAATGAGAATCTCCTTCCAACAACAACATCATATAACCGGTTAAAAAACAAGCCATTCAATAGGAGGATACCATAATGAGTGGGGAGAAGAGCCCACCCTTTATTCACGAAATGTTAAAGACAAGGAGTAGACATTTCCACTCTCTGAATCCATTGTGCTTCAATCGGGTGTCCTGGTTGACCTTCCCGTGCCCAGCATTTAATCTATATATATAAAAATGAATTTCTGTCTGTCTGTCTGACCCTTATAGACTCGGAAACTACTGAAGCGATCGGCGTGAACATTTGTATGCAGGGGTTTTTGGGGCAGGGAAAGGTTCTTATGATGGTTTGAGACCCCTCCCTCCTCTGTAAGGGGGGGGGGGGGGGTTTCCCATACAAATGAAACAGAAATTTCAAGCAAATGGATCCAAATTTGGCATGTGGAGGTCATAGGGGTAGCCTCTTAGATTAAAGGGGGTGGGGAACTACGCACAAAATATATCATCCTTTTTTTTTTCAATTGGCGCATAAACTCAAGCTAATATTGAATTCCGAGCAAGGCCGGGCACACTTAGCTAGTGTTTCATATAATAATGGAATAAACGTTAAAGCCACTCGGTATGTTGCAAAGCAATCCATGACATTACCATGATTTCGAAGTGCTCCCATAGATATGCTGCCGCTACTTCTTTACTCGTGATGTGATGTGATGTGATGTGAATGGAACCCACACTCAGTGCAAGGATTACCAATTTATTTATTTATTCGTCAATCAATCAAATCATAGACTACATATTAACATTAGGATTTATGTTCTATGACTTCGCAGGGTTCTGAAATATATTTTTAATTCTGTTGAGGACATATTCAGGTCAATCATTTTACAATGATGATTATAAACAGTCATCATCTGATTTACAGGTCCAAGTTTAGCGTAATTGGTCCGATGGCGATCTACTGCGAACAACTGTCGATTGCGTGATTGTCGGGAAGGTGCATACAAATTTAACCTTGACAATAGATCAGCTGAGTCAATGCGTTGCGAAATTATATTAATGAGAGAGAGAAGGATTAGTATTTTCCATTTAATTCCACTACTTTATTTGCTTATCCTTGACAGATACGCGTATTTCGTCTACAATGTGCAGACTTCTTCAGTGTCTTGTACTAATACTCGACACTCGACACTCGAGTATTAGTACAAGACACTGAAGAAGTCTGCACATTGTAGACGAAATACGCGTATCTGTCAAGGATAAGCAAATAAAGTAGTGGAATTAAATGGAAAATACTAATCCTTCTCTCTCTCATTATACAGGTTTTCCACTAAGACGCCCACATTCATCAGGAAATTATATTGTTTAATAAAGAAATCTTTGCGTAATCCCGACGATCTTTCAATGTTTGAATGCTGATCAGCAAGCAACGTGCTTCATATGACGGGAGAGGAAAAGCCGTCCAACATAACTTACGTAGTGCATATAATAAAAATTGCTTTTGGATTGACTCTATTCGTTCTTCATGCTTTTTCATATAGGGTGACCAAACAACGCTACAATATTCTAAAGTTGACCTCACATAAGCAACGTTAAGTGATTTTATCGTATAAGGATCTTTAAAGTGGATACCGAAACGTTTTATAAAATTAAGCATATTGCCTGTTCTATGTATTATTGTGTTATAATGGACCACAAATGCCAATTTAGAATCTAGAATAACCTAAATCTCTTACATTTTCACATTTTTGAACATTTTCATTACCCAATGTAATACAAAGATTTTGTTTGTTTAGTTTTCTACTGCACGTTATAAGATTAAATTTTTTAATATTTAGTTTCAATAAACTTTTACTACACCATCTGTAACAAACATGTATTTCATTCTCAAACATATTCATATCGTTATCGCTTCCTATTTCTAAAAATAGCTTCATGTCATCAGCGTCAATGTCTGCATATACTTTACCGGTTGTAAAGTTCTGCCTGATGGTTTGCTGCAGCAGAGTGAATCAGCTTCATTGAAGGCCTTTGGAAGACAAAACGACCAGATGACGTTCTGTAATCACGTGACAAGGGACTGGCAAATCCACGATCCCTTTTCCAGTCAACAAATCCTTTGATTCCCTTAGGCTGTCCCCCCCTACCCAGTATATAATACATATGAATTACAGTAATGTTCCACCACATGTTCAAAAATGTGCAGACATTTGGACATTTCAATGATGATTTCAAATACACAAAAAAGGGATGTGTGGAGAAAACTCCATTAAGAATTTGCCACATTTAAGAGAATCATGTAAATTTAGTTTAAATAGATAAAATCAAATACGATCTCACCAAGTTAGTCCAAATGAATCCACAGGAAGCATCCGTGCTATTGTTGCATTGTAGTTCCCATAAAAGACGGTTCGCTTGATGAGGATCGAAATTAACTAGTCCCGTCCTATGTAGAACCAATTTGAAGTGTCCAATCGTCCAAAATGTTACCCAGATTAATAAACAAATAAGCATAGAAAACTCCGAGAAAAAAAAACGCACGTCATGTTCGTTCACACGCGCAGCCTACTTAAGTGCCGCAACTTCTTTACTCGTTGTTAAAAACAGCACTCTCGCCTCGCACTCTTCCTCACACATCAGCGAAAACCACCAACAACCACTAAACACACTCTAGCTGCTCCGACTAGAGCCATCTTAACGACACAAGGGTTTCAGTTCACCAATACACAGTCTAGAATACGCAGCACCAGCCCTTCCCTGGCCGAATCAACTCATGACCAACGCTGAAATCAAAACCGACAACTCCCACGACCGAAAACAAATGCATCTAAACGCAAAAATCATTGCGATCTAAAACTAAAACAAGCACTGATGAAATGGGCCTGCCCTGGTTTGTTGGTTAACATCCATTTCTCTCACGAATTCTGATGGTAATGAGACAAACATAAAGTGATCAAATTTTTCCTGTTTTTCTCGGAAGTTCATTAAAGTTCCTGCAATTTCTGACGTATAACGTTCTTGAGACCTCCACATTTGGACTTTGTTCTTGGAACATCTGTAAAGCTCCTGCAAATTTACGAAATCAATCAATCGACCGAAGAGCTTTCAAAGACATTGAGCCTATCTAATAAATATTAAAACAAACAAAGTGCAAACATAGAAAGCACTCAATGGACAATTTTCGAGGTGTTCACAGAACTCTGTGTTTATTTAAAAAATGTTTTTTCGATGTTCGGAGATTTATAACAAGCTGCGTAATGTTCAGTGTTCTATTCGTGTCCACCGATAGGTTGAATGCAGTGCCAGTGTTTTATCGGTAGGCATGATCTTCACCTTCTTCGACAAGCATAAGACTCCTTTGTGCTATTTGATGGCTGAGAAATTTCAGTGAAATTTCGTTGCATTCTGCCAAAATTAACGGCCGGAATAAAGCTGAACTTCAAGATTCACTTCAAGGCTTGATAAATCCTGCCATTACGAGAATGGCTCGCACGGGCGTCCAGTGTTAATCCATTTCATAATACCCTTCGCCTTCAACATGTTTACGGTCGGCTGGCTGGGAGGACACTAATGTGACAGTAACTGCGTACTTTGGGCTCTCCCGTACGAACATATCCAATGCGCTATCGTTTTATCATGATGACACATAAAACCCAACAGTGCATGAAAGAAACATATCCGCCTGGTATCATGTCCTTTCCGGCTGTTCTATGATGGTAGTCGTTTCTGCATTACTCGAAAGAGTCGTTAAGATGCTCCTCGTATGTGTTGTAGGTTGTAGAATCGACAGGAAATCCAGTTCCATCCAGCAGATCCCCCCGGTTGCATAAATATGAAATGAAATGCGTAGCACAGTGATGGCGCGCACAGCCATCAGGACCGATTATGGAAGAGTTTTCCTGTCGTTTAATTTAGTCCTGTTTGCCCGGAGGATGGGGTTTGATGAAAACGTTGCTACTGATTATTCTCCAGTAGAGGGTACCGTTGGCCATTGGACTCACTGCGAACAAGCTCCCAGAGTAGCAGCATTTACGCTGCTGGATGACTGCAAATGACCGCCTTGCATTCGAGCTTCTCTCCATCTGTTGCCAGCAACCGAGTCATTGAGTGGGTAATTTAATTGAAGTATAATATTATCAATTATTTTATGAATAATTAAAACTGTCCGCTTGTGTCTGTCTGTTCCTGTAGTGCAGAATGTGTACTTTAAATAGGAAAAGTACAACAAATGGTAGGGACTTCCTACGAGTTGGCTTAGTTTGAACATTCCGTCAAAAGCTCCCCAGAATGTCTATTTTGTCAATGTTACAGCTATATTGAATAACCCAACTTCGACCGCCCACCCCCGTACCTAGAATATGGAAAACCGATTCCGTGGTACACATCTGTTGCTTCATTCCTCCAAACCTCTCCACACGGCTCCACTAGGTCCCTCGCCAAGCGGAAGTCATGAACCCAATGCTTAGCTTACAAAATATCAATTTTCCCCCACAACTGAAAATCTCTTCCGCCATCGAACGAAATTCCATAACACAATGTAGTAGGAACAATATATACACGCGCACAACAACCGTCCCCAGAGCCCAGAGAGAGGGGAACCGTCGAACGGCAGCCAGTAGCGCAACCAAACCATATATGTCGGTTCCACCTATGTACGGAGAAATGGCATAAAAATAATAACAGATACGAAACATCCCGAAATCGAATTTCACGCCACGATTTCGCCACTGGAACGTGCGCCACGTGCCGCTCACCCCGCGCCCCATTTTACCCCATCATGATGCGATTTTTTGCCTCTCATCCAGGTGCTGGGGTGTACCGAAACGATTCGATATCACTCGAAAAATGTGTGTGCGACGTTTTGATTTTGTTCCGAAGCTTGTATGATTTTATCCGATTCGGATGCCAAGTTCCGGATATATGGACAAAAAGGGAATATAATGTTTTTACAACCAATGGCATTCCATTGACCACATAATGAGATGCACTCATGAACACACTAGGTATAATCAATGCAAGAGACATTCACTCACATCGCCACTAGGTGGATTATCTTTTTTTTTCGATTTAGATTCGCACCAGCAGTTGAAAATTGAATCCACCGCACCACAGTCAGCGACTTTTCCGGTTCCAGTTTCCGCTTTTGGTTTACATCTACCAATGTGCACACGTATTGTATATCTCGTTCTATATTACTGGAAGTGATGAGGGAAATTCCAATATGATTTGGAAGGGGGATGTGCGTGCAATATTTGAGAACAATGCTTGAAGCTGACTGGTAGTCTTGGTTTTGATTTGTCAGGAAATTATATATACATTATTTGCATGTAGCCAAGCCCATAAAGGGAAAATGGTACCTGAAGCTTCGTTTGGGTCGACTAATAGCAAATATACTACATTACAGGGCTGGTAGCGAGTCACTTTTTAGTGACTTGGTCACTTTTTTCAAGCAAGTCACTAAAAAGTCTCGTTTTTTAACGTCACTTTTTTGTAATCAGTTACTATTTCAAACTTTTTTTTAACATGAATTATGGCAAGATTTTGTTCTTATTTTTGAACAATTCGAAGTTGACGACATTGTATAGAGTTTTTTTAACGTTAAATCGTCTTTCTCTATCTACAGGGTGTCCACTCATTTGGCTAAATAAAGCACCCTCTGTTTTCCAGGTTTTTCTATAACTGGTGGATAATTTCCAGATTTAAAAACAACAACAACAACAACAATTACCGCAAAAGTGTTTAAGACATCAATCAGTTTTAAAGAAACCTTACTTCATTTCAGTAAGTCTAGGATCACAACATTTGTAATGTATTAAAGTTTCGTATTAGCAAAATTGTGGAAACATTTGAAAAGTTCTATTTATCTCAGAAAAACTAGATCTAGAGATCATGGGGAATTCCAGAGATCTTAAACGGAAGTCCACGAAATTTGAGCCCAGACTATTGAATTGGATTAAAAATCTATAAGGGTGAGTTTAGGCAAATTCAGGATAATTCCGTGATGTGCTGAAATAAAATCGAGAGCCCTTAAGATGTTCCGAGCGATTCAGTACAGAGACCTTCAGAAAATTTACGAAAACTTCAGAAATATTTCAGGAACTTTACAGAAATCCAGATAATTTCAGGGAAGCTTATAGGTGTTTACGAGAATTCCATTTACTTTAAGAATTGAGAGCTTTGGGGAAGCTCCGAGGACATCAAGACAAATCATAGAATTAAAGGGCAGTTAAAAAAATTCAGGAAATTGCAGAAACCTTGAAGAAGCTTAAAGAAAATTTCCGGGAATTTCCGGAACGCAATAAAAACTATATAAACATTTAGAAAAATTTAGGTTAGCATAGAAAACTTCAGGGTTGGACTTTCCAGGGAAAATTAGTGATTCAAGACAAAGTTCCGTGAGCGTTTATAAACTTTATAAAACTTAAGGAAAATCGTAGAACTCAAAGGTTATTTAATCAATTCCAGTAAAACTGTGGGTTCTTTAAAAAAAAATCCTAAGATATTCAAGGCAGTCTAGAGAATTTTGAGGAAAATGAGAAATATTTTGGGTAGTTTTAAAAACATCAGGAAACTTCAGACGATTGAAGAAGTTATGAATTAGTTTCGAAACTCGACAAATCTTGAGAACTAAAGGGTGTCCACGATGAAATTGCCACACACAAAATTGATTCGCAAAATTCGAGTTTTTGCCATCAAATTTTCAGGGATTGCGAAATAACTATTAAACTTCATTTTACCATTTTACTCGTATTTTATTAACAGTCCATACGCAAATGCCCGCACCTTGGCCTTAACCCCGGCCATAAGATTCTGCACAACCTGTGAATCAACCGTTTTTTGCATGTAAACCCATACTTTCTTCAGTTCCTCGACTGTCTTCACTACCTTAGGTCGTTTAAGAAGGTGCTGCTTCATAATCGCCCAGTACTTCTCGATGGGGCGGAGCTCCGGAGTGTTGGGAGGGTTGAACATTTTCGGCACGAAATTGACCTTATTGTCCGCATACCACTTCAGCACGTCCTTGGAGTAGTGGCATGAGGCCAAATCCAACCAGAAGATTGTTGGGACGTTGTGGGCCTTCAGGAGAGGAAGCAGCCGCTTCTGGAGGCACTCTTTTATGTACACCTGTCCGTTCATCGTGTCCTGGGTCACGAAAGGTGCACTTCGCTTCCCGAACGTGCAGATGGCTTGCCAAACCAGGAATTTCTTCGCAAATTTGGACATCTTCTGAGTGCGGACATGCTCCGGAACGCTGAACTTATCCTTGGCCGTGAAAAACAGGTTGCCGGGGATCTGTTTGAAGTCGGCCTTCACATATGTTTCGTCGTCCATGATGCAGCATTCAACTTTCGTCAGCATGTTGAGGTACAACTTCCTGGCACGGGTTTTGGCGGACTTGCTCTGCTTCTCGTCGCGATTAGGGGCCTTTTGTACCTTAAACGTTCGAAGCCCAGCCTTAGTTTTGGCCTTCTGGACAAAACTTCGGCTTAGGTGCAGCTTCTTAGCCACATCCCCAACGGAGGCGTTCGGATTTCGGTTGAAGGCCCCAACTACGCGGTTGTGATTTTTGGTGTTGTACGGAATACTTTTTCCTTCACTTCTGGGCTTCCGATCGGTGGTCAACCGTTCCTCGAACCGCTTAATCACTCGCGACACCGTGGAATTCGCGATTCCCAACGTTTTAGCGATGGAACGATGCGAGAGATCCTTGTTCTCGTGATGAATGCGCAAGATTTTATCACGCACGAGCTGTTCTTTCGACTCCATTTCCGCGAGTTTTGATCACAGGACTTTAAAACTTGCAGGATGTAAATAATGCACTATGAACTAAATCCACCCAAATTTTCATTAAATTCTACCCAACGGTTAAAAAGTTAGAGCAATTTCATAGTGTGGCAATTTCATCGTGGACACCCTTTACAGTAAAAAGTAGAAGGGTCTGTGTCTAGGGGCACGAACGGAAGCTTGACGTAGGACCGCTAGTGGACGGATTAAATGTGAAGAGTCGTATTGCGCATTTCACACCAAACTAGACTAATAAGCGCGTCTTCACTTATTAAAAAGTGTGATTAAAGTGCGAGCTTCCGTCTAATCGTCTTGGTGTCTTCGGTGCACTTATTTCTTATGATGCAAGCAATAAGTGCTCCGAAGACACCAAAACGATTTGACGCAAAGGTGCACTTTTATCACACTTTTTGCATTTTTGGGGCAGTTCAGTTTCAGATGCAATCAGCAATAAGTTCTTTTAATTGATCAATTATCTATTATCTCAACTCTTTTCGTTTTTGAATTGTAGACGTACCAAATTTGTAGTAATCTTTTTCAAAGAGAAAGTTGATTACGAGAATCAATCAAAATCACTTTCACCCCTGCTTCCAAGTTTGTGTGGTCGTTGGGGGCTTGTGGTTCTGAATATGGACAAATAAGCACAGATAAATTCTAATCCAACTCTTTACTGATGGCCCTGAAAAAGGCCGTTTTATTGAAGAGGACATCCATGGCCACTTACGCTTGGCCTGTTTAGTGTAGGTGACAGCATCACGGACCTCATGTTCCAGGAACACCTTCAGCACACCTCGTAGATCAGACAGGAGATACGTCAGACACCGCCATGGCGAGCCAGACGACGGATGGTGGTTATCTCGAAGAATTTGCGATGAAGATTGGCACCTCCTTTGCCACGAGCCATGACCAGTCAATTGTTGCTTGTTGGGTTATAGAAAAGTGGACTAACCACCTTCCTACTACTGGTATTGCTGATCACGCCGTTGCTTTATATCTTTTTAGGTTAAAGCAGAATGATGTGCAACCAAGTGGTATAAAAGCTACAAAGACTCCTCCCATTATGAGTAGTTTGCTATCAAGTAGCTGGCTCTTTTCTTTTTGCGTACACGGCGAATGAGAACGACCCAAATTTGAGTTTAGTTCACTCATAATCGCCAGAAGTGTAGGAACTCAGCGTTTGTCTCATGGTTTTCTGTGGAAAACCTAAAAAATCTGCCAGAAAATGAGGAAATTGACGAAAATTTTATTCAGTCTCGGAGTAGGACCAATAGACTGAGTGAATCCAATCTTTACTTTTCTCAAATTCGGGAATTTTTCCCTGAAAATCCTGGAAAAACCGGGGAAAACATGGGGCAAATTCACTCCTCGCTGAGCTCCTGCTTTTTTTTTTCTTATTTCTCAGATAACTAAACTCAAATTTGGGTCGATCTCATTCGTCGTGATATCACCTTGAAGGATATCGGGGCCGGTGGTTAGCGTGATTACCTCTCACCCCAGCAGGCCTGCGTCCAATCTCAGTCGGCGCCACTGGCATGTTCTAAGGCATAACATCTCTGGGAGCTGCCTCCCTGGCGTCGGCGTCGGTAGCATTAGAGCTCAGTACGGAAAACAAATCTCGCGTCACTTTTCAATAGGTCCTATCTACATTAATCGATTCTCTTCATCGACACTCTCTTTCGTAAATAACTCGGCTTCACAAATGTTTCCTGCCGTCTTCGTCGAATTAGATGCTAGATTGTTGCTTCTTCCATCGAAAATATCCGGCCGTGGCGATTCAAAGTTGATCAAGGTTGATCAAAATAATTTGTACCCCTGCTTCCAGTTTGATTACATGAGCATTTTGTGTGGTCGTTGGTTCTGAAAATGGACAAACAGGCAGATGAATTCTATTCCTACTCTTTACTGTAATAAGCTTGGTGGCCCTGAAAAGAGCCGTTTTGTTGCAAAAGTTGGTGATGATTTAACATCCGAAACCTCTCTGTCTCTGTCACTTGAAAACGTAGATGACATCCATGGCCGCTTACGCTTGGCGTGTTTAGTGTAGATGACAGCATCACGTATCTCATTTTTCAGGGACACCTTCAGCACACCTCGTAAATCAAACCGGAGATACGCCAGACACCGCCACGGCGAGCCAGACAACGGATGGTGGTTATCTTGAAGAATTTGCGTTTGGTTCTGAATATGGCGATAAGTGTGCAACATATTACGCAATTCCATCCTCCTTATTCGCACGCGCCCGAGGATCGAAGGCGAATGCCACTTCGACTTGTTTCGTCTACTTACTACTCTGTGACGACTGTGCTGGGGAAGCAGCATATATGCATGTAGGTAATTGGTGGATTTGTTAGTTAATTCGACGCTTTTGGACAATGCTGGACATTTACCAGTTTTTCAATAGTTTCTTGTTGAAAATCAACATTTGGAAGCATTGTTATCGATGCGTAGCTATATTTCTGATCGATTGGTGGTAAAATTATTGAAATTGGACCAGGGGCAGCTGAGTTATGAACGTTCAAAATCTTTCTTAATTTGTTACATGTTCCATTTTCGGTTTTCACAAAGTGTACCCCCATATAGAAATCAAAGACGTAGTCCTACGTCAAAATCTATACTATATTAATTATTTCGTTACGGGAGCTTAAAAAAGTTCCAGAATAACTTCGAAATCTTCAAAGAAGTACAGGGATCTTCAGAAACATTTCGAGAACTTCATAAAAGTCTATGGAACTTAAGGGAAGATCCGAGAATCAGCGGAAAATTTCAAGAAGTTCCCAAATTTTCAGAGAACTTTAGAGATGTTAAGAAATTTTTTGAGGTTTTCTCATAAGTCCAGAAGTTCACGGAAGCTTAAACATTTTTAGAACAGTTCAATTAAATTCAGGGTAGTACAACAAGCTTCATGAGAACTGCGAACACTTTAGAGAAGTTTCGAGAACTTTAAGAAAGATATTGATCTCGCTTAAAAGCTAACAAATAAACTTCAAGCAGCGAAATTACATACATTTTAAAGAAGTTTAGAGAAATTCAGTGGATTGTTAAAACTTAAGAGAATATTCATGATCGTTAGGAAAATTGTAGAAACTTTAGACAGTCTGAAAAAGTTTAGAGAAATTCAAAACAATGATGAGAAGTATTGTTAGCATCAGGCTAGTTTCTCAAACTACAAAAGAACTTCAAGACAAGTTTTAAGTTGCTCTAAGAATAGTCCATTACAATTTATTTCACTATATTTCTTCACCAAATCCAAATGCCCGAACTTTCTTCTAAATTCCACTCATCTAGATACAGCTGAAATTAGGGCGTAACAGCTTTTGTATACAATGACTTCTTTTGATGATTTTTTGAAAGTTAAGGCTTGCCAACGCAAATCAACAACACCATCAGGTAGGGGAAGAGTTCCCCTACCCGGCGGTTATGTTGCTTTGCGTGGGTGTGCCTTGAGTTCCTAGAAATCATCGATAGAAGTCATTGTTTACAAAGGCTGTTACGCCCTAATTCCAGCTCTATCTAGCCATAAGGTTTTGTGCAACGGTTGAATCGACATTTTTTCTGCTTTCAACCATGATTTCAACATTTTCTGCTCCATGGGCGAACACGAAATTATTGCGACACATTCAACAGGGCATAACTTTTTTACCATTGGGTAAAAATCAACCAAATTTTGCACACTTTCTCATTGATGTGTATTGTGTACATGCTGTCAAACTCGAAGTCGTGTTTTTCGATTCAACCTAAGAGGAAGAGGTGACAATTGGCTTCTTCCTCTTTTATTTCTATCTCTATATCTATCTTTATCTATCTCTATCTCTATCTTACGCACATGAAATCGGCCAATCAGGAGCTGGTTCACGTTTGACAGAAAAGTGGTTTTTTTTCGCCCCCGTATTGTCACCTCTTCTCTTGGGATTCAACGAAAATGGAGGTAAACCAACGCGAGTTGAGAGAACAAATTCTTTCCAAACACCTGGAATTTCCTGACCTGTCGCACCGGCAGTTGGGAAAAATGTTGAACATTCACCATTCAACCGTCTCCAGAGTGTTGAAGCGGTTCCAGGAGCGGTTGACGTTGGACCACGGCAAACGAGCTGGAAGAAAACCGGGACAGGAGAACAAAAAGACGGAGGGAAAGGTGAAGCGGATGATTTAAGCAAATCCCAACGTCTCAAGCCGTGATTTGGCTAAAAAGATCGGCATGTCGCAGAGCTACGTCCAGAATGCAAAGAAGAGAGCTGGACTACATACATACAAGGTACAGAACTTCCCAAACCGCGATGAGCGGCAACAATCGACGGCTAAAACTCGGGCACGGAAGCTCTACGAGAAGATAGTAACAAAATATGGCTGCTGTGTGATGGACGACGAAACGTATATAAAAGCCGATTTTAAGCAAATTCTGGGGTTGGAGTTTTTCACCGGCAAGAGCAAGTTCGATGTGGACGACAAATTTAAGAAGAAGAAAATGTCGAAGTTCGCCTACAAATATCTCATTTGGCAGGCCATCTGCTCTTGCGGACTGAGGAGTGAGCCTTTCGTGACAAAGGGAACAGTAAATGGCGAGATCTACAAATCTGAGTGCCTCGAAAAGCGCCTTTTGCCGTTCTTGCAGCAGCACGACGAAGCTCCGCTATTTTGGCCAGATTTGGCATCATGCCACTATTCTAAAAGTGTCCTGGAGTGGTATGAGGCCAATTCTGTCCATTTTGTTCCAAAGGACATGAATCCGCCAAACTGTCCGGAGCTGCGCCCGGTGGAGCAGTACTGGGCAATAATGAAGCGGGAACTTCGGAAGAGCAAGAAGACAGTCAAATACGAGAAGGACATGTTAAGAAAATGGAAAAAAATGAGAAACTGGTACCGGATGACACTGTAAAGACTTTGATGGAGGGCATCAAGCGAAAATGCGTTCAATTTTACACTCAAGGCTCCATCGATTAACTTTTCTTTTGATTTTTGAAGTAAATATATGTATAAAACTACCCTAAATTTTTTGTTTGATTCTAAACATTATAAGAAAATTGGCATGACATTTTCGGTGTCGCAATAATTTCGTGTTCGCCCTTTTAGGATGCTTACGGAGTTCGTGCTTCATTATAACTCAATATCTTCACGAAATTTCCCCTTAATACCCCTAATAAAAATTACCATAAAAGAGAGCTTAACGACGTGTTCGGGGTATCATCCAAACCATTTGTGGGATAGTTTACCCATCTGAGATATCAGTTTCTTCTTCATGATTGCCCAGAGTTTTCAATGGGCCTGAACTGGGGATAATTGGGCGGATTGAGGACTCTGTCACCGGACCTTCATGTGACTGGATGAAAGGCATAATTCGCATCTGGAGACATTCGGTTTTGTAAACCTTCGAGTTCATCATTTTCTCAGTGACGAAAAACTTTGTCTTCTGACCGCAGCTGCAAATTCCCTGCCAGGCCATATATTTGCGTGCGAATGTATCCGAAAAAAACAAATTTGAATCTACCAGGGACACCTCCTCGAACCTTCGCCTTGTAAAATGTTGGTCCTGGAAGCTGATCAGCAGGTTGTCATACAGCTTTCGAGCACGGGTTCTAGCTACGGTATTCTGCTTGAGTGATTGATTTGGTTGCCTATTGACGCGGTATGTCTGTAAGCCTTCGCGGCAGCGAATTCTTTGTATGTACAGTAAATACTACGGGCGCCATCATACTTTTTACTCAAATCGCGATCGTACATACCTGGGTTGCTTCTGATGGACCGCGCGACCATTCCATGAAGCTGACGGTTGGCAGTTCCACTCCGGCATTTAATTTGAGGCTTCCGATTCGTCGTCAAGGTTTCCCTGTACGTTTTGAGCACGTGTCATACGGTGTTTCTAGGAAAATTCAACAGTTTAACCAGCTTGGACGCGGACCACGATTGATTTTCCAGGTGATTGCGCACGATTTTTTTTCTACGCTTCTCTTGCATGGTGACGGTCGCCTAAACAAGAGCGTTTTGTGGACTGAAAAAAATTCACTTATTGTTATTGTTGTTGTCAGCAAATAGACGTCAAAATCTTCCGAAAACGTCCGCTAGGGACGCATTTCGCGCCAAATCGAATCGAAGCTGGCAGCACCCTCTCAGATTTCAATAAAATTTTCTGGATGTGTAGACTTTGACTAAATAAGCACCTTTTGCAAACTCAGTTTTTCCAAAATTTATCTAGACTAACATTTGAGAAGAGCCAATTTTTTTCTGCCGATTTTTTTCAAAAAAATAGTATGGAAAAATGACAATTATACACCTTCCATGCAGCAATCAAATAGATAAAGATGAGATGGCTCTTAGATAATGACTTATGCAAGTCGATTGTAATCAGCCGAATATTAAAAAAGGGTTACGTTGATCCTTATCATAGGAGCGTTGATGCACAGGTGAAGGATAAGAGGAAGAAGGGGCGAAGGTGTTGAAATGCAGAATTAGATGTCGTCGAGATTGAATGCGCATGTTTAAATAACTTTGATCCTGGTGCCTATCGTATAAATTTGCATATCATCTAGTTATGATTATTGTCAATAATACTTACATTTCGATACAGATGATGCTACATATTTTACCTTTTATGTGATACTTATCATCACAGAATCCAACTTTGAATCTTAGACCAGGTCCATTAACAATACACTCGTTCCGAGAAGGGGCTCTATGGTACCACTCATCCTGTTTAGTCATCTTCTTCTTCTTCAGGTTCGCTCACCACCCGGGATGAATGCTAGGTGCGGTTAGAAATATCAAATAATGTTACATACAAACGAAAAAGAGATACAACCAGGATAAGTTTTTTAAAGTAATATTTTCATCTGAATACCCAACTAATCATATCTCAATGACATTGTATCACTCTGAACCTACATTTAAAGCTATTTTGTGATTATATGGTTACTTTGGTACTCACATGAAATGTTGTGCTAGTACCACAAGTTCAACAACGCCCAACTATGGACAGCTCAATGGTAATAAAGGGTTATACGGTCAAAATTTGGTCAATATCAACTTGACGTATTTCTTTCAATTTTGCATTTAAAAAACCTGAACACCCCTCATTTTGAAGGTGTGTGTGTGTAGAATGTTGCTCCTATTTTGATTTTGGAATTCACTCTTCAGTTGTCAAAATGCCGTCCAAGCAAGAAGAGCAGCGTATCAAAATTTTTCTCGCGCATCGCGAAAATCCGAGCTACTCGCACGCAAAGTTGGCAAAATCGCTAAAAGTTGCCAAATCAACCGTTACAAATGTAATTAAAGTGTTTGGGGAACGTTTGTCGACAGCCAGGAAGTCTGGATCGGGGGGAAATCGAAAACCGGAAGCCGCTGAGACGACAAAGAGAGTTGCCGGTAGTTTCAAGCGAAACCCTAACCTCTCTCTCCGAGATGCCGCAAATAATCTGGGTGTATCGTCTACAACCGTGCATCGAGCCAAAAAACGAGCCGGACTATCGACTTACAAGAAGGTAGTGACTCCAAATCGCGATGATAAACAAAATACGACGGCCAAAGCGCGATCCAGGAGGTTGTACACGACGATGCTGACGAAGTTTGACTGCGTGGTAATGGACGACGAAACCTACGTCAAAGCCGACTACAAGCAGCTTCCGGGACAGGAGTTTTATACGGCAAAAGGAAGGGGAAAGGTAGCAGATGTTTTCAAGCACATGAAACTGTCAAAGTTCGCAAAGAAATATCTGGTTTGGCAAGCCATCTGTACCTGTGGCTTGAAAAGCAGCATTTTCATAGCTTCCGGGACTGTCAACCAAGAAATTTACGAAATTTACGTGAAAGAGTGTTTGAATAAACGTCTGCTGCCTTTCCTGAAGAAACACGGTTGTTCCGTACTGTTTTGGCCGGATTTGGCATCTTGCCATTACGGTAAAAAGGCCATGGAGTGGTACACCGCCAACAACGTGCAGGTGGTTCCCAAGGACAAGAACCCTCCCAACACGCCAGAGCTCCGCCCAATTGAGAAATACTGGGCTATTGTCAAGCGGAACCTAAAGAAGACCAAAAAAACTGCTAAGGGCGAGCAGCAGTTCAAGGCAAACTGGCTTTCTGCGGCGAAGAAGGTGGACAAGGTGGCTGTACAAAATCTGATGGCAGGGGTCAAGCGTAAGGCTAGGCAATTCGGATTTGGAAAAGCGGAAGCCTAACTGAATATTTTTCCTGAATTTTATACTAATTGAACTTGAAAAAGAAATTTAATTTGATTTTTTAAATAAACGATTTCACCGATTTACACGCGTTTTCCCTTGACCAAAGTTTGACCGTATCACCCTTTACCATTTACTCTTTGAATCAGTGTACACCAACATGATAATCTCACAGCAAAAAAAGTTGTTGAATATTACAGCGAAACTGCTGCAACCAGGTCAATCCATCGGTTGTGTAAAGGGTGTCCACGATGAAATTGCCACACACAAAATTGATTCGCAAAATTGGAGTTTTCATCCGATTGCCATCAAATTTTCAGGGATTGAGAAATAACTATTAAACTTCATTTTACCATTTACTCGTATTTTATTTACAGTCCATACGCAAATGCCCGCACCTTGGCCTTAACCCCGGCCATAAGATTCTGCACAACCTGTGAATCAACCGTTTTTTGCATGTAAACCCATACTTTCTTCAGTTCCTCGACTGTCTTCACTACCTTAGGTCGTTTAAGAAGGTGCTGCTTCATAATCGCCCAGTACTTCTCGATGGGGCGGAGCTCCGGAGTGTTGGGAGGGTTGAACATTTTCGGCACGAAATTGACCTTATTGTCCGCATACCACTTCAGCACGTCCTTGGAGTAGTGGCATGAGGCCAAATCCGGCCAGAAGATTGTTGGGACGTTGTGGGCCTTCAGGAGAGGAAGCAGCCGCTTCTGGAGGCACTCTTTTATGTACACCTGTCCGTTCATCGTGTCCTGGGTCACGAAAGGTGCACTCCGCTTCCCGCACGTGCAGATGGCTTGCCAAACCAGGAATTTCTTCGCAAAATTGGTCATCTTCTGAGTGCGGACATGCTCCGGAACGCTGAACTTATCCTTGGCCTGTGAAAAACAGGTTGCCGGGGATCTGTTTGAAGTCGGCCTTCACATATGTTTCGTCGTCCATGATGCAGCATTCAACTTTCGTCAGCATGTTGAGGTATAACTTCCTGGCACGGGTTTTGGCGGACTTGTTCTGCTTCTCGTCGCGATTAGGGGCCTTTTGTACCTTGAACGTTCGAAGCCCAGCCTTAGTTTTGGCCTTCTGGACAAAACTTCGGCTTAGGTGCAGCTTCTTAGCCACATCCCTAACGGAGGCGTTCGGATTTCAGTTGAAGGCCCCAACTACGCGGTTGTGATTTTTGGTGTTGTACGGAATTCTTTTTCCTTCACTTCTGGGCTTCCGATCGGTGGTCAACCGTTCCTCGAACCACTTAATCACTCGCGACACCGTGGAATTCGCGATTCCCAACGTTTTAGCGATGGAACGATGCGAGAGATCCTTGTTCTCGTGATGAATGCGCAAGATTTTATCACGCACGAGCTGTTCTTTCGACTCCATTTCCGCGAGTTTTGATCACAGGACTTTAAAACTTGCAGGATGTAAATAATGCACTATGAACTAAATCCACCCAAATTTTCATTAAATTCTACCCAACGGTAAAAAAGTTAGAGCAATTTCATAGTGTGGCAATTTCATCGTGGACACCCTTTAATATCACACACAAAACCGATGTAATTTTTCTGACGTAATAAATGTGATGTACACAGATGCGATGTAAACTAAGCGATGTATAATAGTGATACGATGTAAAGAAAAAACGATGTATACGTATACGTGACTGATTAGAGTGCTCTGCTATCTTTTTTCTCACATAAATTTTAATCAGTTGTAAAAACTGCAGTTACTCAGAGCTACAAATAATTGCAGTTTTTACAGAAGAGTAAAATATGCGTAAGAAAAGAGATAGCAATGCAATTTAATGAGCAATTGAGTGGGATTTAACGGCGTTGCAAAAGATGTTTGTTTTCGAAGGAAAAAAGAACAAATAGCTAATTAAAATTGTATTCAATATATTAATCTGTCCTATAATACGTTCCGCAAAATATATATTTGTCAATCAGTCAAAACATTATTGAATAAAACCAATTATTGTATTTTGCATTTCTAACTAGACTCCTAAAAACTACGAAATCGCTCATAAAAGTGCTCTTGTGAGTTTTATCGTTTTGGTGTTTTCTGCGAACTGTTTCGTTATAATTTATTTGGAAGGATATTTTCCGTCTGGGAAGTATAATATAATGATAGTATGGATAATAAAGTGAACTCTCCACAACTCGATATTGAAGGGGACATCGAGTTATAGAATCACAATCCCATACAAAATCGCTATCACAGTAGCCATGAAATCATTTTTTTTTACTATGGTTCTATAACTCGATATCGAGTTAGCGGACATCGAGTTTTGGTGAGTTGACTGTATATTGTTGGAATAAATTATTTATTGATTGATTTATTTATTAAAGATTTCACCGAAAATGTTAATGTTTATTTCGCACCAACGCATATAAATCTTCGGTTTTACTTTTAATCTTGTTGGTGTCTTCGACGCTGGATTCCTTATGAGCCAAGGAATCCAGCGCCGAAGAAACCAACGAGATTGAACGTAAAACGGTAGATTTATAATCGTTGTCGCGCAATGAGCAATACAATTTTCGGCGCAATTTGCAATATTTATTATTCCATATCAACTGCACAATCTGTACAAAGGATATCCGATTCAGATATGGCCAGTCGCACCACTCAAAACTAGTTTCTTAGGCTTAGATGATTGCTCCGATATGTAATGCTCTACTCGTGCAGCTGTACAAAAACTTCCGTAAAAGCCTTGCAAAATGTCGGATCCATTGTGATGAGCAACCTGGTCCAGCTGTAATAAGAACCCTTTTTTAGCTGATGACTCGGCTTGTCAATGCTTCTTTAATCCAGATCGTGCTGAGTCGCTCCACAACTTTTCTTCCACGACGACCTTGAAGGTTATGTCGGCATGATCACAACATCCCACAGTGCAGTATGGCACTTCATCCTCTTCCACCGCGCGTTAGACAGTGCCTGACTCAGATGCAATAATCCGGTCACGCTCGGCGACGGAATAACCAACACAAATTCACTTCATGGGGGGGTCGTGCTGGAAATTAATAAATTATATTTCATTATGCAGTTATAATGTGTATGCGCGTTTCTGTGCACCGTGATGTACCAAAATCTTGCGCTCCTAAACGTCAAAAAAGGTCTCGATTTTGGCAGCATCGATGAAGCAGTTGTTTTCAAAAACGAGATCCCTGTGTAACTTCACGGTATGATTACACAGTATGCCGAATTGTTTCCTACCGACCTTCGAGTGCTAGTTCTTGTAGTTCAGAGCCATACGCTTGAACCGCTCCATCACTTTGGCATTGATCTCTTTCTCGTCGTTGCTGGCATCTTTCCATTCAGCTTCACCGGCTGCCAACGCGGTTTCTCCAGCGATGACGGTCTTCCGACGGTCCACCAGCGGCTGTTACTGCTCTTGATATTTGCACTACAGAGCGTCCTCCAAGAATTTCGCCTCCAGATTGAGATACTTCTCTTCTGCAGATGCTTCCGGGCGTTAACCTTGTGTTGTACTTTACTGGGCAGTGCCTTAATCACTTCCTTCATCATCATGTAGCGCAAAGTTGAACATATAACCCGGATCCTTTTGGAACTCTGGCATCAGGTTTTCGCCATCAGAGGCAGATTCGACGGCCTTCACGGCGTTGCTTTCGGTTCCAGTTGTTCTAATTTGGCGAGGAATAGAACTGTAAATCTTCCTTGATTGAGAAAAAAAAGTCTCTTCTATCACAGGAAACACCGTTCCCTATACACGCTGGTCAGCGGACGGAAATACCAGGAAACAGCTGGTTGCTGGTGGTACACGCAAAAATTCCTTCACTACAGGAGTCCTTCCGAAGGTTCTTTACGCAAGGACAACTCTCGCCTTGCCTCTTCAACCGATGACAGGACCAACTGGGAAACAGAACAAAAAGCGTGTCACTTTTCTACAATCAATATTGACGGTTACGGTATCAAACGAAACAACTCACCTCTTCTTCCGATGTGAATAAAACATCCGTTTTCCACCAGCTTTACCAAGCTGCTTTCTTATACGACGAACTTCATGAATCCGGGATCGAAAATGGTTTGCATATTTCACAAAACGATTGTAATGCACTGGCACAGCGATGTCGGCTCTTTCGAAATCCAACACATTATTCGGAAGGCTGTAAAACTGTGGAATCCTGAGCTGTATATCCGATCCATTCACTCCCGACAACAAACAAACTTAAAATGGCGCATCAATCATCATGGACGATCATCCAGAACGAAGTCTGGCAGTGTTGCGAGATTTAATATAGCATTAACATTATACGATATTACGCAAATTTTGTGTAATATTGCACAACTATTTTGGAATGACTTGGTTGCATCTGATTCTGTGTTATAATTATGTTATTAATATGTGAATATTGCACAGATGCAACGTAATAGACAATGGTAATTTTGTTTCGGTGTAATTTAACGAGCGATGCAATATGACATCCAAATGGATATTATTATACATCTACTTTTCTTGATTACATACATTTTATTGTACATCATGTGCATTACGTTGATGCATATTACTTTTTTTTTTGCTGTGAGCTAAGAAACACCTAAGAATATATAGAGATAAAGCTCAAAAATACAATTTTAACTGATGGTACTCAAGGATGGAAAATTTCATTCACTTGCATTCTTCTTGCCGCGACTGTATGCTTTGCTTTGACGTTTCTCTTTCGATAATTCCTAGTCACATAAAAACTCGCCCAATGAACTCTGTAAATTGTTTATACCGATGAATTCATGAATCAGCAAATGAAGCGACGGAATGATTCTAACAAAATGACATACGCTATATCCATATTCATTAGGAATCATTTGAGTCATAGGATTGCTTTCTAAAAAATCATTCGTGAATCAAATATCTGAATCCATATGAATGCAAGATTGCATTCATGAATTTGTGAGTAGAATGGAATACAAGTCAACTATTCAAAATGCTATTCTTCTATTTTGGAGCTTAAGGGTACATGTACATGAAGTAGCGCCAAATTCTGGTCAAAACTTCAAATCATTCTTACAAGAATCCCCGAAGAGGGTAGTGGGTGGTGCCACTTAGTTATGGAACAAACGCTTTTGCTTATTGCAGCGCTCCTAGACGCATTTCGCGCCAAATCGTATTCGGAGCTGGCAGCACCCTCTCAGATTTCAATAAAACTTTTGGAAAAAATGAGTATGCAAAAGGTGCTTATTTAGTCAAAGTCTACACATCCAGAAAATTTTATTCAAATCTGAGAGGGTGCTGCCAGCTTCGATTCGATTTGGCGCGAAATGCGTCCCTAGCGGACGTTTTCGGAAGATTTTGACGTCTATTTGCTGACAACAACAATAACAATAAGTGTATTTTTTTCAGTTCGCAAAACGCTCTTGTTTAGGCGACCGTCACCATGCAAGAGAAGCGTAGAAAAAAAAAATCGTGCGTTGTCACCTGGAAAATCCATCGTGGTCCGCGTCCAAGCTGGTTAAACTGTTGAATTTTCCTAGAAACACCGTATGACACGTGCTCACTGGCGACCAGGCTCAATGCCCCCTCCAGCATGGCACAATAGCAATAATGTTTTCATAACTTTCTCGTGATTCTCCATCTTCAGCGGTACAAGTCGAAGTTGTGCAAACAATTCCCTAACACAGCAAAAAATTAATTTTAATATCACATCAAAGTGGATGGACTTCAATCGTGTCGAAAATATGGTGTAATATTACTTGCCAAAAAGGGCAAAATTATCATTAATATAGTGCATGAGCTGACATTACGTTGCTTTTACTGCATTTGTTTATTTGCGTGGCCATAAAAATTACATGAGATTTTCGACATGATTGAAGTGCATCCTGTTGGATGTAATATTAAAATTTATTTTTTGTTGTGAAAGGTTACCATTTGACTCCTAAAAGATTCGACGTATTCTTCGGTTATGTTTATCTCAATTGCAAAAGATCAATTATTTGTTTTTTTTATTCATCATTTCGTCTACGTATAATATTATAAGTGCATATATTTTTACATATTTTGTCTTAAGCCTTATTTTTAAAGTTTTTATATATACTATGTAAACTTAGAACCTCGTCTGTCGACAATAGTTTCGCACCTGGTGTACCTGGAAATGTTTTTGTTTGCTGATAAATCTCATCCTATTCTGCAGCGCTTTCTTCATATTCTACTTGTGAATCATAACCAAATGATATTGCTGTAACACTTTGTTTGTTTGTTTGTTAATGATTAATTATAAATCCTTGCTTTTCTTTCCATTTCAGGTAAGCCACTGGAAGTCACACCATTGCATTGCAATTTAGCGTAAGTACCGCTATTCCCCAACTGAGCTCCTCCGGAAACTTCCCAACTTCAACAGAAACAGCACTTCACATGCAAACTGATCCATGCTCCACTCGGAAACTCAAAAGCGAAGAAGTTAATCCTCCCCACAAACCTCATAAACGTCCCAATAATGAACTGCAAAACTCGTTCACAAGGTCACCGAGCACACTCACACACTTCCTAGGAAAATCTCATTGTGGAAAGAATTCCAACAATGTCTCGACCGAGCAAAGCCTCTTTTGATATAACCGCAAAATTGCCATATATAGCAGGAGTCGTTCTCAACCTCGACGTCGTCCTCGTCGTGTTTTGGAAATTGTGTGTCGGAAAGTTTCTGTTCCGTAAACGATAACGCCGTCGTAGCTTGCAAAATCCTCCTCCCGACAGACGTCCCAGTTTGACTCCACCGAATTATGCCCCCGGATGCGAAAGATCCTTTTCCCTGGGTTTTGAAAATGCGAATTATTAGGAAGCGAGCACAATGCAAATCTCGTCGTCGTACCTCACCGCCTACCGGTCCACGATGGGATGATGACGATGATGATGATGATGATGATGAGGTGGATGAAAAAGTTTTTGAACCGTTTTGCGTTTTCGGTTCGGTACGATTTCCGTCCACTTGCCGAGTTGACTGTATTAGGTGGAAGCCACCGCCACCACCCTCGGAGCAGCTCCAAGTGGAAGTCATATTCCTAACATCCTCATGTATAATGAATGGGAGGGAGGGAGGACGGGGGTGGTTTGGGGTTTGTTTGCTTTCTGGCCTCGGTAGGTAAGCGTGTGTGTGTGTGTGTGTGTGAGTGTGCGTAGATATGTGCTCAGCACGATGACGCCTTTCTGATGAGGAGATTTTGTTTTTTTTTTGTTTTTATTTAGATGAGAGGGAAGTGCGGCTCAGTTTGCCGTTTTACTTTATTGAGGTGATGCTTAGAGTTCCAGTCAGAAGCTTATTTTTCGTGCATATTATGGGGTGTGAATGTGCTGGAATTTTGAGGCAAATTTCAGCATGATCACCCAATTTTGTCACCCACATATTCAAACGTTCCTTTTTATGTCATATTAATGATTTTGTGATGGTACGCTTCGTGAATAATGAATTATAATAAGCGTGGTATTGAATTATTTTGTGAATTCAGTTTAACGACTTCCCTCAAATTTACGACTGGTGGAAATGACTGTTGTGATACATATTTAAATCTCTGGTAAATTCTATCAGAAAGTGACTTCCAGTTAGGTACGTTGGTCGTGATCGATCAGAAAGTTATCAAAGCATTTCTCATGATGGAGTTTTCCAAGCGTGCGTCTCCATAATTATCAATGAAATTAACGGTTTTGTTCGAAATAAGTATATGTCTATGTAAAAAACTGTGTTTGGTCCTCAAATTGGCTAGAATGCACTTATGTATAATGTTTTTTGTGTGAAATCGGGCCAAAATTTTCCGAGGAGTTCAATTCCGTGTCCAGAATTTATATATAAAACGATTTAAAAAGCTTAGTATGAGCATTTAAGTGAAAATACGATGAACGTTAAAAATGAATTACAGATTCGTAAAGTACGCATTTGGTACGTCACATTTCCGTAGAAATCTGGTCGATCGACTTGGTCATTGCTGAAATCGTATGTCTATCCAGCGGGACACATGTTTTCCGGGAAGCGTTCGTTCAAAATCCTTGAAGGTACGCTATGGTACGGTATTGGAACATTCCAAAACACGTATCAACTTTGAAATTCGTTAAGTTTGTCCCGCTGGATAGATTGGCGTAGGGTAGAGCACTACTTCGGCCTAATCGCCCATTTTGGGTCTATCGAGTAGAAATCCATTGTTTCAGAGTTAACAAGTCAATTATGCGTATGGCCCGATACTTTAGTTCAATACGTACCGATCGAAGTCAATGAGAACGCGTGATATGAGCGTTTACACCCATTTTTCAGGAAAAAAAAACAATAGAAGCGCTCCGACTGAATGCATTAGACCTAATTTAGAATCCGTAGGGCGAGTTTGGGGTCAAGAAGCAGTGTTAGATTTGTAACAATATATCAACAATTTGTTTCTCTTTAGCAAGTATTACGTACGAAAAGGTAAATAAATTTAGAAGTCATCTGCAGTGGAAACATTCCATTTTGTGAAAAAAAAACCCACTTGAAACATATAGGCAAAGGGCAGGTTGTGCTGAGTAGGCCTAAAATTAGATCTAAGCCCTATCTACTTTTCTTTCTTAATGGAAAATGACACAAACGTAAAAATTGACTTTTTCCGTGAATTTATCGAGAATGAAAACTCGCTCGAGTACACACTTAAATTTTTTCGCCGAGATTCCAACAGCCGAGTAGTTCTGCAATTTATTTTTCTGAGATTCAGTAAAACAATTGCCGAGACTCAGCAAGCAAATATGATTTTGCTGAGATATCAGCTAACAAACAGATATCTTGCAGAGATATCAGCAAAAGTAAATGCCGAGGTAATCACGCTTCCGGGATGCACGGCAGGTTCTAATAATGTAGTCTGAATCCATTTCTCTGCAGGTACGGGTCAATGTTTGTCTGAGGCCTGCTGTACTCGGGTGGCGTTTAGAACAGGCCTTGGGCTTCATGACGCGCCATATTGAGTAATCCAGCAGATTAAGATCGGAGCTGGATGGCGACCACATATCCTTCGCCCAGAACGGAAAATGTTTCTGCAACCACTTCTGAGTGCGGTTCAAGTTGTGGCACGGAGCCCCATCTTGTTGAAATACAACATTTGGCTTTGGATCGTACTGTTCATTGAACCACGGAAGAACATACTTACTTAAAATCCCGATCGTGTTGACCTTGTCGCCTTCTGGAATGAACACCGGGTCCATTTTTTTTTGCCATCGGAAGCCACCAATCCAAACACCATAATGCTAGCAGGATGCTTGGTCAGATACACGTTCTTGTGCTCGTCGGCCACGTCTTTTACCGGAAGAGAACTAATATACCGGTCGGTTTTGGAATTTGATACGGGATCGCCGGTAAACATGCTCTCGTCGGTGAACAGGATTACCGGATTTTTTCGCTTAAGGAAGTTCAAGATCTTCTTGCATCGTTCGACTCGTAGCTCCCGGATGCGGTTGGTAATCATGTGAGTTTTTTTCCGTGCCCTCGTCTTCACCCCGCAATCTTCCTTTACGATCTTCTGTGCCGTAAAGTCACTGATCCCGTGTTTCTTTGCCATTTTCTTTATTGAACGCACTGGATTCACCTGAATCCTCCTTTTGATAGCAGCGATAACCTTTGGAACCCGCGCTGACCTCGGAAGACCTGTGGCCACCTTCGCGGATAGTTGTCCTTTCTTTTCTTGGTCTAAAAACCGTCAAAACCACCGGTACACTCCCACGGCGATTGAAATGTGTTTTTGCGACATTTGCGCGTGGGACAAATCACGAATACGCTCCCACTTCGTCATGGTCCAACTGTCAAGCTAGGTAAATCATTTTCTTTTATACACAGCCTACTACGGTATGAACTATAGGTTACGTGCTTGCAAAGAAATCCAAGGCATTGTATGCACAGGTGAAACGGGAACCTTATTTGTACGATGGTGCAAACACTATCCCGCATACAGTATTAACTTAAAGCGTGCGAAAAATTACGTTTCTTTTCTCAAATATGCTGGTAAAAATTACGAACCCTGCTTTTAAACCTTTTACACTGATAGTAAGAAAATACAGCAGCACTAAATAGATTTCAACATTCCACAAATACATTTAATCGTTTCCAAACATTGTATCCTTCAACGAACCGAAAATGCGCCCTGTTTGCACCAATTATTAAATTAAATTTCATCTTCCTCAATTGCAAGAAAAAGCATGGATGCAACCTGTCCCGTTTCCAGCAGAGTTTTCCATTCTCCACGATACTCAACGACGGCGACGGGAAAAAGTTTTCCGCTCTCGCTTGCCGTTTAATCAGTATGTCAATATTTCCCTAGCATCCGGGCGTTCAAAAATTAAACTTTCATCATATTCAAGAAGTTTTCTTTTTAACTCTTACCACACCTGGAAGCGGAACTGTTTACAGTTTTCATTTGTCGCTTGGGGGAATGTCTTCCAACCGAACGTTTATTCGGTCATAATAATTAGCAACCTCTTCGGGGGGAAAACCATGCGCCATTACCGCGCAAACAAATCGGTCGCCGCGGGACCCGAACGGGGAATCATAGCCAGATCGACCCTCATAGATAAGCTTTATCGTTCAGTTAAACCCATTCTCTCTCGAAGCTCCCTTAAGTAATGAAGCGTAAAACGTTTCAGAACGGTTGCCTTGGAAGTTTATCACCTTAATTGGGTAGGTCTTTCTTTTTTCCAAGCAATAATTAGTTGAATACATCAAATTTCGCTAAGCTAGAAGTGCAATTCAAAGGTAGATTTAATGCAATCATTTTACGAGCACTGAAATCTTAATAGCTGCTTACGCGTTGAGACGCAAATTAAGATATTTTACTTTTTTATAAGCAGTTATTGCAAGATTCTATCAACTGATACAAATTTGTATTTCCGTTCCGTTCCTGAATTTCCCTGTCTCCTTTTCTTACCCACGAATTTTGACAGTTCCGCTGGGTTTGTTTTGGCGCTCATTCGTTGCTATGTCTTTAGCTTTCTTGGAGAAAGAAGAATAAAAGAAATGTGAAAAGTGAGGTTAGCTTTTGCGTGCACTGCCTTTTCAGTCATGGGATGCAATGATAACACTTCTTGGTCAATCTCAACAAACGTTTAAAGTTGGTCGTTGGACGAATGCGGTGCTATAATGATAAATTTAGAGCTGGTTATTGGCGTTGACGGCGACTCTGTAGCCCTAAGCTTATCGGTATCAAAGGTTTTAAAAAATCGGTATTTGTCGGTATTTGCTATTTTAATTAATTTTATATTTTTGCCGTTTTTAAAAGCGAAAATTTTAACTTTTGGACTATGATTGGAAAATTCCGGAAGAAAACTCCGAAGAATGTTTGAATTAGCTTCTGGAGGAAGCTGAAAAAATCCAGAGAAAAGAAGTTTTCCTTGAGGAAATTTGAGGAAAGTTCTGAGAGAAGTCGGAAAAACATCCGCGGAACTTGTAAGACATAAATTGAGAAACTTCTGGCGAAAATGTTAAGAAACTTTCAGAAAAAAAAATCGGATTTCCCATTCAAAGGAAGGCAGAAAAGTTTCGGAAATTGGAAGTAAATTCCAGAAGTAGCCATTACCAGGGGCAACCAGAAGAAGCTCGGTAAAACCTTGCAATTGAAGTAAAAAAAAAAAAAACAACTGGGCAAAATTCCAGAAATAGGCGAAAGAAATCTTGCTGGAGACGCAGGCAGAAAATTCCTTAGGTAGATTGGAAACAAATTCTGGAGAAAATCGGAAGCTATAGCGCTAACGAAACAGTCAAAAGAAACAAGAAGATAATTCCGGAAGAAAGAGTTCCTGGGGGATGTTCTAATGATCCAGAAATTTTCCAAATGGTCATAAACATCCCTGAAGTTTTTGGAACATTCCTGAAATGTACTTGAAAATTTTGTGCTATTTTGGAGTACTCTGATTATTTTTGAAATACTTGGAAATTCCCTAATTATAATGAGACTACCGGAATATCTCTAATCTTGAAGACTACGAAATCTCTTAAGCGCACAATTTTCTTGAATTTATTGTAACATCAGCATTGAATTTCTCTGATCTTCCCGAGTTTTCTAATTTTCAAAAGTTATCGACACTGCCCTTAATAAGCACGGAACTTCCCATAAATGTTCTCACAATGTTCTTATGTGCATGTAACTTCCCTTACGTTTCTTAAATTTGCCCCTCGGAACATTGCTGAAGTTTTCGGAAATTGGCTGAGTTTCTCGGAACACCTTTAAAATTTCAGCGATTTCCTTGAAGTTTATTGATCTGTCCTGATGTTCTCGGAGCTTCCTTAAGTTCTCTCAATTCTCCTGAAACTAATGGAACTGACCTGAAAACCTTAAATTTTCCAGAAGTTCTTTGGACTTGGAAAGTATCCAAAATATTTATGATGTATCCTTAAGTTCACTGGAGTTCGCCGGACCGGGTTTTAGAATTTTAACAGAAGTTATTGAAACATTCTTTAATTTATCGAAACTTACTCAAACATCTGAACTTTTCCGAAGTTTCAGAACTTCTTAAAAGTTGCTGCAGCTAGTGTGGAATCTGCAATCAAAATCTCGAAGCATCCCTGAAGTTCCGGGAAAGTTGAAAAAACTGGCGGGAGAAGATGGAAGAATCATTCGAGCGAAGGCTGAAGAACCTTCCAAGGGAAGTCGAAATAAGTTTCCGAGAGGAATCAGAATTATCAGAAAGAGCCATCGACTGTTTTTTCGATTCATGGGTAGAAAAACGGTGAGGAAATTGAAACATTAATCGAAAGGGTGTCCATAAGACATTTTTAAAGATGATTTTTTTTAGAATTTTAAAGGCCTAAAAAATTTGAGTTTTTCAAAAAGATACAAGTCTCTCACAATAATTTTCTCAGAAATTCGCGCTTGGGCAGGCAATAATCATTTTGATTATTAAAAAAAAAATAGGTATAAATCGGTACAAAACCTCAAAAATCGGTATTCTGAGGAACCTTATCTGTATATCGGTATCTAGTTCGGAAATCGGTTTATCTGGCAACGCTGCTCCAATGGTGAAATGTATAAGTAAACGTCAGACTGTGCGATTTTGTACTATCCGTTCACTTCACTGAAAATTCCCATAAGAAACTGTCAATCTTTGCCTAAAGAGACGATTTTCTGTCAAATTCGAGGCAGTTTCTGATTGGTCGATTTGACAGTAGCAATCGTGGAATAAAAAAAACAGAGGGATCGCATCAATTTTGCTGGCAGTGATGCCGGAATCAATGTTGACGTCAATGGCGTTGATTATTGTTTATATTTGCGAAAGAAAAAATGAAAAATATAGTGCACTGCGTGATGGATATTGTTGTTTGTTTATGGTTTTTTTATTGTGTTGAGCAAACATGGTGCACAAGCTGCTAGACTGCGTTAGAAACTCCGAATAAAATGCAACTTAAAATAGAAAAAAAAAATTTAACATTCCTGGCATCATTGGTCAACTCCGTCAAACACCATGCACAACTTTCCGAAGGGCTTTCTTCAAGAACGTTAAGAAGACTGGATCAACAATAGAAAAGGGCCCATCAGCATTTGTAAACAAACCGTTCCAAAGCCAATTCCTCACAAATCGAAGGCCGCCCACACAATCCAACAACATCATCGTGTAGGTTGAAGTTTCCCCTATCTGATGATGGTGTTGGTTTGCGTAGGTGGCCTTCGCTTTGTAAGTAAAGGGCTTTGGAACGGTTTGTTTACAAATGCTGATGGGCCCTTTTCTATTGTTAATCCAGAAGAGTGAGAAGCTCGATTGTCCAGTCCCGTCCCGGGCTAACAGCATTGTTGATTTTCGCAATAGATGTCGCTAGTAAAAAAAAAGATACGGCGATTGCAGAAAACAAAATGTAGATTATAACGAAATAAGGGCCTTTGCTGAAAACAATATTTGGTACAAGTGCTTGGTCAAATTTTTTCGGAACAGTCCTGCTAAAAAATGGTTCTAATTCGCTAGCACATGATTACCTGGAGTTAAACAAACTGCCTTGAAGTTCTTTCAAAGTTTTCAAAACACCGGAACTTTCCCTATTTAAAGTGTGGGATCCCAACGTTGAGTATAATCATATTTACCTACTTTTGGGTACAACTAACTTACTTTTGGGTAGAAAGCTAACGGAAAATTTCATACGAAATATACACAAGTAAATGAAAACTACTTTGACCCGCTTTACCTACTATTGGGTTCCTGCACTATAGTGCCGAGATGAGTGAAAAGAACTTACTTTTGAGTACTTTTTTTCTTACCATGCAGAGTCAATTTGATAGTTATAGGGTAAATTATATCTTCGGCATCGATTGACTATTTACTGTAACCAACATTTAAACGGTAATTTCGCTGTATTTTATTACAAAAAACACTTCGCTGAACGTATTTAAATGATTCCTTAGTCTTTCAGCTTCAATCTGGTTACATTTTTACGACTAAGCAAACCTGTTATGTCAGGTTTTGCTTCAAATGAAATATGCTCACTACAAAATGCGGCTGATTTTGAGTTTGTCGATAATAGGACAGCTGGTTAACACGAAGCTCAAATTGAAAGGTTGCCGAGAAGTTTGGAGCGTTGTAAAAACGTTTTAAACCGTTTTGGACAATTCTGTCGATTGGAATGGATAGAATAGCAAGCAGCAGATAAATGTAAACAAACAAACACGTCAGATGTGTGCGTGACGCTGAGAAATTGCTAATAAAAGTGCGGACCCTGCAATCGCAGAGAATGCGTAAAATCCCCTATATTTAACGGAAATTACTTGTGATCGAACATCATTTTTTGTTTTGGGGTTACTTTGATAATACTCGATGAATGTAGACTAATATTCGTGAATATCAAACAATTTAGTTCAATAAATATATAACTATTAATGAGTATATAATCAGAAAGATCCGAAACATGAAGTTTTTGTTCTCCTCATCCTAATATTTCGCCAAAATGATTCACGAGTAAGCTTGCCAACTATACATTCGGGAAATTTTCTCAGCTATAGCTTGGCTAAAGACCACTTTCTGATTAGATGTCATCATAATTAGTTATTGATTGATTTCGAAGCCGATAACTTTCTGATATGATTAATCGATAGCTTTCAGAGCAACACAGCATCTTGCACTGTGACATAGTAGTCTGGATTGTTTTGCCCCATTCTTCACGCCAGTCACACCAGTGTTGCCTGCTGAGCAGTTGATGGAGCATGTCATAAGAATATCATCTTGGTAATTAATTATTCTGACGTTCAACTAAAATGTGATGTTCGACAAATTTGTAGCTGAGAAAGATTTCTATAAGCTTATCCGTAAATCGTTATGGCGAAATCGTTAATCGAAAAAATAATAATAACTTCAAGGGGCCAGTTCAAGTCTGCAATCAAATGACCTCAAATTATGGGCGAATTTTCAGGACCTGATGCAGAGTCGATTGAGCTTGGAGAATCAAAATAAATATTTTGCACTACCCTAATACTTGTGCTGTGGGTTTGACGTTTGAATGGTACATAAGATAGAAAAATGACCATGCGCCTATAGGAATTTATCGTACTGTAGAGATCTACTCATGTCAGCAAAAAAAATAATGTCAAGTATTTTTTTTCCTAGTAGAAAAATTGATTCATGGCGGAAATGTTCATGCTTTGTTTAACAATAAATTTCAAACGTGGACAAACTCTCGTTCACTCCCTATCTCCAAACATCTGCCTAATTGGCCCTTATCCATGTTGTGTGTGGTCGCGTCTGTGCCCGTGCTGCCATTTTGGTCAGATGCACTTTTTTCCACGTTATTATTTTTTGCATCCTGTTTACTTCATTCACATTTTTTGTTCCCTTTGGTTGAATGTCAATTTGGTTGAAATCCACTTGGCCTAGGTGAATGAGTGCGAATGCAACGCAAATATGAATCCACCACGCAGCCAACGGAGGGCCACTCCATCCATCGCAAATTTCAACAGAAAACGCGAGTTTTTAGCTTCTTTTTTTTTGTCACCGTCGCCATCGCAGCTCTGCAAAACTGTTTGTGGAAGTTTTATAGAGTTTGCATTTTGGATTAGGGTGAGTGGAGGGAACGTGCCCGACGGAGGACGCGAAACCAACGAACACTGGCTGGATGGCTGACTGTGGTCGTACTTGATATGCAGACTGCGGTGTTTGGGGACGTCGTCAGGGGCGCCATCGGTTGAAAGCAAAAACAAAGCAAAAAAGCACAGTTTACACGCGTGATCAGAAGCCACAATTTCGATTCTGGAAATAGGGACGCAGACGACCACGACGGGAAGTGTGTGCTTTAATTGCTGTTTTATAGAGGCAGTTTGATGAGCAATTGAACTGTGATTGGAGTTTTGATTAGGTTTCAGCACAGTGGCAAATGTTGTTCTAGTAAGGCAGCAAATCATAAAAATTGAAGACTGCTTCGTAAATCTTATGGAGCTTCCACTGTTATACTATTATATATCCACCAACAACGTAAGTATAATTTGGAATCCCAGACATTATAATCCTACAAAAACTGGCTACAAATGAAGTTGCAACAAATATGCGCAATTCAAATGGAAATGAGCATAAGGGGGCAAGTAGAAACGCTGGATGGGAAATATAAATTGAAAAACATTGATTGTATTTGATTTTAATGGTTTTTATGGTTTGTAGAAAGAAGCCGCAATATGTTTTTGAAAGTTGAAAAAATGCTGAAATCATACACTTTTTGCTTTAAAAACAGTTATTCCTATGTTTTAACATACCATTAAAAAGCTTATGAAGAGAACTTTCAATAAGAATGCAATATAATATGATGGAATAATATTAAAAAATTGTGTAAATAAAAAAAATTTATGAAAATATCAAGAAACACATCAAAATTTATTTTTTGTTTGTCAGCTATTTTTTTCCCAAACATTCCCAGGTAATTTTAAGCTCGATGATCGAGTTTAATGTGTATTTTATTGAGTACAGAAAAAAAAATCTTGTGCAAATTTGCGCCTTTTACAGGGCTGTTACAACAGGCGCGGATTTCGCGGATTTGAACTTTCAGTCACGAAAATCGCGGAAATGTTAAATGATGTGGCAAAAATCGCGAAGGGACTGATGTGCTGTCATCAGTTTTGTTGATTATTTGGCTCTCAATTGTTTACCGATTCAAACCCAATACCCTGCAAATAATCGAGAAATGATCTCAATTCCATAAGTCACACCGGATTTTCGAAATTCCGAAATTCCATTTTCCATTTTCCTTTTTTTTCAAATATGAACATAGCATTTTAGGTTGTCAAAAATCATATGCGAATCGTATATATGCGAGTAATTGCCATGTACATATACCGGATATTCTAGGTTCTCCAAATCGTCCTGGAGTTCAGTTGATTTGTTCTACTATATCAACCAAGACTGCAATAATGTCTGTAGTATCGAAATATGTCCAAACAGATTAAAAGTGTCTATGTGGATTGTACCCGACCGTAGCAATAGGCATACAGGATGTTATAGGTTCTGAAATCATTCTGGAGATCAGATTATTTTTTCTAATAGATCACCCAAGACCAGTGTTCGGAAAAACTCAAAAACTCAAATCTCATGCATTAGGTTATGCGCCTATGAGTTTTACCTTGCAAAATTCAACGTCGCAAGTGGTTTTTATGAGTTTAAAGCTGGAATGATATTTCGGCGTTGTGAGTGTGAGTGCATGAATATGCATGAGAATCTCAAGCGTGAATTTTGTTTGCCGCATTCGCACGCGAGTTTATTCTCGCAGGGAGGCTCAATGAATGAGAATTGAGAATGATTTTCCGAACACTGCCCAATATCAATATCTGTCAGTAGTATAGAAATATACCCAAACAAATTTGCAGTGTCTATGTGGATCATACCAACCTATTACCGGGTATGCCAAACGTTCTAGGATTTCCAAATCGATATTTCGATACTACAGATATTATCCTAGTCTTTGTTGATCATCTGGTATACGTGGAAATAATTAAACATTATCCATATAGACACTGTGCATCTGTCTGGAAATATTTCGATACTAAAGGCATTGTCCCGATCTCGGTTGATCTAGTAGATCAAATTATCTGAACTCCAGAACGATGTGAAGAACCTTGAACATCTGGATTACTCGGAAATAGATCATGCATGATCCTTATAGACACATTGAATCTGATTGGACATTTTTCGATACTACAGACATTATTGCAGTCTTGGTTGATCTAGTAGAACAAATCAAACGATGTCCTGGACGATTCGGAAAACCTATAATTTTCGGTATGCATAGTAATAAGTCGTGCATGATCTACAAAGTCACATAAATACGATTCGGTTATGATTTGGCAACGAAAAGTGCTAAGTTCATATTAGAAAAAAAAAAATATCATGAAATTGTCTCACCATTGGACATACCCAAGGAATATCTGTGTAAATACACAATCGCGACGTGACCAACAAGTGTGACAAGTCATAAGTTTATGAAACTCTGGTAATTTCTCGATTATGTGCAGGGTGTTTGGTTGGAATCGGTAAAAAAAAGAGAAAACTAGAACCAAATTAACTACATTTAAGACAGCAAAATACAGTGGGGGAAATTCGTTTAAACGCAATGTCATTTTTGCGTTTATTTTCAACACAAAAGATCGAGACAAAAAATCAAATATAGTTTGTCATAGCCCATCAGAAGTCTCGTATTTGAGAACACAATTTGAACGGAAGTTCATTGTGGTCTCTGAAAAAATCCAATAAAGGTGATTTTAGAGGGGAAATTCGTTTAAACGCACACTAACGTAAAGCCGCATTGAGCGTACCTATGCTCCTGTTATCTTGCGCATCTGTCATATTTACACTGTATAGCCCTCGTTCGCCATTAACACGAGTTTAAATTTGCGTTGCGCGGTAGTTGTTGCTTGTTTTCGGCAAAATGGGTAAAGGAAAGTATTTAAGCCAGTCGGAGCAAATACTGGTTCGAGAACTCAAAAGTCGCGGTGAGAGCAATCGCAAAATTGCACGTGTGATCCACAGATCGGAAGCAGCAATCAGGAACCTGCTGAAAAAAGGCAAGACGTATGGCGTAAAAAAGAAAACAAAGGGAAATTCGAAGATCACCAACCGTGTCCGAAACCAAATCATACAAATGGGAGACTCTGGAAACTTCTCTGCTGCGCAAATCAAGCAAGAAATGGGGCTTTCCATTTCTAAGAGGCGTGTACGGCAGATTCTACATGGAAGTGGCCACTTAAAGTACACCAAAAAAGCAAAAAAACCCAATCTTCAACCGGCCCACATTAGCGCCAGATTGAATTTCGCTAAAAAATACATGTCTTGGACTACGGAATGGGACAATGTTATTTTTTCTGACGAGAAGAAATTCAATTTGGACGGCCCAGACTGCACCGCATATTATTGGCACGATTTGAGGAAATCTCCGCAGGTTAAGTTGAGCAGGAACTTTGGAGGTGGTACTCTAATGTGTTGGGCCGCTTTTTCGATCCATGGAAAGACCCCTATTGCCACCATTTCAACCAGGATGAATTCGGGTAAGTACTTGGAGCTTCTGGAAGATGTTTTGATCCCGTTTACTGAAGACGTTATGCCGGAAAATTTCGTATTTCAACAGGATAATGCAGCAATTCATGTCAGCAAGCAATCTTTGAAATGGTTTTCTGAACGAGACATCAGTCTTTTGGATTGGCCAGCTCGTAGTCCGGATCTAAATCCTATCGAGAACTTGTGGGGCATCCTGGCACGACAGGTTTACAAAGACGGAAGGCAGTTTAAAACAGTTCGTGAACTTGAGTCAGCCGTAAGAGAAGCCTGGAGCTTGATACCTGATACAACTCTGCAGAAGCTGGTGAAATCAATGCCGAACAGAATTTTCGAAACTATTCAGAAAAACGGAAAGCAAACGAAGTATTAACTATTGTTTATTGTTGATTTTTGAACTGTGAACTCGATTTGATTAATAAAACTAAAAGTGCGTTTAAACGAATTTCCCCCCCAAAATCACCTTTTTTGGGATTTTTTCAAAAGTCATTATGAACTTCCAATCAAATTGTGTTCTCAAATACGAGACTTCTGATGGGCTATGACAAACTATATTTGATTTTTTGTCTCGATCTTTTGTGTTGAAAATAAACGCGAAAATGACATTGCGTTTAAACGAATTTCCTCCACGTCAGAGACGTGAAAATGCAATTGTTGGCAGCTTCTTTTCCTTCGGCAGCCTTTCCATTTGATTTACATGTTAACCGGTTGTCTAAATTAGCTGCATTATGTAACAATCCGGCATGACAAATTTGTTCAGACATCAAAATCAGTTCGTAGCTGATTAACCATGGAATGTTTGAATACATCTAACAAGATGTTCTGCTGTGCAATTACCGCTTGAAAATTGGTTGCCGAGAATAGTCGGAGGTGCCAAAGCCAACATGTATCCTATTTTAAATTTTCACGATGAAACTGTTTTGTTATATTGAAATATGTTGTCGAACAACGGACTTAATTTAATTTTTGATATTAAAAGCAAAACAACATGACGTATTAATAATGTATTGTGATGGTGCTTATATGATCATTTTTTGATAGAGCTAGAATTAGGGCGAAACAGCTTTTGTAAACAATAGCTTCTTTCTATTATTTCTCAAAACTCAAGGCACGCCCACGCCAACCAACATAACCAACGGGAAGGGGAAGTCTTCCTCTACCCGATGGTGACGTTGAGATGAGTGAGCGAGCCTTGGCTTTCTAGAAATCATCGAGAGAAGTCATTGTTTACAAAAGCTGTTACGCCCTAATTCCAGCTCTATCTAGTTATAAACCTGTTATTTGTGGGCTTTATTAGCATCTGCTACCCAGTATTCCTACCTATCGTTCAAGACTTGTTGAAGCTACCTATATTTCTCATTGTGTTCAGAATCGTATATAAATTATTATGAGCTGTTTCTAGTTTCATTGAAGACGGTTAAACACAAGTGTGCACATGGATAATTAAACTATTATTTCACTTTTTGACGTAAACCTAACGCATAGCGAAAACGTTCAAAAAGCCTTCAAGTAATATGTGAAAAATATCATATCCACGTGGAAAAGTAAACACGACTGCAGGATAAAATTTACAAACTTGTAAGTAAATACAAGGAGAAGTGGAGTCAATCTCAACGAAAAAGAGCGAGATTTAATTCAGATCATCGGAGTTGGCTCGAATCTAGTTTTGCCATCAAGGAATTCATCGAAGAGGAGCAGAACGTTCCTTCAACATCAAAACGAGGGAGACCTTCAAAGCAGTTTGATGAGCTGAGCGAAAGAAGCAAGCGTCGACAACGAGGAAGTAAATCCAAAGGATGACAGCATCGAGAAGGCCTTATTTATTGCGCGACGGACTGCCTATAATCGACGGGACTTTAATCTGGTTAAGGTTATTGGACACCTTATTAAAAACCAAGAACATTAAAAAAAATATACGCACAGGTCAATATGGAAAAAGACTAGAAGGCAATGAACAAAAAGTTGAGATTTCCCATAGTAATTTATATGTAAACTTCAAATGGCTTGTGCGAAGTCTGTTTCTAACCAAATGAATTGTAACTTTAGGAGGCTAATCAGGACCCGATTTGAAACCATTTAAGAACTGTGGAGCGAAATAGTAAAATTTTGCATCAGTCTAATGTTCATTGAATACATCGAGAGGCACCATCAAGATTTCCACCATACAACGTTTTCAGGACATTTAAAAAAGTATGAGGGAACTCGACGAGCTTATGACATCAAATAACCTGGAATATTCAGGATTGATTCTATTGAGTAGCTGCGGCATGGATGGTTCAACCGGTTATTCCCAGTATCATCAAACACTGCCAGACGAATGTCAAGATGATTCTGATGTATTCTCTTCAACACTCTCTCCAATACGGTTATATGTGGCGAATAATCCGAACAAAATTATGTGGTTTAACCGCATGCCTTAATGCATTCGGTTTTGTAGACCATTCATCCTGCAATTCGTGAAAAAGAGTAGAGAGATAATTCTTGCTACAAAACAAGACATAGAGAAAGAAATGCAAGAACTAATACCAGTGAAATTTGATCTATTAAACGGAAACACAATATTAGTTGATTTTAAATTTTCAATAAGTATGATTGACGGTAAGGTGTTAACATATATTTGTGGTAGTTCATCAATGCAGAACTGTCCTATTTGTGGGGCAACTCGAAACGTAATGAACAACAAAGGCAAATTATAAGAAGGATTTCTATCCAACGTAGATACCCTTGTTCATACATGGATTCGCTTCTTTGAATGTTTGCTGCATATTTCGTATCGTATGGATATGGAGCACTGGAAAGTTTTACAGCCATGTAAAGAATAGTATCTGCAAATAAAAAAACAAATAACGGCGCAGCTTTATGAAAAATTTGGAGTTAGAGTTGATCAACCAAGATCGGGAGGAACAGGTACGAGCACTACAAACGTTATCTTGTCGACGAGGATTCCCAAATCCTCATCTTTTAAGCAGTGTTTTAAATATCGACGAAGAATTAATTGTGAGGTTTCGAAACATTCTAATTACTATCAACAGTCAGGAGCCAATTAATCCAGGAAAAAAATGATGCCTATTGCAAAGACACATACCGAGTTTATATTTGTTTATATGATTGGTATCAAATTCCTGCAACCGTACATAAAGTACTTGCTCATGCTGGAGAAATAACAATTCATTCGCCAGCTCCTCTTGGAATATTAGTAGAAGAAGCAGCAGAAAGTCAGCATAAATAGGGTTTTTGATCTAATTTTCGCCCTACTAAGCATAACACACGCTTTACCTCTCTTTTTTGAATGGGTTTGAACAAAAAATGGAATATTTCTGACGAAGATGACTTCTAAATTTTTTCACCTTTCCTTTCCTTTGGATTTGATAAAGGGTCACTTATTGTTGAGATATTGTTTAAAATCTAATACTGCTTCATGATTCTAAATTCGTCCTCGGAGTTTTAATTCCGTCCAAACGCATTGAAACGCCATTAGATTTTCTTCGTCGTACGGATAAACGTTGAAAAGGGGGATTCGCTAGGAGCGCTTCTTTTGTTTTGAGAACAATGAGAGTAAATATTCATGCAATGCGCTCTAATAGGATTTATGTTGTAGCTAATGATCTAACGCATCGGAACAAACCTATTATTGATTTGTGCACGGTGAAATCATTGGTATTATTGATCTTTTCTGATCGATAGAACGGAAATGGGCGATTACGACGAAGTAGTGCTCTATCCTAGCTGAAAAAATATCTAACTCACCATGCTAGAAAACGATCCAGATTCGAACATTTTCATGATGTATTCATGCAGGGCAACAAATGAATCAGATCCATTCATTAGTACCATTTGGATGGAGAAAAGAAGACAATCAAAGCATTGAGCTATCCCGATATTGTAAAAAGTTTTATGATATTCGAAGATTCTGAAAACTGCTCAACAGTCGGTGATGATAACTGCAATGCATTGGAAGCACTTATGGTAGGTGTCTACAAAGTTGAAAAAGATTTTGCTAGTGCCGAATAATAAAAAAAGTACAATATCGAGAAAACAATAAAAAAGATTGAAATAAAATTTATACCGTTTCTCCCAGTTATTTATTTAACTATAGTCACTTAAACACTCTTGGGTCATTCGTGACCTGTCCGGGGTGAGATTTGAACTCGTAACTTTGGCGTGAGAGGTACGGATGTTAACCACTACGCCGGAGTCGTCCCCGCAAAAGTTAATTTGAATCCCCCCATTTTTCACTCATTCTGTTACCTATGTTATAACTGAAATAAACTAGGAAGAACGAATATAACCATTCATTGAAATGGAAGCTATGTTGTAAAATTCACTACATGTTGTCCGTAAGTAAATGTTGCAGAAAAAAGGCTTGAAAATATTATCATTAAAGATCAATTAAAAAGTAGGCCCATATCAAAAGTAGTTCGTGAATCATCAAAATGTGTTCCTCGTCCCTTATTTAATAATTACAACAATTCAACATCTTACATTGAAGCAAAAATGAAGAAAATATTTTTGTCCGCTTGCTTGTATGGAAATTTCCCATAGTTGGTGTGATTAGGTCATATGAATAAAAGAGTTTACTTTACTCGCTCCATAAGAAAAGGAGGTAAATTTATAGTTAACTTGTTTTATAATTTCGGCTCATTGATTAAAAAATGATTATTGCTTAGAAAATAGGATTTAAATAATAAAATAACCTTTCCGATTAAGCAGCATGATTTCAATACTATACACCCATCAAAATTGAAAAAAAAGTATAATGTAGCTGTATTAATTTTTCGTTATTTATGATTATCTCGATAACACCAATACCATCAAAGTGGAGCCTAAAGAGTAATACTGTAACGTTATGTGCATTCCTCACTAGAATACGTTATGGAATACGTCCATAGGGTGGTTTACTTATTTTTAATGTGGCTAATTACATTTAACAAATTCTTCGGTTTTCGAAAAACTTAAACTTTTACGATTTTGCGCCACTCCCCTAAATCATGTCCGATTGAGTTCAAAAGTCTTTTTGTCGAGACAATATATATTTTGCACATGATTGGTTTTGAAAAATCAAGATGACTATTTTCATTGGTACCCTAAGAACCACACATATCGAATCTGGGAATATCCGCCCAGTTGAATAGTTGAAAATTCATAGGAGATTTTTATAAACTCTATGAATTCCGTGAAATTTTGCATTTCCACTGACCTGTATCGTTGGCATAGGAAATCCACACAAATCCTCCAGTGGATAAAAGTAAAGAACCAACAAATCTCAAACTTCTACAATCGATTGAACGATGGGTGTGTGTTACTCGCAGCACTTGACGAACTAGAAGAGTAGATCCGTTGTTATCAAACAAACTGCGGCTCACGAGTCCCGACCATCAGCGTAGGTATAGATTGCTACTGGCCTTGGTCTTCCTCATGCAGAATCAGTTCAGCAAAAAAAAAAAAAGGGTGGTGCCTATTGGATTCAGTCAGTGGGTAGATGAACTGCATGGTAGTGTAGGAATCTTCTACAAGATTGATGTGCTCTGTGATGTAAGTTCAATTTCGATTCAACTTTTTCTCTTTCATTTGTCCGTCCGTCACTCTGATGGCAGGCAGCTGTTCTACCAGCAAAGAGACGGTCTATGCAGATAATTGAAATTGATCTACATTCCAATAGGCAACGGTGCCGCCGCCACCACCGACGACGACGCCGACGTGCGTGTGCTCAAACAGCTGATCATGTGGAAATGGGAACAATCAATGCAGCAAACGGTTGCTAACTTGCTGGTTGCTTAGGAGCAATAGCTGTGGTCCTTTGAGGATGTAAATTCACGGCAAATTGTTGCACGATGGCGGCAACGAATGACGACGACTACCGTGTGCAATTTTCAATTTCATGCCATCATCGTCTACCGATGGAGTTTGAGCATGGCGGCAGTCATCTGTATTCGAGATGATTGGAATCGTTTTTCCCTATTCAACGATGGAAGAAATCTTGCGTAATTTTTCAATAGGACCAATGTCGTTTTGACTAGTTGAGTTGTAGTTCAGGCATGATACATTGGACGATTTTGTCAATGACAATGATACTAGATTCCCTTTCACAGATTTCAGAATAGAGTACCTTATATTGGAAAAATTACTGGTGCACTTACTTATAGTCTTAGATTGGTTTTCCATGCCCCGCCTTTAGAAAATGAGCACCAAACGTCCGAAGTAACAATCACGTATCCATCATTCCAATTTGTACAGCTGGCAATTTTTGACCTACGATTATCTTAAATAAATGCAAGTAAATTTGGATGGGTGTTTATGTATCACATAGAACGAAAGAAGAGCAATACATAGTTTGTGTCGATTAACTCTATTTGTTTACATTTGTTACATAGGACCTTTTGAAAAGTTCCACGATAAATTTTCCCTTCAGTTCTGTGTATGTTCGGGGCGTGGTTGTGGTTGTAACCCGGAAAGCGCATCGTCCTGTCAAAATAGCAATGCAAGGGTGGATGATTGCGCACGAGATTGATTGGCTGCCTGGTGAGGAGGCACAGGAATAAGACTGTGTGGATGTAAGAGAAGACGAATGGATGAAGGAAAATGGTTGTGATTTTTGATTGAAGTGATCGTGTAATAGGGCCAACACACATTGCAACCTGGTTGTACAACCACTATGGTTTTACGTTGCTTGGTAAAACTATAATGGTTGTACAACCGGATTGCAATGTATATTGGACCCATAAGAGCCGGCCCTTCTAAGCATGGTTTTCTTAAACTGGTCCAATACATAAATTAAAAAGAAATTTATTAATAGGCTCTACAAACATACAAGATAAGATCTAGGATGAGATTTGAAGTTTAATATCAACTTTGCAATAGATTTTATAAAATTTTCCTCATCCATGGCTAAGTAAATTAAGAACGATGACTTCTAAAGCTTTAAATTACATTTCAGGACGTATTGAGTACTTTATCTCGATCACTCCTTTGAATGCGGACAAATACTTGTTGGATTCAAGCTGCCTAACAGGTGCAGTTAAATGTGGGAACTTTACGCTAAACTTTCGATAAAGAAAAACTGAAATCAACCCAGTAAATTGCTTGTAGTTGAACGAAAGCTACTATGGAGAGAACTCTACACTGAAAAAAGTTTTCACTTAGTTTCTATTAGGAACGCACATAGTATTTTTCCAAAAACAAAAACAATGATTTTTACCTGAATATCACATAGCATTAGAAATTCTATATGAGAAATCATGTAGATTTCATTGGACACATAACGTTCATGTCATTTAGTGGTGCAACTTCCAATTATGGGATCACATGAAAGTTATGTGAAATTCACATGGATATTTTCCACTGGTTATGTGATTTATTGTATGAGTGTACATTATGTTACCGTGCAGAGAAAAGGAGTTGTGTGTTACATAGGTGTCACCAGAGAGCCAAAAGGGGCACCTTTTTAACACTAAACTTGGCAAAAATAATATTTTAATTTTGCATGTTCATGGTTCTTAAAAATGGTTCAAGCTTCAAGCCTCATAATATTTTTTTTTCAAGGTCTTAAATCCAGGAAAAAGCTGGGAATCCAAGATCAACGACCAAAATCCGGGTAAAGTCCATGAATTTACATGACAAATCAGGGAAAAATAAACTGCAAAAATGTTTCATATCAAATGAAGATGAGAGGCGTCGAGGATGAAATTGATGTATTTATTTACAAAATCAGACTGACTTGTGAACCAGGATAGCTGAAAATTTGGTAAACATCCGGAAATCTGCGATCGCCGAGAAAAGCCAGTAAATTTGCATTACAAATACGGTAAAAATAAACTTCATTCTCGTTCCAAAAAATTTGCTTTTATGGATTTGAAAAAAAAAACTATTTTTTTCAGGATACAGTCACTTTGAACAACTTTTAAGAGAATTACTATGGATAGATGGATAGATTATGTTTGTTTCTGATAATTATGATTTCTCAATGTTTTAACATTTCAATTGATAAGTCTATCAGACTCTTCATTTTTGTTTAATTTGTTATTCTTATTTACGTATTCACGTTTTGCATCTTTCATTTTGGTTGAATTGAAAAAAAATAATTTGATAACCTTCCTTACTACGAAAAATTTAGCCCAATTAGCAAGATCGCGTATGATCTCGTGATTTGATCTCAGACAGGCGTCTCTGAACCTTTCGAAGATGAGCGTACTCCGCTGCTCTGATCTCAGAATTTCGAGTCCGCAGGGACTGTTTATTATCATCCTAAGCATCTTATTCTGCATCCTTTGGAGTTTAAGGAGATAACACTTAGCACAGCTCCCCCAGATGTGCGTTCCATACTCAATGGCGGGGAGGATGATTTGCTTGTGGAAGGCAAGCTTGTTTTAAGGGACTTACTGTTGATAAGTGGATAGAGCCACCTAATCCAGATGTTGCACTTGGTGGATGTTTTGTCCACATGGGAACGGAACAGCAGCTTGCTATCAAGGGACCAAGGTAGACGACTTCACTGGACCATTCAATGAGAGTATTATCAAGGTGGACTTTTAAGTTACCAAGTGCGACAAGCTGAGGTAAATTGGAGTGCGGAAATAGTATGGTCTGTGTTTTAGCTACATTGATACAAATCTTCCAGTTTTTGAAATAGTCGAACAAAATATCCAGGCATGGAGTTTTCTCGTCAGAGCACGGATCACTCGACCCTTATAGTTGATAGCAGTGTCATCCGCAAACATTGACAAAATACCACCACCCGGAAGGGAAGGGACACATGACGTGAAGATGTTGAAGAGGATAGGTCCAAGGAGGCTACCCTGGGGAGCTTCTACATCAGCGTTGAACGTATCAGAAGGAGAATTGTTGAAGAAGACCTGGAATGATCTGCCCGACAAGAAATTTTTGATGATCTTAACAAGGAAGATCGGGAAGCTTGTACTCGAGGCTACCATGCCAGACATTGTTGAACGCCTTCTCAACGTCCAACAATGCCATGGCAGATGTCTTGGAAACGGACTTGTTCCGCTTGATGATGTAAGTAGCCTGCGCGAGTTGGTAGATGGAAGAGTGGCCTTCCTAAACCCGAATTGCTCTTTGAGAAAGAGGTTATTATCATTTGAAAACACCAGCAGACGGCTGAGTATAAACTTTTCGAATAGCTTCGAGATGGAGGACAAAAGGCTGATGGGGCGATAGCTTTTGGCACTGGAAGGGTCTTTGTTAGGTTTGTGGATTGGAATGACTTTGGTTAACTTCCAGCATGCAGGGAAGTAGCCAAGCACCAAACACTCATTGAAAACCGCAGCAGTTTTTCAACTCGAGGTTGACTCATGCTCTTGGTTGATTTAATGGCTGCTATCACTTCATCAGCCGATATTCTACTTTCGTCAGGGACAACTACGGGGGTGGCAGCGACTCTAGATATTACCTCCGATACTGCAGACTCGTGGGGACTCACCATGGCTTGACCAAGGTAATGTGAATTCACAAAGTGTTGACCAAGAGGCCTTTTCAATTGGGGTTATGAGTAAGGAAGAATCCATATTCTGATTAAGAGGAGAAAGGAGAGGGATGGGCCTCGGCTTATTGTTTAAAATCTTTTCCATTTTCCAGAATGCGAATCTTGCAAAAGCGTTATTTTTGAGATCCACCAGATAGATTGGATGATTTTGTTTAAACGGTTGCAATTGGTCTTCAGGTTAGGCAGTCCAGTACGTTGGTACCGCCTGCGAATCGGGTTGCGGAGTCTAATGCGGTCTTTAGTGGGTCTGTCAAGGTTCAGAGTATTACTCACGTTTCTAAATACTGACACCTGTTGCTCCCTGGCCCGAGAAATCGCTTCATCGATGGAGCGCAGACAACGGTCGATTTCGTCGGTAATTTCCGGGTTGACATCACAGCCGATACTGGTGTCAACGCAGTGTTGGAACTGCAACCAATCTACCCAATGCTAGTTTCGCCGTGATGCTTGAAACCTGTTTACTGAGGAACCCGCTTTAGTCACCATCAGGTCTGAGCTGAGTTCCAGAGAGACGACAGGTTGCGAGATGTTGTTGCCCATGCTGTTGATGTAGATGTCGATAATGGCGTGATGATCCACTTTTTAGACAGTATGTCGGGTTCCATGTCGAGGAGGCCACGCAGGACTACCTTGATAGGCTTTTCGGTCTCGAGGACTCCACATTTTGTTGCTTCAACAACTTCTTAATAAGAGATGAACTAGCCTATGGCTAAAAATCTCTATAAAAAAAAAAAAAAAAAAAACAACTTCTTAATTGCCCTGTAGTGGTTCATCGCTGGTACCATCAGCTTGTAGTCTGCAGTGCACAGGCGCATGGTGCATTTGAGACCTTTACTTAAGTAAACGTTGTTTTACTCCCGCAAGCCTTTCGGGAATTCTTTTACGTAGAGCGCTTCACCAAACACCGCGAAAAAAGAAGCGGGAACACTATCGCGACGAACTAGCGAACAACTCGAGAGAGCGAGTACAAACCGAACTGTACTGCTTGACGGTCAAGCAGAAACATGAGAAAATTACAATGAAAGGATTTATGAGAAAATTTAAGAAAAAAATCGGTATATCGGAGAAAAATTCCAAGGGAGTTTTGTGAGGAACTCTAGGACAGGTTTGATTAGAACTCCAAGAATAAAGAGTTCCGAGGTAATTGTAAGAAGAGCTTCAGGTGAATTTTAATGAGTGCTCAGAGTTGATTTTTTTGGTTGTTATGTGGAAAATTCCATGACGATTGTGACAAGAATTCTTGGTTCATTTCTAATGAATATTCCAAGTAAGTTCTGAGAGGAATTTGTAGAGAGTTTTGATGAAGTCCATGGAAATTCCGAGGGCATTGAATTCTGAGGATTGTTCCAAAATACCTATTGGGTAAATTCATAGATAATTCTAATAACAAACTCAATTGACTTTTGAAGAGAGTTCCATGAGTATTCTGAGAAAATTCAAAGAGAATTATATTTTGAGGATGCAATTTCAAAGAAATTCAGAAAAGATTATTAAAGGAATTTTGTGGGTAATTTCAAGGGCATTTCGAAAAAAATGTATATAATGTTACAATGTAAAAAAATTCTGCTTATTAATTAAATTCACAACCTAGGGAGACATTAGCTATAAGTGTCGAAGAATTAGCACAATATTGTTATCAGTACGCTCGTACGAACGCATCGACCAACCGCCAAGCCAAAATACTCCACCACAAAAGACCTTTTGCAAGGCGACGCTTCAAACGAACGCGAAAAGCGAAAAGATTGCACTCACACGGACGCATCAAGCAGACAAAAGTGAGCAAGGGCAGCAGCGAGATCGGATGCTGTTCTCTCATCATTCTTATTCTCCAGTTGGTGTGCCTTGTGAAAATCGTGGAAATTTCACGACAGTCAACCTTGCTTTTAAGAGCAGTTCCGCCAGTGAAAAACCGACCGGTGACTCGGATTACAATGTGTGTGGTGGCAACCCGTTCCACAGGCAAGTTCCACGCGAATTCTACTTCCACCTGTTCAGCAGTAACGTTCCGGTACATTCCATAGAAACAAGCGGAAGTACCGTCACCGTACGAAGTCAAACGATCGGCATTCTGCCAACCGCCCTTGGAGGGCGACAACCGAACACACCAAGAACGGACTCGAAGCGCACGCGTGTGGAAGCAGTGCGGTCCGTAAAGCTGGGCTTAGACAGGGCAAGTCAATTGATCAAGTCAGTTGAATTCAACTGACTTGTAACCGTTTAGTTACAATGTCCTAGGATTGATAGCTGGGATGGTCAACCATTGTCCAGAAGTAAACCGGCGTTTGTGCCTAGAAGACGTGAGTGGAGTGCAAAAGTGAACCAAAGTGCAGAGAACGACCTTTTTATGTTCCTGGTGTTCATTCAGGTGACTGAATTTGACCAACAATGATTTTGGCTTGGTTTTAAACAACCATTTGCCCTTTAGGACCTTTTTTTTGGTTTATTCAACGGATATCCTCACGATCGGCACTTTTCGACCAAGTCAGTCTCGACTGTCTTGGTCTAAATGTTAAGGACCTTCCACTCTCCGGCTTAATCATTGCCAGAAAGGAGAGCATCCTCAGATGAATATTGTTCCACGTTAAAGTTCGAGTGGTAGGAAACGTCATTTTAAACTGCTCAAATGATGTGATCCATTCGAAAACTACTTAATCATTTTTTACTGTCCATTGCGGGAAAGTAAGAATGGTTTTGAAGGCATAACATTTGTTGCCACCTTTCCACATTTCATTTTAAATGGTTGGAGTTTAAATATGTTATGGATCACCAGCGCTGCTGATGTTTTCGGCAGTTTCGATAACTGGATCGCATTGCAGGGGGTTGATCTGCACGGCCAGTTGTCAGGAATTAATCAGGTGTTCCATCGCAGGGGCATTCACAGGTAGCAACGAGTTTCGAGGGCCCGCAGGGGTCATCGGTCCACATCGCCTTAAATCGACAGGGCGAACCGGGAGTCAACTGCTCGCCGCGGCAGTGATCGACGAAAGCAGAGTGCCATAGACAAGCGTCATCTTCGCGTGACCAATCGTTGGCGAAACCTTCCCCAAGGTACGTGGCCGTGCGGCCGTGTCTGTCTGTCTGTCTGTCTGTCTGTCTGTCTGTCTGTCTGTCTGTCTGTCTGTCTGTCTGTCTGTCTGTCTGTCTGTCTGTCTGTCTGTCTGTCTGTCTGTCTGTCTGTCTGTCTGTCTGTCTGTCTGTCTGTCTGTCTGTCTGTCTGTCTGTCTGTCTGTCTGTCTGTCTGTCTGTCTGTCTGTCTGTCTGTCTGTCTGTCTGTCTGTCTGTCTGTCTGTCTGTCTGTCTGTCTGTCTGTCTGTCTGTCTGTCTGTCTGTCTGTCTGTCTGTCTGTCTGTCTGTCTGTCTGTCTGTCTGTCTGTCTGTCTGTCTGTCTGTCTGTCTGTCTGTCTGTCTGTCTGTCTGTCTGTCTGTCTGTCTGTCTGTCTGTCTGTCTGTCTGTCTGTCTGTCTGTCTGTCTGTCTGTCTGTCTGTCTGTCTGTCTGTCTGTCTGTCTGTCTGTCTGTCTGTCTGTCTGTCTGTCTGTCTGTCTGTCTGTCTGTCTGTCTGTCTGTCTGTCTGTCTGTCTGTCTGTCTGTCTGTCTGTCTGTCTGTCTGTCTGTCTGTCTGTCTGTCTGTCTGTCTGTCTGTCTGTCTGTCTGTCTGTCTGTCTGTCTGTCTGTCTGTCTGTCTGTCTGTCTGTCTGTCTGTCTGTCTGTCTGTCTGTCTGTCTGTCTGTCTGTCTGTCTGTCTGTCTGTCTGTCTGTCTGTCTGTCTGTCTGTCTGTCTGTCTGTCTGTCTGTCTGTCTGTCTGTCTGTCTGTCTGTCTGTCTGTCTGTCTGTCTGTCTGTCTGTCTGTCTGTCTGTCTGTCTGTCTGTCTGTCTGTCTGTCTGTCTGTCTGTCTGTCTGTCTGTCTGTCTGTCTGTCTGTCTGTCTGTCTGTCTGTCTGTCTGTCTGTCTGTCTGTCTGTCAGGAAAGGTTCTTATGATGATTTGAGACTAACTCGAGAACTAATCAAGCAAATGGAGTGGAGGTATAAGGAGATGTTAATAGGGGGTAGTCCCTTAGATAAGGGGGGGGGGGCTACGTACAATATAGTATGCTTTTTTAAATCGGCGTATAAACTTAAGCTAATATTGAATCGCGAGCAAGGCTGGGCACCCTCAGCCAGTCTATCGTATAAAAATTACCATTTTAGTCTGTTATTTCAAATTAGCATCTTCAACTATGTAGTTTAGGTTTTTTTCCAGTGATTGTCAATTTCGCTAATGGTAGTCCGCTCTTCTGGTTAGCAGCACGCAGATAACTTTTCAGAGAAGAATAGCATGGAAATTCAATGGAGAATTGAAGGGAATTTCAAATACGATTATGAAAGAAAATTCAGTGAATTCTATAAAGAAGCACTAAGCTTTCCAGCTAGTCCAAGTAAATCTTAACATGAATTCAATGATTTTTGTAGGTTGTGTTTTAACTAGAGAATGTCAAGAGAATACCAGGAAAATTCACAAATTTATTTTATATGGATTCTCAAATGATTTCTATCAAGGAAGTTCTCTAATCTAATCTAATCTAATCTAATATAATCTAACACAAACACAGCCAGGTCTTGAAAGCATCCTAGAGAATGATTCATATACTTCCATCAGTTTTCTGGTCTATTTGATATATGTTTCACATCATAGATGCGTCACAACATTCCTAAACGGCCAGGCCTACTGTTCAGCATTTAAGGGGCAAGATGATTCAGAAAACATCGGGCCTGTTGAAATCGAAGATTTAAACACGATGCTTCAGAATCCAATTAGAGGGTGATACGGTCAAAATTTGGTCAATATCAACTTGACGTATTTCTTTCAATTTTGCATTTAAAAAACCTGAACACCCCTCATTTTGAAGGTGTGTGTGTGTAGAATGTTGCTCCTATTTTGATTTTGGAATTCACTCTTCAGTTGTCAAAATGCCGTCCAAGCAAGAAGAGCAGCGTATCAAAATTTTGCTCGCGCATCGCGAAAATTCGAGCTACTCGCACGCTAAATCGCTAAAAGTTGCCAAATCAACCGTTACAAATGTAATTAAAGTGTTTGGGGAACGTTTGTCGACAGCCAGGAAGTCTGGATCGGGGGGAAATCGAAAACCGGAAGCCGCTGAGACGACAAAGAGAGTTGCCGGTAGTTTCAAGCGAAACCCTAACCTCTCTCTCCGAGATGCCGCAAATAAGCTGGGTGTATCGTCTACAACCGTGCATCGAGCCAAAAAACGAGCCGGACTATCGACTTACAAGAAGGTAGTGACTCCAAATCGCGATGATAAACAAAATACGACGGCCAAAGCGCGATCCCGGAGGCTGTACACGACGATGCTGACGAAGTTTGACTGCGTGGTAATTGACGACGAAACCTACGTCAAAGCCGACTACAAGCAGCTTCCGGGACAGGAGTTTTATACGGCAAAAAGAAGGGGAAAGGTAGCAGATGTTTTCAAGCACATGAAACTGTCAAAGTTCGCAAAGAAGTATCTGGTTTGGCAAGCCATCTGTACCTGTGGCTTGAAAAGCAGCATTTTCATAGCTTCCGGGACTGTCAACCAAGAAATTTACGTGAAAGAGTGTTTGAATAAACGTCTGCTGCCTTTCCTGAAGAAACACGGTTGTTCCGTACTGTTTTGGCCGGATTTGGCATCTTGCCATTACGGTAAAAAGGCCATGGAGTGGTACGCCGCCAACAACGTGCAGGTGGTTCCCAAGGACAAGAACCCTCCCAACACGCCAGAGCTCCGCCCAATTGAGAAATACTGGGCTATTGTCAAGCGGAACCTAAAGAAGACCAAAAAAACTGCTAAGGGCGAGCAGCAGTTCAAGGCAAACTGGCTTTCTGCGGCGAAGAAGGTGGACAAGGTGGCTGTACAAAATCTGATGGCAGGGGTCAAGCGTAAGGCCCGGCAATTCGGATTTGGAAAAGCGGAAGCCTAACTGAATATTTTTCCTGAATTTTATACTAATTGAACTTGAAAAAGAAATATAATTTGATTTTTTAAATAAACGATTTCACCGATTTACACGCGTTTTCCCTTGACCAAATTTTGACCGTATCACCCTTTAATGCATGAAACGTACCGTACACAGCTGAAAAAAGTAGTGTAAATATCCGTTACTATGATGCACATAAATGGAGCGTCATATATCATACAAATTTAGATTATAGATCGTGTAAATTTATGAGACATGTCATGCAATATTCCATATATTGTATGCAACTGTTCAATTTTGTTTGCAACATTTCTTGCAAGCTGCTAGTTTACGTGAAAAGGAAGTTTACATGTATTAATGATTGCATGCATGGATGTTTACATCGCCAGTAAAATTCAGATTTTTTTGGTGTGTACGTTCCGTTTTTGGTAATTACATATATGATTGGTTGGTCGTTGAAAGCGTCTAAATTAGAATGTTTAAGTGATGCTCCACTTTCCTCGGAGTTGGTACATGAGCACTAACTCTTGTCCTAGAATGTTATGGTGCATGGGAAATGAAAAAGAAAGGAAAATGAAAGGAAAGGGAGAAGGGTAAAGGGAAAGGATTATATATACTCTATGAACTTAAACATCATTTTTGATTTGAAATATGCAATAAAAGTTCAGAACGAGAGTGGTCACTACCCGAGTCTTGTCACTATTAACAAGGCATGAAAAGCAACAAGGACTAAAATTTGTTCCTTTGATTACTGAAAAATCTTGTTCCCCTTGTTTGAAGTTTTTAGGACTTGCTTTCGGTGGTATTTAGATCATTATAGCAGTAACGCACCACGAAAATGTTATCTACCAGCGGTTTGAAAAGATAAAAATGGACAACAAGGAATGAACTCACCAAGTTTAGCATTCTATATGTGTTGATGTAGAAGTCCAAATTTTAGACGGTCCGCTTCACGAACACCAGCATGAGTTCGTCCGGTTTGTGGTAGAACTTGCACTGAATGTCTTCCCTCGATTTGAGGTAAAAGTTGCTCGCCAATAGTCTGGTTCAGCGCTGCGACTCAACGATGAGACGAATGATGAGACGAATGATGGGACGTCGGGGGCTCCATGTTGGTTCTACTTGGCTCCGAAACAGCTTGTCAACGGCAAATAACAGGGAAGTAGAACTACATCGAATGAGATGCAGCTCTCGCAAGACTTCTTCTGTCTTAGTGAACTTGCTGAGGAACTATAAATCGTATCCTGGGTATGGTTTTGACCAGATCAGCAACTGATTATCTTAGAGGGATTTCAACACAAATTTTTAAGATAGCGTTTAGTGATTAATGATTAGTGATTAACCAAAATCTCTGTTTATGAACTTTTTACATATTAACTGTTAATCATTATTCATAACCAATTACCTGATTGTGGTGACGGTTAAATATTGATGATAAATGTCGTAAATTCTTCCTAAATGCTTATAAGCATAAATCGTGTTGTTTATTTTTCACTTAAAAGTGATCCTTTCGGCTCAATTGCATTCGGTTTTATGATTAATATAATATCCTCTATGATCTTAATAAAAATTCTTCCCCTGTGGAAACCTGACTACTCCCTTGAGAGTGTACAATAGAGTGATGCAAAATTTGAAATTTTCGCTCCACAATACTTAGCTAACCTCTCATTATTTGAACCCATTTGGCGAGAAACTGAGATGGCACAAACCATTTGAAGTTTGTATGGGAATTACTATGGTAAAACCAAGATTTTTGTTGATGTCTATCCAATAATTCACCATATCAGTCTGCTTCAAAAGCTTTCAACTGTGCTTGTAGAAAATTATCCTAGCGATAACTTTGCTCAAGACCACTTTTTGATTAAATGCAAGGATCGAAAGTTATCAATGGTTCAATGCGCTGATGTCTTATGATCATGCTCAATCAACTGCTCAGTAGGCAACATTGGTGTTTCTGGGGCGTTGAATAGGACACAAAAATCATGGGTACTATGTCACACTGCAAAATACAGTGTTGCCTACAGAGCAGCTGCTTGATCCTCTTAAATAATTAATAACTTTTTCCTGTCTCGTTTTACATAGAAACGATCTCCAGCAAAGTTGTAGCTGAAAAAATGTTCTATAAGAATGGCTATCGAACTGTTTCGCAGCGCAATATGGAAAAAGACTAAAAGGCAATGAACAAAAAGTTGAGATTTCCCATAGTAATTTACATGTAAATTTCAAATGGCTTGTGCGAAGTCTGTTTCTAACCAAATGAGTTGTAACTTTGGGAGGCTAATCAGGACCCGATTTGTAAAATTTTGCATCAGTCTAGTGTACAACTTATGTCATGTGCTATAAAGCCTTCATAAAAGTATTGAAAAATCCTGTCTGAATCTGTCCAATCATGCGGAGAACCACGAAACTTTTAATGGTAGGCGCATTAAACCTAAGCCTTTAAGAAACAATTATTTTTCCCATGAATCTAGCATAAACTTTTGCAAATACACATCTTTCCCTATGGTACGGAGCGCTGCAATGGGCACCCACAAAAAGCTCCCCCTAATTGGATAAATTTTCCGTGTCTCTTCTGCTATCTATGATCCCACTGCCATGACACAGCAGGATGGTATGGATCGAATGAACAAGAGAAAAAAAATCCCTCAAGTCATTAAAAGTGTGGCAATAGAAAACGGTCCACTGGAGTTCCGACTTCCAGCTTTTTTCGCCGCACTACTTCTTTTGCATTCGAGACATCAGAAGCAGAGCCCCTACCAACAGGTCTTCCATTCGTTCGATGACATAGAAGAGCTTTTAGACGAAAAGACACTATTCTTCCGAGACGGCGGCACAGGCAACGTCTTCGCAGTGACCGAAAACTTTTTCCTCACTCTCCGGACTACGAGCGAGATTGATGAGAAGCGAAAAAGTTGTAACACCACGGACGAGTTTTCCCCCTTTGTGTTGGAAAGTTTCCTGTTCAGGGCAGACGAAGAATTCGAAAAAAAAAACGCTGCAAGACAATGATAAAAAATAGGTGAGGAAATTAATTAAACTTTAATGGCAATGATGGAGTAACGATGCAGCACTTTTCGACAAAGCGAGAGAGAGAGAGAGAGAGAGAGAGAGAGAGCAAAAAAGGGGTCGGAATTCTTCTGAACTGGTCCTGTCACCTTTTCCATTTCCCACCGTGGCATGGATGATGAAGTAGGTCAGTAATCTACCCGTGGGTGTGTGTGTGACACTCTGCGACAGATGCGTAGCGAACTTGGTGGGGCTGCCTCACATTCATCGGGAAAATTGAATCCGGTCAAGTGGATCCCTTCCGGCTTGCGGAAAAGTTTTATTGGAAAATTGATGAACCGGAAAGTGATGCCTTAATCGAAATATAACGAGCCTCACGTTACGGAGGCTTTCAAGTTCACGGCGATTTCCCCACGGACAATTTGCGTAAAAAGTTACTCAACTCATCACCCGTAGAGAGGGAGCGGGGGGCAGAAAGACGCATCAATTTGAGCGAAAATAAAACATCTTAACTCGACAAAGTCGTAAAGTCTCGCCCAGGGTGCGTCGTCACGGAAGTTTCGCCTGTCTAGACCCATTCACCCTTCCCCCACTCTTACGGATCCATGTTTGTGGTTAGTCACAGCATCACCAGCAGCAGATGGAGCTGAACCAAGCGATATCTCATCAAAATACAAAGTTTCAACACTCCGTCGTCCCGGCGCGTCCCATCCGTCCGGAAGTCGGATCAAAAGAACAATAAAATTTTAATTTTCCTCCTCGCTGGCACTTGCCACTGCTGAAGTCAACTTGCCTACTTGTCCCCGTTCTCCGGCACTTGTTTAAGATGTTAAGACACACACACATACACTCAATCCACCCCCGGTTTGTTTGTTGCAAGAGTCTCCCGCTGCTGTTGAGCGTAACAAAGTGATTTCGTAAACTTAATAATCGGCCATTTATCATGGTTCCGACTGGAGCAGACGACGTCATTTTCGTGAAAGGCTGTGTGTGGGACCCTGGATTTAGTAGGTACATACTGTATTGTTTCATCCGTTGCGCCGCCGTCGTCATCATCCTTGACAAGGGCAAATATGATGTGAACGGTAAATTATGGCTTTCCCGGTTTCTCCACCTTGCTTCCAGGAAAAAAATGCCTCCACACTGGCAGCGGGAATCCTTTGTTGTTTGTTGAGGTTCATCGGATGGGAATGCCATGGGAATACCACTTACTGAGCATATTTAAAGGTGATGGACCGGTTACTGGAAGCTTGCGTTGAATTTTTATAATATAAATCTACTAAAGGTGTTTTGGATAGTTGTGATGAATAGGGGCTGAGCAATTTCTCGACTTCCCTGGGTATAGACGTGACTATTCTGTGCGGATTGTGATTGTCACTTCACCATCACGTGACTCTTCTCACTTGGTTCCCAAAGTCGACTTGGGTGTCGTGAGAAGTTCATTTGTAGGTCGGTGACTGTGGTTGTGGGTATTCGTGGGTAGTCGACGACTACTTAGCTCCAAACCGAAAAAAGGTTTACAAAATAGGTAAAATATTGCAATCCAATCCAATAACTAACGTAACTGATAAGCATGTTAAGGTGGAAATTGAAAAAGCGGTAAATTTTAAATCAAATCGTAAAATTTTAAATGGGTCACGCCCCTGACATACACATATTCAGGGAAAAATTGAAAACAATGTTCAGTTTGAAATGGCTGTGCCCCTGGTAGGCACATTTAAAATGATTAAAATCGTTCAATTTTAAGTGTCCCTGGTAGACAAGTTCACGGAAAAATGTCTTGCGCTCTAGGTATGGGAGAGAAGTCTGGGAAGTTCGGAAAGTACTGAATCACTTGATAATATTTCGGAACCACTTCGAAAAGTACTGAATCGCTTCAATACCCTTTAGAATCACTTCGCAATGTTCTAAATCACTTAAGAGAATAATTGAAGCACTGCGGAAAGTAGTTAATCACTTCAGATAAATTCGAAATCACTCTAGGAAGTACTGGATTACTTCAGAAAAGTTTTTACTCACTTTGGAAAGTACTGAATCATTTCAGAAATGTTTTCAATGACTTCGGAAAATACTGAATCACTTCGGAATATATTGTATCACTTTAGAAATTACGGAGTCACTTCTGAACAAACTAAATCGATTCAGAACACTTTGGAATAACTTCAGAAAAAATAGGAAACACTTAAGAAAAATTCAAAATCACTTTGGAAAGTACTGAATCACTGCGAAAATAATTGAATCTTTTGGGAATGCACTGAATCACTTCAAAAATGTTCGGAATCACTTTGAAAATGTTCATGATCACTTCGGAAAATACTGAATCACTTAAAAAAAAATCAGTATCACTTCAAAAGGTACTAAATCACTTCAGAAAAGTTTAGAATCACTCCGGAAAGTACTGAATCATTTCAGAATGATTGTAATCACTTCTTCAAGTACTGAATCACTTTGGAAAGAGAGCTGAATCACTCTAGGAAAGTTTGAAATCACTTCAGAAAGTACTGAATCACTTCAGACAAGCTCGGAATCTCTTCGAATAATATTGAATCACTTTAGAAAATTTTGGGTTCACATTGAAAAGTACTGAATCATCCCAGAAAGTTTGTTATTAATTCCTCAAGGACGAAATCACTTCTGAAAGTATTGAATCAGTTAGGAATGCACTGAATGTTCGCAATCACTTCGGAAGCACTGAATCACTTCAGAAAGTTCATAATCACTTCGGAAAGTACTAAGTCATTTCAGATGGTACTGAATCACTTCAGAATAATTCAGAATCACTCCATAAATGTTAGAAATCACTCCGAAAAGTACTGAATCATTCCAGATAGTTTGTATTCACTTCCAAAATTACTGAATCTTTGCGGAAAGAACTGCATTACTTTTGAAAAGTTTGAAATAACTTCTGAAAGTACTGAACCACTTCAGAAAAGTTCGGAAATTCTTCCGATAATATTGAATGACTTAAAAAAATTTCTGAATCTCTTTGGAAAATACTTAATCTTTGCAGAAAGTTTGTAATTGCTTCCAACTGTTCACTCCTATAGGAAAACCCCATAAGCAAATGTCCACTTTCGTGAAACATAGCGGATCGTTTCGTATACTTTCACTCCACTGAAAAATCCCGTACACGGCGAACGAGAACGATCCAAATTTGAGTTTAGTTCACTCATAATTGCCAAAAGTGCAGGAACTCAGCGATGAGTAAAATTTGTCTCAAGGTTTCCTGTGGAAAACCTAATAAAATCTGCCGGAAAATGAGGAAATTGACGAAAATTTTATTCAGTCTCGGAGTAAGGGTTGTACTCGAAAAAAATGCACAATTTTTATCCGTGTGTAACTTTTTCATCCGTGGGTAAAAATTGATGAAAATCTGGGTATAACTAATTTTGAGTGCATTGTTTACATGTGCAAAATTTCATAACAATCGGTTCAGTGGTTATTGAGATGTCATCGAAACAAGAAGAAAATCGCCGGAGAATTTTGCGCGCCGTCATGGAAAATCCGACTGCGACCATGAGATGGATCGGAAGACAACTGGAAATCACCCATACAACTGTGTCTCGGGTGGTAAAATCGTTCAAGGAGTCGCAGACGACCGAGCGGCGGGCTGCAAGTGGAAGAAAATCGAAGACAGCTGACCCTGTGAAGGCCCGGAAGGTGTTGGATTATTTCAAGCGTAATCCGAACCTTTCGATTCGCGACGCGGCTCGTTCAGCAAACCATGAAACGAGCTGGACTTCGTGTATTCAAGGTCCGGAAGGCACCGAACCGGCGTGATCAACAAAACACGGCGGCCAAATCCCGCGCAAGGAAGCTGTATCGAAAGTGGTTAACGAAACCGATGTGTGTGGTTATGGATGACGAAACCTACATCAAGGCAGACGCAAAGCAGATACCGGGGCTGGAGTTCTACGTTGCCAAATCACGGTTTGATGTTCCGGAAGACATAAGGAAGAAAAAAGTGGACAAATTCGCCAAAAAATACTTACTCTGGCAGGCCATATGCCAATGCGGTAAACTGAGTAAACCGTACATCACAATGGGTACCATCAACAGCGAAATTTACCGCACCGAGTGCCTCCAGAAGCGTCTGTTGCCCTTCCTGTGGTCCCACGGAGGCGAGACATTATTTTGGCCGGACCTGGCATCATGCTGTTCATCGACGTTGGATTGGTACAGAGACAATAACGTTGTTTTTGTACCAAAAACCGCCAACCCCCCAAATTCACCAGAGATTCGTCCGGTGGAAAGATTTTGGGCCATAATGAAGGCCAAAGTTCGAAAATCGTCCAAGGTGCTTAAGAACGAGCTGGAGTTGAAGAAAGAATGGATGAAAGTGATCAAAAAGGTCGGCTCCACCATTGCACAAAATGTAATGAGGGGTCTTAAGGGAAAGGTGCGGGCTTTCAGCGATGGAAAGGAAATTCAATAAAGTTATTATGCCGAAATATAATCCATATGAATAAGTTCATTTCCTGAAAGTTTCAAGAAAATCCGACTTAAAATAAATTTTTGGTGAACACTTTTGTCTGGTGCATTTTTTTCGAGTACAGGCCTTAGTACCAATAGACTGAGTGAATCCAATCTTTACTTGTCTCAAATTCGCGAATTTTTCCCTGGAAAATCCTGGAAAAACCTGGGAAAACATGAAGCAAATTTACTCATCGCTGAGTTCCTGCACTTTTGGCGATTATGAGAGAACTTAACTCAAATTTGGGTCGTTCTCATTCGCCGTGTAGGCAAAATGTTAATCTTTGCGTGAAAGGAGGGATCAACACGATACTCACGCTATTTTTAAACAACCCAAATTTGAGAAGGATCTACTCATATTCGTCAAAACTAGGATACACCAAATTTAGTAAACAAGGTTTGAACTAACAAGATGATGAATGGAAAACATCGACCTGAATCCGAACGAAGTTGTTCATTTGTCCTCTTGTCAGTTCCAACTTTGTTTGCTCAATTTTCGATACACCTACTTTTGACGGATATGAGAAGATCCTACTCAAATTTGGGTTGTTTGCAAATAGCGTGCAGTCAATCCTCCCGTCCTCCCGTCAAGCACAATTCGACAGAAGATGATGTTAGCTTGCGCCTGAAACAACACACTGAATGGGAAATTCATTGCAGTCGGGTTATTCGCGAAAGAGAAAATCGACGAAGAGAATCGATCAACAATGATAGGCCCTCTCCTCGTGTTGCGCGAGAAATCTCGCGTCACTTTTCAAATATACCAATCTACATTAATCGATTCTCTTCATCGACTCTCTATTTTGTTAATAACATTGCTGCATTCATATTGCATGCTAGTTTTTTTCTATATAGCCTGTTAAAAGAAAGTATTACCATAGAGGTAACTCTAAGACTAGAAGGTCTCGAAATAACGTGCTCAACTTTTTGGCTCAGCTCTGGTACTCTCTTCGGTCCCAAGCTAATCGATTCACCCCTCGAAGCATAGGAAAATCCACTAACCCCTCATTTTATCTGTCAAACTTTCATAGCGAATCAAAACAAACATAGTGTAGTACTAGAATTTCGACTAGAATGGGGTACGTTAATCGTTTGCTTGGGACCAATAGGCTAGTCAAGTAGTGAGCCAATTTAAAATCGTTAGTTTCGTATTGATTGTTGGTATTACTAAGCGTATTGGACAATAAGAACAGCTGACCATGCTATTGGAGCCGAGTTATTAACTAAAGAGAAAGTTCATCGATCAATGTAGATTGTTCTATTTGAAAGGTGAAGCGAGAAATGTCTCTCATATTTAAGTGACATTTAATCATATATGAGTGACATTTAATCGTATTTGAGTAAACAATTTCTCATTCTAACAGTGACGTACGTTTTTTGCGAATTTGAGTGAGGGATTCAAATGTGAGTCATAATCATTTACCGTACACGGGAACCGCAAAATACCCAATAATGACTACAAAGTAAGCATTTTCAAGGGAAACTGGGACTACCTATTAAATGAGTAAAATTTTACCCATTTATGAATAATTACAACTACAAAAATAAGTAGTAGGTATTAATTTTTGAGCAACAAATACTCATAAATGGGTAATATTTTTACTCATTTAATGGGTAGTCCCAGTCTCCCTAAAAAATGCGGACTTTGTAGTCAATATCGAGTCTTTTATAGTCATTATTGGGTATTTTGCGGTTACCGTGTATAGGCCCTTCGAAAAACTATGAAGCCAAATAATGCATTAGGTCCTAAGTAGCATTGATCGATTCTCCTCGTTAACTTTCTCTTTCGTTAATAACTTGGCTACAAATCCGTTTCTTGCCGTGTCTGCCGTATTAGATGCTACATAATAGCTTCTTTTATCAAACTATATGTTGTAAATAGCTGGAAGTGTCTATACTACCAATGGGCGATCTTGGACCAAAACACAAAAGATCGATTAGTTTGGTTCGATTAATCGATTTTTTGAATCGATCCCAAACACGACAAAAATCGACTGGATCGATCCTTTTCATGCGATTTTTGTTACGATCCAAAACAGAACATTTCAGTGCATTTGGATTTGCAATTTCATATTGATTTTTTTTTGCCTTCACTTGCCTCGAACATGGATTCTGCCAAACAACCAGTGTGACAGTTCAGTAGACAAGAGCGAGAAAGAGAAAGTTTGAGGCTCCAAAGATGATTATAGACCTTGGATGAACGGACGGTTTGTTTTCCCACCAATCAGTTACCCTCTTGCTCGCGCCCATTCAGTTTAAATGGTGCAGTAGTGCACTACAGTTTGACAAGAGGTTCAAAGACGTTGAGCTGGTGGATACATTTGCTATTGGAACGCTCCTTGATCTCCGTTGCAAGACACTGTACCTGGAGTCTTCAGCTACTGCTCTATAGTACCGAAAGAGTATACGATGATATGCACACATCTGTCCCCTCACTAAAACCAATTGGAGGTGAAATGTCGAAATGGTAAAGAAAGTTATTAATCTACACATGTACAAACATTCACTTCTTATGACATATTTCAGGTTCATCAGTCCTCTGCTATGTCCGAACTGGATCGCCATGGGGGCATATCGGCAGAATTACAAAATTTCTTGCATCAGCCTGTTTTACCACGTTCTGTCGATTCTTTTCAAGCATGAGAACAAATCCGTAGTGTATATCCCCATGCATACCCCATTGCTCGAGACTATTTATCATGAATGATAACAAGTGTTCCGTCATAGAGGCTATTCTCTAAAACTGGTGAAACCCCACAGAATCGATAACGGCTCAATGCAAAACGCATGGCTCAATTAGCTTTCTTGGGGTCCTTTTCGGATGAGTGTTTGGATATCTGAATTAAGAACTTTCCGTACTTACTTGCTTTTACACTTCGACCATCTAATCTTTTTGTTTCATATGTTAATCTTTCGTTCATTTAATACCAATAAACCGAATATTACAACCTGTTAAATCACTCGCCTAATCAAGTATCCTGAGCAAAAGCTTCCACGTGTCAAATTAAATCAAAATAGTCATTTACTATATTCTCATCATGTATGTATGTTACACTCATAACTTTTACTGCGTACGTACTACACAATTTATTTCTTAATTATATCAATCATCACACTAAATTACTATTATAAGTGAAATATCATAACAAGATAGCTTATGTAACGTAATATCAACTTTAGACTGAACTTGGTGTTAATTTGCACCAACTTTCCTATGGCCGTTATATTTGAAACATTTTTTTGCCATTTTGAAAAATGAATCGATTCAAAATGATTGATTAAATCGATGAATCGATTATTTAAAAAAAATCGACTCGCTAAGATCGATTCTTACCTCAAGATCGCCCAATGCTACATGACCGTGAGAATGCAAAGATAAAATCTGTTACGAGAATCTGTCAATGTCACTTAGAAGCTAATGCATTGTTCAGCCTGCTATCAGTTGCCTTGACAGTTCGTTATATGTATGGTCGTGAGATGATCTATTTGGCTCGTGATTCATGTTATTTGGATCAATGGAAAACATTATCTCTTTCATCCTCATCAGTTCTTACGCGAGAAATGAAAGTGACGTCAACAGTGTGGTTACGTATGAATGATAGGGAGTGAAAAAGATGCGAGATTCCACATGCCGATCCTTTGTAGATCGAGATGCATCTTCGATAGGACGAAGTTGCACCCAATTTGAGTACAGTAGACCGACATTACATCCACATACCTGGAATGTTTTCATGTTAAAATTGTGAGATCAAACAATTTTCAGTCCTGCCTAACCAATATTCAAATAATAAGAATATCTAAGCATACACGTTCAGTTCACAGTGAAATATCGACGGCAGCTCAATCATTACATAAGATATGGCATAAAATGTAATTGAAGCCTTCATATAAGACAGAGGTTCGGGACATATACCCTACACAACAACAAAAAGTAATAGGGGAAATGTCTCTAATGTTGGCCTATGGATCTAAGATTGGGCCCATCGATAAAAATCTGCTATTTATCAATTTTATCTAGATGGATAATTTTGGTTGCTATTGAAAATTTAGTCGTTTGCTGAATTTATGTATGGGTCCAAATTAGGGACACTTAGGCCTACATTACCTGCATTTCCTTTATGCCTCAACGTTATGATGCTAACATATCAAGAAACTAGATGTAATTGTGAGAAATATATACAAATTAACACCAAGTCGATGCAATATTATATCGTTCTTCGAATTGCGCAGAAAAAATTACTATTTTTCATTCCGTCACACGTGTGTAATATTCACATATAAATAACATAATTATTACACAGAAACAGTTGCACATAGGTAATTCAACAAATAATTGTGTAATATTACACTAATATTATGCGCTATAACAGCTAATTACGAGCTGACGTTTGAGACGACGAACCTCCATTGTTATTCCAGTGCTCGGTCCAGTGCTACTGCCAGCATCGTAAGCTAACAATTTCATTACAATCAGAATCACTTAGCTGGTTTCTCAACTGCCCGGAGACACTAGATGTTCGCCGGAAACTACTTTCACAGCGTAGTCCTATTTGGAGGTTCGCATACGGACCAACCAACCCGAGCATTCCTTCTGGGAATTACGTGGCAAGAAAAGTCTCCAAACGAAAATGTGATACACCTGCGCCGAGTTCTGAGTGTTCAGTTCTGTGACTTCATGCTTATCAACCATTTTCTGTGACTTCATGCTTATCAACCATTTTCCTGTATGAGAACAACCGTGGCCCAGTGAGATCCAACATTCCAACAGTCGAGGATCGAATCCCAAATGAGACCCACTTTTTGTTTATATATTTTCGATTCATTTTTAGAATCGCTAAAGTAGAAGCCGATAAAGTAGAATATCGTAGAACTTTGAAGTTTGATGTGTAATGTAATTGATGTCAACCACCCCTATTCTGCATTCCGTTCGAAACGGATTTCCCATACAACAACAAAAATTGTATGCATGCATGCAATTTTGGAACATGAGTGATAATTGTTACACACTCACGGTTTCCATGCATCGAATAAAATGAATAAAACATCCTGTCTTTTGAACATTTTTCTCGTCAATTTTTCCTTTGCAAGGTCGTTTACTCAGTGACTGAGTAAAATTGTATAGCAATTCCATTTTTTTTTCTCACGGAAAATTCACCCAGTTAAACTGCTGTTACTCATAGATCTGTAACGGCAATTTTACTAAAACTGAGTAAAATTTCTGTGAGAGAGAAAGAGATTGCTATAAAATTTTGCTCAGCCAGTGAGTAACATTTAACGGCCGTGTACATCGTTTTACTATTACATCCAATTGTGTACATCGCTTCATGTACGTCAAATTTATTACATCGGAAAAATTACATCGGTCTTTTGTATTGCATCAAAGGCCCTCGAGTTCATCGCTCATCGTAACATTAAACAACTGACGGATTGACCTATGTGCAGCGAAACAGCATGTAATAACTTTTTTTTGCTGTGTACAGCGACTGTGAGAATACAGTGAGAATTCATCGGAGTTCATCCGGGGTGATTTTTCTCACTTAATTCGCTTGCGTCATAAGTGACACGAATCGTTTCACCTCACACGCAGCGCATAATAACCACAAGAGTATAATTCTGCAAAAATGGTACAAGCTTAGAAAGTTCTCAATTCTACATAAACATTTCAAAAGGTCCTATCTGCATAGATTGATTCTCTTCATCGACTTTCTCTTTCGTTGATAACTCAGAAGCAAACTATGTGGTTAAAATAGCACGAAATCTGTTTGCATAGTAGTGGTTATTAAAAGAGAAAGTCGATGGAGAGAATCGATCAAAGCAGATAGGCCATTTGAATTGTTCATCGAGAATTAACAACTGTCCATGTGCATGTTGAGAACCGGCGTAAATTCCTAGTGGGGACGTAATAAAGCCAAAGAAAAAAAAGAAAACTCCACAAGAAAGGCAGTTCATTGCTGATCCACAGTGCGCTCCTCTTCAACTTTTGAACTGAAATCCATGAAAAACGAAAATAAGCTCACGTATTTGATTGACTTGCGATTACTTCCCGAAATTGAATCTTCCCTATTCCGATCGATTCCGAGCGAACCGGATCTAGATTTCGATTTATTTCACCAGCTCCCATTTTGCACGTTCTCGCTTCGAACCATCCCGGTAGAGTGCTTATTATTTATCAAATCGCGTTTCCCACTTATCACCCACAACGAACTAACAGGCTGACTCAGAGTGCACCATTGTCGCCCACGTTCCTCCAACCTAGAGGAGGAAAAAATTGAAGGAAGAAGCATGATAACAAAAAAATCCAACTGGTAACCACTTTGCCACACAATCTTGTGCAACAAGAAGCAATTTTCAATTTTGAAACTATTTTAATAAATCTTAAAACTGTAACCATATCCACCACCACCACCATCGTTCAAAGGCAGTAGCAAGTAGCAGCAAGTAGTGAAAGGAGGAACGCTTCCTTGGAAAAACTATAGTCAACGTGACACATGCCCTTCCCCCTTCTTCTTGGTCCTCCCACGGCGAAATGTAGGTGGTAGTACTACACGGTGAGCAGCATATGTTCTCGAGTGCACACTCACACTCGATTCTGCTTTTTTACTCGTTCAGCACAGGAATCTTATCCTAGTAGTCAGTGCTGCTGCTACCACGACGACGACATCGACCGAGCTTTTAAGGTAAAAGCAGAAACAGATAACAAGAGAGCCTTCCACCACCACCACCCACCTGCTACCGACTGCGCTGCGTGCTCGCTTTATGGGAATTCCTCGGCCTGTGATTCCACGGGGAACATACCCGCACACCGCGTGTGACGACGACCGAAAGGCACACGGTTGACTCGTTTTCCGGATGCTTTATGGAGTAGTGCGTTGAGCAGCCACTTCCATTCGATCGATGCCGGGTTCAATTGCCTTATGGCGACGATTTCTTTCCCCCTATTTGCATAATGGCACCCAAGTTTTTCGATTTTAAATTGAAAATTGGTAGTGAGGAGCCATCCATTTTCCACCGGCAAGCAACCGTGAAGGCATTCAGAGACAAGGAAATGCCTCCGTCAGCAGAATAATCAGTGTATTCGTCGGTGGTGCTAGGCTAGTGGGTAGCTATAGGGGAGACTTGATCCCTGGGGACACTTGATCCCCCTTGGTTTCTCGAAATTCTGAGCAGATTTTGCTCAGGTAGGTTTCCACAGTTTCGTCTAGACGGAAGGTTTTGGTGACATTTACGTCCAGTGCTGAGGTATGGATATTGGCGTTGCTAGAAAATTTATCTTGAAGGAGGACGGGGTGGGGGTGGCTGTTGCTTTTTTATTTTGTTAAACTACTTTCAAGTAAAAACTCGCGAAGATGCTATTCAATCAAATTGCGGAAAATATCAAAAAATCAAATCTCACCAACGCCCAAGATCACGCTTGATTTTCGTAGACAAAAATCAACAAGCAAACAACTGCGGTTGATTTTGCAAGCTGTGATATCGCAGCTCGGAATATTTATCAAGCAAACAAAACTCACCAACTGCAAATCTCACCAAACTGTGGTGAGATTGAGTTTAATGATTTTTGCTTTACACCCGAATGCAATCGAAACTTTTATAACGGCTTGCAGCAGTCCCTTCGAGTCTGCCATCGGTGAAGATTGAAAAGAGATAGCAAACTATGCTTTCTCTTTCTAAGAAAATGATGTGCAATGGAATCATTTTTGTGTCAACTCAACTATCAGCTTGATTTTTGCACGTTGTGAATAGTCTCACAATATCAAAGGAGCTTGTAAAATCAATATCAAGCAAAATATTTTGTTTCAATATCACGCCTGATATTGTGAGCGCATGAGAGCGGAAAAATATCAATTGATTTCTGATTTTGCCAACACTGGTCAAGGCAACTTGTTTCTGAGCCATTGACGTTGAGTCTTACTATTATTTTAATGGTGATACTATAAATTTGATTATAATTATTTTATAACAACGATTCGGTCCTCGATTGGGGGAGCCTTAAAAGCTTGTTGATTTTGAACAAGCAATGCACGTTTTTTCATATTTTGTTTTGTAACGAAATCACATAGCGTTCGGATCTCATGAATTTAAGCATCTAAATCATAAGAAAATTCTCTGAGTTGGGTAATTCCATGAATTTTGTAACTAGATTTTTTTTTTAAATTTGAATCCAAATTTAAAATTGAACCCCTCGAAGAGGTTGCATTTTATAATTTTCTAATATTTTGGCTTTGAAACATGGAAACGTGCACACAGAATAAATATCGTACATTTAGGACTTAGTTTAGCACAATTCTTAACTTTCTGAATGTTAAAATAAAACTAGTTTTGAGGTTTTTAAGATATTTTAACTAAAATAAATATGTATCCCTGATACAGATTTTAAGCATAAATTTGTCGAATACATATGTAAATAAAACTCAACGAAATTAGTACAATTGTCATAATTCTTAGACTAAGATAAAATTTTTAAGATGCTTTCTAGGCAGTCATTAAATTAAATTTCTAGTACATGAATAAAAAAAAACAAATGAAATAAGAATTTTTATAAGTAAATTATGTTTGACCTATTCAAAAGTTTCATAAAAACTTCACAAAATAAATATGCCTGAAAAAAATTCCCCAAGGGTGTGTTCAAAAGAATTTTTAGGGATTAAAAAACGGTTTTGACATCAAAGGCTTTAGACAAGCTTTCAATCTCCTGGACTTCAAAATTCGAAATTCAAGATCTACGAAAACTCTTCGAGATAGGAAAGTAAGAAAAGTAAGATTTAAAAATTCAGGTTTTAATTTAATGTCATCAGGTTTTTAAGATACCGGATTTCGAATGTCATGATTTTGATTTTTGAAGAGAAAGGAAGTAATAAAGCATTTATCCAGAACATTTTTTTTTTCGATGCATCGGACTAACTTACATTCTGATAGTTGAAGATGCTAATTTCAAATAACAGACTGTAGTGGTAATGTTTATACGATAGATGGAGTAGATGAAAGCATAGAGTTGATAGTTCCGTTAGAGTACGGCAGTGTGAAGATTGCATATAGATATTAGAATAGCGAGCTAGAACAACTTTTAAGGAAGGTACAAATCGGTTTTTTCATCTCTCTTTACCAAACTCCCCCTTTGGGGAGGTATAACATTACCACTACAGTCTGTTATTTGAAATTAGCATCTTCAACTATGTAAATCGTTGACTTCACGTAGAAGTAATACTAAAACATATAGTCAAATTACATTCTGAGTTATACAAAGTCAAGATTTAATTTTAAGTCTAATCAAAAGGAATGAACTAGAAACTTGCACGAGTGTGTCTCTGTTTGTAACTAGTTATTATTTATTATTTTTTTTATAAAGCATTTTGATTTTTTTTGTTAGTTTTGATTAAACCAATTTGGTACCAATTTATACGGGTAAGAGCTGCTTCAGTGATTTTTATTTATTTATTTAAAGCACAGATTTTTGTTATGTGCTATTCCATTAAAACTACCCTGCAGCTGAATTCCGGGCATACATTTCATCTAGAAGAAAGAAATTTATACACTTTAGACATGTACAAATTTCCATCTCTTTGTTGAAATTAATGCCCAGAATTCAGCTGCTGGAGTGCTAATTCTTACTAATATAGCTAAATCACCAAGGCATGGGTCTTTCCTATCGATAATTTACAAACAGGTTCATAAATCTAGATTCAACATTCAAGATTCCATCAGAACCAAAATACATCCTGAACGACCTACAGTTGTAAAAATATTTGAGTTTTTAAATAGTAGGAGATCTGCAGAACTTGTCTTGGAAAAATATCCTGAAAACTTTACTAATATCTTCGTCTACCTATATGGAGATCTTTTGAATATTTCCTGCTATCTAAGAAGAATGTCTGAAAGAATATTCAGTAGTTTCTTGAACGTCTACAAATCTCCCTTAAGTTTTTCAAAATTCCCTCAGTTTCTACGAAGTTCCCTGAATGTATTCCAAATTCGACAAATTCAGTTTTTTTCATTGAAAACATAATGTTTATTCTTGAAAAAAACGTCAATAAATATTGGAGTGGGTCAGCCGCACGACGAAACTTAGTCGCGATGCTCTCACAAGAGCGCTGGACGGTACTGACGTCCATCTTCCGGATACAATTCCGGATCCTCGTGGTCAACTGCTTCGTATCCTTGGCCCGCCAATTATTTTTGTACACTAGGGCACGTAGGGAGCTGAAAAAATCCTCAATGGGACGGCACTGGGGCAAGTTGGTCGGGTTCCTTTCTTTCGGCACGCACGGTATCTTTTTCTGCTAAAGATACTCCAGCGTCTTCTTGGCGTAATGGGAAGACGCCTTGTCCGGTCAGAAGACGTACTTCCCATCCGCATGATGCTCCTTTAAGAACGGCAGAAGAATTTTCTCAAGACACCCCTCCTGGTACACTTGTTGATTGATGGCCAGACCGCTCGGCTTGAACCACGGCTTTGAAATCCCTCTGTCCGATATGGTCCGACTTTTTTTTTTCAAATTTATGCTTAAACTTATATTTTACTTCGGGGGGTGTGGCCGACTTGTTGCTGGAATAGTAGCTGTCATTTCCTGGAATGTGGGTCTTCGAGAGCGGAAAGTAACTTTCGTCGTCCAGCACGAACGACGTCCCGCGGTAGTTCTTCGTCATCCACAGGCACTGCGATTTCACGGTCGCTATCGCCTCGTCCATGTACTCGAGGGACCGAGTCTTCTTCCGACAGATGATGCCCTCCATCCTGAGGGTTCGGTGAATCAAGGTATGGGAGCAGTGATATTTTCGGCCGGCGTCACGCAAACTCGTTCCGTCCTTGTTGTCGAACAGCTTTTTCAACGCTTCCTTCTTCTTCTTCGTCATTATCTTCGCCGGACGGCCGCTACCGGTCTTCCACTCCACGCTCAGGGATGCCAGGATCCGGTAAAATGTACTCACGGGCACGTTTTCGTCTCGAAAGTGGTCTTTTTTCCACGATGACCATGCGTTTCGTAAAACCGTAAAACACGCTCGCGGAGTGCTTGCTGTGTCGACGCCATCTTCGATTGAACTGACAGCACCCGAGCGAAAAGAAACATGCCACCCATTTTTAGGGAGTCCAGTGAGCAATTCTCTTCGAGAGAAAAAAAATTACGCTCTTTACTTTAATTGCAGAAAGGCATTGAAATCATTCTAATTTTTTATTGAACACCCGTTATTTTCACTCTTGGAAAGACACCCAAGACATTTACAAATATTCTGGAACATCTAGAAAGTTTCTTGAAATTTAACGAAGTTTCCAAAACCTCCAAGAAGCTCATGAAGCTCTTTGAAGTAAGATCTTTGACAAACTGCAACGAAGTTCCCAAAACTGAAGCGAGGATCCCTGAAGATCTAAGAAGTTTATTGAACTATTTTTAGATCTTCGACAAAATTCCTTTTTCATTTATTTGAAGTTTTACGCAGCTCCACAAAATACTACGAAATTTACAAAACTTTTACAAAGTTTTTTGCATATCTATGTTTCTCGTTGATTTTTCGTGAAGTTCCATGACCGAAATTTCTTGAATTTGTACGTAAATCCCACAATTATTATGTGCATGAGGCTTCAAAAAAGTACCCTGAAATTAAATAGAGGGGGTTATTCCGAGTGTCGAAGTAACTGTTGTCACTTGTGAAGTGAGACAAGTTACGTCGTGGTGACGTGACTCTCTGTGCAAATCAAATGGACAGTCACGTCACCACGACGTGACTTTTCTCACTTCACTAGTGACAAAAGTCACTTCTACTCTCGGAATAAGTCCCAGAGGTTCCCGGTCAATCAGGGTTACTTCCACTCACTTGCTATAAAAAGTTGTTTTTCAGAATTATGAAAACATTAGATGTTATAATGATAATAAGTACTTGTAAGTATCAAGAAGAGGTTTTGAAGTATGTGGTTGACACATAAAACCTGTCAGTTTCGCTTTCAGAGCGTCACAATCAGTGATCTTATGATTCGTTTGTATTCACTCAGAGTGAGTGCTTACGAATCGTTAAATCGCTGATTGTGACGCACTGGAAGCAATATTGAGAGGTTTTATGTGTCAACCACATACTTCACGACCTCATGAGTCAAATACATATTTTACACCCTCTTCTTGTAACTTACAAGTACAATCTATCATTATATCATCTAATGATTTCATAATTCCGTAAAACATTGTTTAATAGCAAGTGAGTGGAAGCAACCCTGAGATCAATAATGAGCTTCGAAACTCCTCAAACTAAAAAAAAATCCACTTTTTCGCAGTTTTCAGAACTTTTCCAAGTTCCTTGTTTCAACGAATTTTTCTGAAGATCTTTGAAGTTCGATAATTTCTACTAAGTTTCCTAAATTTCTACGATGTAAGAAAAATCTATGGGCTCTTGGTCAATTTGTTAATACTGAAGATGGCTTATTATGTCATCGATTAAATATCTATATAATAGAATTTCTCAAAATTGTTTCTTCAAGTCCATAACATAAGAATAGAAGTCAACATAAATCTTTTGTTTTTCCTTGATTTGTTTTTCGTCGATCTTGTTTTCCGTGCTGAGCACCAATGCTACCGACGCCAGGGAGGCAGCTCCCACACCTGGACCCAACCTATCGACCCATCAACTCATGAAGCGGGGACCAACGGCTTTACTTCCGTGGTAAGAGATGTTATGCCTCAGAACATCCCGGCGGCACCGACTGGGATTGAAGCCAGGTCTGCTGGGGTGAGAGGCAATCACGCTTACCACTGCACCAAATCTTTGTTTGTGGTCCAATTTTATTAATGGGTTAGTCAGAAAAAAAATCACCAAAAAATCTGGCGGGGGGGGGGGCAAGATAATTCTGGATTGGGCCTGGCCCCCTTGGCACCCCCATTAGCTACGCCAATGGGTATGGACATAGTTTGATTGTATACAACTCGCCATACAACTTATAAATACTTACAGGGAAGAATGTTATTCATACTATCCAATCAATTCGTTTTGTTAGCTATCGATTTTTTTTTGAGACTTAGAACGTATAACGTAGAAAGTGAAAATAAGGAGCAGGTGTTTTGTCTTTTTATCCGCGAAAACTATCGAGGTTTTCGCATTATTACCACGGAATTGTTACATTCCAATGTGGCCGGTTAGTGCAGTACTCCAATGGTTGGAATCACCGTTAGATTCACCCAGGATTACACAGAGTTCTCTGGAAATCGTATTCAGTGGAAGCCTGGAAGAATAGCTAAAGGGTGATACGGTCAAAATTTGGTCAATATCAACTTGACGTATTTCTTTCAATTTTGCATTTAAAAAACCTGAACACCCCTCATTTTGAAGGTGTGTGTGTGTAGAATGTTGCTCCTATTTTGATTTTGGAATTCACTCTTCAGTTGTCAAAATGCCGGCCAAGCAAGAAGAGCAGCGTATCAAAATTTTGCTCGCGCATCGCGAAAATCCGAGCTACTCGCACGCAAAGTTGGCAAAATCGCTAAAAGTTGCCAAATCAACCGTTACAAATGTAATTAAAGTGTTTGGGGAACGTTTGTCGACAGCCAGGAAGTCTGGATCGGAGGGAAATCGAAAACCGGAAGCCGCTGAGACGACAAAGAGAGTTGCCGGTAGTTTCAAGCGAAACCCTAACCTCTCTCTCCGAGATGCCGCAAATAAGCTGGGTGTATCGTCTACAACCGTGCATCGAGCCAAAAAACGAGCCGGACTATCGACTTACAAGAAGGTAGTGACTCCAAATCGCGATGATAAACAAAATACGACGGCCAAAGCGCGATCCCGGAGGCTGTACACGACGATGCTGACGAAGTTTGACTGCGTGGTAATGGACGACGAAACCTACGTCAAAGCCGACTACAAGCAGCTTCCGGGACAGGAGTTTTATACGGCAAAAGGAAGGGGAAAGGTAGCAGATGTTTTCAAGCACATGAAACTGTCAAAGTTCGCAAAGAAATATCTGGTTTGGCAAGCCATCTGTACCTGTGGCTTGAAAAGCAGCATTTTCATAGCTTCCGGGACTGTCAACCAAGAAATTTACGTGAAAGAGTGTTTGAATAAACGTCTGCTGCCTTTCCTGAAGAAACACGGTTGTTCCGTACTGTTTTGGCCGGATTTGGCATCTTGCCATTACGGTAAAAAGGCCATGGAGTGGTACGCCGCCAACAACGTGCAGGTGGTTCCCAAGGACAAGAACCCTCCCAACACGCCAGAGCTCCGCCCAATTGAGAAATACTGGGCTATTGTCAAGCGGAACCTAAAGAAGACCAAAAAACTGCTAAGGGCGAGCAGCAGTTCAAGGCAAACTGGCTTTCTGCGGCGAAGAAGGTGGACAAGGTGGCTGTACAAAATCTGATGGCAGGGGTCAAGCGTAAGGCCCGGAAATTCAGATTTAGAAAAGCGGAAGCCTAACTGAATATTTTTCCTGAATTTTATACTAATTGAACTCGAAAAAGAAATTTAATTTGATTTTTTAAATAAACGATTTCACCGATTTACACGCGTTTTCCCTTGACCAAATTTTGACCGTATCACCCTTTATCTGTTTCCATCATGCATGGTCGTCTCAGTGACATTAGCCTCGTCAGCGTCACCGTCACCGTCGCTAAATCTGTAGAAAGGAATAAGAGAGAAACCCAAACCCGAAACTAGCTGCTCATCCCGCCAAGTTCCCCGGTGAGTCACCCGTCATACAAAATTGGTGCCGTGACAGATTATTCTTAAACCGACACTCTTACCTATGCGATACGTCAAATCACATGTCAATTGGTGACTTATCTCCCGTGGTGTTCATTGATCGGTTTTAAAGATCCCATAATTTTCTTGAACTTCTTGGAACTTCCCAGAACTTCACATAAATTTTGTAAAGATTTTCAGGCTTTTGGGATGTCCTATCGAATCTTCAATGCATTTTGGATTTCTCTGAAATTATTTCAACTTCCCAGTCTGGAGTTCTCTAGACTTTCCTGAACTCCACAGAACTTCTTAAAAGTTCGCACGATTTCCCTGTGGTTAATGGAACTGTCTTGAAGTTTTTTTTTTATCTTCCCTTTAGTATACTGACGGAATTTCCCTTAAAATTTATTGAACTACTTTGGATTTTCCTGAAGTTTGCAAAATTTACAAGATTTCTAGCAACTTCTCTTAAGTGCCCGGTGGCCACTGAATCGGGAAAACCAGGAGGACCGGGGATTATTCGGGAATAGAAAACAACCGGGACATACCGGGAATTTGATTGCAATCAGGGCTGGCAAATGTCATTTTCAATGAAAGATCTCACGCGATATTTACAGAGATACTTCTGTCACTATATTTGGATGAGAAAACGGTGATAGAGATTTTCTTCAAAATCTCATCGAATTTTTCATCATGACAGAACGTGACAGTGTTGTGATCATGGTAATTACTAGCTCATTTAATGCTATTGAAGTTACTTGTACCGAGGAAACTTAATAATATATTCACTCTACCGATTACATACGGTTATTTGCTTAAATTCATCTAAATCAATTAGAAATGTTGATGTCAAAACCGCATAAGAATTATTCTCATGAGTACTTGACCATTGAAAAATGACAAGAAAGCTAATGATAGGTCGTTTCGTCTCGTGACAGTGAGAAGACCTGTTTTCTCATCGTCACATGACGGCCATGATATTTACCAGCTCTGATTGCAATCTTCAAATATTTCTTGGTAGATGAGCCAGTTTAAAAAAATTGCTCCACCTAGTGGGAATTATAGCTAATTGTAGGATAACATGAATGCATTGAACTATGAGCGACTGTATTTCAATAAAGCAACATATATTTATGGACAATATTTCAGTTTAATACTGTTTAAATAGGTAGCTTGAAATGGAATTTCAAATTATGCTTCCCTGCATGGCTAATAATGAAATATCTCAACTTGCGATATTTTCATCAAAATATGGAAAATGTTGACGATCTTTATACTCAAATGTTGCGATGAAAGTTGCATTATTATCATGTAATACGTATTAATAAGATTTTCGACTTCATTTCATTATTTTATAGTGCGTCATGAAACCTCGGTTGATGTGTTTCATAAAACACGAAACTATCAAAGTCAAGCGCTCTTTCACTCATCCGCTTCACTGAAGCTTGAAAGAAAGACGCATAAAGTGACGAGACAAACGATTACAAATTTGTTTGTAGTCGTCAATTGAGGTGCTTCGAGCTGGTCGAAGCTAGCAGTCTCTTCGTCGCATCGAATTTCCCGAATAACACAATTTTTTTTAATTATGTTGCGTAAACTGCTTTACAACCAAAAACCAGTCATATAAAGGTTATATGAACTGTTATAGAACATGTGTGTTGTGGGTTGTCGATTGATGTTGATATTGTGACGACCTGATTGGAACACTACTCATAGATTCTTTCACAAAATCTCCTGCCAAACACTCCCGGAAGCTTCTTTAATTTAGCTCAAAATGCTTATGAATCCTCTTCGAATTTTCCTGACACTCGTCAAACTCGCTTGAATTTCCTCAACGAATTTTTCGAGCTATAATAAAAATTAAATTCCCTTGGAATTTTTATGGACTTGATTCATCAATTAAGATATTTTGAGCCGTAGTTTCAGTCATATAATTATTACGTTTTCCGTAGGGTTAATGAACCCTAAAGAATTATTTTTTGAATTCACCTTTAGCGTTTCTTTAAAGTTTCTTGAAATACTTCTCAACATTAGCAGAAATTTCGATTCAAATTCCATATGAATTCTACACAGAGTTCCTTTTGAATTATCCCAAAAATTCCTCTACAATTCCCGTGAAACCTTATTTTGGTATTCTCATGATAATTTTCTTGTCAACGCCAATCTGGCTCTTGAACTTGGCACAATTTAGGGATCCTGACACTTCAATCAGAATCCTAAAATTGTGTCCAAGTCCAAAAGCCATGAATTTTTTAACAGAGGATTACGTCTTTCGGCAACATATTGGGGGTGAAATTTCAAAAAACCAAAATCAACCACGTTATGAAAAGTGGTCAGGTTATGTCCACTTATAATTCTGTAGCGGATGGATTTTAATTCTAAACAAAGCAATTGATTGGAAATTTCTCTACGAGTCTGCTGACATAAACACTTTATCAATTTTCAATAGGTCGCTATTGAAAATTACACGCACTTCCAACTGTTGCAATGGTTATCAAAATTATCGCCGATTGCCAGCAAAAACGTACGACCGGTGGTGTCCGGTCGGTCATCATCATCATCATCAGCAGCAGTGCTTTCGGTGCTTGGCGTTGAACTTTGTTATCCAGCACACAACGAAAAGCTGCCCACAAGCAGCGAGCTGCAGCCCATATGAGCATCCTTTCACCGAAGAAGGAGGAAGAAGCCGCATCGCTACTGATCGGATTCAGTAGTTCTTCGTGAGTCGCTGTGGGCCATATATGCCAAGCGCGTCACCCTCGTTCCAAACAACATACAGCTCGCATAGGATATGGGCTCTACTTCCTCTTTCATTTCAAAATTTGTCCGACCCAATCCTGAGAAAATCAGACACGAATATTCAATGTGAATTCTGGAACATGTTGTAGCTTTGAGAGAAGATTTAGTATACAAAAATTGTAAAATAAACAAATCTCACCTTTAAAATGCCCTAAAAATCAACAATCTGCCGTAAAACGGCAGAGATATGAGCAAAAAACAATTACATGTTTTTAACACTCCGAACACGATGCCTCCGGCAAAATGTGTAACGGCAAGTAGGAAATGTTTGAAAAATCATTGTTCAACAATTGATCAACAGATTTTACATCTATTGATACCGAGTTAATGTTCAAAGTCTGTTATTTGAATTGGCGCCAATAGATTTCAAATTTGTCAAAAAATGGCTGAGTTATGATTTTTCAAACATTGCATGTTTTCCGTTACGCATTTTACCGGAGGCATCGTCTTCGGAGTGGTAAAGGGTGACCCCAAACTTATGATCGGTAGAATTTGAACTTACCCAAGATATTTCACTGTGAAACTGTGCGAAAACCGCATCAAGTTTCGAATTTTTTTTACAAATTAAAAAAATGGATCAGCTGTGACCGCTCTCCCCTACCGCGATGCGGTGTGTCTGCCAAACGATGGCAATGTTGAAGCACTTGTTTTCGCTACCACAATACCTGCTCTTCTTCGGCGCTGCTTGGATGGAATAATGGAGGAAAGGCGAACTTTAGTTTCCGCCTCGGGACCGACCCTGTTATCTACCCGTGTGTGTTTATGTGTGGGTGCCGCCACCGACACTCCATCGATATATGTATGCCGGCGGCAATGGAGGCTGACGGTTTGCATTTAAGATGAGAGCTCAGGCTAGGGATCTAATTAAATTGGATACTGCCGAGCGAAGAGTAGGGACATTTTTGTTTTTGTTTTTGTTATTGTTGGGTACTGTTTCCGGGGTCTAATGGTTTCCACGGACTCGAGGAAAATCCGGTATGGTCGTTGAGAGTGTGACATTTTATAAATAGAAGGTATCGCAAGTTACGGTGAGACAACTGTCTTTGACACGAAAACAGAGGAAAGGATAGGAAATTCCCCTACTGCATTATCCGTTGTCTACTGTTTAAGTCTGTTCAACCTCTGGTTGAAAACGGTGTCAATTGTCTTTCTAAATATTCGTATTCCAAAATCTGGAGAATTTACATTTGTTATTCTGGGGAACCAATTTGGGATTCCTGAAGTACCTCCCTTAGCCCAGTCGGTAAAGCCGCAGCTACAAAGCAAGACCATGCTTTAGATAGCTGGGTTCGGCTCCCGGTCCGGTCTAGGCTTTTTTTTTCAGTTTGGAAAATTTCTCGACTTCCCTGGGCAATAGAGTATGATTGAACTTGCCACACAATTATACTAATGCAAAATTGGGGGCAACCCCGGCGTAGTGGTTAGCATTTATACCTCTCACGCCAAAGTCACGCAAATCTCACCCCCGGACAAGTCACGAATGACCCAAGAGCGTTAAAGTGACTATAATTAAAAAAAAAAAAACTAATGCAAAAATTGGACAGCCATTAAAAGCTCTAAATTAATAACTGCGAACTTGCATCTAGACCACTAAGTGGAGAGCACGCAATAAGCAAATATGCGATAAGAAATATGCTTGAAATGCTAATAATAATAAGGAAAAGAAGAAGAAGAAGAAGAAGAAGAAGAAGAGGACGAACCCCATTTGTGATCCTTGGAAAACCCAATTCAAGATTTTTTTTAATTTTTTGGGATTCTTTTAGTTCCCATCATGAATCCCGTAGAATTTCCTATCATGATTCCGGAAATTTTCTATTTGTTGTTTTGAAGAATCCCCAGTTGGGATTTTTGTGAAGTTCCAATTTGGGTTTAGGATTTTTCTGTTCATTCTAATTCGTGATTCTGTTAAATTCTTATTATGTTCTGGAAACTATCCTAATGTGAATCTGGAGAGTTCAAATTTATGACCAGGGTTATCAAATAAAAACTTCCATTTGGAATTCTAGGAGAATCTTCTTTAAGATTTTGGTATTTCGGGAAAATTAAATTTGGGATTTCAGGAATATCCCACTTTGGCTTCCGGCAGAATTTCATTCAGGATTCCACTTATTCTTCTTTGGCTTTGTTACGTTCCTACTGCGACTTCACACCAGCCCTCAACTTAGTGTTCTAGATGCACTACCACAGTTGTTAAGCCTGTACCATTTTTGCCTTAGTATAAAGGGCAGTGTTGGCAAAATCAGAAATCAATTGATATTTTTCCGCTCTCATGGGCTCGCAATATCACGCGTGATATTGGAACAAAATATCATGCTTGATATTGATTTTACAAGCTCCTTTGATATTGCGAGACTATTCACAACGTGCAAAAATCAAGCTGAGAGTTGACTCGACACAACAATGATTCCATTGCACATAGTTTTCTTAGAAAGAGAAAGCATAGTTTGCTATCTCTTTTTAATCTTCACCGATGGCAGACGCGAAGGGACTGCTGCAAGCCGTTATGGAAGTTTCGGTTGCATTCGGGTGTAAAGCAAAAATCATTAAACTCAATCTCACCACAGTTTGGTGAGATTTGCAGTTGGTGAGTTTTGTTAGCTTGATATTCTGAGCTGCGATATCACAGCTTGCAAAATCAACCGCAGTTGTTTGCTTGTTGATTTTTGTTAACGAAAATCAAGCGTGATCTTGGACGTTGGTGAGATTTGATATTTTGATATTTTCCCAACACTGATAAAGGATGTATTCTATAAAAATGGCACACACATATTTACTCACCAAAATTAAACCGATTTTCGGATTTTCTTGAAATTCTTGAAACAACTAATAGGGTAGAGAACTACTTCGGCCTAATCGCCCATTTTGGGCCTATCGATCAGAAAACTACAAATTAATCCATGATTTCAGTGTTAACAAGTCTATTATGCGTTTGGTACAATACTTTAGTTAAACAGCTACCGAACGAAGTCAATGAGAACGCGTGATATGAATGTTTGCATCCATTTTTTCCCAAAACAAAACAAGCGCTCCGACCGAATCAATTTTTATCTTCATCCGATAGGCCGAAGTGAATTCATTAGCGTTTCAATTTAGTTTAGAATCCGTAGGCCAAGTTTGGCGTTAAGAAGCAGTGTTAGACTTTTGACAATATCTCAACGGTTTATCAAATCTTAATAAAAGGTAAATAAATTTGGAAGCCATCAGTAATAATAACATTCCGTTTGGTGCTAAACTGCGCTAGATTAAGAAAGACTAAGCGCGGGTTATGCTTAATAGGCCAGAAATGGGGTAGTTAACCATAATGAGTTATGATTTACAACATTTGTTTTATTCAATTTTGTCTCCCATCCCGAATGCCTGCACCTTCACACTCCACCCAGCAAATTTTGTACAACCGATTCTTCCAGTTTTTTAAATTGTTTTTACACTAATTTTCTTCAACTCCAACTCTGTTTTAATAGTTTTGGGATGTTCCGTCTTCATAATTGCCCAGAATATCAATTGGGTGAAGTTCCGGTGAATTTGGTGGTTTCATATCTTTTGGCACAACATTGACTCCGCTGGCTCGGTACCACTCCAACACGTTTCGAGCGTAGTGGCAGGATGCTAGATCAGGCCAAAATAGAGTTGATCCTTTGTGATTCCTTATGAATGGCAAGAGACGCTGTAAATCTCACCGTTGATTGTTCCGCAAGTGATGAAGGGAGTGTTTATTTCACCACATCCGTAAATCTTCCGCCAGATCAGGAACTTCTTTGCAAAATTCGATAATTTCTTCTTTTCAACATCCTCCGGAACATCGAACTTAGACTTGGCAACGAAATATTCTTGCCCAGGAAGTTGACGGAAGTCGGCCTTGACGTAAGTTTCGTCATCCATCACGGTGCAACACGATTTGGTGAGCAACTTTGTGTAAAGAAGCGGGTTTTCGCAGTGCTTTTTTGCTTTTACTTCCTGTTTGGAGCTTTTTGCACCTTGTAAACATGTAACCCAGAACGCTTCATGGTTTTCTGAACAAAAACGACTGACATCTGGGACTTTTTAATGACATCTCTAACATGTTTGGACGGTTCTTGAACTGTTGCACCACTTTCCTGGCCATTTTACTGTCCATTTGTCCACTTTTACGACCACTCTCTTCCTTCCTTCGGGCACTCAGACGCTCTTTGAAGGTTCTTATCACACAAGACACAGTTGTATTTGCAATTCCAAGCTTTTTAGCGATCCATCGGTGGGACGCCTCTGGATTTTGATTGTAAGTGCACAACATTTTTTTACGGACAATTTCTTGTTTCGACGACATGACTGGAACTACTGTATGAATAACTATGAAACATGACACTACACTATGAATAAGATTTACTCAAATTTTCAGGTTTTAACTCATACGGTTCAAAAGCTACAGTAGATTTTCGGTGTGCCATTTTTACCGAATACACCCTTTAACCAGCAATCAATACGAAACTAACGATTTTAAATTGGCTCACTACTTGACTAGCCTATTGGTCCCAAAGAAACGATTAACGTTCACCATTCTAGTCGAAATTCTAGTACTACACAATGTTTGTTTTGATTCGCTATGAAAGTTTGACAGATAAAATGAGGGGTTAGTGGATTTTCCTATGTTTCGAGGGGTGAATCGATTAGCGTGGGACCGAAGAGAGTAACAGAGCTGAGACAAAAAGTTGAGCACGTTTCTTCGGGACCTTCTAGTCTTAGAGTTACATACCTCTATGCTTTAACTATTTGGAGCAAATCCAGACGAATTCGCAAATCCATTAATTTTTGTATTTTTTTATTTATTTTTTGCAGAAAATGTTCCATTCCTCATGACAAAAAATGCCATTTTGCATCTTCAGATCATCATTTTAAATCGAGCCTTAATTTTGAAAAGAGTGTATAGAAAATTTTTAAGCTTATCTGTAGAAAACTGTTGCTCGATAAATGTTTGTCCAATCGGTTAGGTACCGTTAGAAATGTTGGAAACATGTGAAACTATCTGAAGAAAAAAATTGCACGCTAAAAAATTTCACATTTTTTTTTATTTTAAATAAAAACTTAACAATCGTTTTTCTCAAAAACGATGTGAATTTTCCGATCTTTTGGAAAAAAATATTGTTGGAACTGGAGAACCGTGAAAAACATTCGTAATGGCCAAAAACTATCAACATTAAAAAAATATCTATTTTCAAACCACTACATCTCGAAAATGGTGCGACTTAGCAAAATTTTATGCAAGCCTTTTTATTTTTAATTTGGTGTACTTTCAATATATCAAATCAAAACCAAGTTTTGGGTAGTTTACCAAAAACTTGTGTTAAAAAAAAACCTAAATTGTTTTGACCAGTTTTTCTCCCACTGAAAGTGCAATATATGGCATTCATTGTCCCCTTAAACATATTAAAAAAAGAAAAATTAAAACTTTGAGACAAACGAATTTTAAGTTTTTTTTAATAAAAACAAAATATGATTTTTTTTAGAGTGTCCAATTTTTTGCAGATGTTCCCTAAAACATTGCCCGAGGTACCAAACCGATTGGACAAAAATGATTCGAGCAACAGTGTTTTGAAAATAAGCCTAACATTTTACTATAGGCCCTTTTAAAAATTGAGGCTTGATTTAAAAATGGTGCTCGAAAAAACAGGCAAAATGGAACGTTTATGAAAATGTTCAGCTTAGTGAAAAAATACGAAAATAGTTGTATAGTTTTGAACTATATCTTAACATCAATCGCATCTAGAAATAATAAAATCACACATTTCCCAACAAACATTGAATGTTGAATATGAGCTTATTCAGACAGAAATAAGCTTCATCAGCTAAAAAATGGCTTTTTCAGCTGTTGATCAACTCAAATTGTTTGTTGGGTTGTTATAAGATCTTCTTGAAAACATATTGCAATTGTCAAAGAAGAAAAGTTTTTCCTCAAAGAACAGCTCATGAAATAAAGAATGGTGAATTCTGTGATTTTTCATTCAATAATAATAAAACAGCAAAGGTGGAATAAAAGATGATGCCAAAGAACTGCTCATGATATGAAGAATGGTGTATTCTGAGGTTTTTGTTGTCTGTTGAATTGTCACCGATGTCAGCAATCAATAGACGGTCCCCATTATCGTCCGTCTGGAATTCATCGGGTAGATTATGCCTAACGTCCATTATGCCTAACGTCCATTATGCCTAACGTCCATTATGCCTAACGTCCATTATGCCTATCTTCCGTATGGCTAACGTCCGTATGCCTAACGTCCGTATGCCTAACGTCCATATGCCTAAAGACCATATGCCTAACGTCGTGTACCCGTGGAATAATGAATCTAATACGTCGTTTATAAAGCATTTACAAGGCATGCGATTAAAAAATGGACGCATAGTGGTATAAGAGCTATTATGCTGACTGTATTCATCTTTATTCAGCAACTAGCTGAGTGTGCCCGGTCTTGCTCGGGATTCAATATTAGCTTGAGTTTATGCGCTGATTTAAAAAAAGCTTACTATATTGTACGTTGCCCCTCCCCCCCTATTATCTAAGGGGCTACCCCCTATGATTATCTCCTTATACCCCCACACTCGCCCCCACATGCCTAATTTGGTTCCATTTGCTTGATTAGTTCTCGAGTTATGCAGAAATGTATGTTTCATTTGTATGGGAGCCCCCCCTTGCCCCCCATCATAAAAACCTTCCCCGGCCCCAAAAACCCCTATATACAAATTTTCACGCCAATCGGTTCAGTAGTTTCCGAGTCTATAAGGATCAGACAGACAGACAGACCACAGACAAACAGACGTAACTCTTCATTGTGTATCTTCGTTCGTGCATTTAACGGTTGATTTGAATATTATCAGTTCCACGAACTACTCGCCGCAGCGCTGGCATCGGATCACTTTGACGTTTCTATATATTCTATAGAACTTTTATGCAATATTGTTTACGAGTTAGCGAGCAAGCTTGTTTTCCGCGAGAAGCCAGAGAGATGTCGTTACTGAGGTTATATGTTTTGAGATACTATGTTTTCAAGAACAAGTTTTTCTAAGAGTTACGTCTGTTTGTCTGTGGACAGACAGACAGACAGACAGACAGACAGAAATTCATTTTTATATATAAAGATATTGTAAAGCAATGCAATGGAATCTAATGAGGGAGCTAGAAAACAATTATTAGACGTCTAATAAAGTATTTTATTAAATCAATTGAAAACAGTCGAATTAAAGCGTCAATGTATGTGCAAATTACACTTATTCAGTTTATTATCAGATCAAACTTCTGGTGTTGAATTGAGAAGACAATCAACGTTTATACAGCTTTTAATAAGAAAATTAATCAGATCAGTGGAATAAATGTGCATCTATCGATCTCTATGAGCTTTTTCCAGCACAAAATTCGACAACTTGTTTTATTCAGCATTGTACATTGTTATACAGCATTTATCCAATATATATGCTTATTTGTGACTCTGAATTAGCTGAACATTAGCAGCTCTTATTATGAGAATAACTAAAATACGAAGGGGGCGACTCTATCTACGATGCAGCGAAAATTGTGTTTTGCTGTGCTTTGCTGCGCACACGCTGAGTAGATAGAAAGAAGATTGATGACGATTCTGAAGATTTCCTGCAAAAATATTATGCGCGATGCAAGTAAATGCGAGAAATGAAAGAAGATTTTTCAAAGATTGATTCGCTAGTGTGAGATTTGTTGAGCATCTAGAATTGAGATTTAGATGTGTCGTTCCCTCGCTAAAATACATAAATACGATGACAGTGTAGTATGACAGAGACTGTCACATGACATTTTAGTTTGGACCTGTAATTTGATAGCTTGTTTTGCATTCATCAAGTAAACTTGTATTTCATTTCACGCAAACGAGCAACTTGTAAGCAATGTTGTTAACAAACACCGGCTTTTGTGTGCAATATTTGCAGCATTGCATGTAAATGTCTCAGAATTTTACATGAATTACAATGTAAAATTGTATGATATGTGACGCGCCATTTATGTGCATCATATTGAACAGACATTTACACTACTTTTTCGAACTATGCGTTAACCGCTTACAGCACTGATACCAATACCATAAAAGTGGAAAACAAATACAAGTATAAGCATCAACGATTGACATTAAATTAAATGTTGTGCCTTAAATGTGTAGTGGTACCTGCGTGTATGGGATTGTGCCTTAACTGGATCACTTACCCTACGCTTAATGTGCACAATTATTTCGCAAACGGGGCTTCATTTAGGAATGTCTGCGTATTATCGAATCCACATCGAATGTTTAAATCCAAATGAATCAGTTAAATTCCGGTGCAATCCGCAAGACGCAAACAAGCTCAACCTCATTGGAGTGGCAGAAAGTCAAACAGTTTGACTTTTGTCGTTTGTTTGGTAATTGAAAACTGTCGAAAAAGTAGAACTTCCCACACGCAACACACACACAGACACAAATATCTTCCGGGGGTAAAAACTTTTCCCACACTTATTCCCTGTGGCCGCTTTTCGGCGAACCAGTGCTCCCAAGCAGAATAATGCAACTTGTATTATTTGTCCTCTGAAGGGCGGAAATTCGTTACAAGATGAAGGCGAAAGTCGGAATCCATCTGAGCATAACGACCAAAAGTCTGCCCGGATGCACACACACACACACGCGCGCACACGTGTCCCTACTCTTCAGAAAGTTTTTCAAGTAAACGACACAACTGGGCGAAAAGTTGTTACAACTTTTCCCGCAACTGAACTTTTTTCTCTCCCTCGTCTGATGTTTCATGTTTTGCCATGTTGGTGCGGGTTTGCGAAAAGTTTTTTATTTTTTATTTAAATGTCCTACGCGGTGAGCACTATGCCTAATCTGAGCGTCCTCCGCTGGCCCGTTGTCAAATGGGTACTCAAATGTGGAACATTGGTCCAATGTCGACGCTCTATAGGAAAGTTTTTAACCACCAAAGGAGAGGCAGCCCATCGTTTGGGCGCTTATGTAACATGGTTCCACTTTATTATGGGCAGGCTTGTTTGAAGTAAGCGTGGAAATTTTCTGCGATTGTTTATTTCGATTTCTATTGAAGTTGAAGGTGGGTTTGTGGATCCTCAAATATATTAGGTTTTCTTTAACTAATCATGTTTGTATTGCTTCATGCGTGAAGCATCTCCAACTATGTAAATCGATAGATTTACGCATGAAGTAATACAAACATGATTGATTGCTTACCATCAATCATACTGTAATTGGTCGAAAGTTAAGTTGACGATGACAGGAGCATATACGGCGGTAGAGGCAACAATATCTGCAATTTCCAAAACTATCGACAAGATGCTTACGTCAGATGACGACTTGAGTGTGAAACAATCGATAGAACTGTTTCCGCACATGGAAGGTGCGTGAGCAAATGGGCGATCATCTCTATTGCTTCTGGTGACGGGGGAATACCCCTCACCATCCCTCCCCAATAGGGGAGTTTGATAAAGGAGATGATCAACCCGATTCGTGCCTTCTTCAAAATTGACCTTTGCTCGCTTTCTACTCTCTATATACAATTTTCACATCGTCGTATTCTAACGGAACTATCAACTCTATACTTTCATCTCCTCATCTATCGTATAAACTGAATGCTTTAAGCCTGATGTTTGACGTTAGGCAACTTCAACTATAGTAGGTTTTTTATGTTTAAATGTGAGCGACATTTTAACTCTTTAAGTAGGTTTTTTCTTACGTCAATTGTTAACAGTTTTGAGTTTATTATTTTGAGTCAATACGTTGGAATTTCTAAAACTTCCCACAGGTCGTTCTTCACTCATCCGATTGAAAGTTTTCTCATTTCAAAGTGATTCCAGCGAACCATCCGCTGAAATGGAATAAGCCACTTTCCCCACGGCGGCAGAGAAAGCAGCTGTGCACTACTACCTACATACTCGTTACCCAGATCTCGAGATCCGAAACTGATATCCATATGGTTGTTTTGGGTTTAGAAGAGTTTTTGTCACGTCCATCGTCATGTGTCTGCCTTGGGGACGGATTTGTGCTGGAGCAATGTCCACATCCCCCATCCACGTCGGATGCAATTTACTAGAGCTGAGAATGAGAAGATGAGTAGGTGTACGGCTTAGCAACGAGGACGAAAAGTTTCGCACTTTGTATGATAGGATTTGAGGACAGGATCTGTCATTTGAAACGTGAACAGGTGTGGAATGCTTTACATTGTAAATCCAGCTCGTTGCCGAGTTTGAGTCATCATGCAATTTTCTAACTAATAATCTGAGAAAGTTTTTTGCGAAAACAAAAGCAGGATGTTGACAAAATGTTAGCACGATCAGAATCAGACTAGCTTCAAATTAATTTATTTTAAACTACTGTGGCAAGTTATAAGTGGTAGAACAGTGTGTCCAGTCAAGTTAGGGTCGTAGCAGAGAATGATTTTTATTAATTGATTATCATGCAACACTTACTATGTTAACATCCCCCCTTAATAGGAATTTCTTCAACACCCAATAGCTTTCGATTTTCAATTAGCTTCAAGCCAGGTAGTGCCTTAGTGAGGATGTCCGCAGCTTGAAGATTTGATTGGGCGTGTTCCAATTTGATTGACTTCTGTTCCACTTGCTCTCGGATGAATGTGGTTCTTGCTGAATAGCCAATTTCCGCAAGACTGATGGCACTCTTGTTGTCGCACTTGATGGTAATTGAATCCTTAGCGCCATGTAGTTCATCCAAGAAACCTTCCCACCAGATGACTTCTTGTGTTGCCGTTGAGAGTGTCATAAATTCAGCTTCTGTAGTTGATAAAGAAACAGTGGATTGCGTTAGGGAACCCCACGATACAGCACCGCCACTTTGAACGGAGACGTAGCCCTTGACGGATCGCCTCGTCTCAGGATCGTTTCCCCAATCCGCATCACTATAGCCCGATAATTTGGAATCACCAGTTTTTAGGTACGACAGCATGCATGCTTGCATGCATGTGTAAAAACTGGTGATCTCAAATTAGGCAATTCCAGCGCCAGCTGCGCCTGAAGACAGGTAAAGAAAGGAAGGGGTAGGAATGCGTTAACGTGACACTCGCTTTGATGGAAGCCGAGGAGTCCTCTGCACTTCCACGAGGAATCACTGGGATATTGGGTAATAGGGTTGGGTTTGCAGCAGGGTTCGTTTTGGTAAACGATAAGCTGAATTGATGTCATAACGATCATATAACGTGAAGGAGCTTGGGATTGAACTCACGGTCTTCTGCTCAGTAAGCAAAAACGTTTGCCACTAGGCAGACGATCTCCTTTTTAATCATCGAGTTGCTGTTATTACCATGTAGTCATGTTAACAAATAAAATGACCGACGAATCTTGAATGTGGATGGACTTGAGATTATCAAACTCGGCACCGACGACAACGAAAAGTTTTACAAAATACACGATAAACAAGCGATCTTACCAGACATTTTTAATATGAAAGGACCTGGGACGCCTTTTTTCTGCTCAGTAAGGAAGCCACTACAACCGACGATCTTTCAAATCCGAAAACTAAAAGCTACGAAAGAGTACTTAGGCCTTCTATTAGTTCCACTTTCACGCGGCGTTCGATGTATCGATTTGCTTTTTACGCATTGTTCAGGCTATCATAACAAGCTATAACCGACGTGACGATTGTTTAAGCCCTGGTTAAACAAGCTATTCAAATGAAATTACGTTCTCGAATTTCACTTGGTAAGGGAAATGTCGGTCTCGGCAACACCTTAATCCACCATCGTCAGGGGGCAAACAAAGTCCTAGAGCACTCAAATCTGGCTAATAGATGCAATGAAATACTATGTATCCACATGCCTAAATTGAGCTCTCAAGGACGCTGCCCACCCCCTTGACGACAACAGAAAAATTCACCGCCAAAGCCGTCGTTTACCCTATGTAATGAACAACAGAGATACGCGATAATTCATATAGTTTCCGCTGCTGATGGTTAATTTTAAATATACTAACAGAACTGCCTACGGCGACAACGACGGCGAATTCGAACCGTTCACGGCCACCAGCTACCGCCCGTCAAGTCTTGGGCGTATCCAACGAGACATCCTTCAGCTTGCTCACAATCTCCAAAACTGGCTAGAGACCAGCAGATGAGCACTTGTGCAAGCCGTAAACTCGCTGATTCATGGCATCGTCGGCCACCGAATCACCACCAAAACTCACGACGGACATTTTATCAGCACTTTCCCCAGCTAATTTACTTCAAACTCGCACATGGTGACGAGACTCTCGATAGGAATACACGCCGAAAGCACGATATCCGAACACGGTGAACTGGCCTCCCGGTAGGCAATGAAATACCAAACGCCCAAGCTGCATAATCGTTCCGGCCCTTCAGATTCTCCAAGGGTTTGTGGAATAAACTACTGGTCGGAATCCTCTGCTCACTCATCCTAGTTCGCTGATTTACGCCTAAAGCTTCTTGATCTGCAACGTTCTGCGCTGGTTCGCCAACTTCTTGACCAGGAACAGGTAGCACTCCGTCTCCAGTTCTTCTCAAAGGAATTACAATTCGAAATTACACTGTTCGTTGCTATCGAGCTTGACTGGGCCCATAACCTGATAGTAAAGTGTGTCCAGTCAAGTTAGGGTCGTAGCATAGAATGATTTTTATTAATTGACCAGCTGAGTGTGCCCGGTCTTGCTCGGGATTCAATATTAGCTTGAGTTTATGCGCCGATTTAAAAAAAAGCATGCTATATTGTACGTAGCCCCCCACCCCTATTATCTAAGGGGCTACCCCCTATGATTATCTCCTTATACCCCCACACTCGCCCCCACATGCCTAATTTGGTTCCATTTGCTTGATTAGTTCTCGAGTTATGCAGAAATTTATGTTTCATTTGTATGGGAGCCCCGCCTTACAGAAGGGGAAGGGGTCTCGAACCATCATAAGAACCTTCCACGGCCCCAAAAACCCCTGCATACAAATTTTCACGCCAATCGGTTCAGTAGTTTCCGAGTCTATAAGGGTCAGACAGACAGACAGACAGACAGACAGACAGACAGATACAACGCTTACTATGTTCACAATAAGACAGGGTGACCGCTTTTAAACGCGTTTGTTTCCGGTCGTGCGAGTTGTCGGTTCTGATTTCGGCATTGGTCGAGAGTTGATTCGGTCGGTGAGGGGCCGGCGCTGCGTCTTCCAGACTGTGAACTGAAGCCGTTGTGTCGCGAATGTTTGGTGATGGAAAATGGCCGCAGTCCTTTTCTTCTCTGCTCAGATCCCTCTAGTCGGGGCAGCTGGAGTGTGTTTCCGCTGTTGTATGAGGAAATAAAGGCGAAAATTATGTTTTTCAACACCGGTTGAATATGTAGAGGCAGCATATCTATGGGAGCACTTCAAAATCATCGTGAGGACATGGATTCCTTTGTAACATATCGGGTGAGATCTTTCCTTTATTTATCTCTTAATTTTCAACCCATTATTATATGAAACATTATTTGTTAGGTACGGGAGGGTCCACCAGGTCACCTGATTGAAGTAAAATGGATGGGGAGAGTGGAAATCCCAACTCCCTGTCTTTAACATTTCGTGAATAGAAGGCGGGCTATTCTCTCCTTTCATTGGGGCATCCTACTATTGGGTGGCCTGTTTTTTGACCAGTTGTATGATCCTGTTGTATGGCAGGTTGAGTACAATTAGAGGTTATTAAACTAGATCAGTTCGAACAGCGAGGATAGTCCACAATCTACCGACATTTGTCATGCTACAGTGACTGGTAGTTCCATATTATCATATCATATTTGTCTTTGGCAAGTTATTAGACAGTTAAGTTTGTTTTTAAGCAATGCAACAATTATCTTGATATGCAAACGTGTCTTCATTCTGAATACATTTTGGTTTCAAAGACATTTTCAAGAGGTGTTATTTTTTTTTTAAAGCAGTTCTTCCAGCTTGAAATTCTTAACTTTTCCATAATATGGGATACTATAAATTAAGTCTGAGTTCTCAAAATATCATTAATGTCCCAGAATTTACAAAATTTGTTAAGTTCAAGGTCATGACAATTATGCATATTGATACCAGTGATCATCCGTAACAATTTTTAAGCCGCAGACACGGTATGTTATGTGATATTTTCAATCTTGGCAGTTTGAATATGTTTGTTAATTTTAGATCCTTGAAAACTTTTCATGTCACAGAATCTACCCAATTTCTCTATGGTTGGAATTTTAAATTTACGTCCGGCGTATAGAAATTTTTTACAAGTTTGAAAACATACACATCTCATTGGTACACTTTTCAGACTACCGCTCTATCTAACTGTTAAATTTTCAGTCATTCTTAGTCCCTCAGTGTTCTTAGACCAGGATATTGTAAAATTTAAAATTTCAAGAAATTTTCTCTAAATATCTTTGATATTTTCTCTAAGGTTTGCTTAGGATCATTCAAAAATGTATTCAGAGTAACTTTCAGGATTCCCATCAATAATCTTATGATTCACTCACTACGGTATGCCCTAGAAATTATCTCCAAAAGAGTTTCGGAATTCTACGCAGAACTCTTTAGGAATTCCCTCAAGAAAACTACTAAAATTTACTCTACATTTAACTCTCGTGAGAATTTTCTTCAATTTATTTTCATAATTATCGATGAAATTCATATGGAATATTTTTCGGAACTTTCTTGGTTTGTCTTGGAAGTTTTTTGAAACTCACTTCAAACTTTCCTTTTAATTCCTTTGGAAATTTCTTCAGAATAGCCTGATACGCCTCTCCGAATATCTTTGAGAATGTCCTCAAAATTCCCTGTGTATTAAACAATTTGAAACCCTCTCGGAAGTTCACTTCAAAATTTTATTAATTCTCTTACGAATTACCTTCAAACTAGCTTGAGCAAATTTATAGCTCTAATAAGAATAAGAGTCTGTTTTATTATCAATGTTTGGGGATTTCGTCTAAATTATTCTATTTGAAATCTTTGATTGATCGATTTAATGATTAACATTAAAAACATATCTGATTGATTGAAAAAAGCTTCTCCCGTCCTAACACCGTGCACTACTCGATTGTGCTATACGCAAGTAACACCTATGCAATCCAACTACTCTCACTTAGGAATGAAATCTATCTCTGCTTTGTCTCTTTCTCCATCCAAATTGAGAGACGCGCTCCCGTATTTGAGAGCAGCACCAGTGTTTTTTGCACCACTCTAAGTTTTTAGCCGATCCCTGCTGAAAACCCGAAGTGATTGCATTTATTCTAATGTTCTAAAAAATTATCAAAAATATCCTTTTATAGAGATCTTAACAGGTGTCCCCGCTTAAATACAGTTTGATTATATTTCAGTACTTTAAATACGATTGAGTACCGATTGTTTACTTTAATTACGCTTTTCAACGAATATGATTGAATACGATAAAAATGACTTAAACTACCTATGACTACACAAGTGGTACTAAAAATACATTTTGATTTCAATTTATCATCTTGAGAACCCTTAACTATATTTTAAGTACAATTTTATTAGTGATGAACCGAATAAAGCAATTGAGTTTCCTAAAACCTTTGCCTCAGACGTTATTTCGATTAGACAAGCCGTTTTCATGCTATGATTTATTGAAAAATATTGAATACGCCGTTTTGAAAAATTAGGCGAGATTTAATAGGTCCAAATTATGGCACAAGCTTGGTTTATTGCCCATAGCGAATAATTAGGCCAAGTTTCACGGAATTCGGAGAGGGAAAAATAAATGTCCACTGCCAAGGCTCTCACACACTTGCCTCAACGCGCAATAAAGGGATATTGCTGACCTTTCGCGTACGACCACCGGAAGGCCACCGCCACCGTTTCGCTGACCAGCTAAGCTGGCTTGCTTACAAACGGGTGCTAGTTACCGATTCTATGAAGCCTATTAGTGAATCGTTTGTCGTTGTACCTGTCCATCCCTCGCAGACAGGCCTTGACGCTACGGTTCCCGCTTTCGCTGTGCCAACATTGAACTTTTCCCGAGGATTAAACCCACCGTGGATCGTTCCCACCGAAAGCAAACGGTACACTCACAAAATTCCACACCTCATCATCATGTGTCTCACACTTAATTTTGCACTTTTTGTGAAACACATCCATTTGTGTGAATTGTATGCTTTGAACCATGCCTCAACACTATTGGTTCGAATTGTGACACACTTGGAGTCTCTGTGCTTCACATGGTGATTTCAATAGCTTTGCACATCATTGTTCAATGTTCTACAATATTGTACTTTATCGACTTCTACTTTGCCGACTCTAAAACTGAATCGACACATATATAAACAAAGTTTCCAGAGGGCAGAGCATGCAGTTGCTGCTGCAGTTGTCTTAGTTCGATCTCACTGGGCCACGGTTGTTGTCATATAACCTGAATTTTTTTTTATTTATTCGTCAGTCAATCAAATCGTAGACTACATATTAACATTAGGACCTATGTTCTATGACTTCGCAGGGTTCTGAAATATATTTTTAATTCTGTTGAGGGCACATTTAGGTCAATCATTTCAAAATGATGATTATAAACAGTCATCATCAGATTTACAGGTCCAAATTAAGCGTAATTGGTCCGATGGCGATCTACTGCGAACAACTGTCGATTGCGTAATCGTCGGGAAGGTGCATACAAATTTAACCTTGACAATAAATCAGCTGAGTCAATACGTTGCGAAATGATATTGTTTAATAGAGAAATCTTTGCGTAATCCCGACGTTCTTTCAATGTTTGAATGCTGATCAGTAAGCAACGTGCTTCATATGACGGGAGAGTTAAAGCCGTCCAACCTAACTTACGTAGTGCATATAATAAAAATTGCTTTTGGATCGACTCTATCCGTTCTTCATGCTTTTTCATATAGGGTGACCAAACAACGCTGCAATATTCTAAAATTGACCTCACATAAGCAACGTAAAGTGATTTTATTGTATAAGGGTATTTAAAATGGATACCGACACGTTTTATAAAATTAAGCATATTGCCTGCTCTATGTATTATTGTGTTATAATGGTCCACAAAAGTCAATTTGAGACTGGTTGATAAGTATGAAATCACAACTCATGTTTTCGATGTTTACCTTGCAGAACATGCATTTCACATTGCATTGAAAGGCAAAACACTTCAAATCAATCTGTTTTGAACAGTAGTGTGATTCAATGCGCAAAACACTTGTATTGGATAGAGAAAGATTATCAACATTTAAAAGTTTGAAACACTAGAAAATCAACGTGTAGAACACATGATGAAATAAACTTAAAATAAATAAATGTGATTGTGCATATGAAAAATCAAGTGTTTAAACACTTTGATCAGACGTGCGGATTTTTTTGAGTGTATATATTGGCAGTGGACGACGACAACGCCGCGTGGCAACCACCATCCTGTCGATTGGTTGGTGTGTCTTTCCTGTCCGACACCCTATGGCTTTCGGCGTTTCACGGCCGCAGTCATCCTGACGATTGCATTGCAGGATTTTGGTTGAATTTTTCAATAGCTTTTTATGAGGCTCGATTGAGTTTTCCTAGTACGGCGGCAATGTGGATGTGAATTTTGGCTGCCTGCTTCTTTCTTCCACTTTATTCTCGGAATTTCATTACTGGCGGGTGGACGCATGCCAGCTTGTATCCGTGAGTCCATTGGATTATTCCTACGTTCCAATTGCTGACTGGATGAAGACCTACAGAGAACCACTGTTGAGTGGACATTGCTGAATGCAGCTTCAGGAATTGATACTAAATATGAGCTTTTATTGCTTGCTGTACACCGTTCACATGGCTGTTGTAGGTCCATTATTGGTATCTCTGTTAGTGAGTGGGGCCTGTATGGCAAACTCGAGTGGTGACTTTTTTTTTTTTTGGTTGAGTTAATCATTTTATTTTGTATTTCATTCGGCGAGGTTAAAGGGTTACATTTTTAAAAAGATAATGCTTTTTTACGTTAACGTGTGAGTTACTACAAATAATTGTCAACATATCCAGAGAATGTTCTAAGGGCATACAGTTTAACAATTTCTTCTGTGTACTAGGAGCAAAAGATCTTTGAGTAATATTTATTTGGGAACCTAACAGCACAGAAGAACCTGTGAAAATAGCATATTCACATTTATTTTTATTTGTTTACGTCGATCTTGTTTTCCGTGCTGAGCACCAATGCTACCGACGCCAGGGAGTTAGCTCCCACACCTGGACCCTACCTATCGACCTATCAACCCATGAACCGGGGACCAACGGCTTGGCTTTACTTTCCTTCCGAAGTAAGACGTGATCAGAGATGTTATGTCTCAGAACATCCCGGCGGCGCCGTCTTGGATTGAACTCAGGCCTGCTGGGGTGGGAGGTAATCACGCTTATCACTACACCACCGGTGCCGCTTTATTCAAATCATAAACCAGTAAATCCACTTCACTGAATAGTGAACAAACACTATAAACTCTGAACAGCAGTAGCTTGAACAGAAAGACAACATTGTTTTTTTTTTATGATTCGTCATTTCCATCATGGTCGTCGTCGAAGTTGTCTATTGGTGGTGCTATCGTTGAAGGCAATAGCATAAAAAGCAAATATTTGCTCAATAAAAAATTGTGTCACTACCTGGACGTACCTATATTTAGCTATAAAAAAAAACTAGGGACAGTACCGATAAAATTATGAAGTAAAGGGTGATACGGTCAAAATTTGGTCAATATCAACTTGACGTATTTCTTTCAATTTTGCATTTAAAAAACCTGAACACACCTCATTTTGAAGGTGTATGTGTGTAGAATGTTGCTCCTATTTTGATTTTGGAATTCACTCTTCAGTTGTCAAAATGCCGTCCAAGCAAGAAGAGCAGCGTATCAAAATTTTGCTCGCGCATCGCGAAAATCCGAGCTACTCGCACGCAAAGTTGGCAAAATCGCTAAAAGTTGCCAAATCAACCGTTACAAATGTAATTAAAGTGTTTGGGGAACGTTTGTCGACAGCCAGGAAGTCTGGATCGGGGGGAAATCGAAAACCGGAAGCCGCTGAGACGACAAAGAGAGTTGCCGGTAGTTTCAAGCGAAACCCTAACCTCTCTCTCCGAGATGCCGCAAATAAGCTGGGTGTATCGTCTACAACCGTGCACCGAGCCAAAAAACGAGCCGGACTATCGACATACAAGAAGGTAGTGACTCCAAATCGCGATGATAAACAAAATACGACGGCCAAAGCGCGATCCCGGAGGCTGTACACGACGATGCTGACGAAGTTTGACTGCGTGGTAATGGACGACGAAACCTACGTCAAAGCCGACTACAAGCAGCTTCCGGGACAGAAGTTTTATACGGCAAAAGGAAGGGGAAAGGTAGCAGATGTTTTCAAGCACATGAAACTGTCAAAGTTCGCAAAGAAATATCTGGTTTGGCAAGCCATCTGTACCTGTGGCTTGAAAAGCAGCATTTTCATAGCTTCCGGGACTGTCAACCAAGAAATTTACGTGAAAGAGTGTTTGAATAAACGTCTGCTGCCTTTCCTGAAGAAACACGGTTGTTCCGTACTGTTTTGGCCGGATTTGGCATCTTGCCATTACGGTAAAAAGGCCATGGAGTGGTACGCCGCCAACAACGTGCAGGTGGTTCCCAAGGACAAGAACCCTCCCAACACGCCAGAGCTCCGCCCAATTGAGAAATACTGGGCTATTGTCAAGCGGAACCTAAAGAAGACCAAAAAAACTGCTAAGGGCGAGCAGCAGTTCAAGGCAAACTGGCTTTCTGCGACGAAGAAGGTGGACAAGGTGGCTGTACAAAATCTGATGGCAGGGGTCAAGCGTAAGGCCCAGCAATTCGGATTTGGAAAAGCGGAAGCCTAACTGAATATTTTTCCTGAATTTTATACTAATTGAACTTGAAAAAGAAATTTAATTTGATTTTTTAAATAAACGATTTCACCGATTTACACGCGTTTTCCCTTGACCAAATTTTGACCGTATCACCCTTTATATATCTCTATAACTCCATGCACAGCTTTCATTATCACCGCGAGAAGAGCTGTGGAATAATGCGACTTTTTTAAAATGATTAACTTATAGCGAATTTGTTTTTGATTCAGTCCCAACCTGGATCGGGTATCAAGATTGGGTCTGCGTGTTGCCTTTCAAACGTCAGTGTTAACGTTTGTTTTTGTAACCTGGCTTGGGTTGAGGTTCGCACTGACAATAAGCTCGGGTTCGCACGGGTTGGAACTGGTTCCAACCTGGATAATAAACAAATTCGCTATTAGTAAGGCTCAAACGTCATAGCACTATAAAGGAGCCGAGTTACATCTAATATTAAAAAAAAGTAGAAGGGTCTGTGCCTAGGGGCACGAACGGAAGCTTGACGTAGGACCGCTAGTGGACGGAATAAATGTGAAAAGAATTTAGTTCTTTTAATTGATCAATTATCTATTATTTTAACTCTTTCCGTTTTTGAATTGTAGGGGTACAAAATTTGTAGTATTTTTTTTTTCAAAGAGAAAGTTGATTAAGAGATTCAATCAAAATCACTTGCACGCCTGCTTCCAAGTTTGGTTACAAGATTACAACTCTGGAGAGCATTTTGTGTGGTCGTTGGGGCACAGATAAATTCTATTCCAACTCTTTACTGATGTGAGCTTGATGACCCTGAAAAGGGCCGTTTTATTGAAGAGGACATCCATGGCCACTTACGCTTGGCGTGTTTAGTGTAGGTGGCAGCATCACGGACCTCAATTTCCAGGAACACCTTCAGCACACCTCGTAGATCAGATCGGAGATACGTTTGACACCACCATGGCGAGCCAGACGACCGTTGGCGGTTATCTCGAAGAACTTTGCGATGACACTTGGCGCCTCCTTTACCAGACCTTTTCCTCCTTTGCCACGACCAGTCAATTGTTGCTTGTTAGGTGTGAAGAAGTGGACTAGCCACCTCCTTTCTACTGCTGCTATTGCTGTTCACCACGCCGTCCGAAGCGAAAATGAGCTAATGCCATACAGCAGCGCTCTTTTATATCTTTTCAGGTTAAAGCAGAATGATGTGCAACCAAGTGGTATAAAAGCTACAAAGACTCCTCCCATTATGAGTAGTTTGCTATCAAGTAGCGACACTGGCTCTTTTCCTTTTGCGTACACGGCGAATTAGAACGACCCAAATTTGAGTTTAGATCACTCATAATCGCCAAAAGTGCATGAACTCAGTGATGAGCAAATTTGTCTCATGATTTCCTGTGGAAAACCTAAAAATTCTGCCAGAAAATGAGGAAATTGACGAAAATTTTATTCAGTCTCGGAGAACTACCAATAGACTGAGTTAAGCAATCTTTAGTTTTCTCAAATTCGGGAATTTTTCCCTGGAAAATCCTGGAAAAACCTGGGAAAATATGAGGCAAATTTACTCATCGCTGAGTTTCTGCACTTTATTTGTTATTTCTGAGATAACTAAACTCAAATTTGAGTCGTTCTCATTCGCCGTGATATCACCTTGGAAGATATCGGTACCGGTGGTTAGCGTGATTACCTCTCACCCCAGCAGGCCTGGGTCCAACATGTTATAAGGCATAACATCTCTGATCACGCCTTCCTTCGGGAAGTAAAGTCGTTGGTCCCCGGTTGAGTTGATGGGTCGATTGGTAGGGTCCAGGTGTGGGAGCTGCCTCCCTGGCGTCGGTAGCATTGGAGCTCAGTACGGAAAACAAATCTCGCGTCGATTTTCAATAGGTCCTATCTACATTGATCGATTCTCTTCATCGACACTCTCTTTCGTAAATAACTCGGCTTCACAAATGTTTCCTGCCGTCTTCGTCGAATTAGATGCTAGATTGTTGCTTCTTCCATCGAAAATAACCGGCCGTGGCGATTCAAAGTTGATCAAGGTTGATCAAAATAATTTGTACCCCTGCTTCCAGTTTGATTACATGAGCATTTTGTGTGGTCATTGTTTCTGAATATGGACAAACAGGCAGATGAATTCTATTCCTACTCTTTACTGTAATAAGCTTGGTGGCCCTGAAAAGAGCCGTTTTGTTGTCAAAGTTGGTGATGATTTAACCTCCGAAACCAAACAGAGTGCGTCTCTGTCATTTCAAAACGTACATGACATCAATGGCCGCTTACGCTTGGTGTGTTTAGTGTAGCTAACAGCATCACGGATCTCATTTTTCAGGAACACCTTCAGCACACCTCGTAAATCAGACCGGAGATACGTCAGACACCGCCACGGCGAGCCAGACGACGGATGGTAGTTATCTCGAAGAATTTGCGTTTGGTTCTGAATATGGCGATAAGTGTGCAAAATATTACGCAATTCCATCCTCCCTATTCGCACGCGCCCGAGGATCGGAGGCGAATGCCACTTCGACTTGTTTCGTCTACTTACTACTCTCTGACGACTGTGCGGGGGAAGCACATATGCATGTAAGTAATTGGTGGATTTGTTAGTTAATTCGACGCTTTTGGACAATGCTGGACATTTACCAGTTTTCCAATAGTTTCTTGTTGAAAAGCAACATTCGGAAGCATTGTTATCGATGCGTAGCCGTATTTCTGATCGATTGGTGATAAAATTATTGAAATTGGACCAGGGGAAGCTGAGTTATTAACGTTCCAAATCTTTCTTAATTTGTTACATGTTACATTTTCGGTTTTCACAAAGTGTACCCCCATATAGAAATCAAAGACGTAGTCCTACGTCAAAAATGCATGCTACCTTACGGTTTCCTTCAGTTTCGCTTGGCCTCCTCTTCGATCGTCATCCTTGTCATCTTGTCGGTATAGTCGACTATCCGGAATTTGTAGAAGTAATATGCGTTATTCCGATGCTAGAAAACAGGCGGCTGCTGTTTCTGGGCATCACTTGGTTCCTCTCCACTGTTCTTTTCAGCATCCGGTGCCTCTCAATGAGATATGGTAGGCTCTGAGTCTGGAGCCGACTATATTCGCTTATTCGATCAAAAGCCTTGCAAACAACATACGATGGTAGGATCTGAATCTGCAGTCAACTTTCATAATTGTTCAATCAGTGAAGTCGTCAACGTCCCACAGCGACCGGCATCAGAAGTAGTCTCTAACTTTTCCACCACGAGCAGGGGCTCAGTGCGCAAGTCGAAACGAATCATTTGATATTTTTCGAGTTTTATCAAGCTTTTCATTATTAATAGCATCCAAGGGATGTTCAACTCTACACATCCCAATCTGTGCCGTTAGCTGGGTTAAGCGTTGTCCCGAAGTGTGGCAATCAAGGTATCAGTCTTAGTACCTCATGAGTTTGGCAACCCTGCACTTATGACTTTTGTGATTGGTTGTTTACATTGTCAAGTCATAAACAGAACTAAATGTGGTGAGCATAAATTCCAAGATAATATTCAACGAGCTCGTTGCCGGTCATCCGCTTCAACGAAGTGATACTCGAACTTCAGCCCCTCCGCGAGAAGAAGAAGGGTAACTGATGGCATAAGCTGTCCATCCAGATGAAGACAATTATGTACCGTGCTTATTCTGGCAGACGTTTGCCGAAACCAAGTACTCAATCGGCAAGTGGAAGATACATCTTGTATGAATTGATAATGGCAATGCTACAACATACAAAACAGGAAGTACTCGACCTTAAATGTCCACCGGCGGTAGTAGTAGCAGCAATAGATCTGCAGTAGCTTCCCAGTGTCAGCAGTCGTGATTAGGTACTAAATTCGACTAACTGACCACCCCTTCTTTTTTTATGAAGGAGTGAATCTACTTCGTCCTTGCTTTAGAACTTTTGAATACCCTAATCAATAAACATGAGAACTAGAAAACCGTTGAAATTTGTGCTTTGCGGTAACAAATTAACTAGCGTTGGTCTTCTACTTTCTCATTATTTTAAACTTATTACTTTGAATCTAAAAAATTTCTAACAGTATCCAAATGTCGGTTCAGGATCTCAATACTGGTTGCAGTCGTTCGATGACTACCTCCTTCTGTTCCTTCATATTTTTTTTATCATTGCTTGGTCATGCCAGAATCGCATATTAATCTCCCTGAAACTGCTTCCGGTTCCGATTGCGTTCAATAATATCACGATTAAGATTGGTTCAATTACCTTCACAATTCTTAATGTTGATGTTGCCGTCGGTGAAACGAACAGCTGCGAAATAGCGTAAACCGACTGAGAAGCTGTAATACAGGATGCACTGACTCCACCAGCTTCCACAGTCAATTGAATCTCCGAGATCGTTCAGTTCTAAGAATCGACTCGAGTAGATTGGTGGGAGAAACTGCTGCGTTTGTGGATGCATCTGCAGATTAGTAGGATCGTTCGGCACCGAGCTGTTGTAATTAGCACTGCAATTCTCCTTTCCCATACAATTGACTCTCGGTCTGGATCCTATGGACATCGAGTTAATACGTATTCTGGCCTATTTTGCGTGGCGTGGTGACTGACTAATTCGTTTGGACTTCCCTGAAACTATGGACATCTCTAAAAAGCCATGTGGACTTCCTGCAGAGGTTCATATCCCAGAAGGCATTTGGACACAAAGAGTCTCGTCATTTTTACAATCGCTTATTACAATCACTTATTTGTGACTTGGTCACTTTTTTCAAGCAATTCACTAAAAAGTCTCCTTTTTTAAGACTAAGCCACAAAAGTCACTTTTTCTTGTAATCAGTCACTTTTTTAAACTTTTTTAACGTGAATTTAATTCAAAATTGATCATTCTTCTTGCAGTGTGTAGGATAGGTCAACATTTTGTCGAAGACATCATATCAAGAAGACTTGCCAGAATCCAAGCGACAGATACAGTAGCGCTGCACTTGAGCAAATACACAAACCTTTCTTCTGAGGATGTATTCTTTGCTATCAAATTCGTTCGAAGCATTTACCTTTGAGCGGCAGATGACGCAATTGTACCTGCCTCATAGCGGTCATATGAGAAAATGGAAGAGTTGCCAGTCTTATTGATATGTTGACTTCGATTTTGTTCTGATTCTTGAACAATTCGAAGTTGACGATCTTGTATAGAATTTTTTTTTTACGTTTAATCGTCTTTCTCTATTTACAAGATGTCCACTCATTTGGCTAAACAAAGTTCCCGGAGTTTTTCAGGTGTTTCCATAACGTTGGCGGATAATTTACAGGTTTATAATTTATAAAAAAGCCATTTATGAAATGTGTTAAAAATATGAGTTAACGTTTTTAAAAGCCATGACAGTCAGTTTTAAAGAAACAGCTTTACTACATTTTCCTATGGCTTAAGATTTCTTAAATAAAGATAAAAAAAAACAAATTTACTACATTTTAGTAAGTCTAAGATCGGAACATTTTTAATGTGTTGAAGTTTCGTACTAGCAAAATTGTGGAAACTTTTAAGAAGTTCTACTTATCTCAGAAAAACAAGAATTCCAGAGACCTTAAGCGGTAGTCCCCAAGTTTTAGCCCAGACTATTGGATTGGTTTAAAAATCTAGAAGCGTGAGTTAAGACATAATCAGGATAATTCCATGATGTGCTGAAATAAAATCGAGAACCCTAAAAATGTTCCTAAAGATTCAGTACAGATGAATGTCTCTGAAAATTTATGAAAACTTCAGTAATATTTCAGGAACTTAACAGAAATCAAAAGAACATCAAGACAGATCATTGAATTAAAGGGCAGTTCAAAAATTTCAAGGAAATTGCCGAAACCTTAAAGAAGTTTCAAGAAAATTTTCGGGAATTTCCGGATACTTCGGTTTGCTCAGAGAAAATTTTTGGAACGCAATACAAATTATATGAACATCCGGAAAATGTGAGAGTATTTCAAGGGTGCTATATCATGGAAATTTCAAGATCTATATTTTTTTTTTGGAAATCTAGCGAAGTTGATTAGAGAACATCAACGAAGTTCCATAGATTAAAAAAAAAATACGAAAACTTTTGGCAAGCACCGATATTTTCGAGAAATTCCAGAGAAGTTCTTAGAAATTTAGATATTTTAAGATTGTTTCGTTACACTTATTCAGTGAAGTTCTGAGTACTTCGAGGACGATCAGATAACATCACAAAAATTCCATTAACTTAAGAAAATTTGCAGCGACTTACAAGGAGTCCTTGGATTGATCAGAAAACTTTAGAAGATTCAGGGAATTATAAATATATATCAGAAAATTTACCGGAACATTTGATCAATTTAGTGAAATTAAGGTAAGCATAGAAAACTTCAGGGCTGAACTTTCCAGGGAAAATTAGTGATTTAATGCAAAGTTCCGTGAGCGTTTATAATCTTTACAAAACATGAAGAAAATTGTAGAACTTAAAGGCAATACAATCAATTGCAGTAAAATTATGGGTTCTTTTACAAAAATCTAAGATATTTAGGACAGTCTAGAAAATTTTAAGGGCATTGAGAAATATTTTGGTCAGTTTTAAAAACATAAGGAAACTCTAGACTATTGAAGAAGCTATGAGTTAGTTTCGAAAATCAACAAATCTTGAGAACTTCAGTAAAAAGCATAGAACTGTATTAATTATTTTGTTGCAGGAGCTTAAAGAGATTTCTGAAATTTCAGAATAACTTCGAAAACTTCAGAGAAGAACAGAGATCTTCAGAAACATTTCGAGATCTTCATAAAAGTCTATGAAACTTGAGGAGCTTATATGATTATCATTTCGGGAGCATTTCAAATAAGTTTAGTAAAGCTACAAAAACAAGGGAATTTCTTCTAAACTCTCTGAATCCTCAGAGCAGAGATGTTCCAGATTAGCGAAATTACACAAATTTTAAAGAAGATTGGAGAAAGATTTATTAAACTTAAGAGAAGATTCATGATCGTTAGGAAAATTGTGGAAGCTTTAGAAAGTCCAAAAAAGTTAAAAACAATGATGAGAAGCATTGTGAGCATTAACTTAGTTTCTCACACTACAAAAGAACTTCATGGCAGTTTAATTAAACTCAGGAATATTTTGGGAACTTTCAAGTTGTTCTGAAGACCTCAGCATAGTCCAAAACATATTCAACGGAGATTTTTCATGAAAAATTGCTTGGAGCTCTCCTAATCATTCGCTCGTATTCTTCCGAAACTCTCATGGAATTATTTCTTGGAACATTTCCCTGAATTCTCTTCAAAATATCACAAGAATATTGTTAGAATACTTCTCGCAACTATCCTCTGAATCAAATTTTCTTTTAATTTTCCTAGGAATTGCCTCAAAATTCTCCTCAGTAAGAAATCTCATTGAAAAATTCTCAGAATTGTCATTGAATTCATTACATATTTCTTTTTTAATCTCACTCCTTCCTTTGGAATTCTACTCACATTGAAAGCCTCCTTAGAATTCATTTTCATTTCTCTTCACAAATTCCTTAGATTTCTCTACTTAATTTGTTTGGCAATCTCTCCTGGAACTATTTTCCGAATTTATTTGAAGATCTCCTGGAGTTATTCTCAGATTTAATTGTAATCCTCCTTTTAGCATCCCTTTTCACCCCTAAGTATTTATCAAAAAATTTCGAGGGCTTATGCTACGACTTCAGATGTGTGAATGAAAATAATTAAAAAGTTTGAATGTTTTTATTTTAAAATGCATTCCTTTCTTTGGAATATCCTTAGTAAAAAAATATCAAATTTCCTGAGTAATGATAAGACTCCCTGAGACCTGAGGTTTTTCAGGTTTTCCAGGTAGTATACACTTGGAGGTTTAGTCATAAACTTTCTATGTAATATTCATATCGGAATAGGATTATGGGAATGCAACATTTGTTAACATAGCTTTATGTCAAAGTAAACCTAACTGATGTTGAGTATTTGTATCAAACCAGGAAATATCAGAACAATGGAACCATATCAAATCTTGCGCCAATATTATTTTAAATTTTCGGGGCTTCATACGCCTTTATCATCTTCTCTTGTGAATCCATTGAAGTAAGATTTTTGCTGATTCTTATGCAGGGTGTCTAATCATTTTTTTGATAATAAAATTCCCTGAGTTTTGCAGGTTTTTTCCAGAATTTATACGGAAAATTTCCAAGTTTATAAGAAAGCTGTTTTCTTATTGCGCAATAGCATCTCCGAGCGTTAGCAAAGCAACATTGTGTATGCATCTCACAATACTCGACAAAGAGTGTGTCGTTCTCCTATTTACTTCGCACACTTTTTTCCAACTAATGAGAAAGCGATCCACACAATGAGCGGTACACTCCGTGCGGCGCAGGGAGCGAATTTAATACAACAAGCGCTAATATCTTCTTTGAATTCTTTAACAACTTTGCTTACCACTACTGCATGCATATGAAGAAGGGCATACCAAAGAAGAATTTTGTATTTTTGCTAGGTTTCCCATTTGCAACCATGCACTGTGTGGCGCTCTTTGCGTCGGAGCCGTCGGAGCGATGGCTACACATTGAGCTGTCGTTATTTCTGGGTGTGTGTCTGTCTTCTCTTCTCCGCTGCTTTACACTTGTGCAGGGTGAAATAATTTTTTTTGCTTGATTCTCACTTTTTTTTATTTCAGAAAATCAGTACATTGCGCGCATTGAGTGATTAGATGACAGCCGCAATCAGGGCTTAAAACATATGCTATTTTTGGTAATGCAACAAAATAATTCCCACAAACAATTTTAAGACACGACAAAGATGAAGTTTAACATTCTCTATAGTCTAAGGTCTCGTAAAAAATCAAAGTTTTAAATCCAAAACCTGGAAGAAATATAAGATGCAAAAAAAATTAATTCTCAGTAATTTTATTAATTTGAAGTTCGCAACCCTAAAAACATTTCTTAATTCAGCATTTCAAATATTTTCGCTAGTTATGTAACTTGAAATCTTCTCATGATCCCTCATCTACGAAATTTCTCCATGTTTGAATATTTTAAATTAAATTACCTGAATGTTGAAGAGTTTTCTAAATCCAAACAATTCTCTGAGCATGAAATTAAATAAAAATCTACGCCTCAGAATTTAATTTTTCCCCAAATCTTGAATCTAAATTTTTTCTGTGTCCAGGATATCGTATTTGTGTTATGGATAAATAAAATTCATGCAATATCCAGGACCGGTGCATCGGAGTTAAAATGCAAGCAAAAGTACTTAATGTAATTAATGCTCTTTAAAGTGCGTCGTACATAATGTAATTAATGGTACTGTCAATACAGTTATTGAATATATTACATCCAAGAGGATGCACTTCAATCATGTCGAAAATCTCATGTAATTTTTATAGCTACAAAATAAACAAATGCAGTAAAAGCAGCATAATGTCAGTTTATGCACTGTAATAATGATAATTTTGTCCTTTTTGGCTAGTAATATTACACCATATTTTTAACATGATTGAAGTGCATCCACTTGATGTGATATCAAAATTATTTTTTTGCTGTGCTGTGATTAATGGAATTAATTTAATCTTGCTTGCGTTGGAGTTAAAGGTTATTGCATGCTCCTTGGGGAATCCCTTATAATTTAATCCATAATAGTCTATAAAATCTACAACAGAGATCTTCTCGCTCTGCATTCACTCTGCAATGCTATTCATATTTTTAATAATTCTTGTAGTGATTCCTCAAAAAGTACTCCTGAAAAAAAAAAACATTTGGTGTTCTCCTCAGCATTCACTCCCAGTATTCTTTGGATATTCCCATGGAGCCACCCAAGGAATTCCATTTTAGTTCTGCTCCGAATTCTCATTAATTCTTTGAAATGCTTCGCATAATATCCTTGGAACTCTCTTTTTAATTCAATAAAAAAAAAATTACTCGGTAATATCTTCGAAATTGCTTCTACATTGAAGATGGAAAGATAATACCATACACCATCTCTGCTAGTACATTAGTTCTGATGAATCACGGAGAAGTAACTACAAAATGCACAGTCTTTTAAAAAACAGTTCAAGTCTTAATTCAAGTCAAGTTTAAATTTAATAAAATGTATTTGATACTAAAGATAAATTTGCTCCGGATCTATTAAGTTCAATGAATGAAATAGAAAAAAAGGTAGAAAATAAAATTATAATGGTTTATTTTCTTAATAATGGTCATAGAAAGAGAATTTTAAAATTCCCTGAGTAATGAAGAAATTCACAAGGAATGCAAGTTTTTCCGGGCGAAATAAAATGCCCGGAAGATTTCTAGTTCTCCGGTTTATTCGAAGACACATACGTATACAATTCTATAAAGGCTGACTAAAAGTAAATTGGTACACCCCTCGCGCGCCACTAGCACGTCTCTAGTGTTGGGAATCGAACATCTTTGACAGTTGTTTGTTTACACTTCTATAGAGAACAACTGGTGCAAGTTTGATCGAAGTAGTCGATCGCGTTCAGATATAACGTCAAATGGAACTCGAAAGAAGAAAAAATGTTGTGCACAAACACCTGGAAAATCCGGAGTGGTCCGGTTCCACGCTGGCTAAAGTGCTGAAGATGCCGAAAACAACAGTTTGTCGAATGCTCAAAACCTACAAAGAAACCCTGAGTGTTGAAAGGAATCAGCGGACCTACGAAAAAAACTGGAACCAGAGATCGTCAACTGCGCAGCAAGGTGTTGAGGTGCCTTATAGCCAACCGCGGTCTTTTGATCAGAGATGTGGCCAGAAGGTACAACGCCAACTTTCAAACGGTGCGGAACATCCTTGCCAGGGAAGGACACAAGTCGTACAACGCCAGTGAACATCCGAATCGACACATGCAGCAGAATTCCGTGGCCAAAAAGCGTGCAAGGCTCTTGTGCGACCGTGTTTTGACGAATCACAAGGGCTGCACTTTGATCGATGACGAAACATACTTCAAACTCGATTTTTAACAGCTTCCCGGTCAAAAGTTTTACATCGCGACTGGACGTGGGGATGTGCCGGGAAGATTCAAGATCGTGTTTACCGACAAGCTTGCGAAGAAGGCCATGATTCGGCAAGGGATTTGCAATTGTGACCTGAAAACAAAACCATTCGTCACATCCTCGACGATGACATCCCAAGTTTACATCGAAGAATGCCTGAAAAAGCGTGTATTGCCGTTCATCCGCAAGCATAGGGACAAAGACATTTTTTGGCCTGATTTTGCCAGCTGCCACTACTGGTGGTTCTGGAGTGGTATGCTGCCAGCAAGATCATTTTTTTCCCCAAGCTAATGCATCCTCAGAATTGCCCGGAATTTCGACCAGTCGAATAATACTGGGCAATTTCAAAGCAGTGACTTCGACGAAGCGGCGGTGCAGTAAAGAATATCCAGCAAAAGCGGGCAAAATGGAAGAAATGCGCTGATTCCGTGTCCGTTTCCACTGTGCGGGCGCTGATGGGCTCCATCAAAATGAAGGTTCGAAATTTCGTTCGAACTGCAGAAATGTAACCATCTAATGCTGCAACTTTGAAGTTTTAATAAAAGTACTGTAAAGCAACCATTAATGGACTTTTAAACTTATTGAATCACGAATAACAGGTCTTTTTGTGCGTATCAATTTACTTTTAGTCAGCCTATCAGCTAACACCACTGCAACCAGTAATTTGATCAATTGTAGAATATCCCGTGTCCTTAGTTTAGTGCATGTCGTATTACTCCATCGCTATTGAGAAATGATGAAGTACACGATATTTTGGAAATTGGATTCCTTATCAACAAAATTAAGGAATTACACCGAAAATGACCATGCATCAAAACCCTAGTCTTAACCAATTCAAACTAGGGAACAACGAATGGAATGTTAGGAAACACATCACTAATTATTTTTTTCTCCTTTTTTCAAGATCATCGGTAGACAAAGCCGAGTCTTGTCACTATCAACAGGGCATAAAAAGTAACAAGGACTAAGATGTGTTTCTTTGATTACTGAAAAATCCTGTTCCCCTAGTTTGAAGTAGTCAGGACTAGGAATCGGTGGTAGATCTTACATCCCGTAACGAACCATGAATAGGGTGATCTACCCACGTTACGGGGCAGCACCTACCGTAGTAATCCTACAAGTTCCAGGGTGACCAGTTAACTAAAAATGGGGAAAACCGGGCAAACGCCAGGAATTTTAAATCATCTGAAAAAAAAAACAACGGTAAAAGCCCGCAAATTGTGATGACGTGAATCGGGAAAAATATCTTTCGTCCTATTTTCGGAAGAATAAGATTCTGAACCTTGGAAAAATGTTAAGACCCTTGGACTGGAGTAGATTTTCAGGATACAGTCACTTTGAAGAACAATGGAGATAATTTTGAGAAAATTTAGGAATGCATTCTAGGAACAACAAGAAGGTATTTCAGCGAAAAATTCCAAGGGAGTTGTGGGAAGAACTCTTAGAGAGTTTTGATTAGAATTCCAAGCCAATTTTGTGAATTCAAAGTAGATGTTTTAGTTAGTTCATGGGAAAATTTCATGTTTGTGATGATTGTGAAGGGTTCCAGGTGCATTTGTAATGACTATTCTTATTAAGTTCTGAGAAGAATTTTTTGAGAGTTTTGATGAGATTTTCGAGTGTGTTGGATTCTGAGTAGAGTTTCCATTTTCCGACCTTTTTAGGCTACCCGGAAATTCCCGGGAATCTTGAAATAATTACATACTATACTTGGAGGGTTCAGACTTTTCCTGAAATTTTCTTCCGACTTCCAAAGAGGTTTTCATTCTTTCCTTTCTCGGAAGTTTCTTGTGGCATTTCCCGGAAGTTTCTTCTTTTTTTCAGGAATCTTCTTCCAACTTCCTACGGATTTATTTATAATTCTAATTATTTCCCTCAGTAATATTTTCAGGTGTTCTCCTGGTTACTCTTGGAAAGTATCTCTGACCTTATTCCAAAGCTTATCTCGCTAGTTTATTTGAACTTCTTCCGAAATTGGTATCCTTTTTTTCCTGAAAGATACACCAGATTCTTTTTTTGCATCTCCTGAAAGTGTGTGTATTCTAGATTTATTTTGGAAGATTCTGGCTACACAGAGTTTTTTTTAATCCTCCAGAAGCTTTCCCGGATATATCACAGGAAAATTTTGTTCCAACTTCAATAAGCTTTTCCAACTTCAGGATTTTTTTCAGAATTTTTGTGCGAATTCTAAAAAAAATTTCTTTATTATTCGACATAATCTGGAAGCTTGTCCATGCTTCCTCGAAAACATTTTTTAACCACAGCTGAAAGGCTCTTCCCTGAAAGTTGTAACTGACTATTTCCAAAAGTTTCTTTCCACATCTCCCAGGAAGTTTTTTCCAACTATTCCCTGAAGTTCTCGTTTTCTACTAGTTCAAAACAGGTTTTGGATATTTTCTTAATCACAGTGGTGATGGTTTTCTGTAGGACACTTTTCATTTTGCAATGCTAATAAAATTGACCAGGAGTTTGCCACCGTAATACTACTGAGCATCCAGATGCTTAGAGTAAGCGAATATATATGCCCTTCCGGCAACCAACTCCGGTGAGGATATGTACTTGAAGATAAGTCCTGCGAGGCTCTCTGTTGCTAGAACAGGAAAATACATTCACGAGTTTAACTAACTCCATTTATTTAGAATCTGAGCAGCAATGTTCCAAACTCCGGAAAATGTGATTGCTTGGGTTGTGATGTCAATACAAACGAGATTATGAAATCGTTCATCAGAGAGCAAGAGAATTCCTCAAAGTTACTCTGAATTGCTCTGAATTTCTCACTGTCTTCCCCCTCGGATCAAAATAAAAGAAAGGGAAACTAATATCTCCTCCAACGAGAAATCAGAACATCTGAACATCAAAAGTCCATTCAAAAGATTGCAAGTCCATTCGAAGATGAAACAATAATATTTTATTTAGTGAAAAATATAATTTGCGTTGCTCAAAGATTGAATTAATCCATGTTTCTGCATTAATTTTTCTTCCGAATAATGGTGACATCTATCGGAAATTACGTTCCGTTAATTGTTAACGGAGGGCTGTGTAGTCTGTGAAAGGAAAATCACATATTGTGTGGCATCAATATGTATGGGTTGTTGAGAAATTGAGCTCGTGAGAGACCATTTTCGTTCTTGGATTTGGATTTTTTGGATCTCTTGCGACTGGCAGTAAAGCGGGTGAAAAATGTATAGGAAAATAGTGTTATTTAATTGTAACTTGTTTCACAATAATTTCCGGGAAAGATTTTAAACGTCAAAACTCCAGACTGATTTCTTTAGGTTGTCGTTCACTTTTTTTTTACCTGAATGTGCATCGAAAACGAATTATTCCCACTTCTCGCGATTTTTATATGAGGATTTTTTATGACTTCCTACCAGCGGAACTGCGCCATCTCCGCGGAAAATGGCCTTACGATATGATTAATTCAAGCTGCTCAAAATGAAGAAGAAATTATTCATCGCAATTAAAAAATTGGTAAATCAAATATGATCGCCTTATTTAAAAATAATAAAATTTGATTATTTTTCCAAAATCTGTGATCTGTATATCTGTATCAAAATATTTAAAACAAAGTCTGTATGAATACAGATACATCTTTATATGTGGCATCACTGGATTCCATGGATGTGTTAACTGCTCATGTTTTGAAGTGTCAGGTACTCTACGTTATAGTCTGTGGAAGAGATTTATAGGTTAAGAGGTAACGTCACTGACATCTGATTGAAAATTAATGCAAAAGCTTGGCTAAATGGTAAATTGATTGAATAATTTAACGTTGGTAAACAGTGACATTAATATAAAGTGTCTAAACCCTGAAACATGGCGGTATTCTGCTTGCAGCTCATCAAAAACCAGCATAAATCCAGTACCTTAGAGAACTTCCCCCGACCTAATCAACAGGATTTTAATGGATTGTATTTGTCTTATCTCCCAGGATGGTCGCAATGGAGCACAGATTCTAACATCGTCTTCGATTCGGAGTTGGGGCCCGTTCAAATATTATTTAACGCAAAACAATTGATTTTTGAAAAAATATCCCTCTACATCCAACACATGGCATGTAACACGTAGCCAAACTACCCACACCCTCTCCTGCGTTCTGTAATATTTGAACGGGTCCCTAATAGATGCTGTTGTGCATGGATCATCAATTACTATCAGATTCGTTATTTGGTCTCTGTCTCTCTCCCTCTTCCGGAAATAGGATAAACTCTGTCCATTGTGGTTCCATCCCCCCTCCACTGGTTTCTTCTATTCTACCGATTCTGATCTTATCAAGACGAGCACACTAGTGCCGAGTAACGAGTGTGATTGAGTCTGCTCTTTGTATGTCTGCAGATATCTGGGCGACCACAAGCAATTTCCGATTCAGTGCCTTTATGGTTCAACATTGCTCCTTGACCACCTTTCAACTAGAAAGAGAAAGATCTTTTCTCCCCTTACTCGAGCGGTTAGTCACAGACGTATCCGAAATGAGGCAATAGAAGTTAAAGCTTCCAGCGTATGCCCATGATGAAATCCAGGAAACTTCCTTTGTTCCTAATCAACATCTTACCTCTGGCGTAGCACATGGAATGAGTAAACCAGTTTGTGTGCCTCCGAATGAAAGCAGCACTCCGTCGTCGGCATCATCCGATTTTGCCCAATTTAAGACACAATCAAAGTGCTGACAGCGCTCACCACTTTCGGCCATATAGGGAACCACTCGTCGGTTAAGATTTGTTTGTCTCACTTCCACACCGGCTTGAACTAATCACTGCCACTTTCTCCTTTCAGATACGTCCATGGAATTGGTTCCGAAACGAGGAATTCGTTGTTTCATCTGCACAACGCCCGGGATCTGGTGCTGGTGACGACCTGCCGGCATGGAAAAAGCTGGCGAGACCTCCAGGACGCCCGCTGCGACGAGGACAACCGGGAGTATGACAGGTGAGTGTGGAGCGAGGCATAACATTTAGATCAATGCGAAATATTTGGGGAAAACTCGATCTGCCTATGTTGAGAAATTTAATATTCATCAAACACACACACACATTCACATAACACCGTCGGTCTGTCGGTTGGGTTTTCCTATTAAATATGCTAGGCAACTGTGGGAAATTTCGTGCGACGAACGGTGTGGGCTGTGCGGTTAAGTGAGATTAGTGAATTTTGCAAGCTAGCAAATTGAAAGGAACATGACACGATTGACGGTGATGAAATTGATTTTGATGTGTTTGTTTAGGCACTGCATCGTATGCTGTTGGGGGATGGAAACTTGGGATGGGTTAATATAATCGAGGACATGACATTGAAAAATTCAAAACTACAGATACATTTATGACGTTTTATTTTATTGGGAATTGAAAAGTTTAAACGTTATCAATGCAAAATAAGGAGGATTAACCAAACTTCTTCTACGATAGTTGTGAGGGATTCTAGATTTCATGTAAAACCTGGGATATTTTGAGTATAATTTCAAGCAAAGTCTGAATTTGATTCAACGTGTATTTTAATGAAAGTTCATTGAAATATCTGAGGATTATTCCATGATAATTCTGAGCTAACTTCAACTTCTATTCAATTTTCATACTGCCGTATTCTAGCGGAACTACCCACCTACCCTCTTCAGACTATCCTCTAGCGAATAAATTATCGCACTAAAGCTTCATGTTAGATAGCATTTTCAACCAACTACAAAAATTAATTAAGTGGAATTAAATGGAAGATTGCTGTTTTTGATCATTTCACTGACAACTCAATTTCATTACTTCATCTAAACTATGCAAACAGCATGCGAATGAGTTAAAGAGATGAAATTACAGCCACCTACTCTTTTGCTTTCACCAGCTTCATTCTTATCTTCCCCCCTTCTTAGCTCAGTATAGCGGCGGAAGTCGACTGTCTAACAGTCTTAAGAGGTATGCTCTGGAATGGAAACGAAACTCGAGCAAAGAGCCATTATTATTCCATTCACCAAGGATCAGGATAGAGTAGTTTTAGTTTTTTTTTCCCTCCCCACAGGCCACTAGGAAGCGGAAAATCTCCCTTCCTGTTAATTCTGAGGGTTCACCTACTTGGTCAGTTTCATATTATATTATTTCAGAGGATGTCGAGTGCTTCTAAGCCTCAGTGTATTTTGTTTTTATTTCTAGTGTGTTAATTGGCGGGGCGACGAACATTTGATTCCAATTGCTTTTCCTTTCCATAAATCATTCGAGATTCGAGATAGTGAAAACTGAATAAACTACACGCAAACAACAAATGGCATGAACATCAAAAATGTAAGAGTGGATTTATTACATCCTCCGAGACATCCTCTGCAATGACTACTGACCACTAAAACCAATTAAATGTACTTTAAACTTGGATGCACCACGGCTTTAAGATTACGAAAAACGAAACCATAGGGTTGTTCATCTAATTTCCATCCTACTAAGTACTACTCTCTTTTTGAACGGGTTTGAACACAAAATTGAATATTTCTGTCAAAGATGACTTCTAAATTTATTCACCTTTCCATGCATACCGTTGGCTTTGTTAAAGAGTTACAAATTGTTGAAATATTGTTTAAAATCCAATACTGCTTCTAGATTCTAAATTCGTCCTACGAGTTTCAATTCCGTCCAAACGCATTGAAACGCCATTCAATTTTCTTTGTCCTACGGATAAATGTAGAAAAAGGAGATTAGCTAGGATCGCTTCTTTTGTTTTGAGAACAATGAGCGTAAATATTCATACAATGCGCTCTAATAGGATTTATGTTGTGGCTAACGAACTAACGCATCGGAACAAACCTATTATTGATTTGTGCACAGTGAAATCATTGATATTATTAATCTTTTCTGATCGATAGAACGGAAATGGGCGAATACGACGAAGTAGCGGTCTATCCTACATATATTTCGCCGAGAAAAATTGGAAGAAATAAAAAAAAACTGCAAAATCTCACCGAGTGCTGTGGTTGTGAGTAGCAGTGTTTGTTTTTATCACGCAAGGAGTAACGCTTCAACCCAGTGTACTCGGCCAACCAGAACGACTCAGTGACTGAATTCAGTTGACTCAGAACATTTTCATTCCATACAAAATTTTCTCCATTAGCTATGAGTTCATGCAGGTTTTCCCAAATATGAGTAAATTTTGTATGGAAAGAATATGCTCTTAGTCATTTGAATTCAGTCGCTGAGTCGTTCTGGTTGGCCGTGTAGATGAATTACGTTCGTTTTGAAATACGAGTGAAATGAACATGCGAATATGCGTTTGTTGATATTCACCTTGATTATCCAACCTGAAATTGTCAAAATCAAAAACTATGTTCAAAAGTAAAATAATCAAATTCATTTTGGGCAAAATGATTAATTTGAATATTGTCGACCCCAGCCTAAAACCTCGGTATTGTCATCAGTTCAGTATGAGGCAATAATTTTCCATCGTGCGTAAAAACGTAAAGCACAACATGTTCTACGGCGCTATATTTGTGTAAAATGAAAATAACTCGTAGCTAGATGTTCATTATCGCCTCTGTTATTGTCAATACTAATATTCTTCTTCATCTTGGTGGGGATGATTTTGAGGATCAAATGCAAAATGATTATTGTCATACTACACAAATACAGTGCTGTAGAACGTGTTGTGTTGGTTTTTATACACAGATTGATGGAAAATTATTGCCTAATGCTGAATTGATGATGATATCGAGGTTTTAGGCTCTGCAATCGACAATATTCAAAATAATCATTTTGCCCAACATGAATTCGATTATTTTGCTTTTGAGGATCGTTTCTGATTTGGACAATTTTGGATTGGATAATCAAGCAATGGTGAATATCAACAAACGCGTATTCGTGGATGTATAATGAACTCATTTGTTAGTTTTGCTCGTACCCCACAGCGAAGATATTCAAAACGAACTCACTTCATCTACACTGGGTTGAAGCGCTATTCCTTGCGCGAGTTAATGTTTTGAACGTCGGAGGTTCTTTTTAAAAAAGATCTACTCACTACTGCTGCTACCTAAAGACTACTTTATTCAATCAATAATTCCAACAGAGAACCTAGCACTCGCGAAAAGTGTCCACTATGCAAGTTCGGAGTCCAATCGATCGCCCGATTGCGGAATGCTGATGAAGCTCGCTGCTGTTGCCGTTATGTGAATCCGTCCTAGATGCTGACGAAAGCACCGACGATGGAATTTGCCAAGTACGGTTGGCACCGGCGTTAACTCGCCCCTCCTTAGTGATGAACCTCCAGGGGCATAGTATTTCCAAATGAATATGTATTTAGATTTCCGACGTTTTTTCCAGGTTCCGATTTTCCATGATGATCGTTGGTGTTTGGCATCGTCTCTAGTTTGATATTTGTTGTTCTGCGGGAGAAAATGCTGAGGAAAATAATGATACCGATTATGGGGAGGATGGTTATCCCTCCAAAAAGGGACCAGTGTGGGAAATGCAGACTGTAGCTTTTTAAACGGAGTAAATCCAAATCTTTCCGTGTTTCTGTTTGCAGTTTTTGGAGGTGTTCAATGTGCTAAAGTTCAATATATGACTGTCCTTGGAAATAGCTATTCCGTCCAGATGAAGGTGGACCGGATTTCCAGCAGTGGTTCGAGTTCTGCCGGCATACGAAATGTTGTTGATTCGTATGGTGCAATTCTCGTATCGAATTAGATATGATCCAGTAGTTATCGCTCAGCTTCTGAGACGTGTAGACGTTTTTCAACTACGCTTATCAGAGAGTCAGGCATTTTTTTACAATTGTCCTTGTGTCGCCGGGCCACGTCGCGTGCAGTGTTTCCGCGATGAGGCAAGAAAACACCTTTCGAATAGATTATTCGAATCTCCCTCTGAAGTCATCGTACGAAAAAACCTACGTTTTTTGCCGTACGGTACTTGGTCTGAAGAGGGAAGATGTGAAGAGACTACAGTGTCATAGAGGCGAATCATGCGCGTTCGTCAAGGTCGCCGACCTAGCTTTGGCCCAACAAGTGGTCGATGAACACGACGAAAAACACGAAGTGGAATGCAGTGGAAAAAAATACAAGCTCCGTATTACCATGGAAGATGGAAGTGTCGAAGTGCGTGTGTGGGATCTTCCCGAAGGTGTGTCGGAAGAGAGGATTCTCGAGTTCCTCAGTCGGTATGGCGAAGTGCTTTCAATCCGGGAGCTTATGTTTGGTGAAGGTCACGAGTACGGTAGCGTGCCGCTTGGAATCTGGTCTGTCCGCATGGTGGTAGAACGAAATATCGATTCGTGGGCCACTATCGACGGAGTGAAGGCATACATTGCCTACAAGGGTCAACTGCAGTCGTGCCGTCACTGCCACGAGCTGACACACACGGGTATTTCGTGTGTACAAAATAAAAAGCTGCTGGTCCAGAAGAGCTACGCTAATGTGGCAAAGCAAACGGGACCACAGCAGCAGCAGCAACAGCAACAGCTGCGAAAACCATCGACCCCGAAGCCGCAACGAAATAAACCAGCTGGCCCGAAGCCTGCTGCGCCACCACCGGTAACGTCGGAAACTTTTCCCGAATTGCCACCGTCGACAAGTGACAACGAACTGTTCGGCCAGAAAACTCACATCGGCCAACTCACCACGCCAACAGAGGTGGTAGTACTATGCCAGAATGCGAGACCCCAACACACAACAAAACCCCAACCTCCAGCATCGTCGAGAACGCTCACCAAGGTGACCGATATCAGTTCGGATTCGGTGGAGCTGTTCAAAAAGCCTGGTGGTGTACCTCCACGCAGTAAAGCGAAGGGCAATGAGACAGACGAGTCAAACACTTCCACGAGCAGCAGGCGAAGTCGAGGGCGACCTATCCTCAAAAATCCCCGCCGCGATGACGAAGACGACGAGATGGTTGAGTAATACATTCCATAATGTCTCTCACATCCTACAACGTCGCTACCATTAACATCAACACCATCACGAGCCCGACGAAGCTTAACGCTTTGCGAGCCTTCGTCAACAGCCAAAACCTTGACATTGTGTGCCTGCAAGAGGTGGAAAACGAGCAGCTTTCTTTGCCAGGCTTTGTCGTTGTCGCAAATGTGGATCACGCAAGGAGGGGGACGGCGATCACACTGAAGTTGCACATCCAGTATTCTCACGTCGAGAAAAGCTTGGACGGTCGGCTGATCGCTTTACGAGTGCAAGATGTCACTCTTGTCAACATCTATGCCCCGTCGGGCACTGCACATCGTGCTGCTCGGGAAGAATTCTTTAACGACACTCTTGCCTACTATCTCCGCAACCGCACCGAGCAAGTAATTCTAGTGGGCGATTTCAATTGCGTGCTTCGCCCAAGTGACTCGTCCAGCCCGAACACAAGTCCGTCACTCAGAACGGCCGTCCAGCAACTACAGCTTATCGACGTGTGGGAAAAACTGTACCCACGAGATGCTGGCTTCACCTTCGTCAGCAGAAATGCACGATCCCGTCTTGATCGTATTTACGTGAGCACCGGGCTTCGCGACCATCTACGAGCAGTGCATACTCACGTCTGCTCGTTCTCCGACCACAAAGCGCTGACACTCAGACTCTGCCTTCCCCACCTTGGACGTGAACACGGCCGAGGCTTCTGGTCCCTTCGCCACCACCTGCTGACCGACGAAAATGTGGCGGATTTCCAATGCCGGTGGCAATATTGGACCCGTCAGCGCCGAAACTACGCCTCCTGGATGGAATGGTGGCTGTCGTATGCTAAGCCCAAAATTAAATCTTTTTTCAAATGGAAATCGCGAGCTGCTTTCGACGAGTTCCATAATGAACGCCAGCGACTCTATTTCGAGCTACAGCTAGCATACGATGGCTACTATCAGAACCCAGCGATGCTAACTACGATCAATCAGATCAAAGGCGAGATGCTGGCACTGCAGCGCAACTTCTCGCACATTTTTATGCGCATCAACGAGACATACGTGGCGGGAGAACCCATCTCCATCTTCCAACTGGGAGAACGGAGAAGAAAGCGAACCGTCATTACCCGGTTACAAACCATGCAGCACGATACCATTGATGATCCTCACGCGATCGAGGCGCACATGGTGAATTACTTTTCCCGCCTATACTCGGAAGAAGAGAGAGCAGATGATGAGAACACGTTCGTTTGCGAGAATGCCATACCACCCAACGACGAGTTAAATGAAGCGTGCTCGAGTGAGATCACCACGTCAGAGATTCTTGCTGCAATACGGTCCAGCGCATCCCGTAAATCCCCCGGCTGTGATGGTCTCCCGAAAGAATTATACTACCGCATGTTCGACGTCATCCACCGAGAACTCAATCTGGTGATGAACGAAGCGCTCACTGGCAACATTCCTGCAACGTTTGTAGACGGTATCATTGTATTGGTCAAGAAGAAGGGTGGCGACGACACAGTTCGCTCGTATCGTCCCATATCGCTTCTAAACACGGACTACAAAATATTCTCTCGCATTCTCAAAACCCGGCTGGAGGGTGTGATGCGAGCGCACCACATACTAAGCGACGGGCATAAAGCTGGGTTTAGATAGGGCAAGTCAATTGATCAAGTCAGTTGAATTCAACTGACTTGAACGCGAATTGAACGTGTAAACCATGCCATTCAACTGACTTGATCAACTCACTTGAATTGAAAAAAGTTGAATCAGGCTCAACTTTTCAAGCCAATTGAATTCAACTGAGTTGATCATTTGACTTGCCCTATCTAAACCCAGCTTAAATGTTCAAACTCAGAGCGAAATATCTTCCAGGCAACTCTCGCTCTTAAAGATCGGATAGCTAGTCTCCGTCATCATCGCCGCGCCGGGAAACTCATCAGCTTCGACTTAGATCACGCTTTCGATCGGGTCCGGCACTCATTCCTTTTCGAAACCATGCGCTCGCTCGGCTTCAACCAGCATCTCGTCACTTTGCTCTCCGAGATCACTTCCCGCTCCACCTCTCGACTGCTCGTGAACGGGCATCTCTCACGGCCGATCGACATCCAGCGCTCGGTGCGGCAGGGGGACCCGTTGTCGATGCACCTCTTCGTGTTGTACCTTCATCCGCTTGTGTGCAGACTTGAACAAACATGTGGGCTTGATCTGCTGGTGGCATATGCGGACGACATCAGTGTGATCGTCACATCAACTGCACAAATCGATTCGATTCATGGGCTATTCACGCGTTTCGAAATAGCCGCCGGCGCCAAGTTGAATGTACGCAAAACTGTTGCCATTGACGTTGGATTTTGCGAGGGAAATCAAATCGACGTCCAGTGGCTGCAAACAGCCTGCACGGTGAAGATCCTGGGAGTGATTTTTGCAAACTCGATTCGGTTGATGACGACGCTGAATTGGAATGCGGCGGTTGGCAAGTTTGCGCAACTGATGTGGCTCCAGTCGTCTCGAACCCTGACCCTACTTCAGAAGGTGACTGTGCTGAATACGTTTGGAACATCTAGGATTTGGTACCTATCGTCCATTCTACCACCACTAGGCGTACACATAGCGAAAATTACGTCAAGGATGGGCACCTTCCTGTGGAGTGGGATAGTCGCCCGGGTACCATTGATACAACTGGCGCGCAGCCGGGAGCATGGTGGACTGAAGCTGCAATTACCGGTGTTTAAGTGTAAGTCGCTCACCATCCACCGACATTTGCGAGAGATCGATTCCCTACCTTACTATAGATCCCTTCTTTTCCACGATAATCCCCGCCCAGCAATTTCTATAGATCTTCCCGACATCAAATTAATCCTATCAAATTTATCAAACATTCCTCTCCAAATCCAATATAACCCCTCCGCCAATCAAATCCATCAGTATTTTGTCCAGCAAATCGAACTGCCAAAGGTGGAACGCAACAGTCCACAAAACGACTGGCCACGCACGTGGCGAAACATTGCTGCGAAGCAGCTCTCTTCAACGCAGCGATCGAAACTCTACATGCTCGTGAATGGTAAAATCGAGCACCGAAAACTACTGTTCCTAATGCAGCGAGTACCGGACGAAAACTGCACACATTGTAGCAATCAAACGGCTGAAACTCTTTTCCATAAATTTTGTGCTTGTACTCGTGTCGGCCCGGCTTGGACGGTTCTACAGCAGAGGATAGCAGGCATTATGAATGGATGGAGACGACTCTCTTTTGAAGACTTGGTGATACCTTTCCTAGCAGGAATAGACAGAAGAAGGCGTGTGGAAGTGCTTAGAGTTTTTATTAAATACATTTGCCGTGTTTGTGACTGTAACGATAGAATTGATGTAGATGCACTGAAATTTCACCTAGATCTAGAATAACAAATTGTAAATACTATTATCAAATGAACTGACCAATAAAACTTACTCATTAAAAAAAAAAAAAAAAAAGTTAGAATTCTTTCATTGGTGCTGCAATCTGATGATAGGGTAAATTGCTCATTGAATTCACCAGTAAATAATACTTATCGATGGAAACAATCTCCTGCTGTATGGGATTTGATGAATAGTTGCCAATGGCTGGTCTCGCATCTATTAGGTTTGGTATGCATGTAGACTCGGTTACTTCCAAAGTCCTCAATACGATAAATGATGGGTTCTCGGTTCTTGAAGATAAATTTCTGTGTCGGGTGGATCTGAAAAGATCTCTCTGTGGTGTGGATTTGTTGTTGGTTGTGGAATGTTGGGAAAACATAGATTCTACGAAAAATTCTGGGGTCTAACTTCGGCATCTTGATGAATAATACGATCTCCTTGCGGTTGGTGACGATTGCTGTCTTAGCATAGGTTACGAGTTCGGAATTTGAGAGAACTGTAATATTTTCTCTCTCTAAATCTCCCCTAAACCTGGAGATGAACCAGCGTCTGGCTGAAAATCTCCTTAATAACGACAACCAACCAACCAACCATCTCTCCTAAACATTTCAATTTAATTTTTTGATAGAATTTTTTCATTTAGTAATTCTACTTTTGCTAAGGCTATAGTATCAATAATGTTGTTTATTTTACCATTTAATTCCTTAAGGTTTGAAAAGAATATTTATGGAATATAGTTCCGAAGTTTTTGAATTGAACAGTTGAATAGCATCTTTTGTTTTATATACACTGGAGTCGCTTTTTACGCGGTTTTTTTTACACGGTTTTTTTTACGCGGTTTTTTTTACGCGGATTTCGGAATTTACGCGGTTTTTTTTACGCGGATTCCGGAATTTACGTGGTTTTTTTTACGCGGATTTTGGTTTTTTTTTTACGCGGATTTCAGAATTTACGCGGTATATCGCTTTTTACGCGGTTTTTTCTTACACGGTCTTTTTTTACTCGGTTTTTTTTACGCGGATTTCGGAATTTACGCGGTTTTTTTTACGCGGATTCCGGAATTTACGCGGTTTTTTTTTACGCGGGACGTATCACCCGCGTAAAAAGCGACTCCAGCTGTCTCTTTTAACTGTAATGTCATTAACTTTAAATCATCTGCGTCGGGGGATCCGGCAAAAATTCCAAACTTTACCTACTGCGTCCCAACGTTTCTGTCTCTTGGTTTGTAAAATAGTTCCTAGTGAGAGGTTTATGTCGTCAAATTTTTGGACTATCATATCTGTAAACTGCGTTTTTCCTACTTTATCAAATTTATCTCTCAAACCGGTTACATGGTGGTTCAAAACTCCTATGTTAAAATGATGTAGGTAATAATATGAATGAATCTGAATTCTGCTAACACCTTGTTCGAAAACAAAAATTGGTTGATCTATCTTTTGTATTTGTAGCGTCCATGTTTGTCTCAATAGTATTGGAAGTATAAAGATTGTCAACATCTTCCGTTGAACTTTTGAGGATGATTTTGGGATGGTCTTCGCTAGGAACTTCTGGCTGTGGAGAGAAACCAGGCAGTCACTTTGGGGTTGTCCTGTTTGCTGCGGTGCTACTGGGGGCCCTGATGACGATCGAGCCGGATGGCTACGGTGTCCTGATTTCTGCTTTGGTTGCTACGGTAGGGCTCGAGGTACCCGTTTGTGATATGTGCTTGGCTCCTTGGACCAATCGCTGGAATCTGTGATATTCCACTTTTGAGGATCGATCTCACAAAGGCAATATTTTTTTTTATTATTATTTTTTATTATTTCTTGATAAGGCTCTTTACAGAACCGAGGATTCTTGTTCACTATACAATACATCTTAAAACTATAGGCAAAAGGTACAACACAATAAACATTTTATCGTTCGCTATCCAATAAGCTTCCGCTACCTGAATGGGAGCCGCTTCCAGTGGTTTACTTGTATGGCAGATTCGTCAACGAGGGCCAGAGCGCTTCCATTGTAGCAATGGACGCAAAACGTGGTCAGCACTCACACATTCATCACGAAACGGTTGCTTCGCAAAGTCGACGACGCATCGAATGAAAGAACTGTTGATAAAGAACAATGAGAAGGACCACACAATGGTTGCTGCCGAGTAAACAGACGATCGCGTGACACACATTGAGAGTGGTCTGCTTATGTTGACAGCCGAGAGAACACTGACAAAGGCAATATATAGTGTTTTAATTATGTATGAGTCCTGAAAGTTATAGCAAAAGCGCTTGACAAAGCCTAGCATGTTATTTGCCCTGTGAATTATTGTGTTGTAATGGTCTATGAAAGTTAGTTTGGAGTCTAACATTATTCCAAAATCCCTTACTCTTTCACATTTTTCTACATTTTGATTGTTTGATGTGGTTCTTTTCCTACTTCATGATATTAAGTTGCATTTGTTTACATTCAGTTCTATTAGACTTTTTTACACAATATGTGTATGTCATTCTGGAATATATTGATGTCTTCTTTATTTCTTATGTCTAAAAAGAGCTTCATGTCGTCGGCATAGATTAGCATAGTTTTTTGAGAATGAAAGAAATGTCGTTTACGTATACAATAATAAGAGGTCCCAAATGAGAGCCTTGCGGGACACCTGAAGTGGCTTGAATTGGGCTCAATTTTTTTCCGTTGAATTTAATTATTTGTTGTCGGTTAGTTAAATATCATTAAAACCATTTCAGTAGTAATGACTCAATTTTTTTTTTGGCAAATTAAAAGGTAGCATTGGTATGTCATTGCGGTCAAATGCCTAGCTAAAGTTTGTAGGGCTTCTACGTGGTTTCCATTATCCAATTAAAAGTCTATACATTCAAGTAAATTTTTCTTGTTTGCTATGGCCGTTGCGTAAATTCCGTGATCATATGAGGTGAAAAAACTATGAAAAGTTACATGGCCTTAGTTTTTGCCTAAGATTCTTTACTATGTACACCCAATCGGGGGATGTAAGATTGCTTACAATTATGTGGGATTCATCATCAGAGGATGTTAGTGGAGACCGCTGCGGTCCAATGCAAAAAAATTGGAGACCGAAAAATGTGGAGTGAATTAGTGAGTGGAATTAATTATGTCGAAACAAGAAGCGCTCAGTTCCTTTCATACTCGACATCATACAAGAAAAGAAAATCAATTATTTCACTCATACATTTTTGCCATAACATCAGTCTTATACATTCCATACGACAAACCACATGGGTCCTATAAGAATGCATAAAAGGTATGTGTGACCGCTTATACATTTCATTTGACACATGATCTTCGTTAACTTGTTGCAAGGCATCTTTTTTTTTCAGTTGACTTATACATTTTATGAATAATCAGCAATAGAAATTTGCCAAAAGGTATAAGGAAATTTCTATCCGTGTATGCTTTTTTCTGCTGGAGAGTGTGTGCGTCGTTCTACAATGTTATAAATAAAAAGCTTACTGGTATAGTCGAAAGCGTAGATACAACACGAAATAAAAAAAGACAAAAAACCGCTGCGATGTTCATGAACAGAAGATGATAGGAAATGGAACTAACTTTCATTGTAGTAAATTCAAGCTGAACATTGCATTAAATCCTAAGTAACATTGACAGATTCTCTTCGTCGACTTTCTCTTTGTATTCCCACGGCCATGCAAAGACATTCCCAGGTATAACTATCATGAAGTTCTCGTTCAAATGATCTCGCATTTTCTCGATGTTCATGAAAATTCCACAAATTTCCTTAAAATCACGGAACTATGCTAGAGTTTTCTGAACCTCTCAGAACTTCGTTGAAAGTCCTGTACTTTAGTTGAAGTTAGTTGAAGTACCCTGAGGTTCTTTGATCTTCTCTGATGTTCTCGCAATTCTCCTGAAGTACTTCGCTAAAGCTTTGAAATAAAGCGAAATGTCCGAAAAATATTTTAAAAATCCCAGTTTGTATAATATTTCTAAATATTTGTTTATTTTTCTGGACTGCCATGAAATTTCCAAAGCAAAATAATATAAAAGATAATTTTCATAATATAATTACAGATAATTGAACCTCCCCAAAAGATCGGATCTGCTATAATTCTTTTAAGTTATTAGAACTGCCTTTAAGATCTTTGTACATCCCTGAAGATCTGTAAACCTGAGGTTCTTTGAACTTCTTTAAAGTATTAAACATTTTCCTCTGGAAGACTGGACTTCTCTGAAGATTTTTTTTTTTCAGATTCTGAATATTCCTGAAGTTTTTAGAACTTTCTAAAAGTTGCTACAGTTTTCCCAAAGCTAATGAAACCGCCTTGAATTTTTTTAAACTTCCCAGAAATTTGCGGAACTTCCTTTCAGTTTCGGGATTTTCTTTAAAGTTCCTAAATTTTCGTTAAGTTAATAGGACTGCCCTGAAGTTCTCTAATATTTCCTGAAATGTTAATGAACTTCCCTGCAGATCTCCCTTTTCTCCTAACGATGTTCCTGGAATTACCTTGACATTAATGGAACTGTTTATCTGGGCTTCCCTGAAACTTTAGGAACTTCTTGAAGATTCCCACTGTTTTTCTGAATATTAATTGAAGTTCTCGGAAATTCCCTTGAAGTTCAGTAAGAAATGCGTAAATTTTTATGCAGAATTCTTAATTTTTAACAGGACTCAGAAGGTTCACTTACATCAAAAATGAAGTTATTCTACCGGATTACACTCGATAGCCGACGACTCAACAATCATTCAAATTATAAGATTTGTCGCAGACCACCCTCCGGCGCGTGACTTACAGGAATCCCTCGAATAGCGCGGTGGGAGGTGCCGTCCACCCATCGCAACTTCTCGGCCGACGTCCAACCAATTGAGTTGATTTTCTGTAAGTGACAAGTTAATGGTTGACCCTAATCACATACAAAAAATAAGCTCAATTGGATTGAGGACAGGCGAGAAAAGTCGGTGGGTGGACGACATGTGTCCTGTTTATGGAAAGTCATATCTAATGAGGAAATATAATATATTACACCCATGGATCCATTAACTGTGCCGTCAAACCGCACCGGGTGGGCTTTATGCTGTTTCATTCCTAGAAGCCCTGTTCTTGTCCCGAACCACACTCACACACTCTTACAAACACCATATATCTTCCCCATGGGGCTGCACCCCGAAGAGACTCTCTTCCCAAACGGTTTTGCCATTGAAAGCGCTGTGTTCGTTTGTTCGTTCCGGGACGCACAAGAAGGCACCTGTCCAATAAAGTGGTCATCATCATCGGTCGGACTGCAGGTATGGAACGGAACGGAACGGAACGGTAGCAACCGAAGGAAATTCTTCCATTTAGCTTGCTTTTTTTCCACCCATAAAGGCCGACGCCCGTCTTCACGTTCAGGTTTGCCGTCGTTGCCATTTCAATGCAGCCATTCTGTCAAAAGGATACTGCTGAGCCGGGTCAACCGGGACCGCAACATGAATAAGGATGACAAGTTTTTGTTCTTATTTTTTTATGAATGGAGGATTGAATCCTTTTTAATCAGAATTGTTCCGAATAAAAAATATCAACGTAAATATCTTACATCAAGGCACAGCAAATGACTGCCATTTTGATTCATAAGTCAAAATCCAATAATCTTCCAAGTTGTGAATACCATCTTTGATTTAACAACAGTCAAATAATGTTGTCATTTTGCATTTCATTTTTACTCGGGAAAACACAGAAGCGTGGAAATGAAGGGAAAAAACAAATCTACCGTTTAGGTTCTCAGACCTCTAAAACTGTTTTACCGGAGCCTTGAGGCCTGCTGAAAGTGACAATGGCAGACAACTATCAAACCGAAAACATACAAGCCGAGTGGATGATGAAAAAATGTGTCAAATTCGTATCCGATTTGCGTGCGCCCGTGCTTGGGTTGAGATTAGGTTTCCATGTTTGCTGCTCCTTTCTTCTGTCAGATCAGGTCAAACGAAACCCGGTCTGGATTTGATAAGAGACAGAGAGGGATCTAGTAGGGATTGACCGAACGACCGACCGACCGACCGAGCTAGTGCTTCGTTTGATATTTAGTGGGTAAATCGAGAAGTCGTTTTCATCCTTTGGACACATGTCTCTGGCAAACACTTTGGAGCGGACAGTAATAGCCTCTGTGGGGATCCGTCGTCAGTTTGATTGGGGAGATCCAGGGAGAAAGTCGATTCCGGTGAGGACATTTATGACTATGCTGTTTGTCCAGCTTCGAGACGGATAGTGAAATAGGTGTGACATTATCAAGTGGGGTAATCGAGTTTGAAAGGTCAGATGGGAGTCGTTATTGCCGGTGTCTGATTTATAGTAGGGTGAGTTTACCAGTTATGGCTATGATGCATGGCAGGTTTAATATATGGCGTATTAATTTCTCATTATCCTCGTTAGCTCTCTTGGTCTCTTCGATATATTTTTTCTATTAATATCTTCACAAACAATAGCTTTACAATGTTTTATTGCTCATTGGTTTTATATGATACCTGGCAATACTTTTGATTTTTGTTTTTAGTCGGAACCTGAGCTGTTAAATATCACGGCCGTCATGTAACAATGAGAAAACATGTCCCCTCTGTTGGAATCTGATATTGGCGCAACAAGACTTAAAGGGCGAACACGAAATTATTGCGACACCGAAAATGTCATGCCAATTTTCTTATAATGTTTACAATCAAACCAAAATTTTAGGGTAGTTAATCGATGGAGCCTTGAGTGTAAAATTGAACGCATTTTCGCTTGATGCCCTCCATCAAAGTCTTTACAATGTCATCCGGTACCAGTTTATCAGTTTTTTTTTCCATTTTCTTAACATGTCCTTCTCGTCTTCTTGCTCTTCCGAAGTTCCCGCTTCATTATTGCCCAGTACTGCTCCACCGGGCGCAGCTCCGGACAGTTTGGCGGATTCATGTCCTTTGGAACAAAATGGACAGAATTGGCCTCATACCACTCCAGGACACTTTTAGAATAGTGGCATGATGCCAAATCTGGCCAAAACAGCGGAGCTTCGTCGTGCTGCTGCAAGAACGGCAAAAGGCGCTTCTCGAGGCACTCGGATTTGTAGATCTCGCCATTTACTGTGCCCTTTGTCACGAAAGGCTCACTCCTCAGTCCGCAAGAGCAGATGGCCTGCCAAATGAGATATTTGGAGCCGAACTTCGACATTTTCTTCTTCTTAAATTTGTCGTCCACATCGAACTTGCTCTTGCCAGTGAAAAACTCCAACCCCGGAATTTGCTTAAAATCGGCTTTTATATACGTTTCGTCGTCCATCACACAGCAGCCATATTTTGTCAGCATCTTCTCGTAGAGCTTCCGTGCCCGAGTTTTTGCCGTCGATTGTTGCCGCTCATCGCGGTTTGGGAAGTTCTGTACCTTGTATGTATGTAGTCCAGCTCTCTTCTTTGCATTCTGGACGTAGCTCTGCGACATGCCGATCTTTTTAGCCAAATCAATCCGCTTCACCTTTCCCTCCGTCTTTTTGTTCTCCGGTCCCGGTTTTCTTCCAGCTCCTTTGCCGTGGTCCAACGTCAACCGCTCCTGGAACCGCTTCAACACTCTGGAGACGGTTGAATGGTGAATGTTCAACATTTTTCCCAACTGCCGGTGCGACAGGTCAGGAAATTCCAGGTGTTTGGAAAGAATTTGTTCTCTCAACTCGCGTTGGTTCACCTCCATTTTCGTTGAATCGAAAACACGACTTCGAGTTTGACAGCATGTACACAATACACATCAATGAGAAAGTGTGCAAAATTTGGTTGATTTTTACCCAATGGTAAAAAAGTTATGCCCTGTTGAATGTGTCGCAATAATTTCGTGTTCGCCCTTTACCCGTTTGACGGTCGACTAGTGAAAGAGGAAGTGCTTGAATTCGCTGGACAATCGAGGCCCGAATCAATCGGGAAACCGATCGAGGCCCGAACAAACGTGATGCCAAATAGTTGGCGTTATCGATTGTTAGTTCTGTGGCTAATGGTGTTTAGCAATAGAGATATACCGAGGGGTTACCCAAGTAACAATTTTGGTTTTATGAGGGTTCTGTAGACCATGAATTGGACTTGTAGAACGCTTTAAAACCTTGATAAAACTTGCAATGTTACTTGGGTATTCAATAGCATGATTTTTCATTTACCGCATCTCTCCTCTTCTCACAAGATTAAGAAATAAAAATAAAAATAAATCGAAAGGATAAAGCAAACAAAACATACAACACAAAATTAGACGAAATATGTTTCAAAAAGTTTAGGTTTGATCATTCAACTTTAGGTTTTAATCTCGCCGGTATTGCATGTTATCCACCGTGCGAACAAAATCTTGCAAATACCTTGGGGCTCTCCTATCCCTGGAAGTTCGATGAAGCGATTGATCTTCTTTCGGCGATGTAGCTTTAGATTTAGGTCACGCCATTCGAACACCTTCATCGTCTGGGAATCATCGTCGCTGAGCACCAGGTTACCGTTTCTCTCTTCCATTACCGTATACCGCTGTGTGCCGAATCTTGAAACACCTTTCGGTCGCAATTGTTATTTAACTATTACCGTGAGTTTTAACTGGCATTTCCTAGCACCGCGTCGGATATCCTCACGTTCTTTGGATTTAAATATCATTTCTCGATCCCTCTGGATAAGAGCGTCGTTGTCGTGATTCGGGAGGCCACGATCTCCGCTTGATCCTTCTAAATACCTTGTATAATTTCCTCAGGTGGTATTTTCGTTACGGTGTGGGAAGCTGCATTGTGCGCCCGAATAGCGGCTTGCAGTTCTTCATTGTAATTCGATCCGGTAGAGGCCGCTATGGCCATCGATTTATTAATTACCTTCATGTAATTTTCCACCAAACCATTTTGTTGTGGAAAAAAAACGGCGTTGAGAATATAGTTTTAATTCCTCTTTCATGACAGTATGGCTTATAACGGGGTCCGTTATCGCTTTTCACGCTTTCCGGAAAACCTTCCCTATCGAAGATTTCGTCTAGCACTCGCTTCGTTAGTTTGTTAGTTTGTTAGTTTGATAGGGCGGGCAATTATTTATCGAGAACGATAATCAACGATAACGAGGATGTGAATCCCTCCGAACTTAGCATAAGGACCGTTGAAATCTACAGCGATGGTCTCTCAGGCAGTCTTCGGAACTACCGTACGCTCTATTGGAGTGGGCTTTCCTTGACTGCGAATTGTTGGCAGGCCTTGACCCAGTTTTCAACTTCCCCCGGCATGCCGGGTCACCAAACGCGCTCTCGTAAGATGGTCTTCAGCTTTGCAAGCAAATGGATGACCTTTGTGAGCTACTCTCAGTGTTTTCTCTCGCAGTGACTTGGGTATTACTGCCCGACCTCCTTTCAAAATTATTCCGTTCATAAGGCACACTTCGTCTTTCAAAGAGCAAAATCTATTAAGCTGTTAGTGCTGGATCTTGCTTAGTAGCCTCATGAATTTCTTTTTCGGTCACAAAATTAACGCTGTTTGCTTCAAGACCATCGATTTCCCATGGGCTTGAATTCTAATCTCGATCTTTTATTGATATGTGTGCTGAAAATACCTGGGAATGTCTTTGCATGGCCGTGGGAATACAAAGAGAAAGTCGACGAAGAGAATCTGTCAATGTTACTTGCTTGCATAAAGAGCAGACGAAATAGTTCCTTTACCCAGGGTTACTTCCATTCACTTGCTATAAAAAAATATTTTTTCGGAGTTATGCAATCATTAGATGATATAATGATATGTTAGAGGGTGTAAAGTATGTGTTCGATTCACAAAACCTGTCAATTTCGCTTTCAGGGCGTCACAATCAGCGATCTTATGATTCTTGAGCGTTCACTCAGAGTGAGCGCTCACGAGCCGTAAAATCGCTTGTTGTGACGCACTAAAAGCAAGTTTGACAGATTGTATGTGTCAAACACTTACTTTACAACCTTTTCTTGTAGCTTACAAATACTAATTATCATTAAACCATCTCATGATTTCATGATTCCGAAGAACATTTTTTTTTAAAAAGTGAGTGGAAGTAACCCTGCCTACCAACTATGAGCGCATCTTATCAAGACTCTGCATTTTCAAAGCTCTAAAATGAACTCGAGTTTTGTTTCTATCATACAAACTTCGAGCGCTCTTTCGCTCGTCCGTTCTACCGAGCGACAGGAGAAAGAGACAAGCAATTGAACATTTGTTTTAGCACGCCGACTGAGGTTCTAGAATGCTGCGAAGCTGTTCGACATTAAAAGAAAGCCAGCAGTCTCTTCGTTGCATCCGTTTGGTCGATTGAAGCTGATATTGTAGTAGTAGTAAAATTATGTTTATTTCTGTTGATTATGATAGTACATTGATTTATCATTTTAATTGATTAGCCTACTTGGCTCTTCATCTTTGTTTAATTTGATATTCTAATTTAATATTTGCGTTTTTCAGCTAGTTTACAGAACATTCCTTTGGGGATGTGTTTTATTTGAATTGAAAAAAGTGATAACCTACCTAACTACGAGTATAACTTAACTTAACCTAGCACACGTATGATCTGATGATTTGATCTCAGACAGGTGTCTCTGAACCTTTCCAGGATGAATACTCTCCGTTCTTCTAATGTTTGAATTCCAGCCAGGAAGTGGATCTCAGAATTTATAGTCCGCGGGGGACTGTTTAGGACCATCCTAAGGATCTTGTTCTGGATCCTTTGGAGTTTAAGGTGATGGCATTTTGCGCAACTCTCCCAGATTGGCATACCGTACTCGATTACAGGAAGGATGATTTGTTTGTAGACAGCAAGCTTATTTTTCAGGGACAGGGTTGACTTCCTGTTGATAAGTGGATACAACGATCTTATCAAGATGTTTCACTTGGTTTTTGTTTTGTCAACGTGCTCCCTAAAAAGAAGCTTGCTGTCTAGTGTTAGCCCGAGGTACACGACCTCTTTGGACCATTCCACCACTGTGCCGTTCTGGCAGATCTTGTTATTCTCCGACGGAACAAGTCTAGGAGATTTAGAGTGTGGAAAGATAATGACCTGGGTCTTTGCCGCGTTGATACGGATCTTCCAGCTGCTGAAATGTTCAGACAGAACGTCCAGGCCTCTCTGAAGTTTGGCAGTCAGAGCTCCGATGACCCTACCCTTGTAGACGATGGATGTGTCATCTGCGAACAGAGACAACGATCCACCATCAGGGAGAGCCGGCATATCGGAGGTGAACAGGTTGAATAGGATGGGGCCAAGAATGCTTCCTTGTGGAATCCCGGCACCGATGTTGAAAGCATCCGATGAGATGCCATTCAGAGAGACTCGGAACGTCCTGTCTGATAGATAGTTGTTTATGATCTTCACTAGGAAGATTGGAAGACCGTACTGCTGCAATTTGAACACCAGGCCATCATGCCAGACATTGTCGAATGCTTTTTCAACGTCCAACAACGCCATGGCAGATGTTTTCGAAACAGACTTGTTCCGTCTGAGAATGTTTGTTACTCGAGTCAGCTGGTGGACGGTCGAACGACCTTTCCGAAAACCAAACTGTTCCTCGAGTAACAAGTTGTTTTCCTCGGCAGATGTTAGGAGCCGGTTGTACAGTGCTCTTTCGAACAGTTTTGATAACCCTGAGAGAAGGCTGATTGGTCGATAACTTGAAGGAGAGGACGGATCCTTCCCAGGTTTCCGGATGGGTATGACTTAAGCTGACTTCCAACACGAGGGGAAGTAGCCAAGTCTGAGGCACTGATTAAAAATCAGTGCCAGATGGTTGTAGAATCTGGAACTCAAGTGTTTGAGTTCCAGATTCAGGATGTTTTCGAAACCTGGGGCCTTCATGTTTTTAGATGATTTGATATAGGCCAACAGTGCGTCAGCCGTAATCTCGAATCACATCCTATGTGATTGTACTCCTCTAGTTTGGAGCACATGATTTTTGTACCGATGCTGCAAAGCTTGAAGCGAGGCAGCAGCTTGTGTTTTGCCAGTTCGGCACCCAGCTTGGCAACATCCTTCACCGACGTGAAAAGCGGGGGAATCCGCTCTCGTCTTGCAATGGGAACAGCGTCACCATCGCCATTTTCTTCCGGGAGTACTGCATACTGGTTGGCTTGCAGAACTCGTTTTCCGGCGTCATCCTGCGACGCGCTGGGCTTGATTAGCACCTTCTTTGAAGGGCCCGCTGCTGGCTCATTGGCACGTTTACGCACCATTTGTTTCGTGTTTGCAAGTTCAATTAAACTTGCCAGAACGCGAGAAGGTGGCGACACTTCCACGGCGCAACGCGACAGCACAAAACGAAACAAAATCGAATCGAGAACTCGAGCGAAAATACGGACTGAACAGCTCGACAGTCGAGCAAAGAATGAAGCTGATATTGTGACACCCTGCTTCTTATATGCCTTTAATCTTTTCTTTACCCGCGCAATAGAATAGACGAGTGGTCAAAACGCAGGGTTCATTATTACAAGATTGATGGTACGAGTCCCCGGTCTGCCGTTTTTTTTTTGTAATTTTACAATTTTATAATTTTGCTCCGTGCTCAAACCCGGATGCAATGTACCCATGTACAAACTTCTGCGAATACACTTGTGTACATCGATATACCCGAGTGTATTGTATGAAATGTACCTATGTACAACATTGCACCTTAGTTCAAGCTGACAATGCACTTTGAATTTTGTACACAAGCTCAACATGGTACATGTTTTCGTGAAGACTGATCTTCAGAATGATTCCTGATCAAGCTGAAGTCTAAAACAAAAAACTTGAGGATATTTTTGAGACCAATAATCATTTGAAGGTCTTTTGAATAATTTCTGAGCAGCCCAGCATCTTGAAAAATGTGTCGGAAATATGATTTGAATTGTTGGGCAGTGAAATTTTTGGAGATCTATGATCACCTGGAGGTCTTTGCAATAATTTATGACCAACCTGGTATGATGAGAGAATATCTGGGAGATGCGATTTGAATTTTTGGACAGTTGATGATTTTCAGAATGATACCGGATCACGCTGACGTCTTTAACAGATATCTCGAAGATTTTTTGAAGATCTATGAAAACCTGGACGTCCTTTGAATAATTTGTGAGCAATCTTGTATCTCGAGAGGATATCTGGGAGATGTGATTTGAATTGATGTGCAATACAAGATCTTCAGAATAATATAGGATCAAGCTGAAGTCTTGATCACGTATTTTTAGGATTTTTTGTAGATCTATGAAATCCTGGAGATCTTTGCATAAATTTCTGAGCAATGAGCAATCTTCAATGATTTGAATTGTTGGTCTTAAGATCTTAAGAATGATTGTTGAACAACAATATTTTGATAAATATTTTGAAAACTTTTTGGATACCACTGATCACCTGTAGGTCTTAAGAATGAGCAACCTGGTATGTTGCGAGAATATCTAGGAGTTGTTACATAAATTGTTGGGCAGTTGAAGATCTTAAGAATAACACCTGATCAAGCTGAAGTCTGGAACAAATATCCTTAGGAGTTTTTGGAGATGTATAATCACTAGGCTTTGGACTAATTTCGGAGCAACCTGGTGTTTGAGAGAATTACTAGAAAATGTGATTTGAATAGTTGAGTAGTTGAAGATCTTCAGAATAACTGTGGGAGCAGGTGTGCATGGATCAACTCAAAATGGGTTGTTGAAGAAAGTGAGATGAAAATTGGTCATCAAAAATCAGATCGAAAGTTGTGTTACACGTATTGCTTTATTTGACCATCATCTGGAAATAGTAACAAACGTTCAATTTGGGCACATAAGCCCAGTTTTATTAATGTTTATCTTCTATTAAACTGTGAACAAAATTTCAAGCCTCCGGATAATCGAGTCCGACCTGTAGTGTTTCATACCCGAAATTCACCAAAATTTACATTTCCCAATTACCAAGAAACTGGAGTGCCTAACCAGGAAACAGTTTTATTGTACAGATGACATGCTAAATAAATATTTCCACCAAACATAGAGTATATTATGGGAGATATTAAGAAAACCTCCAAGAAAATAGTTTTTATGGAGAAACAACTCGTGAAATACTTTCAAATTCTAGAAGAAATTCTTAGAAGGTCGGAAGAAAGCTCCAAGAGATGCTGGAAGAGTCTTCCAGGGGAAGAAAGGTGAACTTATCCGGAGAAGCAAGAAGAATTTTCATTTTTTTCAAGTAGAAACTACTGTGGAAATACTGACAAGAATTTCCGTAGGAAGTTAGAAGATTCTTCAGGGAATTTGGAAGGCATTTCCGGTGGAGCTCTAAAAAAGCAGCAGGCACTTGCAGGCATGGACAATCATCTACATTCATTTCATGCATTGATTTACAATCATTTGCCTCTAACTTTTTTCATCAACAGCATTCCACGAAATAATGCATAGAGCTTTAGTAGGTTTTGTTATAAGCTACAACTTTTGCCTTAACTCAAATCTGTATCTCTTATGCACCACGAATAGAGCTGGCAGAAATCGTTACTGTTTTTCAGTGAATGTAAAATACATTCACTGAAAAACAGTAGTGGATTCTGTTTGCTCTGGTTCGTCATGCATAAGAGATAAGGATTTGAGTTATTGACAAAAGTTGTAGCTAATAACAAAATCTGCAAAAGCTCCATACATCATTTTGCGGAATTCTGTTGATGACTTCTGAAAGATACTTTAGAGTAAAGTTAGATAGAACTTCCAACAAACTTTAAACTTTGAATGCAAAGAGTTACTACGGATTTCCACCTAAAATTATGGGATTTTTATTTAAATAATTTTTAAGTTGCATGAGGATGTTTTAAGTGACTCTTGATGTCTATTGAAATGCAGGGAGGCCACCCGTTCGCGGAAAGCGGTAAATATTCAAATGAAAAAAACAACGATAGCAATGCGAGAAAAAGTCGGGAATTCTTCTGTTCAATCGGTCAATCAGAGTTGCTTTTCATTTGTATGAATTCAGTTGTATGAAAAGCAAATTCGAATCATGAAAATTAAATTGCAGACAAACAGACATAACTCATTGAATATTTCTCATTGTAAAACATCGTTGTATAAACATTACCGCCCATCTGTTGAGTACACTATGGTGGGTAGTACTCAGAACAGATGGCGGTACTACCAACTACGATACTTTTAAATTTACCGTTTATTGCTTATTCGATGAACAACTTGCGAGTGTCGAACACTTTCCAATTTCGCTAATTGACTCAGAGAAATGTTGGGGATAGTTCACCATTTGTGCCAGGTCTGTTTGCGCTTTTCCAGAGAAATGCTTCGCATTGTCACGGAAATGTAATGAACCGACACTTGCGGTACACGAAACTGTTGGTCGAAATGTAAACATTGATTCAGCATGATAATCAGCTGTTTAAACGTCATCTGAAACAAGCAGGGGTGTTCCAAAGTCGTGCTTAGACTTTCTGCAAACAGCACCTCGATTTCATAACACTCGGCAAGTTAATGATGTTGTATGCATCAGAGTTTACTCGAATGTCGGCCAGAAACAGCTTTATTTTGTAGGTCCATCTAAGTATATTAATCTATCTAGAGAATAATGGCAAATAACCAATCGCTGTGTCTTCAAAAAGAGAACTAAGCGATATTTGAAGGATGAAATTATTAATCATCTGATTTGAATCGATTGAAATTCAATATATAAGCCGTTCACAAACAATCTTTAGAGTAATAATTAAATAGTAGATTATCTAAGTGCTTCCTTCAAAGGACAAGTGTCCACCATTGGCAGTAAATTTTTTGTATCATTTTGTTGCATAGATATTTTTTTCACATGTTATTTTTAATATTTTGTTCTTTTTTAAGTGATGCCAGTTTGCTGAGAAGAAGAGTTCACTACCAGGGGCTAGCCAATTGAGCTTTTTGGTATGGGAGAAAGCGGAGACTACTAAAAAAAAAAAAAATATTTTTTTTGAGGGTTCTGTAGATAATTTAGACTTAAGGAATGCTTTAAAAACTCTTTAAAACTAGTCAAACAAACTAGCAGAGATGCTGTAATCAAAAATTGTTTTTTTTTATTTCGTCATTTTTAGGACCACCCTATTTGAAATTTTCATCAAAATGAAGGGTTTTACTTAAGAAAAAAAAATGTCCACAAAAGACACAAGGGTGATAAAGTGTCAATTTATAGCTCACACTTAATATTAAATAATTAACTCATAATTTTCAATCCCGACACGATGTTTTTGACATAAATTTAAATGTAAGTATTCGGTACTAATGTATTTTTATTTCACACAACAAAAATGCTGCGTAAAGTACATCCTCGTTCTTCCCGCAAATAAGGATAGCAATAGTTGAAAATTAGGGGCCTCATAGCCTAGTCAGTAAAGGCACGGTATTACCAAGCCGGAGGCGGTGGGTTCGATTCCCGGTCCGGTCGAGGGAATCTTTCGGGTTGGAAAATTTCTCGACTTCCCTGGGCATAGAGTATCATTGTGCTTGCCACACAATATACAAATTCATGCATTGGTATTGGCATCGAAAGCTCTCAATTAATAACTGTGGAAGTGCATTTAGAACACTAAGTTGAGAGCACGCAATAAGCTAATATGCGCTAAGCAATAAGCTTGAAATGCGAACAAGAAGAAGAAGAATAGTTGAAAATGGCTTTTTTTTTGAGAAAATTGATCGTTACTCTTCTACAAAAAGATTTAATAACAAAAATGTACTGCTTAATGAGATGTAAAAAACTGTAGAAGACAACTTTCACGTAGAAATTGATATAAAACTGTTATGTTAAAAAAAAACTATTTTTTGAAGGGCGCCCAATATTTTTGTAAAGATGAACTATCCTTCGGCTAAAAATCTCTATAATAAAGATTTAAATATATATAACACACCCTGGCCCTAAAGACACCCTATGTTAAATCGCCAGAGAGCGACTTTTGAATACCCTCGAGGCCCAACCATATGTTCCTATTAGAGACGTGTTGGGAACTCGCAATATCTGCTGTATGCAGTCGGTTTTTGTGTTTCTTCAAATGTCTAGTAGGGTAGAGCACTACTTCAGCCTAATCGCCTATTTTGGGCCTATCGAGCAGAAAACTTCAAATAAATCCATGATTTCAGAGTTAACAAGTCAATTATGCGTTTGGTACGATACTTTGGTTAATAAGCTACCGAACGAAGTCAACAAGAACGCGTGATATGAAGGTTTGCACCAATAATTCACAAAAACAAAAGAAGCGCTCCGACCGAATCAATTTTTATCCTCATCCGATAGGCCGTTTCAATGCGTTTGGCCGAGTTCAAAATCGGTAGGCCGAATTTGGCGTCAAGAAGCAGTGTTAGAGTTTTGACAATATCTCAACGATTGGTGTCTCTTTATCGAATCTTACGGTACATATGGAAAGGTAAATAAATTTGGAAGCCATCAGTCATAATAACATTCTGTTTGGTGCTAAACTGTGCTAGATTAAGAAAGACTAAGTGCGGGTTGTGCTTAATAGGACGGAAATGGGGTAGTTAACCCTATAAGAATTTAATTCCTTTGGCTTTTGTTTGTCTTGTACCCCCGTCTCGATGAGTCTCATCGTCGCCCACTGGTCACCATAGCCGGTTGAACTCCAGACGAAACTAGAACCGCACTACCATTCATACTGGCGACAACGCTCTGACGAGACAACGAAACCTTACCCCCAAGCTCCTCCCCTGATCCTATCCTTCGACAATGTACCTCTCTAACCTCGGGTAAGCTGCGAGTATTCGGCCCAATTCCTACTAGACATAGAACTAAGTGAATTTTGTTACAAACAAGAACAATGAACTATCGGCTCCGTAAAGCTAACGCGATTGAGCCTTCCAAATAAACTAACTAGTTAAAAAAAAACCTTTGTTAAATAAGAAATACTGCTATAGAAAACTAAACCTAGTTTGGCGACAACAGTTTCTTCAGCAAAGTTTCTTAAAATTGCGATGTCTACACCTTTGTGGAAGATTTCAACATGCTACAATCAAAAATAGGAAAGTTTATCATTTTTAGGACAACCCTATTTGCCACTTTCATCAAAATGAAGGCCATATTACACGCAACAACTTCACACTATGGTGATAAAGTGGCAATTTATTTCCCCCAAATTGTCATTCCTGCACCACTGTACCACGCAATGGGCTTGTTCAACAGATCGAAAGAAAGTTGAAAAGCGAAGTCGAAGGCTGATTGAACTAAATTACTATTTATTTTCCATGGAAGCATTCTAGCAAAGTCCTATCTCGACTTCGTCCAATCTTTTGTGTAGATATTTTATTTGAGGACCACCAATGACAATAATGGATTTGATTTGATTAATTTTCATGGTCTGTTCCCAAAAAATCAACTTTCATCTAAAGAAAACTGTTGATGCTCTTTCATCTAGCTTGGAAGACAAATCTTTTGTTAAGGCAGATTGTTTACTTCCACAGAAGCTGAAAATTCGTATGAACGCAACTTTGACGAGCTTCGTTCTGCTTCCAGTGAACATTAGCAAAATTTTCCATTTCGACAATTCCTCGTATCTGCGATGGCTAATTTCTGTGCTGTCAATGGGTTATGGAAGAGTGTTGAACTATGTGAAATTTTAAGCGTATTAGTTTAAGTACAGCAGCTACATGCAGCCTCAATGGATTATCATCATATGCAAACAGTGCAAGCTCACTTAATCGAAGAGCAAACATCGAATTGAAACCTTACCGAATTACAAAAGCGAATTAAAACCCAATAAAGGCCTAGTGAAAAAGGTCAATCAAAATCCTTCAGCCAAACGGCCCACAATTTCCAATCAAGATCATCATTAGACGGCAAACAAATATACCCACCCAGCCCCAGCCCAGCAATTGCCCATTCACCTCCAATCGAACCCGAACCCCAACAGAAAAAAAAACCCCAAGACATGGGACGAGTCCTTTAGTAATTTAAATGGAATATTTGATTCGCAGATTGAATTTTAAATTTTTGAAAACTTTGGTGTTTGAGCTTTCCCGGTGGCGTCTCTCTGGGGCTGCACGCTGCACTTCACCTTCCTGCCAGTTGCCATTCCGGAACGAGGCCAACTTAGGAATTTCAAGAACTCTTTCCCTTATAGTGTCTAGTGTTCTGGGAAAATGGGACGAGTGTGGGTGGAGGGCCCGCGAATGGAACAACCGAAAGCGAAATGGAAAGAAATAAACTCAATTGATTCTGCACTTGTACTCGATTTTTCCATTATGCATCGTAGCTGGCTGCTGGCTGCCACCACCACCGATTGGAACCCACCGACCGACCGACCGACCGACGACGGTCCGTTTCAGCGCGTCGAATTCTTGAGCGTTCCAGGTTCCAGCAGCGATTTTTCCTATCGGATTTTTCCCCGTTCGTGTTTTTCGCTTTGCTTTGTATCTACACGGCCGATGAGATCAACACAAAATTTAGTGGCTTTTTACTCAAAATTGCCAAAAAGTAGATTACCCATTGATTGAGTAAATTGATCATTTTGTCAAGCTTCTGCATTCATGTTCCATCAGATGTCACAGCTGTTGTTTGCGGTGACATCTATCGGAAACTAGACACAATCTGTTTTCCTATTACTGTTCACATAGGACACTGTAGTGCAAAATATGTCTAGTACCTCTATATATGCATTTAGATTATTATTCGAAGTCCCTCCTTTTTTACACATTCTGCACACAAAATAGCTCAACCCTCACAGAATTTCCCGCCGAATTTTATGTATGGGGCGGGGCATAAAGTATCTTTTGCGCAGAATATGTAAAAAAGGAGGGACTTCAAATGTTAAAGCACATGCATATATAGAGGTACCAAACATGTTTTGTAGTGTCAGGTACTCTATTTTGTAATCTGTGAAAGGGAAATAACAAATCGAGTGTCAACAAAATACATGGCATGTTGTGAGATTGAGCTCGTGAGAGAGAATTTCTCTCTCAAATTTGAATATTTTGGCTCTCTGGGGACTGGTAGTAAAGCAGGAAAAATTGTATGGGGAAAAATCATTTTTATTTAATTGTAGCTTGTTGAGAATTAATTTCCGGGAAAAAACTGAACGACAAAGCCCCTGACTAATTTCTTTAGGTTGTCGTTCACTTTTTTTGACCTGAACATGCACCGAAAGCGAATTATTCCCACTTCTCTCAATTTATGTATGGGGACTTTTATCACTTCCTACCAGTGGAACAGCGCCATCTCTGTGGAAAATGATCGAACAAAATGATTAATTGTTCACACTTTTTCTCAAAAAATCAGCTCGAATGCGAGAAAAATCTACGACAATGGTACTCAGTCGAGGAGTATACAAAAAGACTGAGTGAAGCCTCTCTAGATTTTCCTCAAATTAGAGGCAATATTTACTCAGTCTATGAGCAGACTTGGGCAGTGAATCGATGCTGAATCCAGAGCGACTGCTTAGGCTGAGTGTGAAAGAACTGAACTCCAATGTACCAAACGGCAAAGGACGAGGCAATGAAAGAGACAACAAACACATTCAGTCACTCACGAACTGGCGTCTCACACCGCTTGCCTTCGCTCACACAGCATTTTTCTATAGAAAATGAACGCTCAGTCATTCAAAACAAGGATTGGGTACCATCACGGAAGAATAAACGTGCTGACTGAGCTACTGACTGAGTGCTCGGATGTCAATTGACTCGGTAAATTAGGTTTTGCACCGTCGGGGTTAACCTCAATCTGATGACAGTTCAGTGGTACTGTTTACGTGGACTTAGTCGATTTTTTTCTTGGGTGGATTTTCTCGATAATTTTTCAGACTTCATTGTGATGTAAACCACACTTCTCCAATGTCCATGAGCAACATCATTTCAACGCGCTGCACAGTGGCACGAATATGAATAAAGACGGTCAAAAATATTTTATACCCTTTTTCGACGTTTTAGAAACTGGGTGTCTTGGGAGAAGTTGCTCAAAATTATATCTCGCATCTTTTGAAATAAACACCTGAATAATCTTTAAGCTAGTATTACACATCCAGATTCTAACTTTTTTCAGTTACGAGATAATGGTTCCATGTCTTGGACAAAGTTGTAGAGCAGTTGATTTTATGAACATTTGCTATAGACACCAAATTTCTACATCATAACTCTGTAGAGCTATAATAGATTTTCTTTTAAGACTACCTTAATATTGGTTTTTTGAGTTAATTAGTGCTTTTTTCAAATTTGATCAATTTATCATGTTCTAAGAAATTGTTGGCATCATTAAAATATACAACTTTGCTGAATACACCAATGCTTTTCATTGAAATCAATGTGATATACAGCCCATCGGACGGTTTTGTGACGCCATATTGAACGAGCCGAAAAGATGGGAGGCGGCCCCTGGCAGGGATTAAAACTGATTGAATTTCGAAGATTACATTATAAAATAGTGCTCCTGAAAAGTTCAGTGCTGGGTTTCCAGGGGTATCTAGTCAAATCTCGAGTCGAAATAGTCAATGTTATATGTACCCCATCATGCGTTTTTGTGACGTCATATTCAATGGCTCGAAAATAGGGTAGGCGGGCCCTGATGTAGTCGAAAACTGATTGTATTTGGAAGATCACCTTATAAAATAGTACTCCTGAAAATTTGAGTGTTGGGTACCGAGGGGTACCTAGTCAAATTTCGTTTATATATATTTAGTACAAGTTATAAACCAATGTGTGCTACTTACTAGGGTGTCCCAAAATTGCACTATGTCTGGTAATCTGGGGGCTCACCCTCCAACTGATAGCTAAGAGTGTTACAAACACAATTTTGTATGGCGGCAACTCTGGAAAATGTTGTTTAGAGGTCGCCCCGAAGAGATTTTTGAAAAAAGTCCATTTTTCATAGCTATTATCCAATTAATATTTTTAGTTCTTTAAATTTCAGTGAAATCTCACCCTTTTATATTTTTCTCAGATTCCCAAAGGTCAAAACTTTAAGAGAAAAAATTGCTGCGGCATGTTCTGTGTCCAATTTGTTAGTTACAATTTTTAAAACTATCTAAATTGATGTTTTTTGTTGTACATCACTGCATTCAATCATCAAAAGTGGGTATCAAACATAGCGCTATTATCAATCAAATGCAGCAAATATATGGGAAATTTTATAAGCAAAAACTTTGCCGAAGCTATGAAAAATGGACTTTTTTCAAAAATATCGTCAAGGCGACCTTTAAGGTTCAATTAACTTTGATGCATTTTCGAAAAAATCAAAAGCAGTTTTTTTCGACGCATTATTTCAGATTGCTATAAGCTCGCGTCATTTTGTGTAGAATAGCAAAAGGAATCGAATAGTGCGAGCATTTTGCAATCTGAACTAATGCGTCGAAAAAAACTGCTCTTGAATTTTTCGAAAAAGCATCAAAGTAAATTGAACCTTAAACAACATTTCCCAGAGTTGCCGTCATACAAAAGTTTGTTTGTAACACCTTTAGCTATCAGTTGGAGGTTGAGCCCCCAGATTTCCAGACATAGTGCAATTTTGGGACACCCTACTACTTACTCATGATAAAATTTACAACTATATAAAAAATGCATTATCTTGAAATGTCATCAATGGGTTTGTTAATCAACTGTATATTCTGAACTTTGATATTTTGATCTTCTCCGCCCACACTTTGAACAATTCCATCCGACAAAGATGAATGAATTCATTTTGAACCACAACTTCAAAACAAGTTGTTCGTGAATAAAATCTCACCTAGATAATTAAATAAACCCTACCGCTCTTTGCTATCGCCAAAACGTCAAGCGCAAAATAGTCATCTGCAGCAGCGTTCAGCGATGTGCACGCGGAAATTTCAAACATCTTTTGTGAAGTCACGTTCCATGTTCTGAAAAGAGGGTAGGGTGGGTAGGTCCAAAGATGGAACCCTTTAGAACCGTAGTCAGAATTTTATCATTTATTCTAGTTTTCTTGAAAGTTATACCGATAGGTATTGCGTATATTTTAGTCCATATTGTATATAATAAAGGGCTAGGAATAAACCAATATTATTAGCTTGCATTATAATATTTGCAACTATCAACATATGAGTATCAATATTGCAATGAATGTACATATCAATGTAGGTACACTGAAGAACAAACACATTAAGAACAAACCCATTGAATACATCTCCAGATTTAAGCTTAATAATTTAAATAATTTGCAAGCAAGCTTGCAAATACTCATTACAGCTAAAATGATATTTTTCGGATTTATGAAGCTATGAGATATTTTAATGATAATTCTTATTTACAAGATGCAAGAAAAGAAGTTAAAGTGTGTGTATGGCACATAAAACCTGTCAATTTAGGTTTCAGAGGGTCACAATAGCGATTAGCTGTAACGATGAGCAACGCGATAAGCGAGCAATCAGCGATCATAAATTTTTTAGTTGTGACCTTCTGAAAGCAAAATTAACAAATTTTATTTGTCATACACAAACTTTACCACCTCTTCTCGCTTTTTACAAATAAAAATTATCATTATATTATCCCATAGTTTCATAATTACGAAAACTAGCATTTTAGCTGTAATGAGCAATTGCAAGCCTGTTTGCAAGTTCAAACATTTGTAGGTTAAAATCATTGAGTCATAACTCAATACCCACCGCTGAACTTTTCAGGAGCACTATTTTATAATGTAATCTTCGAAATTCAATCAGTTTTAATCCCTGCCAGGGGCCGCCTCCCATCTTTTCGGCTCGTTCAATATGGCGTCACAAAACCGTCCGATGGGCTGTATATAATATTGTCATTTTCGAATCGAGATTTGGCTAGGTACCCCTCAGTACCCAACGCTGAAATTTTCGGAAGTACTATTTTATAAGGTAATCTTCAAAATACAACCAGTTTTAGACCCCGCCAGGGCCCGCCCACCATCTTTTCGAGCCGTTGAATATGACGTCACAAAAACGCTTGATGGGCTGTATATCACATTGATTTCAATGAAAAGCATTGGTGTATTCAGCAAAGTTGTATATTTTAATGATGCCAACAATTTCTTAGAACATGATAAATTGATCAAATTTGAAAAAAGCACTAATTAACTCAAAAAACCAATATTAAGGTAGTCTTAAAAGAAAATCTATTATAGCTCTACAGAGTTATGATGTAGAAATTTGGTGTCTATAGCAAATGTTCATAAAATCAACTGCTCTACAACTTTGTCCAAGACATGGAACCATTATCTCGTAACTGAAAAAAGTTAGAATTTGGATGTGTAATACTAGCTTAAAGATTATTCAGGTGTTTATTTCAAAAGATGCGAGATATAATTTTGAGCAACTTCTCCCAAGACACCCAGTCTCTAAAACGTCGAAAAAGGGTAGAAAATATTTTTGACCGTCTTTATTCATATTCGTGCCACTGTGCGCTGTTCTTTGACAATTTTCAAGTTAAAAATCGGAAATTTTAGAATATTTTTTTTCGAAAAAAAAACTTCTAAGTGCTTGTAAACAGTACCACTGAACTGTCAAAAAGGTTCAGCCGATTAACACTGAGTTCATTTATGACGTCACGCTGCAGTACGTCATAAATGAACTCAGTGTCAATCGGCTGAACCTTTTTTCAGTGGTACTGCTTACAAGCACTTAGTCGTTTTTTCGTTACGAAGAAGTTAGAGCATTTAACCTGAACCGTGTTTTGATAAACCTTGATGAACCGCGCGGTTTTTTGAGTTATGGTTCTCGAAATAGTTCAAATTTCTTCACCAAGTTAGTTCTGGAACGTTGAATTCATGATTAAAATATGCATGTGAGTGAATCGTGACGAATTGTGTCGCAAGCAGTCATCGTTTCACTACCCAATAGTGGAAGTGATGCGAGTGTAAATTCGATCACGCTGAAAGGTATGATGAAGGCAGCAGTTCACGGAAACCAGGCAGCTGATTGATACAGTGCGGAGCGAAATCAAAAATATCTACAACAAAATTGATTCTGTTAAAACCGAGTTGAAAAATGACATCAAATCGGTCAAAGACGAATGTGCAGCGAAATTACAACATCACGACGCCGCCTTAGACTCGCTGAATGAGAGAGTGGACAGTGTGTCCCAGAAAATCGGGGCCCTACAAAACCGGAACGAGCTCAACATAAGCGGCATCCCATTCCGTATTGAGGAAAACCTGAACTCAACGGTCAAGGCAATCGGAAGGCACCTATCCGTGAAGGACACGACCAGGACGTCACAATATCAGCTTCAATCGACCAAATCGATGCGACGAAGAGACTGCTGGCTTTCTTTTTCTGTTAAAGTCGAACAGCTTCGCAGCATTCTAGAACCTCAGTCGGCGTGCACAAACAAATGTTCAAGCGCTTGTCTCTCTTTCTCCCGTCGCTCCATTGGTCTTCCTTTCAAGCTTCAGTTAGGTTCAAGCTCTCGCCGCGACCAGACGTTCTGTAATCGAGCTCCGTGTTAAATAGTTTTCGGTTTCACTCTATCCACACTTCGGTGTGAGAAAAAGCTTAGCGTCAATTACTGACGACAATCTCGCTGTCTGCATATCGTATGCACTACCCGCGACAATGACATCTGTGAGAACTCGTGAAAATACCTTCAAGGTACTCTTATCCACCTTCCCAAAGCGTCCATCGTTCGAAGAACTACACTTGTTTGTGTATCAAACTCTCGGGTTGCGACTCGACCAAGTACTGCGTCTTCAGATGAACCACGCACAAAACTGCGTGCATGTCAAGTGCATTGACCTAAAAACAGCACAGGACACGGTGATTCAACATGACGAACGACATGAGCTGGAGGTGAACAAAAAGAAGTACAAGGTGCGACTTCAGATGGATGATGGGGGTGTGGAAATTAAAGTCCATGACCTGTCTGAAAACGTGACGAAGGACGAAATGATTGCTGCCTTGAAGCAGTTCGGCGATGTATTGAGCACCAAAGAGCAAAGCTGGAGCGAAAACTTTGTCGGCAAAGTGACTGCTTCAGGAGTTTGGGTCGTCAAGATGAACTTGCGGCGACACATCAGATCATTCATCACCATCCAAGGTGAACAAACTTTGGTGACTTACCGAAACCAGCCTCAAACGTGTCGACATTGCATGAATCAGTCTCATCCAGGCAGTACATGCGTAGAAAATAAAAAACTGCTGGGACAAAAGGTTGACCTCGAAAGTCGCTTGAAACGAGCGCAAGCATCAAATGGTCCAGGTTCAAGCACACAAGGAGCAAACACTGGCTCAGCACCGGCCACTTTTGCAGCTGTGTTGAACAATGAAGCTCCACTGGCTCCAACACCTCCGTTCCCGCGGTTCTTCTCCACTAACGCGACGTATACAATAGGCAAAACACTCGAACGACCAAGCCAACAAATTGTTTCCTCCGTTTCATCAGATGCTCTCATCGCCCCCTCGACCAGCACCACAATCATTCCAACAACCACAACTTCAAGTGCCGTGGAAACAACCGAGCACGATCACGAAATGGATCAAAAAGGAATGGGGAAAACAATCACCAACGAAACAACCGTAGACCAACAACAGGAGACGATAACTGGAGAGCGATCCACCCAACAGCTGCCAAAAACTGAGGGGACCAGTGATGTTCAACAAAATGTCGAAAAAACTACTAGCTCTGGTGATGTAAGTACCTTCAAAACTCCAGCGATTCCGTCGCAATCCCAAACCCCATTGAATCAACGACAGGCTGCTTCACCTTCCCTCCTACCCCTTTCCATGGAGATTTCCGAAAGCGAAAGTAACGACTCTGCCAGCGAAAACAATCCGTATCGAACAGTGAAGCGAGGAAGAGGCCGTTCGAAAAAAAAACGGACCAATTCTCCTCTTTCACAGACAACCCCAACCACTAATTTGAAGATCTGATTCTCCCCGTAACCTAAATGTGCCCTACACGAACAAGCTACAATATAGGTAGTATTAACACCAACGCTATATCCAATACAAACAAAATCCAATCGTTGTATTCGTTTATTCGCCTGACTGACCTAGATATTGTTCTCCTCCAAGAAGTAGAAAACTCTCATTTGTGCATCCCAGGCTTCAATGTCATTACTAATGTGGACATTGCCAGAAGAGGGACTGCCATTGCATTGAAAGCACACATTCCTTACTCAAACGTGCAGCGCAGCCTCGATAGTCGAATTTTGACAGTAAAATTAGGCAGTTCTGTAACAATATGTAATATATATGCCCCTTCGGGTGTACAAAACTACTCTACACGTGAATCTTTGTTCCAAAACTCTCTTCCCTTTTACCTACAGAACTCAACCGAACACCTGATCATAGGTGGCGACTTTAATTGCGTCGTGAACAATAAAGATGCAACTGGCGCAAACAGCAATAGTTTGTCTCTCAAAAGTTTTGTTAATGGCATGTCTCTCATTGATTCCTGGGATGTTCTGCATGCTAATCAAAATGAGTTTAGTTTTATTCGTCCTAATTCCGCTTCTCGACTTGATAGAGTGTACGTCTCGTCAGCCCTTGTTCCGCATCTCCGTTCGTCAGAATATCTGGTTACGTCCTTCTCTGATCACAAAGCTTTCAAAACAAGGTGTTGCTTGCCTGATTTGGGAAAACCGTTTGGAAACAGTTATTGGTCTATTCGTGCACATGTACTCACAGACGAGGTCTTCGAGGAGTTTTCAGGCAAATGGAATCGATGGTTGCGCGAAAGAAGGAACTATGAAAGCTGGATGACGTGGTGGATTGACTTTGCAAAGCCGAAAATACGTGGTTTTTTTCGCTGGAAAACTAACGAAAAATTTCGTGAGTTTCATGCAACAAATGAGCAACTATATTGTCAATTGAAAGTTGCTTATGACAATTGTTTTCAAAATCCAAACGGAAGAATCGAGGTAAACCAGGTGAAAGCAAAAATGTTGCAGCTGCAAAGTCAATTTTCAAAGGCGTTTGAGCGGTTAAATGACAAGTTTATTGCTGGCGAAAAAGTGTCAACTTTTCAACTTAGTGACAGAATTCAAAAAAAGAAGAAAAGCACCATTAGGTCTATTCGACATCAAGACCAATTGCTGACTAATTCATCTGATGTGGAGAATCATGTTATTGAATATTTCAAGAACCTATACTCTGCAGTGATCGTACAGCCTTCTACGGATTTTCCATGCAATCGGACAATTCCTGCTGACTCGGAATCGAACAACCATTTGATGGATGAAATTACAACATCCGACATATTCTTTGCCATCAAGTCAAGCGCATCGAAGGAAAACCCGGAAGTGACAGCCTGCCAAAGGAGTTTTACCTCAAGGCCTTCGAGATCATACACCCTCAATTGAACTTGATTTTGAATGAAGCATTACAAGAGAACGTGCACGAAAAATTCGTGCAAGGAGTCGTGGTTCTTTGTAAGAAAAAAACCACCGAGGAGTCAATCAAAGCGTATCGCCCAATCTCTCTATTAAACTTCGATTACAAAATACTTGCAAGGATCTTGAAACATAGACTAAGTAAAGTAATGGAGGATAACAGGTTGTTAACTCCAAACCAAAAGTGCTCAAATTCGAAAAGGAATATATTCGAAGCGGTACATTCCATCAAAGACCGAATAGTTGAACTCAACTGCAAAAAGAAATCAGGCAAGCTAATATCCTTTGATCTTGACCATGCTTTTGATCGTGTTGATCACGGTTTTCTCTTGGTTGTGATGCGGAGCATGCGTTTAAATCCCTCATTTATTTCACTTCTCGGGAAGATTATGTCCACCTCGTGTTCACGGTTACTTATTAACGGAAATCTCTCTCCTGAATTCCCTATCCTTCGGTCCGTACGCCAAGGTGATCCCCTTAGTATGCACCTTTTTGTACTATACCTACATCCCATCCTGGAAAAACTAACTTCTATCTGCAACGACCCTATGGAGCTAGTAGTCGCCTATGCGGACGACATTTCGATTATTATCGTCGATGATAATAAATTGGATCGTGTCAAACAAGCTTTTTTGGCTTTCGGAAGCTGCTCAGGAGCAGTTTTGAACGCCAGCAAGACGGTAGCAGTAAATATTGGAAGACAACGAGGAGAACATCAACCAGCGTGGCCGGTTAGCAAGGAATCAGTTAAGGTTCTTGGTGTTACCTACTTTAACTCGTTAAAGAAAACTATTGATTTCAACTGGGGAGAAGCCATTCGAAAAACATCGCATCTTATGTGGTTGTTCAAATCAAGAAACCTGACTGCACCAGAAGGTAATTGTTCTAAACACGTACATTACGTCACGTTTGTGGTATTTGGCTTCAGTTCTTAGTATGCCTAACTCTGCAATTGCAAGAATAACATCGCAAATAGGATACTTCATATGGGGGCGTTTCCCTACAAGAGTTCCTATGAAGCAACTTACATTGCCTCTCAATTGTGGTGGCTTAAATCTTCATCTGCCCATGCACAAAAGCAAATCACTTCTGGTGAACAGATTCTGCTGTAGTCTTGAGCACACACCGTTCGCACGAGATCTTTCAGTACACATAGCAAATCCACCAAACATTGCGGCCATACCAGCGCTCTATCCCTGTTTAAAATATATAGGGAAAATAGTGCCCTATATACCAGAGCAGATCATAAGAAACCCATCATCTGATGGACTACACAATTTCTTTCGCGACAAGATGAAGCGCCCTAAAATTGTTGAAGAAAACCCAAGAATCGTATGGAGCAAAGTATGGAATAATATCAACAGCAAACATCTTACATCGGCTGAGAGATCCACATTCTTCCTGTTGGTCAACCGGAAAATACCTCATGCAGACTTACTGCACCGCACTAACCGACAAGACAGTCCTATGTGCCAGTTCTGTCCAAACGTTCCTGAGGATTTAGAACATAAATTTTCCAGTTGTGTTCATGTTCGAGATTTATGGATCTTTCTTCGTCTGAAATTGGAGACAATCTTAGATAAAAGAGTAGGATTTAGGGATTTCTTGATTCCTGAATTAATTAATATTCGAAGAAGTAGTAGGAGAAAGGCTCTAAAATTGTTTATATGTTACGTAAACTTTGTGTTAGATGCCGAAAATGTTTTTTCTGTTCAAGCTCTAGACTTTGTTTTAAATTGTGAAAATGTAAACGTGTAAACTGTGTTTCAAACAAGTGTAATAAATGTGTTAAAAAAAAAAAGCTTCGGTGAAACGGATGAGAGAAAAAGCGCTCGACTTTGATAGTTTTCTCTTTTATGAAACACATCAACAGAGGTTTCATGACGTATATGACGGAAAATGAAATAACAGATTTAAAGCATTTCTCACGTGAAAACACGTGAAGATTACACGTAATATTTTTAATTTATCTTCCATCCATATATTTATCTAAAAAAAATGATCAAAAACGGGACATAACACATTTTAAACAAATTGAAAGATCGGTGATAGAGTGTTCGTGAAAGGGGATTGAAAGTCATAATGAGGTTCGTTTAACTAGAAAATCGACGTTAGTTACATTGAAAGCGATGAGCAAAGCAACGACGAGAAGTTCCACAGCCAGCGTTTCCTTCTAAGCGTGCTTCTTTTTCACTATCATTTCTTGCTGATAGTCTAGCTAGGCGTTATAGAAATGAAGCGTCGAACACGTATGTATGAGAGAAAAAAAAAACACGAGTTCATTTTAGAGCTTCGAAAATGTAGAGCCCTGGACACGACCACCTCGATGGCAGAAACCAGACGGATAAAATCCAGCAGCGTCTCGGACAATGACGGCCTTATCGTTGTGGAGTTTGCTCTGAAGACAACGCGAGACGAGTTCTACAGTGCATATTTACGAAAGCGAGACCTCAAGCTGAGACACATCGGATTGGATTCTGACCGCCGGGTGTACATCAACGAAAGCCTGACCATCGAAGCGCGGAAATTGAAGTCGGCGGCACTACACCTGCAGCTGGTGGACCTACAATCGTGATACAGACTGGAGATGAGCTGGACAAATATTCGTAACTATGTTTTTCGTTTACTTTTGAAGTTATGTCTATGTAGTAATGTTTCAATTTATGTATTTTTGTGTTGAAGATTGTGTGACAGAGATATTTGTTCAATTTTCCTCCGTAACAATGCAGCCCTCTTGAAATTGCTTCCCCCACTATACTTAATGCTTCCGACACACAACCACACCTCTACGAACATTCCAGGAGCAGTGCTGAATGCTGTCCTTTTCGCTGGAAAGCTTAATATCTGCCACGGAAATGCCCAGAGCAGTGATGCAAAATATCATGACACTCACGTGACACTCGTCTTCGCATCAACCGACTATCGCTTACAGATCGTTTTGTCACGCAGTGAGAGTTAGAGCCATGGCAAACAACAATCACCAGTAATGGTCGCTGGTCACAAGCAACACGTTACACTCGCTGCTGATTATGAAAAGCACAACGAAAACAGTGAAGACTTCTGCAGTACGATCATGAGAAAAAGCGAAACGACAGAATAAAATGAAAACAATGCCTTCGCATTCCAAGTTCGTCTCGGCAGGCGCGAGTGTGTGAGTTACAAACAAAGCAGGCAACATTAAACGGAAGCTTTTGGGCTCACTCACCAACACACTCACATAAGCAAGCAAAGCAGCAACTGCTTAAAAACGAGCACAGATGAGTGTCGTGATTGTCAGGAATGACCAGATCGTTGATGGATCACAACAGAAGACGACATTCGCCAGTTGCTTTTTACTTCTTTCGTCAATTTAATGGATGGTCATGGGTAGAGCTTCGACGTGCACATTGATAGGAATGTACAAAGCGTTACTACCATCAGCTGTTTGATGATGGTGATTGTGATAGGTCGCAACTCTGGCCCAGAGTCTTTCCGCTCGTAATTCCAGTAAGCTCGACGAAGCTCGGAACGTCTTGGTCGGACACCAAGGTCGAGGTAGTGTGTTTCACCGAATCATGGCCAACTACGAAGAACAGTGATCGCAGCATCGGCATCTCCGGCTACTTTGTTGTAAGGAACGACAGGGCGTGTAGGCGCGGCGGAGGAATAGCTGTTTACTACAAGGAACATCTTGCCTGCTCCAAGGTTTTCGGCACGGTACTTACAGCAGAATCGCAGGACAAAACTGAATGTTTGGCGTAAGAGTTTCGAGTGGACGGCAACAAGATCCTGCTGATGACCATCTAAAACCCTCCCGATAACGACTGCTCATCTATCTTGGCAGAGAAGTTGGCCGATTTCGCTGTTCACTATGAACACATCTTTCTTGTGGGAGACTTTAATACTGACATGCTAGCGTAAGTGAAGAACCAACATCTTTCCATGGAGGCGGATGTTCACACAACTTGATCTCTTCCTAACAAATAGCAACGAAAAAGTTATGCGGTTCGGTCAGGTCAGTTTTCCTGGGTTGTCCCTTCATGATCTTATATTTGCGTCGGTAGATCTCGACATCTCACGGCCCTCCAGCCGATGAACTTATCGTGACTATGTGAATTTCGATCCGCGTGCTCTGGAAAATGCTTCACTGTCTATTCAATGGAATCACTTTTACGAGATCGCAAACCCGAATGACTCTATGGAATTCTTCAATGAGCATATCAAAACTGTGCATGATTCGTGCATCCCTCTTCGAGCCAGTACCAATCGCCGGCGGCATAACCCGTGGTTCTCTGATAGTGTACTTCAGTCCCTGCTCGAACGAGACTTGGCGTACAAGGACTGGTTGCAACCTACAACGCAATTGAAGGACGTAAGGCGACAGCGGTATAAGACGTGCTGGGGAACCGTGCTAACATGAAAATTGTTCAAGCCAAACAGCAGTATATAGACCATTTCTTGGACAGCAGAACTCCGTCGAAAACCCTTTGGAAACGGGTAAAGAACCTTGGAGTCGGCAAGGATAAATCGTCACCTCCATGTGAGTTTGATCCGGACGAAGTGAACCAAACATTCGCAGCCAACTTTACAAACAGCACCCGAGTAGCAAGAGCTTCGAGATCAGCACCGCCTTCACCGTATAGCTTCTCTTTCCAACCTGTGCTGTACTGGGAAGTTGTCAGTGCTATCTGGGATATTAAATCAAACGCTATTGGGATAGACGGTTTACCGATTACCTTCGTTAAGATCATCCTACCGTTTGTACTGCAACATATTACTCATCTGTTTAACATGTTCATAGAAACATCTACCTTTCCCGATTGCCGGAAGCACGCAAAAATTTCTGAAAAAGAAAGCGTATTTAAACGATATTACCATTCTGCGCCCAATCAGCATACTTTGCGCGTTGTCGAAGTGAAAAGCTTCTCAAACATCACATGTCGTTGTACATCGAAGGTAACAACCTGCTGACTGACTGTCAGGCTGGTTTCCGTGGAGGCCAGAGTATCACAACTTCGGTTCTTCGAGTGCACGACGACTTAGGAGCCATCGTTGATAAAAAAAAAGGTGCTGGTATACTGCTACTTCTGGACTTCTCCAAGGCTTTCGATACTATCCCTCATAGCAAACTATTAGCAAAGCTGAAAGTACAGTTCAACTTTTCCCTTGGTGCTGTAAACCTGATGGAGTCGTACCTTCGTGGAAGAAGACAGACGGTATTCTTTGGTGATCGCTGGTCCAGCAGCGCCGAGGTGCCGTCCGGCGTACCTCAAGGCTCAGTCCTTGGTCCTCTACTTTTCTGCTGCCATATTAACGACCTACCGACGGTGCTGCAGTTCTGTTCTATTCATATTTTTGCCGATGATGTGGAACTTTACGTCAGCCGGCGCGGTCCTTTTGCTCATGAGTTGGTCAGGATGGTGAATGCCGATCTAGAACGAGTTGCGGATTGGTCACGACGAAACGACCTTCACATGAATCCAGTAAAAAGTAAGGCGATGTTCATCACAAGTCAGCGTCGCAGAGCCAGCGGCTTTGTTCCACCCGTACCGGGAATTGTGATGAACGGTCAGAGCATCGGATGGCCGGAAAGTGCGAGCAACCTAGGGTTCATCTTACAAAGTGATCTGCAGTGGGATGGCCTGATATCGCAACAGTGTGGAAAGATCAATGCTTGTCTTCGCTCGCTACACTGCTGTACCTGAGACTGAGACCAGATTGAAACTCTTCAAATCCTTGATCCTATCACATTTCTTGTTCGGTGATGTTCTTCATATCCGTCCTAGTGCCAGCTGCTTCTACCGATTACGTGTGGCGCTAAACTGCTGTGTGAGATATGTCTATGGATTGAGCCGCTACGACCATGTGAGTCACCTGCAACAGAACCTCATTGGATGTCCGTTACAAAACTTCTACGCATATCGCTCCTGCATTTTCCTGAGAAAACTGCTATCAACACAGTCCATAGGCGTAGCCAGATAGGGGCAGGGGGGGGCGACTGCCCCCCCCCCTAAACTCGGCAACACAAAGGCTTTCGAGGAAATGGCGTTCGGTGAAATGGCATTCGGCCAAATTTTCCATGGTAATTTTTTTTTCGCCCCTCCCTAGCTCGAAACCTGGCTACGCCCTTGACACAGTCCCCAGCTATACTTCATGGCAGACTCATCCTAGCTCGAGGTCGTCGCTTGCAGAACCTAGTAATACCAGCTAACCACACCGCAGGCTACGCCAGTTCACTGTTCGTTCGAGGTGTGGTAAACTACAACTAGTTACCACCCGCCGTAAAGCGCTCTTCGTCGGAAGCAATTTTCAAGAGTGGCGCATCTATTTTTGGTCCCAAACGAATTAAAGAGTTTTATAAATTGAATAGGATAGGTAGTAATGATTAATTTAATAAGTAATATTTTTGATATTGGTTTCCATTGCTAAATCGGAGGTAGTAAATTGAAAAGATATGTATCTTACACTACTGGACAATACACAAACAAACAAACAAACAATAGCTTATTTATAATGTTCATAAAACCTAATATTCGATCGTTTTTCTGCACCCAAATGCCTGGAAAAGAGATGTCTTCGGCTATGAAGCAAAAATATTTTGATTTAGAGGTGGCGCAAACGTCTTGAAGGTGGAACTCTATTATTCCTCATCCAATTTTGAATATCTTTGCAATAATCTCTTCATAATTGAATTCCTGAAATGATTGTACCATATAGTATCTATCTGAAACTGCACAAACTATGAGTCTGATACTATACTATATTTAAAATAAAATAGTTATGAAGAGATTAGTGCAAATAGATCAAAAATTTCTTTGACAAAGGTTAGAGTTACGAAGGTAAAAAATCCACCCTCAAGACGTTTGTGCCACCTCTAAATCAAAATATGTTTGCTTCATACTCGAGGACAACTCTTTCCAAGCCATTTAAAACGAACGAATTTTAGGTTCCGGGAACATTCGAAAAATAAACCCAACCCTACTACTGAAACCTATCTTAAAGTAATCTAGGTTTCTGCAAATTCGAGTAAACGAAACTCAAACTTGAGTTGGTTGGTTCGGCCGTGCAAACCCATTTTCGATGAAGCAGCACCAGCGATGAGTTCGGTTGCGCTGTGCCCGGCATTTCTCTTTAATGATGGAAAATTCATATTTATCCAGAACGCGCTCGATTAATTCATTTGATTGCCCCCGAGGGAGTGAGGACGGGAGACTGCGATGCACGAGGAATGGGAAATCGAATCGACGGTTTTTGCATATTTTCACGTTTTAACGGATTCTCACGATTACGGGTGGTTCTTCAGTTTTTTTTTTCATTTTCGGCCCAAACCGGGTGATGAGATGGATCGAAATTGAGGTTCATTTGGATTTTTCTGTTTGGTTATCCGATGTTCTGGATCCACGTTCGAGTAGTGTTCTAGAAAGATGAATCGTTGAATTGGAAAAAAATATCGCGTATTATTTGAAAAGGGCCTATCAACTTGTGTAAACAAAACTTGTATCGGAAAGAAGAGATGTATGGTTTGCGTAGGCAAGCTTCGGTTCGTTTGAATGGGCTTAGCAAGTTTTGTTTTTAAAAGTTGATGGGTCATTTTCAAATGTTAAGCGGAAAATCAATTTATTGCAATTGTTTGTGAGGGGTGAAACATTTTAATTTTAACATTTATTGCAAAAAGGTAATGATATTGCCATTGGCGATGTAATGGTTATGGATTATTGTTTGCTTTCGTCTTGACCTGGGTATAGATTAAATTTCTGTTATATTCTGTGATTCATTTCAGTGCCACCATTTCAAAGGGGCGTAATTGCATTTGTAAACAATGGCTTTAGCCGCTGATTTCTCGCGAATAAAAGCTTACTCATGAAAAATAATGACACCAATTGATAGAGGAATGTTTCCTCTACCATCTACACACTTAGAAATAACTAATTTTACACGTGACGGAATTCGTCTTTGACATAAAAGATGAGACATGTGCATGTAATATTAAATGCTCCGAAACTGAAAAGTTCGTTGATCGACGAAACGTACGTTTGATTGAGCTATATTTCGCGTCTGTTATGACTAAAATTTATGTCAAAATTGACACTCGTATATGTCATTCTCAGAGCACCTAAATTTACATGATTTTTTCTAAGTGTGTAGCATTGTTATTATGAAGAAGTGAGCTTTAAGATGCGAGAAATCGACAGCCAAAGCCATTGTTTACAAAAGCAATTACGCCCCTTTGAAATGTTGGCACTGATTTAATTTACAGGTTGAGGCCCCTGCCTAACCTAGTCGGTAAAGGTATTACCAAGCTGGTGGTGGCGGGCTCGATCATCGGTCTGGTCGAGTAAATCTTTCGGGTTGGAAGTTTTCTTAACTTCCCTGGGCATAGAAATATCATTGTTCTGCCACACAATATACAAATTTATGCACTGGTTGGCATAGAAAACTCTCAATTGGTAACTGTGGAAGTGAATGTGTGAATGCCTTGTCCACTGTTTTGAGCATGAGCATGATTGTAATTATACTGAGAACCAACAGATGACACTCAGAACTAGCATCCATCATCAATGTGTAAAGACTGGTGATATCATACAATAGGCAATGCCAGCGCCGGCGGCGTCTGAAGGCAGGTCAATTTGAGAATGGGTAGGAACGTATATACGTGATACTCGCTTTGTTGGAAGCCAAAAATCACAGGGATGTTAGATAAAACTGTCGTTTCAGTAAACAGTACACTCAACCGGGAAATGTAAACATTCTACTATACACTTGCATGAAAAGTATGCAGAAATTGCCATGTTTCGCGACATGAACAGATTCTGTAATGTGGTCCTCGGAAGGTTTTTAAAATAATTTCGTTTTTCGAGCAATGTTTGTGTTCAATCAGGGACATAATCACACAAAAGTCGTTGGATATCGCGCGGAAAGCACTTAGACACGCGGTACTTATTCGGGGTGAATTATGTGGACTATATTTAACTCTTCACAAGGTACAAAATAATCACACGCGACGTTTACTTCAACCAAAAAAGAGATGAACTAGCCTATGGCTTAAAATCTCTATAATAAAGGAAAAAAAAAAAAACTTCAACCAAAAACTACTGTTCATGCGAAAGGTTTATTGCGGACTAAATTATATAAAATTCTATGGATCTATCTAACTTCACTGTTTACCTACTCGGGTCACTCATGATCGAGTGAGTGATCTTGCAGTGGTATGGTATTTTTTAGGTAGAAACCCGTGAAAGTGGGGCCGCCGTCCCAGAGACTTAACTGGGACGCGGAGACCCACATGCCTCCGCAGCACCCGAAAGCGCTCGATGGGGAAGGAATTAATCCTCTCCGTGAGCTGTTGTTGAGATAAAGGGTGATACGGTCAAAATTTGGTCAATATCAACTAGACGTATTTCTTTCAATTTTGCATTTAAAAAACCTGAACACCCCTCATTTTGAAGGTGTGTGTGTGTAGAATGTTGCTCCTATTTTGATTTTGGAATTCACTCTTCAGTTGTCAAAATGCCGTCCAAGCAAGAAGAGCAGCGTATCAAAATTTTGCTCGCGCATCGCGAAAATCCGAGCTACTCGCACGCAAAGTTGGCAAAATCGCTAAAACTTGCCAAATCAACCGTTACAAATGTAATTAAAGTGTTTGGGGAACGTTTGTCGACAGCCAGGAAGTCTGGATCGGGGGGAAATCGAAAACCGGAAGCCGCTGAGACGACAAAGAGAGTTGCCGGTAGTTTCAAGCGAAACCCTAACCTCTCTCTCTGAGATGCCGCAAATAAGCTGGGTGTATCGTCTACAACCGTGCATCGAGCCAAAAAACGAGCCGGACTATCGACTTACAAGAAGGTAGTGACTCCAAATCGCGATGATAAACAAAATACGACGGCCAAAGTGCGATCCCGGAGGCTGTACACGACGATGCTGACGAAGTTTGACTGCGTGGTAATGGACGACGAAACCTACGTCAAAGCCGACTACAAGCAGCTTCCGGGACAGGAGTTTTATACGGCAAAAGGAAGGGGAAAGGTAGCAGATGTTTTCAAGCACATGAAACTGTCAAAGTTCGCAAAGAAATATCTGGTTTGGCAAGCCATCTGTACCTGTGGCTTGAAAAGCAGCATTTTCATAGCTTCCGGGACTGTCAACCAAGAAATTTACGTGAAAGAGTGTTTGAATAAACGTCTGCTGCCTTTCCTGAAGAAACACGGTTGTTCCGTACTGTTTTGGCCGGATTTGGCATCTTGCCATTACGGTAAAAAGGCCATGGAGTGGTACGCCGCCAACAACGTGCAGGTGGTTCCCAAGGACAAGAACCCTCCCAACACGCCAGAGCTCCGCCCAATTGAGAAATACTGGGCTATTGTCAAGCGGAACCTAAAGAAGACCAAAAAAACTGCTAAGGGCGAGCAGCAGTTCAAGGCAAACTGGCTTTCTGCGGCGAAGAAGGTGGACAAGGTGGCTGTACAAAATCTGATGGCAGGGGTCAAGCGTAAGGCCCGGCAATTCGGATTTGGAAAAGCGGAAGCCTAACTGAATATTTTTCCTGAATTTTATATTAATTGAACTTGAAAAAGAAATTTAATTTGATTTTTTAAATAAACGATTTCACCGATTTACACGCGTTTTCCCTTGACCAAATTTTGACCGTATCACCCTTTAGTTTCATTGTCCCGCATTGGCAGGACACAAAATTTTGGATATCACCCGCAAGAACTCTCCGTCCTTCGAGCGAACCTTGACGACACGGATGTTACCGTCCTTCCCCGGGTGGAATTCAATAACTCACGTCCCATGCGCCATTTGAGGGGTGGTATGTTATCCTCACATAGCAGCACCATTGTACCGATGGAGACGTTGCTCCGTTGTCTGGTCCATTTTGTTCGAGCTTGCAGATCAGAAAAGTACTGAGTCGACCAACGCCTCCACATGTGTCGAAGGAAGTTCTGCACTCGCTGCCATCTCGAAAGCATGCGATGAGGTCTTGAAGCGATGGTTCTGGTACCAGAAAGTGACCTGGAGTTAGTATTTCCATGTCGTTCGGGTCATTCAAGAGTGGCGTAATCGGCCTCGAGTTGAGGCAGGCCTCAATTAGCGCCACCAGAGTTGCCATTTCATCAGATGCAATAACCTTGTTTCCTAGGGTACGTTTCAGATGTCCTTTCATCGACTTCACTGCAGCCTCCCAAAGGCCACCAAAATTAGGAGATTTTGCCGGGATGAATTTAAAGTTGATGTTGTCCATCGCCGTCTCCTCAGCTACTGTCTTTGCAAAGTCCTGGTTATTGAACAGCCGTGCCCCGATGAAATTCGTTGCGTTGTCGCACATGAGGATTTCTGGGCGTCCACGTTGTACGACGAACCTTCTCAAAGCAGCGATGAAGGCCTGACTGGTGAGGTCTCCCACGACCTCCAGGTGGACAGCCTTCACTACAAGGAACACAAACACGGCGACGAAGCACTTAATCGGTGCTCCTACAGAAACGGATACTGGATGCAAAGCGGACCACAGTAATCCACTCCTACTCGTAAGAAAGGGGGAGCTGGAGTTACTCGTTCCGATGGTAAGTCTGTCGGCCGAGCACGAAAGCATTACACACAGCGATGAATGACCATGCGTGCTAGGTTGCGAGTAGCAATTGGCCAATATCTTTCCCGCATGCTGGCGGTCAGTAGCTGTTGTCCAGCATGGAGATGCTTGCGGTGATATTCAGTGGCGATGCAAACAGACAACGGGTGTTGATTGTCAAGAACAATTGGATGTTTCCGGCCAGCCGAAATGTTGGCATTCGCGAGCTGGCCGCCGACCAGGATTAACCCGTTTACAAAGCGTGAAGTGAGCTGGTTGATCCTCGATGTAGACTTGACTTCACCGTTTCTCTGCAACTCTACGAGATCTCCAGGAAAGCTTTCCTGCTGGGCTAGGGCTAGCAACTGGTGCAAAGCTTCTGCTCTCTCCTGGTATCCTATGAAGTCTACTTTGCGATCTTCACGGTTCTTGCAGTTGTGGACGAATCTTCGAAGGAGAGCTACGATTCGGATCAGATCATTCAAAGACGATCGCAGACCGAATATTGGACTGGATTCAACAACTTGCGCCAGGACTGATACAGTGGGTTTTTTCTCGAGAAGAGAGGGATCCAGGTCATTTGGATTGATTACCGCGGTTCTCGGCCAAGATGTCTTATCCAAGCGAAGCCAGGGTGGCCCTTGCCACCACATCTCATATTCTTTCAGCAGATCAGGCGTTATTCCCCGTGATAGAACATCTGCGGGGTTTTCCAGCCCAGCGATGTGGTTCCAATCGATTCCTCCACGAGTGATGTGTTGAATCTCCGACACGATCATCGAGTCAGTCCAAAAGTATGGTTGAGCTGTTATCTTAATACTTTGGACGACCTTCTCGATTAGATGAACCCCAGTGAATGCGGACGACAGCTTCAGTCGTGTGATCGAGGTTTGTTTTCGCTTCTTCTCTAGGTCTTCGAGTGGAGCTACTCTAGATTTTGCTGTGACCAAAGATGCTTTGACTGTACTATCGAACGACGTGCACCGGAGATAGATGCAGGCACCGTATGCCTTCTTGGAGGTATCGCAAAACATATGGAGTTCAGCGGAGATGGTATCGCTTCCAAAGGCGACCCAACGAGAGACTTGCAGCTGACTCAATCCTTCCAAGCTATTTCGAAATTCTCGCCACCAGGTTTGAAGCTCATTTGAAAAGGTTTCATTCCAGGAACACTTTGTTCTCCAAAGATCCTGAAGAAACACTTTGGCTTAGACTAACGTGGGTCCAACCAAGTCGCGAAATCGGACAATATGATCCTCTTATTGATCTCAATAGCAGGATTCTACTGAGGTACAGTTAATCTGACCACGTCCGATCGAGGTTCCCACTTCAGGTCGAGGGTCGTAACGGTAGAGTTTGATGCTACGAGGTACAAATACGAGCGTTCATCAAGCAGATATGGTGGAATACTGTCCATAATTTCTCGGCAATTCTAGCTCCCTTTTCTTAAGGTCAGTCCAGCCGTGCCTAATACGTGAATGAGATCCTTGGATAGCTGCATTCCTTCTTCGATGCTGTCGACGCTCGTCAGCATGTCGTCTACGTAGAATTAGTAGATAATGATTTCCGCTGCAGCAGGAAAGTTTGCTTTCTCTTCCTCCTCCAGCTTCTTAAGGCAACGCGTTGCCAAATACGGTGCTGAAGAGAACCTACCATTAGGACATTGTTCAGCGACACTCCACTTGTGGTTGCGCAGGAAGCTGAAGAGAACCTATCATTAGGACATCGTTCAGCAATACTCCACTAGTGGTTGCGCAGTTTGGTCGTTGTGCTTTAGGGCTTTATTACCGCATGGTGCGGTAAGAAGTAAGCAACCGGGAATGTACTTAGCTCCAGTGGTGAAATCTCACGCATGTGCTGCATCCGTAGATATTCGTCGATAGAATCTAGGCAAGTACGCTAAGAGAAGTATCGTCATTTTTAAGTAACTTAATTTGATTCAAAGCATAGCAGAACTCTCAGTACTGAACTCATGTATAATTATATAACTCATAATTATTTCAAGTTTACACATTCCATATCATGTAGCAACGTGGCCAACGCAATCCAAAAAGTATCCTACCACCTACCTCAACCTAATTATTCCTTCCCATGGCAATCATGTCGCCTTCATGGGGCGAGTCAGTCATTACCCCTCCTTTACTATTGACCTTACATTTACTTGTGCACCACCCTGCGCTGCAAAATGAAAATGAAAATGAAAATGAAAATAAAGGTTTTATACGTAAATAATTATTCTGGAACACTTGCTTGTACGCTGCAGTCTATTGCAAGCACTGTCATTACATTTTGTGCAAGAAATATAAACATAGGATTTAATAAATACAACCTGACATGTAAAAGAAATTTGTTGTGCGTGTATGCTGAATTGAAGAGATGTTTTCATATTAGGAAGCGACACTTTGAGATTCTGCTCACCTTGCAAAAACGGTTACCACTAGACCATCGAGTCCCTCAAATTACATCAAAGCACTAATTATTGTATTCTTTATTCTTTATGTGGCTGGATAAGCCCACACCAGTTGTGGCAAAACTTCATCGTTGCGGTATTAACAGATAACATAATACCCTGCAGATATATTTGCTGAGTCCTAAACATACAGAAAGATATTAAAATAAACAAATCAAACATAATCTACATACACAAAACAGAAACCGTCTGGATTGAGTTGTAGTTATTACTACATATTCAAACCCGGTGGTGGTGACGATCACGCCACAGTCATGTCGTACACATTCAATGCAACTGTTACCCAAATTTTGACGAGCAAGCGATGCGATACTGATTTTCTTTTATGTTAAGGAGTCAAACCTATTCGCAGTGTTGCAGAACTAACGAAAATGGTTAAATTCAAATGAACTGTGAATAAGGCGAAACTATATTCCTACTTTATCAATTGCTTAAAGTTAATTCAAGATTCATCAACTAACTGAAAATATATTAACAAAAGAGCAATAAAAAAAAAATGAGCATGCCAACCCTGCTCAGTAATCGAGAAACAGTTAATGGCTTATTGCGGTATTCCCTGGGATTAGGGAGATACTTTAAGTTTTCATCTGACCAAAAAGGTCAATCAAAATGTTAATTTTAATAACTTTTTTTTTAAGTTTATTTAATCTTCCCTTGGAAGTTTGCTTCACCTTTCTCCTGGATTTTTTTACCCCGTAATTTCCTTTCTGATTCCTCCCGGAAAGTTATTTAAACTTCCTTTGTAAGCTTCTTCTGGCTTCGCTCGGAATGTTCTTCCGTCTTCTCCCACCAGTTTTTTCAACTTCCCCCGGAATATTGTGTTAACTTTCCCTAGAAGATTCTGCCGATTTCCACCAGAAATTTGTTTCGACATCCCCCAAAAATATTTTAATTCCGGAATTTGTTTTTCCCAACTTTTCCGAGAAGTTTCTTTCGACTGTCCGGTAAAGCTTCTGGCTTGCATCGGATGAAGTTTCCGACTTTCTTCAGAAGTTTCTTCCAAACTACCGTCTTCTCCAGAAGGTTTCTTTTACCTTTTTCTGGAAGTTACTTCATGAGCTTCTTCCGGAGGTTTTCTTTCGACTACTATTGGAAGGTTTTCCTGAGCTTCTTCTAGCTTCCACTGGAAATGGCTACTCCCGGAATTTTTGTCCCGTTAACGAAATTTTTCTGTCTTCCTCTATATGTCATGATTTTCTTCGAAAGTTTTTTTTTTAATTTCTCCCAGAAGTTTCTCAATATTTTGTTTGAATTTCTTTGGATTTTTCTATACTTTCCTTAAAATTCCTCCAGAATTAATTTGTTTTAGCTTGCTTCTGAAGTTTGTTAAAATATACCCTGGATATTTTTTTTTCCAACTTTCCTGAAAAGCCTGTTCGTAGTCCAAAAGTTTAAAATTTCACCTTCAAAATTGGAAAAATGAAATGAAACGACATTAACGAGAATGCCATGAATTACAGGTGGTAGAAACACTGCCACCGTCCGAGACAATATATTTGAAGTATGGGCTTTCATTTATCAGGGTATTTCTGAAAAAAGTAAATCTATTTTTATTTATTTTTAAAATCACCCAGCTTTGCCATTTCAGATTGAATTATTTATAAGTCAAAATGAACATCAATTTTCATGAATCGTTTCGTAAGTACATGTGGTTATTCTGTTAAGATTTCTGCATATTTAGAACAATGACTTTTATGTATGAGTATATTTTAGAAAATAAATAGAGTAATTGATGAATCTACGTTACGGTCGGCCAGCAGATGGAAATGATGTGAAAATTATAATGACGTTTTGCTAGCTGTCAAATCGTATGGAATATTTTTTAGTACATCATCACTTTTGTGGTTTTGGATTTCAAACCTAGGTGTCGCATGCACTGGTGCAGTTTCGCGTAGATTCATCAATAATTTAATTAAATTTTGCAATCAAATGGCATTGCCATTACAGATTGAATATTTATAAGTAAAATTGAACGTTAATTCTCATGAGTTGGGTTACTCCACACCACTCAAGGGAAAACCATTGTTTCGAAAAGTCTTCGTCGCCCGTAGTGTAACTGGGATAGCAGGACAGAGGCATCTCTCTCGTAAAGATTGGTGTCAAACACGAGAGTACAGACGTATATGCGTTACGTTTGACTGACATTTCCACGTTACGCATTGTCGATCTTTATTAACGTAATTGGATCTGAGAGAAACCGGCCTAGAATAACTCGTCGTGAGTAAAAATGTCTCCGGCTCCCGACAATGTCGTCGGGAATGGGTCACTTCCCCTATTCCGGGAATTCCGGGTGGAGGTATGACGTTTCCAATACTTCTTCTTCTTCTTGTTCGCATTTCAAGCTTATTGCTTAGCGCATATTAGCTTATTGCGTGCTCTCAACTTAGTGTTCTAAATGCACTTCCATAGTTATTAATTGAGAGCTTTCGATGCCAATACCAATGCATGAATTTGTATATTGTGTGGCAAGCACAATGATACTCTATGCCCAGGGAAGTCGAGAAAACAGTCCAATACTACAAGGCACGATTAATGGAAGCTACAGTGGAAGAACTCTCCCGGACTTCATGGACTTGTCATCCAGTTCAAGTTAAAAAAAGACTATTTAACTACACTAAAACCAACTGAACTGATTTACTCAATTTACCTTTCGAAGCCCTGTCAATTCGCTGAGAAAGATTATTTTGAAGAATGCAATTTGTTCGCCATGTTGCTGTTGCATAGGCGACAAAACTGATTAGATGTCTTCCGTCGTTGGCAGGTTCAAGGGTTGGTGACATCGTTTGCTGCTGGATGGCCTGGGTGAAGAAATGCTGTTGCTGGTATAGATGACGATGGTGATGATGATAATAAAGATCCACCATTTAAGCGGTTGGTTGTGATCTTAGAGGTTCGTTCTTAACTTATGTACGACGAGCTAACCGTATTGAGTATGGAAGCTATTTCTGGTTCCCTACCCAGGCATCCATTCCTACTATGCTTTTCGGTTGAAGGGTACCTGTGTACCCAAGTAACATTGCAAGTTTTATCGAGGTATTAAAGCTTTCTAAATCCTCTAAAGGGTCCTTTTGCTCCATGTTCTACCCTAACCAAAAACGGGACGCAGGAACTCGCAAAGACTCACGCTTACCTCCCAAAAAGAGAAAAGAAAAGTAACATTACCGCAGACAATAGTTAGCAAACGACCGCCCGAGTGGATTTGACCATCCCACTCAACTCGCATCTGTCGCAAGACCTTTTCTCGTCGGCCGAAACAGATGAAATGTCGACCAAAGAAATCTCAAAAAAATCAACAGAACGTGTAAGTGATAATCCGTGGAAAATACAAAGTAAATCGTTGTAAAACTCATTTCGACAGATCTAATTGCAGACATATGTTAGGTTAGTCAGAGGAAAACAATAAACAACTTTACACGGCGATATCTCAATGTGGAGAGTTGGAAAATTTCAACCAATTTTTCCGAATTCTGCAGCTAACTTTTCGGCCGTAGTTTTGAGCTCTGCGTTTCTTTATTGATGCTTCCAAAGTCCCGTAGGTCAGTTATGTGCATCATAAACCAGACCAAAGCAGAATTATAATGAAATTTCTTACTCAATTTTCACAACGCAACAGCAAACTTTTCAACCAACGCCGAAGAAAGCCCACCCGCAAAAAACCGCAATTCGCTAATGCTTATGAGTTTGCTCGCCGAAGAGGCAGGAGATTGGTTGTGAGTGCTTTAGAGCTTGAGCAACCCGCAGACTTCTTCTTCCGGCATTAAGTAATACATAATCTTCATTATTTATTTTCTGGTTCGATGCTGCCGGGGATTCGGTGGAAAAATTCACCCTGATTTGTGTTGCTTTCGATGGGGTGTGTGGGTGGGAGTTGGCTTAGCACGAAATGGGATTCACAGCTTTGAAGAGTTTGGTGTTTTTCTTTTATCGCATTCGGATTTCCGGGATTAGGAAATTCACAGTACGTGAAGCTTGATAAACAATGATTAATTGATTACGGTTTATTTGAAGAAAGGTTATTTTTTCAGCAGATTTTCTAAACAATCCCATCGTGTGGAATACAACCCATAATTGAAACAATTTTCCTCAACCCATCGATCGCTGGTTTTAGTGTGAATGTCGTGATTGACAGCCATTTGACTGCTACTCTCCCTGTACCCGATGGCGGTTAAACTTTCACCATTGAAAACGGTTGAAGGGATGGAGGGAGGAGAGTGTTCGTCCGTGGGCACCAATTGATCGATTTGGGTGACAATTGTCGTTCGAAAATAGCTTGTACACCCCTCGCCTGTTCGGAATTGTGTGGTGCAAATTATGTGTTGATACCAATCAAATCGATTCAAGCTGTGGCAAGCGCTATCGAACCGTTGTTGTCCGTATAGCAATCGGTTTGATTGAACTGTGATTATTGTGTCGTTGTCAATGAAAATTGATCGGTGATTAACTTCTGTTTCTTTCATTTCTCTCTCTTTCCAGGTGAGTCAACGTGTATTTCATTGGACCGAAGGCTTCATCAGGTGTAATTATGGTAAGACTTGTTTCCAATCCGCAACCCCTTTCGGATTTAATCGGCATTAATCGGAGTTCAACGGGAAACGTTTCGAGAACCGATTTCCTAAAATAGGAACTTTTTGCTGACATCACCGGATGAAGAAAATGATGGAAACGTGGAAAGAAATCTCATTTCCGGGGTGAATTCTCTGAAGCTCTTTAACCTTGATGTGCACTGCCATTGCTTTGCTTCTTTTTTTTGGCAAATGCAAATAGCATGAAAATCCAGCATCTTCACTATTGCTTCAGCTGCAGACGGATTTAGTTTGAATGGTTTTTCTCGTGCAACTGAAACCGGCTGCCTTGTAGGATGACATAATTTCCTCTTGTAGCTTTTTTGGACGCCTTTTGCCTGAATGTCTTGTAAGTATTTCAAAAGATACTCTTGAAAAATCTTCTTGTCACAAGTTGAATGATCCAGAAACTTCATGAATCATGAATCAGTATTTGTGAACCAGATTTGGTGGTTTTTCATGGAATCCCTTACATGGTTTGACGTTGAGCAGTTCGTGACCAAAACTGTAGAATACGTGGCCAAACTACAAGCAACATTGGTGACCTTGCCTACCGGTCCGTCCAACCCGTTTGTAGCCCTTCATGTAATGGCATGCTGGGGACAATTAAAGGTTATTAAACTTTGTCAAGTCGAACAGAGGAAGCAACACTGCCAACGTAAAAACAGCTTGGCGCGGCAACTCCTGACGATGGCTGGAGGGGTTTGGAGAAAAACATTTAGGCCCTTACTACTGGTGTCACTTCACGGTGAATACCAAGTTGTCATTCACGGTGAAGTGATTCCCGGGAAAATCAAATGGGAACCGTGAAGTGACACCCGTAATAAGGGCCATTATGAAAGTTTTTAAATAATTCTACTATCTAATTGTGATAATTTTTGTTAGACTACGAAGTGGAATTAAATGGAAATTACTAGTCCTTCTCTGATGCTGGTATGGACTAGAGATGGGCGATCCGCTCCCGAGCTGTTCTATAGACCCGATTCTCTAAAGTGAGCTGATGACCCGCGGTTCATTTTTTAGTCTAAGCCATTCAATCCATCACTCATAGCGGAACTTTTCAAAAAAGGACTCATTACTCCACTTTTGCATTGAACAGCCACCGCGTAAACCAAGACGCGCGCGTAATACAACATGTGCCTACTGATCGACAGCACCAACGGTAAAAGCAAACTTCCAAGCGGCTGTTTGGGAGGGAGAGAAATATGTACATGTGCTACACGATCTTAATTTTCTACTGGTATTATCCAATTTATTTATGTACCCGGCTCTTATTGCTGATGTTATTCCTCCAGTATATGTGCTCTCACCTCTCCGTCCCATCATTCTTTGGTGGAGCGGAAGATCCGCACAAAAGCAAATAACCGAAAAGCGAAATGCAGCTCTCCAGCTTATCAGCTCAGCTCCGGATCCGAATCATCGACTCGAATGATTCACTGGGAGCTTTTAAGGATGACAACTCTCGGACCCGTCCAGCTCTTCGGATCTTTTTTTCTCTCTCTCGATTCTTCACGATTCAGCTCTGGATCCGGATCTGAGCTGATGATCAGGGTTACCAAAACAACAGATAAATCTGTATTTTAACAGATTTTTCAGAGTTTTTAAAACCAAGATTCTGTATTCACAGATTACAGATTTCTAGGATTTCAACAGATTACACAGATTTTTAAAATATGATCAAACATTAAATACATTAAACTTGAGATGTTTAATAACAAAACATTATTTGAAATTTTATCATCACAATCTTTGCATGCTTTTTTTGCGGAATGAAAGAGGAGAATGAGAACTGTCAGAGGTATTCTTTTTTACCAATTTATGATACATATATTTATCTTTTTTTTTGCCTCTGTCAGAAAAATTGCTCAATCACTTTTCAAATGACATTTTTAAGGATTCAATTTATAAATTAACACAGTGGCGTCTCGTCCATATGTGCACCTCGTGCACTGCACAGTCTCAAATTTTCAAAAAGTAAAATTTATATTTCATAAAAATTAAGAGGCAAAAATTTAATACTCAATTGAAACCATTTTTGTCGGCCCTATTTATTAGTTTTATATGGATAGTAACTGAATTATCCACCACATCACTGGATAGTAGCTGAATTGTTTACCAAATCGCTGCTCAACCTCCGTTTTACCCACCACTGAAAGAAATGTACGTAAAACAGAAGCGAGGCATAGCGATCTTGTTTTCACGTACGGGCACGCTGGGATTTTACCACGTGCAGACAACACTCTTTTTGGACTTCTATGGCGAATGAGCGACACAAAACAAGCAAGGAAAATATGCCTTCGTTCTACCAAAGCCACCGCATGCTTAGTTTCTCCCAGTCTGAGCACTTATGCTTGTGCACCAGAAACGCTCGTATTTACAACCAGATCAGTTGTATATGTATTGAAGTCCCGTAAGCATAATTGCCGCTGTGTTAGTGTTTATTTTGTGCACTTCTATCTTTGCACAGTTTAAAGAGAAGAGAATAAATTGGCACGTATAGGCTACGTCGCATTTGAGTTTCTCTCTGAATTGATTGAATCTTGGAGAGCCGTCATTCGTTGTATACCTACCTACACGCACACATCGAATTTTTTATATTTTTAAATTTTCTCACTACCATGTCTGCATTTCATTCAGTAGCCTCAGAGCATTGATGGAATATTGTTCATAGCATAGTGCAAAACTAAATAGGAATCATAAACATGAGACTTAAAAAGAAAATCAATGTTTCTATGCAAGAGTAAGCAAAACTGGTAGCAGAACTGTTTCCCATCAACATTTCGTTTATTTTTTATGCAGGTACCCCAGATTTGTATCCCATTTTTTTTTATTATGCATCAAAATTGGCTTCTACTGCTACAGACAAAATACAAATAAAAAAGGTGCACAACTAGTGAATTTTCTCACGTGACGCCACTGAATTATCAACACAGGTATCATCACAGATTTTCTGGACAAAAACTAAGATTAAAAGATTTTTTTGAACAAAACCACAGATTTCCTTTTGGCAACCCTGCTGATGATCTGGAGTTGATGCCGAGAATAGTGAGAGAAATTCTGCTGGAGAATTAACAGAAATAAATTTTGAATCTAGACTGCATTGCATAGCTTGAGAAAAGGCGTAACATTGTGTGCCACGATCAGGGCCCCACAAAGTCACTTTCAATCGAAAATCGTCAAGCGACGATGAAGCTGTCAACCATCACTTTCAATTGAAAGTCATTCTGTCTTCTCTTCGAGCAGATCCCTGTCAACATCAACAGAACCACTTTCGATCAGTTTTCATGCAATTTGTTTTGGCTTGACTTGTCTTCATTTCTTCTTTCATTGTCAATAGAACTTACTTTTGCATTGAAGCGAAGCTGTTCGTTCCAAATTCGTGCAGTTTTTATGTTTGATCACTCGGTTCATCTAAGCGTATGCGCATAGATCTGTGCACGTGGATGTCAAATTTATCATCAATATGGGTATTTTTTGAATGGGGGTGAGGTCTAGAGATCAAAAATTGATATGCGACGCCATTTTGAAATCCAATATGGCAGCTTCCAGTTTAAGAAAAAAGGAAAATGCTGTCTAATACTTATCAATAAAGGTATTTTGGGAATCGGGATGTTATCTAGAGGATGAAAATCGATATCCCACGCCATTTTCAAATCAAAGATGGCGGCTTCCGATTTACGAAAAATTGGAAATACAGTCAATATTGGTATTTTTGTAATCGGTATGAAGTCCACAGATCGAAAATTGATATGCGACGCCATTTCGAAATCCATGATGGCGGCTTCCGATTTCAGATTAAGTGGGAAATACTGTCATATACTCATCAATATAGGTATTTTTGGAATCGGGATGACGTCTAGAGGCCGGAAATCAATATCCGACGCCATTTTAAATCCAATATGGCGGCTTCCTATTTCAGAAAAAATGGGAAATGCTGATGCCGTCCCATCAATAACGGTATTTTTGGAATCGGGGTGACGTCTGGAAAATGGAAATCAATATCCGACGCCATTTTGAAATCCATGATGGTGGTTTCCGGTTTGAGAAAATGTTGTAAATTCTATCAAATACCCATACAAACGGTTTTTTTTAGAATCAGAGTAACATCTAGAAGACACCATTTTGTAATCCAAAACGGCGGCTTCCAATTTAAGGAAAAGTGTCAAATTTCCTCAATTATGGTTATTTTCAGAATGGGAATGAGACGAAGATGCCGAAAATTGATGTCACGCCTTCTTTAAATCCAAGATGGTGGCTTTGGTTCAGAAAAACTGTGAAATACTGTCAAATTCCGATCAATGTGGGTTTTTTTGGAATCGGGCTGACATCTAGAAGAAAGAAATCTTAGGGTATTTGACACTTTTTGTGAAACCCGACCATATTGGATTCCAAAATGGCATCTGATATCGGTTTTTGGCATCTACGCGTTGTCCCTGTTCCAAAAATACCCATATTGTAGGGTATTTGACACTTTTTCTGAAACCCTATGGCCGCCATATTGGAGTCCAACATAGCATCGGATATCGATTTTCGGCAGCCACGCGTTGTCTCCGTTCCATAACCATATCTTAGGGTATTTGACACTTCCAAAAAAAAAAAACAATGGCCACCATCTTGAATTCCAAAATGGCGTCGGATATCGATTTTCATAATCTACGTGGCATCCCCGTTCCAAAAATACCCTATTGTCGAGTATTTGACACTTTCCCTGACCCCGATGGCTGCCATCTTGGACTCCAGAATGGCCTCGTTAATTTAATTTTCGTTTAATATAAAATAATATATTGTTACTACATATTATCCGGATGCCATCCCTATCGGCAACCGATATTGGGCGAATACTATCCGGATACTTTTTTTATGCCTGCATAGTCAGGTCGTGACAAGTCAAATGAGTCCCGAATTGAAGTGAAAGTGGAAAAAACGAAGGAAACAGTTTTCGAGTCCTTCATTGCGTCAATTGAAACAAGTCTTTGCTTCAAATTAAATGAACTGAATCACTTGACGAACGAAACAAGTGATAGTCCAGTCATGTTTGAAAAGAAGAATGTTCATCGTGACTCGATAACAAGAAACACGATGACTTATACGAAAATTATATTGCTCGAAATGAAGCGATTCTGCGGAATTTTCTTTTCTTTGTTTAGAAAATGCAGAACCCTGGCCACGATGTCAATCATATCATTGCGTGTGACATAGTTGTAGCTTTCTCGCATACATTTTGTGCTTTAAAGCTATGTTGTTGGCACATTTTGCGCGCATTTTGATTTACGCGATGGTTGATCAGTTGTTGCGTTAGTAGCGTTTTCCATTGAAAAGTAAAGACATAATTTCAATGTGAACTGAAGAGCTTTTCAAAATAATCGACTCCCTTCAGTGAGCTGGATGGGTTTTATCGACTCAGTCAGATGAGCTGTTTTGCCCTAGTAGTCTAGTTGGAATGGTTGTGGTCTTTGAGAACCACAGCCACGTTGTTCGCATCGTACCCCTCGATTGCCTTTTTCCCATAGTGTAGCAGCCGCATTTCCAGGCACTCCTGGACGTAGATCTCTTTTTAGTCCCGTAGTAATAAAAATGTCGCTTTTTAGAATTTCGAGAATTTTTTTCGGAAACTTCGATGGTTTTAAAAATTTCAGCCACCTTCCCTTTTCCTGATGCGGTATAAAACTTCTATCCCGGAAGCTGCTTGAAATCCGCCTTCACATAAGCTTCGTCGTCCATGACGACACAGTCGATCTTTGTGAGCAGATTCGTATACAGCTTTCGGGACCGCTGCTTTGCCGACGTGTTTTGTTTGTAATCTCGGTTCGCCACCGTCACCTTCTTAAACGTTGACAACCCGGCTCGTTTTTTGGCCCGCTAGACAGTAGTATGGAAGACATTGAGCTTGCCAGCGACGTCCTGGATGGAGAGGTTACCCAAGTAACCAAAAGTTCTGATAAAAGGCTATTTATGGCTTAAGCACCTTGGTTGAAGGTGGTCTATAGAATTCTAAGCAGCCTCATTTTTAATTCGTTATAAGAACTTGAAAGTTCCAGCACCATAATTGAAGAGCATTCTAAGCAGCCTCTGGCGGAACTTGAACAGAACTTTTAGAAAATAAATAAAAAAGGTTTTGTCCTCTACACCAATTCTATTATTTAATTCGCACTTTTATGAAAGTTATTTCTAAAGGCAGGTATTAATGTGTACTGAAGTAATGGAGCTGTTTGAAGAATTAAACCCAGTCCTTCTGCGTGAGAGTCTCAGCACGAACCACTACGTTATCTGAAATATATTAAAGTGAGCTGTTGTCCCGCCTATTGTTGGAGTTTTCTTAGCCAGCTGACTGACTTGAATACGAGACACAACACCTTGAAGAATTTAAATTGGTGTTTGCCCGCATGGTATTCCATCACACTTGTGGCGCAATCGTAGATCACATGCCCGAATACACGGGTTCGAATCCAGGAAATTACTTTTTAATTTTTTTTTGATAGAATGTTGCATAAATTTAAGAATTATGATTTATTTGGGCCACTGATTATTTCATATTTACGTACATTAAATTTTGTTACAAAAAAAATATTTGTGCGGATGTGTGGCTTGAAAGTTCTGTCGGAACTTTATTTGAACTTTATGGAACTTTAAAGTTCTGTCAGAACTTTATTCGAACTCTATGGAGCTTGAATGTTCTGTCGGAACTTTATTTGAACTTTATGGAACTTGGAAGTGTTGAAAGCGGAACTTTTAGTTACTTGGGTAGGATTCCACTTATATTTCACCGTCACCTTCTGCGTCGTCGCTTCCACGTCCGAATTACGATTACCGCCGCTTCCAGGCTTCCCGGTCGACAGACGCACCCCGAAAACTTTTAAAACGTTTGTCACGGTCGATTTGGCCACATCCAGCAATTTTGCCAACTTGGCGTGTGAGAACGTCGGATTCTCTTGCTGCGCGAGCATAATTTGGCACGCTGCTCCTCTTGCTTGGACGTCACTTTGAAAACTGGAGTGCAAACGGTGAAAACTCATCATAGCAACCATTGTATATACACTCAACTTCCAAATGGAGCATTTCAGGTTTTTTTTTCTGCATTTTTAACAGAAATACACCAATTTGAAGTTGACCAATTTTTGTGCGTTCCAGACTTTACACAAGATGAGAACAGAACTCATAAATCTTTCACAATTTTCAGGCTACCGTGTCCCTTACATCACAACAAGCTTCGAACGACACGACAATTTCCAAACACTTTCCAAACACAAAGAAATTTCTATCATTTGTGATACGATAAAACAAAACTTTTATTATAATCTCAATTGATTGATGAGCATTATTAAATTATTATAATTTAGTTGGAGATACTATACGTCAAATATCAGACTTAAAGTGAACATTTTATACGATATTAGATGAGATGCTAGTATAGATATAAAGAAGGTAAAAAGCGAGAAAAGGACAGGTTCAGAGGTAAAATACCAAAAATGTTCTACGAACAACGAACTGATACATATTTTAGTTATTATAATAGCTGGCGGATAAAATACGCTTTTTTAGATGCCAGAATACCATAATTTGTTATTTAGCCCTCCCCATGGACATGGAGGTTGACGGTACTGAAGCAAAGGGTTATGTTTAATTTCTTTATATTTGCAACGATGATGATTTCCTATAGTGACACATATCACCTTCTTAATGCTTCAGTATACCTCAAACGGTTAATTCTTGGTTGTTAATAGAACTTCCTTGATGCAATCGGCTGCATTATGCAGACTGAGCAATTCTGATTATAGTATCAGATTTGTTCTGTTTACAGAGGAACTGGGAGGGCTTATTAAAAACTTCTCACCAATAAAGTAATGATCTTCTTGTAAATTTTGCATATAATTTTATTAATATTTTATTTTATTTAAGCATATTATTTTTGTTACAGTCAATTTGCATTAGCATATGATACAAGAGATTTAATATTACTTGCTCGTTTTCGCGTAAAATAATCAATATTTATCTTACTTGTAATTACCTTTGAAAGTTTTTTTTTCAAGTTTTTTTTTTGTGATCTGAAAATTTACCCAGTTTGGTTAGAAGTTTCGAAGCTAACGCATGTCCACAGGCCTAATAGAAAGATAGGCAGAACAAGTGTATCATTAAGAATGGTTGCATGCAGGGTTGCTTCCACTCACTTGCTATAGATGAGTGATTTTTGGAGTTTTGAATTCGTTAGATGTTGTAATGGAGATTTGTGCTGTTGGATGCGGGTGGAGATTGGAGGGCGGGTGTTTGACGCATAGAGCCTGTCAATTTCGCTTTCAGAGTGTCGCAGTCAGCGGTTTTATGATTCGTGAGCGCTCGCGATTCGTAGAATCGTTGATTGTGACTGCAAGTGGATTTGACGGGTTTTGTGTAAAACAGCAAAAAAGGTTATCTTCCATTTAATTCCACTTAATTAATTTTGGTATCCATGACAGATACGTATTTCGACTACAATGTGCAGTCTTCATCAGTGTCATTCCCACTAAAGAACTTATCAAAATCTAACCCCCTTAAGTACTCATCCCCTAGGTAAAAAAAAGTCAAGATCATAGGTATAAAAATGAAACTACAATGTGTTGAATCGGAACCTACCTAACTAATAAAAACCAAAGATTTAAGTAAGCTAAAGGAGAAAAATCTATACAACTCTCTAATAAGGAAAATTCCCAAAGGCTTGGTAGCCATCATAATGAAGTAATGAAAGTGTGTCGGACGCTTGCTTTTTGGCCTCTTCTTGTGTCAAATATGTGCAGAGTATCAGTATAGTCTGGTGGCGTGAAATATATTTGTGAGAATATCTTTTTGAGATTTTAGCAGTCACGTTTTGTTTGTAGTTTATATTTTATTTATTTCATGTAATTATCGTAAATATTAGTTTTTCAAAGTGCTGTGGATTATAAGATGCTCGATGACCCTTGAGGGATTGATTTTGCTTACTGAGCAGAAAATCATGGATTTAACCCCAAGCTCGATGACCCTGGAGGGATCGTTTTTGTTTACTGAGCAGAAAATCATGGGTTTAATCCCAAGCTCTCCATCATGACTCTTAAAATTCATTATCACTAAACAAAATTAATATGTTCTTTCGAAAGCCGGCTATCGAGAGATTATATAAACAACAAATAAACAATACATACACGGGAAGAAATCCAATCTCAGAAATGAGAAAAATGACTCATGATTTCATGAACATGATGTGTTTTCATGTTATGAATATACACCATGAATAATATTCATGATTTCATGAGCTTTTTCTTCGTAACGCAACCTATGCGTTACGACTTTTTTCGGTTGACGAGGGGTCGTAACTAGATTCATGAAATCATGAATCATCCGAGTCGAAACCATGAATTATTTTCATGAATTTAAAAACTTGATTCATGATTATGGTACAACCCCATTATGATTCAAATATCCCAAGCTACGAATCAAATTGTTTGCTTCTTTTAAGATAATGATATTCAATTGGTAGCGGTAGTGATGGTCGTAGCGATTAAACCAGGGTTTTGTGGGTCATTTCGTGTTTTCTTGGTTTATTTCATAAGAGATAATTCAATTTAATCAAAAACAATAACAAGCATCGTCAATTGTCGATTGACTGCAACAAGTCACGCGTACTTTTCGGCAGCTCAACGATCGATGCGGGTATTTTGAACAGGTAAGTTTGAATAAACAGCCACAACGGTTTGCAGCCTGGAGCGTACTGCAGATTCAGAACATACGTTTTCAAAATCACTTCTGCGCAATTCGTAGCATGTTTCCCATTTGAGTCGTAGCATGTCAATGGGCGATCTTCCATACAATAACCAACTTCTTGCGCTCAATTGTTCTTCATCTGTAAAATAAACTGCCTTTAGCTATTTTGTAATGGTGCTTCGGCTATTTTAATCTACGGAGAACAATTAAATATACCTATGATAGCCGCTGAGATTTGTACAGATTCAGTTTTCTTCTCCTTTGTCTTTTTCAAACCCAATGCTTGAAGCGCTGGTCCCTTTCTCTTGACTAATTTTCCTGTCGGGCCGACTCTTGTTCCTTCTGTCGTTGTATGGCCGCTTTTGTAATATGTTTCCTAGAATTCCAAGAGTTATGTTTCCAGATGCAAATGTTCTGTGTATCATGAGTAGTTCCAGCAAAACAGTGAAAAATTTACAAACATTTTATTCCTCCGATTTCCATGAAGCTTCACATAATTGTTCACAAATTACAATGAACAAGTTGCTGGCAAAATTCAGCTTAATTTTTCAAATAAGAAGCCTGAGGCACAATTGTAAAAATCAGTGTTCTTTTTCAGAAAAAAAAAGTTTTTTACACAATAGTCAAGTGATAGGAAACTTTTTTTGTGGCAAACAATATATGGGAAAAATTAAAAAAATAACATCCGCATTTTTAAATGATGTTCAGCTAAGAATGCTCAGAAATGTGCCTTCGTGTTATTGCCAGTTTCGTGCTCATTCGGGATTTATTGCAAAATATCAGTGCTAACATTTGAAAACGGCGCAAAAGCCATTTGTAAACAAATGGTTTGTGGGCCCTTTACTCGCTACCCGAAGAACGCACACGCAAACCAACAGCATCGTCAGGAAGGGGAAAATTTCCCCTACCCGATTTGCTGTTGTGTCGCGTGGGTGTACTTCAAGTAGTGAGTAAAGGGCCCACAAACCATTTGTTTACAAATGGCTTTTGTGCCGTTTTCAAATGTTAGCACTGATATTGAATGCACCGATTTGAATAATTGAACGAGAATCAAAATGGCTGAATTCTGAAGAAAAAAAACTTTGCTCATTGCAAACAATTATGCGTAGTTTCAAGGAAGTTTAGGGAGGAAAGAATCGAATCGCCTGTTGCCATGAAACTGCTCTCATAAGCCATGATTTTTTTACTGACTGGGTTTTCCTTTGGAAATATGGCAGCTATCTTCCTGCTCATGAGCTCGTTGAATTTAGCATTCATTTCAATGCCCTCCATGGCTGCGTCCATCAGGATCATCTTTACTAACTCGTTTCGCAACGCGTTAGTAAGCGTTTCATGTTCTTCGTAGTATCTCAGCACAGCTTTGCCATCGGATCTGCTGTTCAGATATTCCGTAAAGTTCTTGAACTGTAATGGAACAAACTCTTTCACTTTTTATGATTTGAAAAATTAAGTTAGCAGAAATACCCTTTTTGCATTTGGTGGTGAAAACTCTTCAATAAGCTCCACGGGCTTCTGTGTTTCCGTTTGTTCCGCATCACTTGACTCATCAAATAAGGTTTTCTTAAAGCAAAATAATATATAGGATAATATGGTATGTTTCGTATAATGCATAATGTCAATAGATCAATATTTTATAAACGAGTAAATTTATCACGAAACTTGTATATTGCCACATGAGTTCGAGAATATAATCTGCACTTTCCCAATACAGTTATCATTCGCTGGTTGGGGGTCTTCTTGTCGAGCCGCTTTTTAGTTGGGAGTTCACTAATTGTTTGACGTTCCAACTGAAAAGTAGTTATCCCGTCAGAAATTGTGTCAAACTAGTCATGACATTTCTCTGCTCTGTAAACTCTGCTCTATCAGATGGTGCGGTTGGTTTGCGTGGGTGTATTGACATTCGTGAGAAATTACCGTTAGAAGTCATTGTTTACGAATCGAGATAGGCCCTTTTGACATGTTACCCCTCATTTCTGCTCTAACATGTCAAAAGGATCTATCTCGATTCGTAAACAATGACTTCTTACGGTAATTTCTCACGAATGTCAAAACACCCACGCAAACCAACTGCACCATCTGATAGAGAAAACTCTGCTCTATCAGATGATGCGGTTGGTTTGCGTGGGTGTATTGACATTCGTGAGAAATTACCGTTAGAAGGCATTGTTTACGAATCGAGATAGGCCCTTTTGACATTTTACCCCTCATTTCTGCATGCTGGCCGCGTGAGAGCAAATTTTACTTGACCTATGAGTAACTTTTTACGTCCGTGTTCAATCCATTCCGAAAGCGACGATATGGTCACCCTATGACTATGACTTTTTGTTTTGTTTGGATTCTCCCATACGTCATCATGTTACTTGATTTTTGTTACGTTATGTCACCGTTTCAACGTACTTGTTCGGGTTTAATTCGGAGCGTTTTTGTGTGCCATGTCCGAAGGCACAGCTGGAATCGATATAGTGCTCGTCATCACCGGGAAATCAGTATAAATTTCGGTTTTTCGGGTACTCAGATCCTCAGCGGCAGTAGCAGCTTATAGTTAGACTTCGTCAGCGTCACCAGTAGAAGCGCTCTCTACATGAACGGTTTCCTGCCCACCTGTCGACGACAGTGATTGAAAATGGAGGAACGGGAGGAACCGACCCCGGTCAGCACTCAGTACAAGCAGCCTCAACAGTTTTCCTACGACCATGGCTGCTCCATCACGCCCGGATTCAGTGATTGCAACATGCAGAACACAAGTCGCTCACATATCATTGCATCCTGACGGAAGCTACAGCAAAGTTGAAGACATCCAGCAAAACAACTGTGCTATCTGGCGTCACCTAGGATGAAGTTCGTCTAAACAGGTACATATTTACTCGATTAGTAGCGGTTCATGCTTGCCTTCACGACCCAGTTCCTGCACTTTGCTGAATATCGAATCCTGTGTGGAAACGTCATGCTGTGTTGGGTTTGGTTCTATGACCTCAAAGGGACGGCCATCTAGTCGGCTTGCATTGCCCTTATCCTTGTCCGCTGGTCATCTTTGTAGCGTACTAATAGGGCCCACGCATGTAGTACAACTTCCCCACACGGTCAGACTTTTCGTCCGACTCGATCAAGTTGTACAACCAAGTCTGACTGTGTGTGGTTTCGGTAAATGTGCTAATGACCCAGAGGCAACTGCTTCCGCTATATTATAGGGTAAGTTCATGCAAAATAGATCGAGGGGTAAGATAGGTCAGTTACCTGATTAAGGGGCGATCCATTAAGTTCCTCACACTCCAAGGAGAAGGAGTGACGAAACTAACTTTCCCTTATTTTGCGTAACCTGCTTAATAGATGCTGGCTTATTAATTTTGTGGGTTGTCAACATTGTTAGGCTCATTGTAAGTTTGAAAAGACAAACCATCATTTGGCATTGAATCTGTTGATTTTGTCAATAATCCAATCAATGAACAAACGTACAAGTTGACTTGTCTTACGCCACTTAATCCTACTCTCGTACATACAGTTAACGCTCCCTAACTCAATATTGAAGGGACCATCGACTTTGTGAGAATATCGAGTAACGGAGAGATCGTATAAGGAAGAGTTGACTGTACCTTTTTAATCTAGAATTCAATTATAATTCAATCAATAGTTTTCATAAGGGCGTAATTGCTTTTGTAAACAATGGCTTTAGTCGTCGATTTCTCGCGAATAAAAGCTCACTCATGCAAATGAATGACGCTATCAGGTAGATGAATGTTTCCTCTATCTGCTGGCATCGTTCATTTGCATGTATGAGCTTTGATTCGCGAGAAATCGACGACTAAAGCCATTGTTTACAAAAGCAATTACGCCCTTATGAAAACTATTGATTGAATTAATCTTTTATTATAAACTGTAGTCACAAGGAGCAAGAATGCATAATTTTCAAAAACCGTTCGATTTTGGCACGGTGCCAAAATCGATTCCGCACCAAAATCGATTCCGCACCAAAATCGATTCCGCACCAAAATCGAACGGTTTTGTGATTTTGCTGCCAAAATCGAACCGTGCCAAAAACGAACGGGTACTGTAAATACTACTATGCGGGAAGCTACTAATTTGGAATGATAGATTACATATTTAAAAAAAAAATACAAAAATTTCTTACCAAATTTTTCAGCAGTTTGCGAAACATGACTCTATCCCGTGCTACTTTGCAGAAGAGTTTTATATCTCCTTCCTGAAGCTCGCTGAACTCTCTGCCATTTTGAATGTCATGGTCATTTATCACAATACTGGCGTAATTGTCCAGGCCAGCCCGATACAGAATAGCTTCAAAATCCAGCTCTGGGGCTTCGGGATCTAAGTCTACTCTGTATGTCCTCTGTTCCTCCGTAATTAGGGCTGCCGCTGTTGGCAGTATTAGCCCATCAAGGGCAAGATATTGTACTTGATCCAGTTCCATTATTGTAATAAAATGATTAAACCAGCACCGGACACTGAAACGGATCACACGTTGCTTCTATTCGCTTCCTTTTCCAAATTCACACCCGACCGCAATGGACGCTGAAATTTTATAAGCACGGTTTGACAGGCAAACGCGTACGCGTAACGCTTGCTAACGGCCATGATTTATATTCATGATAGCGATTATTTTTGTTCATGATATTCGTCGCTTGTTTCATGAAAGCATGAATTGTTTTCATGATTTCATGGGATGAATTTTTTTATGGTTTCACGGATTTTTTCCCGTGTACTTTTGGTTGCATCGACAACTTGAGGTGAATCCTAACCGAATACCCTACCCAACCCTCCAACTCCGTAGCACTTATGAGGGTGTCGCTAAGTCGGTGGCCTCTCGTTAAGTAAGTACTACATCAACATTTCCTTCCCTATCCCTAGTTATGGTAAAGATGGGCGTGGCCGGGAATAGCGACAGTCATGCTTCTGTTACTCTTGTTTAGATTGGAACCAATGTTTACTCCTCAGCATTATTCCTGAAAGTAGTCTAACTGAGAATTTCAGAAGAGACGTGAGTGTCGCTAGTATCCAATCTACGAAGTATATCATAACAACGCTAACGCTAATACCATAATTTGTTATTTAGAAGGTTTTCTAATACCGATCTAATAACTCTTTAAGGTGTTATTTTATTGGAGGCGAACCAGCCTAAGGCTGAAAGCCTCCTAAATAAAGCTAAATAATAATAATAATTTAAGGTGTTATTGTCTAAAAACTGATAGATCACATTTTGTGATTTTGGTATTTTTTTTTTCATATTTTACCGGATAATTCGAGAAATGAATAATACCAAACGCTTCGATTGTCTGTTACATTTGCGTAAACATTGTGTCCGCTAAAAGTTATTTTTAATTCGTTTGACTGTAGTTTTTAATCGTTTTTTCAACGTTGACGTATTATCTGGACCTGCTTTCATCGCTAAATTGTGGAGTTGATTTGTGAATTTGCTGTTTTGGACGATTCCGAAGGATTTAATTTTCAACCACATTCCTGTATTCGGGCTAACGCTATCATTTGTTGCTGTTCACTGAGTTTTATTTTGTTCGCTGTAAGGATGGAGAGAATGGCAGTTGGAAATCAACGAAATCGAGCCGTTGCGCTGCGGCTTTTGTGAGGTTTACTTCCACATCAGCATGCAATGTTGTGGTTTCAACCTCAGTCGTGCGAGCAAAGACCTATTCTCGCAAGGCAAGGCTGTATTCGTTTGTTCAAATTGCCGGGATAAAATGAATGGCAGAAGTGTGAAACAGTATTTTACTGATGAGCTCGCACACGACACGACTCCGTCACCTGATGGCTTACCGGCTCAGGTTCAACAACTGTTCAACTTGGTGGAATCGCTGAGTGATAAAGTTGACAAGTGCATTTCCATGGATATTCCTGCTGAGCGACCATCGAATCGATCAAGGAAGGGAAATGCCTGGCCCAGACTTGGTGTTAAACGTCGTCGTGGTAATGAAGGTGGACCGATTGGCACTTCTTCTGTGCGTGGGACCAATGCAACTGATCTCAGTGACTTGTCTGTACCGTGTCTAACACCACCGATCTCCCCTCCAAAGTTCTGGCTCTACCTGTCCGGATTACACCCGTTAATAACTGCTGAGGACATTCAAAAAATTACTTCTCGCTGCTTGGATCTAACAACACCTGCTGACGTCGTGCGTCTCGTTCCCAAGGAAGTGGACATGACGAAGCTGACTTTCATTTCCTTCAAAGTTGGCTTGGATCCATCGCTGAAAGAACTAGCTCTCGACGCTTCTACGTGGCCTGATTATTCCGTGAATTCACCGACTACTCAAAAAACCAGTCTGGATCCAACGGCAATCCACTGACAAATACTTAAGGCTCTATCATGTGGACGGTGGAAACCCTAGGGTTAGCACCATTATCAATAATCATTCTTTGCGACATTCTGTGGACGGTGGAAACCCTAGGGCTTCCACCAGAGGTGAGTATCTGTACCATTCACCAAATATTCCCGCGCCAAATATTTCCATGTTGCAGAACACGACCCGTGACGCTAGTCGTTTATGGGTTTATTACCAAAACGTACGTGGACTGCGCACCAAGATCGACGACTTTTACTGTAACGTCCTGGAGTGCAATTTTGACGTCATCATTTTAATCGAGACGGGGCTTAACGTGGCTATCAATTCGACGCAGCTTTTCGGAAGCAACTACAATGTGTACCGATGTGACCGAAGCCATATAAACAGCAGCAAATCTCGTTTCGGAGGGGTTCTAATTGCCGTACATCATCGTTTCATCAGTAGCAGTGTCGTTGCAACGAGCGGAGAAACGATAGAACAAGTGTGTGTATCGACGAGGATTGGATCCAAGCGACTATTGCTGTGTGCAATTTACGTTCCTCCAGACAAGAGCAAGGATCTCAGCGTTTTGAATGGGCATATTGAATCGATCCAAGAGCTTTGTAACAGTGGCTCTGACAGCGATTGCTTGCTGGTATGCAGTGACTACAATCAACCTGGGATATCCTGGAGTTGGGCTGATGGCGAGATTCGACCTGTGAACTCTGTTCCTTTACCAGTTGCTAGCTCATTCTTGATTGATGGCATGGATTTCCACAACCTGCATCAGAGAAATCTCGAGCGCAACCACTTAGGACGCATCCTGGATTTTTTCTTTTGCCATACGGACTTTCCTGTGGAAATCTCGAGATCTGTTTCACCAATCTCTCGACAGTTGATCTTCATCATCCGCCACTAGTCGTCTGCTTACCATCTCTAGTTGATGACGGTGCACTGCTGCTGAATGCGAGTGATGAGCTTGCGTTAGACTATAGCAAAATTGATTTCGATGTTCTAATAGACTTCCTTTCCGTCACTGACTGGGATCTTCTTTTCGATGGACTGAATGCTGATGAAATGGCTGAAACGTTGTGTGCTGTGCTAAATAATTGGATGGATACAAACGTACCGATTTGTCGGCCTGCTGTTTCTCCTGCGTGGAGCACCGCTTTGCTACGAAAACTAAAACGAAAAAGAAATGCTTCGCAACGTAGACTTCGGCGATACCGTTCCCTGGCAAATAAGCGTAGTTTTCACTTGGCGTGTAACGAGTACCGTAATCTAAACTCTTCGCTCTACAAATCGTACGTTTTACGAGTGCAAACTAATTTAAGGCGAAACTCCAAGACCTTTTGGAGCTATGTTATCTCGAAGAGGAAAAATTCAACAATGCCTGCAAGCGTTTTTTTCAATGACGTTGAATCGTTGATAGGCGGGAAGAAATGTGAGCTTTTTGCTGCTCATTTTTCGTCGGTTTTTGCCGCAGAATCCATCACCTCGACTGAACTTGTCTCGGCTGTTTCGGATGTGCCTTCAAACCTTGTTGACATAAACACTTTTGAAATAACGCCCGTTATGGTAACTAATGCCGCCAAGAAATGAAATGTACCTTCTCGCCTGGACCAGATGGCATTCCTTCTGCAGTGTATTGTTGTACCATTGGAGCGCTTGTTGAACCGCTTTGCAGAATCTTCAACAAATCTTTTGTAGAGTCGAAATTTCCTGCAATCTGGAAAGAGTCATTTATGGTTCCGGTACACAAGAAAGGAGATAAACGTGATGTTAAAAACTACAGAGGAATTACTAATCTCTCTGCAGCATCAAAACTGTTTGAGATAATTGTGAGTGGTTTCATTCTTGAGCACACCAAATGCTATATCTCTAGTGACCAACATGGCTTCATGCCTGGACGATCGGTTACCACAAATATTCTAGATTTTACCACGACATGTTTTAAGCAACTGGAAAATGGGGCACAAATAGACGTCATCTACACTGATCTAAAAGCAGCGTTTGATACGATCAACCATGACATTATGTTGGCAAAGCTATCCAAACTCGGTGCGTCGGACCGTTTGACTTCGTGGTTGAGCTCCTACTTGACTGACAGGTCTCTGCGAGTGAAACTCGATTCCAGTACTTCCTCGTATTTCACAAACTCGTCAGGTGTACCACAGGGTAGCAATCTTGGCCCGTTGCTGTTTGTGTTGTACATCAACGACGCACTTCTTGTACTTGGAGATGGCTGTAAGCTTGCGTATGCCGATGACCTAAAGCTGTACTTCGTGGTGCGGACTGCTGAGGATTGCATTCGTCTTCAATCGGTATTGGATCTGTTCGTTGATTGGTGTCGTCGGAATAAGCTTACCCTCAGCATTCCTAAATGTATGGTAATGTCGTATTACCGCATCAGGCAGCCGATTGTTTTTGACTATGCCATCAACGGTGTGGTTCTTCAAAGAACCGACCAGTTCAGCGATCTTGGTGTTCTACTGGACCATAAGTTGACGTTCAACCCCCACCGCTCTGCTTTGATCACAAAGGCGAATCGCCAGCTAGGTTTTGTGTCGAAAATATCGAAGGACTTCATTGACCCACACTGCCTGAAAGCTCCTGGAAAATGCCTCCTTGGTCTGGTTTCCTCATCAGTTGACTTGGAGCTTGAGGATCGAAAGTGTTCAGCGCAAGTTTATCAGGATAGCATTACGTAATCTACCATGGCGTGATCCGCAAAATCTCCCGCCGTATTCTGATCGCTGCAATCTGCTGAGCTTGGATACTCTGGAATGCCGACGGAAAAATCAGCAAGCAGTTTTTGTTGCCAAGCTATTGAATGGTGAGGTCGACTGCTCGAGGCTTCTCTCGCTGTTGGATATCCGGGTACCACCGAGAACATTACGAAGTGGTACCCTTCTCCAACCGCGGTACCATCGAACGGCGCACACTGGGGCAGATCAGTGATTTTCTCGGAAAAAATTAATAACTTTTGAACAAAGCATCCAATCAGAATACTGTCTTGGGTAAAGTTGTTTGTATTAGTTAAGCGCTTCTTCTGAATAAATTAATTAGTTCGCAACTTGGTCGTAGAGATGGCGCGCGAATCTAACTTTTGAATAAAGCATCCTAGACGTATGGTGTTTCAACAAAGTTTTTTTATTTATTAAAATGAAGGAAAGTTGCAGAAGACATAAAACTTCCATAACCTTTAGTTTCGGAGATATAGGGTGTATTCAAAAATATGATGCCAAAATTCTTATTTGTAATTTTTTGTATATTTTCATATGTTTGCTCTGGTTTCTGCATTTATTCCAACGAAAACAAACTAGGTGCAAATTTTCATTGCACTATTTGTGGAATTTATAGTGGTTTTAGTGAAATATTCCCGAAAAACATGATATTTTGCCTTTATTTTAGGTTGGTGGGATTCTCGTAGGGGCAGCTAAGGGCAGCTGGACTTTGTCTCTTGTGCTAGCTCATGTCACATAGCACATATACCAGAAAACTGAAGACATGATATTCGATGATTTTTTTTAATTTCACCTTTTGTAAACCGTTACAAGTATCTCTACTAATAAGGAAACCTGTCAGTTATGTATAATTTTTATTCGTTAAACTTTTTAAATTGCAGAAGCAGTAATGGTTTAAAGATCAAACTATCTCTTAAGTCACTATTTGTCAAATGAATCCGGTGGTTGTAATAACGCCAATACCTCGCTATTTTTTTTATTAATAGGGCTGAATTTTTCTTCGGTCTTTTTCGCAGACTTGTAATTAATGGATCTGGTTGTAAAAATAGTTTGATGTGCTTGTGTGATCTATTATCTTTACTAAAATTAATTTTGAGACACCACTAAACGAAATGCATGTTGAGCATATGGCATAGAATAAACAACTGTTGAAAATTTACATTGAAGGTGAATCCATTATAGCAACTTTGTGGATTATTGCTCAACACCGAAAATTGATCACTGAACTGAGACGAGAAAAAAATTCACGCTTATGAATACCAACTACTGAAACATTGACGTACATTAATAATTCTCGATTACTTTTTCGAAGAGATGTATCAGCTTTGTAAACAATGCATTTGATCGTCGGTTTGGCGTAACTGGTAGCTCGCTCACGTATACTAACACTACCATCAGATATGGGAAATTTTCTCCTGCATGATAGTGGTGTTAGTATGTGTGGATGAGCTACCAGTTACACCAAACCGACGATCAAATTCATTGTTTACAAAAGCTGATACGTCTCTTCGAAAAAGTAATCGATAATTGTAGGTTGTACACGATCACGTTGGCACGGCAACACACAGCTTGTACGATGATGTACCTATACAACTTTACCTGGGTAATGCAGCTGATTGAGCTGACGTATACATGGTGGAAAGGGACGGATAATCGTGTAGTAAGATGATAGCATCAAAAACATGGCCGCCAGCCAGGCCCCTGGTTCGCTGGCAGCTCATAATAAGTAAACAATCTCAAAATTCAGCACAGCATTTGAAAATGGTAACATGTCAAAAATTTATATAATGTTTTTCATTATGTGAAACAGTTCATTTCAATGTAAAGGATGTTTTTTATCGGTATATATAAAGTGAAATTAAAAAAAATCATCGAATATCATGTCTTCAGTTTTCTGGTATATGTTAGACAATGACATGAGCTAGCAAAAGAGACAAAGTCCAGCTGCCCTTAGCTGCCCTTTCGAGAATCTCACCCACCTAAAATAGAGGCAAAATATCATGTTTTTCGAGAATATTTCACTAAAACCACTATAAATTCCACAAACAGTTCAATGAAAATTTGCATCTAGTTTGTTTTCGTTGGAATAAATGCAGAAACCAGAGCAAACATATGAAAATATACAAAAAAGTTAACAAATAAGAATTTTGACATCATATTTTTCAATATACCCTATATCTCCGAAACTAAAGGTTATGGAAGTTTTATGTCTTCTGCAACTTTCCTTCATTTTGATAGATAAAAAACTTTGTTGAAAACACCATGCGTCTAGGATGCTTTATTCAAAAGTTAGATTCGCGCGCCATCTCTACGACCAAGTTGCGAACTAATTAATTTATTCAGAAGAAGCGCTTAACTAATACAAACAACTTTACCGAAGACAGTATTCTGATTGGATGCTTTGTTCAAAAGTTATTAATTTTTTCCGAGAAAATCACTGATCTGCCCCAGTGTGCGGCGTTCGGTTACAACGAACCACTAACAACTATGATGCGTACGTTTACGGCTGTCGAAGAATTATTCGAATTTGGGGAATATTCATCTCGCTTTTTGGCACGGATTAGAAACACTTGAATTGTTTTAGCTTTAAGGTTGTTTCATGTAGACAATAGTCCGATGAATAAAATTAAATAATAATAATAATAATAATAATAATAATAATAATAATATCAAAACAAGGTTGTGCCTTTTCCGCATGCCTGACTGATGGCTAGCTGGTAGCTAACCATTGGCTCGGATGCTGTTCGACCCTGGGTAGTCGACAGTGGATGTTTGGATTTTCTTCATGCCCGGTGCTACACTTTTTTGAAAAATTTAAAAGACGCCATTTTGAAATTTTCCAAAGATCCAAAATGGCCGAATTTTAGAAATCATTTGTTATACGCATCATTACGTATAACAAAAAAAATTATGCAAAGTTGCAAGCAAACCGGAGATGGTAGAATTTTTCCAATTCGTCATTTGGCGTTTAACCGGTCATGCCACAGATTAAAACTTTCAAATCGTTTAATAATGCATTATAAATACATTTAATGGCCGCTTATATTCGCAGACTTCATGTTGTCAACCACCTTGTTCTTCCATTCTCATTGTTTTCTAGAGCAATGGTACATAAGAAAAAGGCAAAAAGGCACATATTGAATAGGTTCGACGGTATTTCAGCTCGAGCTCGAAGCACATCTGTTTTCAAAAAATATGACTTTGAATAACTAACAATATGATGATTCTGATAATTGAAATCAAATCCAAAATAGGACACCGATGTTCTTTAATTCCCAAATGCTTCACACCCACTATGGGCCTAAGAAATTGTTGTCGCCCATTAAAGATAACAATCGGCTGGTACAGGAATCCAATCATATCCGATTTAGTTTAGCTCTAGCATACACCCAGCAGCATCACGTTGAAAAGCCATCACTTGAGACAACAAACAGGAAGGAACGGTCTCGGGGATACAACACTTCCTGTGACTCAACCTTCCCAAGCAGCAAATTGTCCTCCTCCCAAGTCCCAGTCAGCGATGACACCATCTTAAGAGGAATAGTAACGAAAGCAGACGCATCCTGGCAATGGTATGCTTTGTGTGTGTGTGTGCGCGCGTGCGAGAGTGGAAGTGGACATTGCTCGTTTCAACAAACCGGTAAAACGGTTGACAGCAATTATTTATGGGGAGCCATTTCTTTCTATATTTTTTTTCCACCACTTGAAGGAAACAGGTAGAAAGGCGACTGAGCCTTCCGCATTTTGTCCTACCAATGCAAGGCTACAATGGGAATGAGCGTTTCCTTCTGCCAGAAATTGTTTTTCATGCACTCGTTACTCTGTTGTGTGCAGCAGTCTGAGCCTGGAAAACCCGAGCGCACAATCGCAAAACGGGAGGCAAATGGATCGGCCGGTGGTCGGGTGCTGACACTTGTATGTATGGAGAAAAATGGCATATTTTCCGCTTTGCTTCCGTTCTGTTCCGTTTCAGCCGCTCCTGTTCCTGATAGTTAAATTGTTGCTGGAGATTTCGGAGCCTCATGTGCTTTGGCTATACATATATAGGTACATACCCACTTTGTTAGTTTTGTACGAAACCCGTGCTCTTCCGTCACTTTCAATGTCACTTAAGCTCTTCAGCAGCTGTTGGCGCTTGAAATTTTTCGGGAAAATGGAAATGCTTTTGTGTTAAGCTGCTTGAGAGAGACACATACATCTGCGGCAAGATTATGGGGTGATCCTGAAATTGCAAGCTTTCAAAAACTAAGCACCTTCCATCAAATTTCTCCACTAGACAGTTTTCTCAAACTTTTATGCCTCGTAAAGCAAACTTTAAGTGTTTCAATTCCGTCATGCTGCTGCTGCTGCGAGAGTGTAGTCAGTCAGTGTAGGATCCCGGGTACCAGCTGATGGTGTTCTAATCCAAGCTTCCCAAGGGAACATATCGCCTCGTTCACACACACACACACACACACACACTGGCACGCTTGCTGGTGGAGCTCGCCAAGAATTTTTATAGCTATGCAGTAGAAGAAATGTTTAATCCTTTCGCACTCAATGCGGCGGGTGGTGTGGTTGGTATGGTACCTACACTGAGCCATTCCTCTTTCGTTGCTCTTTAGTCCCGGATTCCTCGCGTGGTTTGATATGAAGTCTTGCAGCTCTCTCGGGTGGGAATGTATATTGCCGTGGCATTTGTTGCGGTTTCATGCTTCTTGGTCTTTTCATGAGGCCACAAAAATCTGGTTACTCCATTTACATATGGCACACGATTGCCAGCACCATTCTGACTCTCTAGCATATTTTCTCGATTGGAGTGCACTAGAACATTTTTTTCCCCCCAAACTAGCCGAAACTTTGTTCCTATTTCATCGCAACCAGCCGGTGTGGCTACGCGGTCGAAACGGTGCAAGTGTTGCTAAATAGTTGTTGCAAACCATTCGGTTTCGGGCTGTGGTGGCCTCCGAGATAAAAGTTGCAGTTTTCGAATAAATTTTCCATAGGGCCGGGGGCGATCCGCGTAAATCTCTGTAAACTCTGGGTTGGTTTTAATAGCAGGTAAAATTTATGTTTTTTATCATAATAAATAGAATGCTTAACCTGTACCTTGCCTCAGATTAGGTTCAAATCATGGAGACGCATGGTTCATCATACAACTTTCACATCCAGGATACGTAAATGAAGATGGCTACCATTTCATCAACCGAATTTCTGGAATAAGGGGCGTTATTTTTTACGGAATGTCTGGGAAAAAAAAACAAAAATCGCGTTAGCTTTCTCGCCAGGTTGTTCTATGCATGTTCATCAAAAAGGAGTAGCAAGGTTATGCAATAAAGAAAAGTAAACCTTTATTCGTGTTCGGTCACTAGGCCGAATGCGAATGAGAGGTCTCTACAATAGTAGCATTTTTTTTCTGAATCTAACATTTCTTTTTGTGATGTGTTTATTGAAAAATTCAACTGGCAATTATTGTCTAAATGAATAAAGTTTAGCTACATAGATACGGTCCACGGTACGGAAAAGACCAAGTAGCCGATGACGAAACACGTCAGCTGATACATCGAAGCCCTGGGCTGGTAGCAGGTCACTTTTTAGTGACTTGGTCACTATTTTAAAACCAGTCACTAAAATGTTACTTTTTACACCAAAAAGTCACTAAAGTCACTATTTTCCTAAAAATAGTCACTAACTTCACTTTTTCGCTACTAATATTGTGACTCTGTGACAAGTGACTGTGACTCTGTGACAAGTAACTCTAACCACACTCTGGGTCGGCGTCTTTTCGCCAAGGTTTGCAAGGCAAGAGGAAAAAACATAAGATAATTAATTTGCTTACTGACGGCGATTAATTGAATTTTTGCCCTAACGGTCCCTAACAGCCCTATCTCTTCCTATCAATAATTACTCACGGTTTCTGTTTGTGTGTGGTGTCAGTGTCGGGCCCGTCGATGAACGTTAGCTGGCTGGTTCTGTCACGGCTGGCACGAGGACTCCGTGTCTGGTTGGATGCTACGGACTTTGTCTCCTTCCTTGTCATTCACGCCAATCATGCCGAATGCCCCGATTGCGCCGTTCGCGTCGATTACGCGGATCTGGCTTCTCCGAATCTGGTGGGATTGTTGCGCCAATCATGCCGATTGCCCCGATTGCGCCGTGTACGTCGAACACGCTGCGGAAATTGCACTCGTCTGGTCCCCCGGGAGGTAGATGGTTCCACGCCGACACGTGTTACGACGGGACTATCCTCGGTGGAGCGTTGATTCGCAGCCTTATTGGGTGGCTTCGTCCACTTGATGACGGTGTTGCTTACCGTTTTATTCAAGTATGGCAGTCGATCGTGGCACGCCGTGTCCTAAGTGGCGGATTAATCAACTTTCATGTACCTCGGATTTTTCTTCACCAAAAGTAAGTTTGGGTGCTTAAATTTAACAATCGATTGGTTTTAAAATATTCTATCGGGGGAAATTTGAAAAATCTTGATTTTAAATTTTGGATTTTTTACCGTTTTTATAGTGGGTTTTGCATCGAGACGCAATGTACTTTGTGGAGAGATGGATTAATCTACTTTCATATACCTCGGATTTTCTACACCAGATGTTATTTTCGATGCTTACATTTTAAAATCGATTAAAAATAATCTGTCGAGGAAAAATTTGAAAAAATTGACTTGAATATTGTGCATATTACTTAATTTAGCTCTAAAATTTGTAATGTTTGCTTGACACAAGTTCATCTTGGAAAACCACATAAATGCAACAAGTACACTAAGCTTCAAAATCTTTCGGTTAGGTCGGAAGGAAGCCAAGATCATTTGGTTTCAACGGCTATACGAGAGAAATTATCAAAAGACCAACCAAAGGGAAAAACCTAGTCGTATCAAGTTTATAAATACAAAAGAGAAGGAAAACACGGTACCAATTTCTCATGAGGATGTGTTTAGTTGGAAAGCCGACCTGGATTTTAGCACGCGCAAGGTATGTTGTACAGAAATTAATACTAGATACTTGTTAACCTATGTTGGTTCCTGAAGCTGGCACGTAACATTCGTCTCAAAAACCGTAAGGCAATTCAACCTGGGTTGTGCACTTCAGAACCGAATGAGTGACCTTGAAGATTTCTTCAAATTCCACCGAAGGGAAATCTTATCTTGCCGAAAAACGTCCCGTTGTTATGTGTAACAGCGTTGAAGGTCTTATCCAATACATTAAAGCTAGAAGAAATGTGGATGATTGTTTTCTGAAGATAGGAATTGATGCTCTTCAACACACAATACTATTTTAATTGACCCTTGCATTAAAATAGTATTGTGTGTTGAAGATAAGCAGAGGCAGCAAAGCAAACAAGGATTCAAGGACTCAGGGGTTCGTCAAGCCCTAATCTTTGCTTTTGCTCCTGGTATACAAGAAAATTATGGAAACCTATCTAAATTTTGGGGACATCTAAATTTGACCTCGCTTGAATATTTTGTCGCAGGTGAGCGTTCATAAGATTAAATGTAACATCATTGCCAAATTTGTTATATGATACTGATAAATAATTATATTTTCAGGTGATCTAAAAGTTATCAACACACTGGTGTAATGGGCAATAGTGCAACTGATCCATGTACATATTCCACGGTGCATAAGAAAGATCTAGCTACTACCACAGGTGAACCACGAACGCTTGGTTCGATATAGCAATTTGCATAACGTCGTAAGGAGAAGGAAGCTAGAGACTTCTTCAATTATGTAAACAAACCTTTATTTGGCGGTAATGACTGCACGAAAGTATTGGATGTATGTCCACCGCTATCATTGCACTTGTTTTTGGGTCTAATGAACAGTCCCTACGACAAACATATTTAGCTAAAAACTATCCAAGCAATGCAGAATTATGGGCTAAGGCTGCAAATGCAACTCGACATGCGCAATTTGGTTTTGCTAGAAGACATTGTCGTGCTTTACTAACCAAATAAGAAGTTTTACTTGATGCTGGTCTAAAATACTATGCCCTTACGATGCAAAATCTTGGCTCGGTTATTGAAAAATGTTTTGGCGTGGAACTTATTGATGGGTATCGTCAATCTATCGACGAAAGTTGGGAAGCTTTAAGACTTCCGACAACTCCGAAGTTTCACATCATTAGATTCCACGTAACTGTATTTTGCAGTAATGCAAACAAAGGACTTGGACGATATTCAGAACAGACAATCGAAGCAATTCACCACGATTTCGCCAAAACATGGATGAACTATAAAGTTCCTGAAAGCCACAACAGCTATCAACGAAATCTGCTTAAGGCAGTCATCGCATACAATAGTAGCCACATTTGAGACCAATCTAGGAATGAAGCTTTCCTAACAATTATGAATTGAATTAAACTTTGTTTGCAGCACCTGTATAAACAATTTACATCATTTAAATGAAATCAAATATTCGATATAATAAACAATCAAAAAGTAAATACATGTGTTTTTCTATGATTGTCTACAGTAAAAGCGTGGCTATTTATTTAGAAGACTTCCCTTGTCATATAGTATCACTATATTTGTCTAACTCTACGAATGCAAAAATGGTACAACTGTGCAAGTGCTAAAACCACAAAGTTGAGAATAGACGTCAATTTTCGTGTGTGACGTAAATGAAAACAAAAATAAAAAAAGCAAATGAAAAATAATTGTTCTAAGATACATATGAATGTTTAAAATTTAACTTATAAACATATGCCTAAACTATAAAGTGTATTGCGACTCCATGAAACGTATAGAAACGGTAAAAAAAAAATCAAAAATTTCAAATCAAGTTTATTCAATTTTCCCCCGATATAATATTTTACAACTAACCGATTTTTAAATGTAAGCACCCAAACTTACTTTTGGCGAAGAAAACCCCGAGGTACATGAAAGTTGATTAATCCGCCACTTAGGACACGGCGTGCGTGGTTCACAGAACTTTTCCACCACTTCACTTGGTTTTGGTTTTCTTCGAGAGCTAAGGTCTGGATGCTTTTCTGGTGCTCAAGCAAGTTACCGAGCCTATAGACTTCAAAACCTCGGGAACTGGCGAATTTTTCTGTGGTTGTTCTAGGTAGCAACCACCCATCAGGCAGTACTGCTACCATAATTACTAGCGTTTAGGGGTGTACTGTGGGTGTGTCGTGTTGTTGAGGCTGTGTACAATACCTTCACAGTGTGCTGTGTTTTTCAATTTAGTCGTTAGCCGTCTTTTGCCTTCTAGATTAATTTTGCATAATACCTAGTTTAATTTACTTCTTTGCCTGAACTTTATTATTTATATAGCTTTTATATTTATTATTTTAGTTTGAATTAAGTCCCTATCTAGCTAGCTAAGGTTTTATTTATGACTTTTCCTCTATACACATATATAAATCCCCATTTATGAAAAGAATATTTTAGGCTGAGTGAACGAACGGAGTTGACTTGTCACAAAATAAAGTGAAATTTTAAAATATCAACAATATGTTTAAATTGTTTTAAAAGTTTTAACAAAGTATACATATCTGTTAAAAAATTGAAAATTTTAACCAGGGTGACCAGTGAACCGCAAAACTTTAGAACACCAGGAAAAATATTGGGAAATGTCTTCAATTTCGATCGGGGAAAATATACCTCCTTTCCCAGAAAATACATTGTAAACCTTGGAAACCTTTCAAAGGTATTTTTTAATAATTGCTTTATTTGTACAGGCTCAATCGAATAAACTTTACAGAGCCGAGTTATCCTTTGCGTTATACATTATTACTGTCTTAAATTTAAAGTTAAAGGAACAGGTACTCGCGGTTGTCTCGAGGTTAGTGGATATTTACATTTTTTTGGATGGGAAAAGGGAAGAAGGAGGTTTGAAATGTGGTTTACGATACACTATTTAATCAATCCTAAAGCATGAAATTATTTCTATTCATCTTGAAAACAAACATTGAAAAAAAAACCCCACACGTACAAAATACAAACTAAACACAAGGTTAATCAAACTTACAATCTAAGGTTAATATCCTTAAAAAAAAACATATATGAGTTTCATAAACTCCAGATCGCGTCTAGCAAAAATATCCCGAACTGGAACATTAGGTTGTCTACCTCGAGCCCGAAGGGAATCATAAAAATGTGATCTGACTCCACGATACTCCGCACAAGACCAAAGGATGTGATCAGCGTCCTGGTAACCTTGTCCACATTCACAGAGATTGCTGTCTCCCAACCCCACACGGAACAAGTGAGCGTTTAGACAATAGTGATTGGACATGAGACGAGACATCACGCGTATGAAGTCTCGACTCGAGTCCAACCCTTTGAACCATGCAAACTTCGACACCTTAGGGATAATTGAATGTAGCCATCGTCCCAAGCTCCCTTCACTCCATTGATGTTGCCAGCTAACGAGCGACTGCTGACGATAAATTGACCAATGCGAAGAGAAGGTGATGATGAAAGAGCGCACGGATAAAGCACTAAGCAGTTCTCGTATTTTCAAGAGAAAATAAGAGAAGTGCTTTACCGGCCTAATGGAACGGATAGCTTCGACAGAACTGAGACTATCCGTAAAAATAAAGTAGTGGTAGCAATAGTTTCGAAAGTGTAGTGAATTGCTGCCAGTTCAGCCACATACACAGAACAAGGAGCTTCAAGTTTTCGAGAGGCGCTATGAAATTCATTAAATACACCAAAACCAGCGGACTCCTCTATTAGAGATCCATCTGTGAAAAACGTTCTTGCAGAATCAACATGGCCAAACTTTGCAGCGTATGATGACGGAGCAATCATAAAGGGTTATACGGTCAAAATTTGGTCAATATCAACTTGACGTATTTCTTTCAATTTTGCATTTAAAAAACCTGAACACCCCTCATTTTTAAGGTGTGTGTGTGTAGAATGTTGTTCCTATTTTGATTTTGGAATTCACTCTTCAGTTGTCAAAATGCCGTCCAAGCAAGAAGAGCAGCGTATCAAAATTTTGCTCGCGCATCGCGAAAATCCGAGCTACTCGCACGCAAAGTTGGCAAAATCGCTAAAAGTTGCCAAATCAACCGTTACAAATGTAATTAAAGTGTTTGGGGAACGTTTGTCGACAGCCAGGAAGTCTGGATCGGGGGGAAATCGAAAACCGGAAGCCGCTGAGACGACAAAGAGAGTTGCCGGTAGTTTCAAGCGAAACCCTAACCTCTCTCTCCGAGATGCCGCAAATAAGCTGGGTGTATCGTCTACAACCGTGCATCGAGCCAAAAAACGAGCCGGACTATCGACTTACAAGAAGGTAGTGACTCCAAATCGCGATGATAAACAAAATACGACGGCCAAAGCGCGATCCTGGAGGCTGTACACGACGATGCTGACGAAGTTTGACTGCGTGGTAATGGACGACGAAACCTACGTCAAAGCCGACTACAAGCAGCTTCCGGGACAGGAGTTTTATACGGCAAAAGGAAGGGGAAAGGTAGCAGATGTTTTCAAGCACATGAAACTGTCAAAGTTCGCAAAGAAATATCTGGTTTGGCAAGCCATCTGTACCTGTGGCTTTAAAAGCAGCATTTTCATAGCTTCCGGGACTGTCAACCAAGAAATTTACGTGAAAGAGTGTTTGAATAAACGTCTGCTGCCTTTCCTGAAGAAACACGGTTGTTCCGTACTGTTTTGGCCGGATTTGGCATCTTGCCATTACGGTAAAAAGGCCATGGAGTGGTACGCCGCCAACAACGTGCAGGTGGTTCCCAAGGACAAGAACCCTCCCAACACGCCAGAGCTCCGCCCAATTGAGAAATACTGGGCTATTGTCAAGCGGAACCTAAAGAAGACCAAAAAAAACTGCTAAGGGCGAGCAGCAGTTCAAGGCTAACTGGCTTTCTGCGGCGAAGAAGGTAGACAAGGTGGCTGTACAAAATCTGATGGCAGGGGTCAAGTGTAAGGCCCGGCAATTCGGATTTGGAAAAGCGGAAGCCTAACTGAATATTTTTCCTGAATTTTATACTAATTGAACTTGAAAAAGAAATTTAATTTGATTTTTTAAATAAACGATTTCACCGATTTACACGCGTTTTCCCTTGACCAAATTTTGACCGTATCACCCTTTAGAACGATGATGCTCTGGAATTCCGCGGATTTCCTCCGTCATAGATAAATCAAAATTCACTGAATTGCCGAAATCGGAGAAGACTACACGATTGGGAATATTTCTTGAACGGCTGACATCCTGTGTTAAATATAGGTAGTACAAAGTCATAAAACATGTTTGAGGATTTAGCTCCAGAAGCTTCTCAAAGTTTTCGATCACCAGTGGGTTCATTACTTCGCAACGGGTGAGGAGCCTCAGAGATAACTCTGAAAAACGGACGGATAGTGGCAACATGCCCGCCAGCACTTCGAGACTCATAGTATGAGTCGAGTGCATGCATCCTAACGCGATACGAAGACAACGATACTGGATCCGTTCCAGCTTGATGATGTACGTTTTAGCTGCCGACTGGAAGCAAAAACTACCGTACTCTAAAACCGATAAAATCGTTGTCCGGTCCAACGTCAGAAGATCTTGTGGATGGCTCCCCACCACGTTCCGGTAATTGTTCGGAGAAAATTGATCCTTTGTTGGCATTTTCGTCTCAGATACTCAATGTGGGATCTCCAGGTGCATTTGGAATCGAACCAGACCCCAAGATATTTGAAAGACATGGAATGAGTGATCGGCTTACCCAAAAGTTGAAGCTTCGGTTGTGCTGGGCTATGCTTCCTAGAAAAAACGACCAACTCAGTTTTCTCCGTGGAGAATTCGATACCTAGCTGAATAGCCCAAGTAGACAAATTGTCCAAGGTATCTTGTAAGGGTCCTTGCAGGTCAACCTCTTTTGGCCCTGTGATAGACACTACGCCATCATCTGCAAGTTGTCTCAACGTGCAATTGTCACTAAGACAATTGTCAATTTCTCTAACGTAGAAATTGTACAAAAGGAGGCTTAAACATGAGCCTTTGGGGAGACCCATGTAGCTAAATCGAAAAGCTGTAGAGTTTCCATGAGAAAAGCTCATATGTTTTTCTGACAGCAAATTGTACAAAAATTATTCATTAATCGAGACAATCCACAAGCGCGGAGTTTGTCTGAAAGGACTTCAACCGATACTGAATCAAAAGCCCCCTTGATATCCAAGAACACAGAAGCCATTTGCTCTTTCTTAGCAAAAGTCAACTGAATTTCCGAGGAAAGCAACGCGAGACAGTCGTTCGTTCCCTTACCCCTACGGAAACCAAATTGAGTATCTGAAAGAAGGTGGTTCGTCTCAACCCATTTGTCGAGGCGAAAAAGGATCATTTTCTCCATCAATTTCCGAATGCACGACAGCATCGCGATGGGCCGATACGAATTGTGATCCGACGCGGGTTTATCAGGCTTTTTAATGGCTATCACCCTTACTCGTCTCCAATCGTCGGGAACAATATTGAGCTCCAAGAACTGATTGTACAAGTTCAACATGCGCCTCTTAGCGACGTCTGGGAGGTTTTTCAGCAAGTTGAACTTGATTCTATCAGATCCCGGGGCAGAATTGCCACACGAAAGGAGAGCGAGTGAAAGTTCGACCATTGAAAAAGGCTGACTGATTTCGTCTACCGAATTCGCGGTTTCGCGAGGAGTCAACTGCGACGGCACGGAATCCGGACACACTTTTCGCGTGAATTTAAGAATCCATTGATCCGAGCATTCCTCGCTTTCGTTGTTAGTGGACCGGTTACGCATTCTTCGCGCCGTACTCCAAAGCGTATTCATAGACGTTTCGCGCGACAGTCCGTCTAAAAACTGCCGCCAGTAACCCCGTTTTTTGGCCTTGATGAGGCTCTTGAGTTCGCGTTCAAGAGATGTGTATGCGTCGAAATGCTCGCGTGTTCCACGTTTCCGAAAAAGTTTAAACGCGTCGGACTTTTTACGGTAAACCTCCGTGCATTGTTGATCCCACCAGAGCGATGGTGTTTTCTTACGAATAGACGATCGCGGCATCGGTCGTGTTTGAGCTTGAAGTGCGCTGTCGACGATGAGATTAGAGAGGAAATTATATTCCTCCAACGGCGGAAGCTCTTCCACTGACGATACTGTATCGTCTATCGCGGATTGGAACTTAGTCCAATCGATGTTACGGGTTAGATCATACGCGACGTTAACGGATTCTGACGAGTTGAACCCACTGGCAATCGAAATTTTGATCGGCAGATGATCACTACCGTGCGGATCCTGGATTACATGCCAAGTGCAATCCAACGATAGTGAATTAGAGCAAAAGGTGAGGTCTAATCTGCTACCATTTGAGGATGGACCAGCCAAAAGTGTTACTTCTCCAATGTTAAGTATTGTCATGTTGAAGTTGCGCAGATATCATAAATCAAAGTAGAACGGTTATCATCGTACAGCTCCCCCCAGCCTGTACCGTGGGAGTTAAAATCTCCCATGATCAACCATGGAGTGGGAAGTACCGCACATATGTCGAAAAGTTGTTTGCAATTAACAGAGACTCTAGGAGCAATATATACAGAAGCAATACAAAGGCTCTTACCTTTAATGGTAGCCTGACATGCGACAACTTCAATACCGGGGAATTCGGGAAGATTCACTCTATAGAAGGAATGGCACTTTTTGATCCCCAAAAGTACCCCTCCTCCACGTGAATCCTCACGATCCTATCGAATAATGTTAAAATCATAAAAAGGGAGATCAATTTCTGAAGAGAACCATGTTTCACAGAGGGCAAATGCATCGAAATTATTGTTATAGACTAAATACTTGAACGAATCTAATTTCGGAATAAGACTTCTACAATTCCACTGTAGAACAGTGATCAAATCCCCGACCTCGTTTGGAAAATTATCCATCGAAGGAGATGATAGCTGCAAGAAGGGGCCATTTTGAAGTCATTTGCTTCAAGAAGGATTTCACAGTGGGAAGCAATGTGAGGACAATGCTTTTCAGAGGATCAGAAATGTTGAGGTATTTGAGAATACCGTCCACAATGTCATCAAATGAGAACAGCCCAGATGAAGAAGGGGCTTCTGTTCTTAAAATTGGGGCATCAGGGGTTTTGGATGTCCCCGGAAGAAGTGGAAAATCCTGGGTATAGTCAGTTCTGCGGAATCCAGGAGGAGTAGAAGTCTCCTTTTTTCCACCACTCCTTGATTTGGGCAAACTGATTTGGGGTTCTTTATTTGCAACAACCCGCGAACGGATGCGCTTTCGTTTCCGTGCAGAAGCTTCCGGAAAACTGAAAAAAGTTCCCTCCTCAGCCAAGTCAGAGTCAGTCTCGTCATCTGACAAAAGAGAAAAGGGATTTTTGTCATTGGTCGATGGCGTGGCTGTCTTAAGCATTTTTTGCAAAAGACCGCCTGGAACGTTCCTTAAGGGAGCGTTTCATTTTGTCCCCGAGCTGTTTGTACGCCAGGCACGACGAGAGAGCATGAGGAGGAGTTCCGTTGCAGTACACGCATTTTGGTGCAGTAGCTGCGCAGGCGCCATCGTCATGCTTCTCCCCGCATGTGGAGCAGCGTGCCTTGTTGCCGCAGTGGGAGGCCGTATGTCCAAACCGCTTGCAACAACCGCACAGGAAGACGAAGTTTTCCCAGCTCGATGTATTGAGGAAGGGCAGATCCAGAAGAGGTCACCCGAAACGAGTCTGTGGGGGTAAAACTCTTTTTACCCTCGCTGAGCGATACTGACTTCATTCTATGAACGGCCAGTATCTTTACCGGAGGAAGCAAGGGGTTCTTGAATCGGCCAACCGCTTGCTTCTCCAGTATCTCGGGGTTCAGACTCGCCTCAGTGACCACGCCTTCGATCTTCACATCAGAGGCTGGAATGTACACCCTATGTTCCAGTGTGAAAAATTGGGAAACAGGAATTTCATTGGCCTGTTTCAGGTTAGCGACGGTCACACGAAGTTTGTTGTGCCTAACCTTCGTTATTTCGGTCACGGCAGAGAATCGCTTTGTCAGATCATCAGATATTTGAACAACATTCAAGGGTTTGTTTTTGGGCTGAAAATAGACAACCCATGGGCCAGTCGAGGCCCGCAATCTGGAGCTTTTCTCAGCCTGCCCATTGACAGACTGAGACGACGAACCAGGGATGACATCATCATTTTTCTTAGATGAATGGTCATCCATGTAGTCTTCTGACAAAACATCCATTTTGTTCAACTAGTGGGAGCGCAAAACGCTCTTCCAATGAACGCAATTCACAGAAAACACTACAAACACAGAAATACAAAATGAAAATTTAACTATTGGGGGAGGAAAAGAAACAAACAAAAAAAACAAAAACTTATCTGATAATTCTATACTACTACCACCGAGCGTTATATGTGTAGGCGTTTACACAGATGGCTGGAAGAGACGCGCTGTGTGGATGATCTTCGTTGTGGTGCACTTGATCGAGGCTCGGTACTCAGCGCACACAGGCGCACGATGATTGATGAACGATGTAGATGTAGAAACGGGTGCTCACACTCGATGATGATGATACGTGCGCGGGTATGCGTAAGCGCGTATGCGTGACCACGCAACGATGATGCCCAAATTGGTTCGCGAATTACCAATAGCACGGATTAATCGTTCCGAAAATGACACTTTCTACTACAAAAAAAAACTCACTTTTCGATCAATTTACCGGGAAGTATGCCAGGAGTCACTTAGTGAGAAAAAAAACTGATAATTTATATCAAGCGAGTACCGAGAAAACTTCCAAAACAACGGAGCGCGAAACAAGTCGACCGTACTTCTTGCTAGGACGCAGTGAGATGCTTTCAAAGGTATTTGTCTGTGATAGATTTTTAAAAGGTTTTCAAAGATGATTAAGAACTTTAAAAAATCCAAACTAAATTTGAGAGAATTTTTAAGGATTCTAGAGATGACACCAAGACATATCACAGAAGAATACCAAAGTACAGACTACGAAAGTCTCATGTAAAATTGAGTTCTCTGAGGACCGATTTCTTCATCTCCGCTTAAATCTTAAGCCAGGTTTACCTAAATAGTTAAACATGGAACACATACGATCGTCGCTTTTGATTATTGTTTAAATTATGAGAGACCATTATAACTTCTTCTTCTTCTTCCGCGCATTTCAAGCTTATTGCGTATGGCATATTAGCTTATTGCGTGCTCTCAACTTAGTGTTCTATATGCACTTCCACAGTTATTAATTGAAAGCTTTCGATGCCTGTACCATTTTTGCATTAGTATAATTGTGTGGCAATAATATTTCCAATAATTCTTCTATGCCCAGGGAAGTCGAGAAATTTTTCAACCCGAAAAATTCCTAGACCGGACCGGGAATCGAACCTAGCCACCTCCAGCATGGTCTTGCTTTGTAGCTGTGCCTTTACCGACTGATCTAAGGGAGGCCCCTCCATTATAATTAAGAGTGAATTTTAACGAGATTTCTGAGAAGAATTATTGGATGAGCATTCTATGTCAAATTCTAATAAGAATGCAAAATTAGTTCTAAAATTTTGCTTAAGGGAGCTCTTATGAAAATTTCACGAAAATCTTGTGAACACCAAAGATGGTCTCTGCGGATAATTCTAAAAGAATTCTAGGATGATTTCTGAAGATACTTCCAAGAGAATTCTAAATAAATTCCGAGAAGAATTCCAATGGAATCACATTTTGAGGGTTCAATCTCAAAGGTAAATGAATCATTAAACAATGACGATGTTCCTTAATAAGTAAAAAAAATCTCCTTAAAATAGATCGGGTTGCTCCTTAAATGATTGACCAAAATACGTTAAAAATCTTAAAATGCTCAGTAAATATTTAAAGTACGTCAGTTGTTTTGATTCTATTCATCTGCATTATTACCAATGTTCTTCCTTGAAAGGATACAAAACAAAAACTTATGCGCGAAATATCTTGTTGGTAACCCGAGTGTTACACATAATAAAGTCAACATTTGTGGCTTCTGGTATGCATTATTTTCAAAAATCACGGCTTCAAAGAAGTATAAGACTCAAGCGAAGGCTAAGAAGTAATGTAAACGCTTGAAATATACGGGTTGGATGTGGTGTTAAACGAATTTTGAATGTTTTATTTATTTTTTGGTTTATTGTTTATTCCCCCCTCCCCCCACCCCCCTCGACTGATGCGAGCATTGAGTGACAAAAGCAAAACTTGTGATTTGATCCGGCCTTATTTGCCTCTACAACTTGGTCTCAGACATCATTTCGATCAGGAAAGGCCGATTCGGTGGTACAATGTTTTGAAAAATTTCAAGGACTTCATTTTGAAAATTTTACAGGTACCAAAATAGCCGAATTTTAGTAAAAATGAGGCTCATTAACCACAACAAACAATTATGCAAATTTTATGCATACAATGCAATGCAAAATGAAGGGAGTTCAGATGTGAATCTTCATGCATTCTATATTGTTCAAAACTTTTATAAGGAAATTGATCTCAAGTTAGGTCAATAAAACTGTTTAAAAACCCATCCGACAACCGTACATATTATAACTTGTATAATAAGCTGATTTATTGCAGGTCTCACACATTTTTAATGCAAAACTGCAAGAGAACATCTTCACCGATGGATGTATCCGTCAGCTGACTGTCGACAAATTGCCCCAATTTTTTTTTCCAAAGTTCCATGTTCAAATTCTCCACCAGGGGATATCTTGTAGTAATTATGGTTACTTGACTTGTCTCCTAACAACGACGAATCATTATCACTGTTGGCTTCACTAGCAACAAATTCTCCCTCATTCTGTCACCAACATTGTATCTCCGAAATCCTCGGAATCCAACAAGCGGAAATTTCGTTTTTCTCTCCCATTAACTGCCAACAACACAAGTCCAACGACGACGACGACGACGACTACAACGGAGGAGGTTGACTTGAGGACAATGTGCATTCCAGCTGTGCAGTTTAGTGGAAAATCCCCTGCTGTGTTTCGCTAGCCTGCACTGCATGGAGTGCAGCACCGTGGTATCATGAAGGCTAAAAGAGGTTCTTCCTTGATATCATCTTCCTGCATACGGGGATGGAAAGAAGCACAGGCACCTGTACATTGTTTATGTTTATCTTATTGCAATGTGGCAGTTGCTGTTTGACGATGATGATGTTGGGTGCTGCAAGGGCATGATTTCCTTCGATGCATTTTTTTTCCTGCTTCCACCGGAAGCGGTTGTTACACGTGGAATCATGAACTTGTTATTTTTTTTCGATTCCCTCAAGAGAGAAAGTCTGGGCAAGTGGGAACTGAGAGCGTGCTGAAGGCAATAACAATGAAAATAAATGTTAAAAGCTCCATTCTACTTGACTTTCATGACTTCTTTCCGGCGGTTGTCTTGCTTGGCCGGGGGAAGGTGAAAGAATGATGCTACTTCCAGCTAATATCACTTGAATGGTTATTTGCCTGATAATGCTCGTTTGAGAACAAAGGCGCAACTGCTTCATCAACAGGTTTATGGCTAAATTGTTCCAGGCATTTCGCGTTGATCTCCATCAGTTTCAAATTTCGAATAGGTTAGCTGGCAACAGAAAGGTCTACCGGAACAAACCATTTTTTCACGGCCTTCCAAATCCTTCCTGTCGATGGATGGATAGCGTAACACTTCCCTACATAACCCATCGAAGCGAAACGAGCAAATTGTTTCTGACAGATGGAAAACCTTATACAACCTCGAATGGGTGATGCTACACACATATCACGACCCAGTTGGCAACAAAAAAAAAACTGGACACGCTTCGTAATCCGTTGCGATCGAAATTGGGTTATTGATGACCTCCAGCCACCCCACTTTGTTGGTCAGCAGGGCACGCAGTAACCAGGCCAAATCCACGAATGACATAAGGTATCCGGGAAGGGAGCCGAGCCACGGCATTTTCACGTAAAACTGTCACGTCTAATTGGATGTGTCTGCTGCCACTTGGGTGCCCTCATTTCCCGGTAATGGAGTTCTGATATACTTGGCACAGTAATAGCGACCAAAGAACCGTGAAGAAACGTCTTTTTTGGCTTTCTGTTATCCCATGTTGGGAAGTGCGTCGTCGTCGTCGCCGTCGTCAGTTGAGTGACTGTTTCCATTTTCTTGTCCGAAATGGATTTTTCAAAAAACTTTCGATCACACACACGCACACACACTGACTAACTTACTGGTTCACCCGCACGGTAAGCCAACCAACCAACCGATGACAACCAAGGAAAACTATGTGGAAACCGAATGGGTGCCCGAATGGAAAAAAGTATGTGACAGAAAAAATGCGATGCCTCTAGATGGCGTGAAGATACGGAACAAAAAGAGCGGATGTTTCTCTTTGGAATGGATTTTTTTTAATTGCACAGTTCGAACAAGTAGTGTAAATTTCTGTTTAATATAATGCACATAAATGGAGCGTCACATATCATATTCGTTTACATTAAAGTTCTAACACATTTCATGCAATGTAGCAAATATTGAATGCAAAAGCCCATCTTTGTAAACAACATTGTTTACAAGTTAGTCGGTTGCGTGAGATGAAATACAAGTTTACGTGAATAAACGTTTACATCACAATTAAAATTCAGAATTTTTATCTGTGTGGTTAATCTAGTTGTGGAAAAGCCGTATGTTATTTTTGCCAGATTTTACAACTAGAATATCTTAAAAATATTCAAACTCATTTTTTTTTCTCCAAAAACCCATTATTCGAATATTCCATTAACCATTCATTTTAAATTATTGATTCCAACATGCTCGGGAATGTTTGTTACCGATGGGACTTTAAGTTTTGTTACAAATCTGGCGAGGGGGGATTAAAAAAAAATCAAAAAAATATAAAAAAGGAGTTAAACCAAAATGTAAGAGTATATATTAGACCTGTTCATTTTAAACGAAATGTTCGGAATGTAACGGGTCAACCGTGATTACTGTTCGTCATGTTAATTTGAACTTCTGTGCAAATTTTCAGCAAAATCGGTGATGATTTAGAGGTGCTTCAAGTTAATTTTATGTTTTTAAGGTAATTTACGGCTTACAATATTTGTATCTCGAGACTGAAACAACGAAAACTGCTGTAACAACTTTCATAGCAAAGTTTAATGTGTTATGTATCAACTTTGTAACCAAAGGTTGACTATTCGAAGTGATTTTATTGAAGTTTGACTTAGTTTCATGCTCGAAGATATCTTAAAAAGTAAAGAATTTTAAAGTATTTGTTCTACGAATTTTCCACCCATATGATATAAAAATGTGTAGTGTACGGTATAATGTTCCTCATATTGTTCTAGAAGTTTCATTCCAACACAGTTTTCGTGTTTATTTCATAGATTGAGAGATAAAAATCAGAAAAGAGGCCGTTTTAGCTAAAATTCACAAGACAACAGAACCAATAAAAGTCAATTAGATTGACAGAACATAGTTGCATTGCTTTTCAATGACGACCGATGACTGTTTCATTGATATATGACTTTTTCATAAATATGAATCCTCAGTAGACGTGTTTTTTTTATCAAAGGCAAGTGTCACTCGAACCATAACAGCAATTTATAAAATAACGAAAATTTTGAATGGCTCGAGTGACACTTGCCTTTGATAACCAACCTAACCAACCAATAGTCAACCTTTGGTTACAAAGTTGATTCATAACACATTAAACTTTGCTATGAAAGTTGTTACAGCAGTTTTCGTTGTTTCAGTCTCGAGATACAAATATTGTAAGCCGTAAATTACCTTAAAAACATAAAATTAACTTGAAGCACCTCTAAATCATCACCGATTTTGCTGAAAATTTGCACAGAAGTTCAAATTAACATGACGAACAGTAATCACGGTTGACCCGTTACATTCCGAACATTTCGTTTAAAATGAACAGGTCTAGTATATATGGACACATTTTAGGAATGTTTACTCAAAATTACCATAATTATTTTCCCCAGAAAGACTTTTCTTTTCAATAGAGGAACTGGGGGTAAGCCCGGCCCCTTAAGCATTAAGACTATTTTAAAATAATAAAGAGCTAATTTGGATATCTTTCCCATGTAGAGTCCGTTTTGTAGACAGCATGGGCGATCCGTCTCTAAAAACGTGTGGCTTAAGCGCCACTCCACAAGGGAGATCACACGCCAAATGTAAATTTTCCCGGTTGAGACTCTCCCAAGGGCCTTCACGCCATCTAGAGTTGAATGGGCAGTGAGTTATTTTCAACCCTTCAACTCTGCCGGGAAAGAAGAAGTATTCCCAGCATTACTTCAACAGGGGAGAGAAACGCTCAGCCCCCTCCTTACTGAATTATTCAAAGCCAGTGTGAGCTACATACCAAAATCATGGAGAATGGTTCGGGTTGTTTTCATTCCAAAAGCTGGAAAAAAGAGATAAAACGACTCCGAAAGCCTTTAGACCCATAAGCTGTTCTGTTCTGTTAAAGACAATGCAAAAAATTCAAGATGATTTCATCAAACCAACAAGTTTAGCGAGGTTACGTCTTAGCAAATTCCAATTTGCTTACCAATCAGATAAATCTACGATAACGGCTCACGGGGTATCGGAACATGAATATTATCGAACTTGCATGAACCTCGGATCAATAGGGTTAAAAACAAACTTTGAAAGTTTAAAAATATTTCATCAGCTAAAACTTGAAAAAAGGGATTTTAGTATTTCAAGCTTTTTGCACTTAAGAATAATATAAAAACAACTTTTTCAGATTTAATCATCCCTGCAACTGCACTGATCTTGAAAATTTCTGCGTCAAATTAAGAATACTTGCTTCTAAAAGTTTAAGATCACCTACTATTTTGATTTGGTCCTTCGGTTCTGAAATATGACCAAAATATGTCCACGATGTGCATGGTCAGCTTCACAAAATTGTCAACTTTATCATCTCATCATGTGACACATCAAATCACATTACAATTCAAAACGAAGATATAACGTCGGAGTGTCTACACGCTAACTTGAAAGTACTCATTAATGAGTAAAAAAAGACCCATTTTGAAGAAAAGTGGCTTAACTCATTAATGATTAAACAATTTTACCCATTAATGAGTATCTGTTACCCATTAATGATTAACAATTAATCATTAATGGGTAACAGATACTCATTAATGGGTAAAAAATTTACTCATTTAATGAGTTAAGCCACTTTTCTTCAAAATGAGTCTTTTTCAACCATTAATGGGTACTTTCAAGTTAGCGTGTAGGACCAAATTGGCCATAGCTTGACATGTTTTGGATGCTCCCGGGGAAGTGGTCAGTTTCTGACTTGGGCTGAAATTCATCATATGAGACCTAAAATGTCATGAAAATTCAAAACTAAGGTCGTTGGTGGTAATATTGAGTTTCCTGGACCGAATTGGCCACACCCAGATATAATCAATGTGAAAATACACAGGTTGCTTAGATATTCCATTTTCATGTTCGTTCCAAACGTGTGCTAAGCAACACGAGTGAATAAATAAACATTGACATGACATGCGCATTCATGATCAGTCGCAACTAGTCGCTCGTTCAAAAATGAAGCTTGATCACGAGAAGTGTCGTAATTTAGATTGTGCTTTGTGTTTCCAAAGGGCCAAATCGCTAAGGAAAATACGCGACAAATGGAAGCAAACAATTGTCCGACCGTTTTTGCCGTATATATAGTGATTCATATCAAATGTATCCGAAAGTTTTATGCGCAATGTGTTATATGGCTGTTTATCGACGATCAGAAGGTAATTCAAAATAGACATTCCAATATAAAAGATCGTATAACCAACAATCAATACGAAACTAACGACTTTAAATTGGCTCACTACTTGACTAGCCTATTGGTCCCAAGCAAACGATTAACTTACCCCATTCTAGTCGAAATTCTAGTACTACACAATGTTTGACAGATAAAATGAGGGGTTAGTGGATTTTCTTATGTTTCGAAGGGTGAATAGATTAGCTTGGGACCGAAAAGAGTACCAGAGCTGAGCCAAAAAGTTGAGCACGTTTCTTCGGGACCTTCTAGTCTTAGAGTTACCTCAATGGTATAACCTTGTTTAATTTTTCAAATCAGGGTTGGCACACTGAACTCTACATGTTCATGATTACAGTAAGGATATTTCAGTAACTACAAGAATGAAATCAGCTAAAGGTGGATCTAATGTCAGTGAACATTGTTGTAATCTGTGTGATGTTGCCCGGTCAAATTCTTTAAGTAAACCGGTAAAACAATTGAAAAATTCATCTCACGCAAAACCCCTACTACCTCGAATTTGAAGAATGTAAGGGGTAGAGCAACTAGAGCCAAGATTTTGAACAGTACGGCGAGGTCATCGGAAAAAGCTCGGAAGTAGCTTTTCGTCTGTTTTAATTTACTTTTTAGACAATCAAACTTGCTCAATCTCTTCGAAAAACTATAGCGGTTTCCATACAACAACCCAGATTGGACAACGTTCTGATTAGTTCTGCTCATGAACTTTTCGATTTTTTTCAATGTTGAGCAAACAACTTTTGCCAAAACGAGTGGCAATGAAATAAGCTACACCCAACAATATTTGGTTTATTGCCGAATCACCCAAGGTTTTAATGAGTATGTATGATTGAGGTGCCGAAATATACCAGATGCTCGCATGCTAGTAGGAATTGATGGTGGTCAAGGGTCGCTGAAGTTTATCCTCAACATTGAGGATAAACTGGAAGATTCGGAACAGTCGGTTCATAAGGATTCTAGAGTCAAACGCTGCTTCATTCTCGCATTAGTAGAAGATGTTCAGGAAAATTATGGAACGTTGCCAAAATATGGTGAAAGTTGGAACTAGGATTACTCGATATCGTTGTCACAGGTACATAATTGAGTAGACTTATATACATCAGTTCTTCATTTTGATTTTTCGTTCTAGGTGATCTCAAGATCATTAACATAATAGCGGGTGTAATGAGCAATAGTTCAACGTATACTTGCGCGTTCTGTACCATGAACAAGAAAGATTTGAGGAAGAAGTTTGGCACGATGCGTACAATCGGGTCCGTTAGGATTGGATTGCAAATGGAGGCAACAAGATAAACGCAAAAGATTATTTCAACTGCGTACACACACCGCTTATCCCTGGAATTGACGCAGCCTTGATACTGGATGTGTGCCCACCACTCTCGTTGCATCTTCTTCTGGGTATGGTTAATGCGATATACAATGCGATTGCAGAACACGATTCTGATGCCGTTTACTGGGAGGCACTGCCGCGGTCTGCTGAAGAAGCGAGCCTTGTTGAATACTGGTGACTTAACCTCGACACACTTTGTGAATGTTTTTGATGCATTGCAGAAGGTTATTGATGCCTGTTTCGGTGCAAATCTACAAAAGGACTACGAGCAATGCATCAGTAAGTTTTGCAAATCATGGAAATTGGCTCAGCTACTCCTAAATTACATACGATCCAGCAGCACGTGGCAGAATTCTGCCACAGCAGACAAAACGGTTTGGCAAGGTTTTCCGAACAAACAACTGAAGCGGTGCACAAAAATTTCAGCAAGAAGTGGGAAAATTACAAAGTTCCCAATACCAATGCTGAGTTCTCGAATAAACTTCTGAGTTGCGTTGTCGCTTATAACAGTCTTCATATTAAATGAATACATATAGTGTTTGCTGTTGTACTGCTGTACATCTACAGTGAGAATAAATTCAAATGAATAACTAAACGATACATTTGAACATTTTTAATTCTTATTATTAATTCTCTTTTAATTGTAACAAAGTTCGACACACCTCTAGGGGGAAAGGAAGGGAAAGGTGATTAGGGAATGAAAAATGTGATATTTTGAACATGCATGTCCGCAAATTAATGACAGATGATAACATTTTCAAACTTTTTATGATGGTGGCAATCCGTTCACAGTTTGTTTTTAACCCTATTGACTAAATTTTGATGAAGAAAGATCCGAGGTTCATGCAAGTTCGATAATATTCATGTTCCGATACCCCGTGTGGCTCTACAATTGCTAGTTAATAAAATCAAGAAATCACTTAAACCCAAGGAAATAGCCGTGGTTGCCAGTGCGCAAAACAGTTAGGTTCAATGAGTCATTTTCATATGAATATGAACTACCATCTGCCTCATCATTCACTGCCTTATGAGAGTCTGAATGATTAAAAGGTAAACGAGTCACTAACAGCCGAGCACTCAGTCAATAACTCAGTCAGCACGTTTATTCTTCCGTTATGGTACCCAATCCTTGTGTTGAATGACTGAGCGTACATTTTCTATGGAAAAATGCAAACTAAAAGCATTTTAAGATTTCACTCGTATATCTCAACGTGTCAAATTTTGAAACCTTCATCATACTCATAGTTCTTCTATTCTCCACGAGTGAAAACTTTGATTTTCCAATTGGCAAATCAAAGTTGGCACTCGAGGAGAATAGAAGAACTATAAAAGTGATGATGGTTTCAAAATTTTCCAGGGGGAAGTATACGAATGCAATCTTGAAATGATTTTATTTTGTGAATGGAGCATGTTATTTAAATCTGGTTAGTGCTACGTTAGTAGAAAACTTCAGGACTACTCAATAGACATATAATACAGAAAACATAATTTCTTTTCAGATTTTAAGGTGTAAACATAGACTTCCGCTTTTCTACCACTGTAGCAGTAACCAGATTTAAATAAAATGCTCCATTTTCAAAATTAACGCATTTTAAGATTGCACTCGTATACTTCCCCGTGGAAAATTTTGAAACCATCATCACTTTCATAGTTCTTCTATTCTCCACGCGTGCCAACTTTGATTTGCCAATAGTGCAGTGCATTCACACTCAGCCTAAGCAGTCAACAATTTTACCCGCTATTCTGAATCCCAGTAACTGGGTGGATGGTACCCTTTCTTGTATCCAGTAAGGAGTTGCCAAAATCTGACTAAACTAGTTTTGTTCTGATGAGTAGAATCTACCCAGATTCTGGGTAAATAGCTCTAATAGAAAAAAAATCTCTAAGTAAAAAAGGCACACAAGACTACCCCTATTTCTGTGTTTGTAGTGATAAGTTGAAAATGTAGAACATCGACATGAATCCGATCGACGTTGTTCATTTGTCAACTTGTCACTCCCAACACAGTTTATCCATTTTTTGGTAGGTTCAGTTTTGACCGACATTGGCGGATTCTACCCAAATTTGGGTAGTTTTGATATAGCGTGCAGGTATAAAAGGGAGATTATTGTGCTGCCAGTGAAAGTTTTAATGCTCAAAATATATAATACTGATGTTAAAAAAATACAGATATGGACTAGGATATGGAACTGTTTTTATGGCAAATACTACCAGCAGCTAGAGTTAGTAAGTATATTGTTAGCTTCTGGACTTTGAACATTGTCCTAATTCTAGGTTATCGAAATATTGTGCGACACTTTTCTCGATGCCAAATGTGTGTTGTTGTTCTTAGTTTTTAGAACTCATTTAAAATCAAATCTCAATAAATGGTTAGGATTTGTCTCGACATTTGTAACGGCGTCGTTGTTTGGGTATTTCAATGTCGTATTTCGTAGTTATGTATTTTTGTAGGAGCTAGTCGGGTGAGGTTATGTATGATACAGCTACTGCAGTGGTCATATCAACTAATTTCTAGTAAAATCGGTAAAGTTTACCCTGTTATCAAATGTCAACATCTGGGTAACCGTTACCCAGTTTCTGTCACAGATACGTTTACCCATACTTAGGTTAATACAGGTCTACCCATTTTTTGTAGGTTCAGTTTTGACCGATCTGGGTGGATTCTACCCAAATTTGGGTAGTTTTGAAATCGCGTGTACGCTCTTCTGAATCTCGTTGCTTTTCTTGATATTTACGGTGCATTCGACAATGCAGCCAACAGCTCAATGCGTTCAGCTATGGAAGCAAAGGGCTTGGATAACTGCCTTATTAATTGGATTATGGCAATGATCACAGATCGAAAAATATCTGATGATTTAGGAGATGGCCAACTAACTATAAGATCGGTGAAGGGTTGCCCTCTAGGAGAAGTATTATCACCCTTACTGTGGTCTTTAGTAGTAGACGAAAAAGTTTGGCGGAGCAAGGTTTCGAGGTGATGATGTGGCCTGGCACAGTTGTTGGTTATCTTAATAAAAATCGAAAAAAAAACAGTGAGGATCAGGGGGATTTGATTCGCCATATAAACTTGACCCACCCTTATGTACATACAAGTATAATATGATTGTTTAAAGGAAAAATATATTGTTTGATTAAAATCCAATTATATCAAATATATCTCAATATACCTCAGAGATATTTTGAGAAATGATAGTCTATTTATTTATTGTCATTCGCCTTCGACTATGTCGCACAGGCTACTACCAACCTACGTTCCTAATACTATTTTTAAAACAAGTTTTAGTTATACTAAAATCAAAACAGTCACTAATGTTGGTAACAGCCCTGAGGCAGGAGCTAAATGGGCTGTTGTACGCGTAACTAGTCCTATGTCGTTGAAACTCGAATGGACTGAACACGTTCCAGAGGGGTTGTATCGATGGAGTAAACATTAATAAAAGCCAGCCACGACTTTAGTCGCTATATTCATAGTTTGGCGGATAGAATTTTGATCTATCAAAAAGCGGAACCAATTCAATATATTGTAGACCAACAATTGAAGAGGTACTATCAACTTTTATAAACTAAACATTGATTATTCTTTTCTCGCCAATCAAAGGTAAATTACCAGCATCATCGGATAGGGGAAACTTTCCACAACCTAAAGATGGTGTTATTTTGTGTAGGGGAGCCTTGAGTAACGAGAAAGCTGTTTTCGAAATTTTGTTCGCAATAGCTGATGTGCTCTTTTCTGTTGTTGATCGTGATTTGCTCGATTGGTTCCGCTATTTGACAGCGCAATTGGTTCCCGAGATTCTATCAACCAGGCTATGAATAATAGGTGACCAGCCACGACTGGACGTGAGTACCTTGCACTTGTTGATGTCTACGCTCATACCATTTTCGTTGCACCATTGTGAAAGCATGTCGATGTCCATTTGTAGAGTCACACAATCTAGTGCGGACTGATTACTTGAACAGCTTTAGATCATCCGCGTATAAAGCATCCCGGACGACATTCGACGGCACAGATTGTTTATGAATAGATGCTGACTAAAAGTAAAGCAATACGCCCTTCGCGCGCAACTGGTGCAAGTTTGATCAAAGTAGTCGAACGCGTTCAGAAATAACGTCAAATGGAACTCGAAGGAAGAAAAAATATTGTGCACATACACCTGGAAAATCCGGAGTGGTCCGGTTACAAGCTGGTTAAAGTGCTGAAGATGACGAAAACAACAGTTTGTCGAGTGCTCAAAACCTACAAGGAAACCCTGAGTGTGGAAAGTAATAAGCGGACCTACGAAGAAAACTGGAACCACGGATCGTCAGCTGCGCAGCAAGGTGTTGAGGTGCGTTGCCAACCCCGTCCTTTCGATCCGAGATGTGGCCAGAGGGTACAACACCAACTTTCAAACGGTACGAAACATCCTTGCCAGGGAAGGATACAAGTCGTACAAAGTCAGTAAACATCCGAACCGGCACATGAAGCAGAATTCCGCGACCGTGTTTTGACGAAACACAAGGACTGCACTTTGATCGATGACGAAACATACGTCGAACTCGATTTTAAGCAGCTTCTCGGTCAAAAGTTTTACATCGTAACTGGACGTGGGGATGTGCCGGGAAGATTCAAGTTCGCATTTGCCGACAAGCTCGCGAAGAAGGCCATGATTTGGCAAGCGATTTGCAAACGGTGACATCCCAAGTTTACATCGAAGAATGCCTGAAAAGCGTGTATTGCCGTTCATCCGCACGCATAGGGGCAAAGTCATCTTTTGGCCTGATTTGGCCAGCTGCCACTACTCCAAGGTGGTTCTGGAGTGGTGTGCTGTCAACTCTATCGATTTTCCCGGAATTTCGACCAATCGAAAAATACTGGGCAATTTCAAAGCAGCAACTTCGACGAAGCGGCGGGGCAGTCAAGGACATCCAGCAAATGCGGGACAAATGGAAGAAATGCGCTGATTCCGTGTCCGTTTCCACTGTGCGGGCGCTGATGGGCTCCATCAAGAGATAGGTTTGAGATTACGTTCGAGCTGGATAAATGTAACCATCTAATGCTGTAAATTTCAAGTTTTCATAAAAGTACTGCAAAGCAAACATTATTTATCAATATCACGAATTACAGGTCTCTTTGTGCGTACCAATTTACTTTTAGTCAGCCTTTATGACGAAGATAAGAGGGCCTAACACGCTACCCTGGGGAACTCCAGATGGTATTTCGAATGCTTTGGAACGTGTAGAGTTGACCTGGACGAATGCTTTACTACCAGTCAGGTATGACTTCAATCAGTCCGATATCCATTTCGGAAAACCCATGTGTTTCAGCTTCTCCATGGCATAGGTATGCGGCACAGTATCAGTCGACGTGAATAGAATCAACCTGATTCCGACGTTCCATCTCTCGGAATAAACTGCTCGTCCAACACATCAGATAAGCAGTTCTTTCGGTCGATGCGTCGTCGACTTCGGAAAGCAATCGTTTAGTGATGAGTGTGTGAGTGCTGATCACGTTTTGCGTCCATTGCTGCAATGGAAGTGCTCTGACCCCCCTTGGCGTAACTGCCATACAATGAAACCACTGGAAGCGGCTCCAGTTCTGATTGAGGATGCTTTTTGGATAGCGGAAGATAAAGTGTTTATTGTGTTGTACCTTTTGACTATAGTTTTAAGATGTATTTTACAGTAACCAAGAATCCTCGGCTCTGTAAAATTAATTCGTTTGAGCCTTATAAAATAAATTCATAAACAACAACACATCAGATTAGTTATTGTTGGCGACGAGGAACAAACCCATGCTGGTAATCAGATATCAGTGGTTTTGCTGCAGTCAAGATGACTTCGTGAACTAGGGATTCGAGGATCTTTCCTAGACAAAAGAGTGTCGAAATTCCACGGTAGTTTTCGACTCGTTGAAGGCTGCCGGATTTGTGAATGGGAATCATTGAAGCAGTTTCCCACAGGTCTGGGAACGTTTTTTCTTCCATTGATCGGTTGTACAGCTGTGTTAATGGATCTACTAAAGAAGCAGCACACTCTTTCAGTAAATACGGTGACAGACTATCGACCCCAGCTCCCTTTGCAACATCGAGATTTTCCAAAGCTTTCTGTACTTCCTCTCGAGAAAAATTGAGGACAGGCAGCAGTACATCATGGGAAAGTACATTTTGTAAACAATCTGAAGTTTGAAAAAATATTAGCAGGTTCTTTGGGCGTGGTGACCGTAGATGAATCGAAGCTAAAATTTTCCGGAACGCGATTATTGGTTCATTGCGCGTTTACGAATTTCCAAAACATCGATGGGTTTTGCTACAAAGACGACTGCGATCTTAGCAAATAATCATGGTGACTTGAAGCAAGAAGATCATTGTAGGCCGTTTCAGCGAGTCGGAGAAAATCTCCCGTTTGCGGGTTTTCGGAGCCCGTTGCGCAGGTTACGCAACTCAGCTGACCACCAAGGCTTCCTGTTGAACCTGCTATGAGCACGGCAGTGGCGAGGAACATTAGCATGCAAGATTTCATATAATTTATCGTAAAACAGGAGTACATTGGCATCCATACAGTTACCTTGAAGGTAGTGTTCCCAATCTATCGATGAGAATTCCACATTTAGAGTCGCAAAGTCACACTGCCGAAAGTCGAAATCTTTTTAATGTTCATTTTGAATAACTGATATAATTTTGCTTTCACTTGTGCATTTTTCAGAAATATCTTTCTTCAATTTTCATGCGTTATTTATTTATCAATACTCTAAAAATAAAAGTATTGCTCTGGTAAAGATTGGCTGGACCAAAACCAATCGCTAAAAAAACTTTTCATTCGAACGAATTTATTGAACTTAATCTAATCTAATCTAATCTAACACCAACACAGCCAGTGCTTGAAAGCATCCTGGAAAATGAAATCATTTTTCTTGTCTATTTGATATATGTTTCATATCGAAGATGCGTAACTCATATCAAAACGGCCAGACCTACTGTGCAGCATATAAGGGGCAAGATGATTCAGAAAACATCGGGCCTGTTTAAATCGAAGATTTAAATACGATGCTTCAGAATCCAATAAATGGATGAAACGTGGACATCTCGTACCGTACGTTCCAATTTTGGTAATTATATGATTGGTTGGTCGTTGGAAGCATCAAAGCTAGAAAAGGTTAAGTGATTCTCCATTTTCTTCTGACGGTTGTGGCATGAGCACTAACTCTTGTCCTAGCCTATGACTTATGGCTATAGCGGCATTACTCGCTTTCTGAAAAGAGAAGAGGGAAAGGAAAAGGAGAAGGACTATAAAAAATAAACAATATTTTTGATTTGAAATATAGGGGAAATGTATGTAATGTCGGCCTAAGTGTCCCTAATTTGGGCGCATACATAAATTCAGCAATCGACTAAATTTTCAATAGCAACCAAAAATATCCATTAGACATGTGTTAATGTAGAAGTACAAATTGTAGACGAAGCATGACAAAGATCAACATGAACTAGTTTTTGATGTGCATTGGCAAGCCTTTTCGTGACCAATAGTCAGGTTCAACGCTGCAACTCAACGAATGATGGAACTAATGATGGGACGAATGATGGGACGCCTCGTGGAGGTTCTACTTGGCTTCGGAACAGCTTCTCAGCGGTAAATAATAGGGACCTAGAATGAGGAACTGGAAGTTGTCTCCTGGGCCTGGTTATGGCCAGATCAGCAACCGATTATAGATTTAAAATAAAAAAAACTCCACGGAAAAAAACGTCAGCTTCGAACACACGCACAGCCTACTCTCCCGCAAATCGATTCGACTTCGAACGAATTTATTGAACTTAATACGATAAACGTGAATTTCAGACAAATTTTACAAAGCATCGTATACCTCTGTTGTTTGAAGATGTAAAGAATTAATGTTTCCAACCATAGGCGTAGCCATAGGGGCGAGGAGGGAGGCAACTGCCCCTCCCTAGCTTGAAACCTGGTTACGCCCTTGTTTTCAACAACTTTTCATAAAGTTTTACCATCTACAACTTTAGTCAAGATAGCAAACCTCTAGCGTGCGAAATAAAAAAGTTGGTATCGCTGTGCCATCTTTGCGGCAAAAACTTGAATTGTTTTTATCCGCCAAATTACAGTCCTAACTAAGTCAAGAAGCATTGCTCAAGACGTCAACTAAATTGCGTTATTACTTTTTTCCAGCTCGATTTAATTCCTGGCCACTGTGGATTGTAGACATCGGCCTACTATTGGAGACATTGGCAGATTTCACAAAAGGATTCAAATTCACAGCTACAAAAAAATTGCATGTAGTTCAATTTTTAACGACGTTTCGTGAAATTTCTTATACAAACTCATTCAACGTTTACGGGAAAATGATGTCTATGGAAGGGTTTGTAATAGTTAAAACTAGAAAATATAGGTTTGAAAAGTATGAACGGCAATCACAACCCGATGATCATAATGATGAGCACGGTAAAAAGTATACGAAAACGAAAAAAAAAAAATCAAGGTTACAAATGCTCATTTGTGTGTGTGTATGTGTGTATTCAATCTAACCCCCACTGGCCGGCAGTGGTATTATGGAAGAAATTTGCTTACAACAATCCTTGATGTAATAATTTAAAGCAAGTTTAGTCCGGGAGTTAGAAAGCGATAGCTCTACTGCAGATTCAGCAACCCATTTCAGAATGCCTGGTAATTCACGTCCATTCCGAGGTTACTTTCACATACAATAATCCCCGCATGTAAACACTACCGTTATCAAATGAATAATGGTACTGCAAACACACTTCCAGATTTCGAAATGTGATGTTTCGAAATCTGGCGCGTATTTAGTAATACAGGGCGGACTCGATTATCCGGAGTCTTGAAAAAAATTTAACTCCGGATAATCGAGCCCTCCGGATAATCGAGCCATAAAAAAAAAATTTTTTTTTGGTCTTATGTTCTCATTTAATGCTTTTAGTGGTCCCATTGAATGCTATTGAAGGATTATAGAATCGGACCACTGGTTTTGTAGATATGGCCGGAACAAGTTCCGACATTTATGGGTCATGAGGCTAAATTTGACTTGAAAGGAACAAGACCCATTAAGCGACACATCAAATTAAATCAAAATTTGATATCAAGATCAATGGTGGCAAAAATTAAGTGCCTTGGACCATATTGGCTACTTCCGGGCAAGTTCCGGGTGCCTCCGGAAAAGTGGCCAGAACCAGACTTGAATAATAACCTATCATGCGACACATCAGATTATATCAAAATTCGATAACCAGATCAATGGTGGAAAAACATTAAGTACCTTGGACCATATTGGCCACTTCCGGACAAGTTCCAGGTGCCCCGGGAAAGTGACCAGAAACGGACTTGGATAATAACCTATCATGAGGCACATTAAAATACATCAAAATTCGATAAGAAGATCAATGGAATTGAACCCATGGACCATCCTATTGAGAAGCGAACGTGTAGCCAACTACGCCATGGGACCCCTCAACTTGAGAAAAATCGTAGTCTCGCGACTCTCACGAGTGTGTAGAGACAAAGTTGAGCTTGGCTAAAAATCACGGCTACCGTGAAGGCACCATATTTGACGCGGTTCCTAACTTGACGCACTCGATCAATTTCGACCATTTTCCATTAATATTTTTGAAATGATAACATTGCAAATATTAGTTCCAGTGCTCTAGGGATGATAGTGTAACAATTCAACTGATGGTTGCTGATAAAGCGACTGCAGGCGAAAATGAAGACGAGAATGCGGAATTCGATGTCATGTCTGATGCTGACATAGTCTGTTCTTAACCATGATTCACATTTTTATGAAGGAGAAAGCGTGACGAACACCACTCTGGATGAAACTGCAAACATTTCTATAGCAGATGACAACCAAGATGAGGAGTACGAACCAGTTCCAGATCAATCAGCGCTGAACAGTATTGACACTATCATCACATGGGCTGAGGAAAACCAATTGCCGGTGGAACGGCAGTTTTTACTTCGTGAAATCAGGGGAAATATTCTTGATAAAATAGTCAATAAGGATTGATTTGTGATCAAATTTGCAATTCTCTTTGTTTTTACTGAATCACTTTACTGATGAACTACTGTTTTTACTGAAATGGTGAATAAATGAATTGAACTACAAAATACGATAAGAAAATTGATATAAATTTTCAGGTATGAAGCCACCAAAAGACCAATTCTCACGATGTAATAAATGTAATTTTTGCATATACAATAGCTCGAGATCCTGAGTTTGTTTCGAGATCCTGTCCAGATAGAAAGTTACTGTCTTCGACAAAGTTGTTCAGGAGGTCAAAGTATTTTTGGCTGGTAAACAATAGTTAAGAATTTTCTCACCACGTGGCATAGATGTACACTTCTCGCATATGCTATATCTCGAGATCCTAATCAGATAGAACGTTACTGTCTGGAACAAAGTTATTCAGGAGGTCAAAGTAATTTGGCTGGTGAACAAAATTTAGAATTTTCTCATAAACTTTAGGCTTCAAACTCCTGAACAACTTTGTTCAAGACAGTAACTTTCTATCTGGTCAAGAACGTGAGATATTTTAAATGTGAGAATTTCACATGTATACTAGCATCATGAAGTGAGAAAATTCTGAACTACTGTCCACCAGCCAAAAGACCTTGACCTCCTGAACAACTTTCTATCTGATCAGGGTCTCGAGATATAGCATATGCAAGAAGTGTACATGTATACTAACGCCACGTGGTGAGAAAATTATTAACTACTGTTTATCAGCCAAAAAGTCTTGACCCCCTAAACAACTTTGCCGAAGACAGCAACTTTTTAGCTGATCAAGATCTCGAGCTATTGAATATGGGAGAAAGGCACGTATATACTAGCACCGCATAGTGAGAAAATTCTAAACTATCGTCACCCAACAAAAAGATCTTGACTTCCTGAAAAACTTTGCCGAATACATTTACTTTCTATCTTGTCAGGATCTAGAGATATTTTACATGCAAGAGTTTCACATCTATAGTAGCGCCGCAAAGTGAGAAAACTCTGAACTACTGTCCACCTGCGAAAAAGCCTTGACATCCTGAACAACTATGCCGAAGACAGTACCTTTCTAAACTCAAGATATTTTATATGAGAATTTCACGTGTATACTAGCGTCGTGTAGTGAGCAAATTCTGAAATTTTGAGCACCAAGCAATAGGCTTTGATCTTCTGAAAAACTTTGTGAAAGACAGTAACTTTTTATCTGGTCAGGATCTCGAGATATATCACATGCAAGAATTTGTATACTAGCGCTACGTAGTGAGAAAATTCTGAACTACTGTCCGACAGCGACAAGGCTATGATCTCCTGAACAACTTTGTCGGAGACAACTAACTTTCTATCTGGTCAGGATCTCGATATATTCCATGTTGTAATCAATTAAGTCAAATCCCACGTAGTATAGTCACAGTTTACGCGGTTTACATTTACATATTCCCTATTATCCGCATTTTTAGGTGTTTACTGTAATCAAAGTTAAGCTGGTTTAGATCAAAACAAGTTTTTTGAGGAATACTCGTTGGTTTCAGTTCGATTGGTAACTCAGCAACAAAATGACAATGGAAAACTCATGTGTGTTGTACAAAGTACAACAGCGCGAGTAACGGAGGGTTAAAGGCCCTTTGTAACATTTTTTTTATGGATCTTCAAAAAATTTGTTCGGTTGCCGTTCTCCGCCCCCCTGAAACGTGACGTAATTAGTGAATGGAACATCATGGGATTCAGTTTTTGTATGTTGTTGTGGCACATAATCCAAAACCCCTTAACGCCGGATTTTGTAACAAAGGCACACAAACACTTAAATATAGTCATTTCCCGATCTTGTCAGGCTGAGTCGAACGATGTATGTTACTCGTCCTCGGATCGAAAATCGGTTTTCCAAGCGGTTTATGAAAAATAATTTGCAAGATAGGTTAAAAAAATATGACTCCGGATAATCGAGCCATTTTCTCCGGATAATCGAGCCCCGGATAATCGAGCCTCCGGTTAATCGAGCCTCCGGATAATCGAGTCCGGCCTGTATATGGAAATGTGCATTTATGATTGATTATAAATCAGATGGATCTCACCAAATTCTGGCGCCGAAAAAGGACCGGTTTCTTCACTCGCGGTAACACAGCAAAAAAATAATTGTGATATCACATCAAAGTGGATGCACTACAATTATGTCGAAAATTTCATGTAATTTTTATGACCACATAAATAAACAAATGCAGTAAAAGCAGCGTAATGTCAGTTCATGCATTGTATTAATGATAATATTGTCCTTTTTAGCAAGTAATATTACACCATATTTTTGACATGATTGTAGTGCATCCACTTTGACGTGATATCAAAATTATTTTTTTGCTGTGAATCGAAAAAAATTTCCGCGTTGTTTTTACAACGCAACACGACATTTTGAATCACATTCGAAGTTTTTCATTTGCACCGAATTTTTGCTTGGAAGGCAGAACGCCAGCACAAAGAAAAGAGAAAAAAAAATACTCGGTAAAACTCTTCTTGGAAGGGAGGCAAAGCACCAAAAACAAGCGAAATGAAAAACCGACCGACGCGACATCACAGCAACACAGCTACTCGAACAAATTCTTGTCCCAGATTTTTCACGTTAATTACAATATCACTAAAAAAAACTGCTTAAGACGTGATAGATCTTAATTTACACTTATCCACACGCGAAAACTAATATTGGTTTGATTTGGTACAATTAAAAAATATGCGAAAAACAGATGAAATCAGCGCCAGCGAAAACAAAACCAACCGTTCGCGGGCAGAGCCTACTGCGTTTTTTTCAAGGTTACAAATGCTCATTTCGAATAAAAACATTCATTTATTTGTTAGGCTCATTCACGTTAGCTTTACGGAGCTGATTAATATTTTTTTATAAATAAGGGCGGAGGCGACTTCCGGCTGTTAGCAGATATTTTTCTTGTAAGTTACAAGAAGAGGTTTCAAAGTTTGTGTTGATCAATTTTGCTTTCAACACACTCCGCCGCCGCTGTTCGGTAAAGTTCAAAAAACAGTGGAACATTCAAAACTTTTATTGATTTTTTGTTCAATTAACCTTATTTAGTTAAAAAAAATCGATAAGATATCAATTACATGTGACGGTAATTTGAAATATTACCGAATTTTTCAGCTTTTCTAAAACCCGTTAAAATTTTACCGACTTCGGTTATCTAAATACAGTATGTAAGAGTCACAATCATTGATGTTGTCTACAAGTAGTGTACGAAATACGCGTACCTGTCAAAAGATATGCAATTACAATGGAATTCATAGAAAATAACTCAACCTACTCAAAGTTGAGAGGTTCTGATTGCATGGAAGAAACCTGCTTTAACCTATTTGTTGATAAATCTGTTCTTACCGATAGACGCAACCATATTTAGCACTGGATGTGAAAGGTGATAGCTCTACTGTAAATACAATGACCCATTTAAAAAGTGCCTTCTCATACACGTACATTCTGAGGTTATTTCGTATACAATAAGCCTCGCATGAACACATTCACATATCAAATGGATACTTGAAGTGTGCTCACAGAATAAAAAAAGCACATCTTTGGTACTGGCACGTATTTAGTAATAAAGTTATAGTTGCAATTTATATGGATAAACAGAAATAATCAGATGGATGGTAAATAAACTCAGCTGAGCATTTCGAAGTGTTAGTTATAAGAAACGGCACCTCATACCACGCAACAGAAAGGATTTGAGTCTTCATTCAACTCATATCACTGATCTCTGCGACAAACACTAGGGACACGTAGGATTTGATAATTATCACTTCTGTGCATTCAATTTAACTGTTTCTAGATTAAAATTGTAATTATTTTAAGTTTTGCAAGAGCGAAAACGACGTAGCAAAACAAAAACACGTCATTTTCGCAACGCGGCCTACTTCGATCTCCCTGTTGTTTGCGTTTACTGATTACCCATTATTATTTGGCTCGTTAGCCGTATGTCATATCGTCATGATTTTTTTTTTTGGCTTTTGTATTCTCTTGTCAGAACCTAAGAGGAAGAGGTGACAATTGGCTTCTTGCTCTTTTATTTCTATCTCTATCTCTATCTTTATCTATCTCTATCTCTATCTTACGCACATGAAATCGTCGTATCAGGAGCTGGTTCACGTTTGACAGAAAAGTGGTTCATTTTCGCCCCCGTATTGTCATCTTTTCTCTAGGTCAGAACTAATCGCCGGTCCCAATTCGTTGGTGCTTCCATTTATTAACGTCCTTTTAAACAAACCACCTTGAGAAGGTGGATATAGTTCATTCAGGACGGCAATTCGTTGGTGGTGCCACAGCTCTTGTATAGCAACTTGATATCCACTTTCTCATACGTTCTGTTTTGATCAGCAAAATTGCTGAAGCATTAGAACTAGTTGTGGGATTAAAGCTCATCGTAGACTAACGTATCCACTAAATATAGTATTCGTAGATAATTGGTATTGCAAAAGTGCTTAAAAATGTTTCTGAAATCGAGAATTCATAAGCTCATAAATCCGTAACATTGTAGATTCCGTCTGGGAAAATTCAATGACATCGGAAATCAAGAAAATAAGATTCTCATGTAACCAGGACAGGGTGTTTGCATTGCTCTTGTCCTTAGCTCATTTTAAACCACCCTGAAAAACAGTTAAGGATATACAAATACACTGTGATCAACTTATATTATTTTCTGTCGAAAAAAAAATCACCCTTCCACAGAAACCAACCACCCAATAAACTTTCTCCAAAACCAACCCTTTCACTGCTCCTGGTCCGTAGGCTCACGAAGACAACTGGTGCATGATGCAACAGAGGGACCTTTTGTTGTAACAGTTGGTTGCGGGATTTATTTTGGCACAAACTGGGAGCCTTCTCTTCCCGTTCAAACTGCCATCGTTCCGGAGAGGTCAACCATCTCGGTTTAACTTTTTACCGCACCATTGTGTCTAGCACATGATATCCTTTTTCTAGTACCACTGGTGCTGGTGAAAGCTGCTGCATGCAAGTTGAAGGGAAATGTAGCGTCCTGCAGCCTGGAGCTGTTCCAACTCACTTTCGCTTGCGCTTGGAGTGAATTTTCCGGAAGCTGATGCGGGCTCAGCAGATCACCGGATTCCCAGTGGACGACAGCAGACCTTCCAGACGAAATACTGAGGCTGGTTTTATCGCTGCCGTTGGTGTTGTTCTGGATGGGGTTGCTCGCCGAAACGGTTAAACGATGCTTGGCAGGATATCCGTTTCTCAGTCGGGCTGTGAAATTTTCACTCAGCTGAAGGGGGACGTGGAATTTTCCACAGGGTTCAAGCACTTTTTCATTGTTCGTTAATAGCATTCAACTTTTAGGAGATTCTTTAAAGCAGAAATTCACATAACCAAAAGCAAACCTGAGCTTCCGGTAGCTGTCACATTTCCAACCATAGTCGCAATCGATGACAAATACAATACAGCAAACAGCAAAAAAAATGCTTACTAACCCCATTTTTGTCAATTTTTGCTTGTTCAAAATTCCAATCACGTCTTCACTCCGGCGAGGGCGTATGTGTAGGGAGGGGGGAAACCTTCCAGAAAAATAAACGAAAAACGATTTGAAAAATGGAAAGCTGAAAACGACAGCTTCCGAACAGCGACTGTCGTGTGGGTCGAGTGCTCTTCTGCAAGTAGGTTACTACTGGAAGGAGAGGAAAAATCTTTGCTCAAAATGAAAAACAAACATTGATGTAGGATTTCGCAGGAAAAATTTCAATTTTCTTGCTGGCGCACTTATGTTGGTACTGTCTGATATCTGTGCTGCACTTGGATCCAGCCTCTCATCCGCTTGCCTGCTTGAGTGGCGAAGTAGATGGTAGGAGGATGGACGTGAAAATATGTCAAGTGAACTACACGCTTATATCAGTTGTTCCAAGTCTGAGCGGGTTTTTCAAGAATCAACGAGATATCTATGGTCTTAATGTCGCCTACCTGGAGTCAGGGATTGGCACGCGCTTGCGAAACAGGATCCGACGGAAAATAAGCAAATGCGTATAAGGGGGCCTCCCCTAGCTCAGTCGGTAAAGGTGCAGCTATAAAGCAAGAGCATGCTGGAGGTGGCTGGGTTTCGATTCCCAGCCCGGTCTAGGAAGTTTTCGGATTGGAAAATGTCTCGACTACACGACTGCTTTTCTTTTAATTCTAAAAGCATCGTGGTTTATGTTATCTGGATGAACCGGAATGAAAGCACTGTCTCTTTCTTCCTAATCAGTTCTTACGCGAGAAGCGTAAATGACGTCAACAATGTGGCTACGTATGAATGATAAGGAGTGAAAAAGAGGTGTGATTGCACATCATGGACCTTTGTGGATCGAGGTTCATCTTCGATAGATCAGTGCACAAAGATTTGCTGCACTCTTCTCTCACCCGTAAATTTTGACAGTTTTGGTTTGCTTTGGCTCCCATTCGTTGCCATCTCTTTCACTTTGAGACCAAATGATTGAAACCAAAAAGTGAGGTTAGGGACTCTTGAAAAAAAAACCAAACCGCACTGCTTAATATTGATGCCCGTCGCCAATTGTCGTTGCTCCAGTTCTTGGCCTGCCTTGACATCACGGTGACCGAGCTTACGGTGCCAGTCATGCAAACAGTTCTTCTTATAGCAATGCTCAATTGCCGCACCCACGCGTTCCTCCATCTGCAAGTGGTAGAGACCGTTGCTACGCCTTGCTACAGCCGCAATCCCTGTACCTTTGACAATCGTACAGCCATTGTCGTTGAACTCTACCGCTGCGCCTTTCTGGACGAGTTTCCCGACGGAAACGAGGTTCATATCCAGATCTGGGACGTACAGGACACCGGTGAGCACGATTTGCTTCGCTTCGCTGTCTTTCCCGTATAAATGGATCTGGCAGTTCCCCACACCTTTCACGAATGCTTTCTTCCCATTAGCGACAGTAACGAAACTTGGGATATCATCTGGTGGTTTCTCAACGGATACGAAAAATTTTCGACTGGCGCACATGTGGGAGCTGGCTCCAGCATCCACGATTCATTTCGTCATTGGTCAATCCTCTTCAATGGACTCCGTTTTTCTTGCATTTGCCTGTTGCTTGGCAAACTTCTTGGTTTCCTTGGCAACCGATTTTTCACTTCGAGAAACTTCATCCTGGCTCTGCTTCTGCCAAATTCGTCAGTCTCGCTTCTTGTGGCCGACCTTCTGGCAGTGGTGGCACACAATGGATTTCGATTTCCCGGCCACCTTCAATACCGCTGAATCCGCCGGAACAGTCCCTTTTCGCTTCTGCACCTCATTGATAGTTTTATCCTTTACAAGGGCCAGCGTTAGCTCGTCCTCCGACCGATTTTCGAGGGTAGTCGTCAGCGCGTCGAAAGAGCTTGGTAGACTGCGGAACACCAGGATTACCTGCAAATCGTCGTCGAGCTTCGTACCAGCGTTGGCCAAATTCTCGAATTCTACCAGGTGGTCCTCGATGTCGTCTCCTTCCTGGAACTTGAGATCGCAAATCCGCTTCAGCAGGTGAACCTTCGAAGTTAGTGACTTCTTTTCATGCTGCTTCTCCAGATTCTTCCATACTTCCTTTGCGGTTTTCGTAGCCCGGATATGGCCGTGTGGACTCCTGCTCAGCAGCAGCCCAAAAGTCGCACGCGCTTTCTGATCCCCTTCGTCCCAGGCAATCAGCTCCGCCGCGTTCGCTCGGTTTGCAGCCTCTTCCGGCTTGACTCCGGGCACGATGTACTTCCATAGTCCTTCGCGAACCAGCTGGAATTCCATCTCTAGCTTCTAGGTTTCGTAGTTTTCGTTCGTCAGCTTCGTTATTCCGGATCTTTCCATCTTGAACTTCTTCGGGCCCAAAACCTCTTGAAAATGTGATATGACCGTAGGCCGGATTTACTACTACTTGAAAATACGTCTTAGCTTGATGAGAGACAAACTTGGAATGGCATTTTATTTCATACTATGAGAATACATTTATTTGTAGGTTGCTTCGATTATTCATCGCTTGCTAGCTTTCTACCTCCAACAGGGACCATGCACTGCTGTATAGGACGAAGTTGCATCCATTTATAGACCCATTTTGAGTACAGTAGACCGATGTGGATGTAATCACGTACCTGTAGAGTTTGTATGTTAAGATGGTGAGTTTTATAATTTCCCGTCGTGTTTAATTAATATCCAAATAATAAGGATATCTAAGCTTACATGTTGACAGCGAAAAGTCTTTTGAAACTCAATTATTAAATAAGATATGGCATAACATTTAATTGAAGGCTGCATATTAGACCAAGGTTAGGAACATGTACCCTATTCGGCATAATCCATTCCTCACTCTGAGGTTGCGTTCCATTTGGTGAATTTTCACTTAAATTTGACAGATGGAAATTTTTTAAATAAACCTGCCGAGCAAACTTATTTCTGACAAACAATTAATCAGTTTTGACAGATACCTTCTTGAAAATCGGTCAATCAACAACCGAGGAATTTTCAAACATTTTAATTTATTTTCGTAGTGTTAAATTTAAGTGAAAATTCACAAAATGGAACACAGCCCGAGAGTTCCACGGTTTGCGTTCCTCTTGGGGTGCATCATGACTTCTCGATGAGCGCAGTATTTAGTTTGGTCGAAATTGTTTGCAACAGCTGCCGACTGCCGCTCTCACACCGCCCTTGAGGTCGCGCCGATCTAGTGCATTTTTCTATAAATTCAATTAAAACTTTTCGTTCATAATATAATTTAATTGTAATGCCTCGCAGGGCAGCAAGTGCAGTATCCCTCGATACGACGAACAGATTGAGGAAGTGGGAAGGGGGATAGTTTAACTTCTAAATTAATTTCAAATATTTTGCTCAATAATTTGATTTGACTACCGGCAGCGGGTGCAACTAATCGAATGTTTTTCCAACAAGTACGCTGCTGGATAGAATACATAGTACCGGGAAAAACTTTGTACCTTACTTGAAACAGTCTAGCAAAAACTGTACGCATAGCAGCTAATTACAAATTATAATTTCAGCCGGCTCCATCTGTGTCACATGTCTCATTTCCATCATAATTACTTATCTGCTTTCACCAAGGGAACCGGCTAGAAGGCATACTAATGGTAATGACAACCCTCCAACTAAATATACACGACAAGAATCTACGGTGACGGATGCACATAAAGTGCCCTAGACGATGGAGGCTCATCCCAACGGAATCCCATCTTTTCGGAATTAAGCCTTTCCCAACGATTGTATGCATATGTAACACTAAAAGTCGGAGAAAAGTGCTTTCCGCAGTTTTTCATCCGAGGCAGCAGAAATTTCCCCATGAATTTCATTAGTAATGTGGAAGATTACTTACATGTGAAACCGTTCCTTCCGTTTCTTGCGGGCCCATAAGAAGCTTACGGAATGAAAAGTTTTCGGTTCTGTTGATTGAAAATGTTTTTCCTCTGAATTAAGGTCAATTCTTGGCCTCTCGTCCGATAGGATTCTCTCTAAGGCAGATGGGGAAAAAATCTGAAAAATTACATCCTCCATAAACCATCCCCGACCAGGCAATCACTTCCCGGCTGCCAATCAATCCGTCTTCCCAGTAGGATTCAAATCAGCTTAGGAGGCTTTTACATGCTCGCTTTGCCGCTCGGATCCAGCCATATCTCTTGTCACGGTGGTGCACATGCATAGATGTATGGGAAAACATCAATCTAAATGGAAATTTTTGAAATATGTGTAGCAGACTCACATAAACAAACAGAGCGAACGTAAGGTCTGCTAGATTCGACGCTGCCTGTTGAAGGGAACGTTATGGCAAGAGCTATCCAGGATAACAGTCGGGAGTTACACTGTGGATTGACTGAAACCGGATGCATACGAAGTAGGCAGACTATATTGTTTTGAATCTCGACAATCATGCAGACAAGTACCTTCAATCATCCCACGTTGACTCTATCAAGTTGGAGTTGTATGCATTCTTCTTCTGGAAGCTTTTCAATAATCTCTTCACAGCTGGAAAAACACTCTGCGATCGACGCGCTCGACGATATGGGTGTTCCAATGTAGCATTATATGAGATCCGAGGAATTCACTGTTTCTGCCCACCCATTTAGCCACAAACATAAAGTGATAAAACAGACCATAATAACTGAGCGGTCGAGATTCTTTTCGGGGTGTAATATTCTCGTTTGATTACGCTCGTTATGTAAGTTTCTTCGAGTGCAATTTTTTTTAATTTTCAAATTTTGAATCTCAGTTTCCATTGATTTCATTTTGGTTAGCAATTGGTTCACCATCCACAACTTATTCGTCTTCCTCTAGCTCATTTTTTTTTCTTGGACGTGCAACAAACCTTCCCGTGCATCGATAATATCATCATCTTCCTTATCCTGTGCTCCTCGTTGATCACCAGGATTTAGATTCTGTGTGAAATTGGCTCTATTGTCAGCCCCAAAATAAGCCACAGAAAACACATCGCGCAGCCTAAGCAAGCTATCGTTCACCATACTCATCCCTGTACTCCGAAATATGTTTATTTTTTTCCTTGGTTTATTGCGTGTCGATCTTGTTTTCCGTACTGAGTACCAATTCTACCGACGCTAGGGAGGCAGTTTCCACATCTAAAACCAACCTGTTGACCCATAACTCATGTATCGGGGACCAACGGCTTTACTTCCCTTTCGAAGGAAGGCGTGATTAAAGATTGTATGCTGTGTCTCACACATCGTCCTGCAATCTCATCAATGGAGTTTCTTTCTGAATTATCTTTTGTATGAGCTTTTGCTCATAAACATCGGCATGGGACATGGCACTTTTGGCTCCTCCAATAATTTTCTATGGGGACAAAGTATCATTGTACCCCTTCAATAATGTTCATACATTTTTCAATTTTTTACCTTGAAGTATAAAAAACTACAAGGGACAGTCCTATGAGGTTGTACGCAATGATGACGTAGGACTACGTGGTCTTATATAAGAAAAGTTATATGTTAACTGCAGCAGGAGCCTATGTTTTGTGTAGGAATAGGAATTTGAACGTGGTTCTCTCTGTTTATACTCTTTAGTATGCACGCTTGACATAGATGGCCCACAGCGACTCACGAAGAGCTACTGATTCCGATCAATAGCGGTGCTGCTTCTTCCTCGTTTTATGGATGCTCATGTGGGCTGCAGCTCGCTGCTTGCAGGCAGCCTTTCGTTGTGTACTGGAGAACAATGTTGAACGCCACGCGCCGAAAGCACTGCTGCTGCTGATGCCGACGACCGGACACCACCAAACATGGTGATTGGACTGAATCCGATCAGCGGTTGAGGGCAGCCTTGATAGCTAGCTTGTGGAGAGCATTTCGTTGTGTACTGAAGAACACCACCACTCACCACGCGGTGATTGAATTAACACCGTTTGGTGAGACCGGATGGAATTTAACTTTGAAATCTGCGTTAGGAAAATTGCTTTTCGCAGGCAATCGGTGAAAATTTGAATTATAATTGAAACATTTGCACATTTGTGAAATTTTCAAATTTGAAAAATGATAAAGTCTTATATTTAACAGATGCGTAGAAATATTTCTGATCGATTGGTGTTAAAACTATTGAAATTGGTTCAGGAGCAGCTGAGTTATTAACGTTCAAAATCTTTCATAATTTGGTACATGTTCCATTTTCAGTTTTCACAAAGTGTACCCCCATATAGGAATCACAGACGTAGTTCTACGTAAAAAAAAACGTATTTTATTACTGAGTCTGTATGTAGAAGCTGCTATTCCAATATGAAATTTCAGATCAACATTCAATTCATATTCAATTTTTGAAAATTTGACTGAATTAATATCACCGAGAAAAACCAGAAAATCTAGGTTTAGGATTAAGCGTCGCCGGTGGTGTAGTTGTAAGCGTGATTACCTCTCACCCCAGCAGACCTGGGTTCAATCCCAGTCGGCGCCGCCGGGATGTTCTGAGGCATAACATCTCTGATCACGCCTTCCTTCGGATGGGAAGTAAAGCCGTTGGTCCCCGGTTCATGAGTTGATGGGTCGATAGGTAGGGTCCAGGTGTGGGAGCTGCCACCCTGGCGTCGGTAGCATTGGGGGTGCTCAGCACGGAGAACAAAATCGACGGAAAATAAATCAAGGAAAAAATCAATTAAGAATAACAAGTAAGTGCGAATAGGACGAACGGAACACGAAATCAAAAAAGCGAGAAACATAAAATAGCACCAGACAGAGAAAGTCGATTAAACATAAAAAAACTAGTTCGTACACGGTAAGACTAAAATACCCAACTGCCAATTCACTTTACCTACTTTTGACTAGTTTGTCTCCTTTTCTCCTTCTAATTGTTACCGGTCAATCACCTCTAACAATGACTTTTAAGCCGATTGGATTGTACAGCTTTTGCAATACACACAATTTAATTTACAGGAAGCTAGATTATTACTTAATTGTTTGCCATAGGAAGGCTCACCATTACTTAAATACCCATATTTGTATTATATACGAACATAGATACCTATATTAAAACCACCTTTGTTCATTTGTGTTTAACATAAAGTCTATTACCTATTAATTTCCTTACCCAGCCCCATATTAAGTTGATGTAAAGCTTTGCATGTAGTTTAAAGTTATCGAAAACCAACAAACGAAAGAAAAAAACATCATTGGACCAATCCAAACCGCGCTTGTGTTATTTGTCCAATAATCATGATGTGAATAATATAAAAGACGGCAAAGTTCCGCACTAACATTATCACAAAAATATAAATAATAATAAACCCACCGTGTGCAAATTACGTGCACCCTTCACATCTCCGATGCAGCGAAATGGGATACGTTTTCCCATTTGCGGAAGCCAACTGGCGAAAGAGAGAGAAAGAGAGTTGAGATGGAGAGTGCGAAAAGGAGCGCATGAGATGCGAGAAAATTTGGGAATCAGCGAAGAGGAGAGTGTACGGAACAATCACCGGAGACGGAGGTACACGGAGAACGTCGCGAAAAGGGATTTTGATAGTCTTGCCGAAGCCATCTTGGAAGGAATTTGGACCGTTCATACACGCGGTGAATCTGAGTATTCCCACGAAGGACCAATACTTTTCGTGGAGTGTGCGGTTATTTGCACGGTGCGCGAGTGAGACTCTGGTTAAACCAGCGAAGAAAAGTGTCACGGTGTTGCACGTTTCTCGGTGTCATCTACACGCCAAATCACGGCCTCCTCGTTCGAGAGAAGGGTATCTTCAGAGTCTTGGTGACCCTAGATTGCCCGCTCTAGCCCTGTCGCTCGAGATTCTACCCGCTCGTTGAGGAAAGTCAGCTATTGAAGAGCTAGAATTCGGAAGTCAACGTGGGACAATCAGAAGATTTTCTGTGAACCACCCTTTTCGGTCGGAAAACGGAGCCACGTGGGAATAGTGAAGATCGTCGTTTGCCGAAGTGAATGCTAGTGTGCTCGGAGGTCCAGATTGTATCACGTGAGTCACGAAAGCCTGAACTACTCCCCGTTTGACCCCGAGGAAGCGCCAAAGGGCCCTTAACACACGGACGTAATCCCCATCCTGGTTGCAGGTAGCTCCCGAGACCCCTACGCTATTTCGGTCGGCTACATACGATTGTGGAGCGAAGAAGCGAACGCTACGGAGGTGTTAGCTTGGGGAGGTCTGGAGGGTCCGCCCCCGCTTGCCAGTGCATGATACCAATGTGCTTCTCCCCTTTTCGTGAGCATCCCACCACCCAGTAACCAGCAATAGGTATGTCGCTAGAAGAACTCTCTCTCTCACTCTACACTTGCATGACGTCAACGGGAGCTGAACGGCCGCATCGTTCCCTTTACCATATGTCCCCTTCTTTCCCTACCTTCATGTATATTTAAATGAAAAAAGAAGATAAAATGAATGTGAACGTCTCCTTATTCCTAAATTTCTGAGCCCTAGGTGCATGAAAGTTGGTTTCCAGTTATTGTTCGTTTGGTGATTGGTCCACCTTGTCCCCCGACGAGTCTACCGAGAGTGCGTGGGCTGCCGATCCGAGGTTAAGAAAGCATTGAGTTAACCGTTTCTTTCATAATGTTAATATTAGAAAATGGAGGAGCAAAACCACCCCACAGGGGTAGTAAAGTGTGGGAACCCTAAGTTGAGTAAATATAATCATATTTACCTACTTTTGGGTACAATTAACTTACTTTAGAGTATAAAGCTAGTGGAAAATTCCATAAAAATTCCACACAAGTAAATGAAAACTACTTTGATCCACTTTACCTACTTTTTGGTTAGCGCACCATAGTGCCGAGATGGGTGAAAAGAACTTACTGTTGGCAAGGTTGCAAATACTCATTTCAGCTAAAATAATATTTTTCGGAATTATAAAACCAAAAGATGGTTTGATGACATGTTTTACTTGTAACTTACAAGAAGAGGTTACAAAGTAGGCGTTTGAAACATAAAACCAGTAAATTTTGCTTTCTATGAGTCACAATCAGCGATTTGCTGATCGATGAGTGAGTGAATGAGTGAGTGTGTGAAAAATTGCTGATTGTGACTCTCATGAAGTGAAATAAACAGGTTTAATATGTCAAACACACTCTTTGCAACCTCTTCTTGTATCTTACCAATTCAAAATATGATCATAGCATCTAATTATTTCATAATTAAAAAAAAACCATTGTTTCAGCTGAAATGAGTATTTGCAACCTTGACTGTTGGGTACTTTTTTCTTACCGTATACTTTGGATTGAAGTTGAAAAACACATCGCGTTCGATCAAACTGACTGACTACACGGAAAACAAAACATAGGTTTTGAACGTTTTTTAAGATTACTAAGGCTGTGTTTCAATGGTTAATTTTCACTTAAATTTGACAGATGTAAAAATTTCAAATAAACCTGCTATTCCAGCAGACTTATTTCTGACCGATCATGAATCATTCTTGACAAACACCTTCTCAAAATTTGGACGATCAATAACAGAGGGATTTTCGAACACTATAATTTATTTGCGAAGTGTAAGGTTTTAGTGAAAATTCACCAAAAGGAGCACAGCCTTAAAATCGGTGATTCTCGGTTCTTTCGTCTGTAAATCGGTAGGCATCCCAAACATCGATGAGATATCTTTCAGAAATTATTCCTGAATATCCCTGGAACACTGTCATGACCAACGTACTTAACTGGAATTCACTTTCTGATAGAATTTACCAGTGATTTAAATAAAAATTAATATTATTTTAAAAATTCCATTTTTTTGATGATACATTAGAGAAACCTGATCATTTTATTATTATTATTATTATTATTATTATTATTATTATTATTATTATTATTATTATTTATTATTAGTCCATCTGACTTTAAAGTCTTAATGAAACACTTAAAGCGAAAAGTAGTCATACATTAAAATTGCCCGACATTAAGCGAAATCTGGATGAAGTGATGCCAAAATCGAATTGGTCGGATACCACTTTGAATTGACGAACCATAGTGACAAGAGAGCTGTTAGCTGCATAATTGGTATTGTGCGCTTCCTTGTGTAGCAAAGCTCTCGGACGGAGTGTACGGACAGGTGCATATACATTAATCTTAGCCAGTAACTCCGGCACATCATATTCAGCAAGCAAAACTTTGGCAACGAAGACAGCCTGCGATGCGTTTCTCCGCTCAACAAGAGTATCCAAGCCCAGCAAACGACAGCCATCAGCATACGGTGGTAGATTAAGCGGGTCGCTCCAAGGAAGATAGCGCAATACGTATCTAACGAATCTACGTTGGACAGCTTCGAATCGTGCAATCCATACCGGTAGGGACTTCAGACAACACACGCAAACTCAAGCAATGAGCGCAGCAATGAGCAGTAAAGAGCTTTAAAACACTAAGGATCCCGGAATTCGTTTGAGATTTTGAACATGACTCCTAGCTGATGGTTCGCTTTGTCGATTGTGGCTGAGAAGTGGCGAGTGTAAGTAAGCCTTTCATCTAACGCGACGCCAAGGTCTTTTACGTGATCAACACGTTGAAGTACAGTGTCAGCAACAATCGAACAAAATAACATTTCTAGTTCGGTGGAAGCTAATCACACAACACTTTGAGATGCACAGGAGCATAAAATTACGCACACAACAATCATGAAAGATCTCCAGAAGCTTGTTGTAGCGGCGATAGTTGTTACTGGCAATTGAAAAATTCCGTTCCGAAGTGTTCTAGCACGTTGCGGAGAGTAGCGTTAGTCCATGGCAGTTTTTTAGGAGGTAGGCACTTTGGCACTGAGCAGAAATACAGTCGCGCAGAAAGCAATTATAGTGATCGACAGCTATGTCGATCTCCAGGTCATTCAACACGTTCCAGTCTATCTCGGACAAGGAACGTCGTAGCAAACGTAAATCAGTCGTCCGGAAGTTGAGACGATAGACAATCGAAGTTTCATCAAAGTGAAGTTGAGATCTATTTGCGATAGAAATATCCAAAGCATGATGGAAGTTATCAAGAGGAACGATGACATCAGGCGCCTCAGTCACGGTACAGTCAAGAACTAAATTTTCACTAACGAACACCAAGTCGAGAAAATGAGACTGAAAGTTGGGAACTAGATTTATCTGCCTCAATCCATGAAAACCAGTACCGTCCACAAGCAAGCGGCTGGCCGGAGAAGTAACAGATGCTATTGGATCTGGATATGCAAATCCCTGACCTGAGTGCGACCAGATAAGCCCAGGCTCATTGAAATCACCGAGCATAAGCCATAGAGAATAATAAGCCATAGAAGAAGCAAATTCTACAGCATCCATATGAAGTTTCATTATGCTACAGTCGAGACGTCGTTCAGGGGGAATGTACACCGCTCCAATAAAAATGCTCCGTGAAGCGAGGCTAATTTTAACCCAAACAGCCTCAATCGAAGTAAATTGTTCATAGACGATCTGGCAAGAGGCAAATGCGTTGGAAACAGCTATGAGAACACCACCACCGCGAGTACGAACACTGTTGGCAAGATTACGGTCCAATCGGTAGACACTAAAGGAGTCGTCGAACAGTTGCACAGAATTGATCCTCCCATCAAGCCATGTCTCCGTGAACGTCAAACTTCTCGTCAAGCGCAGCAAGATAAATATCGTCCAATTTAGTCTTGAGTCCTCTGGTGTTTTGATAGTACACACGTAAACCACTTTAAGATACATCATGTGTCCCGCAAAAAGATAAACTGCAACTCGAAGAGGTATCAGAACTTGACAAATATTCATCTATGCAATTGTACTTGCCTGTGGTCACAGGTTGGAAGACCCCGTCTCCGTTTCCGAACTCAGGACCGGGACGACTATGACGGTGGGATCCAGCAAGCACGACTGGGTCGGGAGGACTAGGGGCTTCCAATGTTCTGAGTGCAGTGCGGCCCGGTGAAGAAGTGAACGATGATGAAGGAAGATAACGTTGAGGTACGCGTTGCTGCTCTAGGTGAACCATCCTGGTGTTTGGTTCGGAATTGAGAAGTTTGTTTTCGGTAGAGTTAGGCCGTAATGATATCCTGGAAGCCAAAGAACTATCAACCACCGAATTGCTGATACGTGAGGAATACTTGCCTGTAAGAGGGTTCTGGAAGACCCCGACACCAACCTCGACCACAGGTCCAGAACGACTGTGAAGGCAGGAACAAACAGCAAGCTCGACTGAGTCGGAGGGATTAGGGGCTTCCACAATGCTACAGGTGGTGCGTTCTGGGTTGATTTCAGCAAGCAGCGGTGAATTGATTGATTCCAATGTAGAGGATACTATTGGTCACCAGTATCCGCTGATGGTTTCGCACCAATACTGATGACTTGACGGTTTTTTGAGCGATTTTCAAATTCACGGAAATACACGTTCTCAGGTCATGTTTCTTCTGACAATGTAACGGCCTTCAGATCCTTACTAACGCCCACTTTGAAAGTCACAAAGCTGAGTGTGGAAGGGTCTTTGTCCTTAGGCACAAACCTGATAACCTTAGGTTTCACATCGGGGCCCAGATTCATGCAGGTAATTGCTAGTGATACGATGTCATCATCTGGAGTTTCGGGATCAAAAGCTGTCAGATAAATCCATAGCAGATCCTCACGCTGTGGCACTGTTTTCAACGTATTAAAGGCCGATTTAGTTCCACGAGTAACCGGAGCTTTCGCCGTCGACAGGTTCTCATCACGCTTCCGTTTCGGAGTGTTGGGAACAGGATTCGACCCAAAGATTTTCCACCATGAAGGATTCAAAACGGGAGCTGGAGGTTTGGCATCCATCTTTGCAGAAAGAACATTTACCATGTCCTTCAGCCCAGCTATGTCGTCCTTTAGCGAATTCACTGAAGCTTCATCAGGTAAATTTTCAGCAGTGCACCGTGACGTAATTTTCCTAAAGTGGTCACTGGAAAACACATCCGCGCAACGATCGCACATCCAGAAAAGACTCCGGCAATGGGTTCCCAACGCCTCGTGTAGCGAATAATCCACCTTTGCACAGATCAAGTGAAACAAATTACCGCAGTACCCGCGGCAAAAATTTTTCTCCGGATCCGATACAACTTTTTTGCAACTGGTGCATGCCATCCTTACTGATGATCGATCGAAAGTGATATCGCCAGCAAATATGCTTCACGACAGACAGCACTGGTTCCTTTTTATTCCAGGAGATGTCGCTTCACGCGAAAAAAAATTGCGTTGGGAGGTGGTAGGTGGTTGCTAATCAGTGACAACACAATACCAAACAAAGCACAGCACTCGCGACACGTTTTATACACGGTTGGCACTAGAAATGCTCTGAACTTTACCAACAAAGGGTGGAGAAAGAAATAAACAAACGGACACGCAACATAAAACGAATTAAACAGCGCTACGGATCACGAAAATTAGTCTTAGAAAATCGTAATGAATACTGTAAACACAACGACACTCATTTGATCAGGTTTTCTCTAAAGTCTCATAAAAAATGGAATTTTTAATTTTATATTAATTTTTAAATAAATCACTGGTAAGTTCTATCAGAAAGTGAATTCCAGTTAGGTACGTTGGGCATGATCGATCAGAAAGTTATCAAGGCATTTCTCATGATGGAGTTTTCCAAGCAGCACCGTGCGTCTCCATAATTATTCATGAAATTAACGGTTTTGTTCGACATTAGTATATTTTTAAGGGATGCAAATAAAAAAACCTGTTTTTTATCCTCAAATTGGCTAGAATGCACTTAAGTTTAATGTTTGCCCAAAATTCATATATAAACCGATTTAAAAAGTTTAGTATAAGCATTTAAATGAAAATAAGAGGTACGTTTAAAATGAATTACAGATTCGTAAAGTACGCATTTTGTAAGTCACATTTTCGATCGACTTGGTCATTGCTGAAATCGTATGTCTATCCAGCGGGACACGGGTTTTCCGGGAAGCTTTGAGACACGCTCAAAATCCTTGAAGGTACGCTATGGTACGCTATTGGTACATTCCAAAACACGTATCAACTTTGAAATTCGTTATCGTATTCGTATTCGTAATCTATCCCACTGGATAGATTGACGTCAGCGCTGTAGAAGCCAAAAGATGCAACAGTGGTACAATTCAAGAGCAAATTTTCATTACGTCGAAAGTAACAAAGGTAAGCAAAGTCAAGCTATCAGTGTCAATCGATGCTCCTGCTTTTACACTATGTACTGTCCGAATATAGGATCACATCTTATTTTTAAATTTATTTACCAGTCAAATTGCTTTTTGACGTAATCACCTTCCGAACAAAATATTTTTCGATGTTACTTAAGTCACCCGATTTATGTGGAGATGCCATTTGTCTTAAGTAACAGCACATTGAAACCCGTGAAAAGTGTACGTTCGTCGTTTTGCTTTCTCATTATTAAAGTGAATAAATCGAAATGTTTGTTGCTAAGATGAATTCGGTGGTCTTAAAATGATGAATGGGCTGCACGTAAGGAGATGTGATTGATAATCCTCCCGAATATCCTGGTAAATACACTTTGACTTAAGTAACATTAGGGGGCCATCAAACGGCGTACGTAGCATGAAAGCTAGCAATCTGCTTTGTATGATTAAAACCCTGCTAACATGTTAAACATTGCTATCACTATGAGATTATTGTGTTTAATTGGAAATAGGAATAACTTTTCGGCCATCAAAAAAAAACTTTATTTTTCTCGGATCGGTGCGAATGTTACTTTCGACATAATGAAAATTTACTCTTGAATTGTTCGGCCCCCATAGTTGAGAAGCGAAAACAATGCTCCAGAACGATACAGAAAGATAACCAAAACTTGTGCAAACAAAACAATGGGTTAACAACAGATAAAATGCAATAGATACAAAAAACCAAACCAAATCGAAAAACGGCAAAACAAAAAGTTTACCTCTATTATTGTCACACAATAATGGCGATGGTGTGGTGCTGCTGGACGGGTTTTCATTTGATTTAGTAGGTATAGAACACGAGAATGTCGGTCCATTTTTCGTTTTCTTTTTTGTTTCGTTTTCCTGCTTGCTTTCATTGTGTAGTACGGGGGCGCTTTTTGTTTGTTTCGAATCATTGTTAGTTTGTCGTTGAATAACCGAAATATAAATAAAAAACCCCCTATACAAATGAACGCTAAATCAACAACAACTGGCCATGCGATGACAGCTTTGCCACCGCATCGTCTGTCAGAGAGTGGATGGCAGCGGTGGGGATGCTTCAACAAGTTTCATCGGGATGATGATGATGATGATGATGGGATTGTTTTTCTTTTGGTATCGGAATTTTCCTCCGACCAGTTGTTTTGCCCACTTCATCAAGATGATTTCTCGTTTTCACGCCACGACCACAACTCATTAGCTAAGTAATTAATCCACAAAACACCCTCCTCCACTCCGATGAAAGGAGTCTTACTCCTCCTATACCAGTGGTGCTCAGGCCCATTTTTTCAATAGCTGTATCTTTGCTCGATGGCCATATTTCAAGTTGAATTTTGCGTATTTCCCAAACATTTCGGCTATACATTCGAAACGCAAAAACAAATTCAAGCTGAAATTGTTGCGTCATAGAGACCCAAACACCACGTGCGGCCCGCGGGCCGCACTTTGGCCATCACTGTCCTATACCTAACATTATGGCATCACATCGCAGTCAGATCAGAGGGTGCAGAAAATGGAGGGAAATTTCCATCTCGTGGCTTCCAGGTAAGGTACCCACTCACTCACACAGAGTCCTTCACCGTATTGAGGATTCGAATAAATTAACTTGGCTTCCAAATGAAATGCTGCTGCTCCTAGAAGAGTGTGTCAGCTTCTGAGAATGCACTTAAGAAGAGCCACGAAAAAAGGGGGCTTGTGATTGTTGTGCCATGGTCCCAAACGACCAGCAAATAACCTTTTTATACGCCTCATTGGAGTTCGTGGAAGGGAAAACTTCAAGATTAGAATACTTCACAAGGGTGAATTAGCTTTCGAAGATGGCCCACGTGTGCTTCCAATGGAGTGTGCTGTGATAACAATACCCAAGTAGCATTGCAAGCTTTCATAGCATCCTACAAGCCTAAATCGTGGTCTCCAGAACCCTCATAAAACCAAAATTGTTAGTTGGGTAATCCTATCTGAAAAATGTGTTGGGTGGGAGAACTTTCATCGCTAACTGAAGCTATCATGAAATATGTATATTATGTAGTCATCTTCATTGAAAACCTTTTTAACGTATAATTCACCCGTTTGGAAAGGGAGGCAGAATCATCAATTAGGCACGTTTTTTATTTTTTATTTTTTGTTGAGACATTCGACTAACTTTTGTGTCGTCCGTCGTCATTATTGCGCCCATCAAATTCCCACGGTTGGTGAAATAATTCAATTAGAGAGACAGAAAAGATGATTCCGTTGATCGAGATAAAAGATAGCAGTTTGAGCACCCGGTTTCTTTTCACTGGAACCTTGAGTGCCATGGTTTGGAAAAGCGACCAGATAATTTAATCCCAACCAGGGCAGACCGTGATGAAGCAAAGATGTAAAACATCACCCTTTTTCCACCCTTCATTATTCCTATGCTTAAGGGTTCGGTTTTTTGACGAGGATCATCTCCTGTTTTTATGCGCTAGATGGCGAAAGGTCATGTGATTTTTTGCTAAGCGTGGTTTGAAACCACTTAATATCGTTGGTGGATCCCACGCAGCAATGGTGGTTTGGTTCCCGTCATTTGTCTCATCACCACCGATATAGGGTAATTAATCATTGATTTTGTTTGTTTGCTGTCCTTTGGTTTCAATTACAGAAGCGATCACATATGAGTCAAACTAAACCGCTCTCTTCAATTTAAGGAGATAATTAACTTCAGACACACCTAGGGCCTGTAGCAAAATGTATTTTCATTGCATGTATTTTGAAATTCAGGATAATGGTATCACCACCGGGGCAAGTTAGTCTCTTGACATTTTCGGGCTATTCTACTATTTATGTTTAAGGTGTTATTATTAACCTTATTAAGTCATATTGACGATTTATGAAACTTTTGGGATCTAGTTTTGCTAATTATCACGCAGGTCTCTGAAAAAATGTAGGTATGAAAAAACTTTATCTATCAGTTAGGTGAATACAACAGGCTTCGCGAAGTATGATCTTAAATCAACTGCTCTAGTTTCCAAAGTTTGAGCACCATCAGAGCTAATGATTTAGACACAACAAATTAGGAACAATCACGCAGTAGCAAAAAAGCAATCCCCCAAAGGAGGATAGTGCGCAAAAAGAAATAGACAGCTTCACTTAGCACGTATTTAAATTCGCTGGCACGAAAAGGAAAATCCCTCAGGGGAGCAAGAGAAAAAAATTCCAGTAAATACCACCACCAACAAAACCAACCAATGCAAACACATACAAAAACACATCGCCAGAAGCTCTCCGCGTCGTTTGATAAATAGTTTCGCCTGGCAGCATAAATTCCGTGTGCAATTTATTGTTTCGTTTTCCACGTATGCTGCTTCCTTTTGCCATCATCAGATTTTCTGATGGCCCCATGTGATTTAAACACCATCATATCGCGCGTAGCAGAATGGAGCTTCCTGGGTTCGTCGCTATTTCGAGACGACCGAGCGCATAAATACATCACCGGTATTTTTTGAGGATTTCTCCTGAATGGTCGCTCCTCTACCGGAAAAATGTATTGTGTGTTAGTTTGAAAGGGGTTCCCTTTCCCTCGAGTTTCAATTTCCCGGAGGCGGCGATGGCATCATCATTATTTTCCCACCAATCGTTCATCGTCATCTTTGTCGTCGTCGTTCTGCCGCACTTTGAAAGCTTGGAGGTGCGATCCGCTGAACAGCAGGTGTGACTTCCATGGTAGTTGATGCTTATCGGGTGGCCATAATTTAGCGTGAATTGCGGCGCGGTGAATGCTTGCTCGGAAAATGTTTGTCCTTTGTAAACCCTTTGGGGCATCTCGTTGATCAGTAGAGTAGTTTATCTCGACCGGGAGCAAAGGATTATTGGGAAAATGCTTGTTAATGGTTTTTATTTATGCTACTCAGCTGTGACGGAGCTAGAGTGAGAGATGGAAAGTATCAGTGGCGTACAATACCATTCCGTATGGCATAATCACATATTTATAGGACTTTCTAGTGGACGTCAAGAAGAAAATGATACAACAATGATATGATGTCCGCAAAAACAAATGCTTCATATGTGAATCGGAGTAGAACCGCATATAAAACTGATATTTGCGGAAAATACGACATCAACCGGACCGGAATGTTAGAGTAAGAAAGGAACGACAATAGAGCATTTTCAGGTCATACTTCTATGCCCAGGGAAGTCGAGAAATTTTCCTAAACGAAAAATTCCTAGACCGGACCGGGAATCGAACCCAGCAACCTCCAGCATAGTCTTGCTTTGTAGCTGCGCCTTTACCGACTGAGGTAGGTTTAAATAGACGACGTCGGTTTGAATAGACAATGTAATGGAATAAAAATGAGTTAGTAAAGTTCCAACCGCCAATAAATAAAGATAGTTTTACAAATTAAATAAAGTTTTGGTGATCTTGAGTGCCTTCTCCGCCGATTTTGCCGTTCCGTTTTTTGGTGACTAGTGTCGGTGTGTGATCTCGAAATACCCCGCCGAAAAACCACGATCCTGTCCTAATCCTGCCATCGCACTATGAAACTCACGCTACATTCGCTCATCAGCATTCAAGTGATCGCCATTCTTCTCGGATCCTTATTGAAGGTCGGGTCGGCCAAAAACAGATTCTGCGGGGCATGCCAACTGATGCAGAAGGAGAAGACGACCGGTGAAATAGCCACCCACTGTGCGAACCAAGAAATCCAGTAGCATATGGCACCGCCAAAAGCCCCACATTTTGGTGGGTTTTGGGAAGCAGCAGTGAAGATCGCGAAGAAGCACTTACATCGACAGTTCGGCAACGCAATGCTTTCGTTCGAAGATATGAATTCCCGGCCATTAACTCCACTGACTGAGGACCTGAATAATTTGGCTGTGCTCACACCGACACACTTCCTTATTGGCACTACAATGACCGCTCTCCCCGAAGTCGAAGTTAGCAACATTGACACCAGTCGTTTGGACCACTACCGGCGTCTCCAGCAAAGAGTCCAGCAATTTTGGTATCAGTGGAAGACCGAATACTTGCGTCGATGAGTGTTGTGACGGAATTTGAGGAAACCTCCTGCAGCGATCTCGGCTACTATTATCGCCTTTCTTTGAGTTTGCAAAGGCTCTGTCTCTCTTCCCATCTCCAATATGCAAATTGTATCCCCTTTGTATACCTGCTAATTGTTTCCCACTACTATGAGATATATAAGGCAGATAATTGAAATTTAGATACAGTTGAATTTTAAAACCTAACAAGTCTCGCGTACTTTATCCATCCGACCCGAAATCAGTAGTTCTCCCGGTGCTTTTTTCTTAGACCTCACAGAATCAATGAGCTTCTCGCTCCCGTTAAGTGGCCACTAGCAAGAATCGTCAACACCATCCCCGGACCAGATGTTTTCATCCGACTCGTCGATCTGCAAACCAGCAAGGGTATCATCCGTCGTCCGATTGCGAAGATTTGTATGCTGCCGTTCGAAGAAGCAACTGAAGAAGCTTATAATTTTTTGATTGTGTGTTAGTTACATAATCTTCTTCTTTTTTGATATTATCCATAGATATACGAGGCCTTAATGGATATTTTTATTTTTATTGGTCTTAGTTTCTGCACTGCTCAATTGAACAGCAATTGCTAGTTTGATTTGGAGTTCAAATTATTATTCAATAATCAATTGATTTATGTCTTCAAGTTTATTTCCTAACATGACAATAATTTTAAGATATAATTGTGGCTTATCTATGTGGAGCTGATATGAGTTTTAGGTAATGCGAAGTGTATATAAATCACTTTCGTTTTCTTGGCTTACAACTGGAGCTTTATGACTTTATACTGAATCTGCTTTAATCGATTCTCTTCATCGATTTTCTCTTTCGCAAATAACCCGACTGCAAATGAATTTCCCAATCAGTGTGTTGATTCAGGCGCACGCTAACTATAGTCGCTATATTTATAGTCTGGCGGATAGAATTTCGATCTATCAAAAAGCGGAACCAACTCACCAACAATTGAAATATGATAAATGATACTATCAAGTTTTATAAGCAAAACGTTGATTATTCTTTCCTCGTCAATCGAACGCAAATTACCGGCATCATCGGATAGGGGAAATTTTTCCCAAAGATGGTGTTGGTTTGCGTAGGCGTGCCTTAACTCACTAGAAAACGGGTTCGGGAAGTTTTGTTCGCAATAGCTTACGTGCTCTTTTCTGTTGTTGGTCGTGATTTGACAGCTCAATTGGTCAAACAGCTATTTTACAGCTCAATTGGATCCCGAGATTCTCTCCGCGAGGCTATGAATATAGCGATTATAAAGCTAACATCATATTCTGTCCTGCGAGCTTAGCGAGAAATTTGTTTATGTTGCCGTGGTAAATCAAAGAAAAAGTCGATGAAAAGAATCGATCAACGAAGATAGGTCCTTTTCAAATGCTATGCGAGAATTCAGAATTAAATTCGAAAAAATGTGGCATCACTGCCTAGGACGCCCGCAATAGCTATGCCAACGGGGTAGGAATGGGCGATGACGATGCGATTTATACAGAATCGATTTTTTTGCCTCGAAAAATCGAATTTTTTCATCCGATCTTTTTCTGTTCGATGTTTGACAGAATCGATTTTTCAAAGTTGATATCGATTTTTTACTCATTTAAACTTTTTTATAAAGCATTTAAAAAAACAAAACGCCTAAATTACCAAAGGAGAAAATAAAATCGCCGAACTCTTTTTATGTTGTTGTTGATTATGTTGAATCAAATGTTATCATTGAATTCTTGAAAAAAATGATAAACAAAATGGTACTTCACTATCCCAAAAATATGTTTTAATTTAAAATCAAGCGATTTTAATTTCATCGTCCTCAAATTTTGCTAAACACCCTTTCAATCTTTTGCTTTATTTATTTGTTACTTTTTATGATGCGTGTACTTTGGACCCATTCTTTCTAATTCATCCAGCTGATTTTGTTTGCAAAAAAAAAAACACGCACTCCTTGATGCAAAAAAACATTGGAAAGGTGAGTTTTAATACCTACACACTAAGATTATTTAACAGATTTCGGTAAAATTTTACCGAAATCTCAACAGCTGAACGTTCGGTAAACAATTTTACAGTTTTCCTGTAATTATTTACAGATATCTGTGAAAAATTCACAGATAATTGTGAAACATTACAGGAAATCTGCGAAACTGTTTACCGAACGTTCAGCTGTTGAGATTTCGGTAAAATTTTACAGATTTCTTTAAAAATTTCTAAGTGTGTACAGAAGATTTTGAGAGCTCAGATATAAAGTTGAAGTTGAATAACACACTTAGAAAAAATCATGTAAATTTAGGTGCTCTAAGCCTGACACATACGAGCGTCAATTTTGACATAAAATTGTGTCATAATAGACGTGAAATTCAACTCAATAAAACGTATTTTTTGTCGAGTAACGAATTTTCCTGTCTCGGAGCACTTAATTTTATATTACATGTTTGTTTACGTCTCATCTTTTATGTCAAAGATGGATTCCGTCACATGTAAAAGTAGGTATTTCTAACTGTGAAGCTAAATATTCGCAATATTTCTTAATAATTCGGTTTCAATATTTAAATCGAGGGGGACGACTTTATCTACGATGTAGGAAATATTGTGATTTGCTGTGGCTAGCTGTGCGTACGCTGAGTAGATAGAAAGAAGATTTATCACGATTTGGGAGATTTCCTGCAAAAAGATGATGCGCGATGCAAGTAGATGCGAGAAATGAAAGAAGATTTTTAGAAGATTGATTAGCAAGTGTGAGATTTTTCGAGCATCTAGAATTGAGATTTAGATGTGTCACCCCCCTCGATTTAAATAGAGTGCAATTGCTTTTGTGAATTGGTTTTATACAAATAAATGCTCACACACATACACTCAAACAATAGGAAGAGGAATATTTCGGCTAATAGAAGATTATAAAGCATAATTCAAATATTTAAAAAAATTGATTTTACTCGAATCGATTTTTTTTCTTTCGATATTTTAGAGGATCGATTTTATAGTCAGTTTTAGAATCGATTCGACAACATCGATTTTTTGTTGGGGCTGATCGGTCAGAGTTTCCAGATTTGTTTCACAATGTACCAGCTCTAATAGCGATTTATAAAATGAGGGTGATGTATAGACCAAGGTTTAAAGTGCCAGTTACACTATCCTCCTTGTGAATATATTGACATGTGTAACGTCCGCTTTAGATGTATAGAGCTTTTTGATGTTTCATCGGCGCACACTATTGCACGATTTAAATTGAATAAGCGCGAGTAAGAGAGAAACAAATTAGTGGGAAAATACACCGTCGATTCATACATGTGTGATAGATAAAGATAGACGATTAAGCATCGAAAAGGTCTATTGGAATACGTAGGGTAGGATGGTTCAAAACGCACCCCTGAGGTTAGGTTAGGCTAGATTATCTTTATTATGCCTTGCTCAGACTACAGAGTTATAACATGTTATAAAGCTATCTTGATGGCGGTCTCTGTGTTGCAATTATTTGACAACCGTTATAACATGTTATAACTCTCAAGTCTGAACAAGGCATTAGCGAGACCACACCCTTGGGGTAAAATGGCCCTGCGCTATTTTTCATAGCTTTCCGACTGTCAATTCGTGAATTCAACAATCAGCATTGCTAGTTCAGTGCTTGAGCTAACATTCTGGCACATGATATTTGCAGAATTAGTAATAGGAACGCAACGATAAACTGCACGGGGCCATTTTACCCCAGGGGTGCATTATGGGCTGTTCTCTCCTACATTCAAAAATTTTGCGTACGAGTTTTTCTTCTGACGAAATTTTCCATCTGTCAACTTTAACTTAAAATTCACCAAATTTGCCGCAGCCTAAATGTAGGGGGGTTGACAGCTGTAGCAAACTCCTAATCCCACCATCGAATGGCAAACTGCAATCTGCAAACAACGCTCTTTGAAAACAATTTGATGAATATGTTACTGGTAAAAATGCAAGGATTTAAAAGGAGTACATTTTTGGGCAAAAGGAGGATGTAGAACAATTATTGAAAAAGGAGGACATGTCCTCCTTTAGGATACCATATGGTAACCCTATGCCGGGTCGATTTTTCATGTTCAATTTGATTCTACGATGTCGCAATCAAACTGTCGAGCCAGATCGAGCCGAGTTCTATCGATTGGGAATGTTTTATACAGGCGAGATAGCTTGTGTGGATGACTATCGTTTACAGATGGCAAGACGTGTGAAAATCGATTCTAATACCTATGTTACGGTAGTAACAAAGGTAATACCGTGCTTAAACATTACCGGAAAACACTAACGTTGGATCGTAAAAAAAAAAACAATCGTAGAAATGGAACATACGACCGAAAACTACGAGCGAAGGTCATAAGGGCACACACTTAGAAAAATTCACGTAAATTTAGGTGCGCTGAGAGTGACACATACGAGCGTCAATTTTGACATAAATTGAGTCATAACAGTCATAAAATATTGCTCAATCAAACGTACTTTTCTTCGAACCACGAACTTTTCAGTCTCGGAGCACTTAATATTACATGACATGTTTGTTTACGTCTTATCTTTTATGTCAAAGATGGATTCCGTCACGTGTAAAATTAGTAATTTCTAAGTGTGTAGTCCAAAAGAATCCTGGGATCTCCGGTCGTGATTTGGCGAAAAGGTTCAGTGTGGCACACAGTACAGTTCGGCGAATCTGTATGCGAGAATGTTTCCAGTCGTACCATGCCAGCAAACATCCCAACAGGATCTTATCATTATCTGTCTTAGCCTAAGATCTTGAAAATTCGCTAAAATCCCATTGTTTAACACTTGTCTAGGATATATTCATTTAGAAAGGCTTTGTTACACATATGAGTTTATATCGACGAAAATGGAGCAATTATTTCTCAAGTCACAAAGTAGGCTTTGCTTGTGAACGGACGTCAAGCTTAGTTTTCTCCTTGATTTTTTTTTTCTATTATTCGGTTTTAGATCTGGTTCAAATGTTTCTATTCGGCCCAGCATACGATTACCAGTTTCAAATAGTGTGGAATTCATTCATTAGTGGAATATGGTGAAATTATAACAGTGACTCAACTAATTTCCAAGGATATATTAAGTCTACGTCTCTGGAGTTTGCCAATTACACGCAGTTTCGGAACCGGAGGACTATTCACTATGGTACTTCAAACTAGTCAAACTAGTTTATAAATTTTAGTTTAATTGGAAAAAAGAGGGTAGACTTAGCTTTACGCGGAAGGATACACTGAAGCAAGATTTTGTAAGGTATGAGGGGATGGATGAAAGAGTCTGGAAGTAGCTAGCAAAGGATAGGGAAACATTGAAGTAAAAAGCAGAGGAAATTTATAAGGAAAGTGATAGTGCAATTTCGGATGGGGCTAGTCATCATCAAAAGGTATGTTCGTTGGTACAGGTAAATTCATTGAAATAATTCGTTTTTGAGTACATATGATAATGCATAAATAACTCTTTTTATTTCAACCCCTCCTTGATAATCTTTTCAAAAATAAAATAGAAAACAAGACCTTAAAGCACCCAAACAAAACAATTTAAATTTATCTTATCAAAGAAAGAGAGTTAAATAACAATTCCTATTATCTAAAATAAATAAAATTCGGATGCAGAGGGGTTGACAAAATTGGAACATTACTGTAAATCATATATTTTGAAACATTATATTTTATATTGGGTTGGGGAGGGGCAGCCTAAGGGAATCAAAGGATTTGTTGACTGGACGAGGGTTCGTGAATTTGCCAGTCCCTTGTCACGTGATTACAGATGGCTATCTGATCGTTTTGTCTTCCAAAGGTCTTCAATGAATCTGATTTACTTTGCTGCAACAAACTATCAACCTAATGACCCATTCAGCCTAATTGCATTCGTTCTAAAGGTGTTCGACCTAATGGCGTTCTACCTAATGGCGTTCGACTTAATGACCCATGAACACGAGGCTGAAGGTTCTTAAGTGGATTGGTCATTAGGCCGAATGGTTACAGTATACGTTAGTGCAGTGATGCCAACATTCCAGTTTAAACTGGATTCTTCCAGTTTGTTTTGGACGCATCCAGCCAAACAGATAAAGTTTGAAATCTTTTTTTTATATTGGAAAAGGATTATGTCTTGTGAATTTATTGGAGTAACTGTTTACTCAATTTTCTAAATCATATTCCTTGAGTTTTGTAGTTTTTTTTATATCTTTTTCGGAAAATTTCCATGTTTATTGGCTGTTATTGTGCAAAAAAATATTATTTTTTATAAAACAAAAACTTAATTTTCACAAACAAGTTTAAAGCTTGACAAATTTAAGTTTATTAAAGTTTTCCAAGTCTAAGATCTCGTAAAAAAATCGAAGCCTTAAATTTCCGAACTCCAAGTCCAAAACCTTGAAAATGTCAAAATGCTAGATAAAAGAAAGTCTCAATCAATTGATTAATTTAAAGTTCGCAGTCTTTAACGCATTTCAATGCTGAGCATTTCAAATATTTTTGCTAGATTTTCTAGCTTCTCCTGTTCCCTGGCCCTGGAAATTTCTTAATTTCCGCTTTATTAAAATTTTAAATCAAACTTCCTGAATCTTGAAGATTTTTCTACATCCAGGGTCATATAAACAGGGTTCTAAGCATAAAGTTTGACAAAATCCAACCTCAGGACTTGATTTTTTCACAAATCTTGAATCTGGTTTTTTTTAGTACCCAGAATCAAGTTACTTTATGGAATTCCTTTATAATTTTTTCCATAATTCTCTTAAAATTCTGCTACAGAACACTCTCTGAATGCTCTTCTTATTATTAATAGCTCTTGCAGTGTATTACCTAGCAATTCCCCGAAAAATACTCAAAAATCATTTTGAGTTCTCCTCAGCATTGACTCGTAGTATTCTTCTGATATCCCCATGGAGTTACCGTAGCAAGTTCTTTTAGATTTGCTCAGAATTTCCATTAATCATTTACTCACTCTCTTTTGAAATCTAAAAGCTATCTCCGGAATATCCTTGCAATACTCATCTGAATTCATTTGTCCCTCTCCTTGGCTAGGTTTTTAACCTGGACGTTGATGGGCGGGCCTAATCTTATGCTTCATAGTGGAGCGTTGGAGACGGTTGGTTTAGGTCCGGCATCGTTGGCTCATGCCGTGACAGAATAGCGTCATGAGCATGCGATGAGGATTACTGAGCTTCCCCTCTCTGATGAACCATTCCATAAGAGAACCAAAGTTCTAGCATGAAGTGATAGTACCACACTTGTTACTCCTTTATTTGAAAGCCGAGTTGTAGTACGCTTACGTATAGGCACTGACGTTGGGTGCGATACTGGCGGGTTTTGCCGCAAATCACTCTTATTTTATTTATTTTTACGCAGATAGATTTATTTGGGTTTGTAGGGGAATTATACTATTGAAATATTTCAGAAAGTGCCCAACGGTGCTCCTTCTATTTGCGTGACAAGTTTCCATTGTTGTTTTCATTGTAGTATTACTCAGGGAACAATATTAAACACCACCATGGTATTGCAACTAATCTTATATGTGCTTCATTTTGGTTTGGGATAAGTGTTTGAACTATGGCTCGGGATTTCCACTGTGGCGCGTTTCTATTGTGACATATCCATACGTAATTTTGTGGGACGACATAGTGGAAACGTGTGAGTGTAGTTGGAGCATATACCCTTTATAATTTAAAAATCAGCTAGGAAACTAATTTCAAAGTGAAACATTTTAGTCACTTGAAGGTGTCACCTGGGTCAATCTACACACTTAGTTTTTTCTACCGAGCTCGGCTGTGCAAATCTCGGCAAAATAAGTTTTACTGAGATCTCAGCAAAAGTGACATTTGATTGCTGAGTCTCGGATAATGCTTAGCAGAATCGCAGCAAACAAATGAAATGTTTGCTGATATCTCAGTGAAACGTTTTTTGCCGAGATTTGCACAGCCGATCTCGGTAGAAAAAAATCTAAGTGTGTAAGATATAATAAATATAGATCAAAGTCAAAATTACTTGAAACACGTTAAATTTTAGATTACATAGCAGTTTAGGTACTTAATAAAGCATGAGTTATGATTGATTAGGTAAATTAGAGTTTTCAATTATTTATTAAATTAGACTAATGATATATCATAATCATCAAACGAACTTAAATAAGAAAATTTAGACAGCCTAATAACATTCAGTAGATTAACAAAAGAGTTAGGATGCGGGGGGTCTGCTTAGGGAGGCAACTAGCCTTTTCATATATTGTCTGTTTATTTTGATGGTTGCTTTAAAATATCAATGTGGTATATATGTGAAAGGATGAATCAGTGGGAGATGGATTTTCCGGTTTCTTTACATTTTGCAACACAAATCTAGTACTATGTGTCATTTCCTCAAAACCCCCCAATAACCGCCCTCTTCAATCCCTTCCTTTTCCCATGACGTTCAAGTGGTTCGCATAGACTATTCAGCCATTACCCTTCCTTTATCCTCGGCTTTGGATTGACTTCCCGGAAAAAATAACCATACAATTACCATAAAATAATATAAAATCACAACGCAATCTATTGTCAGCAATCGATCTTATTGTATGTATACCATACAAATAAATTCAAAATATTGTTATTACAATAGATTTACAATACGTTCCATATAGTATTAATTTTCAACAATAGAAAAACAATAAAATTAATGGAAAATGGCTCAAGTTTGTTCGGGAAAAAGTGATTTTTTGTATGGTTAAGATACATAACAACCCCCTTGTTCAATTGTAGATATCCCTGTTTACCATAAATTCTATTGTGAAAACAATAAATTTTATGGTTACTTTATCGTTGTGGACAGTACAATTTATTTTAAATACAATAAATTCTATTGTATGGTTACAATACATTTCATTGTACCTTTATAGTTCTTTTTTTTACGGGTTGCGCTCCCATTGCCCCACCAAACGCTGCAAAATGAAAATGAAAATACTCATCTAAATTCACTTGTAAATTTCCTCAACTATCCTTAGAATTAAATTCCCTTGGAATATTGCCATGACAATTTCCTTACACACAATTTCGATGAATTCCCTTTGAATTTCATCTAAGAATTAGGTGGAGGCGAACCAGCCCAAGGCTGAAAGCCTCCTTAATAAAGCTAAATAATAATAATAATCTAAGAATTAATTTATTTTTGATCTTGTTATTGTAATCTTCCTTTTAGCATAATCCCTATGCATTCTCTGAAAATTCTCCTGGCGTTATGCTCTGGATTATTTTTCTCCAGGGAAATTCTTGAAATTATCCTCCGAATTCCCATGGATTCCTACTTTGAATTGCTTTAAACTTTTCCTTAGGTTAAAAAAAGTCTTGAAAAGTTCAGATATTTGCATGTATATGGTGATGAAAGTTTTGGGTTCTGTTTGTCAGTTATTTTTGAAAAACTAGTTATTAGTAACCCTGCGTTAGTGTGTGTAAAATCATATTATAGCGTAGTGTTCTTGAGATCCGGCTTGGAGAACTCTACTGGGGAATTTGTGTCCTTCACTTCATCGAGGACATCGTGCAACTACGACACAAACAAAAATTTCTACGAAAAATCTCCTCACCGAACGAGGCAGAAAGACAAACTCGACCTCGACAAGAAAAACACTAGGATTTTCCTCCTTCGCCTGGACCTGTATTGCTAAAACACTACATGGCTTCAGCTTCAACCGGCACAAATGTTCAGGAAAATAAATTCCAACTGTACATACACCGACAAAACAGTTTGTGTATTTTTGTCCGGGTCTCTCTCTCTCTATCTCTCATATCCTGATCCGGTCGGTGTCACTTTGCTTTTCCTTTCGGCGGCTGGGTGTCCCAATAAACAAAAACAAAAAAACCCAAACGATACTAGGTCCATTCCTGCCCGCATGTGTGAGTCTACCTGCTGGAGGTCCGCCCACCATCCCGTTCCAACCGGAACCCAACCGAGACGGTTGAATCCGTTTCTCGAACGCTAGAAGCTTGTGAGCCGGAGCCACATGATGACGAAGCGAATGCGTTCCAGTCCGAGTTTTCCTCGGTGCGCGTCTCTGGCTGGGCAGGTTTTATTGTTTTATCAAGCGACTCTCTTCCACGGTGTTTCCGTGTGTGTGACATTTTTGTTATCTGGAGGGGAAGGTTGCGGCTGTGGCCAGAGTGGTTTATTTGTTGGCTGCTTGGTTGAGTCGGATATCTGTTGGCGATTCCATGAAAGTTCTTGAAGGTTTGTGGTTAAGGATAGGCGAGCTATCCAAAAAAGATTCATCACTTTCCCACTTTCGCGAACAAACAAGGATGTGGCATATTTTTGTTTTATATAATATTCGTTAAGTAATACTAAATACTATTATTTTCTGAAACCTAAAGGGCACACCTATGTGATTCTACAAACATTGAAATGGCGTCTGTTACAGATAGTACCTCTTCAATCATTTCACCTTTGTAACCAGCAGATATTGAATAGCCTATAAATCACATTCAAAACATTTCCATTTCCAATGAGGAAATGTTCATTGCATACATAATGCATTCAGCAATGTGTCGTCTTCTAGAAAGACATCCAACCGCCTAGTGTGGCAAGTAATAGAACTGTAGCACAGCGGTACTTTCGTCTTCGGCGTAGATAAACAGATAAAGTAATTTAAATTCACTTAGGTGTTGTTTAAAATGATGCACGAAGCAAGTTGGGCTACAGAGAGATAGCACCGGAAACACCGACTTTGATAAGAACTTTGAATGGCGACCCATGGAGGAACGGCGTGGATAGGCGAGAAAAGGGCGTTCTAGCAGCAGGAAGGCGAGGGTTGGAAAATGAAATCAATTTCTTCAAACCAAACAAAACAAGAACTTGTAAAAAGATAGATGTACCTACCTACCTAGTTTCTTTCGGTGCAGCTCACAGTTAGTAGGTTGTACGATGCACCGCTTCCAAGGGTGGTTCTTCGATCGAAAACGGTACTCTATAGAACCAGACATATACATACATAAATACACATACATAAAGACACATCGTGTGCTCCAACGCCGCAGGGGAGCAACTAAGCGTAAGCTTCTCAATATTCATTGAAACGTCCTTACTGCATGCATGAGCGAACATCAACCTGCCAAGAGTTTACTGGCAATGAAGTAAGAGAAAAACGATTTGTTCCAGACAGATTCAGACATAGTAAAGCTTTTTACGCCGGGAGCCAACCCAAGTGGAGCAGCGCTCGGTCAGCAATTTCTGTAGCTGTGTATTAATTTTTTTTTGTTCGGCAGGTTTTGTGTTTGAAAGACGTCTGATGGTTGTTAGCTACTTTGGGTTATTCGAACGAATGAACGAATCTGAACATGCTGCATACAGCTCTTGCGTTTCTGTGTTATGAATGGGGTAGATAATTTTGAAAAGCATAGTATTCTACTGGCTGACAGACTGACTGCTGCAGTAGCAGCATGGTAAAATAAATTCGGTTTCGGACGTGAACGTGAACAAAGGAGAAAGCATCTGTCTTAATATTTACAGTAACCGGAGGGAAACGCCTTCTAATTTCTTTGGCAAGAATAATGGGCATGTGGAGATCTGATTAAGCGATGTGTGTCAGTTAAGAAATGTTAAGACATATTGCGTTTATCTACCGTATGCGTGATAATGTTTGCGTTTGCACCATCGTACAAATAAGGTTCCCGTTTCACCTGTGCATACAATGCCTTGGTTTTCTTTGCATGCACATAACCTATAGCTCATACCGTAGTAGGCTGTGTATAAAAGAAAATGATTTACTTAGTTTGACAGTTGCACCATGACGAAGTGGCAGCGTATTCGTGATTTGTCCCACGCGCAAGTGTCGCAAAAAGACATTTCAATCGCCGTGGGAGTGTCCCGGTGGACCGTCAAAAGGGTTTTAGAGCGGGAAAAGAAAGGACAACTATTCGCGAAGGTGGCCACAGGTCTTCCGAAGTCAGCTCGAGTTCCGAGGGTTATCGCTGCTATCAAAAGGAAGATTCGGGTGAATCCAGTGCGTTCAATAAGGAAAATGACAAAGGAACACGGGATCAGTGACTTTACGGCACGGAAGATCGTAAAGGAAGATTGCAGGGCGAAGTCGAAGGCACGGAAAAAAAAACTCACATGATTACCAACCCCATCCGGGAGCTGCGAGTCGAACGATGCAAGAAAATCTTGAACTTCCTTAACCGAAAAAATCCGGTAATCCTGTTCACCGACGAGAGCATGTTTACCGTCGATCCCTTATCAAATTCCAGAACCGACCGGTATATTAGTTCACTTCCGGTAAAAGACGTGGCCGACGAGCACAAGAACGTGTATCTGACCAAGCATCCTGCTAGCGTTATGGTGTTTGGATTGGTGGCTTCCGATGGCAAATATGGACCTTCGTTCATTCCAGAGGGCGACAAGGTCAACACGGAGGTCTATATCGGGATTTTAAGTAAGTATGTTCTTCCGTGGATCAAAGAACAGTACGGTCCGAAGCCAAATGTTGTATTTCAACAAGATGGGGCTCCGTGCCACACCTCGAACCGCACTCAGAAGTGGTTGCAGGAACATCTTCCGTTCTGGGCGAATGATATGTGGCCGCCATCCAGCCCCGATCTTAATCCGCTGGATTACTCAATATGGCGCGTCATGAAGGCCAAGGCCTGTTCTAAACGCCATCCGAGTACAGCAAGCCTCAGACAAAAATTGACCTGTACCTGGAGAGAAATGGATCCAGACTACATTATAACAACCTGCCGTGCATTCCGGAAGCGTGTGGAGGTCGTAATTGCAGCAAGATAAAAATTGATACTTGGACAGTAAGTGGTTCTGTCAGCATAGCCGGTCGAACTCCAGACGAATCTAGAACCACACTACCGTTCATACTGGCAACATCGCTCTGATTTATTTATTTATTATTATTATAGTCCATCTGACTTGATAGTCTCAATGAAACACTTAAATCTAAATGTAGTCACTCATTAAAAATTAAAAATTGGCCAACAGCAAACGATGACGAAACCTCGAGGCATTGATGTCAAAGTCAAATAGGTCAGAGGCTTCGTTGAATTGATGAATCATGGCGACAAAGGAACTGTTTGCAGCATAGTTGGTTGCATGTACTACTTCATGTAGCAAGGTTCTCGCACGGAGTGTTCGGGCAGGAGCATACAGATTAATTTTGGCCAGTAACTCAGGAACATCATATTCTGCGAGTAAAACTTTAGCAACGAAGACGACCTGCGATATGTTTCGTCGCTTAGCAAGAGTATCCAAACCCAGTAAACGACAGCGGTCCGCATACGGTGGTAAATTCAGCGGGTCACTCCATGGAAGATAGCGCAGTGCGTATCTGACGAATTTGCGTTGAACAGCTTCGAATCGTCCACTCCATACAGCTTGGTAGGGATTCCAGACAACACACGCGAATTCCAGTAGTAAGCGTACCAATGAACAGTAAAGGGCTTTAAAACACAGAGGATCACGAAATTCCTTAGATATCTTGAACATGAATCCAAGCTGTCGATTAGCTTTGTCGATCGTGGTTGAGAAGTGGCGAGTGTATGTGAGCTTTTCATACAACATGACACCGAGGTCTTTAACGTGATCGACACGTTGAACTGCAGTTCCAGCAACGTTATAATCAAACAAAATGGCAGTCCTAGTTCGACGGAAACTAATTACGCAGCAATTACGCACAGGACCATAAACAGTCGGCATAGCCTCGAACGACTAGATAAATCTTCAAGTCATCGGCAAAAAACAATTTACCTCCACGTAGTAGAATAAACGTTACATCGTTCACAAATAAAGAGAAGAGCATTGGTCCCAAAGTGCTACCCTGTGGAACTCCTGATCTGTTCGAGAAACAGTACGATGAGTAGTTTCCAATGCATACAGTAACTTCACGTTGCACGAGGTACGATCTAAGCCAGCTGCAGAAGGAAACAGAACATCCAATTTTTTCAAGCTTTGCTAGCAGAACGTCGTGCACAACTCTATCAAACGCAGCTTTAAGATCAGTGTAGATGGCATCCACTTGAAGTTTCTTGCATACATTTTCCATACAGAACGACGTAAAGCTGACGAGATTAGTTTCCACGGAGCGGCCAGGAAAGAAACCATGTTGACATGTACTTATGTAATGCTTGCAGGAAGCAAACAATCTCTCATTTATCAGCGACTCAAACACCTTAGATTCAACCCCAAGCGAGGTAATCCCACGGTAGTTTTCCACATTGCGTTTGTCTCCTTTCTTGAAAACAGGGAACATAGTAGACCGTTTCCATCTACGGCAAAAACATCCATGTTTACGACGTCGGTTGGCACATCACGGACGGCTCGCTCAATTTCTGCTTGCGATGGGGAGTCATTCAAGAAGACACTTAAGAAGTACCTAGCAAATAGGCTGCATTTGTCCTCAGTTGTCAATGCTACGTCATTGCCGAGAAACATTTTTGACGGCAGTCCAGTTTCCTTCCTCTTAGTATTCACAAACGACCAGAATCCCTTGGGGTGGCATTGCAGATTATGTTGAGTACAAATTACATACCTCTTGTAAAGAAGCTTGTTGTAGTGGCGATAATCATTGCTGGCAATTGAAAAATTTCGCTTGGTAAGGGTACATCGTCGATGAGTGAGAGCACGGAGAGCTCTAGATCGCACTCGTTTCAGGTTGCGGAGAGTAGCGTTAGACCAAGGCGGTTTTCTTGAAGGTTGGCAACGAGACTCTACCCCAAAGCTCCTCCCCTTTTCCTATCCTTTGACACCTCGGGTAAGCCGGGTAAGCCGCAAGTATTCGGCCCAACTCCTACTAGATATAGAATAAAGAGAATTTTGTTGCAAGCAAACAATAATGAATTTTTTTCACCGTAAAGCTAACGCGATTGAGCCTTACAAATAAACGAACTAGATAAAAAAAAAAAGTAAGTGGTTCTAATAGTACGTTCAGACTACAGAATTATAACCATTGCCGTAGCTAGAAAATTTTACTGGAGAGGCCATTTGTGGCATTTTTTTAAACTACGGTTAAATAGAAACTCTGGAACTAACGTCCATCAAAAGGCTATTTATTATTTTATGTCCCTATTGGATACATTTTTTTTTATCCAATAATACGATCCATTAGGGCGAATCTCACACCAGACCGGAGGATGTAAGATTCTCGTACAATTATGAGAGGGGGGGGGGGGTGTTTCATCATCGGAGGATGTTAGTGAAGACTGCATGAATGGAGGATGCGATATACCGAGCTGCATGATAGCATGATAGCGCTATGCATGTCGTAGTTAGTTCTAATAAGTGGCAAGCAAAGCATCTGATTGTTTTGCAAGGACCTAGGCTGCAGATTGATGTTCATTTGTTTCAATACAGCTGGGCAATCAACTCGATTCTGCAGAACATCAGCTACAAACATAGCTCTTAGAGTGTCGCGGCGAGTATAGAGAGGTTCTAGGTGTATTTATGAACAACGTTCCTCATAGGGGATCAGGCAATCCTTTTATTACGCCACGGTAATCGTCGAAGTTTGTAGCGAATAAATCTGCTTTGAACTGACTCAATTCGCTCAACTCCATTATGATAAAAAGGGGTCAAAACAGCTGCACCATATTCTAATGTAGATCTTACTAGGGAACAGTATAATGATTTAAGGCAGTACACGTCACTGAAATCCTTAGCTATACTAAAGATAATCTCCAAAAATCTGGAAGCTTTGTCTACCATGAATGAAATGTGTTGTTCAACAGTTGTGAGTCCAAGATAATACCCAGGTCCGTCACGTGACTTACTCATTCAATCGAAATATCCAGGTATGTGTAGTTGCACTTTAAGGGCTCTTTTTTGTGAGAGAAGGTGATTATCGAGCACTTGTTAGGGTTTACTATCTTGCAAAATTCAAGTCACAAAAGTCACTGAATCTATCAATCTGATTTTGTGAAACATAGCGTCAGCTTGGGATTGAATTTTGAGACAAATCTTAAGATCATCAACGAAAGACAAACGAGGTGTCTCTAGCACAAAGTTCAGATCGTTGAAATATTAAGAAAATTATTGGCCCGAGGTGACTTCCTTGAGAAATACCTTAAGTTGCTGGGAAAGCGATCGAATTGCCTTCCTCAATAGACACACTGAGTTGGCGTTCGATAAGATACGACTGGAATCAAGATAGTAAACATCCATTAATCCCTAGCCGTGTTGATAGCGTAAAATGCTGCTGATAGGTCGGTGCGTTCTTCCAGCAGTTAGGGAAGATTCCAGGTTCCGGAAGACAATCCGAAGAGACGACACAGAGGCTTCAGTAAACACGTTATGTGTTGCTTCAGGAAAACGGACGGTATTCCGTCTGGTCCGGGATTGTGAAACGATTTCAGCCTGCGTGCTACCGACTAGATGAGAGCTTTATCGACCGGGATTTCGTTCAGTACGTGATTGTAGATGGGTGCATTGGAAGCAGCTATAGCAAATTGTTGAGACGATATAATCTCGTTGGCATACATGCTGGAAAATTTGTTTGCGAAGAGCTGGCAAATTTCTTCAAGGCTAGATGCAACGATAACTCGTAACTTCATGGTAGAAGGTAGACCAGACTTTTACGCTGGTCATTCCGAAAATTCCGTGGATTGGACTTGAATTCGCGCTGCAGCTTCTTCTGGTAGTGGGAAAAGCTTTCCAGTGTTGCATTTTTGTACGCTAAGTTTAGCCTCACGTAATAGTCCCGAAGTGATCTAGTGTTGTATCTCGTAAACCGTCTTAACGCAGCTCTCTTGATGGATTTCATCTTACGAAGTCTTTTCGTTTGCCACGGATGACGATCTCGATCTCGATGCACCGTTTTTGGCACATACCTATCGATAGCATATGATAGAACATTAGCAAAAGTCCGTGCGGCAATTTCCACGTCGGTGCTATCGAACACAGCTTCCCAATCGATGCTTGATAAGATCTCAGCGATACTATTGTGATCAGCTTTCAGGAAATTGTAGGTAACAGTAGCGGGACTAACTGTAGATTCGATGATACGAAGTTCCTCCAAGATAATCACTAAAAGAGGGTGATGAGCGGTATCCTTCACCAGTGAAACTGGTGCAGCAGATAATGGAGGTACACAGCCTCGTTCATTGATAAAGCAAAGATCCAGCGTCCGGTTGTTTTCGTTTACGACGTTGTTGATTTGCAGTAGCGTAGCTGCACTATAGCTGTCTGTAAGCTCAGTAGCTCCAGCGTGCAGAACCGAATATTATATGTCAATATGAAGAAAACCGCTATAAAACGGGTGCCATGCACTCCCGGAAGATTTAAATCTCTTAAAATAATCACTTCATCCGCTGCAGAAGCTTTTTCGAGAACGGTCATAACCGACTGCGCATGCGAATGTATGAGTGCATAATCGTGGGTACGATCGGGAGGGATGGGTACGGAACACAGAAACAGCATATGATCGGCCACTTTTACTTCAACCCAACCTGAGTATGAAGCATCCGACGAACGTACGAAGCCGCTGCAATGTGAATTGAATTCACGTCAGGAAGAGAAAGTTCTGTATTCACGCTGTACTTGCCTGATAAAGCAGGCTGAGAAGCCCCCTCTCTACTTCCGACCGCAGGACCGGGACGAAAGCAGGCAGAAAATGGCAGGACCGGGTCAAAGAGATTAGAAGCCTCCCCAGGGCCTTTCACGATGCGTTCCGTATGCGTATTAAAAATATACTTTGGACTCCCTGTTCTCGATGCTTGAATTCTCAATTGCTCTTCTTTCATGCAACAACTCGGCTCCAGGAATGGATCGAATCAAGTTCAACTTGCTCAAGAACCTCCCAGACGTCACTAAGAGGCGCTTGTTGAACTTGTTCAATCAATTCCTGGAGCACAACGTTGTTCCGGACGATTGGAGACAAGTGAGAGTTATAGCCATTCAGAAACCCGGTAAACCCGCGTCGGATCATAACTCGTACCGTCCCATCGCGATGCTGTCGTGCATTCGGAAATTGTTGGAGAAAATGATTCTTTTTCGTTTGGACACGTGAGTCGAGGCGAATAGCTTACTCTCAGATACGCAATTTGGATTTCGAAGGGGCAAAGGAACGAACGACTGCCTTGCGTTGCTTTCAGCTGAAATCCAATTAGCCTACGCTGAAAAACAGCAGATGGGTTCAGTTTTCTTGGACATTAAAGGGGCTTTTGATTCTGTTTGCATCGACATCCTTTCGGACAAACTCCATACCAGTGGGCTTTCACCAATTATCAATAATTTCTTGTACAATTTATTGTCCGAGAAACAAATGAGCTTCTCTCATGGCAACTCGGCAATTTCACGAATTAGCTACATGGGCCTCCCTCAGGACTCATGTCTGAGTCCCCTTCTGTACAACTTCTATGTTAAAGACATTGACGATTGTCTTGCCGAAAATTGCACGCTAAGGCAGCTTGCAGATGACGGCGTGATCTCCGTTGTTGGGCCAAAAGCACCGGACCTGCAAGGACCATTGCAAGATACATTGGACAATTTGTCTACATGGGCAATGAATCTGGGTATCGAATTCTCTCCGGAGAAAACTGAGATGGTTGTTTTTTCTAGGAAGCTGTATCCAGCACAGTTGCAGCTTCAACTTATGGGTAAAACAATCACTCACAGCATGTCTTTCAAGTATTTAGGTATCTGGTTCGATTCCAAATGCACTTCGGGAAAACACGTTGCGTATCTGAGTCAGAGGTGCCAACAAAGAATCAATTTTCTTCGTTGTATTACCGGCACTTCGTGGGGAGCCCATCCGGAAGATCTGATAAGACTTTACAAAACCACCATTCTATCGGTTTTGAAGTATGGTAGCTTTTGCTTCGGCGGCGAACAGCCACATCTTGAAGCTGCAACGGATTCAATATCGTTGTATACGAATCGCACTAGGTTGTATGCATTCGACGCATACAATGAGTCTGGAAGTAGTTGCGGGCGTACTTGCCTTACCAGATCGGTTCGCGGAATTGTCGTTTCGGTTCCTTATCCGCAGTGAAGTCATGAACCCGTTGGTGATCGAGAATTTTGAGAAGCTGCTTGAACGAAATCCGCAAACACCATTCATGAGCTTGTACTACAAGTACATGACTCTAGAAATTAGCCCCTCCCCGTTCAATACCAATGAAGTATCCCACGATTTCAGTTGTTATTCCGTAAGATTCGATTTCTCAATGAGGGAGGAAATTCAAGGAATACCAGAGCCCCATCGCCCCCTGATTGTACCATCCATCTTCGCGAACAAATACCGCCACGTCAATGCCGAGAAGAGATTTTTCACTGATGGGTCCACAATAAATACGTCCACTGGTTTTGGTGTATACAATGATCTCCATAGTGCCTCATATCAGCTTAAAAAACCATGTTCGGTATACGTTGCAGAACAAGCAGCTATATTGTATGCGTTAGAGCAGATCTCCTCACGTCCCCCTGATCACTATTTCATTTTTTCGGATAGCCTAAGTTCTCTGGAGGCTATGCGGCTATAAGGCCGATGAAGCACTCGACGTATTTCCATAACGAAATACGATCGTCACTGAGTGCTTTATCAAACAGCTCACATATCATCACCTTAGTATGGGTCCCTTCTCATTGCTCTATCCCAGGCAATGAGAAAGCAGACTCGCTGGCTAAGGTGGGCGCTATGAAAGGCGACATTTACGAGCGACAAATCGCCTACAATGAATTTTTCACAATTGCTCGTCAGCAAGTCCTAATCAACTGGCAACAAAAGTGGAATGATGGTGAACTGGGAAGATGGTTACATTCGATGCTCCCACAGGTGTCGATCAAACCCTGGTTCAAGAGATTGGACGTGGATCGCGATTTTATCCGGGTAATGTCCAGGCTCATGTCCAATCACTACTCGTTAAACGCACACCTCTACCGCATAGGGCTTGTAGATAGCAGTCTGTGTGCCTGTGGAAACGGCTATCACGACATTGAGCATGTTGTCTGGTCTTGCCCCTCACATCATGTGGCGAGATCCGAACTAATTGAATCCCTCAGGGCCCGAGGGAAACAACCTTATACACCAATTAGAGACGTTCTGGCTTGCCGTGATCTCGATGTTATGAAATTAATTTACGTATTTTTAAAAAGTGCTGATTTGTGTATTTAGTAGTGTTTTGTGTTTTAATTCTTTCATTCTTTCATCACTATCCCAACCCAAGTCCCCTCTTGTATCATTTCAGCTGTGCTTTCAATGCTTCGATATCCACAGAATATGCCCGCCAATACAGTGCAGTGACACTCATCCGTCGAATGAAGCAGAAAGAAGATTTACCAATATCCCTTTCCCTTTGGCCCCTCCCCTTCCCTCTAAATAAATGTATATATTAATCTCGAGTAAACCGCGAGTATTCGGCCCCCATTCTACTTACTTTAGTTGTAAAAAAAAATATAAAAAATTATATTCAAATTAATTTGGCTCCGCAAAGCTACCGCATTTGAGCCTTTACAAATAAATGGATTATAAAAAAAAATATATATACTTGCCTGGGTAAGCTGTTTGGAAGACCTCTTCGCATCCATCAACCACAGGACCGAGACGACTGTGATGAATGATGTCTGCAGGCGGGACTGGGTTAAGGAGATCAGGGGCTTTCAAAGAGCTTGCTACGGTGCGCCTCGGATGTGAATAAGTCAGCAAAGCGTTCGTCATATGAATAACAGGCTCAGCTACGGGTAAGACAGCAACATAAAACCTGACCATAGTGCAATCCGGATGGAAGAACGTGTTGGCTGAACGACGAGAATGCGTGTTTGTTATATTGTAACGTTTGTGAAGAAGCGTGGATGAAGAAGTAGCGCCATTGAGGAAACTATCACTCTACACAAGAGTGGAACCCGGTTGGAAGATTTCATAGTATATTCCAGCATTAGTTGATACATGATAATAAAATTATTATTGATGGCAACAAGAATTGGACATGTTAAACCACACACTGGATTGCCTGAAATTACAGTTCGGGAAACCCTCCCCCAGACTCCGATCACAGGTCCGGCTTGGATGGCAGGAATTGATGTTAGATTGATGCTGAATGATGTCTGGCTCGACTGGTACAATTGTAGGTTTATTTGAAAATGTTCTATCTGTACAATTTAACTTAAAATTCACCAAATGGAACACAACTACACAGATTGAATCCAACATGTGTTCGATTTTGACGTTCGTGTTCTATGGGATTGGACGTATCTGATTTTGTTAACAGTCACTTCAATAGACGATTGAAATCATTCATAAGTCACGCTTATGAAATTCATATGTGTCGTTCATAAGTCGAGCCTTATGAAATTCTTACGTTTTTTTTGCCTCAGTGCTTGTGCTGAGGCTCTCACGCAGAAGGACTGGGTTTAATTCTTCAAACAGCTCTAATACTACAACTTTTGCTGATAAATCAATATACGTTCATACCTGACATTAACTTTCATAAAACTGCGAACTAAATATAAAATTATTGTAGAGGACAAAAACCTTTTTTTAACTTATTCTCTAAAAGTTCCGTTCAAGTTCCACCAGAAGCTGCTTAGAATGCGCCTCAATTATGGTACCGGAACTTGGAAGTTCTTATAACGACTTAAAAATGAAGCTGCTTAAAATTCTATAGATCACCTTCAACCAAGCTGCTTAAGTCTCAAATAGCCTTTTATCAGAACTTTTGGTTACTTGGGTAGTATAGATTCTTCTATAACATCACCTAGATCGCTTCAAAGGCTTCTGGAGCTATCAATGTAATTTGTTGAATTCTTTCTGAATTTCTTTTTTATGGCTTTCTCAGTCTTGGGTAATCCAAACGGTCAGTTATGCATAGACTTTTCAACCACCTTTAGTATAAGTGAGCAGTTTCACTAAAACATGCGTTTTCCTGGTTGAACATAAAAAACAAACCGCTGTCAAGTCGAGCACTTTGACAGCGGATTTCGTGGTTGAAAATAATAAACAAATCGATTTTACACGGCTACACTAGCAAGATTGTAGTAGTGATATCTTGCGGCAAGAAGTCAAATGCCCGACGTTTCGGCCGTTTATAGTTTATTGGTCCTTTTGCCATTGGTGGGGGTGGGTGGGTTGGATCACATCTCACCATCCCGCATCAACGGGCGAGTTTGGTAAAGGGGATGCTCTACTAGAGTCGTACCTTCCCAAAAAATGTCCTTTGCTCGCTTTCTACTTTCGATATACAGTTTTCACACTGTCGTACTCTACACGGCCAACTACAACAATTCAGCGACTGAATTCAATTGACTCAGAGCATTTTCTTTCCATTCGATTTTTGTTTTTTGTTTTTTTATTATTAATTCATTTGATAAGGCTCAACCGCATTAACTTTACATAGCCAAGGATTCTCGTTCACTATACAATACATCTTAAAACTATAGTCAAAAGGTACAACACAATAAACATTTTAACTACCGCTATCCAATAAGCCTCCTCCACCAAAACGGGATCCGCTTCCAGTGGTTTCATTGTATGACAGATTCGCCAAGCGCGCCAAGCGCGCAGAGCGCTTCCATTGCAGCAATGGACGCAAAACGTGGTCAGCACTCACACATTCATCACGAAACGGTTGCTTTCCAAAGTCGACGACTCATCGACTGAAAGAACTTCTGACGAAGAGCCATGAGGAGGACCACACAAGTCAAGTAAATAGACGATCGCGTGACACACATTAAGAGAGGTCTGCTTCTGTCGACAGCCGAGTGAACACTCTATACGAAATTTACTCATATTTGGAAAAAATGCAGCTACTTATAGCTAATGAGTAACTGCAGTTTTTTTTTTTCAAATAGTCGTAAATTTCGTATGAAAAAGTTGGAAGGGTTGTATACTAGATACGACCGCAGGGTTGGCGTTGGATAACGTTATGTGTTGTACTTAATTGTGTATATTATATTTTAGGAATATTCCTTAATAACTCTTTTGCGAAAGTTTGGTGGCCCTGAAAAGGGCCATTTTGTTGGGCTGATGTTGTTGACAATGATGGAACGGGCGACCTTGTTGGACGCTTATATAGTAGAACAGAAAATATCAGAGGTGTCAGATACTCGCATACGTACGTTAAACTCTTTCTTGATAATGTTGTGGCCCTGAAAAGGGCCATTTTTCCAACGCGCTCGGCGTAGTTGCCCTTGCGGAGCAGACGGTGAATACGACCGACTGAGAACTGCAGCAGCTGGGCATTCCATGACGGCGACCCAGTATACCGGAGCACTGGCACCAACGCACACGGCGTAGTTGCCCTTTCGCCCCAGGCTCTGCTGCCGCTGCTCTGCTTCCGCTGCTCTGGTACTGCTGCTCTGCTGCTCTGTTGCTGGGTCGACGATCGGATAGACAATGATGGAACGGGCGACCTTGTTGGACGCTTATATAGTAGAACAGAAAATATCAGAGTTGTCAGATACTCGCATCTGATGTCTCGGTTGGAGAAAGTATAAGAATATAAAAAAAATCAATCGATTTTCACCATCTTTAGACAATGGTTTACTTTTAACCATTTTTCAATAGTTTACAGAATGAAATCAATAGTTTTGAAACATTCAGCAAATGTCTAGAAATATTTCCAATCGATTGATGCCATTATCTCGTAAATCTATCGAGAGACGGTTGAGTTATTATCGTTCAAAATCTTTTCATTTTTCGTAACGCATCCAAAATGACTGTTTTCAATTTTGTACCCCCGTATGTTGCCGAAAGACGTTATCCAACGTAAAAAAAAGCCCTGAGTCCATTGAATCCAGTCGCTTAGTTGTCATAGTTGGCCGTGTACCGGAATTATCCACTCTATATTGTCATCTCCTCATCGATCGTATAAATTTTAAGTCTGATATTTGACGTAAAGCATCTCCAACTATGTAAATCGTTAACTTCACGCATGAAGTAATATATTTTTATATATTGATTATGGGAAACGCTCCAATAGTTGCGGTACGTTAGAAGCATTACCTAACGTTTCTAACATACCGCAACTATAGGAGCGTTTACCCTAGTTAAAGTTTTTTTTTTGTGTTGCCAAAAACTGAATATGGTTAAAACAGAATGTGCCAAAATCGGAACACTACTGCATTTACAAAACAGTGTTATCGCGCACGGGCAGAACTTTTCCTACGTTGTGTTTACGGATGTATGAATAAAAGACAGTTTGCGTGACCGTCGTGCCATGGCGGAGATATTCGAGATACTACTCTATTTACTGATAGTGTATAGGGATACAATACAACACAAAGCTGGTAGAGTAGGAACATACGTAGTGGACGTTTGCACAAATACAGTGTTCTGGAGCATTTCACTGCCACACTAAATTTAATTTTAAAACCACATGGATATTAATTATACGAAGATTTTTATAGTATAAATCAATTGAACATTCTTGTTTACTTACATTTTAATTTGTTATTCACATAAAATTCAAATTGTTACAAATAAATACGTGCCAGAATAAAAAAAGTTTTTTTTTATTCAGGAAGTGTGGAAGCATTACATGTATCCAATTGATACATCGATGTGTTCATGCGGGGCTTATTGTAAATATATGAAGGAGACTTCATAATGTACGTGTAGGAACAGGCATTCTTGAAATGGGTCACTGGATGTACAATAGAGCTGTCACCTTCGATCTCCAGGGCTAAAAATGTTTGCACCTATGATACAGGATAGATGCAGACAGGTTTCTTCCATAAAAACACTGCCAGTTCAGTGGGCGATGGATTGTGTCCATAAGAAGAAGAAGAAGATAAATCAATTGAACATTCTTGGATAGTAAATGTTTTGCACAATTGAATGCTGTATTTAAACTAAAAGGATTCCTGATTGCCATTAATAAGCCATAATAAATCAGAGTATAGTAGGGTGGTTCAAAATATCGATTCTCAGTCAGGTCCTCATCATTCAACAAACATTTGAGTTCATTTGGTTGCTTGGAACTTTCTGGAAGAACAATTTTTAATTTAACAAGTTACAGGCCAAATGTCCAATATAAAAGTTATAACAAAACTGGACAGCCTAATCTCTCAGCTTAGTTTTGTTCTTAAACTATTTCATTAATGAATTTTAATTTAACCTAATTCAGTATATATGTTATTAAGCGTCTTGTATCTATGGGTTATAATTTTAGGTTTTGTCTATGTTCAATAGCTAAAATATCCTCAAAAACTTCGTATAATAAATAACCAAAATGAAACGTTATCTTGAATCCAAATCTCAGCTTCCAATCAAATCCAATTGCTCACATTTCTCTTTCCCGGAGCACGCGAATATAATTCAAACACTTTATCAACCATCGCAACCGTCACGAATGCCGAAGCAGTCCGTCTCCAATGATATCTTATCTCTTTGCGTACAAGATGTCTCTTTTCTTCCTTTTTTTGACAGCATTGTGTATACTTTCCGATTTTTCATTTAATTTAATCGCTTCATTCTTCTTCTCACGAGACGCAGCCAAATCCGTCCCGTTTCAACGAGCAAAATACCAACAAACCATTTTTGCTTCCAGCAACGAAAAAGAGCACACGCAAAGAAAAACGACGACACAATTGTTAATAATGTTCTTCCCTTTTCTGATGTTTTCCTTTTCCTGTTTCCATTTTATTGCAGATACGACTACGAGACTTTATTACAAAATTCAACATTCTGCCTGGTGCCGAGAGGACGTCGTCTAGGATCGTTTAGGTAAATATTTGTCCTTCTACCACGCATCCTCACCCACCTCCTCCGCAATTCAAATTCCCCTCCGCCCACTCGGAAGAAAAGACCCAAATCCGGAGGAAAGGACATTCTCACGCTCACCGGCTGCTGCTGCTTCTTTAGTTTCTTCAGAGGGTCCAGCGAAATTATGTGATATTTCATGAATATTTGATGCCGTGACTGCTGCTGGCACAAACTGCTCCGAGTCGTCCTTCTTGTCATTAAAAGCATAAAAAAGGCAAGGATCGGTTTTCTGCTGATAGTAACACACTGAATTTTCGACCGACTTTTTATCCGGCTTTCAGTAAGGAGCCATCCTTCTTTTTCCCAGTGTGAAATTTTACGCCCAAAGCTAGCAGTGCGGCTCTTTTTTCATCACGGCTCCTGTACGGGCTAGATAAATCGGGAAGGACGAACGCACGGCGATGGGAGTGAAATTAGATTACCACGAGGAGAAAATTCCGTAATTTCCTTTTCGCAAATTTGCGATGGGAGCTAATTTTTACGAAAGCTGCTAAAACTGAAAAGTGGCTTTATTAATTTGGATAATTTCGTTTAAACTGACTTGGGGGGTGCTCAATGTCAGGTAGACTAGGGCTTTTCCCATGGAGATGACATTCTAGGTGGGAAATTTTTCATTGAGAACATTAGACCATTTTGCTGCCATGATATGATGTTCGGGAATTGAATTGAAATATTTACATCAACATTAGTTTCGCCTAGATATTTGTCTTTATTGCTTCCCTTGGAAAATAAGCAAATCCTCATTATCCTAAACTTACTATTTTACTTATGTATCCTGTACTTCTCTAGTGGTGCATAGCGTCAACCTCCATCTAATCCTTTTTTTTTTTTTATCTAGTTCGTTTATTTGGGAGGCTCAATCGCGTTAGCTTTACGGAGCCGATAATTCATTGTTCACTGTGTGTAACAAAATTCACTTAATTCTATGTCTAGTAGGAGTTGGGCCGATTACTCGCGGCTTACTCGAGGTTAGAAGGGTACATTTTCGAAGGATAGGATCAGGGGAGGAGCTTGGGGTAGGGTTTCGTTGTCTCATCAGAGCGTTGTCGCCAATATGAACGGTAGTGCTGTTCTAGCTTCGTCCGGAGTTCGACCGGCTATGGTGGGTGACCAGTGGGCGACGATGAGACTCATCGAGACGGGGGGACAAGACAAACAAAAACTAATAAAGAGAGACAAAAGACAAAAGGAATTAAATTCTTATACTAGACATTTGAAGAAAAACATAAACGGACTGCATATAGCAGAGATCACGGGTTGCCAACACGTCTCTGATAGGAACATAGGGTTGTCTTCCTTGGGCCTCGAGGGTATTCAAAAGTCGCTCTCTGGCGGCGTCATTATCCGTACATTGCCAAACTGCGTGTTCGATGTCATCGTAACCGTTTCCACACCGACAGATGTTGCTGTCCACGAGGTTTATTCTATTGAGATGAGCATCTAGCGAGTAGTGGTTGGACATAAGTCTACTCATCACGCGAATGAAGTCACGACTTAAGCCCAAGCCTTTAAACCACGCTCTCGAAGAAACATTAGGAATAATTGAATGTAACCACCGTCCAAGATTTCCAGTGTCCCAATCGGTTTGCCAACTCGAAAAGGTACTCTGACGCACTAAATGGTAAAATTCATCGTGTGAAATTAGCCTGTCATACAATTCGCCTTCCTGCGCGCCCACCTTTGCGAGAGAGTCCGCCTTCTCATTGCCTGGGATTGAGCAATGTGAGGGGACCCATACAAAGGTAATCATATATGATCTTTCGACCAGCACACACATCTGCTCCCTTACCTTTGAAAGGAAATAAGATGAGTGCCTACCTTGTTTCATCGACCGAATAGCCTCAATCGAACTGAGACTATCCGAGAAGATGAAGTAATGGTCTGTGGGCATATTGGAAATCATCCCCAATGCGAAGTTGATTGCTGCCAGCTCAGCAACAAAAACGGAACAAGGTTCCTGAAGTTTGCGGAAGGCGCTAGAGTTTTCATTGAAGACACCGAAGCCAGTGGATCCATTGAGACGGGACCCGTCTGTAAAATATCTTTTCATGCAATTGACTTGTTGGTACTTTTCAGTAAAAATACGTGGGATAATAATAGGTCGAAGTTGATCGGGAATCCCATGAGTTGCTTGTTTCATGGTCAGATCATATTCAATTGAGGAACTGCGATTGGTGAAGTGAACACGGTCTGGAGTATAACAAGGAAGACACATATCTGATGATATGTAGTGGTGGTAGATTCTCATAAATCGAGATTGTGTGTTCAACCCAAGAATTTCTTCAAAATTAGCAATTATAAGTGTGTTTGTCACTCCGCATTTGATTAGTATTCTGAGAGAGAGCTCCCAGAAACGGTTCTGGAGGGGTGTTACTCCTGCCAGAACCTCGAGACTCATGTTATGCGTTGAGTGCATACAGCCTAGAGCAATACGCAGACAACGATATTGAATTCGTTCCAATTTTATTAGGTGACTTTTTCTTGCCGAGAGAAAGCAGAAAGAGCCGTACTCTAGAACAGAGAGAATAGTTGTTTTATAAAGCGTTATGAGGTCTCCCGGATGAGCACCCCACCATGTGCCGCAAATTGAACGGAGAAAGTTGATCCTCTGCTGACATTTTTGCTTCAAATACGTAATATGGGCATTCCAAGTGCACTTTGAATCAAACCAGACCCCAAGGTACTTGAAAGACAATGATTGAGTAATGTTTCTGCCCAAAAGATTAAGATGCATTTGGGCTGGGTACCGCTTTCGAGTAAACACTACCAGTTCAGTTTTCTGCGGCGAGAATTCGATCCCTAGATTCATAGCCCAAGAAGACAAGTTATCTAAGGAATTTTGCAATGGTCCTTGCAAGTCCACGGCATGTGGACCTCTTACGGAAACCACACCGTCATCTGCAAGTTGTCTTAGCGTGCATTGTTCTGCCAAACAGTTGTCGATATCTTTGACGTAAAAGTTATAAAGAAGAGGGCTGAGACATGAGCCTTGGGGCAGGCCCATGTAGCTAATTCTGGAAGTTGTCAGTTGTCCAAGGGAAAAGTTCATTTGCTTTTCTGACAACAAATTGTACAAGAAATTATTTAAAATTCCAGAAAGTCCACATCTGTGCAGATTGTCTGACAGAATTTCAATGGAAACTGAATCAAAAGCCCCCTTAATGTCCAAGAATACTGAAGCCAATTGCTCCTTGTGCGCAAAGGCCAGTTGAATATCTGTGGAAAGCAGCGCTAGACAATCGTTTGTTCCTTTGCTCTTGCGGAACCCAAATTGTGTATTTGATAGCAAGTTATTTGATTCGACCCAGTGATCGAGTCTCCGAAGGATCATTTTCTCCAACAATTTCCTAATGCACGAAAGCATAGCAATCGGACGGTATGAGTTATGGTCAGACGCTGATTTGCCAGGTTTTTTAATGGCTATTACTTTGACCTGTCTCCATTCAGGCGGTACAATGTTGTTTTCTAGCAAGGAATTGAATAAATCTAGCAAGCGTCTTTTAGCGATATCTGGGAGATTTTTCAGAAGATTGAATTTAATCATATCGCTTCCCGGTGAGGAGTTGTTCGATGAAAGAAGAGCCATAGAGAAATCCAGCATTGTGAATGGTCTATCCAGAGAGCCGCCGCTAGGAGACGCTTCTCGAAGAATATTTTGTGCTGGAACTGAGTCCGGACAGACCTTTTTAGCGAAATCGAATATCCATCGGTTGGAGTATTCTTCACTCTCATTGAAAGATGAGCGGTTACGCATGTTGCGAGCCACCCTCCACAAGGTGTTCATTGAGGTTTCTCGTGAGAGTCCCTCGACGAAATTGCGCCAATAACCGCGTTTTTTTGCTTTGATTAATTGTTTCAGCTTTATCTCAAGCTTTGAATATTCCTCGAAGTAAGTGGAGGTTTTGTGTCTACGAAAAGCTTTGAAAGCATCAGATTTTTCTACATACAATTTTGTGCATTCTTCGTCCCAACCAGGTGTGGCTGGTCTCCTTTTAAAGGGTGCACTTGGAACTTTTCTTTTTTGTGCTTCCAGTGAGCTTTTGTAAATCAAATCGGCTAGGAATCGATATTCTTCCAATGGTGGAAGCGCATCTATTGATTCGACACCGATTGTCACCGCCGTTGCATATTTCTGCCAGTCGATGTTCCTTGTAAGATCAAATGGAACCCGAGATGGTTCTGCAGAGTGAGGGCCACACTTTATTGAAATGATGATTGGCAAATGATCGCTACCATGGGGATCATTGATAACCTTCCACTGACAATCCAATGATAGCGATCTTGAACACAAAGATAGGTCGAGTCGGCTTTCTCGAGCCGGAGGTTTTGCTATACGTGTCGCTTCACCAGTGTTCAAAATAGTCAAATTGAAATCGTCACATAAATCGTAAAAAATAGCCGCTCTATTGTCGTCATATAGATCGCCCCACCCAGTACCATGGGAGTTCATATCACCCAGAATTAATACTGGGGATGGAAGAATCGAAACTAGATTCCAGAGTTGACTACGGCTAATGGAGGTTCTTGGTGGAACGTATACTGAAGCTATGCAAAGATCTTTGTTCTTCACATTTATTTGGCAAGCAACGATTTCGACGCCGGATAGAGCAGGAAGGGAAATTTTGTAGAAAGGGTAGCACTTTTTGATCCCTAAAAGTACTCCTCCATAAGAATCGTCTCTATCCAGGCGTATAATGTTAAAATCGTGGAAGTTGAGTTCTTTATCGGAAGAAAGCCATGTTTCACAGAGAGCAAATATATCACAATCAGAATTGTGAAGTAAAAATTTGAACGAGTCTAGTTTAGGCACTAGACTACGGCAGTTCCACTGTAGCACAGTGATCATATCTTCAACCTCGTTCGACGAATTATCCATCGAAAGATATGATTGATGCAAGGAGGGGCCATGAAACAGTCAATTGCTTAAGATATGATTCTAACGTTGGAAGCAAGGCAGAAACTAAGCTTCTTAGAGGGTCTTGTATGTTGAACATGTTTAATATGAATTCCACAATGTCCGAAAAAGCTAGCAAACCTCGTTCGGACTTGGATTTCTTTTGAGAAGTTTGAGGAGCAGCTTTTTTATTTTTTTTATCTTTGTTGGGCAATGGCGGAAAATTCTTGCTGCATCCAGGGATTGGATCAACAGGAGCCTTTGGTTTTGTTTTTTCATCCCCATTACCCTGGGAATTTGGCAATCGTCTGGAGGTGACTTTAGTTTTCTTACGGCGCACTTTCGGGGAGGGGCATTTTCTTTTTGAGGAACCGTCAATTTTTGAAGGTGCGTGTACCACCGTAGAATCACCTTCATCGGATGAGTCAGAGTCCGATTCTTCAACTGACAAAACCGAAAATTGGTTTGCATCTTGGACGGCTGATGCAGCCTTCAACATTTGAGCATATGTCTGCTTGGAGCGTCCAGAGATTGAACGCTGCACTTTATCGGAGTGCTGTTTGTACATCGGGCACTCCTGCAAGGGGTGAGGATTCTCGCCACAATAAGCGCATTTTACTGATTCTTTGTGGCAAGAATCCTCTTTGTGGTTTTCACCACATTTGCCACAACGAGTTTTGTTGCCGCAATGGCTGGCCGAGTGTCCCAGCCTTTTGCAGTTGGTACAATTATATACCCTCTGTACAAACAACCGCACCGGAAAAAAAGCACCATCAATTTTAACAAAGTTTGGGAGAACTGAACCTGCGAAAGTCACCCGGAACGAGTCTGAATGTTTATAAACTTTTTTACCGTCTAGCAAAGATGCTGAATGCAGTTGCCTTACATCCAGTATCTTCACTAGCGCGGTAGCGAATGTCGAGTTTTTAAAAGTTCCCGAGGCATGTTTCAAGTCCTCGACAGTCAGACTCGCGTCGGAGACCACGCCTTCTATCTCCACATCTCGAGAAGGGATGTAGATGTTGTACTCAACACTAAACAACTCGTGATCAGCAATTTTATTTGCCACATCATAAGTCGGTGCTTCTACACGCAGTTTGTTGAATCTTTCTTTGTGTACCAAGATTCCCGGATACTTACGCAGCAAATCTCTCGTTATGTCGAGAGTTTTCAAAGGTTTATTTTTGGGCCGAAAAAAGACAACCCATGGTCCTTTCGAAGACGGTTCATAGTATCTGGTTCGCGTAACGTAGGCATCGGAAGATGCCATAAGTGTTGCGCAAAAGTGGTGCGCAACCACTTAAGAAGGAAAAAAAAATAAAACCTTCACTAATTAATTAATTTTAATTACTAGTAATTAAATTTTTTGCCCAACGTACGAACAAATCAAAAAGAAAAAAAAAATCGAAACAAAAAAAAAACTTATATCTACTTGCAAAAAGTTGTCTCACTATGACCCATACTCCCCTACCAGGGGTGAGAGACAGAGTCACGCGCCACGAGGCAAAATTAAACTACAATAGGGAGGCAATGGACTTGCAAAATGTATTGTCTAATACTTATGCCGGTTGTAAACAACCTATCAGCCGTTGCAGCTAGATGGTCCGTTTGCTGCTGCTGGTGGTGATGGTTGGTGTTGGTGGGTCGGCACGATGATGAAAAAATGGCTTGACGACTGGATAGATTACCGGGGTGGATTAAAGCTGGATGGCAACTCCAAGGGGCTCGGCCCATGGAATTCCACTTCCTCTGTTGCACACTGGTCACTTGGGGCACCCAATGGGGGGGTGAAAAAACCGCTCGGGCGGAAAAAAAAACTCCGAAAAAAAACTAGATGCCGCGTGACTGAGACCGGGACGTTGTTAACCGACTGAGTGTTCAACTAGGAATGATCTAATCCTTAATGGTTGTTCTAAACTCCATTGCACTTTGACAATAATGAAAGTTGTCTTATTAGAAAATAATGAAAGTTGTCTACTGTAATAAAGGTGGTGTTTTGCTAAAAGACACTAGAAAGATCATTCACCCGTAAAAGCCCGGCACAAACTTTATATTTAAAAAAAAATGTAGCACATGGCCGATTAATTCAAACTTTTTAAACATCATTCCAGTGAGTGGTTCTTACATCTGTAGGGTGATACTCCACCAAGAACATATTATTTTATTTGTGGAACTTAAGACCACACGCCTACCATGGAATCGGTTTCGGATGATCCGGATTATGGCTCTATGTGGTCAAATTTCCGAAGAACCAGTTCCATATATTCTGGATTATGGTCAAATTAGATATCTTTGCTAACCATATCAAGCGACATATCAAATCACATATACTAGTCAAAATATGACTAGTGATGAGTGATATTAAAACTACAACCAGCCTACCTATGGTCACCACGAAACCAGTTCTGGAAATTTCGAATTATGAATCCGTATGGTCATATTTGATATGTAGGGCTGGTAGCAGGTCACTTTTTTATGGCTTGGTCACTATTTTGAAGCCAGTCACTAAAAAGTCACTTTTTACACCAAAAAGTCACTAAAGTCACCCGTAAAATAGTCACTAAAGTCACCCGTAAAATAGTCACTAAAGTCACTTTTTCACTACTAAAATAGATTGAAATTGAAAAATATCAACAAAATGTTTAAATTGAGTATTTGGCACCAAGACTTTACAGTAGTTTTAACATAATATACATATCTGTTAAAAAATTGAAAATTTTAACCAGGGTGACCAGTGAACCACAAAACATTAAAAGACCAGGAAAACTATTGGGAAATGCCTTCAATTTCGATAAAAATCGGGGAAAATATACCTCCTTTCCCAGAAAATAAATCGTAAATCTTGTATACTTTCCAAAGGTATTTGTCTGTGATAGATTTTCAAAAGTCTTTCAAGGATGGTTACGAACTTTAAAAAATCCAAAGTAAATTTTAAGAGAATTTTAAAGGATTCTAGGCATGACACCATAATATATCAGAGAAGAATACCAAAGTACAGACTGCGAAAGTCTCATGTAAAATTAAGTGCTCTGAGGACCGATTTCTTCATCTCCGCTTAAATCTTATGCCAGGTTTACCTATATAGTTAAACTTGGCTTAAGACATACGAGCCTCGCTTTTGATTGTTGTTTAAATTATTAGAGACGCAAAATTCAGCTCCGAAACAATTTTGGAAATAATTCCAATATGTTGTAGAGTGCATTTTAACGAGAGTTCTGAGAAGAATTCTATGACAATTTGATGAGGATTATGGGTCCAATTCTAATAAGAAATCTATATGAAATAATGAAAATCCCGTGAACTCCAATGATGGTCTCTGCAGATAGTTCTAAAAGAATTCTGGAGTGATTTCTGAAGATATTTCCAAGAGTATTCTAAAGAGTTCGAAATAAATCCCGAAAAGAATTCCAATAGCATGAGGGTTCAATCTCAAAGGAATTCTGAGAAGAGTTTCCAAGTTATTCTGTGATGGATTTTTGTTTTGAGAATTCTAAGGACAATACGGATTGAATTTCCAATTGAATGCAGGGGAGAAGTTCACGATTATTCTAAGCAGAAATTTTTGAAATTTCTTAGGTTAATTGCATGGAAATTCTAAGGAGAATTCTAATAAATTTAAAATGGATTTATGGAAGGAGCCTTCAGGAAGCTCCTTGAAGAATCAATAAAAAATCTTAAATAATCTACTTTAACTAATCATGTGTTATTACTTCAGGCGTAAATTTAACGATTTACATAGTCGGAGATGCCTAAAGTGGAGATTTTATACAATAGATGAGGAAATTAAATTAGCAGTGTGAAAATTGTATATAGAGAGTAGAAAGCGAGCAAGGACAACTTTGAGGAAGGTACGAATAAGGTTTACGTCAGATGAAACATGAGTGTGAAACAATCGACAGAACTGTTTCCGCACATCGGAGGTACATGAGCAAATCGGCGATCATCCTTTTTGCCGGTGGCAGGGGGAAACACCCTTCACCATCCCTCATTAACGGATGAGCTTGGTAAAGGAGATGCTCTACCCGATTCGTACCTTCCTCGAAATGGTCTTTTGTTCGCTTTCTACTTTCTATGTACAAATTTCACACTATAACGGTACTATCAACTCTTTACTTTTATCTTCTCATCTATCATATAAAATGACCACTTAACTCCTAATATTTGATGTTAAGCATTTCCAACTACGAAAATAACCTATTTCCAATAATTTTGTTGATTGTTCTGATAAGATTTCCAAGAATGCTATATTATTTCTGTAAAAACCTATTTGCCTCAAAGTTTAAGAGAAGGAGAATTATTCTAAGTTCTTCAGATCATTCTGAAGAAATTCTGTGAAAAGTTCTTAGCGGATTATCAAAGTTATCTACCTAGATATATTAAAATTTTAAAGATTTCGAACGCAGAATCGAATTCTAGATCATAAAAAATGGGAATTACTATTTGTAACGTAAGCAAAAGTAAAATATACAAATCTCTTCAGATGCTCTTCACAGGAGATTCCATTGTGAGATTGGATTAAATTAGAGGAATTTATGAAATTTGATTATAAGTTCCATGACATAAAAAGTTTATTTCAACATCAAACCGTATTTTAATTTCTAAGTAACCATATAAATAGTTTCTTATTTAGTATTTACAAGTCACTATTTCCGTAATTTTAATCACTAAAGTCACTACTATTATATCGCATCAGCACCATCAGCCCTGGATATGACTCATAGCCATATCAAGCGACATATTAAATCATATCATGTAAGAGTTGCAGTGAGTAAGAGCGTACTTATAACAGTATCCTCCCCACTAAGCCGACAAATTTGTAAATTGAACTGTCAAGTCCATAAAAAATCAATGTTACCAATGTAAATAAAGTTCCATAAGAGGCCATGATGTCGGATTAAGGAGAGCCGGAGTGGGGAGATACCAAAGAGGTAACTCTAAGACTAGAAGGTCCCGAAGAAACGTGCTCAACTTTTTGACTCAGCTCTGGTAATTTCTTAGGTCCCTATCTAATCGATGCGCCCCTCGAACCATAGGAAAATCCACGAATCCCTCATTTTATCTTTCATACTATTCCTAATGGCAAGTTTCGATATGGAATCATATCAAGTTACATATCAAATCACATCTACTCGACGAAATATGACCAATGGCACTCAAATGACAACCATAGAGCCATATGGTCACGGTAGAACAGGTTCCAGAAATGCAGGAGTATCGTTCTAAATGGGTAAATTTGTTTTATTTTTTTTAACCATATCAAGCGACATGTCAAATCACATCTACTCGACGAAATATGACCAATAGCTCTAACAATTAACAACAGAGCCTTATGGCCACCGTAGAACTGGTTCCGGATACCCCGAATGATGGCTCCACATGGTCAAATTCGTTATCTATCATTGCCATATCAAATCACATCTACTCAACGAAATATGGCCAGTGGCACTCCAAACAACAATGATAGAGCTTTATGGCCACCTAAAAACCGATTTAAGATGTACCGAAAATATATGGCATAATATGGCTGAACTGAATCCGATAGATCCGAGTTTGATATCAACAGAATTTCAGAAACATAAGTGAAGGTGAATCGTGGAGGGCCAGAAACGAAAGCAAGTACCTACTGCATTAGAGCCAGGCAAGATATCGCAGCGGAGGCAGCAGTCATGGCCATGCTTGGCATGCACAGTTGTACACACCAACTGCTCATTCGTTAATAACTTTTCACTCTGTTGTTGAAATTTGTTTTTATTTAATGAAATTGATAGATTAGGATCATAGTTTACTATAGATATGCAAAAAGTAGGTAAATCTTAACATTTGAAACAACACCAATGAATTTTTACACTTTAAGTACGAGATGTGCAGCGAGCATTTCTCACTTCATTTTTACAACGTAAAAACAAATACAGTTTATCACTAGAATTTAAATCTCCTTTTTTTACGTATACATAACAAGCTTAAACTCTATTCTATCTACTGCTTCAAAAAAAACTATGTTTCGTCAACTGTGTGCAAAGTTATTAGCAAATTAGCAGTTCGTGACCAAAACTGTGTATGCCAAGCATGGTCATGGCAGTGGAGCTGACAGAAGAGCCTCAACAAGATCGTCAACCTTGTGATAGGAATTACACCAGGGTCCAGGTCAAAGTAAAAATAAGCAGCCACCCAGGATTGAAATCTTTCATGTTGGTAGGGGAAAGGGAAGTTGACGAATTAACGAGGAAGGGAAGTTGGCAGATTAAGAGGGCAAGGAGGTTGACCAATATCCACATTCCATACAAAATGTAATATATTTGTATGGATGATTGTTTTTGTCCCCCTGCGGGTTGGACTTAAAAGCTCTCAAAAACTGGTCTTGTGGAATGTAGTAAGTGCCTAAAATCACATCAGGTAGATGAATGTTTCCGCTAATCGAGTATATGGAACTGGCTGATGGACTGACAGTTGCTTTGGATCAGTCCATAAACTACACAGATCGTTTTATAGATAATTTAGAACTACCCTTCCCCCGTGAAGGCATTCATGCATACATAATTGAAATGCTTGGCAACTCCTGAATAATCAAACAATAATAGACAACCGATTTGTCTGTATCCAAACGTTTTTTTTTGTCACGGTGTCCATTTTGATTATTGATTTTTTTTTTATTTGGATGTCATTGAATTAGATCACTCGGCTAAGTCACATCTATAATTCAAGACCATGCTGAAGGTGACTGGGTTCGATTTCCAGCCCTGTTTGTGAGTTTTTCGGGGTGGAAAAATTGTGGAAGTGCTCAAAGAACACCAAGTTGAAAACGGCCGTAAAATCCCAGAGGAGACGTAACACTGCCAAAAACAAGTGGTGATAAATATTTCGTCGAGTAGATATGATTTGATGATAATGATTAATCATGAATTTTCCTGAATGTAAAACCATTACCTGGATCATCAGAAACCTATTGTAAAGTGTCAATTAGCTCTATTGATGTTTCCACTGTCACCATAAAATATCCGAACTAGTTTCCGTGGTAGGCATGGGTCTTATGATTGTTCTCTATCATTTGTGGAAGTGCCACGAAAAAAAAACGTTTTCTCAATGATAAGTAAGATATGTGACAAAAAATCAAAAAAAAAACACCCCGGTGCCAACACATTCTGTAATATGTATATAACAAAGAGTGAGGGGCCTAGGGGGGATGTAAGAATCACTCACCAGAATGATGTTTAAAAAACTATAAGGAACAGCCCTATGGGGTTGTACGCAATGGCGACGTAGGACTACGTGGTCATATATAATAAATTTTATTTTTTAACTGCAGCAGGAGCTTGTGTTTTGTGTTAGGAATATGAATTTGACGCGCCGAAAGCACTGCTGCTGCTGCTGATGATGATTCCGACGACCAGACACCACCACTCACGGTGATTGGAACTGAATCCGATCAACGGTTGAGGGCAGCCTTGATCGCTAGCAGCTTGTGGGGAGCCTTTCGTAGTGTACTGGAGAACACCACCACTCACCACGCGGTGATTGAATAAACACCGTTTGGTGAGACCGGATGGAATTCAACTTTGAAATCTGTGTTAGGGAAATCGCTTTTCGCAGGCAATCGGTGATAATTTTAGTTATCATAGCTACAGTTGCACATTCGTGCATTTTTCAATAGTGACATTTTAAAAATGATAAAGTCTTAAATTTAACAGATGCGTAGGAATATTTCTGATGGATTGGTGATAAAATTATTGAAATTGGTCCAGGGGCAACTGAGTTATTAACGTTCAAAATCTTTCATAATTTTGTTACATGTTCCATTTTTGGTTTTCACAAAGTGTACCCTCATATAGAAATCAAAGACGTAGTCCTTCGTCAAAATTTCAACTTAATCGGTCATGGTAAATTTTTGATAGCAAAATGTTTGTCGCTGGGGGCGACCCCGGTGTAGTGTTTAACATCCATACCTCTCACGCCAAAGTCATGACTTCAAATATCACCCCCGGACAAGTCACGAATGACCCAAGAATGTTAAAGTGACTATAATAATAAACAAAAGTTTATCCCGGGCTTTTACGGGTTAACAAAAGAAGAGAAGGAAGATATGATAGTAATTCCTTAACTCATCAAGCATCAAACTGATTAGAAGAGTTAATGCCGATGGTACACCACTAAAGTAAAAATGCAAGCGAGAAACAAAGAACAATAAATAAGAATCAATAATCAAGAGACAAAAAACAAGAAACAAGACTTAATATGAAGATAGAATCAAGAACCAAACCTTCGGATACATAAGTTTACCGTATTCCACAAAATTTATATTCAGCATATATTCAATAAGTTTATCGAGAAAATTCTTCAAACCGTCTATTTAAGGACAAGTTTGATAGAATCTACAAATGCCATTGTCATGGTTGATTTGGCTTGTAAAACTAGTAAAATCTGCCATTATAGTGGCCCTTTGTGGGTTCAATAAACCTTGTTCTCAAAAGAGACAAGAGACAACATATTTTTCTGTCTTCTTTGAACTTGCCCCAGCAGGCCTCCATACTTCTGAAAATTATGATGCCCGTTACCCGTTAGACCGTAAATACATAGAAATAGGGTTACCAAACCTTGCATCGGAACATGCAAAACACATTAAAATTCACCCCAAGCATCCCTTCCTAAATCCGTCCTTTCTTATCTCACGAACCCGCACAACTTCTTACGATTTTTTTTTGTCTCCCCTTATTTATCTCTAGGTTCCTCGAGGCACTGCAGGCAGGCTGTATACCGGTGCTACTGTCCAACTCGTGGGTGTTACCGTTCCAGTCGAAAATCGACTGGCAGCAGGCAGCGATCTGGGCCGATGAAAGACTGTTATTGCAGGTAAGGATGGGTTGCTTCTTGAGAAATGACCCCGTGTTTTGATTGTCAGAGCTCCCACAAGCTTCCGACGGGCGGTGAAGTCGAAAAAATAAGTCCCATGAGAAAGATTTATTTATCCGGCCGGGGGGTGGGGTTGACCGAAAAAGAAGGCGAAAGGACCGGAGCACACTTTATGCCGTATGTTTTCTAGGGTGGTTCAAATTATCGAATTTGCTCCACATGGTTTGATCGATTTCAAGTTAGGGTTCAGCAAAATTGAGAAAATTTTGCTATAAGGAAATGATCAGATAACCTAATCAGGTAAATGCACGGTATTGTCAAGCTGGAGGTGGTGGGTTCGAGGAAATCTTGCGGGTTGGAAATGTGCCCAACTTCTCTGAACATAGAGTATCATTGTAGTTACAACTCGATATACAAATGTATGCATAGAAAGCTCTGAATTTGTAACTGTGAAAGTGCATCTAGAATACACTGGAGTCGCTTTTTACGCGGTTTTTTTTATGCGGATTTCGGAATTTACGCGCTTTTTTTTACGCGGATTCCGGAATTTACGCGGTTTTTTTTACGCGGTTTTTTTTTACGCGGGACGTATCACCCGCGTAAAAAGCGACTCCAGTGTACTATGTTGAGATCCAGCAAAACGCTCCGAAAAGAAGCGTAAAAACCTAGAAAAAGAACAAAAATAATAATAAGAAGAATATGAAGAAGAAGAATAAGAAGAAGACGACGAAGAAGAAGTAGAAGAAGAAGAAAAAGAAGAAAATATTATGTCGAAACGCTAATTGAGCAGTTCTACGCCAAAGCGATCTAATGCGACCTTCTTCGATTTGCATGAAACTATGCATAATTCTTTTTAATTCTACTACTATTGTATCACTATTCACTATTCGCATTCACTATTTACTTTACTATCAGTTTTAAAAATAACTTTAAAAGATACGTATTTCGTTTACTACTTGCAAACATCTTCAGTGTCTAGTCATAGACTGAAGAAGTATGCAACGAAATACGTTTGTGTTGTAGTTTTTTAAAGTGATAGTGAAAGAAAAGTGATACAGTAGTAGTCGAATTAAAAGAAACAGCGTAATAAGGTATACAATTATTCTACTAAAACGCTCATCAATCAATTTAGATTATCCATAATTGTTAGTTATGGTCAATCATTTACATTATTTTTCTGAAATTGGGCATTTTGAATCTTGCAAAAATTTTCAAAATGGTGTATTCTAGATTTTCAACTAAAAGTAACTCGAAAACGTAACTTTTAATTGAAATTAAGTCTGATACAAAGTTGTCCGCAAAATATACACGGTGAAATAATTCAATTTATTTTGGATAGAAAATCTAAAAACTTTTTTCATAGTTGGTTGGAAATGCTATCTAACATGAAGCTTTAGTGTGATGGTGTGATAATGAGCTAGAGAAAGGTCTGAAGAGGGTAGGTTGATAGTTCCACTAGAGTACGGTAGTATGAAAATTGGATAGAAGTTGGAAATGAACGAAGGGGCATTAATGCGACAGTACTAGTCAAACGCACACTTCCTTACCTAACTCATGCATTGATGCATGAGTAGAATTGAAGTATTCCTTCAAATCTTCAAAAACGTGTTTAAAACTTAAATAACAAAACAAAAATAACCCTCTTCAAACGCTTTAAATATTTTTCTTTTAACAGCTTACTCAAAAAGCTAACTTCTGTGAAAATTTCAAGTTGGACACTTAAAAAATTAAAAAATCCATTAAAAACAAATTTCGGGCCAATTTTTGAACTTTCTCTATAAAGAATATTTAAAGAAATTTTGCACTGAAAACCACAAAACTTTGAAAAATTTCACTATCAAAAATGTTAAAGAAATAAAGCCGTTGGTCCCCGGTCTATGAGTTGATGGGTCGATAGGTAGGGTCCAGGTGTGGGAGTTGCCTTCCTGGCGTCGGTAGCATTGGGACTCAGTACAAAAAAACAAGATCGACGGAAAACAAATCAATGAAAAAAAAAGCAAAAATGTGAATGATTTACCATAGCATAGTATGCAAGAATCTGACTTGGAATCGATTGCTCTGTTTGAAACATTTTCAATCATTTGAACCATCCTAATATCCAATCGATTGTTTAGGGTTTGATTTAGGAGTGAGTGTGGAGAAAGGTTACGGGTCGGGGCGGACACTTTTAGTGGTTCCGTATATGCCATAAACAAGCACTACCATACATTCATGCCAAGGTGTTCCATGCTTGGTATCATGGCTTTTTAACGATGTTTACGGTTTTTATTGTATGTAGAGGGGTTACAATTCAAAGGGGTTTAAATCTCATGGGCATAAAGTTGAGATTCACTGGTAAAGATTCTAATGATTTGATGTAGAAATATCACCTTGTATATCTCTGAGAATTAGATCGCAGGTTTTCTAAGCTAGACTTCTACAGTTTCCATTTTGCTCCACACAGCGTGATCTGCGCACACCCTGAGTATCACAAGGAAAGATACTGGATCATTAGGCCGAATGGTTACGAGGCTGAATATCGAAAAATTGTTTATTAATACTTCTGAAGAACAGTTGCTGGTCTAAAAAAGAGAAGCAGTAGGGGAAAGTGGGGCAATGTGGCCACCCGCTTAAAAATCAACTTCTGTATATATAAAGGGTGATACGGTCAAAATTTGGTCAAGGGAAAACGCGTGTAAATCGGTGAAATCGTTTATTTAAAAAATCAAATTAAATTTCTTTTTCAAGTTCAATTAGTATAAAATTCAGGAAAAATATTCAGTTAGGCTTCCGCTTTTCCAAATCCGAATTGCCGGGCCTAACGCTTGACCCCTGCCATCAGATTTTGTACAGCCACCTTGTCCACCTTCTTCGCCGCAGAAAGCCAGTTTGCCTTGAACTGCTGCTAGCCCTTAGCAGTTTTTTTGGTCTTCTTTAGGTTCCGCTTGACAATAGCCCAGTATTTCTCAATTGGGCGGAGCTCTGGCGTATTGGGAGGGTTCTTGTCCTTGGGAACCACCTGCACGTTGTTGGCGGCGTACCACTCCATGGCCTTTTTACCGTAATGGCAAGATGCCAAATCCGGCCAAAACAGTACGGAACAACCGTGTTTCTTCAGGAAAGGCAGCAGACGTTTATTCAAACACTCTTTCACGTAAATTTCTTGGTTGACAGTCCCGGAAGCTATGAAAATGCTGCTTTTCAAGCCACAGGTACAGATGGCTTGCCAAACCAGATATTTCTTTGCGAACTTTGACAGTTTCATGTGCTTGAAAACATCTGCTACCTTTCCCCTTCCTTTTGCCGTATAAAACTCCTGTCCCGGAAGCTGCTTGTAGTCGGCTTTGACGTAGGTTTCGTCGTCCATTACCACGCAGTCAAACTTCGTCAGCATCGTCGTGTACAGCCTCCGGGATCGCGCTTTGGCCGTCGTATTTTGTTTATCATCGCGATTTGGAGTCACTACCTTCTTGTAAGTCGATAGTCCGGCTCGTTTTTTGGCTCGATGCACGGTTGTAGACGATACACCCAGCTTATTTTCGGCATCTCGGAGAGAGAGGTTAGGGTTTCGCTTGAAACTACCGGCAACTCTCTTTGTCGTCTCAGCGGCTTCCGGTTTTCGATTTCCCCCCGATCCAGACTTCCTAGCTGTCGACAAACGTTCCCCAAACACTTTAATTACATTTGTAACGGTTGATTTGGCAACTTTTAGCGATTTTGCCAACTTTGCGTGCGAGTAGCTCGGATTTTCGCGAAGCGCGAGCAAAATTTTGATACGCTGCTCTTCTTGCTTGGACGGCATTTTGACAACTGAAGAGTGAATTCCAAAATCAAAATAGGAGCAACATTCTACACACACACACCTTCAAAATGAGGGGTGTTCAGGTTTTTTAAATGCAAAATTGAAAGAAATACGTCAAGTTGATATTGACCAAATTTTGACCGTATCACCCTTTATATTACAATTAATCTGTTGCAGGCTTAATGTCAAGCCTACTTCAACTATCGATTTCAATTAAGTCTAACATAATACTATTCTAGAGCAAATATTCAAATAATGTTAGACTAGCTCAAAACGTCAAAACTGTTTTAAGATTTCTGAATCAGAAAATAAGGTCTATCAGTAGTGTTTTTATAACTTATCGTTGATACTTCTTCAGCAGCTTTATAAATGGTCATTGGTTTCTTATACGACACGATGTTTTCCTAGAGTTTCATAAACGATGAAAAAGATTTTCTAAACAAATTATTATTTAAGTCCTTTCGGGGCACTATGTGCACCACTGATACCTCAACTTAAATTCTTCAGTTTTGCATTATTCCTTCGATAAATATGACTGCATCATATGAAATCACGTTTTGAAACAGCTGCTTTGGTAAAAAAAATCATTCATTTAAGACTGAACACATATAGCCTTAAATAGGCAGTATTTCTGAAATTTAATTTATTCTACAGAAATTAATTGATTCTGTTAAATATTGTTTTGCTACAATTATTCATTGGTGACCCTTCATAAAGCTTCAAGAGAACAAAATATTCTTGCCGGTTGTTTACAAGGTCGCTCATACCACCCATTTTACCCCAAGGGTTTAATTTAAGATTCAAAAGTTTACTTTTATAAATTCAATTTGTCTTCATGATGAAAATAGGGATTGAAACTATCCATTTGGTTAAACATCATTCGAATTTTCCACTGAATTTTGTATGATTAGTGATGATTTTCTTATGGTTACCAAACTGCTCCACTTTTCCCTAAAGTAAGTTGGCTTAGGAAACCTCTGCGTGATATCAGGAAACGTTTGTGAAAATTATTAAAACATCTGGAAGTCATCACATGAGTGCAGAAACTTCCACGAAATGGGTCAGTTTCTGCATTCCTGCATCAACTTCCAGATTTTCGACTGATTTTGACGGAAGAACTTTCACTCACGACAGATCAAAAGAATCACCAGCTGGCCAAACCACCAGGCAGCGCAAACCGCGTAACCAGTATTAGTTAAAACAACATCACTGCTAATCCACTACTAAATATGTGGAACTCAAACTATGTAGCCCTAAATAAAAATCGTTAGATATTACGAAATATTTTAATCAAATGAACCAAAATTAATTATTAATTACCGGAAGTTCAACTTTTTTGATATATCCACTGACTTATTCACCAAAAAAATTAAATTAAGATATTGAAAAACTCAGCGAAAAATATGTAAACAATGTATGTTACTGAGAAGAACAGCAATTTTTTACTTAACAGCTCATTAATTCTGCGATTTACAGAATTTTTGGTGGAAGCAAAAACTACTGGCATGATTACTGAAAACTCAGCTGTTAATACACCCAGTTAAATTTTATCAACTCCGGTAATCCAAAATCTGTGTGTTTTAATTTAAAGGAAAAATATAAAATTTCCTTCTTCCTAATTGGACAAGGGAGTCATGCTTCTAGATAAGATATCAAAGTAACAATTTTGGTTTTATGAGCGTTCTGTAGATGTAGACCATAATTTAGACTTGTACAATGCCTCGATAAAACTTGCAATATTACTTAGGTGTGCGCCTATTGCTGAAGTTTTGTTCGCAACGACCTTTATTGGCTCCTAGAGCAGTTTTGACAGGTCATGGATAAGGGTACCCTGAGCCACTTTTCCAAACAGCTAGAAAACTAGGATGATTTAAAAAAAATACACAAATATTGAAGCTAACTGCTGTAGGCCTCTAAAACCAATCATCTCGAAAATGGCTTGATGATGCAGATCTCAAAACTTTGCACTGTAAATGCTTATATTTTTCGAATGAACTACTTTTAATTAATTTGAGGGTTACTGTGGGAGATAAAAAGTCGATAAGAACCTATTTTTACCCAATTTCATTAATTCATTATGATGGCTACCAAGCCTTTGGGGGTTTTTCATCACTAGAGAGTTGTATAGATTTTTCTCCTTTACTTTAATTAAATCTTTATTTTTTTTAGTTAGGTAGGTTCCGATTCTACACATTGTAGTTTCATTTTTATACCTGTGATTTTGACATGTTTACCTAGGGGATGAGCACTTAAGGGGGTTAGTTTTTAATAAGTTCTAAAGTTCTTAAGTGGGAATGACACTGATGAAGACTGCACATTGTCGTCGAAATACGTATCTAATACAGAACACCAACAGACAACCTATGATGTTTAAACTAACTTAATTACGGAACAGTCAATTTTAGTAAAATGCACAAAAAAGCTATAGTAATACACCAATACATTTACATAATAACCCTTGCAACGTGTCCGCTACAACCATAGCCCTAGCGATGTTCCTGCTTGATTGAAGAGTTTCCAAATGAATTAACAGACATCGACTTCTGTAACTCGGTAGCCGGAAGGGATCTCGCCAGGTAAACCGCCGGAGAGCAAAACGAATGCTGCGGCGTTGAACAGATTCAATCCTCTCCGAACCGTTCTGAGAGTGCGGAATGACTTTAACCAGTACATGATGCTTGAATGTTAGTTGAGTATCCACTACAACGCCAAGGGCCTTCACATGGTCCACGCGCTGAATAACGGTACCATGAAGCTTGTAATCGAAAACGAGTGGTCGATGAATCTGAGCGAAGCAGATAACAGAGCATTTTTCAGGATTAACGATCATTCGATTTCATGTGCACCAAGCCATGAGGAATATCAAGGGCACCAGATGACTACCTTGAGGAATTCCAGATGTGATGAGGATGGTGATATGATGATAAATGTCTACCACTCATAGTAGCACGGAAACTACGGCTAATAGCAGTATTAATTCTAGATTAATGATTCAGATCTTAAAAAGATCAATTCAGGATATATGTCAATTTCTAATTCGCTTATTCTAAAAGATAGGAAGTGCATAAGTAAATAAACATGATAGGTAAGTTAATCACACAACTTGTTTCCTTATGTTCCTCCCGTTCCTCCTCAATTGTACACCTTGAGGTATTCCAGATGTGACCAAAGCCTAGTTAGATTGGAATCCGCCTACTGAAACCGTCAAACTGCGATCGACAAGGTAGGAATTGATCCAGCGTAGGATACAATCACTAACGCCGAGTCTTTTCAATTTAGCTATCTTTATAGCGTGATTGATTTTATCGACGGCCCCAGTAATACGTTAATTGAGTAGCCTTTGCGTTTTTGTCAGCCGTAGAATCATCGGAAAAAATAATAAAAGCATAATTGAGGAATAGAAGTATTTCAAAATTTCAAATCTATATCTCACCGTGCCAAATTTTGAAATCTGCATCATCAACAAGGAATCAAAAATATCTCAAAATGACAAAATGTCAACTATAACGCTATGACAGAAATCGAAACCAATAATGATATAATCTTCTATTCCCTTTTTCATGAAAAACTGCCTTTTGAGCGAGCTATATTTCGCTCGGGCCGGTTAAAAGGAAACGAAAAAATAGATGGCAAGGTGCTTCACAAAATAAAGCCGAAATGAATCTCAACATTGAGCGTTTAACTTTCCTCAAATTTTAGAAAACAGCTCTATGAGGCAATTTAAAAAATATATATTTCAGACATTTTGAATGCTGGCTCGTCAAATAGTTATAGGTTTTCGGTATAGTATTGAGCTTAATTGGTTGATACTTTAAGAAGTTAGATCTGTTTTAGAAAAAAAATCTTTATCTAAAAAAATTTCATTTTCTTGAAATACAAAGAACCAAACTATTTGAAACTTTGCTCATTTTTAGTCCTAACGATCTCTCATATGCTGCTATCAAGCGTTTTACTAACATTAGTAAAGCTTCACATCGGCTCCGCCAATAAAGTCCAAAACTATATCGATAAACCAAAAAATAGTTATCCAAACACCAACCCAAAATTTCAAAAATATATTCATTCAAAGTGTTTTAAAAAAAATGTCCCTTCAGGTGTACGCTCAATTTTGCGAAACACTGTATACTTTAATCCCCTTGGTTAGACAAATCCTCTTGAGATTTTTTTCCTCAAACCCCCATTCTTTAGCAGGATTTCATTGAGGTCCATTTAACGATCAAACATCCTACCAAAAATCAATAAATGTCTTCATAAATCCTAAATTACCAGATCGCTCAAAAGAGCATCAATTTGCTCCGCTACGCGCTACTAATACAACCCCGGGGCCTATTGTTTTCCTTCCCACCCGGAACAACAATCGTCCGATCTTCCTTCCGTCACCTTACGCTTTATAACCCTCCCCTTTTCGTTTTCCTTTTATTTGTTTCCTGTTGGTTACCGGTTGTTTTATGAACGTCCACCTCCATTCAAGCGGGATAAAGAATCCGAATCCCAAGCCATAAATTGAATTACTTTCCCATCGTTGCATCCGGTTTTCCGGTTCTTCGAATTTCCAAAGACGCAAGAGAACATTCTCAGGACCGTTCCATTGCCTCTCATTCTGGCGAGCGAGGGGTTCTGACCTTAAGGCATTTGTAAAATTTAGGCAAAATAAAGTTTTCCACCCTTGCAAATCGACTACCCTTCTTTGTTTAGACCTGTTTCTACTAGACTTGGGGAAAACAGTAGAAAAGTGCGTCTTCCCCTGAGTCGCCGTTATCGACGACGATGACGATGACGATGATGGTGAGGTCAGCAGCCGACATTTCACCGTTCCCCGGGTTTCTGGTGCTAATGAGACACCAGGGAGTTCTAAATCACTCACTATGGCCACACCATTTGCCGCTGCCGAAGCATCGAAAGGGAAGCGAAACGCCAAGGTGGAGCCGATTCCGGGAATTGAAAGCAATGGTGTGTTTAGTTAGGCAGGGTTACGGGATGTAATATCGGCTTAGGTTCTCAATTCGGCCTATCAATCAAATAACTCATTTATTCGGCAATTATACACAATAGTAATGAAACACTAATAGCACATCTGCTGTGTTATTGTAATCCGTAAATTAATCGTCAATTTTTTTGATTTATTGCTCTTTTTTAAAGAGAAAGTGTAGAGAAATTTTAAGATTTTTCAAAACGAACGTGACCAGAAATTTTTAAGCCTTTTAAGCCGAAAAAAGACGTGACCAGAGATTTTTAAGCCTCTCACCGACCTCGGCTGGGATTGAACCCAGACCCATTGGGGTGAGAAAACAGTCACGCTTACCACTGCACCACCAGCGCCGGCTAGATTTGTTTATTATTGCCAATTCAGAGAAAAATTAGCACTTACCGTCAGATTTGACAACCGAAATTGACAATCGTCACTGACAGCCAATTCCAATGAAACTTTGAAGCACAGAACCAAAACCATTAACAGAAGGCTTTGTTCTCATAACAACGCGAAAAGCATCACTAAACATCAATAAAACAAATGATAGGTCAGAGTAAAAATCGAAGAAAACTTAAGTTTGTGTACGGATTTATAGCGTTACATCTGTGTCATCCCCGATTTGCATGATTTAGCTTGAAGAAAATAAAGGTTTAAAATATTTAAAGTACAAAGTGATGCAATCGATTATCGTGCTAACAATCCAGCCGCCGTTCAACCCAGCAATCATGCCTATAAATATACCAGAAGTTCATCATGCATTCTAGCCTGCAATCTAGTTAAATTCGGTAAACCGGATAAGTTTTTATAGCGATCCTTAAGTGATCTAGCTATACTCAACACGTTCGAAGCTGTCAACTAAGCGGTTCAGCGGAAAACAGTTAATTTTGTCCTTAAACGGGCAATAAACGATATTTGTTACTCTCAAACTTCCAAATATTATTTCATGGTAAAATTATTGACATATAGCACAATCAGGGTCCTTTGATATTGGGAGAACCTCACAAAAAGGTCATGAAATGAGGTTTAGGAATCAGACATAATAACTGGTTGTGATTTCATAGTAGTTTCATGTTTTGAATTTTATTCAATACCCGTTTTGATGGATTTTTGCAATGAGCTCTGCTTTGTTTTAGAGGTATAGAACGAAGGGTTTGTTTTGTAAAAGTTTGAAGTCTACAATTAATTTAATAATATGTTTTTGTTTCAGTGTTTGGAATGTATGGCAACTGCGGTTGTGTCTTCTTCTTGTTTCTGAAAAATTAATGAATGCTAAGAATTCTGTGAACTGGTAATAGGGTTAACAACCCCATTTTCGGCCTATTAAGGACAACCCGCACTTAGTATTTCTTAATCTAGCGCAGTTTAGCACCAAACGGAATGTTATTATTACTGACGGCTTCCAGATTTATTTACCTTTCCGTACGTATCGTAAGATTTGATGAGAGAAACCAATCGTTGGGATATTGTCAAAAGTCTAACACTGCTTCTTGACGCCAAACTCGGCCTACTCGAAACGCCAATGAATTCACTTCGACCTATCGGAGGAAAATAAAAATTGATTCAGTCGGAGCACTTCTTTTGTTTTGGGAATAATGGGTGCAAACCTTCATTCCACGTGTTCTCATTGTCTTCATTCGGTAGCGTATTAACTAAAGTATCGTACCAAACGCATAATTGACTTGTTAACTCTGAAATCATGGATTTATTAGAAGTATTCTGCTCGATGGGCCCAAAATGGGCGATAAGGTCAAAGTATTTCTCTACCCTAGCTAAATTGCGAATGAAATTAAATGGCTTGAGCAAAACAGTTACGTGGAGCCGTTAAAGTGAACAAGTATCTACGTCCTGAACTACTATCGTAATGCTATCGACTGGTGGACTGTTTGTAAATAAATTTTATCGGCTATCAGACTTTTAGCGAGTAAAACCATTTTTTCCCTCTACTCCCAACGTTTCAATTGTATATTCCATCTTTTTCAAGGAATCTACATAGAATTCTTACATAGCTTAAGACGTTTCACAATTTACAAGTTTGGTGACTTACAGAAAATAACGTTTTTTGTCTGGTGATCTGTGATCAACAGTGTTTATCGTCACATGTTCGAAATCTTGCATCAATTTACCAATAATTAATCGTCAATTAGTTGTCGGAGTCTAAATACACATTCTACAGTCATAATTACTATCAAACAGGAAAAACGAAAAAAAAACCGTCATTTTGTACCGTTCTAGTCAAGTGGGTAACATTTGTGGGTCTAATTAATCATTTTGTTCGACCATTTTCCACAGAGATGGCGCTGTTCCGCTGATAGAAAGTGATAAAAATCCTCATATAGAAATTGAAAGAAGTGGGAATAATTCGCTTTCGGTGCATATTCAGGTGAGAAAAAGTGAAAGACAACCTAAAGAAATTAATTAGGGACTTTGCCGTTCAGTTTTTTTTCCGGAAAGTGTTGTTAAACAAGCTTCAATTAATTAAAAATAATTTTTCCCCATACATGTTTACCTGCTTTACTAGCAGTTCCTAGAGAGTCAAAAAATTCAAATTTGAGAGAGAAAATTTGCTCTCACGACCTCAATCTCTCAGCATCCCAAGTAACATTGCAGTTTTATCACGGTTTTAAAGCATGCTACAAGTCTAAATCATAATCTGCAGAACCCTCATAAAACCCCAATTGCTACTTGGGATGCCATGTATTTTGTTGACACTCGATTTGTGATTTCCCTTTCATAGATTATAAAATAGGGTACCTGTCACTACAAAACTTTTCTGGCACCTCTATATATGCATTTACTTTAACATTTGAAATCCCTCCTTTTTTACATATTCTGCGCAAAAGATAATTTTATGCCCCGCCCCATACATAAAATTCGGCGGGAAATTCTGTGAGGGATGAGCTATTTTGTGTGTAGAATGTGTAAAAAAGGAGGGATTTCAAATGTTAAAGTAAATGCATATAAAGAGGTACCAGACATGTTTTGTAGTAACAGGTACCCTATTTATATAATAATAATAATCTACACTCAATAAATTTGTCACATAAATTTCACTGGAAAAAACACGTAACCTTCAGAAATTAAAAATTGTCTGTAAAGTACATGACATTAATAAAATTCATTACAAATCTTATTAAAAACAATGTAATAAGCTTTGAAACTTAGATGAATATATATAAGTTTCAAGTGAATTTCATGTAAGATAATTTCACTTAGATTCTACATGAATTTATAGTGTGAAATTTTCTGAGTGGTGATGGCACAAACAAAACCTAACATGGCGTCCGAACGGTGTATTTTTGACGAGTTGTTTCAGAATTCACAAATACCATTGGATTTGTTGAATTTTCTCATAAGTATGATGTTTTATTTTTGTCATGATACACCATTTATTTATGGTATGGTTTAAGAACGAGAAATCGATGGACGAGGAATGATCTCACCCGAAAGATTGGCAGAGGAAGTGCAGCTGGCTGGAGGTTGCTGGGACACATAAGACATATGATCAGCTTTCTGAACAATACAGTTTTTATTATTTCGAAAAATAATTTTAAGATTCTCAACAATGGTTGGATGCTACGAATTTAAGTGAAAACATAATAAAATTTACTTAGAAAGTACCATAAAATCTATGTTGCTTTCTAATGGATTGGGCAACGGTCTTTTCACTTTGAGTAATTTTCACTTAGATGCTGCATGAAAATAAAGTGAAATTTACTTCCAAAGCCTATACTACCTATAAGAGTTGTACGTGGAATTTAAATTAGAACTTTCAAGCTGATCTACATATGCAAAACGTAAAATTTACATGAAAAACTAGATGGAAAAAATCTAGGTATGTTTTCAAGTAAAGTCTAAGTGAAAAAAATGCTGAGTGTAAATGCATATATAGAGGTACCAGACATGTTTTGCACTGCAGTGTCCTCTGTGAACAATTATAGGAAAACAGATTGTGTGTAGTTTCCGTTAGATGTCACCGCAAACAACAGCAGTGACATCTGATGGAACATGAATGCAGAAGCTTGACAAAATGATTAATTGTTTGTTGGGTGTAAGTAGGCTGGTATTTGTCAACTAGTATTAGTGCAGAACTTTGGGTAAATGCAAAGGTTTTCTTGCACTAATACTTATAATTTACCATGAGTTCTGCACTAATACTTGTGCATTTCACAAACGCCAAAGAAGCCTATTTCAAGACAAACATGTTAAAAGGGCATACAAGCTTTTTGTAAACAAACCTCTGTAGGCCTTTTTCACGCGGACCGACACACGCAAACCATCAACATCACCGGGTAGGGGAAACTTTCCCCTTCTCGATGATGTTATTAGTTTGCGTGGGTGACCCTCGGTTGGCGAGAAGAGGGCCTACAAGGTTTGTTTACAAAAAGCTTGTATGCCCTTTTCACATGTGGCTCTTGATTTGTCTGGTTTGTTTTCGTTTTCTTTAGTGCGTGTAATATCCCTACGTTAGTTTTACTCAAACTGTCACAATCGCCTCGCTTGTTTACCGCTTTGTCTGTATTGATGATGTGGCAAACCTCCAGGACGGGAAGCGCCGATGCTTGGATAACAATAATGTGACTCAGAATGCACGAAATTACACTATTTGTTACCAGGCGAATCTTTGTTATTGACGATAAAATTATTTAGAGCTTGAGCTTGAGCTTGAGCTTGAGCTTGAGCTTGAGCTTGAGCTTGATTGACCGCCCACGGTTGCTAGTCTGTTATTGCCAGATCAGCTGTAATTACACAGAGAACCAATAGACGATGCTTGGGACTAGCAATCATCCTCAATGTGTAAAAACTGGTGATCTTAAATTAGGCAATACCAGCGCCGGCCGTGCCCGAACACAGGTCAAGAAAGGAATGGGAAGGATTGTGTTGACATGACACTCGCTTTGATGGAAGCCGAGAACACCTCTGCACTTCCACGAGGAATCACTGGGATGTTGGATAAGAGGGTTGGGTTTGCAGCAGGGTTCGTTTTGGTAAACGATAAGCTGAATTGATGTCCTAACGATCATATAACGCGAAGGAGCTTGGGACTAAACCCACGGTCTTCTGCCCAGTAAGCAAAAACGTTTGCCACTAGGCAGACGAGCACCTTTTTAATAACCGAGTTGCTATTATTACCATGTAGTCATATTATCAAATAAAACGATTGACGAATCTTGAATGTGGATGGGCCTGAGATTAGACTCATGATGTTCTGCTCAGTAAAAAAAAAACGGTTGCTCTAAGGCCACCGAGCCCCTCATATCACATAATACCGTTGCTCAAATTTTTGTATCCATTCAAACCCGGAACCAACGACAACAACGAGTTTCGCAAAACACACGATACACAAGCGATTTTACTATAAATCTCTTTGATATGTAAGGACTTGGGACCGCGTTTTTCTGCTCAGTAAGCAGGCCACTGTAACCGACGATCTTTCAAATCCGAAAACTAAAAACTACGAAAAAGTACTTAGGCCTTCATTAAGTTCCACTTTCACGCGACGTTCAATGTTTCAATTTGCTCTTTACGTATTGTTCAGGCTATAAATAGGCTCTTTTCAAAAATTACGCGAGAAATACGCACAATCGTCGCCTACCTCGCAAAACTGGTTCCAAACGACAACAAAGGCATAAGCAACGATGGATTGTTGAACTTTGCTGGCTGGTGTAGTGCTGCTGAAAAAAGATAAGTCTATTATTTTGGTTAGTGATCGTTTGGATTTGGGTCACCCCACGTTGTGTTTAGGTTAGTATAAATAAATAATACTATTTAGTCATATAAATCAACACAGCTCATTATCTTCAGCGTTATCGGTTTTCGTTTCTGGATCTTAAGTTGCCTCTGTGATATACTTACTTGCGGCATACTATTTTGGGAGTGTATATGAGCGTGTACCATGTACGGTAGCTCATCTCTCATCGTGATGGTGGGACATAGTAGACAAATTAGAGAGAAAACAAGGAGGTATTAGTATTAGTTATATGTAAACAAACAAAACAAACGAAGAGAAGAGGAAAGAAGAGCAGAAAAATAAAAAAGGGATGAAGTAGATAACAAAGAAAAGAAACGTAGGCAGATTATTAGAAAAGGCATTATCCGAGACTCAGCAATCAAATGTCACTCCCGCCGAGATCTCAGCGAAACCCCCTCCCCGCAGAGACCCGCACAGCCGAGCTCGGTAGAAAAACTAAGTGTGTAGATAGATTAGTAGGAAAATAAATAAAACTACTTTATGACTCAAAGTGCAATGGAAGCGTTAGTTTCGGGATCATTTCAGTGTTAGAGTTATGTTAGTTTTGATCCGTAATCAGCCCTGCCGACCCCTCAACATTAGTTGCAGGCAGTGGTTGTTAGATAATGCGGCACTGTAACTACTACTATTTTAGAGGTATGATTCGTCAAGTTTATACAACTCAATGTTCAATTGAGGCAAACTATCTATCTTACAATTACAAAAGCAAACCTAAACTTACAATTATATGCAAATGCAAAATGAAACTTGACAAATCATCGTCAATCCCCTTATTACAGGGCAGGGCCTGACGATTTGAATCTAATTTTGATCAGTGAACGGGCACCATATGGTACATTTTCTCACCATGAACCTATCATTTCCAGCCTATCTGAACTATTTAATAAATGGAAGCCATAACATGGGTTACGCTCCCCCTAAGCGGGCCATCCGCATCCTGTCTCTGTCTTATCTCAAATACAAAACGCCAATGGTATGAATGTATCTATATATAACTTGGAAATGACGTACAATCAAATAAACGCGTAACCTACTCACTTGGTCAGGTTTCAGAATCGTCCAGTGGGCAGTTTACCGCAAATTTGATATTTTACCCATTGAGTGTTGATTAGTCAGAATGAAACATTGTGACAGAAGTTGAGGTTACTAGTGTATTAAATAGTCTAGGTCCTATTAAGGATTATATCTGAAAAATCCAAATCTGGCCAACGCCCACCCTAAACCTAAACCTGTTCTAATCCACCTGAAATGACTAACGAATGGAAGACTTTGACTACCCAGCCATGCAATAGTCTCATTCCGTGCCATATGGCAACTTGATGATTCTATTGCGCTCATCTTCTTGAACCACCCAGGGGAGACTTGGTTCTGTACCCAATGCTTAACTTATCTCCATTCCACTCAGCTACTCGCAATTTCTTGTGATATAGTGGGCGGAATATTATTATATGAGACAATTCAATGCAGACGTCTTTCCAAATTTGGCAGATCGACAGGTAATCGGTGAGTTACCTCGATAGTTGCTATTCAACAACTTGACAACGTCCCATCGTCCACGCCTGCTATGAGAATTTCCCATTGCAGACGCCAACGAAATGACGTCATCGAGCTATCGATCAACTACCCTGGTTATCGCCTGGTTCCTTATAGCACGATGCTAGGAGGCGAACCGGAAGAATCGATGAGCTACCTCCCCCTATTGAAGATAAAATTATTTAGATTTGACAAAGATGTTATAATCGATCATTGACTATGTGAAAAACAATTTTGTCAATATCGCGCAAAAGTCTGCCAATGACAATGAAAAATCTCAGCACTGGTCAGGACTAGGAATCGGTGATAGATCTCACATCCCGTAACAAACCACGAAAAGATGATTTACCCACGTTACGGGGTATATACCCTATACGACCAACTTTTATCTGCACGGTAAAAAGTTGTCACATCTATTTCAAATGCTCTTGCACTTGACTCAGTCTTTCATACGGCACTACGAATTAAAGTGATAGGAGTAATGTCTCTAAAGTTGGCCTATGGATCTAAGATTGGGCCCATCGCTAAAAATCTGCTATTTATCAATTTTATCTAGATGAACGCGTTATTGGGACGTTACTAATGGATATTTTTGGTTGTTATTGAAAATTTAGTCGATTGCCGAATTTGTGTATGGGCCCAAATTAGGAACACATTACATGCAATTCCCCTATATCATTGATTTTCAAGTTATTTGAGTTTTGAAACAAAATGATTTGTCGTTGAAAAATATGTACCGTGCCGATTCAAATTTCGGACACTTAAACTCGAATTTCGGACACCTTTAAAATTTGATTATCTCGGTCGAATATGATTCACATGTCTTGTAAATTTTAAATTTTTTTGACTAGTGCCCTCCACGATCATCTAACATTATTGCTTTGTTTCTAACTGGATGTAATATTTAATTAAAAATGAAAGTGTCCGAAATTTGAATCGGAACGGTACTGTATAACACCTTTAAATCAAAATGATTATGTTTGAATTGGCACCACTTTTTTCATCCATTGAATATGATTATTTTTACTTGTGGAAACAACTGTCAAAAATTCACATGCCAAACATTACTCGCGAAGATGGCAACTCAACAACAAATGAAGTCAGAGTAATAATGCGATAATTCTCCATTTTCACCCGAAATAATTTGCATTCTATAGCGCGAGTATTGTGAAATTGTTTCTGTATTCAATAAAAGTGTTTTATTCAGATAACAGTTATATTACAAAACATTGTCAAACTTAATCAATTTATTGCTCAATGTCTTGTCGTACTTCTACTACAAGCCTTGCAATGTTGCTAAATATCACTTGGAAACATGTGATCTGGGCAGTAATATGATACATGTTCTATGGTCATATTCTGAATAACAGTACAGTACGAACGAGGTAAAATCTTTATTTAAACCCATTTTCAGCAAACATCCAATCATAAAGCAATCCAACGATAAATTAGTTAAACTTAAAATGATAGATTGTTAATATCCGAATGGTTGTTATTTCGAGTTCAAAGCACAGCACATCAAAAACGATGTGCAATACAATCTAAAATGAAGTGATTTGCGGTTGATTTCATCGTGCTTCGATATGATCTCTTCCAAGGGATTTGCACATCGAATTGCAATGTTTGGCAAGTAGTGCAAATTAAACAGCAAATCACTTTACATGAACATGAAGTTTTTCTACCGTGTGGTATGAATCAGAGACGATGTTTTATAAGAGACGCGCGGAGAGAATAAAAGTAAATCTGGTTGCACGGCCACCAAAGTTATTTTGTCTGCAAAGTTTGGCAACTCGCAATTTTGTGTTTACTTCGAGTGACTTTAAATTTGAGCGAATATCTTTTTAATCGTTTCCGTTGTATCGGTGTTCAAACGAAGTATTTGAATAAACATTTTTTGACACGGTCTTTATTAATACTTTTTTTTTGGTCTTTATTATAGAGATTTTTAGCCATATGGCTAGTTCATCTCTTCTTTTGACAACACTGAGTGAAACCAAATATACTACATGGGAGGGGATATTTTATAGAGCGTTGCGCAAAATTATGATATCTGCGATTCATGCTTCCTACCCTGTATGAACGAAATCTCGGTTTCTTTTTCAAATTGACGTATCTGCGTTTGAAAACAATACATTTGCTCATCGACTTGGCTTAACTGGTAGCTCGTCCACATACGCGAACACAACCGTGGGTGAGCTACCAGTTACGCCAAACCGACGATCAAATGCATTGTTTACAAAAGCAGATACGTCCCTTTAAAAAGTAATCGAAAAATCCCTTTTTAGAATTGTTTTTCCCAAATTCGCTATCTTGACAGATTACACCGAAAACGCCTTGATCAACGTTACAGGGCCTGTCTATATGTTTTTCTGGAGCGCATATTTCGTGAGAACATAACGAGAATACAGCTGGTCTTTTTGTACACGGGGGTAACGTACCGTGTTAAAAAAAAAACCGTTAAAAAAAACCTACGAGATTTTGATTTTTCACACGTTTAAATGTTTTTAAAAAAATCGGATTTTGATGCCATTTGTAATAATAGCATGCTATGGTCCATATAGACATATTATGAAAATTTCTGTATTTACACCAAAAATTGTGATTTTTTTCAGTAAGCCATTCGATTACCTATAGCTTGAAACGGATAATGTGATTGGAATTAAGTCGATAGGTTGTATCGTTGTCGAGAAATCGTCAAAAACGTACCGTGTAATCGTGAAAAACCGTGTAAAAAACCGTTTAAAAAAAGCCGTGTGAAAAAAACCACGTAAAAAAACCGTGAAAAAAAACTTCAGTGTATTTCAACCCGGTTAAATTATGCATATTCAGCTAAAACGGGACTGCACCTAAAATGTGTGTATTTTTTACACCTTTTACTCATAAATACATCAATTATATTAATTTTTGTACTCATAAATGTGTAAAATTGTCTTCATTTTATGGGTAGCCTCGTTTCTTTCAAAAATGCGTACTTTATAGTCATAAAAGAGTTTTTTTGCGATACCGTGTGTACAGTTGTGTTCAATATAAGCAGCGCATGCCGATTTTCATACAAATTGGTCAACTTTTAAATGATGTTACTTTGTTAACTTATGATCAATTGAGCTGAAACGTTCGCCACAAAACTACAAATATGTTCAATTTTACGATAACAAAATACCAAAGTTTTGGAAGCACCTGTTGGAAAGTGAGACAGTAGGTAAAATTGTTAAAAATAATAGCAGTTTTTATTTGAATTTTTATGCACTGCAAATATTTTAAACATTTTTAACTATTAAGTACATTTGTTAATTGGGTGGAAATTGTTAGAATTTTAAGAAATGTAAAATTTAAAATCTCAAAATTGAGCTGAAATGCAAATTACTAATACTGCTATTATTTTGAACAATTTTACCTAGTGTCTCACTTTCCGGCAGGTGCTTCAAAAAATTTGGTATCTTGTAATCTTAAAATTGAACATGTTTGTTGTTCTGTGGCGAACGTTTCAGCTCAATTTATCTTAAGAGAACAAAGTTAAAACTTGTCCATTTAGATGGAAATCGGCACGCGCTACTATTATATTGAATACAGGTGTATAACTATAAATATGATAGGTTCAAAATCCAGTGATTTAAAACTTGACAGTCGATCGGCGGCTTTGTATTTTTTTTTAATATTTGCTTTTTGACAATGATGTAAATTAAAAAAAAAAAAATCAAATTATTTTAATTTTTTTTATTTGTATTCCAAAAGTCAAAGAACATCCAATTGCACTTTTCATACGCAAACTTAATTATAATTGTTTAAATCTCAAAAATTAAAATTCATCCGCAATCTCAATATGTACTCCTCACGCTTTCCTCGCGAAGCGCTCGTGTTTATTTATATTGCTCGATTGGAACCGCGTTTGACAGTTCGATTGGAACTTTTGGCTTCAGTCTTCGCGCGTCTCTTATGAAACATCGTTTCTGGTATGAATATGCAAGTATCTATTTCGGTTTTATAAGGGTTCTATGGACCACCCAATTCTGGCTACATCGCTGGAAAAAAAAACCCGGCAGGAGCCAAGGCAGGAGCAATCGAAAGTAAATGGACCGCGACGAAACGGTCTAGCTAGCTGCGTTTCCTCTCATGTATCCCACGATTCACCGCCCGAAGCAGCTCTCCATATTGTGAATGCCACCGAAAAGAAAAGGCGTCCTTTTACATGCTGCTTCAGGGCGAAATTTATTCCTTTTCTTTCGGAAGCGAGTTTCCAAGCGAATTAAAAAAAAAACTATGTTAGGGAATTGAAACAAAAGGTAATGAGCGAGTTTCGAGCTTAGTGAGACAACGTAAATAATTGGCTTTGGTGTCCGCCCGGTCGTAAATATGTCCAAATCCGTAACGCTTACGTAACACATCCCCAAACGGTTAACTTAAGAGCGCGTTAATTACAATGATTTCCTAGTTTTCGTTGGCAGCGCTGCTGGTGAGCCCAGATTTAAGTGAGCGAATCTAAAATCGATACTCTCCGTAGAGGGTACATTTTGCTGACACATTAAAAGAGGAGAAGGTGTTTCCTGAACGACGTCCATTAATTTCCCATTAGGTGACGGGGTTGCTGCTGCTCATCCTCGTTCCGTTCCGATGGGTCACCCCGGCTCAAAGTATCGAATGGAAAATAGAACGTCGCACGTTCCGACGAACGTAGAGATGGTTGATACTTATCCCTAACGAGCAAGATTGTAGTACCGTTATACCTGTACGGGCATTAGCCATAATAGCAGTTTTATGACGAGGGATTCTTGAAAAATCTGATGCGTATGTAGGTTGGTTGTGCTACTAAAGTGCATTGCTATGTTTTTTGACTATCTATTATTCTGTGAACTAATGTAAGCAAATCGAGTTAATTGATGCAACCTATTGCTCTTCTTTTATTGTATGTGCTACAAAAACACCTATTTAAATTTACTTTCATTTGATTAAGATAATCGTAGGTAAATTATTGTCCAATGCACAGTTTAGAATGATGAGTGCTTGACTGTTACTTCGGTCATTTTGTCTGCCTAGCATGATTGGTGCTCATTTTCTAAAGGCGAGTCATGGAAAACTAATCTAAGGTTATAGATAAGGATACCAGTCATTTTCATGGTAAGGGGTAGAACGGTCAAAAATGGGTCGACTCAAATTTGGCGATTGACAAATGAGCAGTTGGTGTGCACAACTGTGCATGCAAAGCATGCTTAAAATACCTGGAAGTCTCAGATAATTTAATATTTTTTTTTACTTAGGACATTTTAGAGAAAATACTGATTTTTAAAATACAAGCATTTAATTTTTCTCGTTATTTTCATTCACAATTTGAACTTTATAGATCCACAATGGATTAATCTTCAGTAACAAATAAATTAAAAAAAAATAATCAACATGTATGGTTTTGGAACATGCATATTTCCTAGAAATTTTAAATTTGAACTGGCTATAATACTTCAAGAAATTTTCAATAATCTGGAGTCAAATTCCATTCAGAGTTTTAAAGGCTCGTGGAATTTTATTATAATATATAAAGACCTCATTGCAAGGGATTTTTTTTAAGAAGAACATCAAATGCAATCAACTTTTAAGGTAGTTCTGAGGAATTTTAGATTTCCTGTGAAGCCTGATAGTTTTGAGTAAAATTTCAAGAAACTCTTAATTGAATTAATTTTTGTTAATTTTAATGAAAACTCCTCCTACACACTTAGTTTTTTCTACCGAGCTCGGCTTTTTTTGCCGAGATCTCAGCAAACATTTCATTTGTTTTGCTTTTTCCGAAAGTCAGCAATCAAATGTCACTTTTGCTGAGATCTCAGTGCCTTTTTTGCCGAGATTTGCACAGCCGAGCTCGGTAGAAAAAACTAAGTGTGTACTACTCCTGTGAGGATCAGAGGAAAATTCCAAGGGCATTATGAGGATAATTTTATAAAGTTTGTGTGAGGAAACGAATTCGGATCTTAACCAATTGGATTTTTTTTTTTTAAATACTAAAAGGAAGATTAAAATTAAATCTGAGAATAACTCCAGGAAATCTTTAAAGGAACTCGGAAAATAATTTCAGAAGAGTTTGCCAAACAAATTATGGGAAGAAATCAAAGGAATTTGTGAGGAGAAATGCCAACGAATTCTTAGGAGACATTCAATGTGAGTAGAATTCCAATGGAAGGAGTGAGATTAAAAAGAAAATCTCAAATGAATTCTATTAATATTCGGAGAATCTTTCAAAAGAGTTTCTTATTGTGAAGAAATTAAAGGTAATTTCGAGGAAAATTATAAGAAAATTTAATTTGGAGGATAGCTTCATCAAACTTATGAGGAATATTTGGAAATCTCCGTTGAATATGGAATGGACAATTCTGAGGTCTTCAGAACTACTTGAAAGTTCCCAAATGTTTCCTTAAGTTAATGAAACTGCTTATAAGTTCTTTTGTAGTTTGAAAAACTAGCCTGATGCTCATAATACTTCCCATCAAATTCTTAAACTTCCCTGAACTTTATAGAACTTCCTAAAGCTTCCTCAATTTTTCCGAAGATCATGGATCTCCTCTTAAGATTTAACAATTCGCGGAAGTTCTCTTAACTTCTTTAAAATTGATGTGCTTTCTCTGTTATTTTCTGAAATTCTCTAAACTTCTCTAAAGTTTTTGCAATTCTCATGAAGCTTGTGAACTGCGCTGAATTTAATTGAACCGTCAAAAAAAATTCAAACTTCAGTGAATTTCTAAACTAATGGGAAAACCTCAATTAATTTTTAACGTCTCTGAAGCTATCTGAAAATATGGGAACTGCTTCAAATTTCCCACTAATTTTCTGAAACTGAGGAACTGACCTCCTGAAATTCCTCAAATTTTCGGAGCTTACTGAACTTCTTTCAAATGCTCCCGCATTTTGTTCCTTGTTATTCCTTTATTTAACGTCGGTCTCTGTTCTGAAATCTAGTGCCAATCACCAATGGACATCGATTGCCATCCATTAACGACAATCGAATGTGCAGGAAGGTAGCTTCCACACCTGCGTAGGATATCGCACCCATTCAATTCAATTCACATGGGCCGGGCCCAACGGCTTTACTTCCCTTCCGAAGGAAGACGTGACCAGAAATTTTTATGCTTCAGAAAAATCCCACCGACCTCGGCTGGGATTGAACCCAGACCCATTGGAGTGAGAAAGCAGCCACGCTTACCACTATACCACCGGCGCTGGCTTGATCTCGCATTTTGCTAATGTTCATAAAAATACCTGAAGCTCGCGGATCTCCTCTTAAGCGCCATAGATTTCTATGAAGTTCTCGAAATTTTTCTGAAGACCACTGTCCTTCAGTGAAGTTTTCCAACTTTTGCTAAATTTCTGGAACTTTTGTGATCTCTCAATTTTTATGAAATTAGAACGAAATAATTAATATAGGGGAAATGGCTCTAATGTTGGCCTATGGATCTAAGATTGGGCCCATCGCTAAAAATCTGCTATTTAGCCATTTTATCTAGTTGAACGCGTCATTGGGATGGTCCTAATGGATATTTTTGGTTGCTATTGAAAATTTAGTCGATTGCTGAATTTATGTATGGGTACAAACTAGGGGCATTTAGGCTGACATTACATCCATTTCCCCTAGTTCTATGATTTTCACTGAACTTCTCAAGATTTTTTCTGAAGTTCATGAAACTTTCCTTAAATTATCGACACTAATTTAAAACTTCTTCAATATTCTAGACTTTCCTAGTGTTCGTAATACTACCTAAACGATTACAGAATTGCTTTAAAATTCTATAGACCGCCCTGAATTCATCAGTATTTTTTAAGAACCCGCAACTTTACTGAAATTAATTAATTTGCCTTGAAGTTTCAACAATTGTCCTTAAGTATTATAACCATTGTAAACGTTCACTAATTTTCTCTGAACTAATCTATGATTACCTAAGGTTCTCTAAATTTGTTTAATAATCCGGCAAATTTTCTGATATTTATTCATGATTCTCTGACGCTTTTGACGTTTTTGGATCACTCATAGAATTCTTGGAATACCCAAATGCAAATTTACTTAAGTTAATGGGATTATTCTGAAGCTATCTAATCGTCCTCGAAGTACTTGGAACCTCGCTGAATATCATGGAACTATCTAAAAATATCTATGTTTATTATAAGTTCACTGGAATTTATTGAAGATATCGCTGTTTGCTAAAAGTTGTCGCATTTTTTTTTATTAATGGAACTTCGTTGATGTTCTCTAATCAACTTAAAACCTTTAAAATACTCACACGTTTTCCGGATGTTCATATAATTTTTATCACGTTCCAGAAATTCTCTCGGAGCTTTGCTGAAGTTTCCGGAAATTCTGAGTTTCTCGAAACTTCTTTAAGCTTTCTACAATTTCCTAGAAATTATTTGAACTGCCTTTGATTTTCTGATCTGATTGATGTCCTCGAAGCTTCTCTAAAGCTCTCAATTCTATTGAAGATCTCGGTTCAGCACAGAAATAAATGGAAATCCCGAAAACACCTTTAAATTTCGCAGAAATTCTCTAGACTTCTGTGAAGTTCCTGAAATATTTATGAAGTTTTCATAAATTCTCTGAAGGTCTCTGTACTTTTCACCGATTCAACAACCGCGATGCACGATGTTCGGTTCCGGGTGGCGCGAGCCATCATCGACAGTAGGTTGCTTTACGGGACGGAAATTACTTTTATCGCCTCCGAGAAGCTGGTTAGAACCCTAGCACTGGTCTACAACAGCTACATCCGCATCATATATGGTCTCCTGCCATCCACTCCAGCAGACGCCGCATCCACCGAAGCGTCATCTTCCTTTCCGGTTCTGCAGTGGCCAAAGTCCATTGGCATGGAGAGAAAAGTTGGCAATCTTCATGAATCCAATAGGACAATCGGATCAAGAACCGCTTCAAAGCAGGGGATGCATACGTGATTCTGCGCTGATCGGTCGCCGAGTTGCTTGGGTCCAACTATGTCGACCACGTACACCGGTACACCGACGGCTCCCGATCGATAAACGGAGTAGGTATTTTCGGAGACGGTATTGCTGAAAACAGCAGTCTTCCTCCACAGTGCTCGGTTTTTTCGGCCGAGGCTGCAGCGATCTTCCATGCCGCTACGACGCCAGCCAACAAACCGATACTTATCTTAACCAACTCACACAGCGTCGTTCAAGTGATCACCTTGGAAGCACCAAAACACCCATGGATCCAGACGATTATCAAGTACGCCCCACTGAACACCGTGTACACATGGATTCCCGGACACTGCGGAGTGCCAGCTATAGAGTCTGCTAATCACCTTGCCGGAGCCAGGACATCGGGTCCCATACTCACCCACAAGGTACCCTTACAGGACGTCAGACGATGGATAATGCGGACCATTCGAGCGGCATGGGAGACCAAGTAGTTCCTCAACAGAACTGCCTTCATCCGCAAAGTCAAAGAGTCAACTGAAGCATGGAGCGAACTGGACAACCTGAAGGATCAACGCGTGATTTCGCGGCTTCGGACCGAGCACAGCAACCTCTACTATAACTATGTTGGCCTGCCGTTCCGCAAAAGCTGCATCATCTGCGGGGTACCCTGCACCGTCGAACACATCCTGTGCAACTGCCCGGAGTTCCAAAATCTTCGGAAGTCGCTCTGCCTAACTTCCAGCATCAGGAATCTGCTCGGGAATGATACTCCGGCCTCGACAGCACTAGTAACCTTCTTAAAAGACGCCAAAATCTTCCACTTGGTATAACAGGAATTTCTTTCGACCGTCGGGACATCTCAGCTGGATGAATTTCCTCTATTGGGCCCATGCCAGCTGAGCTCTGTTTTGTTTGGATTATTCGTTTGTAGCTTATTTTAAATCATTTTATTTTCTGTTGTCCCTTTGTTTCACTATTTTATATATTTTCATTTTTTTTCCCATATAAGTTGAAGAGCCTTTCTCCGGAGATGAACCAGCCATAGGCTAAAAATCTCCTCAATAAAGAATCAACAAAAAACCCTGTACTTCCCTGAAATTCTCGGAAAATCCTATTTTTCCAACTCGGCGTGTGAAAACGTTGGATTCTCTTGCTGCGCGAGCAAAATTTTAACGCGCTGCTCCTATTGCTTGGACGTCATTTTGAAAACTGGAGAGCAAAAGGTGGAAACTCATCATAGCAACCATTGTCTATACACTAAACTTCCAAATGCAGCATTTCAGGGTTTTTTTTAATGCATTTTTAACAGAAATACACCAATTTGAAGTTGACCAATTTTTGCGCGTTCCAGACTTTAAATCTTGAAATAAATTCACGCTAAAAAAAGTTAAAAATAGTAAATGATTACAAGAAAATATGACTTTAGTTACTTGGCCTTTAAAAGGAGACTTTTAAGTGACTGGCTTGAAAAAAGTGACTCGCTACCAGCCCTGGAGATTGATACAACAGCGATACGAGATCTGCTGGAAGGTGTGAAACGTAAAGCCTGACATTTTGCTTTTGTAAAATCGGAAGCCTAATCAATAAATTTTCTAGTATTTTGTAGTAAATGAAGTTCAATAAAGTTTGATCATTTATACAATAACATAATCAGTGTTCATTTAATCATGACCAATTTTTGACCGTTCCACCCTTTACTCTATTCTAAAGTCTGCGAGAGGGAATTTAGATTGTGTACAACAAAATGTCCAATGTAACACTCATTAATTGTGTCATTGGACAAACATTTTTCGAGTCAATGATTTCTGAAAATATGTTTAACATTTTCCATATGCCCTTTTCATAGGCTCGATTAAAAATGGTGATCTGAAGATGCATAATTACGTTTTTGGTCATGAGGAATGTTTCTGAAAATATTCAGCCAAATCAAAAAATACGAAAATGAATGGATTTGTGAATTCATCTGGAATCGCTCCACAAGAGAACATATATTTTAAACAACAATAGATAGAAAAGTTGCAACAGAAAAATAAAAAATTGCTATAGAAAACACATGTTTGAGCAATAAAAACCTTGAATCGTCGACTACATGACATAGGGTATACGTCCCTAACCTCGGTCTAATATGCAGCCATAGATTACGTTTTTAATCATAACTCATCAATTAATTTACCTGCAAACGATATTCTACTGCTAAATGGTATGCTTAGATATGCTTATCAAGTCGTTTGCTATCAGGAACCGCAAAAAGTTGAAAAACTTACTTTTTTTAAGACAAAAACTCACCAGGGAAATGTATGTAATAGGGTATACGTCCCTAACCTCGGTCTAATATGCAGCCATAGATTACGTTTTTAATCATAACTCATCAATTAATTTACCTGCAAACGATATTCTACTGCTAAATGGTATGCTTAGATATGCTTATCATGTCGTTTGCTATCAGGAACCGCAAAAAGTTGAAAAACTTACTTTTTTTAAGACAAAAACTCACCAGGGAAATGTATGTAATATCGGTCTATTGTCCCCAAATTGGGTCTATTTATGGATGCAACTTCGTCCTATCCTGTTTGATTCTCAAAAAAAACGCTCTTGGTAACGTTTTCTTATGTATTTTTTTTTATCACTATCACTGTTAACTTAATACTCTTCATTCCTCAAAACATTTCTTAGAGAAAATTTTACGAAAACTACATTAAATCACTCAAGTTAAAAATTAAAAATTAAAAATTTCGCTTATCGTCTTTCGACCGCAGAATATCTAAATCAAAACATTGTGATGTTCATTATACAGATTTGGCAGAAAAAATCTCCCTTCCTGTTCGTTCCTTATCATCCAAATGCAAACCACATTGTTGACGTTACTCTTATTGCTATATGCTGTCAAATGAATTTCATGGGCCAAAGTTAGGAACATAGAAAAGAAATGTGTCCCTAAAGTTGGGTCCATGATTTACTTGTGAAAACGTTGTTAAACAATTAAAATAAACATAAAATATTCAAACAGTAACTGTGAGTTTTACGTCTAGTGTGTATTATCAGGTAATTCCATTCAATAAATGCCATAATCAGGCCATTTGATGATCGTCAGTGCAACCTTCCCATCTTAACCTTAGAAGTCATGGCGGCTAAAAACTCCGAACAGAGTGATATTCTCAACCAGTTTTATTACTTACGAGAGCTGAAAATGTATTGAAATGTTGTGATATAAATTGATTTGTGTGTGGTACACATTTATCAATCATCAGTGATCAATATTTTCCTTATTTTTGGTGTAATATTCCTTAATTAATTATTTATTTGCGTGATAGGCCGAATGAAAGGACTAGACCCACATTACATACCGTAACCCTACTACAAAATATTCTCTTTAACCTTTTCTCCCACGTCTTTTCTACATTTCAGGTGCCGGACATAGTACGTTCGATCTCCACCAGCCGCATCCTAGCTTTACGTCAACAAACTCAAGTGCTTTGGGAGCGTTATTTTAGTTCCATTGAGAAAATAGTTTTTACTACGTTCGAGGTAAGTTGGATTGCAATTTTTCAGCTCCAATATTTCCCCTCCCCTTCATCCACCATCCACCTCCTCCACTCAGATTTGTGGACAGTCCACGGTAAACTGACTTGCAACCAAGTATTGGAAACATTTCACTTGTTTGTTTATACCTACTTGAGCTCTCGTTGGCAGGGAGAGCGAAAATCTCCCGACTCGATTCGAAAAGTTTCGCTCAACTTGTAAGTTAAAAAGTTTTTCGCTCCCACGGTGTAGCTTTGAGACTGAAGGTAAGTTAAAAGTCGACCCGAAAAGCGGCAGTGCAGACTAGCAGAATTTTACCGCGGGACGTAAATTTTTTTTTCGTGATGGGCTAAACTTTTCAAAAAACACGAATTGCAATCGCATCCCTTTAGAGGTGGTGCAGGTCCTGCACTGCACTTCATATGTTGTTTGGATGCACTCACACACACACACACACTCACTGACGGTCGGTTTGGTTGGCTTGTGGGTGGGCGAGTGGAAAATGCAACTGGCAGAGCCACAACCATACCGAAACTTTATTTCTTGCCACTTATTTCTGGCAGGTGTTATTTTCAGCGACTTTATCTTAACCACTTTTTCTGCTGTCAAATTGGGTTTCTCTGTTCTCGAATGTTCCTCCCCCCGCCGCTTTAACTTTTTACCAACAGAGCTAGCAGCTGCTCACGAATCGCAAAACTTTGCTTGGTAATTGTATTTTTCGTGTGTCATTTTTCATCACACCCTCGCCATCCACCTTCGACAGCCAGTGAGCTTCGGAAAGTTCGAAAATGAATTGAATTGGTTCGACGCGAACAAATCGAAGCAAAAACGTTTCACCATTGTGTCAACAATTTGTATAGGATAATTGATGGTACTTCTAGTTCTTTTGCCAGAGAGAAATGTTCGTGATTGCCAATCGCTGCTGCTGCTGCTGCTGCTCCCCATGGTGATGGTGGGCGTATTACATGGAAAATGTGCTCTTCAGCATATCAACCAGGAAAGCACTCGAGCAAAAAATATTAATTTTGGCGATAGACGAGATCCTTAGCGCTTGGCGAATCCCAGAGATCAAACATTTCAGCTGTGCTTCGATTCGAATTCAAACAGAAGGAGTACAAATTTGTTCAACGGATAAATATTTCCATTTCCGTTTTGCATATGCCTCAATCAACGCAACAACGAACGGTATCAAAGACGTTTCGTTCAGATCAGACTTATCTTTTGCATTTACTGTTTACATTTCCGCAGAGCGTGGAGGATGGTTCGTAGGAAAAATGTATTGATTTCGTCGGACGAACTTCAAAGCACAAAAGTGAAGATGATGTTAATTTGAATCGGTTTGCTGATTCCTGAAGCGATGAACTAGACTAGAGTATCGTTGATTTGGTTAAAGTTGATTATTTAGCATAAGCTCGTGCTTTCAGGTGTAGCTAAACGAAATTCTAACATTTATTTTTGTCAAAATTGGAACGAAACATTCCATTAGTTTTTTATCAATAAGTTAGGCTCAAATGTCCAGAATACTCCTCGGAGCCGAAAACCAATAATTTTTTTTTGACGTAGACTTCGTCTAACGGGAAGGTACATAGGGTAAATTGAAAATCTAAAATTGCGACCGTCACGAAAAGGTGTTAAGTTTTGAACGCTTATAACTTTGTCATTTATAGATGAAATCATACAAATCAAACACACCAATCGATAGGAAATAACTCTAAAATTTTGCTGAAATAGATACTTTTATAATTTCCCCAAACTTTTTGAATGGCGTGGTGACTGTTGCCAGCAGCAAGCAGGAGCAAGTCAGCGGTTGGAGGTGGAATTTTTTCCATCTGCTGTCGTGATGAGTGGATCACTTTGACCACCAGCGGTGAGATGGAAGAAGACTCATCTCTTCAACGAGCTGTTCTTGCATTAAGCAAATCCGAACCTCCCCATAGCATCCGATCCGACTGGTGGTTTTCTACAGTATCGATAAAAATCATTTCTTCTACACTCAACTTTGCTGAAAATGAAGACAACCTTAACAGATAGACCAACTACCTACATGAATTTGAATTTTGACATATCACCATTCTTTTGATAAAGTGAAAGTGGCAGCACTGGCACATGAAGTGGTAGTGAAAAGAATAGCTCATCAATTTAAATGAAAATTTCAAGTGTTTTGATGAAAATTGGCAAGGTTTCAATAAGTGCGCTGGCAAGTGGTTTGATAAAAAAGATTAGTGATGGAGTCCCAGAAGTGTGTGAAAATGTGAAAAGAAGGTTTAGAGCAGATTGAGAAAAGGAAAAAAATGGCGAGCAGCAGAAGGAAACGGATGGCTGAATGACGGTCCAATGCGAATAGGGAACAAACGGTTGCGTCCTCTGCGTAAGATGACCAACAGATGGAAAGAGAGGGAAAGGATGGTTTACCCCCCGAACAAAACCTAAAATAGTTTTGTGTTGAGTTAGTTGCGTTAAATGTAATGGTATTCTAATATTTGAATGGGTAAAGGTCTGAAATGAGGCATTATACCGGTTGGGGTGGATTGTTTAAGAAGAAAACAAAAGTGAATAAGAGTAGGCACGAGTTGCTATCAATACGATGGTGAGGTTGGAGGATCGTGCACAAATATATTACACGGAAGGGGAGTGCAGCTCCATTTTGGGTTCGGTTTACTCAGGAATGGGTAGGGTTTTACTCGGGTTTGAGTGAATGTCGATCATGTTCTTATAGATTTTCCGGAAAATCTGCAGCAATGTGAGTGACATTTGATCAAATTTGGGTGGACTTTTGCTCTATTGCGTGTAGAAATAGGCAAGACAACAATCAATTGAAGCGTTTGTTGTAATGCCATCTAGGGTCAATTTTTCATTTGCCATAAATTTTAGATGTAAGTAGGGTATGAGAATTCAGTGCTGTTAATTCTCAAAATCAATTGAACATTTTTGATGAAAATGAGAAAAGCAGCTATCCGCTATCAAAGGGGACCTCCTTCGAATGGGTGATATCAGTTGCTTAGTCATTTGACGAAGGCATGGATCATTCTCATTTGAGAAACGCTTGATATGATTCAATTGAGTGTAACCTACACACAAACGGAGCTCTATCCGACATTCCAGTGAAAAAGCTAAGCCAACCCGACACCAACCTGATTTTTATTAAAACCCAACCCGATTCTGACCCGACATTTACCCGACATATATCCAAAATTGATGCGACAACAACACGACATTGACCTTAAATTTGCTTTACATTGATCCGACATCAGGTCGACTTGCCTGCTCCGGACCATTTTGCTGGGTTTCTTCGTATATGAAATGATAGTGAGTGACTCAATTGACAGCGACAATGAGCTTCGAATGAGAAAGGAGCTCTTCAAATTATGATCATGTGATAATTCGTCTTCACAGAATTGATTTAATGGTTGTATTGGTTCATCTTGAATAGAATGATATGAAAATTAACAGCACTGATGAGAATTTAAGAGGGAACAGGGGGTCAAACAGTGCTGACAGATAACCGTTAATATTGAAATCAACTTTTGATACTAGGGAGAAAATCCAAAAACGAAGTTTGGATTTTTCTTTAGGTCGGTGTGAAAAATGTGATCTGTGAAAAACATCGTTACGACATGGAAAATTCCTTGATCCTTTGGGTCGTTTTGCAAGCCGCGAAGTGATTTTTATTATAATTTTGTGTTAATTTTGTTTTTTTTTCTTTTTGTTAAAATGAGAAGAGCTGGTTAAACTACAGTTAGTCCTGATTGGCAAACGTGGTAAGAAGAAAACAGAAGAGAACGAAGATCCGTGTACGGCGTTCGTTGCGGACTGTGTGATGAAGACGAAGCGTCTGGCGGAGGACAACAGACAGCAGCTAAAGGGCTACTGAAGAAAATCGTGCAATAGTAAAGTCCGGAAAAGTTAATTATCACCAGTCAAGCAGACCAGTTTTGAGAGATCATTCCATTTTAATCTATAAATTAGGAATGTGGGAACATCGGCAGGCATTTGGTGCGATCCTTCGATTATACTATATTATATAAACCATTCATTACATCACATATGATTGTTAAATTCACTCTTCCATAGCTCGGAGCGTTTGGTATGGTATGTCCAAGCATCCTTCTAACCTATCGCGTTATCTAACCTAATAATTTTCCATTCTGCTTTCTCGTATCAGCGTTTGTATTAGATTAGATTGGATTCAGACTGCTGTCGATCTCGATGGAACCTTGAAGACACCTCAGCGGGAGTTCTGCGATGCCATCTTTCGAACATGTCATCTTTCGTACATGTCATCTATAATCTTGAATCTGTTAACTTTATTGCTTCTATTTGCATAATGATTTTTTGTTGAAATTTGTAATTGAATGTGATTCAAGTTAAAAATCATAGTGGTTTTGTGCCTACGGCAGAAGAGGTAGTAAAATTATTTTCACTCCCGTGGGTGTTCCCTTCTATCATATTTCTTTTAATCAGCTACGGGTGTGACAATGATGGTGAGATCACCAATACCAATGCTACGGACGCCAGGAAGGCAGCTCCCACACCTGAACCCTACCTATCGATCTATCAACTCATGGACCGTGGACCAACGGTTTTACTTCCTTTCCGAAGGAAAGCTAGATCAGAGATTTCAGAAAATGTCGGCGGCGCTGACTGGGATTGAACCCAGGACCTTTCGGGTGAAAGGCAATCACGATTGCCACTACACCACCGTACACGAATTTATCGTTCAAATTAAATATTATGAGTTTCGCGAATCCTCCACCATCGGATAACATTGCCATTTCTATACATTCTATCGAACTTGTATGCAACATTGTTTGAGATTTGGCAAGCAATCTTTTTTTTTCACAGGAACATTTATTTAAAGAGCTACCCAAACAGAGGGTGATAAAATTATCTAAATTAAGGCTTGTTATGTAAGAGGCACGATAGCCTGAACAATGCTTAAAAAGCAAATCAAAACATTGAACGTCGAGTGAAAGTGGAACTTAATGAAGGTCTAAGTACTTTTTCGGATTTCTAAGATCGTCATTTGCAGTGCCTGACTTACTTAGCAGAAAAATGTGGTCCCAGGTCCTGAAAGAATGTATGGTCAAATTGCTTGTTTATCGTGTGGGGCTCAGTGGCCTTAGAGCGACCGTTTTTGCTTACTGAGTAGAACATTCAAGTGGAGGCGAACCAGCCCAAGGCTGAAAGCCTCATTAATAAAGTTAAATAATAATAATAGAACATTCAGGGTGGCAAGTCAATGCTGCGTATATGGATCTAAAAGCTGCATTTGACACGGTGGACCGCTTGCCAAGCTGGAGATACTTGGCATCTCGTCAACGGCTGTGAATTGGTTCAGATCTTACTTGGTGAATCGCTATGTATGGATTAAGATTGGCGCATCGGAATCGGATGTTTTCTCAAACAACTGGAGTTTTGCAAGGCAGTAACCTAAGACCGCTACTGTTTTCGATCTTTTTCGATGACGTCGCCTTTCTGATACCATCAGGATCCCGCGTTTTCTAGGCAGACGATACGAAAATCTACCAAATTATTAAAAGTCTCCCGGACTGTTGGGATCTCCAGAACATGTTAACTATGTTTGCTGACTGGTGCTCAAGAAATTTGATGAGTCTAAGCATCGAAAAATGTAACATTATTTCCTATCACTGAAAAATCGAACCAATCATGTTTGACTATGTTCTCTACAGACGCTGTCTTACTCGTACATAAAGGATCTCGGCGTTACCTTGGACTGCAGACTCACTTTCAGAATCCACTACAATGACATAATCTCCAGATCTTATCGACAATTGGGCTTTATTTTCAAAATTTGCCGACGAGTTCCGTGACCCGCTTGCCTCAGGCCACTCTACTGCTCACTTGTGCGATCCTTATTGGATTCAAGTTTAGTTGTTTGATGCTGGTTTCCATGCTAGCTGGATCACTAGAATTGAATCCGTTCAACGCAAGTTGTGAGATATGCTCTTCGTTTCCTCAACTGGCGTGACTCAATCAACTTGCCACCGTAGGAGAGCGTTGCCGTCTCCTGGGAATCGAACCATTAGAGGTGAGACGGACGGTCGATCAAGCTATGTTCGCTGGAAAGCTGCTTACGGGTGACATTGACAACACTGCAATTCAACAACTTCTTTTATATGTTCGACTTCAATGTATCAGCCGACGTGTTTCATCATCGGTTACTTGGCCTTCTCCGTACCGTTGACCGTAACTATTTACTTTAAGTTTTATTCATTTAGACAATACAATACACAAATAAACAAAAATGAGTCTAATCTCTGACCCATCCACATTCAAGAGTCATCAATCGCTGTATTAGTTAATATGACTACATGGTAATAACAACAACTCGATAATTGAAAAAGGAGCTCGTTTGCCTAGTGGGAAACGTTTTTGCTTACTAAGCAAAATACCGTGGGTTCAATCTCAAGTTCCTTCGCGTTATATGATCGTTAGGACATCAATTCAGCTTATCGCTTATCAAATCCAACCCTGCTACAAAACCCAACCCTCTTACCCAATATCCAGGTGATTCCTCGTAGAAGTGCAGAGGATTCCTCAGCTTCCATCAAAGCGAGTGTCACGTCAACACCAGCGCTGCCATTAATACAGATTTATCTGTATTATACAGATTTTTTAATCTTAATACAGACCCGATACAGAATACAGATTTATCACAGACTTTTTAAATTACAATACAGATTTATACAGATTTTTATAAAATGCTTGAGAAAAAAAAAATCAAAATTTATAAAAACAAAATAACTTTTTTGATTGTATGGGGATTTACAGTATTAATTGAATATTTCCAATATAAGCATGTATATTAAATACAAGAAACATTTTACTTGCATTGAAAATGTATTTCGTAAGAAATTGCGGATTTTCTGATATTCTCCATACTGCAAAAATGATTTTACCAGCACTGGCGGGGCGACATCTCTCGACTTTTCGGTGTAACTACCACACAAATGATGTAATTAATTGTATTCATCTATATTAAAAATATCAAATAGTAATGAACTCGTGCACTTTTTTGCATTTAAAACTGCTTATCAGGAAGATAATGAATAGAAACTTAAATCTCCATACATTTTCAAACGGCTTTATATCACTCTTATAAATATGTACGGACGATATCACAAATGGCGCAATTATATCCCGTATGGTTAGTACGATAGCCCGAATAGGTGGTTAAGCACTTTTTATGGTTATTTTGTATGCACTGTATTTGTAAAACAACAAAACATGATTAATTAAGAAAAAAAATCGTCAATACAGAAAATACAGATTTTTTAATAGAGTGGATACAGATTTTTTATAAAACCACCTGGCAGCTCTGGTCAACACATTCCTACCCATTCCTTTCTTGACCTGCGTTTGGGCACGGCCGGCGCTGGTATTGCTTAGTTTTAGATCACCAATTTAGTTTTTGGAGGATGATTGCTAGTCCCAAGCATCGTCTATTGGTTCTCTGTGTAATAACAGCTGATCTGGAAATAACAGAACAGCAACCCATGGCGGTTAATCATGCTCATGCTCAGAATTCATAACATTTTCTTTCTGTTATCCCCTCCCAAACACCCATCTTTTTATGCTGAATCACCAGGAAAAAACCAAATTCAAAAAACCTTAACTGAAAGAAATCAGATCATATAATAATTTGTTAAATTACTTGGGAGAACTACTGTACTGGATGGTCAATAACTGAGGTATACCAGATATGGAACTACTTAAAAAATATACCACTTATGGCATGAACTAGTCATGTCCTATGAAGTTTAAATTGAGTAGTGTCATAACTAAAGAGAAAACAAATTAAATTTCACGGCCAATGAGAACGACCCAAATTTGAGTTTAGTTAACTCTTAAATTACATAAAGTGCAAGAACTCAGCAATGAGTAAATTTGCCTCATTTTTTCCAGATTTTTCCAGGAAAAAATTCCCGAACGTGAGAAAAATAAAGATTGGATTCACTAAGTCTATTGGTAAGACTCCTAGACTGAATAAAATTTTCGTCAATTACCTCATTTTTCTGGTAGATTTTTGGGGTTTTCCAAAGGAAACCATGAGGCAAATTTACTCATCGCTGAGTTCCTGCACTTTATGTGATTTATGAGTTAACTAAACTTAAATTTGGTTCGTTCTCATTCGCCATGCAGAGCAACTCGGACAGCGGCGCCGGTGGTGTAGGGGTAAGCGTGATTTCCTCTCACCCCAAAGGGCCTGGGTTCAATCCCAGTCGGCGCCACCGCCGGGAAGTGAAGCCGTTGGTCCCCGGTCCATGAGTTGATGCTGGTCGATAAATAGGGTCCAGGTGTGAGAGCTCGGACTAGTCGTTGGTAGTTTCTGATGCTATATGCGTGTGAACGATTTTGCACATGTCTGCTCTTGAGTGCTCATAATATTCATAATCTTTTAGTAACGCTAAGCCAATCTTTCAACCAATGTTTAACGATGGTTTACTAAGAATTGCTTAGAGTTCCATTATTCGATTCTCATGAGGGCACTCATGATATTACCTGAGGCCTAAGCCACAGAGTAACTTAGGGGTCATCCGTTAATTATGACACGCGCTAAAAAATGAGATAGGGCTTGTAAAACGTTGTCAAACAATGCAATATATATTAGAAACAACGCGTCAAACGAGGGGTATTTATTCCTCAATTTCACATTTATTGAATGCTCCCTTAGCAGGTTCTCTGCTGCCATAATAACGCCACAACCATTCGTGGTGCTGATGCCGAACATTGCATACATTTTGAACAAAATCCAAACCTGTCAATCTTATCACACTAACAGAGGCCCGGAGGTCATTTCTACCAAGTCTAAGAATAAGCTTCCCTTCATATTTCTTCGCAGAAAAGAGCACAGGAAATTGGGTAAAGGTGCTTCCAGGGCAAGAATCTGACAAATGTTTTCTTCCATCGGAGCATCGTCGGTTGTTGTGGCTTGTGGGTGGCAGAGGTGGTAGGTTATATCGTACAGCATTTCCAGTCTACCGCACACCGTAATGAAGCTCGTTTTGTGCCTTCCCGCCTGAAGGCAGCAGCAGCGTGCTAACAAAAATGCCGTTTTGTGTGTGTGTGTGTGTCAGCGTGATACTCAGTGCAAGATAGCATATCAAATTTCCTCCTGAAATCTGTGGAGAAATCGGAAAATGTGTTTACATGACCTTGTTACTTCTGATTGAGAATGACAATTCTTGGCGTTCGAAGTGAGTGTGAGCCATTTTGTGGCACCAATATCAATGATTGGAATCATCAGGATGAACTCTTCTGGGTCCTATGTTCACAGGAGCAACCATTTACAGTCTTTTTATGCGAGAAGGATCAAATGGATGGGATCCATTAAAATAATTTGCAATCCTCAAAGCAACAAGGCGAAAAGTTCAAAAGTCATTCATGAGGCCACTGGTTGATTAACTTTGACTCACTTGTATACGTATAAACTCAAACACTGTCCCTCAGCTATAAGCCATTGGATTCCTATACAGTTGATTCCTACGTACGACGGGTTAGTTTCGTTCGTTCACCGGGTGGAAGCAGCCCGGTGACACAACCAATCAGTCTAATGAGACGTGCAGAGAGGACTTTACGCAAACATGCTGCCACTGACTGGGTTGTCGTTGTTGTTGTTGTTGTTGCCGATGGAAATAAGGACTTGTTCGTTCCGTTTCATCTCCGCCACTGACTGCAGATGCCCGGTTCGTGTGATCCGGGGTGCAACAGTGTCGTCAACAAATACGGGGAATGAGGGGGAGATACACGGTGCAGTTTCATGTCGGGCGGAAATATATCCCAGTATAATAACTGTGGGCAAAGTGGTACAGTGAAAATAGCTTCACAAGTATATTCGTTGTGCAGTTGTTTATGAACAACGGTGGGTGGGTTGGTGGGTGTTCGGTATCATTCCACTTCTTCTGTATCCTCTTTTCATGAAGTGCTTGGAAGTGCAAAACTGAATCTCTTTCCAACTGGTTGTCATGCATCGTAGTGTGAAACGGGATAAAAGGTTAAAAAGCACGTCCGGGGTCGACGACTTCTGTGGTTCAGTTTTCCTGAACATTAATGAAAATGTCAAACAATGACGATTTCACGACGTCAACACCATTCAAACTTTTTTGTTAATTTATTTCCTTGCTGTCGCGACCTTTAGCATTCAAAATTTTAAGTACCTAACTGTGATGATCGATTCCCTTGATATATTTTCTCCTCCTCGCGGTGCCGGCTGGGGTACGAGTAAAATTTTCGCTCCACGAGAATTTGGAAAGAAATTGCTGATTGCTGAGGGTTCTGAGTCTGAGTAGTTGTTGTTATTCACATCGTCGTGATTGTGTGCTGCTAAATTTGTCGATTTTTCATCACACGGGCTATCGTTATTCGTTTTTTCCGTTCGGTATACCTGTAATATTGTACTGGTTGTTAGTGGAAAGTGCAGTTCGTTGCGATAATCGTCTAATTAGAGCATATTTTGTGTTGTGAAAACAGTGAAAAAGTTATCCAATCAGACATATTGTAGTGTATACTGTCTAGCATTGGGCGATCTTGAGAATCCAATTCCTCTTTGCGTATTAGAGCATCTCCACCGCTGTTTCTAAATCACTTTTGGAAATTGAGTCAGCATGACTTCCGCCTGTGACCAATGCGCTAAACCAGTTAAAGGCGATGAAGAATCCGTCTCCTGCATGGCTTTTTTGCGACAGGATGATTCACCTAAAGTGCGGGTGCAGTTTCGAACGCCTTTGGATACGGTTGTGTTTTAAGTTTGTTCTCTGTTTTGTGCGTGCGTTCGCTCTCATAGTTTTCGGCTGCAATTGCCGGATTATCGCTGGCGCTCTGCCTCCCGGACGTTTATACGTGTGTGATTGGTAGTTTTCTCGCTTTCCGGGAAGTTTAAGAATAGAGAAAAAAAAAAACGTGATTCAACATGTTTGCAAGCATCAGAAGAGATGTCGCGATCTGCGTTGTTTGATTTTCTCCCGGACCAGAAATTAGTGGCATCGCGAGTGATAATTTTTAATTTCAGATTATTTACGCGCTGCAAGGTGCGTGAAAGAGCTCGGCACAATCGGTGTTGATGTTGGCTCGCTTATAACTTTTTTTTGGTGTGTTTTCGAAAGAAATTGATCGAAATTGTACCAAAAGTGCTTCTGAACGTGTTTCGCAGTTATGTGTGGTGAAATTCGTGAATTCGCGGTTTATGTTCAGTGAAAATTCCGTGTCACTAAATTGCTCACCGAGTTTCCTTTTTTTTGCCATTCGACGACGACGGGTATGCGAGAGAAAAATAAGCATCGGGAATTTGCTCCCGGATGTATTGATTTGGTGAGTACGTTCCAGTTGAAGATTGTTCTTATACATATCTCGATTGCATTTTCGAGGGGACGTTCGGAGAGCTTCGAGATTTAGGCGTTGTTGCAATTGCGGGCAGATGAGTTGGTCGCCGGTAAGGGCCAGTAAGTGCTGCCAGCAGATGAATCAAGAGGTATTCGAAACAAAATTGATAAGAAATGTCCATTCAAATCGATTTAATACAGTTGAACAAATTTCAAAACTATATACGTGCCAGATTTGGAAATAATATTTTTTTAATCTGGAAGTGTGTTTATGATACCATTATCCATTTGATAAAGGTAGAGTGAACATGCGGGGCTTATTGTAAGTAAAAGTGACCTCGGAGTGGTCGTGAATTACCAGGCATTCTGAAATGGGTCACTGGAGCTGCAATAGAGCTAACACCTTCTAACTCCCGGACTAAACCTGCTTTAATTTAAGGGTAATAAAAAGCAGTTTTCTTCCATAATAACACTGCCGGACAGTGGGGGTTGGATTGTACACACACACACACAACACACACACACACACACACACACACACACACACACACACACACACACACACACACACACACGAGAATTTGGAAAGAAATTGCTGAAAAATCTCGACAATACACGGTGATATTGACAATTCTGCTTTGGTCAATCATTTGAGCTAACAGTCATCGTCAAGGCAAACCATGTCAATTGTCAGTGACAAACATGTGCAGATTTATTTATTATCTAAATTTGTAACGAAATTAAATAACTTGAGCAAATAAATTACATAGAGCCGTTAAAGTGAACAAGCATCTACGTCCTGAACTGCTTGGGTAGCAATAATGTGACACAGAATGCACAAAATCAAACGTTTTGTTGCCAGATGAATCTTTGTCATTGACGAAAAAATTAATGAGATTTTGACAAAGGTTTTTTGACGTAGGATTACGTCTTTTGGCAACATATTGGGGGTGCAATTTAAAAAAAAAACCAAAATCAACCGCGTTACGAAAAGTGGTCAGGTTTTGACAACTTATAACTCTGTCAATAGAGGATGAATTTTAAAAATCAAAAAAAAAATCAGATTGACCGCCCACGGTTGCTGCTCTGTTATTACCAGATCAGCTGCAATTACACAGAGAACCAACAGATGATGTTTGGGACTAACATTCATCCTCAATGTGTAAGAACTGGAGATCTAATATTTAGCAATACCAGCGCCGGCCGTGTCCGAATGCAGGTCAACTAGGGAATGGGAAGGAATGTGTTGACGTGGTACTCGCTGTGAAGGAAACCGAGAAATCCTCTGCGCTTCCACGAGAAATCACTGGGATGTTGGATGTGGGGAAAGGTTGCACGCACACGCAGGGATCGTTTTTTGGTAGAGCGATTATAATACACAAACACACACACACACACACACACGCGCGCGCACTCATCCAATTTCTATTTTTAGATCAGGACCCACACTGTGGTAAGTGATGCGATCGGTGTTAAAGAAGAATTTGTTTTCATTAAAATCTAGTGGGTATAGAATAAGGCAAAGTGAAAAATTGCAAGGAAGGGGACGGGCCTGGGATTGAACTCCCGACCTTCTGCTCAGTAAGCAGAAACGGTAACCACTGAGCTACCGAGCCTCGTCTGTCAATAGCGGATGAATTTTAATTCTAAAAAAAACCAATCGATTCGAAATTTTTCTACCAATCTGCTCAAATGAACACTTTATCAATTTTCAATAGTTCACTTTTGAAAATTACAAAAATTTCCAACTGTTGCAATGGTGATCAAAATTATCACCGATGGCATGCAAAAAGCGCTTTCCCTAACACAGATTGCAAAATCGAATTCCATCCGGTCTCGCCGAACGGTGCTTATTCAATCACCGTGTGTGGTGGTGTCCGATTGGTCGTCATCATCAGCAGCAGCAGCAGCAGTGCTTTCGACGTGTGGCGTGGTACATTTTTCTCCAGTACACAACGAAAGGCTCCAAGCAAGCAGCCCTCAAGAGCCCTCGATTCACCGAAGGATAAGAAGTCGCACTGCTACTGATCGGATGCAGTAGCTCCAACAATCAATACGAAACTAACGATTTCAAATTGACTCACTACTTGACTAGCCTATTGGTCCCAAGCAAATCGATTAACGTACCCCATTCTAGTATAAATTCCAGTACTAAACTATGTTTGTTTTGATTCGCTATGAAAGTTTGACAGATAAAATGAGGGGTTATTGGTTTTTCCTAAGTTTCGAGGGGTGAATCGATTAGCTTGGGACCGAAGATAGTACCAGAGCTGAGCCAAAAATTTTAGCTCGTTTCTTCGGGACCTTCTGTTCTTAGAATTACCTCTATGGTAGCTCTTCGTGAGTCCCTGTGGGCCATCTATGCCGAGCGCTTCACCCTCGTTCCAAACAACATACAGCTCGCCAGCCTCATCAGCTCAGCACTACTCAACCATCATGTTTGTGAGTTAATTTTCATTGAACGTACGCTCGCCTTGCTGCCAGTCATAACACTCCCAAAGCTCTTTGATACCAGCAATCAAACGTTTGTGGTCAAATGCGTAACAGCGAGAAGTGAAATTCTCGCCATAACCGAATACCTCATGACCTTGTCAACTAACCAGAAACACTTCGAATTAATGTAAGGTTTTCTCCAGGACGCTAGAAAAAAAGCAAGACGCGATTGGAAAATTTTAGCAAGAAATTCCTCCAATCAATTTTCGCTTTTTGTATTTTCTATTGCAAAGCACCAAAAATTCCGTGCACGATAATGCGAAATTTTGAAATCAGCAAACGAGGCGTTTCCGTGATGAGAGAAAGTGGTTTCCCTAGCATAGTCGCCGAATATCGATGTCAAGCACGTAATCCTACGTCAAATCTACGGTTGTGTCTTGAATACAACCTCTTACTCCTTACTTATCAAGCTTAAATCAGTGACTACGTGATAAATTTTTTTGTCAATTTCACGCGAAAGTCTGTCAGTGGCAATGAAAAATCTCAGCACTGCTACGCACAGTGGGACGAAATCTAAAAAAGGTGAAAATGGCTTTTTGCGACGAAACTATTTAGTGTAGAATTTTAATGTCTTCTAGAATGTTTCTTAATGTTTTAGCACTTTATTGGAGTAGTAAAAATGTTTGGTTTGAATAAGCACTCGGATAAAAACATTGTAAATAGATGAAGTCATTTTAAAAAAACTTTGTCGAAGACGAAAATTTTCTTCGTGCACTTGTAGTATCAAAGAGGTAACTCTAAGACCAGAAGGTCCAGAAGAAACGTGCTCAACTTTTTGGTTCAGCTCTGGTACTCTCGTCGGTCCCAAGCTAATCGATGCACCCCTCGAAACAATGGAAAATCCACGAGCCCCTCATTTTATCTGTAAAACTTTCATCAAAACAAACATAGTGTAGTACTAGAATTTCGACTAGAATGGGGTTAATCGATTTGCTTGGGACCAATAGGCTAGTTAAGTAGTGAGCCGAATTAAAATCGATAGTTTCGTATTGATTGTTGGTAGTCAGGCATGGAAAATCATTTGCATTCATTTCGTGCATTCATTTACATTCATTTGCCCGTAACTTTTTTCATCAACAGAATTCTGCAGAATGATATATGGAGCTTTAGTAGGTTTTGTTATTAACTACAACTTTTGTCAACAAATCAAATCCGTATCTCTTATGTATGACGAACCAGAGCGAACACAAGCCACTACTGTTTTTCAGTGAATGTATTTTATGCACTGAAAAACAGTAACAAGTTCTGCCCGCTCTAATTCTTGATGCATAAGAGATACACATTTGAGTTATGGGCAAAAGTTGTAGCTAATAACAAAACCTACTAAAGCTATATACATCATTTTGCGGATTGCTGTTGATGAAAAAAGTTAGAGGCAAATGAATGTAAATGATTGCATGAAATGAATGTAAATGATTTTCCATGCCTGTTGGTAGTATCCCCTTAAAAAGTTTCTTGATTGAATTTTTCCAGTTTTTCAATGTTCTACAAAGTTGTAGGTGCTTTAAAAATGCACATCCTAATTTATCCTAGAAACTTCACCGAAGACGTCAACTCATTTGGATGCAATCCAAGAGCATTATTATTTTTTTCCTGCTAGATTTAATTCCTGGCCCACATTTGAGGTCCCCAACAACGGTATCAAATTTGAGTGAATTTGGTCTGGATATGCGGGAGAATTTTAAATTTGGCATGGGAAACGTAGATCTGAATAAATGACTCCCTATTTTTTTTACTATCAAAATAACGGTATTAACCGTCTCCGTAAAGTTAAAATAAGTATAGGACTCATAGAAGGCTGTTCATAAACTACGTAGACAGTTTAGGGGGGCGAGGGGTTGGCAATTATCCATGGTCCATACAAATTAAAAAAAATGGGGAGGGGGATCAAGAATCCCAAAAAAAAAGTCTACGTAGTTAATGAACAGCCCCAATGAGAAAGACCCAAACAACGAAAAAAATAGAGATAAGCTCGTACTTATACGTGAGTAGCACGATTTCCGATGCTTCAGCAAAACTTTCTATGCATCTACATGGCATAGTGAAGCAGAAGCAGAAGATATGCATTGAAGAGGCTTTCCTCCTTGAGGCGATCTAGATAGTTAACGATGCCAGACATCCTCCTTCTATTCTTGGAAAAAGATATTGCAAGCAGTTTCCACTCGCTATCTGACAAAGCACTCCTAACTACACTGTCCTCAATCTGCGCTTTACCTGTCATCCATAATAAAGTTTGCTTTTCCTTCCGTTCCGTTCTTCGCAGATTATAAGAGAGAGACTGCCAGACTACCCCCATCGGAATGGACTGATATGGAACCAGTCACCGGGCGCCCTGCTGACCGTTCCGACCTTCTCCGATACGGCCCACCGGTTTCCGTTCCTGCTCGAGGGTGTTGGACTGCGGCCCGGAACGAACTACACAGCGGTCATCTTCGTGCAGATTGGCGCTCAGCTGACGCCCAGCAGCGCCCTGTACAAGCTAGTCAAATCCATCACCAAAAGCCAATTTGTAGATAAGGTACGAGAGCATTTCGTCTTCGTGAAAGTTGCAATAACATACTATCTGTTTATTTTAGATTCTAATACTGTGGGCCTGCGATCGGCCAGCGCCTACGCGAAAACGGTGGCCCTCCACTGGGCACATTTCACTGCACGTGATAAGCGGTGGCCCAAACGAGGAGCGTCCCAGCATATCCCAAAGATTTTTCCCCCACGAGCACATCGAAACGGATGCGGTCCTGTCGCTGGACGAGGATGCCATCCTCAACACCGACGAGCTGGACTTTGCCTACCAGGTGTGGCAGGACTTTCCGGATCGCATTGTAGGCTATCCGGCGAGGGCGCACTTCTGGGACGATTCCAAGGTATCACGTATGCACTTAAATTTTGCAATGTAAATTAATCAAATCTTGCATTCTTTCCAGAACGCCTGGGGCTACACGTCCAAGTGGACCAACTACTATTCGATCGTTCTGACGGGGGCAGCTTTCTACCATCGGTACTACAACTATCTCTACACCAACTGGCTGTCCTATCTGCTGCTGAAAACGGTGCAGCAGTCCTCCAATTGCGAGGACATTCTGATGAATCTACTGGTGTCGCATGTCACCCGGAAGCCACCAATTAAAGTAACCCAGCGGAAGGGTTACAAGGATCGGGAAAGCGGGAGGTGAGTCCCTTGCCCCGTGCCTCGAATCCGAGAACGAATGAACGCTTGTTAAGTCAACACAAACTCTCAAACACACACACACACATTCTCCCCTATTATCGACTCCTTACTCAACATTTAGACTCAGACTTCGCCTATGACCCGTTTCTATTTAACTTAATGACTACTGACCGTTCCCATTCGTAAAAGGATAATACCCAAACGAGACCGGCATACGATGATTCTCCCATTCTCCCCAACAGATGGACACAATTTACACTCGCTCCCCCTTTCCCCTCACGCAACCCTATCACGTTTTCACTCGATTCCAGATCCCGAGATCTTCGTCGCTTTTCATTGAGCGTGAAGTGGACGTGACTTTGATAGTAATGATAGCCTTTCTCGATTTCTATGCGGCAGACCGGTTGAAGCATATTGCACTGCCACCCAGTCCTCTCGAACTGACCTCGCTCTGTGAGAAACGGAAGCCCGGAAAGTCGGAACGGATTTGTGATTTAGTTGGCTCGTTTTATTCTATATGTGAACGTTAGGGTTTCGCGAATGCTACCAGACTGGACTTGGACGGGTTGGTGGACTGTCGTGGTGTCGGTTTCGATTCGTATCAATTTACCTAATGATCCTGTTGGCGACCCGATGCGGGTCGGTGTGAGAGGGTGATGATGTACTTAGTCTGTAATTATCACAGAGTTGGCATTCCTCTTCGACTTGCATGTGCACTCCCTAACGTACCTACCAACATCCTGCCATGTCTGGGAGAAGGAAATTGAGTGCAACTTTGCTAATGGAATTCGTTTACCTACACATGTTTACTAGCGCCCCCGTAAACCCGGATTCGGATTGATTCAATCTAAACTAACCTGTTTGTCTCTTCGGCAGATCTCCCTGGAACGATCCGGATCATTTCATACAACGACAAAGTTGTCTCAACACATTTGCGGCTGTGTTTGGGTAAGTAGTGCTTTGAAGTATGATGCAAATTTGTAAATTGGTGGTGTGACTATCGGTAGTCGTTGAAAGCTAGTTTTAAAGGAATCTTAAGTGACCGGCATAAGGTAAAGCTGGTGCGCACAACTGTTTTTCGTTCAGGAAAGAACAGTCATATTGACCGTTTTGATTGTTATATTGCCGTACAGTTACAGTTTTACAAGCAAATATCATATAAACATGGTTAAACGGTTAATGAACTTCAAAAACGATTATTTTTATTTTTTCTGGCACGAGTGAAACAAAACCTAAGGGATTAGTTTTAAGCGCAGGAATCTTCACTGCCATGTGGCAATAAAGTGACGTTATGGCCAATTTTCACTTTTCTATATTTTCATATTCAGTGCATCAAAAAGCACCTATGATGCCAAAAACTTGGATTTGGACCAATTCGATCCGAAATCTCGTTTTTGTAGTCAAATGACTTTGGTAGAACAACATTCCAAAAATGATTTTTCCTTACCTCTTCTTACGTGAATTGGGGTTAAAATTTGCCTAGTCATAAGAAAAAAAGCTTCTCCTGAAAAATTCTGATTTGGTGCTTACGTCACAAATCAATAATACGTTTGAACCGATGCTTTAGTTTAAAAGCTTCAAGATAAAGCCTACAAAAACACAACATTTCTCGATTACTTTTTCGAAGGGACGTACGTACCTGATTTTGTAAATAATGCATTTGATTTGGTGTAACTGATAGCTCGCCTACGCATGATAATAAAGTCCTCTAAATAAAAGTATGGACGTCTTTCAAAAGTTGTTCCAATCGAACCGTCAAAATGCACGGCTTTGCTCGATTAGAACAACTTTTTTTCAGTTTTTTTGGTGGCAGTCGAATGATGATATGATATGATAGTGGTTTACCACCCATTGTAGCACGGAAACTAAGTCCGACAGCAGTGGGCTCTCTTCTCTGTTTGTCTTGATCAAGCTTAATAACCTCTGATTGTCCTCAACATGTCGCTGTAAATATGAAGGGCCAAAAACGAATTGGGTAGATCGATAGACAAAGTCGCCTATACGCATCTACGGAACAATAAAGAATCTCCTTCCAGCAACTTCATCAGCCAATTGGTCAAAAAGACGAGCCTCCAAACAGGAAGATGCCCCAATGAGTGGGGAGAAGAGCCCGCCCTTTATCCACGAAATGTTATCAACAGGGAGTTGGCATTCCCACTCTCCCCGTCCAAATCGCTTCAATCGGACGCCCTGTTGTCTCTTCCCTTTTATATATGTATTTCAATGTATATACGAGTTGATTGTTATGATTATTGTCAATAATACTTACATTTCGATGAAGATCGTGCCACTTATTTTATCTTTTTTGTGATACATATCATCACAGAATCCAACCTTGAATCGTAGACCAGGTCCATCAAAAATACGCTCGTTCCGAGAAGGGGCACATGGTCATCTTCTTCTTCTTCAGGTTTGCTCACCACCCGGAATGAACGCTAGGTGCGGTTAGTAATATCAAACAGTGTTACATACAAACGAAAAACAGATACAACCAGGATTAGCATTTTAAAGTAATAGTCATGTGAATACCCAACCAACCATATCTCAGTGACATTGTCTCACTCTAAACCTACATTAAAAGTTATTTTGTGATTATATGGTTACTTTGGTACTCTCATGAAATGTTGTGCAAGTACCACCAGCAACGCCCAACTATGGACAGCTCAATGTTAATACCATTTACTCTTTGAATCAGCGTACACCAACATGAAAATCTTCTAAGAAACACCTACGAATGTATAGAGATAAAGCTCAAAATACAGTTCTAACTGATGATACTTTATAAATATCAAACTGTCCAACATTGGACCCTGCCAACACAAAACGCACGGTAATGTGGACCGTCAGAATGGTTCATCGGTTGCGAAGTGAAGTGCTTCTCAAACTGAAGCGATAGGGGAAGTGGCTCTAATGTTGGCCTATGGATCTAAGATTCGGCCCATCGCTGAAAATCTGTAATTTATCAATTTTATCTAGATTAACGCGTCATTGGGACGGTACTAATGGATATTATTGGTCGCTATTGAAAATTTAGTCAATTGCTGAATATATGTATGGGCCCAAATTAGGGACATATAGGCCGACATTACATGCATTTCCCCTACATTTCTCAATTTTTCAGCGTTATCCTAACGTAAACATAATATTATCACCCACATACCCGTACACTAGAGTGACGCAAAATTTGAAATTTTCGCTCCACAATACTCAAACGATTCCAAATCGGTTCCTGATTAACCTCTCAAAATTTGGACCCATTTGTTGAGAAACTGAGATGGCACAAACCATTTGAAGTTTGTATGGGAATTACTATGGTAAAACCATGATTTTTGTTCATGTGTATCTAATAATTCACCATATCGGTCTGCTTCAAAAACTTTCAATTGCACTTGTAGGAAATTTTCCCAGCTACAACTTTGCCGGAGACCACTTTTTGATTAAATGCAAGGATCGAAAGTTATCAATGGTTCAATGCGCTGATGTCTTATTATCATGCTCAATCAACTGCTCAGCAGGCAACATTGGTGTTTCTGGGGCGTTGAATAGGACACAAAAATCATGGCTACTATGTCACACTGCAAAATACAGTGTTGCCTACAGAGCATCTGCTTGATCATGTCATAAGTTTACCAATCTCTTAAATAATTAATAACTTTGTCCTGTCTCGTTTTACATAGAAACGATCTTGAGCAAAGTTGTAGCTGAAAAAAATTTCTATAAGAATGGCTATCGAACTGTTTCGCAGCTCAATATGGAACAAGACTAGAAGGAAATGAACCAAAAGTTGAGAATTCCCATAGTAATTTACAAGTAAACTTCAAATGGCTTGTGCGAAGTCTGTTTCTAACCAAATTAGTTGTAACTTTAGGAGGCTAATCAGGACCCGATTTGAAACCATTTAAGCACTGTGGAGCGAAAAAGTCAAATTTTGCATCAGTCTACCGTACACGCCACACTGCAATCACTCTCTCATACTCGAAATGTGCCCGACCAAATTGGCACAACGACACCCTATACGCTATCTGACCAAAGCGCGGGGAGTTTTGTGGTGACAGTCGTATATTCTTTTACAAGAGGGCTTTAATGCTAACACTACCATCAGATAGGGAGAATCTCCCTTACCTGAAAGTGGTGTTAGCATGAGTGGGCGAGGTACCAGTTACGCCAAGTCAACGATCAAATGCATTGATTACAATATAAGGTACGTCCTTTCGAAAAACCAACAGGATTCGCTCTCTCCTAGATAGTGAAAAACCCTTTTGGAAACTAACCAAAATCATTAAAAATAAGCCAAGACCCATTCCACCGCTGACCCCACTGGATAACTTTGGCAAACCAGTGGTTCATCTGATAACTCTAGAAGAGAAGGCTGCCGCGATAGGTCAACACTTCGTCAGCTCCCATAATCTCGGACAAAACATCGTCAGCCCTCATAAATCTGAGGTTGCTGAAAATGCAACCAATCTTCTTCAGATTCCTAACATTTTTCCAGAGGAATCCGATATTACGGCTGACAAGCTGTTGGCCTTTATCAAATCATCTAAAACATGAAGGCCCCAGCTTTCGACAACATCCTGAATCTGGAACTCAAACACTTGAGTTGCACATTCTACAACCATCTGGCAATGATTTTTAATCTGTGCCTCCGACTTGGCTACTTCCCCTCGTGTTGGAAGTCAGCTAAAGTCATACCCGTCCGGAAACCTGGGAAGGATCCGTGCTCTCCTTCAAGTTATCGACCAATCAGCCTTCTCTCAGGGTTATCAAAACTGTTCGAAAGAGCCCTGTACCACCGGCTCCTAACATGTGCCGAAGAAAACAACTTGTTACTCAAGGAACAGTTTGGTTTTCGGAAAGGTCGTTCGACCGTCCACCAGCTGACTCGAGTAACAAACATTCTCAGATGAAACAAGTATGTTTCGAAAACATCTGCCATGGCGTTGTTGGACGTTGAAAACGTGTTCTACAATGTCTGGCTTGATGGCCTGGTGTTCAAATTGCAGCAGTACGGTCTTCCAATCTTTCTAGTGAAGATAATAAACAACTATCTATCGAACAGGACGTTTCGAGTCTCTCTGAATGGCATCACAACGGATGTGATCGCGCACGGTGAGGACCCTTTCCTACGTGTTGTGATTTGATGAATAAAGACGATAATGATTTCGACCGTCCTGCCATGGCAGAAGCAGATGATACTGTGTTATATTTATTGTTTTCGTATTTCAGAGACAGCACATTATAGAGAAACAGTAAGAATAAGTGGTGGTATCTATCGATTGTTAAGGTTGATAATATATTATAATCTACTTAGGGTCAAGGCGGTAAATGTTGCTTGTACGAACAGGATGCTTTCAACATCGGTGCTGGGGTTCCACAAGGAAGCATCCTTGGCCCCATTCTATTCTACCTGTTCACCTCCGATATGCTGGCTCTCCCTGATGGTGGATCGTTGTCTCTGTTCGCAGATGACACATCCATCGTCTACAAGGGTAGGGTCATCGGAGCTCTGACTGCCAAACTTCAGAGAGGACTGGGCATTCTGTCTGCATATTTCAACAGCTGGAATACGGATCAACGCGGCAAAAACCCAGGTCATCATCTTTCCACACTCTAAATCTCTCAGACTTGTTCCGTCGGAGAATAATAAGATCTGCCTGAACGGCACAGTGGTGGAATGGTCGAATGATGTAGTCTTCCTCGGCTTAACACTAGATAGCAAGCTGATTTTCAGGGAGCACGATGACAGAACCAAAACCAAGTGTAACATCTTGATAAGCTCACTGTATCCACTCATCAACAGGAGGTCTACTCTATCCCTGAAAAATAAGCTTGCTATCTACAATCAAATCATCCTTCCTGTAATAGAATACGGTATGCCAATCTGGGAGAGTTGCGCCAAATGCCATCACCTTAAATTCCCAAGGATCCAGAACAAGATCCTTAGGATGGTCCTAAACAGTCCTCAGCGGACTAGAAATTTTGAAATCCACCTCCTGGCTAGAGAACGGAGAGTTTTTATTCTAAAAAGGTTAAGAGACACCTGTCTGAGATCAAATCATCAGATCAGATACGTGATCTAGAACGTTAGGTTAGGTTATACTCGTAGTTAGGTAGGTTATTTTTCAATTCAAACATAACACACTTCTCAAAGGGGTATTCTGTAGACTAGTAGAAAAAAACGTGTATACGTAAATTAGAATAAAAAATTAAACAAAAGTGAAGAGCCTGATAGGCTAATCGATTAAAATGTAAAAACATTGTAAAATCATAACTAACAGAAATAAACGTAATTCTATTACTACTACTAAAAATTAATCGAGATATACATATTTACACATCCCGGCACCGATGGTGTAGTGGTAAGGGTGACTGCTTTCTCAATCCAATGGGTCTGGGTTCAATCCCACCCGAGGTCGGTGGGATTTATCTCAGGCATAAAAATCTCTGGTCACGTCTTCCTTCGGAAGGAAAGTAAAGCCGTTGGACCCGGCCCATGTGCGTTGAATTGAATGGGTGTTATATCCTACGCAGGTGTGGAAGCTGCCTTCGCGCACATCGATGTCCGTCGGTCATTGGCACTAGATTACGAAACAGAGACAGACGTTAAATAAAGGGAGAACAAAATATTTACACCCATTGTTCTCGAAAACAAAAGAAGCTCTCGAAGCGTTTTCATCTTTTCTACACGGCGAATGAGAACAACCCAAATTTGAGTTTAGTTCACTCATAATCGCTAAAAGTGCAGAAACTCAGCGATGAGTAAAATTTGTCTCATGGTTTCCTGTGGAAAACCTAAAAAATCTGCCAGAAAATGAGGAAATCGACGAAAATTTTATTCAGTCTCAGAGTAGTACCAATAGAATGAGTGAATCCAATCTTTACTTTTCTCAAATTTGGGAATTTTTCCCTGGAAAATCCTGGAAAAACCTGGGAAAACATGAGGCAAATTTACTCATCGCTGAGTTCCTGCACTTTTGGCGATTATGAGTGAACTAAACTCAAATTTGGGTCGTTCTCATTCGCCGTGTACCATCATGCAATACACAATGCACGGTCCATGAGATCAACCTAAATTTGAGCTCAGTTTACTCATAAATTGCAAAAAGTGCTTGGACTCAGCTATGAGTAAATATACCGCATGTTTTTCCAGGATTATGAGACACTCCACTGGAAACATGAGGCAAACTTACTCATCGCTGAGTTCCTGCAATTTTGCGATTATGAGTAAACTGAACCCCACCTCAAATCCAATGGTGTTTCATTGCGTTTGGGCGGAATTGAAACCCGTGTGACGAATTTGGAATCAAGAAGCAGTGATATGTAAGGTACACTCCCGATCATAAGTTTGGAGGCACACCTAAAAAATCATGCAAATGTGTTTTGTTCAAATCTTTGTCCAATTTTCGTTCTCCTTAGATCATTTGAAAGGTATTGAATGAAACTTACTTCGTACATAAATGGCTCAATTTATTTTTCAGATTTTGTATACCTAAAGTCTACTTTAGGATTCAACATTTTTCAGTCATGATTGATTTTTTCAGAATTAAGTAGGCTAAATTTTGGAATGAAAGTGGTGGTAGAACCCTTATTCAGGTTCCAGTTGAGAAAATTTGATGGAAATTTTTTTTTAAATATTTCAATCATGAAAATATGTATTCAACTCATCGATCAAAAGATTGAAGCCACCCACAAATCAAATCCTGCAAAAGTCTTTTGATCATATCTTTGCTGTTTTTCGTCAAATTTTCAAAATGTGGTAAGTGACTTAACATATTTTGTTTCCTTTTTTTTCTCCTTGATTTGTTTTCCGTCGATATTGTTTGCCGTGCTGAGTACTAATGCTACCGACGTGCCAGGAAGGCAGCTCTCACACCCTGACCCTACACTACCCCCCATCAAACTCATGAACCGGGGACCAACGGCTTTTCTTTCCTTCCGTGATCAGAGATGTTATGCCTCAGAATATCCCGGAACCTTAACGTAAAACAGATCTGTTCCATACTAATTTGCTAATCCATTTATTCTTGTATTTTTTTAATTGGATGCGAATTTGCAGAAACGTTTATTTGAACCAAAAAAGCAATTTTTCATCTTCAAACCTCAATATTGAATCAAGTCTAATTTTTTTTTTAAAAGGCCTATCTAAAACATTAAACTTATCTTCGGAAACTGTTCCTCGAAAATGGTAATTCCGATCGGTTTGGTGTCTTGAGCAATGTTGTAGGAAATAGATGGAACTATTTTTAAAAAATGTGTAGATTAAAAAAAATGTACCAAATAAAAATAAAATCTTAAAAATAGCCTGTAGACTTGAAGACATACTTAAAGTTTCCGCGTACATCGTACGGGTTAGGCAAAAGGTTTGCGTTTGACTTTATGCAGTCGCATTAATGGCCCTTCGCTCATTTTCAACTTCTATTCAATTTTCATACTGCCATACTCTAACAGAAGTATCCACCTACCTTTTTCTAAAGATCATTCTCTAGTTAATAAATTATCACACTAGAGCTTCATGTTACCATTTTCAACCAACTCTTAAAAATAAATTTTCTCCAAAACAATTTTTTTTGTATTGCTTTATTTGTTTTAGAGGTTGCAAAATGTTATCTATTGAAACATAGGTCCTAATGGAAAAATTATGAACAAAAAATTTATGATTTTTTGAAAACTAAACGTTTTGGAAAAATATCCAAAGCATAGTCCAATTGTTCGTTCGACTTCATTCAATTAAATAACATCATATTAACAATAATAAAAAAAAAACACGTGCATAAATTATTTCTGAGTGGTACCGTTCTCGAGGTATGGAGGTTTGATTGTTATTTTTTTTTTTAACGTTCATAACATTTGGCATGTTTCGATTGTATTTCTTGATTCTCCAAATCCAAGAATATTTACTTTACCGAAATATCAGAACATTTTCAATGAGAATGTCCTTCTTTGTACATCAATATTATCAAAATTATTCAATCTAGATTTTTGATTCTGAACAATCAGATTTCATTTCTTACACTTATGTCAATCGTTAAAATTTACAAATAACTTTTTATTGGGATTTTCAAAAAATATTTTATTTATTTTCACATATTGCCTACACATTTGTTAAAGGGGAACCTGAAATTAGACAAAAATAAATTAAATTAATATTATTAATAAATTAAATCAAATACACTTACCTTGTATTAGACGTCACTCAGCCACTCACGAACACACACAACACGAATACGAAAAGGAACAGAAAACGGAAACTCTACCGACCGATTGTTGTGATCGCATCGTATTGAAAACAATACACAACACAAATCAGTTGAAATAAAGCAGTGAAGTCGAAAGTATACACGTCGTTTTCCTTCCCGTCGATCAATCCGAAAGTTTAGAAAAGTCGCTAGTTTACGGTGCAATTTTGTGTGCAGTTTATCAGTTGCACCTGGCCACCTCGGTATTGTTACGTGTGGCAATATCACCGTTTCGATTGCCTGTCCAACGTCGCGAGTGCACTGTTGGATTTTTGTCGCGAACAACATTGTTAAATTGGCATAGCTGTTACTTTACTTCTAAATGATATAACAATTTTTTTCATCGTCATAATTTGAAAACTGTCTTACTTCAATTTCATTTGTGGAAATAGTGTAGTGGGTAGTTTTTTTAAACATTCTATTTATTAAAAATTTAAATTAAATTACTTTTAATTTTAATTTGAGTGTTCCAACTACTACAGTAACTTACCAGCCTTAATTGTTATGATATGTATTTAAGTGTGTTTACATTGTTTCTGCTTTGGCAATTCAGCTTAGCAGACTGCACATATCAATGGTTGCTACTCCGTGATTGATCAGAATCAGTGAAATTGTACAATGAATCAACTGAATGGGACAGGGAGTGACCGTCCATTCTAATTGTACAAATTTCAGTGACTCCATATTTTGTAGATCAATAATGGCGCCGGCCACGTCCTTACAATCAGGTGAGAGTAGAGAAGGAATATTAGAGTGACCTTTGTGTTTCTGATGATGATGTTTCCAGCTCTTACCCCTACAAAGTTTTGAGCTGGACGCTTTATCTTTAAGATAATTAAATATGAAATTTAAACCAGGTTAGTAAACAAAATTTAACTGGTTACAGTTACAGATATAAATTCCCTCTAGAGTTTACAGTTTAAATAGGATGTCTATTCCGGCATGTCAGTATAATCTATAACCCATAATCTTAAAACTAAAAACATAAACTGTAGATTATTTAAATATATAGGGAATCAATCCTCAATTGCAACGATTTTTGCCTGAAATTATCAATAATTTTGTTGGACATTTGTTCTAAAGTCTCAACATTCGAAATTTTATGTACCTCGGTAGTATTGTACCAGGGAGGCAACTTCAAAATCATCTTCATAACTTTGATTTGAATCTTTTAAAGTGCTTTTTTCTCCTGGTAGTGCATCAATTAGACCATATTGGCACAGCGTAAAGCATGGCCGGTCTTTAAACTTGTTTAAATTTTAGATGTTTATTCTCCAGACAAAGTTTGGATTTCTTGTTTTTAAGAGGATTCAAACATTTTAAATATTTGCTAAATTTGGCTTGAATGCCCTCAATGTGAAAAGTTATTTTTTGGTCAAGTTCTAATCCAAAATATTTCACTTGACTTGACCAAGAAATTGGAACTCCGTTCATAGTGACTATGGGGCTTATTACGGATGTCACTTCACGGTGAAAACTTGTCACTTTTCGTCACGGTGAAGTGATTCCCATTTGATTTGTACGGCAATCACGGCTCTTATTCCGAGTATCACTTCCTTATCACCGTGTAGTGACACCCGTAATAAGGCCCTATGTGAATACTACTAGGTTTCAAAAAGGAAGCTCTAGGACCTAGGATCATGTGGGAATATTATAAGTATTGACTTTTTGGGAGATTGGTAAAGTCGCGTGCGGTGAGGCCATGTCTAATATCCTCCGAGTTGCAAAGGACGCAAAATGAAATTTCATCTTTCGAGCCTATTCTAGCGTAGAGAATAAGATTTTTGGAGGCGAACCAGTCTCAGGCTGAAAGCCTCCTTAATAAAGATAAATCAATCAATCAATTAGATTTTCTAAAATATTGTGTGATTGTGGCAAGGAGTAAGTCACTCAGCACATTGTACCGAAATTAGATTCAGCACATTTTGGGCACATCCATCGGCACAATCTCGTAAGCGTTGGATTGTTGTAAATAAAATGGTAGCACTGCTGGACAACTGTCATAGAAGTTGTTCACAACATTACGTGTTGTTTGACTGTATATTCAGGAACATCCTCTAATTGAATATACCAGAGGAACTAAGACCAGCAGTTCACTTATAGATCTATTTAAAAACGAAATGTAGAGTGGGCTCAAGAGACGGCAGTTAATGAGACCCCATTAATACCCTTAATTCAAATAATGCTGCAACTCACAAAAAAACTACAGAAGTCTATTCATAATCCTCTAAAGTCGGTCTCCAACAATGTTCCCCACCGGTTCTAACTCTCTCCGGCCACTGATAGCGTTGCTTTCTCATCATGAAATGATAGGATTCTGGTTTGAATTTGAGGTCATTATAAAACTCTGAAACACTGAATTTTATTATCCTATGAACACAAAACACCAGAATTTCGCACATTCGTCATTTCCCGCGTCATCTTAAATCCTATTTATCCTTGCGATTTCAAACCAAAACAATCAAGGTGTCAGAAATACCGGGTTGCCAGGATGGGTATTTTACTAATAGCAGCTTTCTCTATGACCGGCACAATCGGCACACCTGCGGCATACCGACAAAAAAAAAGATGGCCCAAGATTGATGTGCGGAGTGACCCCTGGATTGTGGTATTTTTCTGAGATTCTCTTTTTGCCAAATTGATGTTGTGTTGACAACGTAGATGTGTTATTATACCACTTGTGCTGGAACTATCACATTGTATGATTTTGTTGCAAATTGAACATTTTGCAACTGCTCGGTTTTGTTTACCACGGAAAATAGTGCCAAATCGATGATTTTTTCAATAACTTTATTATTGGGATTTTAAGCACTTCCAATGATTGTTTAGTGCCTTCCTTGGTTTTTGTTTCAAACTCCATTACAAAATAAAATCTTGTACGGTCTCACTGTAGCGGCGGTTTACTTGTGACTGACGCATTCATGGCTATGCTGTGGTATTTTACTCTCACTGAGATGCCAGATTGTTTTCTATGCAATTCCGTAGACTTATTCAAATCTACGGATTTCTACGGATTTTTTTTTTAGCCGAAGGTGATACTTTATTTTAGTTCTATTATATTTTACGTTAAATGATAAATCGATGAAAGAACTTTTGAAAAACTACTAGTGACAGCCTGCTGGGGTTTAACGCAATGGTGACGTCGGACTACGTGTTATTTGTTAACTGCAGCAGAACTTGTATTTTGTGTAGGAATAGGAATTTGAGCGGGGTTCTCTCTGTTTATACTCTTAAGTATGACTAAGATTGCCCTGAAAAGAAGCTTTTGATATAAATTTTAGTTGGGACATGTTCAGAAATTTAACTCTTTTGGAAAATCTTGGTGGCCTTGAAAAGGGCCGATGGTAGTACAGGCATGAATACCTTGATACCAACAATCATTACGAAACTAACGATTTTAAATTGACTCACTACTTGACTAGCCTATTGATCCCAAGAAAATCGATTAACGTGCCCCATTCTAGTATAAATTCCAGTACTACACTATGTATGTTTTGATTCGCTATGAAAGTTCGACAAACAAAATGAGGGGTTCGTGGAATTTCCTATGTTTTGAGGGGTGCATCGATTAGCTTGGGACCCGAAGATAGTACCAGAGCTGAGCCAAAATGTTGAGCTCGTTTTTTCGGGACCTTCTGGTCTTAGAGTTACCTCTATGATGATACTGTTGCACCTATAGTTGTTGGCATACTTTCACTGATTGCTTCCCGGGGATCCTTGTTCAGCCATAGCAAGATGTGCGCGTTAGGACTTCCACGGTGCTTAAAACTTCAATCGTATCAACCAGCTTGTTGAAAAACACACAGCACGTGACTGGATCATCATTAACCAGAGTTGCTCTTTGTAGTGCAATCAATTCCTTGATAGGATCTGTTAAGTCATTGCCATTGTGTCCTTCTGACAATGTAGGAGATTCGATAAATGGGACCACTTCATCTCATTTGCACTAAGTGTGAGGAACATCGTAGGCTTTCCCAATTGTCGCATCATGGTGAACAAATTTATCTTCCTTTGTTACCAATACTGTACTGAATTCGGTATTGATTTGAGGAAGGATAGATTTCGCTCAATGTACTGCTTGTCCCCGTGGACTTAAAGGTGCATTGCAAGCCTTCGGAAACGCTTAGGCGTAGAACTTTCATTGTCATATACAACAAATGTTGTGGTTTGCCCACACGCCTGTCTTGACGACGAGTTTGACTGGATGCCATCATGAAATATGCAATCCGAATCCCTGGCTTGAATTTCCGTAGATGGTCAAAACATATGGCAGGAAAAGCTATCTCTTCGCCGTGCTCGTCATATATTAATGACAGATGAACCCTGTTTTGCGCGGAAGCGATCTCCAGGCATTTGTCCTTATTCCAAAGGAGCGTATCCTGTTGCTCATGCAGCAATGCTGTCTCATTATCCACGGCAATGGTTTGCAGCTCAATTTGAGGATCCACTGCAGGGGTTTCAAGACCATCTATGGCGATCTGATCAACTGTGATCCCGTAGCGGCGGTACAGTGGTGTCGTTATCTAATAAAAAAAGCCACGTTTTAACCGTAGTTTCCGTTATAAAGCTGGAGAAGTACGACGACTTATGGATTACGTGCTTTTTGATGAACACGTTGAAGGCCTGATCATCATCGAGCTGACGGGGAAGAGAGCGGCGTCTCTCTTACACAACGCAAACGGTAGAACAACATTCGAGCAAAAAGAAAATTATCAAATAACTATCATATGACATATGTGATTTCGTTCTAATTCCTCTATTTGGTGTCAATTAAACCATTTCGGATCAGAAATGTTATAACTAAGACATCGTAGCTTGCTATTTTCAGAATTCACACAAGCACACATCAGCAGCTCTTATTATGAGAAAAACTCAAATACATACATTCGTTACGGCCTTCGGTGACAGTGTCGTATGACAGAGCCTGTCGTTTAACATTGGTACTGTTATTTGAAAGCTTGTTTTGTCGGAAGCAAAGGCAGTCGATTATCATAGAAAATGTGTCGACTACGGTCGACCGACACGACTTTTATTCGCCTTCACACGGCATCGTCGAAAATTTTTCTCTTCAAGCAAAGATTTACAGTATATTATGGGAACTTTCTCAGGAGTGAAGAGTTTCACGCACAGTCTGACGTTTGTTTACTGGATATTTCATAGGAGAGAAGAGCTACAGAGTGGCCGTCAACGCCAATTCTATCAAAAAAAGGATAAGTGAGCAAGAAAACGGTTGTATTTTACTTTATGCTTCTTTCCCTTCAGAATCAGATTATACTCTAGATTGTAAAATTCGATTCTGAAGGGAGACGTACACTGTAGAAAAAATCCGTAGAAACTGTACCGAATTCCGTAGATTTTGCCTACGGATCCGTATTTCCGCAAAAATTTGTAAAATCCGTAGATCTACGGAGATTTCCGTAGATCTGGCATCTCTGACTCTCAGTTCTCACGCACACATATGCAATCATGTGAGAGCAAAACTAAAATCTGTTAATTCATTTAGCGTTGACGGCACCGTCGAAAAATTTGCTCTTCCAGCAAATACTTAGCAAATTCTTATGGAAATTTTCGGTGGAGTGAAAGGATAGTACAAACTCCGCCATGTTTCACGCACTTTCTGACGTTTGCTTATAGATTTTCTCATAGGAGTAAAGAGCTACAGAGTCGCCGTCAACGCCAATTGACAACCGTCAATGCAAGAACAAAACCACACACCGTAACGCAGCGGCAACGCAAACGGGGTTTAAGCAACTCTAAGACTAGTGGGTCTCGAAGAAACGTGCTCAACTTTTTGACTCAACTCTGGTACTATCTTCGGTCCCAAGTTAATCGATTCACCCCTCGAAACATAGGAAAATCCACTAACCCCTCATTGTATCTGTCAAACTTTCATAGCAAATCAAAACAAACATTGTGTAGTACTAGAATTTCGACTAGAATGAGGTACGATAATCGATTTGCTTGGGACCAATAGGTTAGTCAAGTAGTGAGCCAATTTAAAATCGATAGTTTCGTATTGATTGTTGGCTTAAGGCCGGCGCACAATAGCTACGTTTTCGGGTTTTTTGACAGATAATGCATAGGTTAACTGTCAAAAAACCTGAAAACGTATCTATTGTGCGCCGGCCTTTAGAAATCAATTAATGCACACGTAAAAACGCGTTTCAAATTTTTCGTCACTTCGTAATACTGGAAATACCGGTTTTTTAAGACTAGCAACATCGGTATTTCGGTATTGTTTTTGGGCGGTATTACCGGTTTTAAGTATCGGTAAAGGGTGTCCCACATCATCACGGAAAAAACGCTGTACAAAATTACCTAGTTGACCGATCCTTTTCAGATAATAAAATATAATCCATTAGTAAGCATTTGGCATATTTATTTCATTCAACTTCAATACCATAACCGTACAATCGCACATTACGCTTAACTCCACTCTTTAGGTTCTGTTCAACATCTGGCTGCAGCTTCTTCTGTACTTTCACTTCATGTCTTCCTCAGATTTGACCTCCTTGGGATGCTTCCGTAGTGCCTGCTTCATAATAGCCCAGTATTTTTCGATGGGCCTTACTTCAAGCGCGTGGGGGGGGGGGGGGGGGTTCGTGTCCTTGGGTTCGAAAGTGACTCAGTTGGCTTCGTACCACTCCAGGACAACATTTTAATAGTCGCTTGAAGCTAGATCCGGCCAGAAGATCGTAGGGCCCTCGTGTTGCTTCAACAGAGGAAGCAGACGCTTCTGTAGACACTCATTGAGGTAGATCTCCCCGTTTACAGGCCCGGTAATCACGAACGGCGCAGTCCGTTTTCCACATGAGCTGATTGCTTGCCAAATCATTTCTTGGCAAACTTTGAAAGTTTCTGCTTCCTTACTTCCTCCGGAACATCAAACTTGTGCTGGGCGGTGAAGAACAGTAGCCCTGGAAGCTGCCGGAAGTCCGCCTTGACGTAAGTCTCATGATCCATGATGAAACAATGAGGCTTCGTCAGCATCTAGGTGTACAGTTCGTGGCTTTCCCACCGTTGTTTGCTGTTCGTCACGATTTGGAGCCTTCTGCGCTTTGTACGTATGCAATCCCTCCCGGTTCTTGACTGATCACTAATAGAACATCCATTCTGACCGCATTTCACCTTCCGTTCGATGCTCAGAGTTTCGTAGTAATGTTTAATCACACAACTCACCGTTGACTGCACGATTCCGAGTTGTTTTCCGATGTCCCGATGAGAGGTTGAGGATTTTCCAGGTGCTTTCGCAAAATCAATTCGCGACGTTGCTTTTCGAGGTCGCCATTTTTTCCAACTTTCGAAAAACTGACAGTGTTAAAAATACAGTGTAAACAATGCACTCTAAACTACTTCTACCCAAATTTTTAAGAGAAAATACCCTATGGGTAATTTTCTACAGCGTTTTTTTTTCTGTGATGCAATTTAATGTGGCACACCCTTTATTACTGGTATTGAAATCTCTAATCGGCAGTGATGGCATAAAAAGTTAAATTTAGCATTTAATTAGAAACATCGATCTTTGAACAGCTATAACTTCTTTAGAGACATTCTAGCACCATACTATCTTGCACAAAGTTGTTAGGCAGTTCCTGTACTATATTTGTACATGATACGCAGGAATTATGTAACATGGTGGGGGGTTTCCTCGCTTGAGGTCAAGTTTACAGTTTTCCATATAACAGCGACCCACTCTAATAATTACGTGATTACGAGTAGATTTTTTTTTAACTAACGCTTGACTCATTACACTTTGGCTTTGATTTATTACACTGATGTTTACAAATTGGTACACATTTACTGACTAACTAAACGGAATTAAGCAGGTTCTTGATGGTCTGGCCTTATTCAATATCTAGAACTGCTGACCAGGCATCCTCGATGTGTGGTTGCTGACCATTGGAAGTCCGGTTCGTCACGATGGCTAATGTATCTGTATATTAGAAGTTCTAGGTTATCCCAATAAAGCTTGACTACACATCAACTATTAAAAGTTGATGTAATTGGGCATCCCTTCTCAATCAGATTCAGTTAAATCACACCTTCAATCACAATATCATGTATTATACCAAATAGCTAATTTTTATCCAATCCCTTTCCAGCTACATGCCACTGCTCCGTTCCAATCTCCGTCTGGATCCGGTCCTATACCGGGACTCGGTGTCGAATCTGAGGAAAAAGTACCGCCAGATCGAACTGGTTGGCAGCTAGCGGTTCGTGTACGCCTACTAAAGCCATTGATCGCATCGCATCGGTTCGAACACCCATAAGTAAATGAAAGTAACTCACTGGAGAAGAAAAGTAGATTTATAAAAAAAAAAATGCTAGGTGAGATTGACGCACGTCATTTCGGATTTGTTTCAATTCGGACATACAATCAAGGCAGAAGTCCTTAGGTTTTGATAATTTAGTTATTAGTAATTTTATGAATTGAACAAAACGAAATCAACCAATTCGGACGGATAAGCAATTTTATTCGGATTTGTAACAATCGAACTGAGTAGCAACCGGTACAGTCGTAGTAAAGGCTTAATCAATTGAGAGTAAACACTGGAAAGCATTGAAGCAAACACACAAAAGTAATTGGTTGTTTTAAATAAACATGGCAGTTTGTACATAGGCATCGTTAGACAAATGTAACAAACCCATTGATACACAGTTAGGCGCATAACATAATTATATTAAACGGAAAGCGTTTTATCCTAGTGCGATAAGTAGGCGAATTGTGACGAAGCAACAAAATCTGTTGAGATCGCTTGAAATTACGGATTGATCTCGGTTGACGCAGATCACAAGTTACTAAATTGTACATTTTTTTTACAAGAAGGTTAAGCAAAATATTGAATGAGACGTTTTTTATAACACACACACACAGTGGAATGATCTGAGAAAGAGAAGATACTGTAGATGAAGTCATCAATGTGACAGAAAGCTTACTCAAGACTTAATTTGAAGAAGAAAAAAACCGACTGATGAGCCTGCTGAGAGTTTGTGTTCGCAGTTCGAATTCGAAGTGGAAGGTAAACTGCAAACCAAGAAGCGCTTGGAACTCAAACTATCGATCCAGGCTCTCAAATACAGAACTAGCTTGTTGATTTTGACAAGCATAGAATAAAAACACTTTCCAAATGCATTTCGATAAGAGCCATTTTTGTAATCTTGAAGATAATTTCGTAGTAAAAGTTATTTAAACACATGTAAATATTGTACTCATTTAGCAGCTTAATCTTTGGTGCCGTTATGAAAACCAAAAACTGTCTATTAGTTTGAACGAATGATTGCTTTGTGTGAACGGGCTATTTTTTTATATATCAAAAGCAACTAACTGAAAGTTTGATTATAGGGTTGAATGGAAAGAAACGAGGAAACAAAATGGTGCCGTTTGATACGATTAGCGAGTAGGTTATTAAAGATTATTATGACAGTAATTACGAACAAAGTGTAGTTAAACGAAATGAAATGTAATACAATAATGTGAAGGGTGTGCGGAGCAGCACACAACTGCTCGATTTTGCAACACGTGGAAAATTTAAACTAAGAATTATATCAAAACGCATGTTTGATGCTAGAATCGAAGCTTGCCCAAAACAACTCGAAATGCCAGGAAGAGATTGATCATCGAACAAAGGTAATCGATTTCTCTGGAAAAGGGGATGATGAAATCAAGGACGTCTTCCAGTCAGCCGTCTTTCAGTTGAATTTACGATAGTTAAGTTGAGGTGTAAACAAAGCTCGAGGAAATTTGTTCAGCAAACCAATCAAATCAATTCCTGATCCATATCCAAATGCTTGGCACCGCGCAGGCCAAGCACAAAACCGAAACTGCAATAACTGAAAGTAGTCTATAACCTAGAGCAAAACGAAGAAACAATGTGGAACCAAAGCTGAAAACTATCAACTCTCAAACTTGTTCAACAGTCCGTAACGGGAGAATCAAAGCAAGCACAAAATCAATTCCATTATAGAGTAAAACTCATACCTAGCAGAATTAGAATGAAACTCATTTCAATGTGAAATTCCGTACCCAAACTACTAGAAACTAACCTACACTATAAACCAAAAACAAAAAGAAGCTTTTTACGCAACATCGTCGTTTAACCGTTGTACTAGAATCGAACATTTTAGCAACACACCCAACTGAACAACAATCCAACCGAAACCGAAATGTGAATGTTTCCTGTGAAACTTTTTACGTACAAAAGCAGGGTGTCTGTCTCTGCATAAATCTTGACCAATCCAAGTAGTCGTATAAAACCTTAATCTTGCTTCCATCCGTCTCCAATAGCAACAGCTCAAACTCAGCAACCAGACAAAAGCACTCTTCATCGTAGCAGTCCACGTGCACCCATAACTGTCACCATCCATGAAGCCGACCGAGGCGTGCGGTTTTTTTTTTTTCCCCATTCGGAATGCAAACGAAATTGGCGAACGTATTCAATTAACTAGTTTATTTTCATTTTATTTTTATCACGATTTTCTACTCTGCTTTTTGGGTTTTTGCTGCGAGGACCACGTGGAAAGCAAAATAGTCAAAGACAATTGCAAAAAAAATGATCATGTGCACTTGATTGATTGTGGGTACGGCGGGACACCCCTCCGAATGGTGTTTCCCAAGCTGACCGCGGTAACCGCAGCGTGCAAAAGAAGGGGAGGAAAAAACATGGTTTGATTATTATATCGACATCAATCAGCAATCAGGGCGTTCGTCGGGGCGGCAAACATAATTACATAAAAATGGGATTTCTTTTACACCGTTTTTTTTTCTGCGTGCTTTTTGGATCGCTTGTTGTGACACCAACCGAGTGACATCAGCAAGGCTGTTTGATTTTATTTGCATGTGTAAGGGTATGCGGTATGAGATTGTTTAGGGTCGAATTTGTTTTCAGCAAACATATTCCGCGAAATGCACGAAACGAAATTTCCTAAAAACTGCAACTTGAAAGCGAAACGTAACTTTGGTCACGGAGTTCCGCGAAATCAAAAACAATCGAAAATGTTTATACAAAGCGACGCACTCAAGCAGAAGTGAGAGAAAGTTGGCCACTGAACCGGGTAAACTGAGAGAACTGGGAATCGAAAACAACTAAGAAAAACTGGAAATCAACCCAGAATTGGATTGGAACTTAAACATATAATTCTTCAGAGTTGGTTTAGATGCTATCTTATATCAACATCAAGCTTTAGTGTGATAATTTATTAGCTAGAGAAAGTTCTGAAGAGGGTAGGTTGATAGTTCCGCTAGAGTACGGCAGTGTGAAAAATGAATTGAAGAATCAAAGTGACGATTGACTCACAGATGGCGAGTGGGTGAAAATTGTAATGACGTTTGGATTTCTGTCAAATCTCGTGTCACTTTTCAAATAGACCAATGTAACAAATGTAAACAAATCGTTAAGCAATACAAACTATTGCTCTTCTATCATTTTATGTGATATAAAAACATCCATACAAATTTACTTTCATTTATTTAAGATAATCATTGATCAAAAATTGTCCAATGTACAGTTTGAAATGATGGGTGTATGATTGTTACTTCGGTCATTCGGACTGCCTAACATGATTGGTGCTCATTTTCCAAAGGCGGGGCCAATCTAAAGTTAGGTACTATACTCTGAAATCTGTCAAAGGGAATCTAGTATCATGTAGACAAAACGTCCAATGTAACACTCATTGATTATGTCATTGAGAAAAATCGTCCAATGTAACATGTCCGATGTACAACTCGACTTGTCAAAACGTCGTATGTGGTTTTTTCTATGTTGTAGCATGAAATTCAAAGTAAAATTGTGATTTTACCGTTTCTTCTGAATTTTCAACGTTATTATACACTGACTACATTAAAAATAGTATTGCAAAATGTATTGTTTTCAAACAGTTAAAATAATAATCTGTCGAACTTCAACTTCGATTTTCTCAAAATGGTGGATATGTTACATTGGTCTATTTGAAAAGTGACGCGAGAAATTTCATGACATTTTTTTTAGTACGTCATCATTTTTGTAATTGCGAATCTTAAAACTAGGTGTCGCATGACCAGTTTTGGCTTTGCTTTGATTCGCCAATAGAAGTTGAAATTGTGCGAAGGGCCATTAATGCAGGCTTGATGGAGCCTCACTCGCGAGTTTGAAATGAGCCGAGCGTAGCATTTTTCTGAGGAGTAGAATGCCTACTGCCCGAGGGGGCGACTTAGACTCTATCTAAGGAAATTTTTTGCTTTGCTGTTGTGAGATGCACTCGCGCTTAATAGATAGAAACATGATTGATTATGATTTTGAAGATTTCCTGCAAAAAGGTGGAGAGCGATGCAAGTAGATGGGTTTAGATGCAAGAGATGAAAAATCTAAATCGAGATTTAGATGTGTCGCACCCCTCGCTACTACCAATCATTCCACTGAGTTTCAGAGCATGTGAGCGAAGGGGGATAAAATGAGAGTAAGGTTTGCTGCCATTCAGGTTCATGTTTTCTATCACACGCTCTTAAGGTGCTGCCACATGGAGGCTATTTCAGGCATAACATTTGATAACGGCATAAAAGCATTTGTAAACAAACTTTCTAAGTCCCTTTACAAGCGATCCAAAGTACGCCTTCGCAAACCAATACCACTTTCGTAAAGGAGAGAGTTGCCCCTATCCGATGATGTTATTGGTTTGCGTGCGCGTACTTCGGTTCGCGTGTAAAGGGCCTTAGAAAGTTTGTTTACAAATGCTTTTGTGCCGTTATCAAATGTTATGCCTGATTTCTAGTATATAGCGAGCTATGTGATAGAAAACTATATTATAGCCCATAGGAACACCTAAACTATGACGTGATAGCTCATAGTTATGACTTGCAAATTATAGTTTAGAGCTATGACATAGAGCCAAATTCATTGTCGTGTGTACACTCTAGCGATAGTTTCTATATCATAGTTGCAAGCTATAAACTATTCCATCAAGCCGGAATAGTTTATAGTTTATCGGTCATTGTTTTTTGACAGCAGTCTGCGCGCGGCGCTTTTGCTTTTGTTTTAGAAACCACTCATAGACATCTTATCAAAATGAATTCCGAGTTGTGTTCGGGATATGGACTCTGGAGACTATGGTATGGTCCACCGGAAGTTTCGGAACATCGGCAAAAGTGGTCAATTAATGAAATTGATCCTAGAGCTCCACGGTATTTTCTCAACCACTAATAGACGTTTTATGACAACAAATTCAGAGTTTTGACCAGACAAGGGATGCTGGGGACCACTTATATATCCGGAACATTCGTAAAAGTGGTCAATTCATGAAACTGATCCTAGAGTAACGCGTTTTTTTTTTAAACCACTCATAAATTAATATGAATAATAACTCAATATGACGGTATTTTTAAATGGCCTATTGATTCAATTTTGATGTGATGAACAACACAACAACATTAAATATAGTCCCAAACTCCAAAGAAAGATCTCTAAGAAGTCGAGAGAAAAAAAATCCAAGAATTCCAAGGAATAATATTCAAAAGTTCCGTTAAAAGCACTTAGCAGTTATTAAACACTTAAATACCACCTATAAATAACCCGTGATGATAAATTGAAAAATTATGTCTATGAGCAGTTTAAAAAAAAACATAGATCAGTTTTCTTGAACGATCAACAATTTTTATCCGGATAATAATAATATCTAGATATTCCGGAGCACCATCCAATAGACCCTGGGGTCCATTTTTCAGTCACAACTCCGAGTTTATTCTGAAGATACGTCTATTATCTTCCAGGGGAGCGTCTATGATGTTCCAGAGGAGCATTCATGGTCTCCAGGGTTTATTTTTCGAGCATAACTCCGAATTCATAATTATAAGACGTCTATGAGAGTTTTCGAATAATACGGAGTTGTTGAATCAGTTTCATGAATTGACCACTTTTACGGATGTTTCGGATCTTTTGGAAGACCATCCACTGCACAAGTCCCAAAGCCGTATTTAGGAAGACAAAAATGTTTGCGCCCAAACCGTCAGTTTTAGGTATATAGAGCCTTGGGGAAAGGTGCTTCATATTTTTGGCAAATCTTTATATGTTAGTGAAATTAGGGTGGTTGACAAAATTGGTGAATTGAATATACAAACTTTTTTTTATTATTTGAGATATTTAGACCAATGCAATGTTTAAAAAGTTGTAGAACAATCAATTTGAAGCATTTTTGTTGAAGACACCAAATTTATATCTCTTATGGTTATGATTTTTTTAACAAGCAGGTTAGGGTGGCCCTTAAAAACAGATTTAGTTGAATAACTTTTCATACGTTCATTTCTCATAGAAACGTAGCTTTGGACACATTTAGAACTTATGATGACGCATATTGATGTCGCAACCATGTTGCTATCTTTTTTGATTAGAAAATTAATGGATATATTTTTCGATTTTTTTTTTAAATTTTCAATATCTCCAAAAGGAGCAAACCGATTTTCAACTTTGGATTTCATTTGAGAGATCGTGTTTTTCTTCATTTTTGGTGGAAAAACGGTGGGAGCGATTTTTGTTTACAGTATTTTATTTTATTTAAAAAAGTTAATTTTTTTGGCCATAACTTTTCAAATAAAGGAGATATCAAGTTAGTTGCTTTAGTAAAAATATGCGTCATAAAAAGTTCTGCAAGTATTTGCATTAAAGTTCCTACGAGAAATGAACTTATAAAATGACATTTAAACAAAGCCGATTTTCTAGGGGCCACCGTAAGCTGCTTGTTTGAAATAATCATAAGTAATGAACCATAAGAGATAAAAATTTGATATTTTAAGCCAAATTGATTAAAATTGATTATTTTACAACTTTTTAGAACTGCATTCGTCTATCTCAAATATTGAAAAAGTTTGTATTTTCAATTCACCAATTTTATGGACCACCCTAGTTTCACTAACATAAAAAAGATTGGCCAATGGATTGGTAATGGACGCAAATATGTTTGTCTTCCTAAATACGGCTTAACATGATTAATTAATCATGTTTTGTTGTTTTTGACATCATCCACATCCAGAGGGCCAGTCACTTCGAATGTATGGGAATGGTAGGAAACCATTTGGAAGTGCATGAAAATTTTCAGTTTTTATTCATTATCGTCTTTATGGGCAGTTTTAGATGCACGAAAATTGCACGAGTACATTACTATGGTGATAAGGTAAACACTCGTTTATATGTTTTATGTTATCCTGCTTCGTAGTAGCCGGTGAAACTTTCTCCAGGACATAATCAAAATCCTGATTTGTCGTTCTCACAAAATTACGATAGTATATTGGATCTTCATCGCCAACTCCTTCAGAAGATTAGTTTCGATTCCGAAGCCTTCACGCCGAGAATCCACGGTTATGTCCAGTTCGTACGACTGCTTAATTCGCCTCTTCAAGATGAGGTACGCGAAAACTGCAACAATTCTATTCTTTTTTGTCTAAAGCTATCGGAAGTACCGTAAAAGGGGGTAACATTGATAGTTTTTCAAAGTATATTCTAAATATTTTTTACAGCAATGACTGTTTTTCAAATTTTATATTTTTAAAACAAGTACTGAGGATTCAAGAGTTAATTCGTTAGTAATATGTTGAACGAAAATTAAAGCATTTGCACTTTGATAATGCTCGATGAATGTAGAAAAAAAAATGAGTGAAACTCAAACAATTTAGTTCTTTAAATATGAAACTTTGAATGAGTGTATAATCAGAAAACTTCATAGGCAATAAGAATACAACATTTAATTTGTGATGGTTGTAGCGGAAATATATTTCAAAAGTGATGATATAGAAAACTAAATCGGCTATGAGAGAACTACCCAACTAACAATTTTAGCTGCAGATTAGCTTATACAGCCGAAAATTGGCTTATACCGCTAATTTTTGCTTGTATAAGCTAGTCTGCAGCTAAAATTGTTTGTTGGGTATAACATAAATATCATGCGCCGTGTGGCGGGACCTTTACTCTTACTCTGGGTGAACTCTGAGTTTCTTGCGTCGAACAAAAAAATCATCCGGAGTCTCGAAAAGTGTCCCTCACGTCAAATCATCCTCTCGCTGAAGTTCCCTCTCCCTCTCTCTCTCTCGAGGAGTTTTTGTTTACTTCTTCCATATTCCTGCCGCCACTCACTCGAGGTGAGGGCTGGCTAAACTCGCAGGACATGAGTGTTTTAAAACCTCCAGTGAGTTTGAGGAGTTTCAGCAAGCCTGCATTAATGCGATAGTACTAGTCAAACGCACAATCCTCTACCTAACTCATACATGAATGGATGAGGAGACTTGAAGTATTTCTTTAAATCTACAGGCAGAAAAGTGTGCGTTTGACTTTGATTAATGGTAAAATCGTAATGAACACCAACGTCGTTGAAAGCTTTCAAGCAGGAATTTAGTGGATTGTTCTGACCATAGATGGGTCCACTGTAGGCGTTCAACTTTTGAAACGAGTGAGGTATGGAACGGAGTACAGTACAGCGTCTTCTGAGCGTAGATATCCGTGAACTGCCAAGTATACCGCCGAATGAAACTGAAAACAGCCTATGCCTTTAAATTGTTAAACCTCAAATTTGAGTCAATCGTAGCTCCTAGATCAAGAATTGATGACACTCGTGCCAATGCACAGTGGTCCAGAATGCTGATTTAGGTGAAAGGATACGTTTTGAGTCTGAAAGTGAAACTTTATACAAAAGGTGTATTCTACAAAGTTGTTCCTTATAACTAGGCCCTAATATTTATGACAATGTGTGCTAGGGTGGTTCTTATTATTATTGAATTCAAAAATTTAACTTTGTTTGTTTGAAGGAATTAATGTATACAGGGTGTTCGGTTCCTTAGTGCAATTAATTTAAGGGGCGATAGAAGATCATATTTGAAATAAAAAATCGTTCTACGCATATGATCAAAACTCAAAGATTACTGAGTTATTGAACTTTTTCTGTTTTGGTCTATGCTTGCCATAAATTGGCTCTAACTTGAAAACTACGCCATTCGAGTTGTAGAGCACGTTGAGAGGCATCTTTTGGTTACACAAAACAGTACACTCTAGTACGTCTTTCGGCAACATATTGGGGGTGCAATTACAAAAAACCAAAATTGACCGCATTACGAAAAGTGGTCAGGTTTTGACCACATGTAACTCTGTCAATAGCGGATGGATTTTAATTCTAAACAAGCCAATCGATTAGAAATTTAGCTACGAACCTGCTAAATTGAACACTTTATTAATTTTCATCAGGTCACTACTGAAAATTACACAAATGTCCAAGTGTTGCAATAGTGATCAAAATCATCACCAATTGCCTGCAAACACGCATTCCCTAACACAGATTTCAAAATCGAATTCGATGCTGTCTCCCTGAACGGTGCTTATTCGATCACCGTGTGTGGTGGTGTCCGATCGGTCGTCAGCAGCAACAGCAGCAGCAGTGCTTTCGGCGCGTAGCGTTGAACATGTGGCAACAACATGTTAATTACAATTGAGATATGAGATATTAACATTTGAAAAGAGCATATTTTTAGTAGAAAAACTTCAATAACTCTTGATCGGTGAAAGATATCGACAAGCTTTGTGCGGCAAAAATGTGCGCCTTTAAAAGATATAAAATTTACTTACAGGCATCTTTGCTGAGAAATTTGAAATAAGAAAACTAGAGCAAAACAACTGTTTTTAGGTACACCCTAGCTCAATTCAAAAAAATAGCCCTAAATCGTTCAATTTAAGAGACACGAAAAGCTTCTTTTAACAAAGCTTCTTGAAATTAGCTCAGCTATAACTTTGCCGAAAATGTAAACCTTAATTTCTTCAAACAAAAAAGTTATATTTTTGATTTCAATGATAATAAGAACCACCCTAGAATTCATCGTCATAAAAATGAGGGCCTAACTATAAGGAACAACTTAGTAGAATACACTTTTTGTTTAAAGTTTCAATTTCAAGCTCAAAACATATCCTTCCACCTAATTCTGCATTCTGGACCACTGTGCAATGGTACAGATTCGACACAACACCATAGCAACAAATTATCAATATCACGCTGAAGTGCAATACAGCCGAGGATGGAAACGATGATTCGGTAGATTTTCAGCTGCTTGAATGATGAGATACGCGGACACAGATAATTTACAATCAATACGAAGATTAATTGTCCCAGCACACTGCCCTGTGGTACACCGGGAGTGATTGAAAACGATTCCGAACGAGTAGAGAGTTTAACGACTCGAAAGCAGCCAATCGGGGAGTCCTCTAGCTTTCAGTTATTCACAAGCACGCGCGTGTGGTACCGTATCAAACGCTTTTGAAAAATCAATGTAGACCGAATCAACCTAATTGCGAAGTTCGACCACGGACGAACCGACGTAGCAGCTCATGGAAGCTACATTCTAATTCTTGCCCAAGACGCCATATTTAAAATACGTTAAACCCTACCGCTATCTACTTATCCGATTGCGTCATATCGTGAGCAAAGACACGAACACACGTACAATTTATATTGACTTGGTTTGCGTCTCAGCTCATTTGACCGATCAGAACGCCCGTTTGCCAGATCGAATCGCTCATTTGACAAATCGAATTGCGGACAAACAAAATGCTTCAGTGGCATGTCGGTTCTTGGTGGTTCGACCTCGCGAAACAGTGTGTTGGTATAGCACATCAGATTCGTGGATGTAGAACGATGTTGAACACACCCATGTTGATACTGTGATATTAAAGGCTGAACAACACTGTTAAGTGCTCCGGGCACTAGGGTCTCGAGAGCCTTGCTTATGCAGCATAGAAGCGAAATACCACGGTAGTTGTCAACGTGGTTACGGCTACCGGATTTGTGTATTGGTACGATAGCAGCAGTTTTCCAAATGCTGGGGAACGTCCTCTCGGACAGCGAACGGTTGAATATACAGAAGCGCAGTAAAGGGAAATTTAAGTCATATTCATGCCGCTCGTTGACGCTGTAAGCGGGAAGGCGAGCTTGTCTTGCACCATAAACACCTTGAAAAAACATAACGAACAAATTTGTGATCACTTCCGGCGATGTTGCGGTCCAGAACAACTGTGCACATCCTTTGCGACTTCACGAATTTCCAGAAATTCTATGGGTTTTGTCTCAGGTTTGACTGTGTTCGTTGAACATGTTCATAGTTCTATTTAATGAAGAGTATTTCGGTTGTCCTTGGATTTAGAGATGAAAACCCGTTTGTGGGCCTTGCGGAGTTTGTTTGTGGAGGTTACGCAACTCTGTATTCCATCAGAGTTTCCACGCAGAGTAGCCGGGGAAAGGTCTACGAAAAGGAACACACTCGTGGAAAATTGTGTGCAGTTTTTCGTAGAACTGGGTTGGTAATGACGTCCACTGAATCATCGTTCAGAACCAGGGAACAATTAACTGCTGTAAGTATGTGATCTAGGGTGGATAGGTCACAGTTTTTAAGATGAAATACTGCTGGAGCATCATGGCAATCGAGCAGATTGAAGTGCACATCGAAGTTCAAAATGAAAGGCCTATGATGGATGTCAACATTAAGCAGTGGAACCGCTGGTTCATAGAGATCAAAAACGTCTGGATTGGTAGTGAATGCCAAATCAAGCAGCTTTCCATTTATGTTTACAAATGGGTTGACCTGAATCAGACCATTAGCAAGCATTTCTTCGGTAAGAACCACTTCCTGCTCCGTTGATGAGTTTGAAGGCCCGCTCATGTCATCGTCGAAATTCCAGAGTAAATGAGGCAGATTATAATCACCCAGCACCATGATGATCTCATCGCTCAAGGACGTAGCTCCGGACCTGATACAGGGCAAACTAAGATTCCGTAGATGAACAGTGAGCGGTTCTCCAAACTAATTCGGACAATGACCTGTTGAAGCTGGTCACAGTTTTCCAACGAAACCAAGGAGCAAGGGTGCACAGATTTGACTGATATGAGTGCACCATCTACCCTGGATAATTGACTGGATGATTCATTGTGATTAGGAGATTACCGCCAATAAGAAAATTATGCGATTATAGCTGGGACACTAGCTTGAGTATATTTATTTTTAGTTGAATTGCCTTCACCTATACGAGTGATGTCGGACATGAACATAATAGTAGCACCGACCAAAATTGATTCACCAAAACTTAAGAGATTCAACCGCTGATGTAGTTTCTGGATTGTAGTCAACTCATCAATAAGTTTGCCTTATTTAATTAACTGTGAATCTCATTCCAAATTCCTTTGGAATACTCCTTCCAATTTGCTTTAGAGTTCCCTAGAATACAAGTCATAGCCTCCATAATAGTCCCTTCAGAATTCACCTGTAGTTCTCGTTACTATTTTTTTGAAATATTTCTCAAAATAAACTGAAATATCAAGTCAATTTACATTGAAATTCTGACCATAATTCCTTTATAACATTCCCTATAAATCACAACTCATTTGTTATTCTCATCATAATTGTCCTAAAATTTGGTCTAAGTCTAAAAACCATGATCTCATGTAGTCTTCAAAGAGAAACTTTTTTCAACCCGAAAATTCAAAAGTGGACCTTTTTGCTACTAACAATTTCTATGCTCAATGTATCGATTTGGCCTAGTACGCTCCGTATAATTTACATGTGAATTTTGAGCAAACCATTTCAAACATTCCAGTTCCACGCCAAATGACGAACGGAAAAACTTGACCTTCTCCGATTTGCATGAAACTTTGCACAATTGTTTGGCAATGTGTTTGCTAAAATTCGGCCATTTTGGATCTTGTAAAATTTTCAAAATGGCGGCTTTGAAAGTGTAAAAAATCGTAGCACAGAAACGGCACTTCTGATATAAATAACGTCTGAGACAAAGTTGTAGAAACAAATAATGTTTTTTTCTGGGAAAATTTGAAAAATGGCTTTTAGGAATTTCAAGAATAAAATAAAAAAAAATTAAAATCCTAAATATCTCAAAATATCTCTGCTGCACAACCAATGAGATCGACCCAAATTTGTGATAAATGCATTATTTGCAAAAGCTGATACGTCCCTTCGAAAAAGTAATCTAGACATAGATTATAGACAAAGGTAGTTCACATGTAAACTAGCGCCGCGTAGTGAGAGAATTCAAAATTTACCTGTGCATCATCACCATTGCGAATGTTTTGATCATCGTACTTATGATGCCGAAAACAGAAGCCTCGTAGATATCCAGAACCTAGTTTCATTAATTGACTGCTTTTAAGAATGTTCCGGATGTTCCAATCGTTCCCTCGGGGTCTCCATATCGAGAATTTATACTGATGACAGATCAACAAATGTTTTCGAAATAACGGGTGTTCAATACAAAATGAGAATGATTTCAGTGCCGTCCAGCGCTCTTGTGAGAGCATCGCGACTAAGTTGCGTCGTACGGCTGACCAGGGCCCTTTCTCCAATGTTCATTGAGGTTTTTTTTTTTGAAGAATAAACATTATGTTTTTAATAAAAAATACTGAATTCGCTGAAAAAACTTTTTTTTTACTAGCTATATGACTGAAAAATTTCTCATTTTTTATTGAACACCCGTTATTTCAGAAACGTTCAGTTTTAACCTTAAGACATAACACATCCGAACCAAAGTCAAACTGTAACAGCTTGTCTAATACCTCATAATTTAGAAAAGTTTCTATTTTTCTCTGTAAGTACATCGAACAAATTTGATAGCTCTTAGACAATAAATTTAGTATACACAAACTTAACAAATGCAGTCTGTTGCCATGCACAATGTATGTTTTGACATTCCACTTGTTATCAAGCTAGAATGTGTTTTACACCCCAAAGCAAAGCACTTTGCATATTTTATTTTTCAAGAGTTGATTGTTTCAATCATCTAAAAGGTGGCCATTAGACTGATGCAAAATTTGAAAGTTTCGCTCCACAGTGCTCAAACAGTTCCAAATTAGGTCCAGCTTAGCCTTCCAAAATTTGAATTCATTTAGTTTAGAAGCTGACTTGGCACTAACCAAATTGGAACCACTTGAGCATTGTGGAGCAAGAATTTCAAATTTTGCGTCAGTCTAGTGGCCATCTTATTCCGGGTGGTCGTCTTACACCATTGTCCCGTACCACCAACATGTTCAACTATACAGCCTTTCTGTTTGAACAATCGAACGAATAATTCTCCGCTTTATATCATAATTTTCTCCGACAGAAAATGTATAGCAAACTACTAGACTAATCTGAGCAAAAAGACAGCTTTCTAAGTCAACCATTGCATTGGTTTTTAACTTTATAACAATGATTGTTTAGCTGAATCAAGTATCGTTAAAGCCTAACCCACCTTCTTTTCCAATTTATTGAAAGTTTGGTTGCCGCTACACACAACTAAAAACCGTTGGATGATACAAAGGGTAAATGATGGCTTCGGCACCCATTGCTTGTATTCGGCAACCAAAATTTAAACGTTAATTTCGCTGTATGTTGTCACCAAAACACTTTGCTGAATGTATTTAAATGATTCCTTAGAACCGATAATAGAACAGCTGAGTAACATGCAGCCTAAATGGAAAGGTTGCCGAAGCAAAAGAGACTGCCGACAATAGTCACACTCACTTGAGAAGTTTGGAACGTTGTAAAAACGTTTCCAAACCGTTTTGGATAATTCTGTCGGTTGGAATGGATAGAATAGCAAGCAGCAGATGAATGCAAACAAACAAACACGTCATATGTGTGCGTAACGCTGAAAATTTCTAATAGAAGTGCGGACGCTGCTAAGATTGACGAGAACACGTAAATTCTCCTATATGATATTATTTTCAGAAATAATTTTCTCTACTTCACTACACTGTTACCAAACGATTTTTGTTCTAAACGGTATTTTCCAGCTTCGTTTGCATTCCGAACATCGCACAACTTCATCGCTGTCTAAATTTCACCTCGTGCTATCAAATCAGCCTACTGATCAATCTTTTATGAAATTGGTTCCAAACGAAGACAAACCATGTAGGTTTCTAAAGGATTGTTTACGTTTGGAACCAGTTACACGAAGTAGGTGACGATTGTTCGTATTGGACAGCCACATCCCACCCCTACATTTCTCTTTCCGTGCTCCACAGATTAAAACTCATTATCAATAGTGTATCTCCAGAAGCACTGACCTACCCCCATAGCAAGCAATAATGCACCGTCAATTCTCTTCCTCCCAGTGGGTATAGCACTTCCACCGTCATAAACCACAAAGAAGACAAGAAATACACTTTTCATCTCTAAACCCAGCATTATCATCATCACCATTACGGAACATTCAGGTTATCATAACCCAGAAAGAAAAAAAGATCAACTATCGTAAATCAACTCGACAACCCAGCGAGCACCGACTCTCACATCTGCTTACGCAAATATGAATCATCCACTCACTCACAATCGCGCGTCATGTCACACACGCTAGTATCGTTCTTACGCTTTCATTCGTTACTGCAGACAACTACGACAGCAAAACAAAACATAAATAGGGAAAAAAATGTTTACATCTACAACCAGAAAATCATGGAAACTGATTATATCAAAACGATGGACATTGTTTGAGCAATGAAGGGAAAATTATGAAAATCAAAGTATTTTTTACAAAAAATAACTACAGAAAAAAAAACATGGAACACAAAAAAAAACGAAACTCAATACTGTTTGATGTAAGAAAAAAGAAAATGCGATGCATGATGAAAAAAAAAAATCATTCGCAAAAGTCTCCCCCCATTCAATGGTTATGAACTAAAACGAAGAACGCGTTTAAAAAGACACAAATGATTGTGGGCGAAACTGGATAGCATTATTTGTATATTGTTATGTCAATGCAGAGAAGAGAACGAACATAATTGAATACAAAAAGTAAAACGTTGGTCCAAGAAGTCATTTAAAATCCGAAATTTCCAGTAAAATATCATGTTAGGTTTGCATTTCATAGAATCGTAATTCAAATTGAATTAAAGGAAATTGAGCATTGTCCACGTATCGTGCTCATTGAGAACTGTCAGCCAGTACAATCAGCATTTTTACACGTACATGATACACTGTGGACGGGAGTGGCTCCTCACTTTCATTTTCACTTCACCATCATCTCAATGTCCAATAATGCGAATTGTCCTATGTCTTAAGGATTCTGACACAAAATAAATGTGTATAAAGTGTCACAATCATTAAAACTCAACCAACATCAACACATGATTTATAGAGTTCTCTTACTTTTTTGGCATCTCGGATGTTTGTATGTCCAGTATCATGACAATTTGTCCTTCTCATTGTTACTTATTTATTTTATTTCTACTCGTGATTTTTTACAAGCATGAAATCCCCAAGTCTCAGTCTCAGATTATCAAAAAAAAAACATACAAATCTCTTTTGATAACATTTATTTAATTATTTATGTCTAGTACTAGTCTACATCGGTTGATGAAAACAAATAAATAAATAAAATAAATAAATAAATCAAATCGTAGACTACATATTAACATTAGGACTTGAACTTGAATTTTGGAACGGAGATTTAACTATGCCTAAATTCTTTATCCAACGATAATAATTTCGTTGAGTCTAGTAACAGGTTTAGGAAGATCGAGGCCGATTAGTTTGCAACGAGCTTCAGAACTAGCGAGGTTAAAAGGATCATTCCAAGACCATTGTCGAGCAATGCGGACAAACTTGCGTTGATTTGCCTCTACTTGTTGTTTACTGTGTATGGAGCCATTACAACAACTGTATACTATAATGTAGAGCAAACCGAAGAAAAATACAAGGTCTTTGCGGCACGAAACATGAAACCCAGGCATTTTGAACCTTGGGAAGTTATGTATTCTACATGATCTATAAAAGTTAATCTCGTTTCTAAAAGAATACCCAAATCCTTAACTGTATTTTCACACTTTATATATGTACCAGCGATAGTGTAAACAAATGAATCTATGGAGCACTTACGAGCAAAATAAATCGCTGAACATTTGTCAGCATTAAAGTCATACGATTTGTTGAGCACCATTTGGAAAAAAGTTTCAAGTTCTTGCTGAAGGAAATTTGCATTTTCTTGACAGGTTATTACAAAGTAAAGTTTGAACTCATAGGAGAGCTTAACTAGGGCATTATTTGCACTAACGAAGCAAACATATCTGGATTTTTTTAAAGATATGATCATTATCTTCATTATGATTTAAACTATTCTGCATTAACTTCCATGAATTGAAAAACAACGGTATTACCATGCCAGCACCATATTTGACGCGTTCCTAATGATGACGCACTCGTCTATTTTTGATCGCATCTCGATTTTAATAATATATTTTTAAAACCTTTGTTACACCATCATCCTTAGAGCACTGGAACTATAAATTGCAGAAGTAACATTTTTGAAAAATAATGATTTAAAATAGTCGAAAACTATTGAGTGCGTCGATTTAGGAACCGCTTTGAATATGGTACCTCCACGGTAATTGGCTTCGTGCTCGCGCAGTTATCAGGATCATTCGTGGTTCATGTATACCGTGGATCCCCGGTAGTCAGGCCGTTTTTAATCTGAACACTATTTAGTGCAAATTAAAAATTACTCAAATTTTATTTAGCAAATGCAATGGAGAAAAGTGAAACGACGCGAAACGTAACTCTGATTCAAAACAGAACTGCAAACAAGGCTACCATAAACTCGTTTTTCTAATGGTCATAGGGTTACTAGAAGTTCAAATTGAAAAAAATGAAACCCGTTAATATTCACGGAGTTTCGATCATATTAACATGGGTCCACTGTAATGCACAAAGGCTACGAAGTGAGGGGCCTCAGATAGACTAGCCAGTTAAGTCAAGGTATTACTAAGCCGATGAAGGCGGAATCGATTCCTGGATGACCTTGCAAATCTTTTCGGTTGGAAGTGTTCCTGAGTATCATTGGGCTTGCAACACAATATACAAATTCATGCATTGATAGAGTGGTCCCAAATAATAACTGTGGAAATACTTCAACGAACGCTAAGTTGATAGTAGGAGTATACTGCAGCCATAGTATAAGAGCGTCAAAACCAGGTAAGAGAAGACGGAGTAAGTAAATTAGGGTTATTTTCGTTACCTTCGGCCCCAAATCGGCTTTCTAGTTTAAAGTATACAGTTTCAGGAGACTATAAAACGCCAATTCCCATACACACCAGGTAAGTCTTAGGAAAGTCATAAAGAAATGTAATGAAGATACAAGTGTACCGGTTAACAAATAGCTAACTGCTTTAGATCTTCACACTTAGAAACAACTACTTTTACACGAGATGTAATCCATGTTGGACGTACATCATGGAACTTAAACAAACATTTCAGGTAAAATTAAGTGTTCTCAAACCGAAACATAAGCAACTCCACGAAGAAAACGTTTGATTGAATTGATTTTCTCGATTTTTTCAACTGATTCTTAGGTCAAAAAGGCCGCTTACATGTGTTGGTCTCAGGGAACCGAAATTTACATGAATTTTTCGAAGTGTGTATCCTATTATTCCATGTATGCAATAAACCTGACGAACTGCAATTATTAAGATGTCACCATTGTTGAATTCATTTAGATTTTCTATGTTATACTTGATAAACAAATTTCAACTACAAATACTGGTATTTCCTACATAAAAATATAAATTCCAAAAATCTTCATGTAGAAAACCCTATTATTGTATATGCGGCTTTTAAGTTTAATTAAAAAGAAAACATAAATTGAATAGAATACTTAACGTAGTAAATTAATTCCATCTGCTATAAACCATAGAGAAGCTTTAGCCATCCTTCGCCAACATTGGAACGTCATTGGATTTCCATCGTCGTACGGATCAAGGCAGGATAAATGTATTCACTAGTAGTGGTTCTTCTATTCTTGAGAAAATTTATTTAATTCATACCATGCATTCTGATAGATTTTGTGTTACAGCTTTTGAAGTATCCTAGGTACCAAATGAAAGATTGATTCATTCATGTCGAAATCATTGAAATATTTTATGTTTATTGCTCGATATGACGAAAATAAGCGCTTATGCCGAAGTAATCTCCAACCCCATTGAGAACTCAGGACCACAATGCACAGTGGTTGAAATCGGCATTTTCGTGCGCTTAATTAATAGCTCCTTTATCATGAAATTAAGAGATATGGCGTCTTCAGAGAAGTGTTTCAATATGTTACTGCGCTTCTTTTGATGTTTTTAGTTAAAAGATTAATCCCCCTAAAAGTGAGATCGAAAATTAATTTTTTTTTCAACCATTCAAGATACATTGTTGGAAGCTTCAACAAAGTTGTAGAAAATTTCTTTTCAAGAACTTTGCTCAAGATGCTTAATTAATATTTTTTTTACTTTTCAAGATATGTGACGGTCCCTCAAAAATGGTTTTCTCATCATAACTTTTTGGTCTACATTTTTACGGCTTTGCTATGTTCTAGTAAGTTGTAGATAATAACAAAATACACAATATTGTAGATTACCGCATTGCAGTGTTTTCTGTAAAAAAAAAGTTATTGAAGTTTTTGTAGATTTTTAGACCATAATTTATGAACTTGTAACTTTGCAGGGGCAAAATGGGGCAAAGTACCCATGGTGCATCTGAAACTTTAATAAATTTACTTCAAAATGATAGCAAACAAAAAATACGGCACGCCAATTGGGTTCAATTTAATTTAATTAAATATAACTGATAATAAAACTTTTTCAACATGTCTATTTCATGAATCGCTGTCGTCCTCGCTTTTGGTTTCGTTGTCGTTCTCGTTGTCATTCTCACTATCGCAAGAAAAACTTTTCAAAAGGCTTTTCGCGTCATCCGATAGTGATTTTTCGATTTTCTTCGGCCATCCTCGAAAAATTGTGAACCATGGATCAGAAGACACTAGTAGCATGTTCAGAAGATCACGATTCGTAGCTTGTCTTGAATGCTTTGGGTGTTGAATTCTCGGTATCTGTTGGACGGGTAAAAATATTTCAAAAAAATAATTACATCATGAAGCTTGTATTTACCTACCTTTTCCAATCTTTATTTCTTGCCTCTTGCGCTTCTTCTGAGAGTTGTACGATTGGTACCATAAAATTGTCAATTAGGGAAGACCCATGTATAAGAACCTTATGGACACTTGCTGGTAGATAGTACCAGGGATATAATTTCACCAACAAGCGTGCTATTTCAACACAATAGTTGTCAAATGATATTGAATCGATTTCGCAACCTGATCCTATAGATTGGAGAATTGAACCACAGCGCTGGATTGCAGTGAGATTTAGTTTAGTGATGTCTGCTACTTGTTCAGCGTTCGCAAAAAATTTTCGAGCTAAATTTCCATTATTGGATGTTTCAGATCCACCAGATCGTGGTTGATCCACATTCATACCCAATTCTACCTTCAAACGCTGTTGGATTTTCTTTTTCTGCTCTAGCATTTTCTGTTTATCTTCTCCGCGGGACTGCCATTTCGTCGTTTCAAGTCGATATGCAACATCCATAAAATAATCGAAAAATCTAATCCATGCATGCAGAGGACATAGTCCATACTAAAATGCAGTCTCATTCTCTTTACGCTGTCGAACTTTGTCTATATCATTCATTTCTGTAGGCTTTGCTAGGCAGACAAAACATCTTTGGGACGATTTTGTCCCAGTGAGTGCAGAACAAATCTTCCCGTCCACCATAGTTAACAACATACTGTACCGATCCCGTATGTCTCGTCCATATTTCGTAAACTCCGGTGGAAACAGTTTCTCAATTTGCTCTTCAATAAATTCTTTCTCCCGAATGGCAAGCTCAGCAGTTTCGGCCATTATCTGTTTCCTTATCGGCCGGCACAGCCGAGTTGATGATGCCCGAGGATTACGAAAGTATGTCTTCCCATTCGTTTCGGCAACTATGGGAACTAGTGATGTAATGAACATGCTTGCATCGCTTTTTGAACCGTCATCATCCTCGAATTTTTGATTATACTCAGCATTTCCGGTACTTCCGTCCATTTCCCACTTGATCGTCAAATTAATGTTTAGAAGCTCCTAATGTAAAAATGTAGACCAAAAAGTTATGATGAGAAAACCATTTTTGAGGGACCGTCGGCAATAAACGTCACATATCTTGAAAAGTAAAACAGATATTAATTAAGCGTCCTCAGCAAAGTTCTTTAAAAAGAAATTTTCTACAACTTTGTCGAACACACCAACACTGTATCTTGAATAGTTGAAAAAATAAATTTTCGATCTCACTTTTAGGGTGATTAATCTTTTAACTAAAACCATCAAAAGAAGCGCAGTAACATATTGAAACACTTCTCTGAAGACACCATATCTCTTAATTTCATGATAAAGGAGCTATTAATTAAGCGCACGAAAATGCCGATTTCAACCATTGTGCAATGGACACACTCAGACCTGTTGGTAGCCATAATTGGAGTTGGTTGGAAATGCTAACATGAAGTTAAGTGTGATGATTTATTAGCTAGAGAATGATCTTTAGAAGAATGTAGGTGGATAGTTCCGTTAGAGTACGGCAGTATGAAAATTGTATAGAAGTTGAAAATGAGCGAAGGGCCATTAAAGCGACAGTTTTCAAGATGACGCACATTTTTGCCTCAAAAATGTGCGTCATCTTGAAAACTGTCGCTTTAATGGCCCTTCGCTCATTTTCAACTTCTATTCAATTTTCATACTGCCGTACTCTAACGGAACTATCCACCTACATTCTTCTAAAGATCATTCTCTAGCTAATAAATCATCACACTTAACTTCATGTTAGCATTTCCAACCAACTCTGAAAATCGTTAACTTCGCGTATGAAGTAACATAAAAAAACACTTTGAAAGCCATAATTGGTTTAGAGCCAAAAAGAATAATTCTACACATCCAATCACATAATTCAACATATGATAACCAGACCCAAATTAATTTTCACCAAGCACAACACCAGAAGAATTATATATAATTATGCGATTTTGAACAACAGTTAAAAGTAAATTTCATTACTTTTACAATTATTTCAGTAGCCGGCGCCGGTGGTGTAGTGGTTAGCGTGACTGCTTTCTAACACCCCAATGGGTATGGGTTCAATCCCAGCCGAGGTCGGTGGGAATTTTCTGAGGCATAAAAATCTCTGGTCACGTCTTCCTTCGGAAGGGAAGTAAAGCCGTTGGTCCCGGCCCATGTGTTTTGATGAATGGGTGCGATATCCTACGCAGGTGTGGAAGCTGCCTTCCTGCACATTCGATTGCCGTCAATGGATAGCAATCGATGTCCGTCGGTGATTGGCACTAAATTGCGGAACAGAGACCGACGTTAATTAAAGGAATGAACAATTATTTCAGTATACTTTTACAGTATTACTTTTACAGTTCTTTCAGTAAGAGCACTGAAATGCATCGATTTTAAGGGAAAACATTTAAATTTTGTTTTAACCGATCATGGAAATTTTGAACCAATTTCTGATAAAATTAAGATAGTTAAGAAAGATAATGTATTGGTGTCGTGATAAACTTCACCCTGTGTGCCTTCGATCCATGTTGTAAATATTTAATTAACTATAAATAAAATTAGTGTGAAATAGATCTAATCCACACGCCAAAAACTCTGCCAGTAGCGAAACGACACTGGCCGATTTACTATACAAATGAAATGCCTCGTAAGCAGGCTTGCTTCCAATCACTCGCTTTAAAAAAAATGATTTTTGGAATTTTGAAATCATTAGATATTACCTATAATGATTTTATGTACTTGCTACATACAAGAAGAGGTTGAAAGGAAAGTGTTCGACACATAATACCTGTCAAATGCGCTTTCAGAAAGTCACAATCAACGATTTTACGACTCGCGAGCGCTCAATCTGAGTGAACACTAAAAATTAGTACCTGGTCTTGAACGTGAAGCGTTTCCTACGTGTCGCTTAGAACGAGATTGTAGGATCGCTTTGCGAGTCTTACATTACCAAAAATTGGATTTGTGATTTTCACCACAATTTGATCACTTAAAGGTCTTAGAATCTTCTTTCATAGGACAGTCGTCCTTTGCGTGAGAGAAATCACCACAGTTCATGCATTTAGTTGGTATGTAGCAATGTTTTGTTCCGTTTTTCTCCGCGGCACTGGGCGAGGTTTTGGAATTTTCCTCCGGTCTTCCTGAAGTGTTCCCACTTCACTCAGACATGGAGCGTGAGGCTAGCTTTTTCTAAGGCCTTTAGATTGTTTACTTCCCTGGACTTGATGTGAACGTGAATCGCCAGGACGGGATTTCATTTTCATTTTGATTACAGTTATTACAACTAGTTTTGTCAATTCATCTTCGATCTAATCCAGGGATTCACCACTGGGCAGTCCTTTCATGACAACCTTGAACACACGTTCAGTTTTGGTGTCGTAAGTAAAAACAATGAGGTTGCTTCTCAGTAAGATACTTGAGAAGACGTTTGAATCCATCCATGGTTTCAGCCTACACACGACATTTTCCCTGACAACCAATTTGAAGTGAAAACTCGAATTTTATGAAGTTCAAAAATTCCATGTGAAGGGCATGGAAATCGGAAATGATTACCACAATATGAGGGACCTTTTCCTTCTTGGCATTAAGCCGGAAATATTTAGTGGAATTTTGCCTGGATGATGAATCATTTTTATCATCCGTGAGCATATCAAATTGATTGCTCAAATTAATTACATCAGAAGAGGGGTCAAGAGTTTGCCATTTTCTTTTGCGTTCAGGCGCCATGGCGGCAGAACAAAGTTTCTACAAATCGACTTCCGAGCAAATTATTATAACAATCCGAAGGATCGAAGAGGAATTTTCTAAATCGATGTCCAAGCAGAATTAACTCGGCTAGGGTCCAATAAAGGATCGAAGAGGAGTACAGTGTAGAATATTTAGCACTGAGAAGTACAGTTTAAATTTGTGGCATTTTTAGGTAGCGTAGCAGTAATATCCCTTCAGCCCGTGTTGCGGCAGTTAATGTATAAACTAAGAATTATTGTGAACCCAAGGGGTTGGTCACTCTACACAGTGTGCCAAAATCAAACTGGGGCACATCGGGGTGCAGTCATTGACGTTGTTTGGCACCCATGGTTACAATTTTTATGATCTTCAAAGTTACAGGCAACACTGAACTTTTTCTGCGCCTGCGCAGTGTGCATGTGTCAAAATTTGTTATTGACGTTGCCACTCCTAGTCAAATTATTTTCAAAACAACCGTGAATCTCCACCAAGTCTCGCCATGGATTCTCAAAATCGTTACACCCGTTACGGCAGTCGCATCTACATTTCCTCTCATACGAAGAACAGCTGACAGCGGTATCTTGACCTAACCAAGGTTTCCGGCCATGGCTACACGAACTAGCGATGCAGCTCCCACGGCTGCGGCTGCTTCCAATGCTGCTACTGATCCGTCTTTTTTGACGAATTTTACAGGAGACAGACCAGCAGAAGGAACAGCAGCAGAAGGAACAGCAGCAGAAGGAACAGCAGCAGAAGGAACAGCAGCAGAAGGAACAGCAGCAGCAGCAACTAAAGTAGCAGCAGCATTATAATCAGCCGCAGCCGTGGGAGCTGCATCGCTAATTTGTGTAGCCGTGGTCGACGCTGGAAATCTTGGGCCGGTCACGACAAGCGGTGCTTGAGTTTTAATCGGAAAGTCAACAACTAAACGAAATCTATACCATCCGACCATTCGAACTGCTCGAATACATCCATGGCGGTGGATGCCTCGGTGGCTGCTACATCAACCATTCCATCGTCCAACATATAATGTTGGAGGACCGTCTTGGCAAAATCTCAAATAGTTCAACAAATTGTTACTCTCGTTCCTTTTTGCACTTCCAACTAACACAATAAGAAATTATAATTACGAATCATAACATTAATTACCCAGAAAAAGGAAAATCCTTTCTTGTTTCTCAGAAAATAAGCTTCCGCTCTTTCAAAGCTAACGTGTTTTCGGTGTTCTCGTTGCTCCACGCACCGTTCATCTTCTTGGAGGAGGAGATGGATGGCGCTTGGAGGAGCTTCATAATGAACGGGAGTTTTGTGCATTTGTGATCATCGCGCTGTGGTTGCACTTCATGATGACGTTCACCGCCAGGGCAACGCTCGGGAACTCGACCAATCCGGAGGAAGAACTTCCCGATTTCAGCGGGAACATTTGCACCTGCGACGGGTGGCAGCCCTTGGTGGTGAATGCAGTCAGCAGCAGATCCTCGGACGGCATACGGATGAGTTATTGAAGAAGTGGAGAATGCGATTTTTGCTGGCCTGGGAAGCGATTGTTCTTGGAGGCGCTGTAGACCTTGAAGCTGATCGAATTGTCCTGCAGGGTGTACGGGTTGGTGGACGCTGACAAGTAGTTCAGCTTGGAAAATTGGCTGGTCCGTTTCGGGTCAGCGGTGCGTCCTTCATCAGTCCGACGTGTGTTCTGGCTGGTGTTGGTTTCCAGTTTTCCGACGGATGATACTCGGGCGGTGAAAAATTCGGTGCAAATCCATTTCCTCCGCCGGCTCCCAGAAGGGTTGGTTGACTAATGATTGACGTTCGTTGTGCGGGGTCGGCCTTCCGCCAAAGATGGAAGGATCGTGTAGCAACGGAGCTCGTCCGTTGCAGGCATCCTTGGAGACGGATGCATCCAGTGTGTAGTCCCAACTGGAGTCCGTGTCGTTTTTGAAAACATTGAAAAACAAAACAAAAATAAAAGCTTTTAAAATACCGGGTTGCCAAACAAGGCATTATTCACAAGCAATCAAAAGTCAGTTCAATGACTTCTTGACACTGCCGGTACAACCAAGGTGACTACAAATAGGTGTTCTAATGTGTCAAATTCATGATTCAGCCATGTTGGATTTTTGTATGGGACAGCGACCGAGTTTGTTTACAATTTGCTCTAAAACCGCACTTTTCCCCCCCGCGGCCTCCTCGCCTATATAGTGACAAAGCTGTATCACCATTTATATACCCACCATGGGTACAACTGCGGCACACTGAGGTACACTGAGAAAAAAGTTGGCGCAAAACAAGTGTGTAGAGTGACCACCCCTTGTGTGAACCCTATTAGTAGATTTGAATTTTTGCTGAATTAATAATTAGCCACTGCAGGCGAAATGTAGCTTACAAAATTATACTAGTAGGTACTCATTCTCTTTACTCTTCCGGTATTGACCGATATCGATCGTAGGTAGGAAATGATAACTCAGCCGAATGATAACGATTACACGGTAGAAGATCGTCTGAAACTTGATGTAATTATCAGTCTAATAAATCCCAGTATTGTAACCACACGTGCACTCTAGGAGACCCTTGTTCAATTTTCTTTGTCGTTAAGGTGCACTTGCACTAACAATAAACGGAAGTGAAGTTACAGTGTTTCAAATATCACCGTTTTTACCCGAATTCGCCAACAAGGGACAAAACTATCCGTCTGTCTGCCACTAAGGAATATGAACACAGTAAGTTCCTGTAAACTGTTCCTGACATGTAGGAGCAGGTACTCCGCTGCTTACTGGTTGATGTGTTGATTAGGTAGTAATTTGAAACGCCATTTGTGTCCGTTTCCTTGTTTTCGCTGTCGAGTAAAGTTGAATTCTGTTGTTTGTTGATCTCGAGGCTCTCTGCAACATCCAATTTCCATGGTGTAAATACGGTTCGTAAAATCGTGATGTCCTTCGTTGATAGTTGGTGGTCTCTGTGAAGATGTGCTCTGCAACCTTTGATTTGAAATCATACTTTAGGCGTTTTTCCTCTTGCTTTTTGGCCTTATTAACCTCCGCTATATGTTCTTTAAATCTAGTTGCTAAAGTTCTCTTGGTTTGTTCTACATATAGGGGAAATGGATTTAATGTCGGCCTAAATGCCCCTAATTTGGGCCCATACATAAATTCAGCAATCGAATATATTTTCAATAGCGACCAAAAATATCCATTAGTACCGTCCCAATGATGCGTTCATCTAGATAAAATTGATAAATAGTAGATTTTTAGAGATGGGCCCAATCTTAGATTCATAGGCCAACAATAGAGCCGTTTAACCTACTTTGTTACAATGATTACAGATAATTTTATATACACCTGCTTTAACGAAAACATTAATTGGGTCTTTAATGTATCCTAACAATGATTGTAATTGGCTATATTTACTAGTGAAAACTAAATCTAATCCAATTTTTTGTCTTAGTTTACAAGTCAAATGGAACGGACACTCGTTTCAAGGATTCAGATGCTGCGGTGAGGGTAGCAAATAATCTCCTATGTTGAATTTTCGTTTTTTACCGATGATTGCCTGGATTGTTGTCTCCTTGTATCCGTTGAGTCTCGCTAGTTTCGAAGATGTCCTGTAATTCCTTAACCTTTCCTGTTTCGCTGAGTGGAAGAGTCTACATCGAATGAATCATGTGATGCAAGGCGGCCATTTTTTGCTGGAACGAATCGTTGGAAGTATAAAAATGCGAGTTTCCGGTCTTTTTCTACCTCATGAGTGAATTTTATATCCTTGAGAATTCTGTTGATCTCATCCAAAATTTGTGGAAGGGCTTCCGGTGTGTGACTACGCTAAAGATATCATCGACAAAGCTCCACCAACGGTTTGGTAATAGCCATTTCTCTTTCAGGATTGTTTCCAAGCTAGCCATGAAAAGTTCACACAGGAAGGGGGATAGGGGATTTCCCATTGGGGCTCCCTTTGTCTGCTTGTAGAAGTTACCTCGGAAAGAGAAGTAGTTCTCTTAAATACAAAGCTGGATCAGCTTAAGGTATGTCCGAACCTTGTTTCTCCATGCTGCTGCCTCTCGTTGTGTTAATAGCCAGTTCTCCAAATGATTGAACTCTTCCTTGACCGGTACGCTGGGAAAAAGAGCTGTGACGTCGAAAGATGCCATAGTCTTGTCCTCGTTGATGTATCCTGAAGATTGTTATTGCTAAGCGAACTCCTGGGTGTTACTAACTGCCTTACTCTGGAACTGATCTGGCATACTCTAGAACGCTGTGACTAGCCACTTCGAAAGTTTGTGGGTAGGGGAACCAACTGCAGACACGATCTCACGCATTTCATTCCCCGGTTTGTGGACTTTTGGGAGAACTTTGATCCTGGGTAGAATGGGATTGGATTCCTGTAAGCGACCTGCTCCATCTCCTAATATTGATTTAGTTTCTTTCAGTACTTTAACTATTTGAAGTCAACGATTTACAAAGTTGAAGATGCTAATTTCAAATAACAGACTAAAGTGGTGGTTTTTATACGATAGATTAGGAGATGAAAGTATAGAGTTGATAGTTCCGTAGAGTACGGCAGTGTGAAAATTGTATATAGAGAGTAGAAAGCGAGCAAGGACAACTTTTATGAAGGTACAAATCGGTTTGATCATCTCTATTTATCAAACTCTCCCGTTGGAGAGGGATGGTGAGGGGTACACTTCCAACCACCTACCATTCCATTTCAAAGTCTTCATGTCTAATTTGATATAAAGTCGTCTGATGCTATCCTTGATGAACTCTACTTCCACCCTTTTTACTACGCTGGATGGGGTGGGTGTCCGTACCTTAATCCTATATATTTTTGGCATTTCTTCAGGAACAGTTTTCTTTTCATTTATTGATTAAAATTTTATGGTTCTTGATTTCAGCGTGTACTTTTTTACAGGAATGGCAATCCAGTTTCCTATAAAACCTTACAGTGAAAGTATAGACGACTGAAACCAGAAAGCTGAAAAAAGTTCCTGATGAATGTGGGCGTCTTAGTGGAATATCTGATAATTAGAAAGAAAGAGAGAAGGATTAGTAATTTCCATTTAATTCCACTGCCCTATTTGCTTATCCTTGACAGATCCGCGTATTTCGTCTACAATGTGCAGACTTATTCAGTGACTTGTACTAATACTCGACTAGGACTGTCAAGGATAAGTAAATAGGGCAGTGGAATTAAATGGAAATTACTAATCTTTCTTTATATGAAAAAGTAAGAGGTTGTATCCAAGACACTACCGTAGATTTGACGTAGGATTACGTGCTCGGTTTCAATATTTAGCGACTGTGTTAGGGAAATCACTTTTCCCATCACGGAAACGCCTTGATTTCTAATGACAAAATTATGCATTCCGTGCACAAAACCCACGGAATTTTTGGTTTATTCAATAAATAATAAAAAAGCGAACATTCATGGAAGGAATTTCTTGCAAAAATTTTCCAATCGCGAAATATTCGCAATCAATCATATAAATTCTAAATTTTTTCCTTTTTTTAAGCGTCGTGGACATTGTGAAAATTTTCATGTACCACTTCAAAACTGTTACGTTTATTACCACAAACGTTTGGTTTCTGGATACATTATCGAACAGCTTTGAGGCTGGCAGTAAGACGAGCGAAAGTTCAATTAAAATTAACTCTTAAAAAACAATAATTTATAGTGATGTAATGCTGAGCTATTAGGGTGTTCAACACGGATGGGGCTGGCAAGCTGTACGTTGTTTGGAACGAGGGTAACGCGCTTGGCATAGATGACCCACAGCGGCTCACGACGAGCAACTGAATCCGATCAGCAGCGTTGCGGTTTCTTCTTCGTTCTTCGGTGAATCGAGCGCTCTTGTGGACAGCCTTTCGTTGTGTACTGGAGAATGTACAACGCCATACGTGGAAAGCACTGCTGCCACAAAACACCACTACCCACGGTGATTGAATAAGCACCGTTCGGCGAGACCGGATGGAATACAATTTTGAAATCTTTGTTAGGGAAAGTGCTTTTAGCAGGCAATCGGTGATAATTTTGATCACCATTGCAACAGTTGGACATTTGTTTAATTTTCATTAGTGACGTATTGAAAATCGATAAAGTGTTGATTTTATCAGATTCATAGAAAAAACTAGAATTAAAATCTATCCGCTATTGACAGAGTTATAAGTGGTCAAAGCCTGACCACTTTCCGTAACGCGACGAATTTGGTTTTTTTGTAATTACACCCCCAATACGTTGCCAAAAGACGTAATCCTACGTCAAAAACAATGTTCCAACAGTGTGTTATGACAGTTCGATTGTAACAGCTTTTGGTAGACGTCTAAACTTTTACTGTAGGTTCTCAAGTATCCTACAACTTTCTATCCGGCGTCATTTCGATTAGATGAGCCGTTTTCGTACTATGATTTATTGAAAGATGTCGAATACGGTATTATGACAAATTAGGCGAAAAAATTGCCGAATGCCATCATAAACTTGATTAATTTCCCCTAGCGAACAATGATGTGAAATTTCTTTGAATTCTGAGAGGTGAAGTCCAAAATGTGTGTAGTTTGCCCTGGAATTGTTCTACGATCGAACTTAATGCCCATAACATCTGAATTTAATGAGGTTTTTTTTTTATTTGTAATACAATATTAAGAATAGAATCGCCCCAAATCAATTAATCCCACAGGTAATAAGACTGCCTTTGGGTTAAAGTTTCCTAAAATTCCACAGCCTCTCATAAACCTCATAAATTGATTGGCTATGGACGTTGCTTTTGCTAGATGCCTAATAGATGAAGAAATGCCAAATCAAAAATAAAAACAGCCACTCAATCGTGTGATGCGAGATAAGCTGCCGTTAAAGGGCGTTAACCATGCAATCATCCATGTCAAATGCACAAAGCGGCATCCAACGGACGGCGGCGGCGAGCGGTGCCCTTCCCGCCCCCTTCAAGAGTGAGTGACAAAATAAGTTTTATCTACAACCACTTGCTCCACTCGCAAATCTCTAGCTCTAGTGTGGCGGTGCCCATTGTTGCAATGTATAAATACAATGCCACATTGCTCCGGATAGATCATAAACAGTTTGGTTTTTGTGTCCGCACCAAGTAGTGGCTTTGTTACCAGCAAGTTTTGCCTGGATCTTGTATCCGAAGCATATCGGACTCCCATTCTTCTTCTAAGTTTATAGGGTGCAACGTGATTGCGAAATTCGGATAAGAGGATCCAGGAAAGAGCGAGTTCCGACGAGTTCGAGTGGTGCAGGGCGGCGAGGATAATTAGTGAGCTTACTAGATAGGAGAAAAGTGTAAGTGTTTTTAATTGTCTTCTGTGGGAGAGATGTAAAGTGCAAGTTGAGCATAGAAACCAAGAAAACTTTTGTGGAACTGTTTTTCTAGGTGGGGCTGTTGTCCGGAAGAAAGTGGTTCTTTGAACAATTGTGCGGTTGTCCTGAGCGTGAAATAATTTAAATCAACCACTACAAATTGAAAGTTTTTCCATACGATAGAACGGGGTTGCATTAGATTGGGTAAATTATCCCCGTTATTCTGCGCCGCGAGTGAGATGGGGGTGACTAGCTGTCACTCGAAAGGTGACAAAAGTCACCGCTAGTGAGGTGACTCTCCTTGCAAATCAAATGGAAAGTCACCTCACTAGTGACAGCGAGTCAACTCACCTCACTCGCGCTGCAGAATAGCCTCTGTGATAGGGCTATTAAAAACAAAATGGACAAGCAAATCTGCATAGTGTGAAACATGTTGATTTTCAGATACAAACCTTTAAGCATTTGATAGAAGTTTAAAATTGAATCAAAACATTTATTAATTTCCACATAAACAAATATCAAAGAACTAAGCTCTGGCCCTTCACCAGCCGCTGGAGAAAACTGGTAATGATCCTCAAACGAAAATGTTAACGTTACTAGTTCGCGCAGTTTTTACCCAACTGGGAGTTCACATTTAGATTGAATGATCAGGATGCAATTTTGAATGATAATTCAAAAATCATAATGATCCGTTCCATCTACAGGGTGTCGAAAATCAAGGAATATCAGGGAATTTATTTTTGGGCCTGGAAAAGCAGGGAATTTTCAGGTAATTAATTCAAATACAGGAAAAGTTTTCTTTATCAGACAGTGTTTATTAAAAGTATGACTGACCTCGCTAGTTTCATACAATTTAATATAAGTAAAGTGAGGCAAGAGTACGCACTTCGTTTTAAAATTCATGTATCTTTTTCACCATAACATCAAATTTTGTTTTATAACCGTGAGTCGCTTCCTGGACTATTTTGTCACTTTACTCTACCCGGTGTAGATTGAGAATGGTAATGAATTTCAAATGTAAAATTTGAAAAAGAGTTATGAACTTGTGGTTGCACTGGCAGGGCTGTTACAAAAGGCGCGGATTTTGCGAATTTCGTGGATTTTGTGATTGTTACGGATTTGAACTTTCAATCGTGAAAATCACGAAGGGACTAATGTGCTATCTTATAAATTGCGGAATTCATATTAACCTTTGCGTCCAGGATTATTAGGCTGTCATAAATGTTGGTGTTCATTTGGCTTTAGTTTTCAAGATTTTTTATCGATTCAAATAAAACATCCTGCAAATCATCGATAATCAGAGTTTCAGATAATATTTGTTGGTCACGTCAGATTAACGGTTCCGAATTCACTTGGGGTCTGTCAGATAGTATTGTGAAGAATTTTCATATATTTTTTGTTAATTTCTAAAATAGCATTTTTTTTTTGTTTTTAATTCATAAATGAATCATATATAAGCGACTAATTGCCATGTATACCGGATATTCAAGGCTCTCCAAATCGTCCTGGAGTTCAGTTTATTTGTTTTACTACATCAACCAACACTGTAATAATGTCTGTAGTATCAAAATATGTTTAAGCAGATTCATAGTATATATGAGGATCACTTCTCACCTATTGCTATGTATTCAAGACGTAATAGGTTCTGAAATCATTCTGGAGATCAGAATATTTGTTCTACTGGATCACCCAAGACTAATTCAATATCTGTAGTATCGAAATATATTCAAAATGATTTGTAGTGTCTATGTGGATCATGTCGACTTGGAGAGACAAGAGCTAACATTCTAATCTTCTCGCTCTGTTCGTTCAAGAAAGAGCACTACATGCAGTATATTATTCACTACACCCTTACTATGTGTAAGATTAGATCACTCTACACTGATGGGAGGTAGTGAGCGACATAAGAGCTCAAGAATACTCTGCAGTGAACTCACAGAAACTCACTCCAGAGAACACTGGAGTGGGAGAACTGATTGGTTCTCCGGAGCAAGTGCAATTGTGAATGGTTTGACGCTCCGTTTGAATTTTCCATTCGATATTGGCGTTGACGACTGTATTTGAGCCGGGAGACTATCTTTACTCCAACGGTGTTTGTTATTTACAGCCTTAAAACCAATGATGGAAAAGTTCATCAAAGTTCCCTATGACTCGCGTACTTTTCCCTTGGTGAAATATCGCGAACTTTTCCAACACTGCTTAAAACCATCCCAACTTTAATCATGTACAAAAATCAGGATACATGTCATCGTTGATTGAAACCAACATGGAACATCTAAGCAACCTGTTAATTTTACCATTGATTTAGCATAGGACTCTAAGGCCGCTGCCGTATAGTGGGAGCGGAGAGGCGCGATTAGCGTTCTATACAAAAGAATTCGTATTATTGATATTATTCCTTATAATGATCGATTTCACGCTTCGCGTGCCTCTTTGGTCTCAATATGGCAGCGGCCTAAACAAAATACCTAAAATCCCATAGAACCAAAACGTCAAAATCGAACACATCAGGCATAACATTTGATAACGGCACAAAAGTATTTGTAAACAAACTTTCTAAGGCCCTTTACACGCGAACCAAAGTACGCCCACGCAAACCAATACCACTTTCGGAAAAGTGATATGTAGTTGCCCCTATCCGATTATGCTGTTGGTTTGCGTGGGCATACTTTGGTTCGCGTGTAAAGGGCCTTAGAAAGTTTGTTTACAAATGCTTTTGTGCCGTTATCAAATGTTATGCCTGACATGTTAGATTCAATCTGTGTGGCTGTGTGAATTTTAACTTAAATTTGACAGATAGGAAATTTTCAAATAAACCTGCTATTGTACCAGACTTATTTCTGGCTAACCAGGAATCAAACTTGACAAACACAAACAGAGAGCTTTTCGAACATCATAATTTATTTTCGAAATGTCAAATTTTAGTAAAATAAATTATAATGTTCGAAAATCTCTCTGTTGTTGTCCGATTTTTGAGAAATTGTTTGTCAAAATTGATTCCTGGTTGGTCTAAAAATTTTCTATCTGTCAAATATAAGTTAAAATTTACCAAATGAACCGCAGCCAAAATGTAGGAGGTTTGACAGCTGTAGTAAAAACCTAGTCCACCCATCGAATGGCATTTACTAGATAAGATGAGATTGCGACATAATTAAACAAATAAGCTCTACAAACAACGCTTTTTGAAAACAATTTTATGAATATGTTACTGGAAAAAAGCAAGGTTTCAAAAGGAGGACATTTTCGGGCAAAAAGAGGATGTAGAAATATTATTTAAAAAAGAGGACATGTCCTCCTTTAGGATACCATATGGTAACCCTAAACACGACGCGAAACACTAATATGTAGTGACTTATTTGACTTAAAATGATCTTTATTTCTTTTATTTTCTTGTATCTTGTAAACCTCCATGTATGACTTATCAAGTGACACAGATGCGTCTTCTCAACTTTAGTTCTTATGAAATTTCAATTATTATTAATAACAGTTCCTAGTCCTATCAGGCCTGTTTAGAGAATGACCACCTTGGTGGGATTGGTTTGTGTAGAAGGTCCATTTTATGCGTAATATGCTTGCAGCAAAATAATGCTTCAACAGCGCTCAAACCTATGCTCTAGAGAGTGGGCTCTGCAGTGAAGTCTTTCGAGAGGTAAACCCCAGAGAGATTTAAGCTGGATTTAGACTAGGCAGGTCAAATGATCAACTCATTTGACTTCAAATGGCTTGAAAAGTTGAGCCTGGTTCAACTTTTTTTCAATTCAAGTGAGTTGATCAAGTCAGTTGTTTGTTACACGTTCAATTCGCGTTCAAGTCAGTTGAATTCAACTGACTTGATCAATTGACTTGCCCTGTCTAAACCCAGCTTTAAGGTGAGTGAACTCGAGAGCACATTAAATTCATTTCTCTAGAGAGAGTGAATTAAGTTTTCACCATAGAAATTTTCAATAAGCACTCTCTCACACTTGGCTTGTCGTGATCTCACCGTAAACGTGGTGATTTGCTCGCTTGAGTTGCAAAGCATACATCCTCAGAGGAGGCAAAATTTACGTACGCTATAGCCGCATTTCGAAGAAATGACATCACTGATGCCAAGATATTTCCGTGTATGCCAGATGTTCTAGGATTTCTATATTTCGATACATCAGATAAAATCCCAACGTTTGCTGATTTAGTAGAATAAATCATCTAAACTACAGGACCATTTGGAGAACCTAGAACATGTGGTATACATGGAAATGAAACTCTTTGGACATATTTCGATGTCCAATGGAATGTTATTGAAATTCATGATTTCATAATGCAGCGGAATCATAACCGCTTCAAGCTTTACCAAGAGCACCGTGTTCACCGCACTACATAGTTATTTCTTATACGCCTTGTGCCAAGTACACAAGTACTGATAGTCTAGTGGTCAAAGTATGGGTTTAATGCTCGTAAGGTTCTTGGTTCAAGTCCAGTGCCTAATTTTATTTATTTTTTATATGTTTGGGTTTAAAAACTAAAATTTACTGAACACTGAATTTAGTTCATAATTTTAATTCGGATGATTAATGTCTTGTTTATTAATTTATTTGATAAGGCTCAAACGAATTAACTTTACAGAGCCGAGGCTTCTTGAAAACTATACAATACATCTTAAAATTATAGTCAAAAGGTACAACACAATAAACACTCTATCTTCCGCTATCCAAAAAGCCTCCTCCATCAGAACTGGAGCCGCTTCCAGTAGTTTCATTGTATGACGGTTACGCCAACGAGGGTCAGAGTGCGTCCATTGCAGCAATGGACGCAAAACGTGGTCAGCACTCACACACTCATCACGAAACGGTTGCTTTCCAAAGTCGACGACGCATCGACCGAAAGAACGGCTGATGAAGAACAATGAGGAGGACCACACAATGGTTGCTGTCAAGAAAACAGACGATCGCGTGGCACACATCGAGAGTGGCCTGCTTTTGTCGACAGCCGGGTGAACACTGTCGGATGATTAATGATTTCGGAATCTTGGGTGCGTTACGCAAACATAGCTCATGATATCATATCATGAAAATACGGTATGTTCATGAAATCATGAGTCATTTTTCTCATTTCGGATTAGTGATTTGTTCCCGTGCAGCATGATTTGGAGAACGCAGAGCATTTGGTATACATGGCAATAGGTCGTGCATGATCCACATAGTCAATGTGAATCTGTTTGGAAGTATTTCGTTACTACAGACATTATTCTAGTCTTGGTTGATCAAGCAGATCAAATTTACTGAACTCCAGGACGATTTGGAAAACGTAGAACAACTGGAATACTTGGAAATAGGTCGTGCATGATCTATATAATCGCTTTGAATCTGTTTGGACATATGTCGATACTACAGACATTGTTCCAGTCTTGGTAGATCTAGTAGAACAAATCAACTGATATCCTGGATGATTTGAGAACTTAGAATTTCCAGTATGCATGGGAATGAGTCGTGCATGATCCACAGTCTCAAATATACGATTCGTTTATGATTTGACAATGAACAATACTATGTTCATATTGAACATATAAAAAAATCATGAAAATGTCTCACATGACCATTGGACAGACCCCAGCAAACGTCTCTCGATGGACGCTGAATTTAGTTGTATCCAACAAGCGTCAAACCTTTGTCGTGTTGGAGAGCCTTTAAGCAAATACAAGAATGGTAAAAGCACAGACACACAGACATAACACTCACAATTCCATTCTTCGCAAATAAGATTTTAGTTGGAAATGTGCTAGCATTTGTCAGGGTGGTGCCACTGGAGCGTTAAGCAAGCCACCCCGTTCGAAATTATCAGTGATGCCAGTTATTTTGCAGGTTCTTTTAGTAGATGGCAGCTTTTTAAAATGATAAGGGGACCAAGGAATCTCACTGGAGACACAAAATGTTGTTGAATATTACATCCAATCAGCTGCTCATTGGTCATTCATAAATACACAGAGCTTGAGAACAAATAATTTTGATGAGTGTATTATTGTTTCCACTTTAACCAGTTGATTGATCTTCAATATATCATCATTAATAACATTAATTGAAACATACCATATTTGTTTGCTGTGCGGTTGGAACAGAGTAATTCAAACCGGTGGAAACTAACGATTTTAAATTGGCTTACTACTTGACTAGCCTATTGGTCCCAAGCAAATCTAGTACTACACAATGTTTGTTTTGAATTGCTTTGAAAGTTTGACAGATAAAATGTGGGGTTCGTTGATTTTCCTATGTTTCGAGGGGTGCATCGATTAGCTTTGGACCGAAGATAGTACCAGAGCTGAGCCAAAAAGTTGAGCACGTTTCTTCGGGACGTACTAGTCTTAGAGTTACCTCTGTGGTAATTCGTAGATTACATACTTGCAACTGTCATGTTCAGAACAGGAAAGCATGACAATTACTATTGTCGGCCACGTCCATCTTCTCTGTTACTGAGAAAGGAAGGATGTTGCTGATGTAACATCTACTTAACGGTAGGCCAGTAACTCACCCACTCCTCCATAGATGCTACGCAGCAGGATAGTTGGGTCGGAGAAGGGTCAGGATTCGGTTAAGCAGGCCATGCGACCATTGTAATTGTTTTGTTTTGTAGGAGCTTATGAGTAAACCCACGATCTTCTACCTTCTAACTCTAAGACCAAAAGGTCCCGAAGAAACGTGCTCAACTTTTTGGCTCAGCTCTGGTACTCTCTTCGGTCCCAAGCTAATCGATGCACCCCTCGAGACATTGGAAAATCACCGAACCCCTCATTTTATCTGTCAAACTTTCATAGTGAATCAAAACAAACATAGTGTAGTACTAGAATTTCGACTAGAATGGGGTACGTTAATCGATTTGCTTGGGACCAATAGACTAGTCAAGTAGTGAGCCAATTTAAAAAAGTAAGTTTCCACCGGTTGCTTCTACTCATTAAGCAAAAGTGGCAGCCGTCAAGCTAGCCGAGCTCCTCACTTTAAATTCCAATCCTGTTTAAAATAAAATTAAACATACAAAAAGGAAGTGTCTCATCCGAACGATCCAATTTACTCCAGCCATGTGTGATAAAAACACTTGGAAGGGTATGCAATTTGGGGGACCACTTGGCCAGTTCTGAGGACTACTCCAACTACAGTTGATAGTCGTGAATATTAATTCGCACTCACGATGGTTTATATCCTTCTGCAGTTGAACAACAACTGTTTCAAGAAGCTCCAGTATTAAAAACAAAGTAATGCAACCGGGAGAACAAAAACGTCCACCCGTGAGATCATTCTATATTTGTTTGCTGTGTACACATTTAAGTGATAAGCGGTGGTAGAAAGGGCACACATAAGTGATGCATTACTACGTTTAGAAACTTGTTTCCAGCAAAATAAAAAAACACTACACTAACGAAACAAATCCCTAGACTGTGCTTCTGTAAATTCAAAGGATCCGTATTTCTGCAAAACTCAATCAATTCTATACACCTGTGGAAAATTTCGTAGAACCGGCAACACTGACTTGCATTTGTTTTGTTTTTATTCAACACAGCTGACACCGGGACGGGACTTGCCAATCCAGCTTCTCACTCTTCTTAATGTTTTTGATGCATGCCCGTCGAAAATAAGTGCATGGTGTTTGACGGAGTTGACCAATGATGCCAGGATTGCAGAATGATTTTTCTATTTTAATTTTAATTGTCTGACCAGATCGACTTATTCCAGTCATCACTGGTCTATGAAATGTGGTCCTGGGCCCGCTTCAATCTTTTGTTGATATTTTTTGCGGACAACCATGGCTTCTTAAGAGCTACTCTGCCATTAAGACCTTTCTTATGAAGACGATTTCGTACGGATTGTGATGTCAGTTGAATGGAAAACCCGCTTTCAATCTGTTTCGCAAATTTTCGGAGCTGATAGTCCCTGGTCCAGCTCCACCTTCTTCACGATAGCTCTGTCAATTCGGCCAGTTGTCTTTGAAGGACGCCCCAATCACTTAGCTGGTGAGATAGAACCATAGAGGTAACTCTAAGACCAGAAGGTCCCGAAGAAACGTGCTCAACTTTTTGGCTCAGCTCTAGTACTCTCTTCGGTCCCAAGCTAATCGATTCACCCCTCGAGACATTGAAAAATCACCGAACCCCTCATTTTATCTGTCAAACTTTCATAGTGAATCAAAACAAACATAGTGTAGTACTAGAATTTCGACTAGAATGGGATACGTTAATCGTTTGCTTGGGACCAATAGGCTAGTCAAGTAGTGAGCCAATTTAAAATCGTTAGTTTCGTATTGATTGTTGATATCACGGTAGCTTTTGCCAGTTTTGTGATTTTCAATAATCAAATTTCGGATACTGATCGAAACTTGTGCTTTTTTGGGCATTTTGCAACAAATAACTTCCAATTTTGAACACGAAACTGAAATTTTGAGCACAAAAACTTCAAAAGCCCTAAATGACAGCTAGACACAATGTTTACATTCGAGAAAGTTGCAGAATACACACTAAAACTCTGTAAAACACACTTAAATTTTAGTATGCGTGCTCTCAACTTAGTATTCTAAATTCACTCCCACAGTAATTGAGAGCTTTCGATGCCTGTACAATTTTTGCATTAGTATAATTGTGTGGCACCTACAATCAATCTCTATTCCCAGGGAGGTCGAAAATTTTTCCAACCCGAAAAAATCCTGCATCGGGACCGGGAATCAAACTCAGCCACCTCCGGCATGGTCTTGCTTAGTAGCTGCGCCTTTACCGAGTGGGCTAAGGGAGGGAATAAACCCAGAAGTCGTTCCGACTACCACGGTAGCTTATTTCGACTTCCGCTGGTTCATCTAACTTCTTCAACGGATTTCTTGAAACTTACATTGGAAGTTTCTATTCAATCGTTTAAAACTGTCCTAGAAGTTTTTACGTTATCCCCGGAAGTTCTTTCCGACTTTCTTGATAAGTCCCTTTAACTTCCCATGGAATTGTCTTCTGATTTTCCCGGAAGTTTTTCCATACCTCTCCTGGATATTTATTCTGACTTCTCCAGGAGCATTCTTCTAATTTCTCTTAGAAGATCTTCAAACTTTCTTTAGAAGTTTTGTAAGACCATTTCAACGACTCAAATTTGGGTAAAATCCACCCAGATCGGTCAAAACTGAACCTACCCAAAAATGGGTAAACTTTGTTGGGAGTCACAAGTAGAGAAATGAACAACGTCGATGTGAATTCTACCCAAATTTGGGTTGTTTTCAAACAGCGTGTATGTAGTCGCAAAAGTTACAGTAACATTACCAGTATTATCTCGAGATCCAAATTAATGAATTATATTCTTATTTCCAGCATGAAACACTTCTGGCTGTTGGGCCTGGTGGCCCTCGTTCTGCTGGTGTCATTCGCATCAGCACACAAGAAGGAGGAAGGATTCGAAGAGAGCGGTGGAAGTGAACAAGGGGAAGAACATCACGGAAAGAAAGGCGAAAAGGAAGACAAAGGATACAAATCGAAACACGGCGTGGAGAAGAAGGAAAAGGGTGATCACGGCAAGGAGGAACACGAATCGCACTACGGTGAAGAGGGTGGTCACAAGAAGGAAAGTCACGACGAAGGCGATGAGTACAAAAAGCACCACGAGGAGAAGAAGGGATCCAAGCATGGAAAGCACGGCCACAAGAAGGGTCACAAAAAGGGTTCGAAAACTACCGGTTATCACAAGAAGTCACACAAAGATGATTACCACAAGGAACACAAATTCTACGACGATCACCACAAGGAAGGTAAGCACAAGAAGTTTGGAGACTTTAACGAACATCACTCGAAGAAAGCCGAAGATCACAAAAAGGGAGAAGATCATGATTCGGCGCACAAGGAAGATCACTATTCCAAGAAGGGTCACACGGATAAGGGCCACCACGATGAGGACCACAAGGGCTGGAAGAAGAAGCACGGCCATGAATCCCACTACTCCCACAAGGACGATTATGGAAAGAAGGGTGGCAAAAGTGGTGGCAGTGAGAATGGATTCAAGAAGGGTGGTCACCATTGATGGGAGAGCGGTGATCGGTATGCTTTGGCTGTTAGATAAATTGTATCGAATGAAAATGTATAGTTTATAACGTAGTCTGATTGTCAATTGCTTATTTTGTATACGGTTTTAAATTACAATCGTAATATATTCTTGTTTTAAAATTTTAGCATTCTTGTGTTTAATTTAACAGCGATAATTTTGCTAGTGTAACTCTCTTGTTTCATTAGCCTCAGTCGGAGCCATGATTGGTTGATAATGACTGTAAAGCAACAAGCGATTAACCTTGCATCCGAAAATACTCTGGATGATAACGGATCATCAAAACCATCCACCATTAATTTACGGTTTGAATTATTGAGGCATCAAAAAATGACGTTGTTGCTGATCAAGGTTACCACTCATCGCATAATGCCCAGAACAGCTGATAACCAGACCACCAAAGACAATGTATCAACATATAAAATGGTCCTTTACTCGATCGGATGACATTTTGAAATCCCTCGCTACACGTGCCACTGTGGCTTTCATTAGCTTGGCTCTGGTCGCTGCGCAAGCAAACATGTAAGGTACACCGGGGCAAGTAGAACCTTAAAATTAGATAACCAAGCATTATGTGCTTGTTCAATTTACAATAAACGATTCTCTGGGGTAAGTGGAAACAATTTTGGATTTTAAATAAAAGTATTGAAAAATAGAAATTTATCGCAGGAGATCAACAGTATGCATAATGCATCATATGTATAAGTGCATGAAGTACTTATGTTTAGAAATGGATCATCCAAAAATACCATAACTCCTCGTAAAGATCGTGATTTGCATACGAATAGGATAGAATAAATTATTTAAACACAGTCTAAGGTAGCACAAACCAGCGGAAACGATTTTAAATTGGCTCACTACTGGACTAGCCTATTGGTCCCAAGCAAATCGATTAGTGTATTCCATTCTAGTCGAAATTCTAGTACTACATTATGTTTGTTTTGATGAAAGTTTGACAGATAAAATGAAGGGTTCGTGGATTTTCCATTGTTTCGAGGGGTGCATCGATTAGCGTGGGACCGAAGAGAGTACCAAACGCTGAGCCAAAAAGTTGAGCACGTTTCTTCGGTCCCAAGCTAATCGATGCACCCCTCGAAACATAGGAAAATCCTCGAACCCCTCATTTTATCTGTCAAACTTTCATAGTGAATCAAACAAACATAGTGTAGTACTAGAATTTCGACTAGAATAGGGTTCGTTAATCGATTTACTTAGGACCAATGGGCTAGTCAAGCAGTGAGCCAATTTAAAATCGTTAGTTTCGTATTGATTGTTGGTTGTACTTACATTACATATGCATATAAGTTAATATGTGTTTCATTCGTTTATACATTTTCGTAGTCCACTTGATGATAAAACGAAGATTTATTGTCTTGATCTCCTGATGTCAGCAAAACAGGCCTATCTTAAGTAAATGTTTACAAAATGCTTCATAAAGACGAGCGCGTATTACTTTACTCACTAGTTCAAAGTTTCAGGCTATTAAAACGTGTTTCCTTATGACGGGGATGAGCACAATAATAATTTTCTTGTATACAATGTAAGCGGTAGCAATGTATCCTACAACTTCAGGTGGAATTGCCCCTAGAGTTTCCTGTTAAAAAGAGTTATATCCACCGTTCTCACCTACCACGTACCCTCACTTACCCCGGTGCGCCTTAAATCTTTCAGCGAGGAGTTTTTGTTTTGGCAACACATGGTCTATCAACGAATGATTTCTATGCATGCTATAAAATCCATACTGACCTTACCATTCCGGATGAGGACTGGTTGCTTTATTTTTTTTGTCTTGATGTATCATCGTCGCCCACTGGTCACCATAGCCGGTCGAACTCCAGACGAGTCTGGAACTGCACTACCGTTCATACTGGCGGCAACGGTCTGATGAGACATCGAAACCCCACCCCAAGCTCCTCACCTGATCCTATCCTTCGAAAATGTACCCTTCTAACCTCGGGTAAGTCGCGAGTATGCGGTCCAACTCCTACTAGACATAGAAATAAGCGAATTTTTTGCCAAAAACAATGACCAATGAATTATCGGCTCCGTAGAGCTAACGCGATTGAGCATTCCAAATAAATGAACTACAAACTTAATTTTTCTACCGAGCTCGGCTGTGCAAATCTTGGCAAAAATGAGTTTCCCTGTGATCTCAGCAAAAGTGACATTTGATTGCTGAGTCTCGGATGATGCTTAGCTGAATCTCAGCAAACAACTGAAATGTTCCAGTCATTTTCGAGAGTTATTTTTACCGGGTTGTCATCCGATTTTTTTACGGCGTTCCCAGCTCACCGTAGCCGCTCAATTCTGTAGATTGAACGATGATGCTTTCCACATTCATCGTAGATACAACAATAGTCAGTATTGAACGTTTGTACTCTGTTATTGGACTTGCTACAGAATTCTCATATTGTTTGTTAACTCTTTATTTGTTCCAAATTCAAATTAAACACATTTCATTTCAAACTACGTACTCCAGCAGTAATAAAGCGAATAAAGTAATGTGTTTGCAGCTCAGTTTGCAGTTTAATTATTAACGAAAGAGAAAGTCGATGAAGAGAATCGATCAAAGTTACTTACACCCCTTTCCTTCCATGCTTCTCAATTGTGTGTGTGTGTGTGTGTGTGTGTGTGTCATCCTCTATCCCTCACCCAGCCGGGGGCGTTGGACAAGTAGAACTGCGAATAATTTGATCAAATCTCATGCTCCGTAATGGTGCCCTTTATGTTGTGAAGACTAGTACTTCAAAAAGGGTAACTTTTGAGGCAAGACAGGGTGTCCTCAACAAGTTAAGGGAACAGGATGCACTAAATGTCCACAACAGGTACAGCAAAACATCACATAGACGCCCTTATTCACACTAACTACTCAGGGGGTAGAAGGTCAAGAAGCGCCACCGCCGCCAACTAAAGCTTGAACCGGGTACCTGGGACTCCCACGATATACCCGCGGCAATGGTCAGCAGACGATGCCCTGTGCGTATTTAGTATGTAAGGGGCTGTTCATAAACTACGTAGACAGTTTAGGGGGGGGGGTTGACAATTTTCCACGGCCCATACAAATTTTAAAAATTTTGTATGGACAATTGTCTACGCAGGGGGAGGGGGGGGTCAAGAATCCCAAAAAAAAACTGTCTACGTAGTTTATGAACAGCCCCTAATATGTTTTATTTGGATACACAAAATGTTTAAGCCATGCGTCATCTAAACCATAATTTGCATCACCACAAATACACTTGTCAACTATCTTCAACTGGAACGTACTCACCAAATCACTTCACCCGGGAGCGCATTCCCGATGCTTCCACGCATATTTTTTTTTTCCAACCACACAACAACCAAATATCACTTTTCTTTTTCAAGTCACTCCGTGCACAAAAGCAATGCACATCGCAAAACCCTGACAATAGATCAGCGCACTTCTCATCACCGCGTAAATAAACAGAAATTCTCCTTCCATGCTTCTCAATTGTCATCTTAAACTAAAAACTTAAATTTAGAATTGCAATGATGTACCAGGGAGGCAACTTCAAAATCATCTTCAGAACTTTGTTCTGAATCCTTTGAAGTGCAACAACTAGACCATATTGGCACAGCGTAAAGCATGGCCAGACTAATAATTTGTTTAAATATTAGAAGTTAATTCTTCAGGCAAAGTTTGGATTCCCTGTTTATAAGAGGATACAAATATGTTATATACCTCTCACCCCAGCAGGCCTGGGTTCAATCCCAGTCGGCGCCGCCGGGATGTTCTGAGGCATAACATCTCTGATCACGCCTTCCTTCGGATGGGAAGTAAAGCTGTTGGTCCCCGGTTCATGAGTTTGATGGGTCGATAGGTAGGGTCCAGGTGTGGGAGCTGCCTTCCTGGCACGTCAGTAGCATTGGTGCTCAGCACGGAAAACAAGATCGACGGAAAAAACAAACCAAAGGAAAAAAAAAAATGTTATAAAGTTGTTAGATTTGGCTTGAATGCGCTCAAAAATTTTGGTCAAGTACTTATCAAAGATATTTCACTTGGTTTGACCAGGAAATTGGAGCTTCGTTCATAGTGGCTCTGTGACTACTACTAAATTTCAAAAAGGAAGCTCTTATGGCTTATGTGGGAATATTATAAGTTATGTTTTGAAAGCATTTGGAGAAATCTTATTATTATTATTATTATCTCTATTTAGGAGATTTTCAGCCGCAGGCAAAATTGGAGAAATCTTCCATTTTTGTAAGTAAGAAGATAAAATATCTAAACTTTTTTGCAGTCTGCTGCAAATAACACGAAGACTTCTTCCTTTAATGGAAATGTCTGTGTCATCGGCGATCAAAGATTTGTGGCAACCCTGAAGCAAATCAGGAAGGTCCGAAGTAATATAGTAATACAATATAGGCCCAAGAATGCTACCCTGAGGAACTCCTGCTCTAACAGGTAGTCGTTCAGATTTGGAATTTTGATTATTTACCTGCAACGTTCTGTCAGTTAAATAAGTTTGAACTAGTTTTATAATATAGTGTGGAAAATTAAACTTTTTTAATTTGGCAATCAAACCATCATGCCAAACACTGTTGAATGCTTTTTCTATGTCTAGTTGAGCAGCCTTCATATTTGTTTGAACGAATTAAATTGGTAACTCTTGGCTCATCTGCTATAATTGAGCTCGTATTGATGTGAAGCAAGATTATCATTTCAAAAAGCTTATTTATTGAAGGAAGCAAATTTACTTGGACGGTAGCTAGAAGCTTCAGGTGACATCCGATTTCAAAATTTTAACAATTTTTGCATTTTTCCATTTATCCGGAAAGTATGCCAAATGAAAACCTCCGTTAAATAATTTTACCAAAAAAGACAAAGTACTCTCTTTGAGTTTTTTGATGAGGATATAGAAAATTGCATCATCACCTGGAGCTTTCATATTATGAAACTTTTTAGTTATAGATCTTACTTTGTCCTAATCAGTCCCTCAGGAATCATCAAAAATATTTTCCAGGTTTTTGTAGTTTTCTCAAAATATTTGCAAGCTTCCAATAGGGTTTGGAACTCCTCGAGTTTAATTTCAAAACATTATTTTCAGACATTATTGGCAGAAAATAGCTATTTAATTTTTTTTTTTGCAAATCCCGCCAGAAACTTTCATGACAGGATCGCATGTTCTTTGATATTGCCTCCTACGGACATTTTTCAGACGGATCAAGAGTTTAGATCGTCGTCTATTTTAATTGAATCGAATTTAACCTCAAAAACTATAGAAGTAGTCAGATATTCAAGAGCATAATGAACACCATCTTTGGTTTGCAAAGGAATATTTGGATCAAAGCTATATTCTATAAATGTTCGATATTGCTCCCAATCAGCTCTATGGTAGTTGAAAATAGAGCTGTTGGGATTAGAAATTATTTCTTGGGATATTTCAAAAGTTACTTGAAGGTGATCAGGTGACCGGGCTACCAATTGGCTACAAAGTTGACATGAATTAGTTAAAACCAAATCAATAGTTGAGGGATTCCATGCTGAAGAAAAGCATGTTGGGCTGTTAGGATATTGAATAGTGTAATAACCTGCAGAACAATCATCAAACAGAATATTACCATTGGAATTGCTTTGAGCATTATTCCATGAGCGGTGTTTTGCATTAAAATCACCAATGTTGAAGAATTTAGATGTTTGATACGTCTATGAATAATGATGACAACACCACCACAGGCTCCATCAAGACGATCATTTCTATAAATGAAATAATTTGCGTCCCTTTTAACCTTATGGTCAGGTTTAAGGAACGTTTCAGCTATAACGGCAATATGCACGTTATGAACTCTCAAAAACTGAAATAGCTCGTCTTCATTATCTTTAAGTGCTCGAGCATTCCAATTCAAATAATTTAATGATTTAAAGTCCATTACTGAATTTCAAAGTCATGACGATATTGTCCGCTAATTTTACTTCAGTTTGAATTGCATCAAACATGCAGTTAGTTTTTAGCATATCATTAATCATGTCGATACATCCCAAAGAGGCCTGGCAGCTTTGCCAGATATATCGATTTATCGATATTTTTTACCTATTTCCGAACTAGATACCGATATACAGATAAGGTTCCTAGGAATACAGATTTTTAAGATTTTATACCGATTTCTTTTATGTTCTATGCTTTTTAATTGCAGTGTCGATAACTTTTAAGAATTGAAAAAATCAGGAAGTTCAAAGAACTTCAATGCTGATGTTACAATAAATTCAAGAAAATTGTGAGAGCACTTAAGAGATTTCGTAATCTTCAAGAAAGTCCAGAGTCCTTCAAAGATGATTAGAGATATTCTGGTAGTCTTATTATAAAGTGAAGGTAATCTGCTGACAGATAAAACGATGGTGGCTGCCAGGTGGAAGGAGTACTTCGAGACGTTGCTGAACGGAGAGAACGAGAGAGCATCTACAAACAGAACACACATCGACGACGATGGTCAAGCTGTGGAACCACCAACGCTAGAAGAGGTGAAAAAGGCGATACGAGAGCTGAAAAACAGTAAGGCTGCGAGGAAGGACGAGCTCCCGGCCGAACTTCTCAAACACGGAAGTGAGCAACTGCACCAGATGATCCACCGTATACTGCTCAAGATATGGGAGGAGGAAGAATTGCCCGCTAGTTGGTTGGATGGTCTCGTTTGTCCCCTCTACAAAAAGGGACACAGACTGGAGTGCGCCAATAACAGAGGAATCACGCTTCTGAATTCGGCGTACAAAATATTATCATGTGTTCTGTTCAACAGATTGAGACCGCTTGAGGAATTCTTCGTCGGCGAATACCAGGCTGGTTTTCGTGAGGGTCGATCAACGACGGATCAAATGTTTACCCTGCGTCAAACCCTTGAGAAGTTCCGGGAATATAACTTGCAGACTCATCATCTGTTCATAGATTTCAAGGCAGCGTACGATTCAGTAAAGAGAAACGAACTATGGCAGATAATGCAAGAAAACGGTTTTCCGACGAAACTAATTAGGCTGATTCGTGCAACGCTGGATGGTTAAAAATCATGTGTATGGGTTGCAGACGAGATTTCGGTCTCGTTCGTGACCTTAGATGGGTTGAAGCAGGGAGATGCTCTTTCGAACTTGCTATTCAACATCGCCATCGAAGGAGCGATTAGGAGAGCTGGCGTGCAGAGGAACGGTACCATCATCACAAAGTTGCACATGCTCCTTGGTTTTGCGGACGACATCGACATCATCGGAATCGACCGTAGAGCAGTGGAAGAGGCGTTAGCGCCTTTTAAGAGGGAGACAGCGTGGATTGGTCTCACGATAAATTCTACCAAAACGAAGTACATGGTCGCCGGTAGAAAGCGTGGTAGCAATAGTGGTGTTGGTAGTGAAGTGGTGCTAGATGGCGAAAAATTTAAAGTTGTGGACGAATTTGTTTATCTTGGTACTTTAATGACGTGCGATAATGATGTTACCCGCGAGGTGAAAAGGCGTATTGCAGCCGCGAACAGGGCTTTCTACGGGTTGCGTAGACAGCTGAAGTCCCGCAGCTTGCGCACGAAAACGAAATTCACGCTGTACAAGACGTTGATTCTGCCGGTAGCGCTTTATGGCCACGAATCGTGGGCATTGAAAGAGACCGATCGGAGAGCTTTCGGTGTCTTCGAGCGTAAAGTGCTGCGAACAATACTCGGCGGTAAACTAGAAAATGACATCTGGCGGCGTCGCATGAATCACGAGTTGTACCAAGTATATAACGGCATGGATATTGTGAAGCTTATAAAACACGGCAGGCTACAGTGGACTGGGCATGTGGCACGAATGCCGGAAGAGCGTCAAGTGAAGTCAATATTCAGCAGGGAGCCCGGAAGAGGACGTCGGCTTCGGGGTAGGCCACGCTCGCGTTGGCTTTGTGCAGTTGAGGAGGACATTTGGTCCTTGAACGTCCAAGGCGACTGGAAGCGATTGGCTCAGGACCGAGACCAATGGAGACGGTTACTTCGTTCGACGCAGATTTGAATTCAACGAGTCGTCGCCCATCAGGTAAGTACTTATTATAATTAGGGAAGTTCCAAGCACTTTGAGGATCACCACAGAACTCCTAAACAGCCCCTAATTTCAGGAAAATTACAAGAACTTTTAAGGAATTTTGAGGAATTACGGAATATTCCTAATTGCATTTCAGGAATGTTCCGAAAACTTCAGGGAAATTGCGGAGTCTTCAGGGATGTTTTATGAATACCAGGAAAATTTTCTGGATCTTTATAACATCCCCCTGGAATCTCTTTCTTCCGGAATTATGTCCTTATTTCATTCGACTGTTCCGTAACCCCTTGGGCTTCCAACTTTCTTCAGATGTTTTTTTTTTCAATCTACCTTAGGAAGTGTCTCTCAGCGTCTCCAGGAAGTTCAATTAATTCTCGCAGAAATTTCTTTCGTCTTCAATTCGTGTCTTGGAAGTTTCCTGGATGTTTTTCCAGCTTTTCTCGAACTTCATCCAGGAGAGTTTCTTTTGTCTTTATCTGGATGTTTTTTCAGCTCCATTCAGAAGCTAATTCAAACACAGTTCAAAAGCTAAAATTTTGCTTTGATAAACGGTTTTCACTGTAAAGACTACGATGTAACCTGCCAGACATTTCGGCCATGGGTTGTGGCCTTTTTCAAGGAAAAATAATGTTTGTCGTTATTTTCAATAATTTAGTCGTTGTTATCGCTGATTTTCCATACTTTGGTTTCATTTAATGATATTTAATTGAAAAAAAAAACACTACTTAGTCACAATTTTGATCACCACTTGAGGACAACGATAATTTAAACGGCGCCGGTGGTGTAGTGGTAAGCGTGATTACCTCTCACCCCAGCAGGCCTGGGTTCAATCCCAGTCGGTGCCGCCGGGATGTTCTGAGGCATAACATCTCTGATCACGTCTTCCTTCGGATGGGAAGTAAAGCCGTTGGTCCCCGGTTCATGAGTTGATGGGTCGATAGGTAGGGTCCAGGTGTGGGAGCTGCCTTCCTAGCGTCGGTAGGATTGGTACTCAGCACGGAAAACAAGATCGACGGAAAAAACAAACCAAAGGAAAAAAAAAAAAACCTGAAAAAGACTGAGAAAACCGTCAAACCGTAAATACCGACAAATACCGATTTTTTAATACCTTAGATATTGATAAGCTTTAAAACAATCTGGCAACGCTGGGGCCTGGGTACAATCTAAGTCGGCGCCACCGGGATTTTCTGAGGCATCAAATCTCTGATCACGCCTTCCATCGGAAGGGAAGTAAAGCCGTTGGTCCCCCGTCTATGAGTTGATGGGTCGATAGGTAGGGTCCAGGTTTGGGAGCTTCCTCTATGGCGTCGGTAGCATTGGTACTCAGTACGGAAAACAAGATCGTCGGAAAACGAGCCTAGGAAAAAAAAGGAGTTCTTCCTTTTTTCTATGAAGCTTCGTCGTTTTTTCTATTATGCACACCGGATGTTCGAAACGCTGAAAGTTAGCCTAAGCTTCTCTAAAAAGGATTATGGAGAAATTCGGGAAAAAGTAACAAAAAACAGACCGGAAGAAGTTGGATCACCGAAAGTACCCAGGAAGATAAAAAATTCCTAGCGTTATGAAGCCGACGCTCCAATTGTCAGTACCTCAATCAATGAAACCCATGAGAAGCAGTACATAGAAATTATTGACAAAGTCCTGAAATCGCTTACCTCTCGCTTCGATACGATAATAAGTCAAAACTGATCAGTTTCTATGGTAATAAAATCGATTCGGATCTGTTGCTGGTGCAAAGAGAAATACTTTTGACGATTCGTAAAGAAGCAGATAACCGTGTGGAAAACATTTCCAGCATCTTCGATTACATGAAATCTGAAGTTCACTTAATAAATCTTTTGCCGGAGTTTGTTAAGTTTTTAAGAATTTACTTTACCATTCCCATCTCGTCAGCGTCTGCTGAGAGGTCGTTTTCAGGTCTTAGACGACTTAAGGGGAGGTTTACTTGGATTTGGCTGAAAAACAGTTGAACTTTGGAATTTTTTTTTCAGGAGAATGAAAAGACATACGAACTTCCGGTTTCGATAATTATACTTTTCCACTATTCCTGAATACTAGGAAATTTTTTGAAGGTAAAAAAACAAAATGGCGGCTCGCGTGGAGGAGTGTCAGTCAGGTTTTGCTGCAGAACTTCGAGTGCACACCCTCTGGTGGTGAACTGAAATGATTTTTTTTTATTGTGGTTAAAGTTGATAATCTTCCCTATGGCTTATACCTAACTAGAACGAAATCCGACAAAAATTGACCAAATTATGGACATTTGAAAATTTAGTGCTTTTTTTACCCCTTTTTTCTCACTTTGACCTTGCTTAAAAAATAGTAACTAACAATTTTTTTTTTTCATTTTAGGTATAAGCCATACAAAAAATAGTATCCTTCAAAGCGTAAATCGGATCATTTGTTCAAGCCCTATGCTCTAAGTTGTTATAAAAAATATGGTTTCGAGAAAAACGCGTTTAAAGTTTTTGTTGCGTCCCTCAGCGCGCATGACAAAGGTTCACTCAAAGCGCCATAACTCGCTAAATATGTTTCGGATCGTAAAATCCTTTTGGCCACATATTCTACACACTTGTAGCTTTCATTTTATGCAAAAAAATCAATTTTTTTGAAAAAATCCAAGTAAACCTCCCCTTAAGACCTATCTACGTTCAACCATGGGACAGCAAAGGCTGAACTCCATTTCTTTTTTGATAAGGACATGCCTAAAGGTCTCGATTTGGGAGTCATCATGAACGAATTCATCAATAAGAATATTCAAAGGCAGCTCATGTATTACGCATAAGAAGATACGTAAGGCATCAATTTGAATTTTTGTTCGACAATAATAAAAACATGAATAAATCTTGCTTAACTAAAAGTCCATGAGTCAACTTTTTTTTTCAAGCCATCTTGCAAAGCTAAAGCAATGTAAGTGAATGTCAATAATTTCCCATGCTAATTCACCAAATATCTATACAATATTCAATTGATTGGTGAGACCTCTAATCCTTCATCAATCGAACTGGAGGGTGGCCTATCAGAAAATCATCATTCCTTTTCAATGAAGCACCCCAGCTACTAAACTAATGTGAATTATCATCTAAATGATAATGGTTTTTATTGAATTCCATTATAAATGAGAATCGGAAATAGATGGTAAAAACGTTTCTTATAATTATTTGAATGTGACAGCTCGTCGCGATCTAATCAGAAATTAACTTGCACACTACAAATCCTTCCTGTCAAGCGTTCTTTCTACGACTGATAAGCACGTAATGCAAAGCTGTCGAACAAAAAATTTAAGTTCATCCGAATGGATTTAGACTGATTTCTATACCATATAAATTATAAACCCGACAGCGCACGTGCCATATTTTTCTTCGATCGGTCAGTACAGGTCAGGAATATACAAAGCAAAAAAAAATCAAGTTAATAGGGTAAATGACGACTTCTGTATTTCTTTACCTATTATCGTTGGACTTTGAGCGCTGATTTTTTGCATGAAGATACATCATTTATCAAAGCATGCTTTCGAAAAAAAAAAAATAACACTCTAAGACTCCATTTACCCCCAGACGATAATAGGTAAAGAAATGCCGAAGCCGTCATTACCCCTAACAGGTTTGTTTTTCTTCATTTGATACTATTACTGCTGAAATATTGCATGGATTCGACCTTAAATAGCATACTTGTTCTTGAGTGCATTCCCCTATTATCTACTCTTGATGATAAAATCATTCCTACGAATTGAATGTTTTATGACTCTACTAGGGTAACCACATTAATAGTGGAGATACGGTAGTACAATGTGTTCCTATAGTGGCTTATGGAGACTCCATAAGCCACTATAGGAACACATTGAACTAACATACCTCATCTACTGGTGCGGTTACCCTATAGATGTTTGCAAAAGATTTAAACGAAGGATGGTTCGGATTGCAATTGTCGTCTTGATGGATTGATTGTCAGTTATTTTGGGTGCGCTAAACTGCAGTCTCACTCTGTTTACTCAAATAGAAATGCGTCCATCTTTCTTATCATCCGTGATATGGCCGACAAACAACCGTTCCGATCTTTTCATTTTGATTAAAGAAGGAGCCTGCATGCTGCACTTTTTTTCCTCGATTTGTTTTCCGTCGATCTTGTTTTCCGTGCTGAGCACAAATGCTACCGACGCCACCAACTCCCACACTATTGACCCATCACATCAATCATCTCATAGACCAGGGACCAACGGCCTTACTTCCCTTCCGAAGGAAGGTGTGATGAGAGATGTTATGTCTCAGAACATCTCGGCGACGCCGACTGGGATTGAACCCAGGCCTGCTGGGATGAGAGGTAATCACGCTTACCACTACACCACCCGCGCCGCTACATGCTGCACTTGATTTTTGTGTGAATTTCACGTAGGTCATGTCCATGGCATCTCTCTAAGTCCCATTATCGTCATATACAAAGCTGTGTAATGAGAAAATGCCGACGACGTAGAACATATTCTCAAAAGCATCCATCATATGTTGCCGCTTTATGCCGTTAAATTCTCTGCTACATTCCTTTTCGCTAATCTCGAAAAAAAGGAAAAAGTCTCACATTTCGTTGCGGTAGCCACCCTATCAGAGCACCGAGCAAAAAACAAAAAAAAACACTACCAATACTGGAATGCTTCAATCAAACAATAATCACCACATGTGTACTATAAGCCACCTATCTAGCAGCAGGACCAGCTCAGTCTACGGCGGATGCCCATGGTGGTTAGATCGAGTTTCGGTTAGGATCGCACTGCGTTAAAGAAACAAAACCAGGAAAAAAACGTGTCTGTGAAAGTCTTTCCCTGTTCGGTTCGGACTATACTGTATCGTCAGAAGGAATATCTACAGCGGTGTGTTCTGTCGGTATCCGAGCGCATTTTTGTGGATTCCTGGTTGGATTTAGCCTTGAAACGATTTATCGATTCATAAACGGTGAGTGAAATAATCGTTATGGTTTTATCCAAAGTGTTAAAGTAGGTAGTTGCATAGCGTGTTTAGAGTAAAGATGCCTGATGTAAAGATACCAACCCGATTCGAGAATTTTCTCGACAATTCTAAGCACAGAGTATCATTGGGCTTGTCATGCAATATACGGATACAGAAGCAGAAGAAGTTATTTAACTATTTACAAACTGTGAAGGTGCTGAAAAACACCGAATTTAAGGACAAGTGTAAAGATCCAGTTGGGACGTAATTTCTAAAAAATTAGCAATGAGAAGAAGATGTAGTGCTTCACCAGATGTGACGATGAACAGCAGTCGGCAATCGGCAATCTTGTGCATATTGATATTGGTCAATAAACTCAGTATGTAATATTATTAAAACATGAGCAGCGATCTTCGTGTCTTCAAGTGGAAAATATTAACAATCTAATTACGCTGATTTTGTTGTGACTCATGATCGGAAATCTACACGACCAATCATACCAACTCAGCGACTGAGATTAATTGACTCAGAGAATTTTCTTTCCATACGAAATTTACTCAGATTTGGAATAAACTGCAGTTACTCATAGCTTGTGAAAAACTGCAGTTTTTTTTTCAAATCTGAGGAAATTTCGTATGGAAAGAAAATTCTCTGAGTCAATTAATCTCAGTCGCTGAGTTGCACAGTGGTTCAAAACCCCCCAAAACGTGCGATTTTTATTTTTCGGTATGAAAACGACATTTTAGAAGGATGGAGTCTTGAGAAGAGTTGCAGAATTTTTAAAGGGCTATCGTTTGGTGCTAAGATATTGCTGATCTATCCACCTAGAAGGGCAGGGCAAAATTAAAATTTTACAAACTTACTCAAATCATGTTGATGTCTTCAGCAAAGTTGTAGATTATGTCAAATGAAACAACTTTGCTCAAGACACCAACTTCGATAAACGATTGCGTAACGAGTTAACGAACGTTTTCTTTAAATGACCCCCCAAAAACAGTTTTTTTTTAAATAACTTTTTTGGACGCGATTTTATCAACAAGGTTTGTTCTAAAAAGTTATTTGCAATCACAAAACACACATTTGACCCGAAGACACTTTACCTCTCTGACCATAACTGTCAAAGTTATGAACAATATTATAGTCAAAATACGCATTTTTCACGTCGACACACCATAAAAACCGGCAAAAACCGGCAAACCAAACAGCTTCCATTTGAAAGATACGCTTTCAAACTATAAAACTATAAAACATCAATACCCTCTGTGTTAACAAATTACATTGCATTTTAGGTATACAGCAAAATGGAAGTATCAATATTATTATTTTTACGTACCTGAAAGGTTGCACATCTTTTCGGACTCCATTTTAGATTTTAAGATAAAGATCGTCTAACACAATAAACTGAACGGTACGAATTGCCAGCACAAACAAACTGAAACTAAGCAGCACGTGGTTGATCAAAAACTGTAATTTATTTTTTGTCTAGTTCTCACATAAACTCGGTAAACATTGTGTATTATATAAAGATGTGAATGTGTTAGTAGAATGGCAAACTGAAGACCAAAGGTAAAACCGGAATGCTGTATGAGGAAAATACGCTCCTCTTTGAATGAAGATAAATCAATAGAAGAACATCACAGAACAAGATAAAACCTATGATGTTTTATAGTTTGAAAGCGTATCTTTCAAATGGAAGCTGTTTGGTTTGCCGGTTTTTGCCGGTTTTTATGGTGTGTCGACGTGAAAAATGCGTATTTTGACTATAATATTGTTCATAACTTTGACAGTTATGGTCAGAGAGGTAAAGTGTCTTCGGGTCAAATGTGTGTTTTGTGATTGCAAATAACTTTTTAGAACAAACCTTGTTGATAAAATCGCGTCCAAAAAAGTTATTTAAAAAAACTGTTTTTGGGGGGTCATTTAAAGAAAACGTTCGTTAACTCGTTACGCAATCGTTTATTGAAGTTGGTGTCTTGAGCAAAGTTGTTTCATTTGACATAATCTACAACTTTGCTCAAGACACCAACATGATTTGAGCAAGTTTGTAAAATTTTAATTTTGCCCTGCCCTTCTAGGTGGATAGATCAGCAATATCTTAGCACCAAACGATAGCCCTTTAAAAATTTTGCAACTCTTCTCAAGACACTATCCTTTTAAAATGTCGTTTTCATACCGAAAAATAAAAAAACGCACGTTTTGGGGGGTTTTGAACCACTGTGAGTTGGTATGATTGGTCGTCTACCGGTAAACTTATTAGTAAGAGAGATGGGAGAAGATTCACATTTAATCCACAAAATGAATCGAAATGTAAGTGCAAAGCCATCCAAATGTCGAATTAGGCTATTGACAAGGTATTACAATTCACATGGTTAGCTAAAATTGTTAAATTCTTGTTTAAGAAACCTTTTTCCCAAATACTGCGGGGCAAAATGCTCATCCTGGTTCACGCCTGATGGTTATGCATTCCATATTTCAATTCACTGGACGCGTGGACTCAAAACCAAGCTTTGCATCACCAACAAAACGGTGTGCAGGATCAGTTTTATTTTCTCGTCTTCCATCTAGTATTATTTTTATAATAGGTACTGCACGTATCGAGACGAAACGTTGACCACTGAAATACGCGTACTTTCCAAACAAATCACTGTCAACACATTCTAAAGCCGATCACAAGAGGCGCTACTATAGAAAAAATAAAGCATCCGGAATCTAAGTGGATCAGTCTTAACAAGGATCATATAAATTGTCTTTGCTTGAAATCTTAAAATATCTCAGAATTTTCATTTTTATTTTCCTAAGCCTTGCATCTTGAAATTTAATTCTCTTATATTTTCTTCCATGATACATCTTCTGCAGAACACTCTCTGAAATAACTCTGTAATGTCATTCATTATATTAATAATTCACTTGGAGTTCTTCTCAGCATGCAAGTATTCTCGTGAAATTCCCGTGAAATTACCATAGGGATTCCTTTTGTGTTGCTCAAGTTGCTCCTCATAATTTCCTTGGAATAATTTGTTTAATTTTCCAAAAATGATCACCGGAATATCCCTGGAATACTCCTCAGAATTCCTTTGAAAGTTCCCTAAAAATTTGGTTGGAACTATCCTCGGAATATAAAATTCAATTTCTCTAGGAATTCTCCATGGAATTACCCAAAAATTTTCCATAGAACTCTTTTGAATTACTCCTAAGAAGAATTATTTTCAGTCTATTATAGATCTTAAAAATGAAACCATCAAATTCAATTTATTGCATGAAAATTCGTTCTAAACCATATTTTTCATTGGAATTTAGATGATGATGGCGAAAAATAAATAATAATTAGATTTATTTTGATATTTAGACGTTTAGAGTCTTCGGTGAAGTTTTTGTGCTTAAAATGTAATTGTTATTCAAAAACTAACATTCTTATTTTTGAAAATTTTTCAAAGAAACATTTCTGCTAGTTATTAACGTTCTCGTTTAAGAGTAATTTTCTGGAAAAAATATAGTTACAATCACTTACTTTTTTTTTTATTTCAAATTTCTCATGAAAATCATCTTAACGAGAATTTTTAAACTTTCTAAGGTGCATGCCTATACAAAAGAAATTGTTTGTATCTCTAATACCCATATCTAAAAAAAAAAAACGTCAAATGTTTATTTTGGTCAATATCGCGCGAAAGTCTGTTAATGACAAATCTCGCATCGATGATGTTAGATTGCTTGGATGTGCTTTGATTTACGTTTAAAGCCAAGGGGTATTCAACTCTGCACACCTTAATCTGTGCCAAGAGCTTTGGCAGTGCCAAAAGCTGTGCCAAGCGTTGTGCCAATCATTCCGAAGTAGGTCAAAGTGTATCAATCAAGGTGTCAATATCCCACGACTTTGGCAACCCTGAAGTTAGACATTTGAAATTGTGTTTACATTTTCAATTTTTGTAATTTATGACCATGGTTCATGGCATACATTAAGCTTCATTCTCATTATCGGTGATGGACGAAATTTTCGCCAAAAATGCTCCCCGACAAAATCAAACCCAGAACTCAAACGGAAGAAAGTTTACTCCCACCCAAGAAACAAGATCATCGAAACAGTTCTGATCGACTCAGAAGTACGCAAACTCGAAAACATTACCGAAGCCTATAGTATCGCAGATTATGATGTCTCATCTACCCTGTGGTTGCTGTTGTTCATCTGCACGGCCATGGCATCTTTTTAAACAGCAAATTACTTAATGTAGTCATGCGGTACCTACTTAAACAACAGATAACAGACGTCCAACTTCGGTCAGAAAGTTGTGTAAAGATAAGTGGGAACATCGCTGTTACGTGGCGCTAGCATCTCCTGATTTCCTCTATAAATTTTCCACTTTCGAACAATTTGGCGCTAGTATCCATAAATTTTCTGTTGAAAATTGCCATTTGGCGCTACCAGCATTCAGTGTCTAGTGTAAATTGTGCAACGCCAGAGGGTTTTAAGTGAGGAAGTCGCCGTTAGTGGCGCTTAAGTCGAATACGAATCTTTACACTAGTTTTTAGAGAAATTTTGTTCGAGCCTCAACGTCTGTTTTCTGTATTAAAACTTTCTAGATTGAGCAAGGCATTACAATCAACTGATTGGTAGGCCAACCATCGCACTGGTTTATTTTGAGACGAACTAGTGCAACAGAAGAGTGTACATTTTATCGTTCATGATGGGGTGTACTCACGGAGGTTGCAATTGCATTTCTGATTGCATTGATCTGTTCCTATAAATCCTATACTGTTTCGCTAAGGCAATCGTCCAGATCTGTTGAAATATGTGGGGTTGATACGTATCGAAATCTCCCAGCAGTACTGGAACTTGTATGGACATCCCTAAAAAGTCCGTGGATTTCCCATATAAGTCCATACCAATTAAAATCAATGACTGGAAAGGATACCTAAGGAAAAACACAGGAGAAAGAGAGAAAATGTTCATCCGGGAAGAAACTTGGCAAGACCGCGAATCAAACCTGGTTAAAATACAAAAAAACCATTGGCGTCTTGCAGTGAAACTTTTCCAAGCTTTCGCCACCTACATTTCGAAGTGAGAACTACTAGAAGGAGGATTGTTTCAAAATTTTCCAAGTAAAACAGACAATTTTTGGGGTAAATCGGTCTATAAAGAAAGACTAATAATTTCCCGTGGAAACTTTTGCTTCAATCTTGTAAGAAAATGTGTTGAAAACTAACTGTTATTATTTCGGTAAGGATTGGAGATGTTTTCATGGAAAATTATGCATAACAAGTTTGCACCCACAGGAAGAGGTTACCTCCTGCGCAGCTGCATTTTTCGGAAAATGGTGAATATGTGCGATTTCCACTAAGATGAAAGTGAAAATTAAGTGAATTTACTTAGGAAAGGTTGTATCATGCTGCTGGTAATGGAAAATTGGTTGTATAGGACGCCAATATTCAATAAATGTTCATTTTGGCCTTTTTAAGGCAAACATATTGATACTCACAATTTTCGACGGAAAACGTAACGGAACTTGATGTACTCAACACGCACCATACTATAAAATGGTGCTAGATGGTTTTCCGAGTGATAACAAGATGACAAATCATCTTTATTTAGAGTAATTGAGCCATTTACTTCTGTTTACATCATATTTACGATGCAATGGAGCCATGAAATGAAATGAATATATCTTATGAAAGTTCATCTGGAAAAGTCAAAGATGCACATCAGCCTGATCGTAAAAACGTTTTCTTCTTTAATTCGAATGTTATATTGGAAGGATTTTACGCAGGCTTGTTGACAATTATGATTTAATGCTAATTTTCAAGAATTGTATATGCAGTCTGTCAACATTATCACCATCATGCAGTGGCGACATCTGCGTTGAGCTTTTACGGCAATCTCCCAATCATGATGTAATTTTTTTCTTTATAGTTCGTTCTGCATAACAACCTTGAAAAACAGAACAAAAATCCTCCGCAGCTGGCACATGTCGTCGTTCAGAGGATTTTTGTCCATTCAGTTTGCCGATCGCATTCCACACCGTACCCTTGTATTGGACGATCTTACATGCATTTGACCAATCGACAGAAGGGGAAGTGCAAACAAATCGGTGAATCAAAAAGTGGTTCGTTTTTCTGCTCAACAAGCGATGTGTTGTGGTAGCGTTCCACACGGGCTTTCTATGTGCACTCACACTATCATAGCATGCTGCCTATCTCAACTGCAGGCAGAAGATGCCTTCTACCGCTAGGTGCGCTAGTGTTCGCAAATGACAAATGGAGCCACTTTCTGATCCGAAGTTCCACTCCTTTGCCATGGTGTAGAAGAACTATGTTGGCGTATGGCCTGAATAGAAGCTATTCTGGACAAAACCACAAGCCGCTGAGATTATCGCTACGAATCGGATGAGATACACTAAGTGTTTTGAAGAGATAAGAGATTAATGGTGCAGACAGGTGCAGGCAATCCTCACAGAAATTTTCCTTGGAATTTTATGAAAAGTGGCAAGGCACGTACCTCGAATCCCAGGACAATCGAGCTTCTCTCTCTTAATGTTTTTGAAGAATGCCCTTCGGAAATTTGTGCGTGGTGTTTGACTGAGTTGACCAATGATGCCAGGAATGTAAAATATTTTTTTCTATTTTAATTTGGATTTTATTCGGAGTTATCGCAGTCATTTTTGATCAAAACAATAAAAACAACCATAAACGAACAACAATATCCATCGCTTAAAACACGCAGTGCACTCAATTTTTCAACTTTCCTTTCGCAATTATAAACAATTAACAATTCCATTCACGTCAACATTGATTCCTGCACCACTGCCAGCCAGATTGATTCTTTTTATTGCACGATTGCTACTGTCAAATCGACCAATCAGAAGCTGGCTCGGATTTGACAGCAAATTGGCACGAAATCGCTACCCGATTGTCAAGTCCCGTCGCAGCTCGAACCCATTGTGAAGCCCAATGGAGTAAACAAAGTAGTCAACCTTATCAACGATTGGCAAAACGTCCTACTTGTTAACGTGTGTCCGAAAGTGCCGAATAGTATGCCATGCTGTGTTAAGGTTTGGTTGTTCCGGCTATTTCAAATGTTGATCTAGATATATTCCTGAGTCAAATGGTAGCTAAGTTGATTTCAAGGTTTGGGAAAAATGTTTCTATGTCGTTCTTATTTTAAAGAATTTTATCAGAATTAAATTAGGCTGTACACACTTAATATAGCTCGGTAAAATCTCCAAAAGCCGATTACTCGGCATTTAAATTTGCTGATATCTCTGCAAATATCTGTTTGTTAGCTGATATCTCAGCAAAAAGTTATTTGTTAGCTGATTCTCGGCAATTGTTTTACTGAATCTCAGCAAAATAAATTGCAGAACTGCTCAGCTGTCGGAATCTCGGCGAAAAAATTAAAGTGTGTACATTAAAAAGTTAATTCGTCAGCACTCTCTACTAAAGCAAAATTTAGTTTATTTATTTCTTAATGTTTTGTTTATAATTTATCGTGAAAGTGATATTCTTTTTCGATGTTCGATGGATATGCTATACTAATATACTCTAATATACTTTTAGAACTTGTTAAAATGCACATTTTTGCCAAATAATGCAAATCGATATTTCTTAGAGATCACGCGATATTAACGTTTTTTTTCTTCAATTAAAACGTTTTTCAAATGTCAATTTCCCAGCTTGGAATAAATACACACAACATTTTCAAGTTAGTTTTTAAAAGGGCACAACTTGAGGTATATTATACAAAAAACTGGAGGTACGGTTTTTGTTAAACTCATATTGAATTGTTTTTAACATGCACAGAAAAAAAAAAGTTATTGAATATTACATCCAAACAGCTTCACAGAGGTCATTCCGCTGGTTGTGTAATATTTAGTTGCACGATCTACATCCTTTGATGTAATATTGATCTGTTTTTTGCTATTACATCATTATTTCATACATCATCTTGAATTACGTTGATCGATACGAAGGGAACGACTCTATCTACGATGCAGGAAATATTGTGTTTTGCTGTGGCTAGTTCCGCGTAATCTGAGTAAATAGAAAGAAGATTTATCACGATTTTGAAGATTTCCTGCAAAAAGATGATGCGCGATGCAAGTAGATGCGGGAAATGTAAGAAGATTTATTCGCTAGTGTGAGATTTTTTGAGCATCTAGAATAGAGATTTAGATGTGTCGTCCCCCTCGGATCGATATTACATTTTGTTCTGCTGTGTAGACACTGATAAAATTCATCCTCAAAAAAACCCTTCAACAAAATCTCATTCATTTTTTCGTCAGTGATAAAGATTCACCTGGTAGCAAAAAGTGTAATATCGTGCATTCTGAGTCACATTATTGCTATCCAAGGAGTTCAGAAAGAAAAATCGTTGTTAAAATAAAAATAAAAAAAAAAACATTGGTAGAATTGAAAGTGCTTTAAAACTAATGTATTAAAATGTCTGATTTTTACCAAACAGTTCAGCTGTTGAAAGTTCGGTAAAAATTACCGAAGCCGGTAATCATTTTAAGTGTGCAGTGTTACTTACCTCTATGGTGTTAGTTTGCGTGGGTGTGTTTTGATGTGAATTTGCATTAAAAGTCATTGTTTATGTTTGGTCGTTTCACCTATTTCAATTGTTTGTCTAGAAATATAATTGTTTTACTAAATAAGAAATGTGCGTGCATAAACGTCACTAATATATATAGCCTCTATCCTCCACATCAATACTCTGTCGAAAATAGCTGTAATAATCCAATGAGCAGGGTGGCCATAACTACCGATTTATCGGTAGTCCTACCGATTTTTGGGATGCTTACCGATTCACAGACGAAAGGTTCAAAACTACCGATTTTACACTTTTCCTACCGAGCATCATAGATTTTAAGTAATCTTGAAAAATGCGAGGAGCGTAAATGTGTACACGTTGAAACTAAAATACCCTAGTAAAAATACTTTGTACAAGAAAAATTTATTCCATATTTAATTGAATACCCTCCAATACAAAAATACACAAAACTTAAAAATAAATATATACGAAAAAATTCAAAATACACCTTTTTCAAATCGGGTACATGAATCGAAAACACTCAAGTTGACAACCCTTTGGAAAAATGTTCAATACATATGGTTTATTTTCCGTGTAGTTAATTTGATTGTTTAACTTCGGCCTCCCTTAGCTCAGTCGGTAAAGGCGCAGCTACAAAGCAAGACCATGCTGGAGGTGGCTGGGTTCGATTCCCGGGTCGGTCTAGGAATTTTTCGGGTTGGAAAATGTTTCGACTTCCCTGGGCATAGAAGTATGATTGGACTTGCCACACAATCATATCAATGCAAAAATGGTACAGGCATCGAAAGCTCTCAATTAATAACTGTGGAAGTGCATCTAGAACACTAAGTTGAGAGCACGCAATAAGCTAATATGCGATATGCAATAAGCTTGAAATGCGAAGAAGAAGAAGAAGAACAACTTCGAAAAAATATACCAATTTTTATACATCATCTGATAGAGCTTCGTTTTCTGAGCACAACGATATTTTTCATAAATCCCGTAGACATTCATCTCGATTTTTAAATCAAGATTTAATTTTTTGTTCGTTGTTACTAAATCTATTTGTTGACAGCTCGCTCCCATACAAAGTCCCACCAAGGGGCGCTAAGATGGTGATTGTTGTTAATGTAATCATACTTATTTAAAATAGTTCCAGTGTACCAAAATTGACGAAATTTTTGATTTTGGATCAATTTTTAAAGCAAATAACGAATATGTATTTACCTCAATACCACTAAACAACCCTATTTGATCGAACACTATGCGTTTTGCAACCAAACGGATAGGTTTTTTTTACGTTTAATCGACTTTCTCTGTCTGTCTGCTAGCGGAGATGCATTTTTTTTTGTTTCTCCCTTTTTTGGTTCCGTATTCCGTTCGTTCTACCAACAATCAAGAAACTAAACGAAAAACTAACGATTTTAAATTGGCTCACTACTTGACTAGCCTATTAGTCCCAAGCAAATCGATTAACGTACCCTATTCTAGTATAAATTCCAGTACTACACTATGTTTGTTTTGATTCGCCATGAAAGTTTGACAGATAAAATGAGGGGTTCATGGATTTTCTTATGTTTCGAAGGGTGCATCGATTAGCTTGGGACCGAAACCAGAGCTGAGCCAAAAAGTTGAGCTCGTTTCTTCGGGACCTTCCGGTCTTAGAGTTACCTCTATGGTTCTACTCACACTTACTTGTTATGATTAGACTAGCGTCGGTGTATAATGAGTCATGCCAAGAGAAAAACAGTTGAACTCGCATCACGGTTTTCGAAAGATTCCCTTTCTTTTCACTTGACAACAGAGGACTTCTACATCAACTTCAAATGACTTCTAGCAAGAGAAAAAATAGCGGCTGAAAAAAATCATTATATCAGTGAATTTGTCAAATTATCTTAACAAAAAGTAGTAGAAATTCTCATTACTGATCATTACCGAACGTATTTCATGACAATTAAATGCTCACTGCGTGTTTATGATCATTTCTTCGATTATATTTTAAATTTTATTGCAATACCTTTCGTGCACCTTTCAGAGCATCGTAATGTTTGAGTTTTTCGTCATCAGCGATTGTTCACCTCTTTTTTCCTACTAATACCAATAAATAACCCCTTGTGCCACACCTGTTTATACCTCATCGTTAATAATCGACATGCTTTCATTTTCATCTTCTGAAAAACAAAACAAAAACAATACATCAACATGCTTCATTTAGGCTCTGAACCATTTGGTGGATTATTTTAACTTTTGGTTAAAATTTGACAGATGAAAAGTTATCGATTAACCCTGCTATCCGAGCATGGTTATTTCTGACAGACAAGAAGTTAAATTTTGACAACCGTGGCTCGAAAACCGGTCGATCGACAGCACGGGGATTTTCGAACATAGAAAATAACTTTCGAAATGTCACTTTTAACCACGAGTTAAATTTAACTCGGCAAATGGTTCACAGCCTTAAATTGCGAGCTTTGAAATTCTAGTAACTTCCTCATGTCCCTTAAGAACGTCGGTGTGTTAACCTTGACTAGAGGTTTTGGCTCATTTACTTACAATAATTACTCAAATACAGCCACTGATCGGCGGCACAATTGATCCTGATAAGTAATCGAATAAAATAACAACTTAAAGGAATGCAAAATAAATAACATGTAATAGACAAATAAGTCCTTTTTTTTGCTGGAAAACTGATAATGACCATGTAATGATAATGACTGCCGCGTCATGTTGTTCGGGTAGTGATGGTTTGGTTGAGCTGAACAGTTAATTGAGATTATTTTTTTTCAGAATATCTCAGTAGAATCCTTATTATAGTTTAACTCAATGACGCTTCCAATTATTGATGCTGGCTAATTTGGGAGCCTTTTAATTTTAATTTCAAATTGCTGCAAATTTATGCTATCATTACAAATCTCACAGTTACTGACATTCGATCTGTCCAATCTGCAAAAATAGTAGCGATTGAGGAAAATGCAATCAATCACATAAATTTAACTATACGCTTTTAAAACGTGAAACTAAAGTCATTGGCATAAGAGAGTTAAAATCGTTGAGGAAACCACACTTCTTCGCTTGCTTCTTTGTAAGGCAGGGCTAAAGATTGTACTCGAAAAAATACAATAGTCAAAAATTATCACCAAAAATTAATTTTAAGTCGAATATTTTCGAAACTCTCAGGGAATAAATAAACATATAAGGCCTGTACTCGAAAAAAATGCACCAGACAAAAGTGTTCGCCAAAAATTTGATTTTAAGTCGGATTTTCTTGAAACTTTCAGGGAATGAACTAATACATATGGATAATGTTTTGGCATAATTACTTTATTCAATTTCCTTTCCATCGCTGAAAGCCCGCACCTTTCCCTTAAGACCCCGCCATTACATTTTGTGCAATGGTGGAGCCGACCTTTTTGGTCACTTTCATACATTCTTTCTTCAACTCCAGCTCGTTCTTAAACACCTTGGACGATTTTCGAACTTTGGCCTTCATTATGGCCCAAAATCTTTCCACCGGACGAATCCAACGTTATTGTCTCTGTACCAATCCAACGTCGATCGCGCGTAATGGCATGATGCCAGGTCCGGCCAAAATAATGTCCCGCCTCCGTGGAACCGCAGGAAGGGCAACAGACGCTTCTGGAGGCACTCGGTGCGGTAAATTTCGCTGTTGATGGTACCCATTGTGATGTACGGTTTACTCAGTTTACCGCATTGGCATATGGCCTGCCAGAGCAAGTATTTTTTGGCGAATTTGTCCACTTTCTTCTTCCTTATATCTTCCGGAACATCAAACCGTGATTTGGCAACGTAGAACTCCAGCCCCGGTATCTGCTTTGCGTCTGCCTTGATGTAGGTTTCATCATCCATAACCACACACATCGGTTTCGTTAACCACTCTCGATACAGCTTCCTTGCGCGGGTTTTGGCCGCCGTGTTTTGTTGATCACGCCGGTTCGGTGCCTTCCGGACCTTGAATACACGAAGCCCAGCTCGTTTCATGGTTTGCTGAACGAACCAGGCGGAACACTTTGCCTTCAGAGCAACGTCGCGAATCGAAAGGTTCGGATTACGCTTGAAATAATCCAACACCTTTCGGGCCTTCACAGGGTCAGCTGTCTTCGATTTGTTTTTCCACTTCCAACCCGCCGCTCGGTCGTCTGGGACATGCTTGGAATGCACAGTTGTACACACCAACTGCTCATTTGTTAATAATGTTTCGCTCAGTTGTTGAAATTTGTTTTTCTTTGAAGTAATCGATAGATTAGAATCATAGCTTACTATAGATAAGCAAAGAGTAGGTAAATCTGAACATTTGAATCAACACCAATGAATTGTTAAGCTTAATGTCCGAGATATGCAGCGAGCATTTCTCACTTCATTTTTACAACACAAAAACAAATACAGTTTATTACGACAACTGAAATCTCCTTTTTTTTACGTATTTATAACAAGCTTAAACTCTATTCTATCTACTACTTCAAAAAGAACTATGTTTCGTCAACTGTGTTCAAATTTATTAGCAAATGAGCTGTTCGTGACCAAAACTGTGTATACCAAGCATGGTCTGGGACTTCTTAAACGATTTTACCACCCGAGACACAGTTATATGGGTGATTCCCAGTTGTCTTCCGATCCAGTCGCAGTCGGATTTCCCATGACGACGCGCAAAATTCTCCGGCGATTTTCTTCTTGTTTCGATGACATCTCAACAGCCACTGAACCGATTGTTATGAAATTTTGCACATGTAAACAATTCACTACAAACAATTATTCCCAGATTTTCATCAATTTTTACCCATGGATAAAAAAGTTACTCACGGATAAAAATGGTGCATTTTTTTCGAGTACAAGCCTTATTTGCTATGATTTTGCAAAGTTGGTTTATTCTACCTTCTCTCCACACCTTGGACTTAACGCAACTCATGAAATCCTGTGCAACACTTGCGCCATCTTTCTTACACACTTTCATCCACTCTTTCTTCAAATCCTTGTCGTAATTTGAAGACCTTCCCTGTTTTCCGGAGCTTGCCCTTCATAACCGCCCAGAATTTGTCTATTGGGCGAAGTTCTGGCGAGTTTGGCGGATTTGCCTCCGAATTTGCCTCCTTCGGCTCAAAAACAACATCGTTGGTTTCGCGTAATGGCATGATGCCAGATCCGGCCAAAACAGAGTGCCACCTTGGTGGGACCGGAGGAAGGACAGCAGGCGCTTCTGGAGGCATTCTTCTTTATATATTTGGTCGTTGATGGTGCCGGTCTTTATGTACGGCTTGCTGAATTTGCCACACCCACAGGTCGCCTGCCACACTAAATACTTCTACACAGAAAAAAGTTGTTGAATATTACATCAAAACAGTTGCACAGAGATCATTCCGCCGGTTGTGTAATATTACGTTGAACGATGTACATCGATTTTGCGAACAAAATTACATCCATTGATGTAATATTGTATCTGGTTTGTGTGTAGGTAAATTTGTCGACCTTCTTCTTCCGAAACTTCTCCGGAACATCCAGGCGGGACTTGCCGACAAAAAACTCCAGGCCGGGGATCTGCTTGGCGTTCGCTTTAATGTACGTCTCGTCGTCCATTACGGTGCATTTCGGCTGCACCAACCACTCGCGGTACAGCTTCCTGGCACGGGATTTTGCCACCGTATTCTGTTTATCGGTTCGGTTAGGAGCCTTCCTTACCTTGAAGACATGAAGTCCGGCCCGCTTCATTGTCTGCTGGACGAACCAGACGGAATAATTGAACTTCATGGCCACATGCTGAATCGAAATTCATTACCTTCCTTGCGTTCACGGGGTCAGGCGTCTTCGCTTTTCTTCCGCTGCCAGCTCGCCGCTGGGTCGTCTGGGTCTTCTTGAACGATTTTACCACACGGGACACTGTCGAATTTACGATTTTCCACGACCATATTTTTTTGTCGAAGCGCTTCTTGCTTGGAAGCCATCTCGATAACCACTTGACAAATCGTGATGAAATTTTGCACATGTAAACATTACACTCTAAACTAGTTTTGGTTAAAATTTCATCAATTTTTCCTCATGCAATAAAAAGTTATACACAAAAGAACGTGTTGCATTTTTATTCGAGTACAATCTTTAGGTAGAGAAAATGACGGCTTCAGAACTTCTTTACCGGTTATCGTCAGGGGACAATAATAGGCAAAGATATGGCGAAGCCGTCACCACCCTTATCAGTTTTTTTTTGCAGACGTTGATTTCTACTTAAGTCTATGTCGCACAACTAACTGAATTGGCATATTCTTGCTCATTCCAGCATCACAATGAAATTCACCCCGCCGCCGACAACCCTTCGTGAGCCGCTCAACATACCGGAAAAGATCATGATGGGCCCAGGACCCTCCAATTGCACCAAACGTGTACTATCGGCCATGAACAATACCTGCCTGAGTAATTTCCACGACGAGCTGTTTCAAGTGATCGATGAAGTGAAGGACGGCCTGCGGTACGTCTTCCAGACCGAAAACCGAACCACCATGTGCATAACCGGTTCGGCACACACCGGAATGGAAGCCCTGCTGTGTAATCTTCTGGAAGAGGGCGACATTGTGCTGATAGCCGTCAACGGAGTCTGGGGTGATCGAGCGGTCAACATGGCCACCCGTTACGGTGCGGACGTACGAGTGCTGAAAGGACCTGCCGATAAGCCCTTTTCGTTGATCGATTTGAAGAAGGCCATCGAGCAACATAGGCCGAAGTGTCTATTTGTAGTGCACGGAGACTCATCCACGGGGCTGTTGCAACCTCTGGAAGGGTTGGGGAAGATCTGCCACGACTACGACTGTCTTCTGTTGGTAGATGCCGTGGCCAGTCTGTGCGGTGTCCCATTCTACACGGACAAATGGGAAATCGATGGGGTCTACACCGGGTCGCAGAAGGTGCTGGGCGCCCCACCCGGAATCACACCCATATCCATAAGTTCGAGGGCTTTGTAAGTTATTTTTAATTTTTTGTAGACTGACAATAATCAAATTTGGGTCTTTTACAGAGAATTGATTCGGGCCAGGAAGACTCAATCCAAGGTATTCTACTGGGACCTGCTAATTCTGGGTAACTATTGGGGATGTTACGATGAGCAGAAGAGGTAAGCGCCATTTTCTGATTGTACCTATCTAGGACTTATTTGAGTCTGGTTTTCGATTGAACGCTTCAGGTATCACCACACCGTACCGAGCAACCTGATTTTTGCACTCCGTGAAGCTTTGGCTCAAGTCGCCGAAGAAGGCCTCGAGTCGGTCATCCGACGTCGGATGGAATGTGCTGAGCTGATGTACCGTGGACTGAACGCGATGGGTCTGAATGTTTTCGTTAAAGATCCAAAGCATCGTCTGCCTACCGTGACCTGTATTATGATCCCAGATGGCATCAACTGGTGGAAGGTTTCTCAATATGCCATGGATAAGTAGGTGTTAATCTTTAGAAACTATTTCAGTGGTCGGACTCACGTTCATTATTTTCCAGCTACTCACTGGAGGTACAGGGTGGCTTCGGGCCCACGTGGGAGATTGCGTGGCGTGCCGGAATCATGGGTGAGAGTTCAACGGTGCAGCGGGTCAACTTCTATCTGTATGCATTTAAGGAATCTCTCAAGGCTACGCATCCAGATTTCGTATTCGAAGAGAGGAACGGTCATGTGGCGCAGATAGAAAACGGGACAAAGTGACCTCGGCTTGGCGTTTAACGATGAAGCGAACCTTCAACTGACGGAGTAAGGTTATCACCAAATTGTCTTGTTTTTTTCTTTTCTTTTTTTTTTTTGTAACAGAAGAACACAAAAATGGTCGCTACAAAAATATTATGATTTACGATAAGCTAATAACGACGAAAACCATGTATGAACAATATTTTTCAGCAATAGAATAAAATTTTCGCTCTGTGAAAGCCAAGTTATATAATCAATAGTTTGTTTTTAAGCAAAAACATGATCCTTAAGTAATCTTCAGCCATTATTTAAACTGCTACTTATCACAATCCTCACAGAATTGAAGCAGGTCAACCAGCCTAGCGAGAATAAAAAAAAAAATATGAATCGCTGCCAAAAAATTTCCATTCCGAAAGAGAGCCCTATCCTTCCTCTTCATATTAACGTGTTGTTTGCAGGATTGTTCCGTTTATAATTTCAAAGATTTAACATGATAAATATGTCATGAATTGTTAGAAATTCATCTTTTTTGAAAACTGAAGGCCCTTGGCGTGTGAGGGGTCGATTAATTTGAGCTAAGGAAAGTGGCAATCTAATTTTTTTCATCAGTTTCGACCAATAAAGCGGATATATTTAAATGTTTAAAGACCACGGTGAATGGCGGTCTGGTTTCAACGAGAATTACTCAATGTTCTAAGCCATCCAAACTATCCTGGAGTGCCAATTTTAGACAAAATCGCTAAATAGGGTACGGGTTTTACCTAAAGAAAATACACAAACATATTTCCACAAAATCTAGAATCAACATTGAAGATTCCATCGGATTCGATTGCCTGAAGTACTTTTGAATACTTTCTGATCAACTTCCAAACTTGGAAGAATATATGAGAGACGTCATTTGTACTTTCTAACAGTTGGAGTTCCTCAGAACTTGATCAACAAGAAGTCATGAAAAAATATCCAAAGAACTTTACTAATAGTTGGAGATTTTTTTAATATTTCCTACTGTCTACGACGGATGTCTGAAAGAATATCCTGTAATCTATTCAACGTTCCTTGAGCATCTACAAAACTACCTTAAGTTTTAAAAAATATCCTGAACTTCTACGAAGATCCTTGAATTTATTTCAAACTCCATATTTTTTTTCATCTAATTTAATTGTACGAAGATATCTCAACATCTTTGAGCTTCTGCAAAGACCCCCATCCAGTCGTCATTGTCATTGACAGACTTTCTCGAGATATTTACAAAATTGTTCATCACATAGTCACAAAGGCTTGATCCTCAAAAAAAACTTTTGTCAAAATCTCATTCATTGTTTCGTCAATGGCAGAGATTCTCCTGGTAGTAAAAAGTGTAATTTCGTGAGTCACAATATTGTTATCTAAGCAGTTCAGAACGTATATGCTTCTGCATTTAATTTAGTTTCAAATTTAGTTAATAAAAAAAAATCAACGCATGCTCGTCACTGACAGCATTGTCACTGACATTTGACATGGTTTGCCTTGACGATGGTTAGCTCAAATGAGTGGCCAAAGCAGAATTTTGAATATCTCCGCACACTTAAACAAAGACCCGAGCAAAGACCCTCCCCCTTATTCTGCGAGTCACGTGACTCTCTGTCACCGGTGAGGTGACAATTGTCACCTCGTGTGAGGTGACTCTCCATGTAAATCAAATGGAGAGTCACCTCACACGAGGTGACTATTGTCACCTCACCGGTGAGAGAGAGTCACGTGACTCGCAGAATACGGGGGCCTGAGTGTTCGGTAAAAAAATTACCGTTTTAGATCGGTTATCCTAAAAATTACAGATGTTTCGGTATTTTTTCGCTTTATTGCCGAAAACTGTAAATGAAAACTTCATTTGCCGAATTTTTGAGTCCGAGATTGAGTCATCGGACTAGCGAAGGGATACTGTAAGAAAATGTGTGGTATAAATTACCATATGGAGGGGTTAAATTAAGCGCAAGGCATCTATGTTTTTTTTCTGATAATATAAATTGCTTACATTGACCACGAGCATAGTAAATTGTATCATTTTGCAAAAAAATGTATGGCGTAGTAGTTTTAACCATATATTTTACCGTGCAGTATTTTTAACCATTCAGAAGGGCAAATGCAATAGTACTTTCCACTATCAATATTTTCCAACTGAGAATTCTTGTAATCATCTGTTTTCTTTGGTTAATAGTAGTACCATAGAGGTAACTCTAAGACAAGTAGGTCCCGAAGAAGCGTGCTCAACTTTTTGGCTCACCTCTGGTACTATCTTCGGTCCCAAGCTTGTCGAATCACTCCTCGAAACATAGGTAAAACCAATAACCCCTCATTTTATATGTCAAACTTTCATAGCGAATCAAAACAAACATTGCGTAGTACTAGAATTTCGACTAGAATAGGGTACGTTAATCGTTTGCTTGGGACCAATAGGCTACTAAAGTGGTGAGCCAATTTAAAATCGTTAGTTTCGTATTGATTGTTGGTAGTACTAACCATATTGTATTGTGTTTGTACAATGCTGACTACGTTTTTTTACCATGGTTTCTTCCATTCTACTTTTGGTGACATGTTTTTGTTACATTGTTTATTTGCGTATTTATACAAAAACTTTCTTAATCCTACATTATATACATGTATCGGTGGTCCATCAAATTGATCCACATTCAGAATCTGAAATTCTGGGACGCTATCAAAAATTTCAAACGATGCAAAATGGTACGAATAGTCTCCTACTTCCCATGTCTGGCATGCTATAAATAACTGATCGTTGTAAGCAAGCAAGTCTTTAATTTCAAATAATTTGACACTTCGCACGTTGTTTTCAGATTTTGTAACAAAATGACCAATTTTGTATTCTGTGCCTTTGTACGATATTTCTCTACAGGCATGGAAAAAAGTAGATGGCAAGTTTACTGGTGATTTTATTGAAGTGTAGTATGGCAATTCCAAAACATTCAAACGTATAGCGTTCTTAAATGAAATGTGTTGTTCAGACCAATTTTTCATATTCTGCATGAAGAAGAGATTAGCTTTAATACATAAAGTCAAGCATATATTTCGGCGTGATGTTATGTTTCGACAGTACTGTTTGAATAACTGATGCATAGCCTCGAACCGAAAACTCCAAGTATACCTAGAAGGTCCTACTTTCTTGATTACTTCGATGTATTGTAATAGTATATGATATCTTGGTTTCAAGGTCGTGTTAAATAGCTTCTGCCATAGTGTATGGTGATATTTAATTTGCTCTGCTAATACATCCAACATCTTAAAATCATAGCTTGGAAATGTAATCAGCCAATTCTACTAATGACAATATAAAATTCCAGACTCTATCATTTTGTGGAACTAAATCTCCAAATATTAAAGGGAAATAGCGAACAAGGAGCATAATTTCTCTAGCAGTAATTTTAAATGATGATGATTTTAGTTGATGTTTAGTAATAGCCTTAAAAGTATTTCGTTTCTCAGTGTTCCCGTAATTGAACATTTTTAAACGATAATTAATTACATCCAAAGAAATTTTTAGCGTTAGAATCATATAATAAAAACAAAGGAAAGATCGTAGGCGCAGATACCATGAGAATAAAAATCATGCATCACATCAATTATAGCAAACTCTCCAGCATGGTAGTTCTGTAATCTATTAAAACCACATACTTCTTTAATTCCCGTATCTTTACAACTTTTAGTTAAATCTTTTTCATACGTTTCCTTTGTTCGATTCAAATTTGAGTTTAATTTGATGGATTTCTGACAATCGTACTTATTTAGGCTGCAAAATCGGCAGTAGAAAAGGGCACTGAATGACGTTACGTATCCCATCAACATGTTGATACCTAAATTATCTCCCAGAATTCCCATTAGCACAACATAGACCCTTGCTACACGATTTTCTACGTTCAAATCCACGCCATTTTGTTCAAATTCAATTAAAACATTAATTAGTTCGACCGGCAACAGACCTTGGAGCACGCGCAGAAGACGACAGGCTACCGGCTCCTGATCCTCAAGAAGTTGAGGAGGAGATCGGTCGGCTGAAGAACAACAAAGCAACTGGTGTAGATCAACTACCAAGTGAGCTATTAAAATACGGTGGTGAAGCACTGGCTAGAGCGCTGCACTGGGTAATTGCCAAGATTTGGGAGGAGGAGATATTACCGGAGAAGTGGATGGAAGGTGTCGTATGCCCAATCTACAAAAAGGGCGACAAGTTGGATTGCTGCAACTACCGCGCGATCACACTGCTGAGCGCCGCCTACAAGGTACTCTCCCAAATTCTATGCCGCCGCCTGTCACCATATGCAAGAGAGTTGGGATTCATGGGTGCCCGCGCTACCACGGACCAAATTTTCGCGATTCGGCAGGTTCTGCAGAAATGCCGCGAATATAACGTGCCCACACATCATTTGTTCATCGATTTCAAATCCGAATACGACACAATCGATCGAGATCAGCTATGGCAGATTATGCACGAGTACGAACTTCCGGATAAACTGACGCGATTGGTCAAGGCGACGATGGATCGAGTGATGTGCGTTGTTCGAGTATCGGGGACACTCTCGAGTCACCTTTGAATCTCGAAGGGGGTTACGGCAGGGTGATGGACTTTCGTGTCTGTTGTTCAACATCGCGTTAGAAGGTGTGATCAGAAGAGCTGGGATAGACACGAGTGGCACGATATTCAGGAAGTCCATCCAGTTCCTTGGCTTCGCCGATGACATTGACATTATGGCACGGAACTTTGAGATGATGGCGGAAACGTACATCAGACTAAAGGCTGAAGCTAGACGGATTGGACTTGCCATCAACGCATCAAAGACAAAATACATGAAAGGAAGAGGTTCTAGGGAAGACAATGTTAGCCTCCCACCCCGAGTTCAGATTGACGGTGACGAAATCGAGGTGGTCGATGAGTTCGTGTATTTGGGCTCACTGGTGACCGCCCAAAATGATACCAGCAGAGAAATTCAAAGACGCATTATGGCAGAGAATCGTGCCTACTTTGGACTCCGGAGGACGCTCCGGTCGAATAAAATTCGCCGGCACACGAAGTTGACTGTCTACAAGACGCTGATTAGACCGGTGGTCCTTTACGGCCACGAGACCTGGACTATGCTCGTGGAGGACCAACGCGCCCTTGGTGTTTTCGAACGGAAGGTGTTGCGTACCATCTACGGTGGAGTGCAGATGGATGACGGAACGTGGAGGAGGTGAATGAACCACGAATTGCACCAGCTGCTGGGAGAACCATCCATCGTCCACATCGCAAAAATTGGGCGACTACGGTGGGCTGGGCACGTCGTAAGAATGCCGCACGACGACCCAGTGAAAATGGTTCTAGAAAGCGACCCAACAGGAACAAGAAAAAGAGGCGCGCAGCGGGCAAGGTAGAAGGTGACCTGCGGACCCTTCGCAGACTACGAGGCTGGCGAACTGTGGCCATGGATCGAGTAGAGTGGAGACGACTTCTTCGGACAGCAGAGGACAACAAGGCCTTAACCTAATTGGTAAGGTAAGTAGTTTGACCAAAGCCTCTGATGGTCCTCGTTCTAGAAAATCGGACGCTTTTATAAAAGTCCACATACTTTGTGTGTTCCCGAATGAGCACCAATTGCGTCGTTCATTTCTGCTTCATCAGAAAATAAAAATATATGGAATAACTATTTGATTGACGTACATTGGTTTTACTGTTTGCCATAGGGTGCCATTAACAACATTTGATATCTCATCGTTCTGTTATTATTATTATTATTTAGCTTTATTAAGGAGGCTTTCAGCCTTGGGCTGGTTCGGCTCCAAATCGTTCTGTTCTAATCTGGTCATATTCTGCATTGTTTCCTTAAAAATTGTTCCAGTTTCAAAAAACGTTTTGATTTGAAATTTGATAGGTGTAAGACACCCTTTCGATACAATATTGGAGTCATTGTCCTTAAAAGTTATAACTTGAGGAGCCTGTCTAAGATTCAAATGTTGAAGCTGACTATTGAATCTTTGCTCTGTGCATATGAAATTAAATGGATCACGGATGTCGTTGACTAAATCTAGATACTGTGGATCATGCTATTTTGCATAGAGTGTTAATGATTGGCATAACAATATGTTCAGTAATATTATGCTGTAGTTCAATTACATCTTTCCTGCTCAAATTTTTCTTACTTTCATAGTAAAGCTTAGAAAATCTGTGGAACGATACAACAGTTACCACTTCAACCCACCTCTACTCCTCTCTATATATCTTGGCACACTCGGGGTACGAGAGAGAAGGCAACGAACATCATTATCATTCCAAAAGTAACTGCTACCGCGTTCGGTTGCATTGTATTTTACGCTCGATTTTACGCTCGATCAATAAACGTAGTTAAAGTGATTTCTCGCGAGTTCCATTATTTCCACAACAGGTCCGAATCCGTCCGCTGATATTCCACTTCGTTGCCCTGACTCTACCGTCGGTTTCGTCAAAATCTTCTCTTAACCTACTTCTTTTATCTAAAATGTCTTCTTCTCTACAACTAGCTTTCTCAAGTTTTTCGATACTGCTACCCGCATCATTGAATGTATCTTCAGTTGTTTCTCTTTGAAAACAACGTTCCTCTGGAATCATGCTGGATTCGTTGTTGTGGATTTCCTCGTGTGTTTCAATTGGTGTGCTGGAGCTTTCAAATAAGGCAGAATGTCGAAATTTGACATGCCGTTTGAACCGGTAGATATCCTTGAACTAAGCGGCTAGTTTGCATGCTGCACACTTGAAATTAGAAATGGAAGGAGCCCCATGCTCTATCCGAATGTGGTGTAATAGGATATTGAGTGCGGGAAACGAGTTACGGCACAGATGACAATCCATTATCTCCAGTTTCCAGATAGGCGATCAATTGTAGAAGTTGATTGTTTTTCGATTTTCTTTTGTAGTCGATATTGTAAAAGAATCTGGTCACGAAGCACCAGAATAACTCACAGCTCTCAGGAAATTGGTAGTTCAGCACGTACTTCAGCTTAACAATGACATCCAGGCAACGAAGAAACGTTGGAAGTTTGTACTCAATCTTTCCTGTCACAACGTAGAATCCTTCAATTTCGTCGAAACATCCAACAATGAAGATACGAGGTGGGAGTTGAAGTTTTGCTGTCTCAAACTCTCGACGTAGTGAACGCCACTCACTTACGTATTCCTCGTGGGTTGCACATATACAACAGACATCAGTTTGCGCCTGCAATATTGTGGGTAATTTACGTGTGGAAGTCCGTGTTGGTTTGATGAGTGCTTGGAATACAACGCATTTGAAGCGGATGTCTACATGTGGCTCCTTGGCCCTTTTCACTTGCTTGTCGAGAAATACGGTTTACTTACCATCGTGAGAAAGTTTTAGAACTACCGATTTTGCATAAAAAAAACGTTGTTTCCTTGTCACTTGATGATCTGGATTGGACGAACTTCTTCTTGTTCCGATTTTGGAAACGGTCATAAATTAAACCAGTAGGGTGTTTCTTATGTACCTTCACGTCTCTGGGATGAAAGTACGTTTCCTGCACAAAAGATAAAAAAAAACGTATAAGAAGTGTGTTGAAATGGTTGGAGCAACGAAGTTAATTTACGATTAGCTAGTTTGGAAATCTTTCCGCAATTAGTTGAGCAAGTTTTGACATATCCGGAAGAGGAAAATATAAGTCGTTGGCTATATAATAGTCGACGACCGTATTGGCCAAGTATTTCCGGTGAACAGCATCGAGCTTCTTATTCTGTAAAAAATGTTTCACGACAATGTTTCCTTTTTCGTTCCGCTTGAAGATGTCATCCAGTAACGCAGCTGTCACGGAGGTGGGAAGCAATCGATGCTTGAGTGGATTCTGTTTGCATAGCACCATAGCTGGAGGAGCTGTAACTTCGGTCGGAATAGAATTGATGGTTTTCGATGTTGTTGCTGTATGATATAGAACACTTTCCGGCCACGAAACAAATTTTTGCCGCAGCGCATATTTGTGGCCAGTCCATCTCTCTTCCACTAGCTTGAGATATTTGACACAAATTCCATGCTCGTAATTAAAATTTTGCACATTCAATATAGTATTATTTGTTCACACATACTCATACTTACGGACAAGGATAGCATAAATGGCCGGATCAAGTTTCCATTCAGAAATTATTTCTTCCAGTTCCGGAATGTGATCTCTTTCTGCAAAGAAAAAAAAAAGCATCGCGGATATCCCAATCGGAAACGTTTTAGATTAACGCTTTACCGTCAATATTGTTTGGGTCATCCAGTCTGTTATCCACGGTAATACTAATTTCCTCAATCGGATTATCATTTATCATTATGAAACACTTTTAATTTTCCACAAAAACAAGCAAAACTGAAAAAAATCTCAACCACGCGCGGAGCTCTTCGGAATAAATTTGATGCTATCAAAATGGCGAAGTGCAAGTTTTCGATGTACACTGAAAATTACTATGCAGATGGTAATCCTAACATAAAATGTAGTTGGTAAAAAATTGTCGGTGACATGTTTTTATTTTAACTGCGTGTATGGTAAAATGAGATGTAGGATGAAAATTGTGCATCCACTATGTTTAGATAATGTTGTTGAAGTTGAGGTTGAAGCTACCATATCAATAGTAATTTGACCATAATAATTTATTTGTGAGGACTACAAAAAATTCTGAAATCTACTATGACATTTTTGCTATTGGCTTAAGATTTTCTACTATAATACGATTATAATAACAGTATGCCCTAATAAACAAATACCATAAACGAACTATATCCCGGATGGGTAAATTATCCCACAAATGGTTTGGATGATACCCCGAACACGTCGTTAAGCTCTCTTTTATGGTTATTTTTATTAGGGTGGTCAGTGGATTTTACCATTATATGGCATGGTAGAAATAAACGCTGGGTTTAAGATCAATTTACTACATAATTAATTTCAGTGTATACAGGCTTATATTGAAAAGTTGTTTGGAACGTAACGCTGCATAACATCCGCAGGGGTCCATTCCCCAGTTTGCTCAACTGTCACGCTGACAGCTGATCCGGGAGTGACAGTTCTCTCTTCGCTTCGGATGCTGACAACTCGCCACCACGTAGCTCCTCTTGGAAGTGCTTTGGGGGACAGCTTGCGTACGGATTTGTTATTGGTTGCTTCCTCCTTTTCCAGCGCACGGTGATTCAACGAGCCGCGAGCAGTAGAGACTTAGTACGCGAATAAGAAGGTGCTGAGAGTGGGATTTTTTTTCTCGCAACAAACTTGCTTTTAGCAGCAGCAGCAGAAGAGCCTTTCATTTCTCGGTACTCGGACGGGGCTGGTCGTCGATAGGAACCGAACCGCTCTTGGGACACATCATAACAAACCGGACTCGAAAATCCTCAAGGTCCCAGTGACACCAGTAAGTGCTTGTGAAAGGTGTCCTTTCCCCCTCGGCAATTTACCCCCCGGGCTATGTGATACGTGGAAGCTCGAACAGAGTGCAGTCAGTTGTTTTCGTGATTAGTGCCAGGAGTACGGGTTGCAAAAGAATCTGTGTTTGAACGAGAGGAATTCCCGGAGAATCTAGCAACAACGATGGCCATCAAACCGGGAATGGGACGGAAGGTTTCCACCAAGAACCCACCCTTTCTGAGCCATGAATTCGTTATCCAGAATCATGCCGACATTGTGTCCTGCGTCGCGATGGTTTTCGTCGTCGGATTGATGCTTCAGGTAAGAAAGTTCTGTTTCTGGGATTTAGAATAGCCTATGCTGTGTGTTATCATTAACGAATCGAGTCAGAATTTCAATTTGAAGAACATGCGTAAGAAAAAATGTGCCGCTTTGAAGTTGAATCTTGCCTTGAGAGGGTGGCTGTAGCTTGCGGTTCGATGTTTGTCTTTGCTCTCTTTTATCTGTCGATTTTGCCACGTAGCGGCTAGAGTGGAAGGTATATTTTGCCATACACAGCAGCCAATACCTATAACCTAACCTCTCTGCGCCGTGGTATGTCGTATACTACATTGTATACATGTACATTATGCAGCAGTGAACGGCCACTGCACTATTCACAGTGGGTCAAGTGCGGCGCGATGGAGTGGTCAATATACTTTTTTTTTTTAGTAAATGCTTAAAAGCCTTTCTGGACTCAGAGGCAAAACATTTTATTCTGCCATTTCACTTTTGATCCGGGGTTTAAATTTCGTGGATTGAATAAGAAGGCTTATTAATTTAATTTTTAATATTCAATTACTACTGCATACCTGTCTACAATTTTGGTTTCTGTAGTTAACAATATTTTTGTTGTAGATGATACATATACTAATTTATTATTAAATTAAAGCACAAGCTATTAATTCAACACACTTTTTTCGGAGTGTTTGTTTTAAAGCTGATACAGCAATTGGGTTCTTTAAGTTGGAATAAAATATCGAGTTTTAGACATAATCTGAAAGAACTTCGTTTTTTGAGCACAAATTGTGGTTTTTCCTAATCGTAAAATTTCCAAATTAAAAATATTTTAAAGCGGCTCTACCCCGTTTGACAAAAATTCAAGGAGGATTTTTTTACCTTGTGTATAAAAATAATACATTCAAGCATGGTCATAACATAAAAAAAACATTAAAAAACATACACACTAATCCAGTCAGTATGGTTTTACGGGGTTTTTGAATTACGGAACTGTTCGGTAAAAGTTTAAAAATCTGTGGAAAATTAATAAATGGGAAAATTTGTTCTAAACTTGTACATACTTAGCTCTGTTAATCCCATTTAATGATAGAAAATAAAATTTGTCGATTTCATTGATTCCTTATGGATAACGGTCATTTGAATTTTTACCGACTTTTTCAGCAATAAAAAAACCCAGTAAAAAAATACTGACTCCTGTAAAATAATCTGAGTGTGTATATCTTATAGTCAGTTACTCCTGCCGGCGAAAAACAGAAGAAAACTTTCGGACGAAGCGCATCACGGGAGAGATGAAAGTCGACAGATGCAACTCTCTTGAATGTCCTCTGCAGTCCGCAAATCGCACCGTATGCTCCAAAATTTGTGCGACGTAGAGGCAGTCTTAGCATAAGGTTATTACGAAGCGGTCGGGATTGAACATTCAGGTCAATTTGCCTCAGGATAGCCTCGCAATCTGTCCTTCCTTGCAGGATGTCGGCCACGGTTAGGGCTCTGCTTGTGTCTCTTCTAGTCCGGAGAAGTTCTAGGTCGATAAGTTGACAACGGCTTTCGTAACTGGGTAATCGAAACGGATCATTCCAAGACAATCTACGCAACGCAAAACGAAGAAAGCGATGTTGAACAGATTCAATTCTCTCGGCACCGTTGTTGTAGTTTGGGTTCCAAACCGCTGAAAAATACTCAAGCGTCGATCGAACAAGCGAACAATAGAGAGATTTTAGACAGTTATGTTCTTGACGCCTTATCAACAACATATTCAATGTCTTGCTTGAATGAAAGCTGCGAATCCAAGATCACACCCAAGTCTTTCACCTGATTCACCCGTTCGATTGTCGAACCAAGCAGGTCATAGCTAAATATTATCGGTTTTTTTTTTTTTTTTTTTTTTTTTAACTCTTTATTTGTTCCAAATTCAAAATAAATTACATTTCATTTTTAACCTAGGTGCTCCAGTTACTACAGTAACTTACCAGCCTTAATTGTTATGATATATATCTAAGTGTTTTTACATTGTTCCTGTCTTGGCAATTCAGTATTTTAAACAGGTTTTTTAAACCTGCATGTCAGTATAACAATTGATAGCTTAAAACTAAATAACTAAAACTAAATCTTATCTAAGTATAAAGGGAATTAATCGTTGCAATTGAGGATTGTAACGATTTTTGCCGGAAATTATTAATTATTTTGTTGGACATTTGTGCTAAAGTCTCAACATTCGAAATTCTATGTACTTCGGTAGTACTGTACCAGGGAGGCAACTTCAAAATCATCTTCAGAATTTTGTTCTGAATCCTTTAAAGTGCTTTTTTCCTGGTAGTGCAACAACTAGACCATATTGGCACAGCGTAAAGCATGGCCGGTCTAAAAACTTGTTTAAATACTAGAAGTTTATTCGTCAGGCAAAGTTTGGATTTCCTGTTTATAAGAGGATACAAACATTTTATATATTTGTTACATTTGGCTTGAATGCCCTCAATGTGATCTTTAAAAGTTAATTTATGGTCAAGTATTAATCCAAGATATTTCACTTGGTTTGACCAGGAAATTGGAACTCCGTTCATAGTGACTATGTGACTACTACTAGGTTTCAAAAACGAAGCTCTAGGCTTATGTGGAAATATTATAAGTTGAGTTTTGGAAGCGTTGGGAGAAATCTTCCATTTTTGTAAATAAGAAGAGAAAATATCTAAACTTTTCTGCAGTCTGCTGCAAATAACACGAAGACTTCTTCCTTTAGCGGAAATGCCTGTGTCATCAGCGAACAAAGATTTGTGGCAACCCTGAGGCAAATCAGGGAGGTCCGAAGTGAAAATGTTATACAATATAGGCCCAAGAATGCTACCCTGAGGAACTCCTGCCCTAACAGGTAGTCGATTAGATTTGGAATTTTGATAATTTACTTGAAGAGTTCTGTCAGTTAAATAATTTTGAACTAATTTCATAATATAAAGTGGAAAATTAAACCTTTTCAATTTAGCAATCAAACCTTCATGCCAAACACTGTCGAATGCTTTTTCTATGTCTAAAAGAGCAACTCCAGTTGAGTGGCCTTCAGATTTGTTTGAACGAATTAAATTGGTAACTCTCAAGAGTTGATGAGTAGTTGAATGCCCATGGCGAAATCCAAACTGCTCATCTGCAAAAATTGAGTTCGTATTGATGTGAAGCATCATTCTATTCAAAATTATCTTTTCAAAAAGTTTACTTATTGAAGAAAGCAAACTTATTGGGCGGTAGCTAGAAGCTTCAGCTGGATTTTTATCCGGCTTCAAAATTGGAACAACTTTTGCATTTTTCCATTTATCAGGAAAGTATGCCAAATGGAAACATCTGTTAAATAATTTTACCAGGAAAGACAAGGTACTCTCTGGGAGTTTTTTGATGAGGATATAGAAAATTCCATCATCACCTGGAGCTTTCATATTTTGAAATTTTTTAGTTATAGACCTTACTTCGTCCAAATCAGTCCCCCAGGAATCATCAAAAATATTTTCCCGAGAGAAAATATTCCGAAAATCCCGAGCAACCTGATTCTCAATAGGACTAGTAAGACCCAAACTGAAATTATGGGAACTCTCGAATTGCTTAGCAAGTTTCTGAGCTTTTTCCAAATTTGTGATCAAAATTTTACCACCTTCTTTTAGCGCTGGAATTGGCTTTTGAGGTTTTTTCAAAATTTTTGTGAGTTTCCAAAAGGGTTTGGAACTTGGGTCTAATTTAGAAATATTATTTTCAAAAGTTTTGTTCCTCAGGGCAGAGAATCGCTTTTTAATTTGTTTTTGCAAATCCCGCCAGATAACCTTCATGGCAGGATCGCGTGTTCTTTGAAATTGTCTCCTACGGACATTTTTAAGACGGATCAAGAGCTGAAGATCATCGTCTATTATAATTGAATCGAATTTAACCTCGCATTTTGGTACTGAGGCAGCTCTTGCTTCAACTATAGAAGTAGTCAGAGATTCAAGAGCATAATTAATTTCATCTTTGGTTTGCAAAGGAATGTTTGGATCGAAGTTATATTCCATAAATGTTCGATACTGCTCCCAATCAGCTCTATGGTAATTGAAAGTAGAACTGTTGGGATTAGAAATTATTTCTTGGGATATTTCAAAAGTTACTGGAAGGTGATCAGAACCGAAGTCAGCATGGGTAACCAATTGGCTACAAAGATGACATGAATCAGTTAAGACCAAATCAATAGTTGAGGGATTTCTTGCAGAAGAAAAGCATGTTGGGCTGTTTGGATATTGAATAGTGTAATAACCTGCAGAACAATCATCAAACAGAATATTACCATTGGAATTGCTTTGAGCATTATTCCATGAGCGGTGTTTTGCATTAAAATCACCAATAATGAAGAATTTAGACCTATGACGGGTAAGTTTCTGGAGGTCACCCTTGAGAAAATTCTTTTGCTGGCCTACGCATTGGAATGGCAAATAGGCAGCTATAAACGTAAGTTGTCCAAATTTTGTTTCAACAGAAACTCCCAAAGTTTCAAAAACTTTGGTTTCAAATGAAGAAAGTATTTTGTGTTTGATTCGTCTATGAATAATGATGGCAACGCCACCACAGGGTCCATCAAGACGATCATTTCTATAAATCAAATAATTTGCGTCCTTCTTAACCTTATGGTCAGGTTTAAGGAACGTTTCAGTTATAACGGCAATATGCACGTTATGAACTCTCAAAAAATTAAATAGCTCGTCTTCATTATCTTTAAGAGATCGAGCATTCCAATTTAAAATGTTTAATGCTTTAAAATCCATTACTGAATTTTAAAGTCATGACAATATTATTAGCAAATTTTACTCCAGTTTGAATAGCATCAAACATGGAGTTAGATTTAAGCATATCAGAAATCATGTCAATTAATGAATTCTGTAAAAATTCCATTTTAGGGGCAGTAATGCTTCCTAAGTCAAAATTGTCAAAATTTCCGTTAGAACGTTGGTTAGTATTTTGATTTCTACCCGCTGCAATAGCAGCATAGGTAGCTCCATTAACTCGCTGAACATTGTTAGCAGCGAGGGGAGTAGGTACAGATGAAACATTTGAAGCAGGGGTGATATTTGTACCTACGGGTACGAATGTAGAATTTGTTCCTCGCTGACCGTTGTTAACAGCAGAGGAATTTGTACCTGGTCGGAAACGTGGAGCGTGTCCTACCTGTCGGTTAGAAATATTATCGGTTGTTGTTTTCGTGAGAACGTAATAGCGGAGCATTTGGTTGGATTCACTACCAGTCTGTTTAAACTGCACCAACTAGCGAATACATTTAGCTGACGTTGAAGAAAGTGACAGTCAACAATGTAGCAGATTCGTAGGAAGATTTTGAGGTCATCTGCATATGATAACCGAGGAGCTTCGATGACCAGATGCACGTCGTTGAAGTACAGTATAAAAATTAGCGGTCCCATGTGGCTTCCCTGAGGTATACCTGATGTGGCGAAGAAGCTAGCTGCAATCTCCTATGGCAACCTTTAGTTGCCGACCGGTAAGATATGATCGAAACCAACTCAGAAGATTACTGCATACACCGAGCCTGCCGAGTTTAGCAATCGCAATAGTATGGTTCGACTTGTCGAATGCTGCGGATAGGTCTGAATAAATAACGTCCGTTTGAACCCGATCCGACATGCTTTCGATTATATACGATGTGAGACACAGCAGATATTGGTGGTTGTAGAGCGGCCGACAGTATACCCATGTTGATCAGCACTCAAATACTGCTTGCAATGGGACAGCAACGGTTCCATAATCACTAGCTCGAATAGCTTCGAAACGGCACTTAACGATGTAATTCCTCGATAGTTATCCACAGCTCGTTTCCTTCCTTTTTTGTGGACGGGAAACATGTGCGCAAATTTCCAGCAAGATGGAAATATGCCACTGGAGAGAGACATTCGGAACAGGCGAAGAAGCGGAATTAGCAATATGTCTCTTCAAAAATACTGATGGAACTCCATCAGGTCCAGGATTGAAAGATGACTTGAGCAGAGTCGCGGCTTTAGAAATCATCTCAACATTAACATCAATTGCACCCAGCGTTTGATCATTTACTGGAACGTTCCTGGCAGCCAGGTTAATATGGTCGTCAGTTAGTATCTCATTAGTGAATACACTGGCAAACTTTTCAGAAAAAAGGTGGCATATATCCTGAACGCTGGCAGCAACTTCTCCATTGAATTCCATAGACGATGGGAGGCCGGATTCCCTGCGTTGCTCGTTCACGTAGGTCCAAAAGGATTTCGGGTGTAGCTTAAGTTTGCGCTGGCTGCCTCGTTGGAAACTTGAAAAGCATTCACGACTGACTCGCTGGTACATGTGATTCAGCCTCACATAATGTAGTTTCAGAGGAAGCATGCGATACTTCGTAAATCTTCTCAATGCTGCTCTCTTGATTGACTTCAACCTAGATAGCTACGTATATCTCGTCTGCCAGGGAGGGTGAGACACTTTGTGGTGAGTTCTTTTTGGGACGTGCCTGTCAATGACATATGCCAAGACATGTGAAAAGGTTTGCGCTGCAGCCTCAACGTCATCTGCATCAAGGATGTTCTCCCATACCATGCTAGACAATACATCTATGATGCTACGGTGGTCAGCTTTACGGAAGTCACAAGAAACCGTAGCAGGATAGTCGTTTTGCCGGATGCATCGTGTTTGGAGTGTTAATTGGGAGCTTTCTGTAGCTGTAGGATTTTTGCATAAGTACCCGTAAATTGTGTGGCAATTACAATCCAAGCAATACTTAAAAATAAGAATATCATATTAAACTACGCCAATACATTTCTAAACATTTTATACTACAACCAACTTTATCTTCTTCGTTATATACTTTTACTCATTGGACATAATGATTCTGGAATCGATTTATCTTCACACATTGAAACTTGAATTGTTGGGGTTCTGAGATATGGATTAGAAAAAATTAGACAGTTTTTTTTCAAAACCCTTGACCTAATACAATCAGACTTAAGGAAATTTTTAAGAATCTCGATAGAAAATAAATGTTCAAAACGTCAAAAAGTGAATATTAAAAACCAAGGGTTTGCAAAAGTTCCACAGCTTGTGGACATTGCTGAATGAATTTGATGAGAATTTCCAAGATACTCGAAATTCATTGGATAATTCCTACGGATGAATTGTGAGGAAAACAAGTGATATTTTAGCATTCCTTTTGAACCGTAACGAGAATTCCAAGGTAGTTCAGAAAAGAATCCCAAGAGAATCATGAGTAGGATTCAAAGTAAATTTCCAACCGAATTCTGAGGAGGATTCCAGCGTAATTCCAATACAGCAAACCCAGTTAATAATTTTAAGAAAATGTCAGAGTGAATCAAATAGCCTTCTATCGACGACAACATATCAAGAAGACTGGCAACTCTTCCATTTTCTCATACGTCTGGTATGAGACAGGCAGAATCGCGTCATCTGCCGCTCGAAGGTAAATGCTCCGAACGAATTGGATAGCAAAGGTTCTATCACAGACAAACAGACGTAACTCTTTGAAAAACTTGTTCTTGAAAACATAGTATCTCAAAACATATAACCTCAGTAGCGACACCTATCTGGCTTCTCGCGGAAAACAAGCATGCTCGCTAACTCGTAAACAATATTGCATAAAAGTTCTATATAATATATAGAAACGTCAAAGTGATCCGATGCCAGCGCTGCGGCGAGTAGTTCGCGGAACTGATAATATTCAAATCAACCGTTAAATGCATGAACGAAGATACACAATGAAGAGTTACGTCTGTTTGTCTGTGGTTCTATCCTCAGAATAAAGGTTTGTGTATTTGCTCATTTTTCAATGCGTTGCTGCGCTACCATAGAGGTAACTCTAAGACTAGTAGGTCCCGAAGAAACGTGCTCAACTTTTTGGCTCAGCTCTGGTACTATCTTCGGTCCCAAGCTAATCGATGCACCCCTCAAAACATAGGAAAATCCACGAACCCCTTACTTTATCTGCCAAACTTTCATAGCGAATCAAAACAAACATAGTGTAGTACTAGAATTTCGACTATAATGGGGTACGTTAATCGATTTGCTTGGGACCAGTAGGCTAGTCAAGTAGCGCCACTCCTAGCGGTCGCTGAAAGCTTCTTTTGACAGCAAAATTTTCGTTTCGTTATGTTAGGAAAAGTCGGGAAATTGCGAGGGTGGCGACTCTGTGTACGATGCAGGAAAAATTGTGTGTTGCTATGGTTAGCTGAGCGCACGATGAGTAGATAGAAATGAGGGGGATAGAAGAAATAGGGTTTAAGTGCCTTTGATCGATTCTCTTCATCGACTTTCTCTTTTGTTAATAATCTAGCTGCAAACACATTCCTTGATTCGTGTGCCATTCTGGATGCTAGAGGAGAACCTCCTTTATCAAACTATGTGGCAGAAATAGCGCGAAATCTGTTTATAAAGCTGTGTCTATAAGTCGATCTAAGTCACTTACACCCCTTTCCTTCTAACCCCCAAATAAGATTGATGACGATTCTGAAGATTTCCTGCCGTACTTTGCGCGATGCAAGAGCGAGAAATGAAATTTTTAGAAGATTGATTGGCTAGTGCAAGATTTGTTGAGCATCACTTACATTTCATAAAACGAGCAGACACTATTCGGATTCCCGATCCAGGTTGAACCCGAATCAGAAATAAATTCGATATTAACAACCAGATTGTCGCTTTAAACACCTCTTCCAGGCCACCAACTCGATCGCCAGCATCTTCATTGCCTTGCACCACAACGTCACTGGTGCCGATCCGAGCCATGAGAACCCCCAGGGTGAACCCTACTTCTACACCTCCGGCTGGAAGGATGGCTGTGCGGTGTTTTTCTACACCCTGATCTGCATCATCATGCACGCCATCCTGCAGGAGTACGTCTTGGATGTAAGTGGTTTGTTCGTATGGCTTTTTCAACCGCTCTAACAATGATATTCATTCGCAGAAAATCTCCAAGAAGCTGCACCTGTCCAAGTTCAAGCTGTCCCGCTTCAACGAATCCGGTCAGCTGGTAGTGTTCTACGCTATGTCCTTCCTGTGGGGCTTCGACGTGATCGTCCGGGAGCAGTACATTGGCAACATGGCCAAACTGTGGGAGGGCTTCCCCGAGCACCCGATGATGTTCCTGCATAAGCTGTTTTTCATCATTCAGCTGGCGTACTATCTGCACATGCTGCCGGAACTGTACTTCCAGAAGGTGAAAAAGGATGAACAGAGGGCCAAGGTTGAGCATGCCCTCGGTGGGTTCTTCCTCATCGCTACTGCCTACTTCCTAGGGTGAGTATAGAGATGAAAGCGTTCGAAACTGGTTGATATAATAATAATCATTAAAACATTTGTTATTACATCAGATTCCAGCGCATCGCTCTGGTCCTGCTGACTCTGCACTACTTCTGCGAGTTCATCTCTCACGCATTCCAACTGGTTAACATTTTCGACAAGGAGGAGAAGTTTGTACGACGTAAGTGTAGGCCTTTCACTTTTCCATTGTAAAATCGACCGGATTTTCCAATCGACTGGCTACGGGTTCGCGCTTATTTCACTCACCTTTATAATTATTTTTTCACAGTGCGCCTGGCCCACAATGTGGTGTTCATCTTGACCCGCTTCGCCACGATGGTGCTGGCCTTCCTGACGCTGTTCTACGGAATCGACAACGTGTCGCAAATGAAGCGTAGCTTCATGCTGGCCACGGTCTTCGGCCTGCAGGGTTACCTGATCTTCGACTTTATCTCTAACGTGCTGCGATCGAAGCGTGAAAGCTCGACCGAACAGCAGTCCGATCGTCCCCAGAAGCAGGCCCTGGTCAAGAGCGAAAAGTCCAAGAAGGAACGCAAGAAGGAAAGCGATCTGCCCGAAGCCGATCAGAATGCCGCCCAGGCTTCGCCGGCCCCGGCCGGTGGAAAGGCCTCCAAGAAGGTTAAAACTAAATAAGTCAGTCCAGTTCTGTCGTTCATCTCTTGAGTTGCATTAAGTTTCTTACGGAACAAAAAATAAACACACAAACACACACACAACAGCAAACAGCGTATGGTAGGAAATTTTTTAGAAATTTTAAATCAAAGTACATATGCTCAAACCCGATTCAAAAATCCACTTTTTTACTCACAAATCAGCGCCATCTGATTTCTCGCGCGGGTACCAGTCGAGATAGTTTTTAGTTAAACAGTTTTTTTTTTTTTCAAATCATTTCCTTTTTCTCGATGCCTGTCCTCTTTGACCCTGTGAGCTCATAGGTTTAAAAAAAGGTATCTTTATCAGTATAATCGAACGGGATGCGAAATGAAAATGGTTTTTATATGCATTTACAACAACATGGAATGCAGATGTGCATGCAGAACAGCAATACAGGAGCAAGCCTGTTAGCAAACATTATGAGAAGCTCGTGAAGTTTATACATTATTATTTTTTGTTGAAAGAGTCTTTATTTTAAGTTTTTTTTTTTCCCTTTTACGATTTACACGCAAATTGAGTTCGAGAAACAGGATCAGAGTATACACTTATTTTTTTGTATGTTCTAATGCAATAATTAAATAAAAACTGAAACAAATTCTATCCGAACTGGATCTAGTGTTTTCAAAGATAGATATCACCGCTCCTTTTAAGCTCTTAGTTGCTCCGCTTAGCCCTTCTGCGCCTCTTGTCACCCACACACTCAAACTAGCTCAGTAAAATCTTCAACAGCGGAAAAGAAAACGTCGTATTAAGATCACAGACAAACAGACGTAACTCTTTCTCCTCGATGGTCGTACACGCATTTAACGTTCAATATAAATATTGTTAGTTGCGCGAATCCATCACCACATCGTTGGCATCGGATCACTTTGGCGTTTCTATACATTCCATCGAATTTGTATGCAACTTGGCAAGCAAACTTTTTTCCGCGAATAACACTCGAGATGTCGTTAGTGAGTTCCGTGACGATATATTTAAGGAAGAATATTTAATGATTTACGTCTGTTTTTATGCATTAAGATGTTCTAATTTTGTAATTTGGTCATCTGAATAAACGAGTTGACTTTAATCGCTCCGTAAGAAAAGCAGGGAAAGTATACATCAGTTGAAATCAATATAAAGACGCGTACTTATTACAACTGTGGAAGTGCATCTAGAACACTAAGTTGAGAGCACGCCATAAGCTATGCGATATGCAATAAGCTTGAAATGCGAAGAAGAAGAAGAAGACGAAGACAACACCACCGGCGCCGCTAACAATAATTGTTGACATGCTAAATAATGATTCGAAAATTATAAATTTTCCATACATTTTTGTATGGCATCCTTATATCAATTTCCGAAGGAGAAAATAACATTTCCATTTTTTTTCTCCTACGTACATGATGCAATTTGTTCTTTCTTAGGCTCATATTGTAGCATGATAATGTGGCTTCCAAAACACAAATGATTTAGAACTCCTCTGATTCTTAGATTTGGGAGGAGCCATGCTTTTTAAAGTGTCTTTATATTAATTTCCACTAGTGTAGCCTTCTTTAATTCATATGGCCTATCGATTGAAGAATAGATAATCTTGCTATAAATCCTACATTTTGAATATTGAAATATTGAATCCTGATCTTCAAAACAGCTGCACAGCGAATGAGAACAACCCAAATTTGAGATTAGTTCACTCATAATCGCCAAAAGTGCAGGAACTCAGCGATGAGTAAATTTGTCTCATGGTTTCCTGTGGAAAACCTAAAAAATCTGCCGGAAAATGAGGACATTGACGAAAATTTTATTCAGTCTCGGAGTAGTACCAATAGACTAATAGAATCCAATCTTTACTTTTCTCAAATTCGGGAATTTTTCCCTGGAAAATTTTGGAAAAACCTGGGAAAACATTAGACAAATTTTACTCATATGAGTGAACTAAACTCAAATTTGGGTCGTTTTCATTCGCCGTGTGGTGTAGATCAACTACCAAGTGAGCTATTAAAACACAGTGGTGATGCTCTTGCTACACTGAAACAAATCGACATGTACCGTTTACTGGATCCATCTTATAACATAGCAATGTCAGTAGATTTATTCATTCTATGTGATGATTGATAGATTCCATTGTATTATCACTTTAAAACTATTACTGCGATATGGAATGATTTCTATCGTAATTTCACATACTTTGTACTTGATAATACTTTGCTTCGAACGTGGTTAGCGATAGGTAAAAAGTATATGAATATTGTCTGATATATTTCATGGTGAAAAATTGTTGATATGTCATGTTGATATATGTGGGAACAGACATCTAGAAAGTAATGGAAAATCATATAAGTTTGCATTATTAGAAATTGACGTTTGTTGATATGTCGCGTGTAAACAGACATGTAGAAACTATTGGACTGTCATTTAACTTTGCAGTATAGGAAAACATGTATATCTCATATCTCATTGGAATAGCTTCCTTTGATTTTTGAGGTTTAAAGATTGTAAACAGATTTATCCCAATCATTATATAGTCATATAGATTTGCCTTTTAAGAAATCCAACAGCAAACATTTGTTTTGGCATGTTTTTCTGGGATGAATATCGCTCAAAATAAAATACATCTTACATGATTGCTCTTCATAAATTATTGAAACAATTTTCAACGATGTTATCGTACACTCATTAAATTGATTAGTTGATATTGTTGATATTGTAAATATTGCTAACAACAATGATACTGTATTGAATAATTTTTGTTTGTTATTGTTTCATAAGATAAGGGGTTCCGGAAAAGAATGTATTGAGATTGAAAAAAAAAAAATGATTCTACTGCAATATTTACTTTGCTGTGATTCTTATTGTAAGCCTTCTACACAGCTAATTCAGATTCCAGCCCTAGTACTCGAACTTCATGAACCAGTTCCATCAACTCATATAATTTAGTCGTTGTTTTATTGCACACAGGCGCATTAAGAAAGATTTGAACAAACGACACCACCGAAACGGAACATAAACTTGTCAGTGCTATTTGTCTTCACTCTAGCAAAACGAGCATAAAGTTGCACTACATTCCATGTCAGGAGAGCTGTTCTTACTTTTGCTAATTGAACGAGCTCAATCTTGAAGTCAGCCGTAGCCCAGTGGAATCGAGCGCAGAAACCGAAAGCATCACACCTCAACAGTTCTTGATCGAATCCCAAATCAGCTACAATAAAAAAAGACACAACTGTGAAAGCTCCCACTGCCTGATGTTTATTTTTCGATTTATTTTTAGAAATCGATTAAATACATGTGTCAAAAGAAGAAGTAAATTTCATGTGATTTTCACATAAACTTTACTTCGATTGATTTATGACACATATATTATATTGTGGTGAAACGTAAAGCTTATGCTTATGGGTTTCAAATCCATTCAGTTAATTATTATAATTTGACTGATTTTCATTTATCATATGACGATCACATAAAAGTTACCAAATTATCAGCATTGTAAATGTATCAGATATTCATATAGAATTTACCTGACACATTTTCAATCATATCATTTTCAATTGATTATCTTATAGCGCAAATTTATTAGATTTCCACATAACAGGAATATGTCAAATTGGTTCAGTGTAGAGCGCTGCACTGGGTAATTGCCAAGATTTGTGAGGAGGAGATATTACCGATCTACAAAAATGGCGAACACGGACCAAATTTTCGCGATTCGGCAGGTTCTGCAGAAATGCCGCGAATACAACGTGCCCACACATCATTTGTTCATCGATTTCAAATCCACATACGACCCAATCGATCGAGATCAGTTATGGCAGATTATGCACGAGTACGTATTTCCGGATACACTGACGCGATTGGTCAAGGCGTTGATGGATCGAGTGATGTGCGTTGTTCGAGTATCGAGGAAACACTCGAGTCCCTTTGAATCTCGAAGGGGGTTACGACAAGGTGATGGACTTCCTGAAGATCGTGCAAAAACACATCGACATCATGGCACGGAACTTTGAGACGATTCCCAACTAACAATTTTCACAATGTAACGCTTTACTCATTTCATTTATACAGCCTCAAGCTGTATTCAAACGTTATACGATATGAGGAAACCTTTACTCAACCTCTATACAAGCAAATCTGGCGAACTTAGTCAGCTACTTATGGCTGTTGGAACGGTCGGGAGAAGCTCTTATTGCATATCCATTAACGCTTCTTCTATACAGCTGTTATCCTGCTGTTTAGTTGTGTGTGAACTTGAAAGGCGCTTATTCAACCTTTTCCTGGTTATCCAATAATCACTACACAGCTTTCTCTTGAAGCCGGGTTAAATACTGTTTACGCTTTTTTATGAAGGAATTTATTGAGTTTATTTTGCTGTGAATCAAATTAATCGAAATTAATTACAAATCATCACCAAATTATTTACCCTGCACCGGAACCTGGAATCGAACTCGAGACGACCTCATTGGCAAACCTTGACACTACCAACTGTGCTACGCCAACACTTTGAACTTGTGTAAACAAATCAACATTCCCTTCTACAACAAAATCGCTGAGTAGAGGCTTTATAATAGTGCACACGAATCATTTTTCTCGACTAGTTATAAAAGAGCAGAGTAAAAGCTGTAAAACTGCACAGGTCTAAAAATAAACCTAGTTGACTGTGAAAATGCTTCCGAAGTTGCTCTAACACAGTTTATAAGCTGAGTACAGGTTGTTTAATTGTTGAAAAAGCACTTTTGATATTTATGTTATTCAGCAAGAGTGGTTGGTTATTTAGAAGCCATCAAATGAGTAATATATTCACTTTGTTAGCTTAGTTTTGCAGCTACAAGTTGAAAGTTGATTAGTGTGTGTATAGAAGTGACATAAGCATTTATTGGCTGATGTTATTCAGTGCGACTGACAAATTGAATAATGGTTGTGAGAAAGTTGAGTAAACACTCTCCAAAACTATTTTGCTAGCTTTTGCTTGTAGCTGTATCTGCAGCTTCTTTTCAGCTACTTTACAGCACAATGCTGGAAAAGTTGGCTTACAAAGCAGAAAATGTTAGTTGGGTTGCTTAAACGTACATCAGACTGAAAGTAGAAGCTAGGCGGATTGGACTTGCCATCAACGCATCGGAGACAACATACAAGAAAAGATGAGGTTCAAGAGAAGACAATGTTAGCCTCCCACCCCGAGTTCAGATTGACGGTGACGAAATCGAGGTGGTCGACGAGTTCGTGTATTTGGGCTTACTTGTGACCGCTGAAAATGATACCAGCAGAGACATTCAAAGACGCATTATGGCAGGGAATCGTCCCTACTTTGGACTCCCTCCGGTTGAATAATATTCGCCGCCGCAGGAAGTTGACTATCTAAAAGACGCTGATTAGACCGGTGATCCTGGACCTGGATTATGCTCGTGGAGGAACAACTTGGTGTTTTCGAACGGAAGGTGTTGCGTACCATCTACGGTGGAGTGCAGATGGATGATGGAACGTGGAAGAGGCGAATGAACCACGAATTGCACCAGCTAATAGGAAATCTATCCATCGTCCACATTGCAAAAATTGGACGACTACGGTGGGCTGGGCACATCGTAAGAATGCCGGACGACGACCCAGTGGTTCTCGAAAGCGACCCAACAGGAACAATAAGAAAAGGCACGCAGCGGACAAATTGGATCGATCAAGGAGAAGGCATCCTGCGGACCCTTCGTCCCTTCGCAGACTACGTTGCTGGCGAAATGTGGCCATGGATCGAGTAGAGTGGAGACAACTTCTTCGGACAGCAGAGGACAACTAGGCCTTAGCCTGATTGGTATGCATGGTATAATTTATATAACATAGACAAAATTGTAAAAAAAATAGCACTTAAGGCAACGGTCTACACTGCCCTTTTCAGCATAATTGTTTCATTCGATAAAGCAGTAAGCCGAGAAAAACGGTAGCCTCCCGTTGTATGGTAGTCCGAAGTACCTTTTCCCCCGTACATACTATGGTTTATATCATGCATAACATTTGATAATGGCACAAAAGCATTTGTAAACAAACTTTCTAAGGCCCTTTACACGCGAACCAAAGTACGCCCACGCAAACCAGCAACATCATCGGATAAGGGCAACTATCACCTTTCCGAATCTGGTATTGGTTTGTATGGGCGTACTTTGGTTCGCGTGTAAAGGGCCTTAGAAAGTTTGTTTACAAATGCTTTTGTGCCGTTATCAAATGTTATGCCTGATATCATGTTATATAGGCTGTCTTGTAATGAGCACTCATACATAGGATTTCCAGTGAAAACTAGGTGTATGAGTGCTCATTGCAAGACAGCCTATATTACATGATATATACCATAGTCTGTACGGAGTATAATCAACAGTATAATGCCCCGTACAGACTATGGCCTATATTATGTAATATAGGCTGTCTTGCAATGAGCACTCATACATCTAGTTTTCACTGGAAATTCTATATGTGAGTGCTCATTGCAAGACAGTCTATATTACATGATATAAGCCTTAGTCTGTACGGGGTATAAGGATATCATCAAAGCCACCTGGAGATCACCATACCAACACCAGAAAACCAAATTGTGCGCAGAGATCTCAGCAAACATTTCTCTTGTTTGCTGAGATTCAGCTAAGCATTATCCGAGACTCACCAATCAAATGTCACTTTTGTTGAGATCTCAGTGAAACTTATTTTTGCTGAGATTTGCACAACCGAGCTCGGTTGAAAAAACTAAGTGTGTAGTTGCAGCACCGACAAACCGACATGAATGACCATAGCTAAAACAATAAAATTTCTGACCAGAGCACACTACTGACATCTGGCTCCGTGTTCGCGGGAAATATTTAGCTAAGCCATGAATCCGCATGCAACAGTTATGAATTGGTTCGTGCCTGATCTATTCTGTACAAATTATTTTTTTCTAAATAAAAAAATCCTATGGTTTTGACAGATCGGATCACTGGACTGTTAATGGGGGATCAGACGGACCCTCCTACAACGCCTTCGATCCCTGGTCTAGCCACGGGGACCATTGAAGGTGGGCTATCAAGGCCTCTTTTGATTGCTCCCGGCAAGCTCGATCTTGAGGCACTTTTGCGCTCAGGGTCGGCTTTTATCAAGGGAATCTGCTTAACAAGAGTCCAGTCACCAGATAAAAAAACTACACAACGCAAACTAAAGTTAAAAACATTTTTATTCTGACTTACAGCAATGGTATGTGTGTTTGTGGGTATGATGGGCCGACCGGCTGCTGCTGCAGAAGAGCGTGGTGGAACGTCGTAGGTTCGCGATCGGTTGTTGGTCATGCGGACCGAAAAGCACCTGATCGGCTGCGTTCGTTGATCTGCTGGCTGGATACGACGGCTTCGGTACCCCTGGCCTAACCTCTGCGGACGGAGGCCACGTGGGCTGTGGGTCTATTCGTGAACCTGCGATCACAATGGACCTCTGGCTGGTCGAGGTTTGGGTTTGGCTACGCACCTCGCACGGGACTTTTATTCCAGGTCAGCTGCCTTAGCTAACCGGTAACAGAACGACTTCAACCGGAATACAATAGGTCCTGGTTGGGTGAGGGATATATGAAAGGGGGCAGGTGTTACCATAGAGCACTACTGGTTTTGGTTCCGGGGTCCATAATCGTTTTATGGGTGATTAGGCCTACCTGGTTCGACTTTCTCCAATTTAACAATATAAATTGAGATTATAGTCACTTTTCCACTTCACTGTGCACAACTGGTCTAGTTTCGAGATGTTTCTCACTTGAGGTGTTACTTGGAAAAGAACATTCCATCACTAATAGGACCACCAGTAGCCTCTCCCTTTCAGATATATCATTTTTCATCGTAGTCCTTTGCCTCTTCTGTGGAAATGCATTTAGCTCTGCATCAGCTTTTCCCAAGGGTATCGGTTTTCGTGTAGTGTAGTGTAACAAATTGTGTTCTTAGGTTATCAATTTGAATTTGTTTCTTGAGTGTGCATGCAATTAATTTAATCCTAGCTAGGCTTTTATTTATGAATTATTTAATATAGCTGCATATAATATTCAATATGTAAATAAATAAACAATAAACACTTAGAAACAATAAAAGTTTTACAATTGAACTACTTTTTGACTGACAAACGGTAACAGGACATTCAAATCGGCCTTTTACGATTTCGGGCATAAGTCAGATTTAAGTGTCGTGTCGGTTTGTCGGTGGTTGCAGTATACATGCGCTCAAAACTCTCGACGGTGTATAACACCCGTCGAAGCCGTACGCCGCGACCCAACATTGAGCAATTACGGGACGCCGGAGTTTTCCAGGATTACGCGCAACAGCTGGAAGCTGCACTACTCAAGGAAGAGCAGTTTGGCGCAGCTACTCTTGAAGATGACTGGAAGGACATCCGTTGAGTAGTACTGCTGCAGTGGCACTTGGTACTGCGATCCAGGACCGAAGCAATGACTGGTTTGACGGCGAATACAAACTGTTAGTAGAGGAGAAGAATGCAGCACGGGCGTGAATGCTGCAACACCGCACGAGATTGAATGTGGAGCGATACAGACAAAATTCGGTTTTTCGAAGGAAGAAGCATCAGCAGGAAGTCCGAGATCGCGAGGCGATGGAAAATCTGAACCGCGTAAACGACACACGGAAGTTCTCGTTCGTGCGAAGGTTACCGTCCTTACACATATCGACTTACGACACGTAGCCTTTGCCTGAACTATTTACACACTTAGTTTTTTTTTCTACCGAGCTCGGCTGTGCAATTCTCGGCAAAAATAAGTTTCACTGAGATCTCAGCAAAAGTGACATTTGATTGCTGAGTCTCGGATGAAACTCAGCAAACAAATGAAATGTTTGCTGAGATCTCAGTAAAACATTTTTTGTCGAGATTTGCACAGTCGAGATCAGGTAAAAAAAAAAAACTAAGTGTGTAAATAGTTCGGCAAAGGCTACGTGTCGTAAGTCGATATGTGTAAGGACGGTAACCTTCTCACGAACGACTGTGAGTTGATTGAGAGATGGAAGCAGTACTATCATAGAGGTAAAGCCCCACGTTGCCGAAAGCATTTCCAGTCGATGGTGTGTTATAATGCAATTCTTCTTTACCCAACTATTAAGAGAGGAGCAACTCTTCATGACCAACTTAGTCATCTCAGAGAGAAAGCAGTAGGGTCATAGAGGTAGCTCTAAGACCAGAAGGTCACGAAGAAACGTGCTAAACTTTTTGGCTCAGCTCTGGTACTTTCTTCGGTCCCAAGCTAATCGATGCACCCCTCGAAACATAGGAAAATACAAACCCCTAATTTTATCTGTCACACTTACATAGCGAATCAAAACAAACATAGTGTAGTACTAGAATTTCGACTAGAATGGGGTACGTTAATAGATTTGCTTGGGACCAATATAAATCAGTAGTGAGCCAATTTAAAATCGTTAGTTTCTACCGGTTGGTAGGTGGTTGTTGCGTGCTGTACCATCATCAGCAATGTTGACGGTTACTCCCGCCTTGAGTTGTTACATTCAAAACGTTTTTATGTTACTTCATCCGTGAAATTTACGATTTTCAGAGTTGGTTGGAAATGCTGTCTAACATGTAGCTTTAGTGTGATAATTTATTAGCTAGAGAAAGGTCTGAAGAGGGTAGGTGTATAGTTCCACTAGAGTACGGCAGTATGAAAATGCCATTAACGCGATAGTACTAGTCAAAGAAATACTTAAAATCTCCTCGTACATTGTACGAGTTAGGTAAATAAGTATGCGTTTGACTAGTACTGTCGCATTAATGGCCCTTCGCTAATTTTCAACTTCTATTCAATTTTCATACTGCCGTACTCTACACAACAAATAATAAATTTTTAAATTACATCCAAGAGGATGCACTTCAATCATAGAGGTAACTCTAAGACAAGTAGGTCCCGAAGAAACGTGCTCAACTTTTTGGCTCAGCTCTGGTACTCTCTTCGGTCCCAAGCTAATCGATTCACCCCTCGAAACATAGGAAAAACCAGTAACCCCTCATTTTATCTGTCAAACTTTCATAGCGAATCAAAACAAACATTGCGTAGTACTAGAATTTCGACTAGAATGGAGTACTTTAATCGTTTGCTTGGGACTAATAGGCTAGTCAAGTATTGAGCCAATTTAAAATCGATAGTTTCATATTGATTGTTGGTACTATGACGAGCACTTCAACGGCGATGCAGCAGAAAACGAAGGTGGCACCTCAGACAAATAGACGTAACACTTTATTGTGTATCTTAGTTCACGCATTTAACGGTTGATTTGAATATTATCAGTTCCGCGAACTACTCGTTGCAGCGCTGGCATCGGATCACTTTGACGTTTTATACAATCTATAGAACTTGTATGCAATATTGATTGCGAATTTACGAGCAAGCTTGTTTTCTGCAAGAAGCCCAAGAGATGTCGTTACTATGGTCCTATGTTTAGAGATACTATGTTTTCAAGAAAAACTGTTTCAAAGAGTTACGTCTGTTCGTCTTGGTGGCACGGCAACCGACCTTGAAGCAGGCACAGAAAACGACAGGCTACCGGCCCCTGATCTTCAAGAAGTTGAGGAGGACATCAGTCAGCTAAAGAACAACAAAGCAACTGGTGTAGATCAACTATCAAGTGAGCTATTAAAATACGGTTGTGAAGCACTGCCTAGAGCGCTGCACAAGGTAATTAACAAGATTTGGGAGGAGGAGATATTACCGGAGGAGTGTCGTATGCAGCGTCGCCAGTATTCCAGATTTATCTGGATTTTCCAGATTTTCAGTCGTCTTGCCAGATACACACACAGATCACGTGAAATATGATCCAGATTTTTCCCGATTTTTTAAATATGTTGCTTTAAGAATATGCAATTCATGGACCATCTAATCAACAAAACTACTCTAATTATTAAAAGCCATCAACTTTGGGCATTATTGCAACATGGTACATGTTACGTTTAATTTTAAAATTGTCGTGGTGTTTATTTGGTCACCATAGAACTACTCCGTTCGGCCCAAACCAACCCCGATCATTGCAATCCTGTGGGGATATAATAAATGCCATGTGCGTTAGAATAAAAAAAAAGTAAGACTCAATTTGGCTGGAGTTGAAAACACTACAAGATTATGCGCACATTATTTTTATGTCACATCCTGTCGTCGGTATTCAACGCTGGAGCCAATCAAACTAATGTTCATGCGCTGCGTGGTGGATTCGATTATCGCGAAATCTATCGAGCACGTACCAACGATAACAAAAACGATCTCATTTTGCATTCCGATCGTATTTAATTATAAGTCTTGAAAAAAATCGCGATCATCAACTATCTCAAGCCCCGAGCCGCATTTAACGACCATCCTATGGATTTCTCTTTCACAATAGTCTTCTCAATCAACCGCCCGGCACGAGTCCCGTCCGCTTCTTATTGCTTAACTTTGTATTACTTTATTCACGATTCTTTTCGTTTATGTTTTTTTTTGTATCGTGTTATCATCTAAACTCTAGGCATTAACTTAAATTGGCATTTTAAATTACGAATCAGTACACACACAATAAATTAGTTTTCGGGAAGTTCGCATTCTCCGCGCATCGCGCCATCTAGTCGATGATCGTTGGTGGCTCGTCTTCTTCCTTTCCGAAAAATTTGCTTCGCTTGATTTCTATACTGTTAGATGTATCTTCTTTCCATTAGGCTTTCTGGTTTGCTCGCTACTCATCATCATCTTTGATCGCGGCAGCAGCCAGTCAAATGTGTGTGACACGAAAAAGAGAGATTAATTTCGATTTTTGCTTTCTTCGCATATCGGTAATTTGCGCGTATAATTTCACACTGCCGTTTCCTGTGCGTTCCAGTTTATTTTTTTTTGTTATCTGAGCGCTTCTTAGATCTTGTGTGGAGGAAGGCTTTGAGTGGATTACGACTTTTTTTCTGATGCTTTTTGCTTCTTGGATGATGTCGAAGTCGGCAGCGGTGTTGGATTTGTTTGTCTGGGACAAATTAATTACTGGGATGTTTTACGTTTCCGGCGTGGATGGGACTTCAAAGAATGATGTCTCTAATGTTGAATGGGATGGCTTCGATACCTGCGCGAAACACATGCTGGGAGCTAGGCACGCCGGGATGTGTCTATCAAGATTACAGTTTTTTTTTTCGATACATTTCTCGCTCCCATCTCCATCCACATTATGACTATGCTAATTGTGCAGTTTCGAGTTGATTTGATAGAAGATTTAGTTCTTCTTCGGGGGTGAAGAAGTAGTAGAAGACGAAGGAGAGGACGAGTGCGAGTCCGACTGTGGGTTGGAATTACTTTCCTTGCCCGATTCGTGCTTGTGGGTCGTCACCTTGCCATCCTTGTCCACGAAGTGCGTCGTTTGAAGGAAGTGTCCGTTGTTGTTGCTGAAGGAGGTGAACGTCGTCTGTACCGATTGGCCACTCTCGTCGAAGCGGTTGTCCAAGTTGTTACCGCCACTGGAAGGAGAGCAGAGAGTAGAAATATTCCGTGAATTAATGAATCAATAAAGTAGCTTGAATGATTTTTATGGATCTTCCGTTTTTTGTTTTCTTGATTCGGTGTATAGACAGGTTTGCGACAGTTTCAGAAATGAGTCTGAGCGGTTGATCGTTCAAAATAAATTAACGACGAAGTAAAACGAGTGACTGAAATTGAGCCCTCCATAACATCTTATTATGAAACACATGACGGAATGGTACCTATCGGTACGATCTCCAATGCAACAGCAACAGTTCATCAATGGAGAAAGATAAAATGCACATCAACGTCAAATTAGAACATCATAAAGAGTGTCTTTAAAATTTTAAAACTTGTAATTAACCGCTGTCATTGTACTCGCATATTGCATTTTTTGCCGGCCGTAAATCCCAATAATTATAAGATCTCGTAAAAAAAAAAACTTAAATGAGCTTCCCTTTTCCTGTCCTGTTTCCCTTCTAAACGAACATTGTTAAAGTCTTTCTCTGCTCGCTCAGCTGCATGCTGCAAAGACATAGGATCATTCCACATCGTTTCAAACTACCGCACTCGAATGAATCCCGCCGTGGCAAAGAATGTTGCAACCTATCAGAATAACCAACAGCTCCGGCACGTCAAATCGAATCAACGCGCGGAGAATTAACCCGTAATTGTCTGGTTCTAGTGCATCGCAGAAGACAGGGGCTATCTCCGGGGGGTGCCACCGCCCGCTTGATCGGCAAAGCTTAATTCTTTCCGTCTCTGTCCTAAGCATCCAAGATTCAATGCAATGAAGCTGAACTAAACTACCTGGCCACAGTCAAGTCAGTCCCGGGAGTATCGGGAGGCATCCGATTACAGCCCGGTCACCACCTCCGATGATCCGTCGAGGGCACAGAACGAAGCACCTAATTAGGGCCATGTTCGAAGCATTCAAGCAAGAAAGCAGATCACAGAGTCTCGGCTTTTATGGCTCCCCGCCGGTTGGCAATGGACAAAGAAATCAGTTGGATGAAAAAAAAAAATAAAAAAGGCGAAGGGAACGAGTCAAATAAAAATAAACATCTCAAGCGATAGCATTTCAGAGATAATTTCTTATTCGCCGTGCGGTTTTCCTGTGGCTCTGCACAGATGGCGCCTTCCGTCGATGGGGACGTTGCAGGTAGAGCGGAAGAGGGCAACCGTTTCCCTGGTATAATTCGCATGTTCTTGGAGTCGGTTGAGGAATGCATCTACAACTGAGCTCCATGTTCAATCTGATGATGCAATCGGAGTGGCACAGTGAAAATTTTCTTTAGAAGTTTGGTTGGAAATACCGTTTTGAATGTAATAGAAAAACACTTCCAAAACGCAACTGCTTCGGTGAGTATCCACCCAATATCAAATACCGATACTATCAGTTTTATTTACAACCAAAATTGAAGCACGAAAAGTCTGAATTTTCCCTGGGCCGACTCCATGAGCTTGAGCATGATTGACCACCCGCGGTTGCTAATCCGTTTTTGCTAGATTACATGTAATTGCACAGATAATCAACGGATGATGCATTCTCAGTGTGTAAAATCTGATGATCTCAAACTTTACAATTGGCAACACCAGCACCAACCACGTCCAAATGCAGGTCAGTTGAGGAACGGGTAGGAATATGGTGACGTGATAGATGCTCGCCTTGTTGGAAGCTGAAAAATCCTCTGCACTACCAAGAGAAATCACAGAGATGTTCGACAAAAGGGATAACACCGATAAACCGACATGAAACTTACACTCAACTTTGCATATAACGGTCGATTCAAATGTGCAGCGATCTGATCTGTCAAAACCATAGGATTTTTTTATCTGGATACTAGAAATACTCAGAGGGAGAGATGGGCGGAGAGAATGTTTTGAGCCAAATGAACTGTCAAAATCCGAGCCAATCGAACAGTTCAATTAGATTTTTTCCGAGGATTTCTTATTCTTACTAGAATAAATTTGAGAGTATTGCAATCGAACAGAAATTCAATCACCTCTATGTTTTGTGTGCTTCTCAAATTCAACTAGTTTTTGGAACCAAAAACAATATTCTAACTCTATTGATTAATTGATCTTCGTTGGTTAATGAATGGCAACAAGAAATGTGCAAAATATTGCGATGCAATCAATTATTATTTTGCACGTAAATCGAATCAAAAATAAAAGTCATTTGAAATACTAGCTTCTAGCAAGGGTTGCAAGATAATTTAGGAACAAATCCCTGCTGCTGAATTGTATTTTGTTTTCTCCGCCTATCTCTCTCTCTGAGTATTTCTACTGGATACATATAATTTGTCCAGAATAGATAAGACACAAACCACGCACACATTTTGCACGTGCGCGCTTTACTAAATCAGAGTCAATGTTATAATAAGAGTCCCGCCCAGCGTTGCCAGATTGTTTTCAAGATTATCGGTATCAAATGTATTAAAAAGTCGGTATTTATCGGTATTTTATTTTTTAAATTAAATTCATGTTTTTGCCGTTATTGAAGGCGAAAATTCAAACTTTTGGACTAAGAACGAAAATTTTGCTTGGCAGGAGAAGTCGGATGAAATTTCCAGGAAATGTTTAAATTAGTTTCTGAAGGAAGCCGAAAAAAAAAATCCAGAGAAAGAATAAAGAAGCTCTTCTGGAGGAAGTTCGAAGAAGTTCTAAGAAATGTCGAAAAAACATCCGGGAGCTTCCAAGACAAATATTGAAAAACTTTTGACGAAAATTTGAAGAAGCTTTCGGAAAAAAATCGGATGACAAATCCATAGGAAGCCATAAAATATTCGGGGAAGCTCAGAAGAAGCTCAGGAAAACTTTCTATTAGTAGTCGAAAAAACTCTAGGAACTTATCGCTTGTTTCTCCATAAGACTCCATAAGAAGACGACGAAAGAAATGTCTACAGATACATCCCAACAAACAATTGCCTATTGAAGAAACGATTTCTTAACGATTTTATTCCACTTCATGCTTAATAATACTTGTACTATTTTTAATAATAACTTCTGTTCAGGCTTTGTTCACACAAATCTGGAGAATTTATTCAACCACAACATCGAAATATTTGGTGTTGAATAAGGTAGGGTTAACTACCCCATTTCCGGCCTATTAAGCACAACCCGCACTTAGTCTTTCTTAATCTAGCGCAGTTTAGCACCAAACGGAATGTTATTATTACTTAGGCCTTCCAAATTTATTTACCTTTCCGTATGTACCAGAAGATTTGATAAAGAGAAACCAATTGTTGAGATATTGTCAAAAGTCTAACACTGCTTCTTGACGCCAAACTCGGCCTACGGATTCTAAACTTGGCCTAACGCATTGAAACGAATTAACTTCGGCCTATCGGATGAAGATAAAACATGATTCGGTCGGAGCGCTTCTTTTGTTTTTGGGAATAATAGGAGCAAACATTCATATCACGCGTTCACGCGTTGACTTCCTTCGGTAGCTTATTAACTAAAGTATCGTACCAAACGCATAATTGACTTGTTAACTCTGAAATCATGGATTTATTTAAAGTTTTCTGCTCGATAGGCCCAAAATGGGCGATTAGGCCGAAGTAATTCTCTACCCTATCATTTGGCTAGAATAGATAAGACACAAACCACTCATACATTTTGCACGCGCGCTCGTGGCTTAACTTAACGTGTCCAGCGAACAGGGAGACAGATATCAGTAGCATGCTTTGAGCAGGAATTTCATGGTAATTTCTACGATCGTTCATGTCGATTTGTCAGTCTTGACACCAGTATTGGGAAAATATCAAAAAATCAAATCTCACCAACGCCCAAGATCACGCTTGATTGTCGTAGACAAAAATCTACAAGCAAACAACTCCGGTTGATTTTGCAAGCTGTGATATCGCAGCTCGGAATATCAAGCTAACAAAACTCACCAACTGCAAATCTCACCAAACTGTGGTGAGATTGAGTTTAATGATTTTTGCTTTACACCCGAATGCAACCGAAACTTCCATAACGGCTTGCAGCAGTTCCTTCGCGTCTGCCATCGGTGAAGATTAAAAAGAGATAGCAAACTATGCTTTCTATCTCTAAGAAAACAATGTGCAATGGAATCATTTTTGTGTCGAGTCAACTCTCAGCTTGATTTTTGCACGTTGTGAATAGTCTCGCAATATAAAAGGAGCTTGTTAAATCAATATCAAGCATGATATTTTGTTCCAATATCACGCGTGATATTGCGAGCGCATGAGAGCGGAAAAATATCAATTGATTTCTAATTTTGCCAACACTGCTTGACACATAGACAGACAGACAAAACGCTCGTAATCGCGTTCCCCTAACGGTTAATTTTTCTTTATTTCCGAAAAAAATATTTATTGTAATCGCATTTATTTAAAAAAAAAAAGTTCCAATGTACCAAAATTGGGTTCTTTAAGTGTGTAGAGCCCCAAGTAACAGTTCTGCAATCATTTGGCATCCACTCTGAGCTATGATGGTTTAATTATGGCAATGAATAATCCATTTAGTTTAAACACAGCATTTCACAGTGTAAAACGTTCCTGCTTAGTAGTTCACCTTTTCGCTGTTTTAAAACCTTTTACAGTCTAGCGAGAAGTAAAAAACTGTCTTGTTTTAAAATTAAATTTAAAGTAGTTCTCAATCCCACCATAAAACTATTCTATAAATCAATCATAAACTTCATTAACAATTTTTTCTTAATGTCTTGATAAAATACTCTATAAACCTGTTCTATCATTATCAAAGCAATCATAAAACTATTAGCTTTTAAATGAAAGTAAAAGGCATATATTGTTGCCTTTTAGGCTTTTAAAAGTGTATCATAAAATCTCCTCTGTTTACAAATTGAACTTTAAGGATGGATCCTCATAGTGAATAAAAACCAAATTTATGACAAGGATATCTCGAAGGATAAACGAAGTTGGAGGAAAAATTCAAGCGATGCTAACGACCGAAGGGAAGTCGATTTCAGTAAAATTTAGTTCTTTAGAAAAACCAGCACGTCCGGCGGAGCGGGTACCATCAACGACTGAGCATCTGGTGGAGAAAAGTGAAGAGAGAACATTCCCAGTCGCATAAAAACTCTCCCAATGATCTCTGTCGATTGTTTATACCGTTGAATTCATGAATCAGTTTCTAAAGCATCATTCGTGAATTAAATTGTTTAATCCATATGAATGCAAGATTGCATTTATGAATTTGCTTGTAGAATGGAATGGAAGTCAACTCGCAAATGCTATTCTTCTAGGCTTGTAGCAGTTAACGCTTATTTAGCAAATGTTTTTTTTTTTCGGTTCGTAACAAAGTGTACTAGATGCACTTCTTATTTGTCTTCTAGGCTTTGTATGCATCTGTAGCGAGCGCTTTGCGAACTCTCAAAATAGTGCTTTCGATACATTTCCAAAGTCATTAATTGGCTATGTTAGTTAGGACTACACTCAATTATAATGTTACTTTGTTCAGTGTTCCTATTTGGTCAAAAATTGAAATCAAACTATCAAAAATATGAGGAAAAAAATCGCTTTACAAATGAAGGTCAACTTCTCCGAACTCAACGAAATTAAATTAGTAAAGTGCCAAGCTTGCTCGATAGCAGCAACTAATTTTCTCTTTCGTTGAGCTTCAGAGTATTTCGAAGAGATTCAAGGTGTTTCGAAACAAAATCGGAATAACTTCGTAAAATTGGGAACCTTTTTAGAAGTTTGGAAAACTTCGTTGGGAACTTTGTTTAATTAAAAAAAAACTTCATACAAGTTCTTCATTTAGTGTCAGGGTATTCCTTTAGTTTAATGGACTTATAGATGATCAGTAAAATCTATATAAATCCAGCGAGCTTTGTTGATCTTGAGGGAATTAATGAAATTGTAAAAAAGTTCAGGAAAGTTTGTAGAAGTGCACATAACTTCATATGAATTCTGAGAACTTAATACAAGTCATGCGAATTACGTAGCAATGTGAGGAAAACCGTAAAACATAATGGAAGTGCTTGAATGTCAAGCTGAACATTGCATTAGGTCCTATGTAACAATGACAGATTATCTACGTCGATTTTCTCTTTGTATCACCACGGCAATGTAAAAACATTCCCAGCTATTTTCAGCACACAGATCGATAAAATAGGCATTTATCAAGCATCTAATATGAATAACACATCAAGAAACGGTTCTGTTCTCAAGTTATTAACGAAAGTGAAAGTCGACGAAGAGAATTGATCAATGTTAATTACAACCTAATGCATTGTTCAGCTTGATTTATTTCAAAAGTTCAGGGAAGTTCGTAATAGTTCAGGGAATTTTGTAGAAGCTCAGTTAGTATTATATAAGTTCAGCATACAGGGTTTGATTTGGGAACTTAGTGGATGTTTTAGGAACTTTGTTTCACTCAGATGATTTTGAAAAATTTGTAGAAAATTTTTAATAACTTTCCTGAAGTTTTGGAGAAAATCATGGATGTTGATGGAACTTCGCAGAAGATGATTTAATTTTAAATAAGTAAAGATAAGGGAACTTTGTAGATGTTCAAGGAACATCCCAAGTAACCAAAAGTTCCGCATTCAACGATTAAAATCACTTTCCATTAAGTTCCATTAAGTTCAAATAAAGTTCCGACAGAACTTTCAAGTTCCATAAAGTTCAAATAAAGTTCCGACAGAACTTTCAAGCCACATGAAGCAATCCGCACAAGTCTTTATTAGTAACAAAATTTAATGTACGTAAATATGTAATAAACAGTGGCCCGAATAAATCATAATTCTTATATATATGCAGTGCATCAACATTGTATCCAAAAATAAAAAAATAAGTTAATAAGTAATTTCCTGGATTCGAACCCGTGTATTCGGCATGCGATCTACGAACGCTAACCACTGCGCTACAAATGTAATGGAATACCATGCGGGCAAACACCAATTTAAAATTCATCAATGTGTTGTGTTTCGTATTCAAGTCAGTCAGCTGGCACTGAAAACTCCAACAGCTTTATTATATCTCAGATGACGCAGCGGTTCGTACTGGGGCTCTCATGCAGAAGGACTGGGGTTAAAGCTCTAATTCTACTACTTATGCTGATAAATCAATACACATTAATACCTACTTTGCCTCTTACAACGACATAAAAATGAGGCTGCTTACCCAGACAACCAGAAGTCGTATAACAATGTACAGACAGTATTGTAAATTGCTACAGTTTAAGTCAAAATCGCATATAAGAATGGCATTCCTCGTATTATGTTTAAGTTAAATCGTATAGAATACAAATTTCCGACCTATATGCGATGACTCATTTTTCCGTCGTACTGTATCACAAATTAAATCGGATTACATCGTAAGACTTTTCAAAATGAATTTGTTATTACAGATTAAAACGTATATGATGTTAAATCAACTCGTTTAAAATTAAATGAAAATATGCACATATATGGCCTCCACTTTTGTACGTATAAGCCATTTCTTTGCATTCTATACGAATTGTTTGTTTGTATATGTGTTTGTATATCACGAAAACAACTTTGAATATACGTGCAATCTGGTTGTCTGGGTAGAATTCTATAGACAGACCACCTTCAACCAAGCTGCTTAAGCCACAAATTTCCTTTTATCAGAACTTTTGGTTACTTGGAATTAGAGCTATTTTTACGCCACTCAGAACGAAATGCCATCTTTGTCACCTACATTTTCCTGAGTCTTCTGAAAATTTATGTGAATTTACTTGGACAAACAATTGAAGTTTCCTTAAAACTTCTATAAATTCAATAATTTTCTAAAATTCCATGAACCAGTTGATATTTCACAGTTTATTTTAAAAACTTTCTCAAAACCAAGGTTGCAAAGACTCATTTCAGCTAAAATAATGTTTTTCGGAATAATAAAACCAAAAGATGGTATCATGGCATGTTTTACTTGTAACTTACAAGAAGAGGTTACAAAGTATGCGTTGGAAACATAAAACCTGTAAATTTTGCTTTCTATGAGTCACAATCAGCGATTTGCTGATCGCTGAGTGAGTGAGTGAGTTTGTCAAAAATCACTGACTGTGACTCTCATGATGTGAAATAAACAGATTTAATATGTCAAACACATTCTTTGCAACCTCTTCTTGTATCCTTAAAATTCAAAATTTGATCATGGCATCTAATTATTTCATAATTTAGAAAAACATTGTTTTAGCTGAAATGAGTCTTTGCAACCTTGCTCAAAACTCCTCTGTTACCTCAAACAAATAACAGATTTTTAATCAACTTCCCCGAAGATCTCTCCCCTTACAATCCTTTAAAGAGTCTCTGGAATTCCTATTTTTTGTAAACTGGTCTAAGATTCCCTGTTCTCATGAATTCTCTATAAATGTCTCAGAAGTGCACGGAAAATTCATCTCAAGATTCCTGAAAACTCTCATAAAATTCCATGAAATGTCATCTAAAGGTCACCAAAACCTTCTCGTTTTTCCCATATTATGTAATAAGCAGTTCCACGCCAACTGGTGATTTTATTTTCCCCTCTCAGAACTCCATGAAACTTAACATAGTTCTTAACTAGGGGTAGTGAACTATGTTTTTGCCAAAGTTCGGCCATTTTGACTCACGCCTAATATTTCAGAACCAGAATGACCCTCGAATTGCACCAGCTGTTGGGAGAAACATCCATCGTCTACATTACAAAAATTGGGCGACTACGGTGGGCTGGGCACATCGTAAGAATGCCGCATGACGACCCAGTGAAAATGGTTCTAGAAAGCAACCCAACAGGAACAAGAAGAAGAGGCACGCAGCGGGCAAGGTGGATCGATCAAGCAGAAGGCATCCTGCGGACCCTTCGCAGACTACGAGGCTGGCGAACTGTGGCCATGGATCGAGTAGAGTGGAGACAACTTCTTCGGATAGCAGAGGACAACAAGGCCTTAGCCTGATTGGTAAGGTAAGTACTAATATTTCAGAATGGCGTATTTGATATTTTTCAATGAATCATAGAACAAATCACGTCTGAGATATAGTTGTAGGAAACTAGATTTTTCAGAAGAAAAAAACGTTGAAAAAAAGCTTAAATTTTCGTCAAAAACTAAAAAAAAAACACAGTTAAAAGTTCAAAATTTTACTTAAAATATTATGTTCTACGGTTTAAGCCTTTTGTAAAGAGTCCATTATGTCCATTTCAGAAAAGTTAGCATTTTTGATAATTGAAAGCTTGAAACTTAAATAACTTAAAAATGTGCTTTTTTGTATTTAAAGTATTTAGTTCTGGTACAAATTTGGTTCATTGCCCCTAGTCAACAATTATGCGAAGTTTCATGAAATTCTGTGAGGTAAAATCTGAAATTTGTATTTTTTTTTTTCGCTATTGTGCCTGGAACTGCTCCAATGCAAGAGGGGGTGGAGTCAACGCGTTACTCGTCTTGTATTAGGTATAAGTAAATTGCGTGACCTTTTCTGCGTAACGTAATATTTGAACGATCCCTTTCATGCCATCAAAAATGTGTCTTTTTAAAACATAAGCTAAAAATGCTGCTTCCCTGAACTTTTGCTTATCGTCTAAAATTTTGCACTGTGAATTTATGCACAAAGGCGCATAAGAAGCGAAGAAACATCGAAGAATTGCAGCATCCATCGCGCGTGGTCCACACAATGGCAAGCAGTGGACGTCTGGAGATATAGCCATAGGCCATGGTAAGCCTCCCTTATACGTGCGAGTGTGATAAATTCTGCCGACTCGAATTAAGATATACTCTGAGCGATAGAATAGCGGTCTTTAGCGCGTTCGTATAGTTTTCTTCCATATTTTCACTTCCTCCCATATAAATAGCAGCAACAATAACGCAGAAAGGAACAAGACGGAAAGGAGGGGGAGGAGAGAAATCAAAGAAATTGATAGGCATTTGATCGGGATGGCTTTGCATGTTCTCGGTACGGAGAGCCAGTCAGTAGCACCTCTGGTGGGATAGGAAGGAAGGGAGTACAAAAGGGGTGGCAGCTTCGCAAAGTGGATAAAGCTAAATCGATCGGACGGAACGATCGCCCGCCCCGATCCTGAGCCTCCGTGTGTGAGGTTGGTGAGGTCTAAACTAGAGCGTAAATCGATTTTACTGCCTCCCGCAAGCGCACTTTCCTTGAACTTTTTCTGTTTCGATTGGATGCTGTGTGGAAGGCCTGCATTGAGGGATGGAATGAAAAGCGACGGCCACTTTGTGGCCAATTTAATGAGGCCGTTTCATTGTCCAGAGCTGGTAGGAGATAATCATCGGCGAACCAGACTTGGCGTACTTTGTGAATTTTTTTTTTGCGAACTTACTGCGGCTGGTGGAATTCAGCACTTGAACTTCTATTTTATGACTTATTGTTCGGTCGGAGCTGATTAGCTCGAAACTGGTTTACTTGGTTGATGATCTTGATTGTACTTGTTGTTGAGGAAATTTCGATTGATTCAACCGATTCTTGCTCCGATAAAGCTGCTAATGAATAAACAAAAAGCATTGTCAACTAATGGACTGAGATATGCTAATGTTGTTTGATCTTCTCCAACCAAACAGCAAGTGTATCCATTTCGAACCGTCAACAACCACGCATATGTAGACACCATCTCGGCTCGCAGAAGTCAAAAACCTGTTTTTCCCCAAATTTCTTGAACAACAAACGCTCTTTGTTTGTTTGCTTGTGATGCGACCTGATTTGAATGTCAACAGACATTGACCACCGCGAACTGAGAGTGGAAAACCCCGGCGGTACCGGAAATTTCGGATCGCATGCTGATGTACATAGGTACACTTACCTGGAGATGCTGGTCTGCACTCCCTGGAAGTTGCCCTGACCGGCGGCGGCGGGAATTTGCGGGAATGACGGAAACTGGATCGGGAATCCGAAGTTTACTGTTATCAGTTGTTTGCGGAATGCAAGGAAAGAAGAAAGAAATGAAAGAAATTAACTCTTTTGAACTGTTGTATGGAGTGGTGATGCTGGAGTGTGGTACAATTAAAATTGGAGTTTATGTTGTGATGAATAATTATTCGACTGCCGAGGGAACATGTGTGAGAAATTAAGTTATTTAGCGGTGGTGCACAAGATCAAGAAACAATAAGGAACACAAAGTGCATTTAATTGGGTTGTGTCAAATTATCATATTTATTTTTGTAATTATTTCACGTGTGCAAATTTGTAGGGTAATCTTGACACATATCATTCAATTGAGAGTACGATAATTGTTGAATGGGCATTTATGATATCCAGAGCAATTATTTTACTGAAAATTAAATCAGATCAGCATTTCGCATAATTGCATGTTTTGGAGATTTTTAAGATTATAAGATTGACATATTTGTTAATTTACCCCGTGTGAAAAACATTTATTGGCTCATAAAAGTCCTAGCAGGTTTCCGGTTCAAGGGGTGATGATTCAAAATTTATAGAAATTGGTTATCATTGATGTCAGAATTCTCATCCATTGCGTTTTCTCACAGAACAAAAATGGTTGTTCAGCTCCAGAAAGTGAACAATTTTCATAGACGAACACTAGCGCAACTAGCGGTAGAAGAAACGATTTTGTCTGCAGTTAAGATGCTTGATGGTGTGAGTATGGATAGAAAGTCTGTGTGTAACGCGTAGCTTGTTGAGCATCAACATGTTTCACTGTTTGATTAATCGACTCTTTCGCGCTTTCACTGCTATTTTGGGGTTATCTCCAATGCATGTCTTAAAATTAATCACTTGTTATCGCTATTTGTTCGCAATTGTTTGGTCAATGTACATAGTTGTTAAACAAGATGTGGAACAAACGTCATATTTGGAAAAAAAAAGAAAATTGAACGACTAATCTCAAAACAGTCGTTCCAAAATAACGCTGCCCATGGGAATCACATGTAGTTTTCACAAAACTGTTGAGCAAAACTTCATCACAATGCAAGGGTGATTCAAATTATCGGTTTATCTTCACCGAGCTCAATCGATTTCATATCAGGAAATCGATTTCATATCAGCTACATGGCGAACGGCTGGGCACGTGTTGAACGGAAAGGTCACTTTTCTCTTAGTAATTCCCATACAAACTTCCATTGGTTGGTGCATTATGAGATCACAACCAAACGAGCTCAATTTTTTTAAGAAAGCCCCCTAGGGGTAGATATATTATTGTGGACCAGGGGTAAGTCAAGTTCGATAAACCTCGGCGACATGCGCTTGGGGTCAAAGATTTCAATGAGAATCTCAGAGCATTAAGCGTGTCCGGAAATAAATTTTGTACAGGTTTTACAGAAATCTGAACAAGTCTGTTTTCACAACATTTATTTTCCTCAATCGCTGAAAATCTACTATTCATCAATTTTATCTAGATGAACGCGTCATTGTGATGGTACTAATGGATATTTTTGGCGCTATTGAAAATTTTGTCGATTACTGAATTTTTTTTATGGGCCCAAATTAGGGGCATTTAGGCCGACATTACATCCGTTTCTCCCATGTTCCTTTACACTTTTCCAATAATAGATTAAAATTTCACCCTCACGCCCTAACTTTCGGACCTTTGACTTGACTCCTGTCATCAAGGTCTGGACAAGCTTCTCTTCTCTGGTTTTGTAAGCTTTTGTCCACTTCTGCTTGAAGTTTTGAACCGATTTTGACTCTCCTCTCATTTTCCAACAGTCAGCCTTCATTATAGCCTAAAATGTCTCGAGCGGTCGGAGCTCAGTTCGGAGGATTAATCTCATCAGTTACCACAATGACATTATTTTCCTCGTACCTCGTACTACGTCTGTGATTACTATATGGGGTTACACTTTGAGAAAACCGAAAATGACACATGTAACAAAATTATGAAAGATTTTGAACGTTAATAACTCAGCTGCCCCTGGACCAATTTCAATAATTTTATCACCAATCGATCAGATTTATTTCAACGCATCTGTTATATTTAAGACTTTATCATTTTTAAAAATAACACTATTGAAAATAGGACGAATGTGCAACTGTTGCTTTGATAATTAAAATTATCACCGATTGCCTGCCAAAAGCAATTTCAAAACTGAATTCCATCCGGTCTCACCAACCGGTGATTATTCAATCACTGCGTGGTGAGTGGTGGTGTTCTCCAGTACACAACGAAAGGCTCCCCGCAAACAGCTAGCTACCAAGGCTGGCCTCAACCGCTGATCGGATTCAGTTCCAATCACCGTGTGTGGTGGTGTACGGTCGTCGGCATCAGCAGCAGCATCAGCAGCAGTGCTTACGGCGCGTGGCGTTGAACATTGGTCTCCAGTACACAATGAAAGACTACCTGGAAGCAGTGGGCTGCATCTCACATGATCATCCATAGAAGGAGGAAGAAGCCGCACCGCTATTGATCGGAATCAGTAGCTCTTCGTGAGTCGCTGTGGGCCATCTATGCCAAGCGTGTCGCCCTCATTCCAAACAATATACAGCTCACCAACCTCATCTGTGTTTAACACCCTAATAGCTCAGCATTACTCAACCATCACGACATAACGGTCCTTTTCAAGACCACCATAAATTTGTAAAAGAGTATTTTTTTTTGACATTTGTCAAGGTCATCAATCGGGTGTCAGTTCCCATATCAAGATAGAGCTGAAATTAGGGCGATACAGCTTTTGTAAACAATGATGTCTAGAAAGTCAAAGCTCGCCCACGCAAATCAACATCACCATCAGGTAGAGTAAGACTTCCTCTACCCGACGGTAATGATGGTTTGCGTGGGCGTGCCTTGAATCCCTAAAAATCATCGAGAGAAGTTATTGTTTACAAAAGCTGTTGCGCCTAATTCCAGCTCTATCTAGTTATGTTGAAATTTAACATTTTTTTTTTGCTTTATTAGAGAGATTTTCATGAAATTTAACATACCATGAACTTTAAGGCAACATTTGGGGAGCGATTTCAAAAACCAAAGTCGGTCGTGGCATGAAAGTGGTTCGATTTTGATCCGGAGATGATGGATTTTAATTCTTAATACGCCAATCGATAGGAATTTTTCTACCAATCTGTTAAAATTAAGACTTTATCATTTTTCAAAATGTCACTATTGAAAATTGCACAAATGCGCAACTGTTGCTATGATAGTTAAAATTATCACCGATTGCCTGCGAAAAGCAATTTCCCTAACACAGATTTCAAAGTTAAATACCATCCGGTCTCATCAACCGGTCTTTATTCAATCACCGCGTGGTGAGGGGTGGTGTTCTCCAGTACACAACGAAAGGATGCCTGCAAGCAGTGAGCTGCAGCCCACATGAGCATCCATAGAAGGAGGAAGAAGCCGCACCGCTATTGATCGGAATCAGTTTCGTGAGTTGCTGTGGGCCATCTATGTCAAGTGGATCATACTAAAGAGTATAAACAGAGAAAACCCCGCTCAAATTCCTATTCTTACAAAAGCTCCTGCTACAATTAACAAATAAGATTGATTATATAAGACTACGTAGTCCTACGTCACCATTGCGTAAAACCCCATAGGGCTGTCCCTTGTAGTTTTGGTTTGTAGAAACTTGCTGATGACATTCGAAACCGTTTGTGGCGTGACCCCGACCGAATTTACGATTGTTTTGTATGGGATTTTTTAACCACTTATCCAAAATAAGATTTCGCAGCTCCTGTTGTTGAGACGCCATTTCAAAAACTTCTATTTAAAACTAAACAATAGACTTCTCTGACTTTGTGAATTGCACATGTAGTAGTGCAGAACTTTGGGTAAATTCAAAGGTTTTCTTGCACTAGTACTTACAATTTACCCAAAGCACTGCACTAATACTAGTGCATTTCACAAACGTCAGAGAAGTCTATATGGCACGTCGATGCGAAGGTGAAAGGATCCACTGACAGCTACATAATACACTGAAAGAAATTCTTACGTTGACTCAGACCACTGACGCGACAAAGTTACAAAAATATATCCGGACACGCTTTAAGCGAAGACTTCTTTAATATCATTGAAGCTCAAATTCCCATGCGTATAAATTTAATCATAAATCCTCAAAAGCGTTGTATGTAGCACACGATCTTATGTTCCATGTAACAGAGTTAAGATAAGAGCAAGATAATTGTCAACGTAACATAATGTTTGTTTACCTAAGATTTATAATATAGGAAAATCAGCGTCATTAGAAAAAAATCCTAATACCTCGTTCACATTACAGCTTATATCACGTGATATAAGCTGTTTTGCAATGAGCACTCATACATCTAGTTTTCACTGGAAATCCTATGTATGAGCGCTCATTGCAAGACAGCCTATATGACGTGATATAGGCTGTAATGTGAACGAGGTATAAGAAGTTGTTCTTGGGCAGCTGGTGTACATTTATTGGACGGAACGCCTTTACACCAAAAGTAGAATTTAGAGCATTCCTTGGACCAATATTTGAAGACTTTGGGACATTCTATTTTTTTAAGTCTCTGTTAAACACAGTGTGTAGTTTATAATTTTTAAATTTTAATACATTTTTTATGTGATCGTTTTCAGAAAGAAAATTCAAATGCAAAATCATAGTCCCTGTCCCAACGTTGGGCCATCTGTGTATATCTCGTGCTCCCAGAGCTCGTTCCAAATGTAAAACATATACCGTGCACCCTCGTTAATCTGAAAAAAAAACTTCGTCCATATTATCGAGGTTTATTTTCAATTTGAGCTTCTAGTCAGGGTTGCTTCCACTCATGATGTTATAATGATATGTTTTTTTTTTTTTTTTCTTTGGTTTGTTTTTTCGTCGATCTTGTTTTCCGTGCTGAGCACCAATGCTACCGACGTGCCAGGAAGGCAGCTCCCACACCTGGACCCTACCTATCGACCCATCAACTCATGAACCGGGGACCAACGGCTTTACTTCCCATCCGAAGGAAGGCGTGATCAGAGATGTTATGCCTCACCACCGGCGCCGTTATAATGATATGTTGTACTAGTAAGTAACAAGAAGAGGGTGTAAAGTATGTGTTTGACTCATAAAACCTGTCAATTTCGCTTTCAGAGCGTCACAATCAGCGATCTTATGATTAGTGAGCGTTCACTCAGAGTGAGCGCTCACGAGTCGTAAAATCGCTGATTGTGACGCACTGAAAGCAATATTGACAGATTTTATGTGTCAAACATATACTTCATGACCTCTTCTTATAACTTACAAGTACTAATTAGCATTATACTATTTCATGGTTTCATAATACCGAAAAAATTTTTTATAGCAAGTGAGTGGAAGTAACCCTGCTACGGCCATTTCGCTTTTCTCTGTTCCATGTGCTTGATGATGTTTGAGCAATTGTTAGTTTGCACGGCGTGCAGATTAGCGGGGTTTAAATAAAAAGGGTGCAGATTAAGAACGGTTAGATTACCGGGGGTCCACGATATAGTCGAAGCCTGTGTTTGTTTCGTTACAAGGCCTAACCACATGTATAGTTTTGCATGTATATGGATATGTATAGATTAGGTCGAATGAATAAAAGCGTTTACTTTACTTTTCCCGTAAGAAAAGCATGGGAAAGTAAAGTAAACTCTTTTTATTCATACGGCCCATTGTGATACCGTGAACCCCCGGTAATCCGACCATTTCTTATTTGAACACCGCTAATGTGCACGTAGTGCAAACTAAAAATGGTTCAAACATCATTTACCTCATTGGCGTTGACGGCGTTGAGGGTCAGACTGTGCGTGAAACATGGCGGACTTCGTATTATCCTTTCATTCCACTGAAAATTCCCATAAGAAACTGTCAATCTTTGCTAGAAGAGACGATTTTTCGGCAGTGCCGTCAACGCCAATGGAATGGAACAAAGTGAAATGGAACATTCTGAAACGGAACGCAGAAACAAAACAAAATATCCAATAGGGCTACCAGAAAAAACGCTTATTTGATGCTCATAGGGTTACTAGTAGTTCAAATTAAAAATTAACCCCGTTAACTTGATTGAAGTATCGTTAGTATCAGCAGGGGTCCACGGTATAGACCTTTTTAATGCACCACCAACGTAGAGTGCGCCACGTGAGTTCGAGAAGAGGCGTCAACCAAAGCGTTTGTTTACATCAGAATAATTATTTTTCACAACGCAAATTAAAGAATTTTTCCTTCAAAATCTTGCCAATTTACATCGGTAATTGTCTTATTGTACGATTTTCCACAGATCTGAACTGATTTGTACCTTAACTATTCACACACAAGAAATCCGGAAGATCATAACCACCAAGGCACTTTTCTAATTAACTATTTTTCTCAACAAAAATATTCCTGAACACCAGCAGGATCTTTGCAAAAACGATGCAGAATTAAATTTTTCAACTGTAGATTAAGTTTTGGAGCATCTCAGATGAATCAATTTATCCGAAAAATTAAAAGAAGTGTTCGGCTTCCTATGTCTCAAGGCAAACATTTCTGCTCGCTCACAACAGTCTTTTTGACGTTCTCCTATTTACCACCAGAGGTTGAATCGATCGTTTAGTTCCTATTAAAAAGGCTTATCAAAAGTATGATGAGGGTGGAAATTTTCACCATAAAGCATAGGAAGATGGCAATATTTTGCACCTTTCCTGATTATTGTATCCACCGCAGGTGCTTGAAATCATCATCCGCGTGGAATATATTGTTTTCTGTATCGGGTCTGCAGTGATCTTTATCGGGTCTGCAGTGATTTATAAAATTGTCCCAGCGGTTATGATCTTCCGGAGTTTTAATGTGTGGTTATTTGAGCTGTAAATCGATTCTGATCGGTACATAGTTGAAAAATAATACCACTACCGATGGAAATTTGCAAGTTGTGCAATTAAATGTACATTATTTTGAGTTTTGAAAATCGTCATTATGATGTAAACAAATGGGTTGGATGACATTTCCTCTTAAAATCGGCTAGCGCACTCTCAGCGAATCCAAACACATAAAGCAACCAACCATACAGACAAAATGGTTGCTACGACTACCATGACAAACTCCTCGATCGTTAACATAGCTCGATCCGAGTGGTAAAAGGATAATGATATATTGCTTGCCTGCTTTGTTGCAATATACACGGATGAGGCCATAGCTTGATATGAATCGAGAAAAGACATAACAAAAAAATTCCCATTAACACACGTGTATCATCTTCGGCTTTACTTCGTGAAGCAGTTTGCCAACAATTTGCTCGTTTCCTTCTACCGCCCCGAATGAGTTGTGTCGCACGGGTTGCTTGTCATAAAAAAAAGAACGAAGAAGATTATATCATTATTGCTTTGCACTTCTGACATAGCGTTATTATTCGGTTCGTTGATCGCTTGTCATTTTGTCATTTGGAGATATTTTTGATTCCTTGCGCACTCTACATTGATGGTGCATGAAAAGAGCCTATTACCAGAAAACGTTTGGCCATGATGCAAATTGGTGAAGATACGACGTCTTGTTATTGTTATTCTTGTGTTTTTTACTCATTTTGGTAACGGTGGTAGTGATGGTGAAAGTGAATAGTGAATTAATGAAACTGAAAGTGATACAATAGTAATAGAATTAAAAAGAAAAACAACGTAATAAGGTATACAACTATACTACTAAAACGCTCATCAATTAATTTAGACTGAACTAAAAGTAAATTCCATGACATTTCCTGAGATTCCCTAAGTTTCCAGGTCATAAATGGAATTCCCTGAGATTCCCTCATTTTCCAGGTAGTTCCAGATAGTCGATCAACAATGAAATGTGACGATTAGGTTTTCCCAAGATGGGCACTATCGTTTATTATATAAACCCTAAATGCTTGACGGTTGTTATTATAATATTATCATCTTCCCCCCTTTACTGGCGGCGCAGGTGGTGTAGTGGTAAGGGTGATTGCCTCTCACCCCAAAAGGCCTGGGTGAAATTCCAGTCGGCGCCGCCGGGATTTTCTGAGGCATAAAATTTCGGATCACGCCTTCCTTCGTAAATCCATTGGTCACCGGTCCACGAGTTTGATGGGTCGATAGGAAGGGTCCAGGAGTAGGAGCTGCCTCCCTGGCGTTGGTAGTATTGGTACTCAGTACGGAAGACAATGTCGACGGAAAACAAATCATGGAAAAAAATCTCTCCCCTGTTTGCTGTGGTCATAATCACTGCGACCAACACTTGGATCTTTTGTTATATGTCCGTGTAATTTGCCAGTGCATGTGATGAATGAATGTGTAATGAGCTATTCGAATTCGATACAGTTATCATACGTAGTGGCATTTCTCACAAGAAACCTCCCTCAATTGTGACTTTCCGCATCATCTGAATAGTTTTGAGAGACCTCTACAAAGACGAACCCTCTCATCTATCAAAATAGGGCTCACAAGACTCCTCATTCGATTTTAATATTTCTAAAAGTTCTGTGACCTCTCCAAATACGTGTCTTCTCATCAATAGGTGTCCTTAGTGGCAAAACAACCGATGATACTAATATTTGACCAAGCATCGAAACCCTGGTCGGAACATTTTCTTGTTTTCAATCTCAGTTCCTCGGAAGCTCTCAAACCGAGGCTCAAAATCGTCAACAAGAAGAGCTTAGGGCCAGAGTTCGATGTGGTAGATCGTACACCAGTAGCACGCCATGAAATCGATTCCAACATTTCATTAGGGCGAAACTAAATTATTAAACAATGATTTCAACAGCCGATTTCTCGAAAATAAAAGTTCACTCCTTTACCAGCTGGTAGAGGAAACATTGACTACTTGATGGTGTTGTTAGTTTACATGTACGAGGTTACTAAAGGTTGAACAAAAATTTCACTGAATCAAGCTAAGAGTGTATTGAAGAATCAAAGTGACGATTGACTCACAGATTGCAAGTGGGTGAAAATAGGAAATGACGTTTTGATATCTGTCAAATTGCATGGCATTGTTTTTTGGACATCATCATTTTTGTAATTGTGGATCTTAAAACTAGGTGTCGCATGACCAGTTTTGGCTTTGCTTTGATTCGCCAATAGAATCACAGTAGGCATTGGTCGTCAGGGTAAGTTCATTTGTTTACATCATGGCCTCACCGGAGCAAGCACGTTGCGATTCGATCCTGCACGCTCGAAACGAAAATTTCGGTCTATACGCTCTTGGCAGTTTTCGATCAAATTCCTTGGCAGGAATTTTATTCCTCGGTTGGCCGGACGAGTGCTCAGAAAGAATGTAAAATCAAAAAGAAGCCGATATTCCCAGGGGGTATTCAACTCTGCACATCTACAGCTGTTCCAATTTTTTTAGCTGTGCCAAACGCTATGCCAGGGTATGCCGAATGTGCCGAAGTAGGTCGAAGTGTTCCAATCAAACTGTCAATATCCCATTAGTTTGGCATCCCTGAAGTTAAAATGACGTTTGTGATTGTGTTTTAATTCTTATTTATCAAACCTATACGGTGTTGAAGCAAACACGACCGTTCCTCATGATTCTGACTCAATTTCAATTTGAATGACTGATTCCTTGCAGGTGTGCAGAAACGAAGTAGTAACCTGATCGATGGAGGTAAAAAATGCCACCAGCATCCATTGAAATCCTCTCCAACTAAAGTAAACAAAGAACTCGTACGGACGGAAAGATGAACGAAGGTCATGTAAACGGCGCGTCGAGTACCTAGTGCGGACCCAGAGCAATCAATGCAAGAAGATAGCTCTGGATGAGCCGCATTGGAATCTGGAAATCTGACTTTACCCAATGGGTTCTTGCTAAACAGCAATCTGCTTAGTGTCGTTAAACAGAAACCACTGAGCGCACCGAAACTCACGCGAGTAAAATTTTCGAAATTCAGCATGGCCTTCCAGTTGACCGATCGGTAGGTCACCAATCGCAACTAGAGATGGGCGATCCGCTCCCGAGCTGTTGTATAGACCCGATTCTCTCAAGTGAGCTGATAGCTCACGGTTCATTTTTTAGGAACCGCAGCTCATCAGCTCACTGATATCACAAGTCTGAACCATTCAATCCATCACTCATAGCGGAACTTTAAAAAAAGGACTCATTACTCCTCTTACGCATTGAATAGTCACCGCGTAAACCAAGACGCGAGCGTAATACACCATGTGCCTACTGATCGACAGCACCAATGGTAAAAGCAAACTTCCAAGCGGCTGTTTGGGAGAGAGAGACATAGTATGAAGATGTGCTACACGATGTTAATTTTCTACTGGTATTATCCAATTTATTTACTGCTGATATTATTCCTCCAGCATATGTGTTCTCACTTCTCCTCCCATCATTCTCTTAAGGAGCGGAAGATGTGCACAAAAGCAAATAACTGAAAAGCGAAATGCAGCTCTCCAGCTTATCAGCTCAGCTCCGGATCCGAATCATCTACTGGGAACTGTTGACTCGGAACCGTCCAGCTCTCGAACCCGTCCAGCTCTCTCGATTCTTCACGATTCAGCTCCGGATCCGGATCTGGAGCTGAAGCCGAGAATATTGAGAGAAATTCTGCTGGAGAATTAACATCAGAAATCAAATCTGGATTGCATAGCTTGAGAAAAGGCGTGACATTGTGTATCACGATGTGAATCATATCATCGCGTGTGACATAGGTGTAGCTCTCTCGCATACATTTTTTGCTTTTACTGATATGTTGTTGGCACATTTTGCGCGCATTTTGGTTTACGCGATGGTCAGTTGTTGCGTTAGTGGCGTTTTCCATTGAAAAGTAGTGCCATATATTGTTAGGTACGGATTTATTGGTTTAGACTAGAGTCGGTGTATAATGAGTCACGCCAAGAGAAAAACAGTTGAACTCGCATCACGGTTTCCGAAGGATTCCCTTTCTTATCACTTGGCAACAGAGGACTTCTACATCAACTTTAAATGACTTGTAGCGAGAACCAAAAATAACGGCTGTAGTGAATCATAATATCAGTGATTTTGTCAAATTATCTTATCAAAAAATAGTAGAAATTCGCATTACTGTTCAAAACCAAACGTATCCCATGACCATTTAATGCTCGCTGCGTGTTTATGATGATTTCTTCAATTTTATTTTATAATTCATTGCAATACCTTTCGTAGACCTTTCATAGCATCGTAATGTTTATTTACTTTGCACGATAGGTAGCCGATTTGACAGTTCAATAGATAGACTTGGCTTCACTCTTGGCGTGACTCATTATACACCGACTCTAGTTTAGACTACATTTACAATTTTATGCAGTTTTAAGCACTAAAACCACAGATTAATTTTCCGATTTTGAATTTGTGTCATAATTTCTATAATTTTAATGTGAGCTGAAGAGCTGTTCAAAATAATCGACTCCCTTTAGTGAGCTGGATGGGTTTGATCCACTCAACCAGATGAGCTGTTTTCCCACCTCTAATCGCAACGGGGCCTCTTATGATGAACAAGTTCAATAGAAGGATGGTGACAGAGATGCATCTGCAAAATGACTGGATCGTAGATGACGGATGATGTCCAAATCGCGGAACAGACTGACTGTATTAATCCGTTCCAATGAATCCTATACTATTGCGCATAGACAATCGTCGATCGGCCCAGATTTGATGGAATATTTGGGGTTAATACATATCAGCATCTTCCAGCCGCAAAATTCTATGGATATCCTTTCCCAGTCCTGTGCACTATTCATGACAATGACCAATAACCCCTATTCTGTGGTGAGTCGTGTGACTCTCTATCACTAGTGAGGATACAAAATTAACGTTATCACACTAGTGATAGAGAGTAATACGATTTAAAGAATAAGGATGAATGACAAGAATGAATATCCGAAGAAAAACTCTAAGGACGATGAGAAAAATTCCACCCCGGAAGATCCTCGGAAAACCCGAGATTCGAACCTGGTACGATAAGCTTTTTTTATTATTTATTCGATGTTGGGTCATAGAAACAAAGTACGTTTGGCAGGAGGACGTTAGGCCGAAGTACATTTATAAGTTATTCTACATAACAAACTTGTAAATGTAGCTCAACTATTATCGAATATCCTGCTCTCTTTCGTTCCAAATGTATATTTGACCTTCGTAGGATGCAGGATATTCTTCCGGTCGTTCCCGTGTCGATAATGGCTTTGTTGTACATGTTGCCAATATATCCACCTGTCCGTGGGAGGTTGGTTAGACTTAGAACAGTTTCTGGATTTATTCCAACTTTTTATCGAATTTCGTAAAAAAAATCACTGCGATTAAAAGCTTGGAAAAAAAGGCTGGTTGGAATAACAGAAACTCTTCCGGAAGTCTGCTCGACAACCACAAACAAACTTCTTCAAAATTTGCTCTGCATTTGGTACAGTTTAGCCTGTTGCACCAAATGTAAACTCAACGATTTCGCCGATCGCATTCCGAACTAAACCGTCGTATTGGACAACCAGATCTTCTAGGTATTTGACCAACTCTCGTTGGAGGTAATCCGTTACGGCCGTCTCGACTGCCATATCGACAACACTCTATCGCCAAACTATGGTGTCGAGGAAAATGATATTGAAGCTTTTCTGAACTCTGGACAAGCCGCAGGGGTTTTTGCTGCGAATCGGATGAGTTTTGTTAGTTTGAATGGATTTATGATGCAGAAAATACTTACAGTACTTTTTGAAATGTGGCATGGCACGAACTTATTGGGCTTTACATTGGAGTAAACAATGCATGCATCCATAGCAACGATTGGTAAAACATCGACAGTTATGCCGTTTTATATTATATTTGTTGTGACCTACTTGTTATCGAGTGCCCTAACGTACCGAACAGTGTGCCATGCTGTGTTTTGGCACAGTGTGCAGAGTTCATAACCCCTTGGAAATTCCCCTAAAAGTTCCTTGTCTGGCAAGTAATCTGCAGTTGTGGGCTGAAAAGCAAAACGTTCATTACTTCGGCGACCATGAACCAGCAAATTTACCAGGAGGAGTGCCTACGGAAAAGACTACTGCCTTTTATATAAGCATAATACCTACTAACGTATGTAAGTATAATAGCTACTACTGCATAGCTGTTACATTGAACTATGCAAAATAAAACGCATTTTTAAACTCCAACAAGATTTTCGTGTTCAACTTTCATTCGCGAGAAATCGACAACTTAAACTAAAGGCTGTATTCGATAAAAATGGCACACACATACACAGCTGTAACTTTTAAACTATTATATCAAATAGCTTTAAACTCAAAATGAAGATTGCTTAAAGAGTTAAAAATATTTCATGATTCAAATACGCTTGGCAAATAGCGTTGACCTGGGTTTTAATCAAGAAATCAGAATGTTGTCTTCTAAATGATGTACAGTGGCAAAAAACTACATTTTGCTATGTTTTGCATATTTTTGGCAACACGGATTATGAATTTTTAAAATGTGGTAAAAATACTGTTTTTGTTTGGTGTAAAAGTATTGAATTGTCCTTTGTTTAAGGTTTCGATTTTTTGAGTCAAAATGAGCCGAAATGTTGAAGTGTAATTTTTAACATCAAGTCATTTGTTATACTAGATAGTTAATCAGTTACAGCTGTTTATGTGTGTGTCATTTTTATCGAATGCACCGTTTATTGTTTACAAAAGCAAATACTGCTGAAGAGGTGATCTTCCAGCATTACGGGACAACAGTTATGACCCGCTATTAAGCCATTTTTGCATAATACCTACCCTATATTCACATATAATGCTTGATAAGTATTAAATCGCTGCTTGATATGCGAGTAGAGGGTTTAATTATGGCTGCATATAAGTGCATGGTATAACTTGCAGTCAATTCACATGTCTGGGTCCTTTTGCTGCCAAGTGGGGAGTCAAGATTTTGATATTCCTTGATTATCATCTCCAATCAAATTCACTAGAAATCCACATAACGAAGTCAAACAAAACAACAATGCCGATTAGGCTAATTACCTCCTCCCAGCTGGGCTGCTCTCCTCGTGCGATGGAAGATTGGCTGTAAAGATAGCGAACACACGCAGAAGAAAAAAAGGTTGATAAGTGGGAAATGATAGGAAAAAATCAATTTCCAAAATTTGCCCAATCAAAGAGCCGACCGGGATCAAACTGGCTGGATGCCCAATAGGATTCCACTTTTTTCGTCTTTCACCAGAAAACAGCATGAGTTCTTACCGGCAGGTTATCGATGTAGGTCAATTGGGATTTGTATCCATTTTCGTCGATTTTGTAGAATGCCTTCGGGATGTAGTAGCCAAATTCTGCAAAACAAAAATGAAATGCAGATAAATTAGGATTAGTACTGAAACAAATGCCAACGAGGGGAGGGTATGAATAAACAGCTAAAAATCGATCGGAGCCATACGGATGGAGAAGAGGCTCTCTCTTTTTCTTCGGTTGCAAACATTATAATGGTTTGTAGCAGTCCATCGACTGCTGTTGATGATGATGGCGGTAATCTTCATGAACGAATGAGCATGTCGTGGGAATCTAGGGATCTAGGAAAGATGCTAATTAGGCTAAATGATACACATTCATGAGTTTTGAATAAGTGCTGAAAAATATGGAGCTAATATTGGATTTGTTTCGCTTCGCGACCGTTTGCGAAATGGGACTTTGCAGAGTGGTTTCCAGCGGAGCACACTAATTCATTATTTCAACACCGAACAGCACTCTTGTGACTCATAAAGATAAATTGCGCATCGTTTTCAGATAACTGCCGGTGATGATTCACTTCAATAGGCTTCTTTGAACATAAATCTTTAGAATTGGCGATTGCAATCACGATCCTGGCGTTTGTTTTACGTGCATAAAATCTCCCGACAGCTGCGAGAACGAATTCTAGTAATTTCCACTAATTTAAAATTCTTTCAGGGTAGAAATTCTTCGAAAGGCACTAAACTGTATCATTGCAAAAACATAAATCCGTCGATCCCGGTAGACGTGCAGCGAATTCACGTGCCATGCCATCCCGGTCGTGGTGGTGGGGTCGATACTCGGCTATGGACGTCTGGAGAAGCATAAACAAAATGATTTGTTTTGAATTATTCATGGAATTGGAAGAAAATTACCTGAACAAATAGCGAACCGTACTCAACAAACGTTATTCCGCGGATCGGGGGGATCGAATTGAGTGGTGTGGCGGTGGGAGATAGACAGCTCGTGAATTCAGCAAACAAAATGCCAGATCATCACCATGGATCGGCAAATTAGGCCAAGAATTGTAAAGGAATATGATGCATACGGCAAGGCAACAACGGAACATTCGTGCCAATCGCGTTGGTTGTGTGGAGATGCACTTTTTTCAGGTTCAAAGGATCATTATTTTTTGCGGGTGGACTACAAAATTACCTAATAATGCATGATGCTCGGCAAATTCGGCAAAGTCGGCATCACACAGACACATGTACGTATTTGGGTTCATGCCGACGTGGGATGATCTCCAAAAAAAAAATGATTCAAATAGTTGACCACACGTATGGGTGAGGGACACAAATAATGGTGATTATAAGTGGTGGTCATGAAATTTACTTCATGGAATTTATCTGAGGATTGCTACAGGTACACTGAGCATTTTGCTAAATTGGTGTACAACCGCTGTAATGATGTTATATTTAGGCTAAAGGTCAGCTGTTCCATTATACATTTTTATCTTTTCTGGTATCCTATTCGTCTTCGACCACAATTATTAATACCGCTACATTTAACCAATGAAGTTGAATCACAAGTGCGAAAAAGTCGGCGAATCAAAAAGAAAAATAGTTCACCTTTCTGCAAGCGATTTGTTCCACACGGGTTCACGCACTCACATCACACCATCAAAGCACAGATAAACAGACGTAACCTTTGAGTAAGTTTCTCTTGAAAACATTGCACCTCAAAATAAACTTGCTCGTTAAGTCGCAAAAAATATTGTATGCAAGGTATATAGAATATATAGAAACGTCAAAGCGATGCGATTCTAGCGCTGCCGTTAGTAGATCGCGGAAATGATAATTTTCAAATCAATCGTTAAATGCGTGAACGACGATGTAGATTGAAAAGTAACGTTTTTTTTGGGATCAAAGCATGACACCTAGATCACAAACAAACAGACATAATAATCGTCATCACATTCTTCGCAAAAAAGGTTTTAGTTGAAAATGTGCTTGCATTTGTCATGATGGTGCCACTGAATCGTTAAACAAGCCACTACATTTCGAACTTATCAGTGATTCCAGTTCTTTTTCAGCTCAATTTAGTATATGTCAGCTCTTGATAATGATAAGGTGACGAAGGGATTCGATTGGAGACATATATAGCAATGACCCGATTTCTCCATCCACTTTTTTTGAAAATCTTTCCTAATATTCTACGTAACCCATGCGCTTTTTCAGTTTATTGGACCAAAGTGTACCTTAAACACCCATCTTGAAATTAAGATTTTATGAAATTATTTAATGATAAAAGTCTAATGTGCGGAGGTGTTGATAAAATCGGGTCATTACTCTACCACATACTAATCTGACGAATACAGAAAAAAAAATTGTTGAATATTATACCCAAACAGTCGATTGGTCATTCCGCTTGTTATGTTACCATATTACCATAGAGGTAACTCTAAGACTAGTAGGTCCCGAAGAAAAGTGCTCAACTTTTTGGCTCAGCTCTGGTACTATCTTCGGTCCCAAGCTAATCGATTCACCCCTCGAAACATAGGAAAATCCAATAACCCCTCATTTTATCTGTCAAACTTTCATGGCAAATCAAAACAAACATTGAGTAGTACCAGAATTTCGACTAGAATGTGGTACGTGAATCAATTTGCTTGGGACCAATAGGCTAGTCAAGTAGTGAGCCGATTTAAAATCGATAGTTTCGTATTGATTGTTGATATTACGCTGTACGATACACACAGAATTTGTGAACAATCATTTAAATGAGTCTAATATTTTATCCACTTTTAGTAACTTGTTGGTTGATTTAGCGGTGGTAGGGCACTCATTAGTGATGCAGTACCACCTTTAAAAACTTTTTTTCCTTGATTTGTTTTCCGTCGATCTTGTTTTCCGTGCTGAGCACCAATACTACCGACGCCAGGGAGGCAGCTCCCACACCTGGACTCTTCCTATCGACCCATCAACTCATGAACCGGGGACCAACGGATGTTATGCACCTTTAAAAACTTGTTTCCAGTAAAAAAAAACAACACTTTACAATCAAAACAAATCCCCAAGGAAGACTGAGCTTCTGTGAATTTATCCTACGGATCAGTATTTCTGCAATATCCAATCAATTCTATAGATCTATAGAAAATTTCGTAGAACCGGCATAACTAACTTCCATCTGTGTTGTTTTTTTTTTCCACACATCTGACGAGTTGACAAAACGAGAGAAAAACAAGTAGTGAAAAAATTCCATGAACGAGGGATGCTCCGGTTGCTAAACAATGCTTCGGAATTTGCATGATAGAGGGTGCTAGTGTGCATACAAAATACGCTTAACTATATATTTAGAAGAATTTTCTTCTAAGAGATATGTCTGTTTGTCTGTGCCTAGTTTGTAACTGTTTATAAGAAAGTTTGAACATACTGAGAGGTAAGCACATATCATCGGTAAGAGACATGTGTGTGAGAAAATTTACGAAAAAATCTAAGGGCACCGGTGGGATTCGAACCCATAATTTCCATTCAGTACACGGGTGCATTGCCAATTATACAACGGTGAATATATATGGTCTACGGGTGTATTTGGCTAATGACATTTGCGTTTCGAATCCGTTTCTCACCCTAGTCTTTTTGCGCGAGCGTTCTCTAATACACAACAATCGTCTATTATCAACGGCGTTCACATCGACTGGTACTGAGTAGTTGCGGTACAAGCACATATCGTTGATAATAGACAGCATTTCCTCAATTGAAAGGGGAACAGATTCTATCAAGGAAACAAAAATGTGTGTTTCCTTACTGAGACAGAAGGGCATCGGATCAATCCCTGCCCCAAGCGGAAGGATCGGAAGCAGCCAGTACAACAGCAAACGGAAGAAGAAAATCCAGATTAGAATGGAGCACTACCAGTATTACGCTGATGTAGTGACTGGAGCTGCATTGTCAAACGACAAAGACAAAGAGGAAGCGGTTGAGGTGTTGGAATAAGAGGTGGCGGAGATGTATGTGACGTCCCCAGATTTCGAGAAGAACAGTGGAGAGGAAGCAAGCAATGCTCTGAAACAGCAGCCTTCTGTTTTCAAATACAAGAATGAGGCGTATTACCATAGAGATAACTACTATAAATTCGGTATACAGTACAGAGAAGGAGCGGATAAAGGATGAAGAGGAGGCTAAGCGGCGGACGCAAAAACAACTGGAAGAAGCAGCTCAAGTCGCCGCAAAAAGCTGTTTGACACGCAGTCAAATCAAGGAGGCGTCACATCTCAATCGCAATTGAACAATTTAGATGGTCAAGTTTTGAACCCACCACAGCATGCTTTTGGTGCTACTGTATATGGGTGATCATATGTAAAATACTGTGGTATTCATAGCATGGTTCTGTCAAAACCTCAGCATTTTCATTGATCCATTCTAGATACCCGAAAAATTTCAAACTAGCGAATCATCATCCATCTTCTTTCAATCTACTCAGCGTGCGCGCAGCTAACCACAACAAAACAAAATATTTCCTGCATCGTAGATAGAGTCACCCCCCTCAGTTCAAATGGTTGCTGACAATAAATAGTCACAAAAACGGCTGAGATGCTTAGAGCGTCGTTGAAAGAGTTTCAAAAGTTTTGACATTCCATCGGTCATGTTACAAATCACATAAAAAATCTGGATGCTGTTTTGATTGACGGGAATATGACAAATCTCCTACTAATAGATGTTCACATCACAACACTTTGCTAAATGGATTTAAACGATTTCTTATTGTTCCGGCATACCTAACACTCAAACAACAGAGACATCATTCAATCTGATTCGTTTTTCACGAAGCCTTGTCGTCAAGAGAAAAAAGACAGATATCGCATCTGGTTCTGGACAAGAACATGAGTGCAGGTCAAATCAAGGCCCATTTGTCACTCCAGTGACTATAACAAGAATTCTCAAGGGGTAAGTCTCTCAGCACAATGTGCCGAAATTAGATTCGGCACAGCTTGGGCACATCCATCGGCATACCTTCGGTACAATCTCGTATGCATTGGATTGTTGTAAATAGAATGGGAGCACTGCTGGACAACTGTCATTGAATGTTGACAACATTACGTGCTGTTTGACTGTATATTCATGAACATATTCTTACTGAGGAACTCAAACCAGCAGTTCACACACTCTTAATAAGAAATGTATGTTCTAGAGTGGGCTCAAGAGAAAGAGGCAGTTAATCAGACCCCATTAGTACCCTTAATTCAAATAATGCTGCTACTCACACAAAACAAACTACAGAAGTCATATTTATCGTCCTCTATAGTCGCACAGTTAGAAAAACTCATGTAAATTTAGGTGCTCTGAAACTGACATATACGAGCGTCAATTTTGACATAAAATTGAGTCATAATAGACGCAAAGTTCAGCTCAATCAAACGTACTTTTCGTCGAGTAACGAACTTTTCAGCCTCGGAGCACTTAATTTTACATGACATGTTTGTTTACGTCTCATCCTTTATGTCAAAGATGGATTCCGTCACGTGTAAAATTAGTTATTTCTAAGTGTGCGGTCTCCAGCAATGTTCCCCACCGGTTCAAACTCTTTCCGGCCGCTGATAGACCGTTGCTTCTCACATCACGAAAGGCTAGGTTTCTGATCTGCCTTTGAGGGCATTATAAAACTCTAAAACACATTTCTTTTATTATCCTATGACCGCTCTATGACCGGCACAATCGGCACACTTGTAGCACACTGACAAAAAAGATAACCCAAGATTGAGAATTCTACAGATTTTGAAAGAAAACGCCAATGTTCAACATAAACTGCGAGTTGAAACACTGAAGCTTCTTCGTCGGCATAAAACCGCAAGATTGAATTTCACAGAGCGTCATATGTTTTGGGAAAATGAGTGGACCTTTGTCATCTTTTCGGATGGACCATCCATGATGGTTGCCAGATGTACTGGAGGGATATTCGCGAGAACCTGCCACGCGTCATTCGAGAAACTTTCAAGGAGGTTCAGTAATGGAGTTTGCCGCATTTGGACGCCTTGGAAAAACCCCATTTTCCACAAAATGAGCTCAGAGAAGTACGTAGAGCTTCTAGACAACGTTCTTAGCGAATTTGGTGATAATCTATGGGGTAAAAACTGGACTTTTCAGCAGGACACTGCAGCAGTTCACTCGAAGAAACATACGAAATCCTTCCTCTCATCACGAAATATTTAAGTAATGGAATGGCCGGCTATAAGTCCAGACTTGAACCCCACAGAGAATTTTTTGGGAATCTTGTCACAGCATGTTTAGGCACATGGACGACAATGTGACTCACTATTGCAACTCAAGAAAGTTATTCAAGAGGAGTGGGTGAATATTAACCACACAGTCCTCGAATCATTGGATGATTCTATGCCAAGACGTCTTGCAAAAGTAATTATGGCTAATGGTGGTCGAACTGATTACTAACGTTAATAATTCGTTAAAGATGCTGAGGCAAAATGTGCAATAACGATCTGTATGCCATACTTATTTCTTATGACCTGATTTAAGACGATCTACCCCAGGAGTAACCAATATGCAAAAAAAAAAAAATGCTTTAGGTTTTACTGTTTGAGATTAAAAACCCAAAAGCATATAGAACTTTCTTTCAAATGCAACGATTTATCACTTTTCTATCAATATTTTCATTGTATGCTATAATTATTTCGTACACTGTAGACTCTGAGGTATGGGTATAGTTTGTTTACAATCAACTCGTCATTCATACAGTCAAATCAATTAGATTTGTTAACTATCGATTTTTGAGGCCTAAAAAACTTTCGTGAGTCCAGATGCTAACCTTGATAAGCCAAACCCTCAACCACTGCACTGTTCTATCTTGCCATGATTGACTTACGTGGCCAGATTCTTCTTAAACCAAAATCCTTATGTGACACATCAAAGCACATGCCGATTGGTAAGAATTTTCCTGAAGTTAGAAGCTCTGACAGGGGGGGACTCTAGAGTCCCCAAAATCATCCAAATGTTCATTGATCGAACTTAAAGATCCCGTAAGTTTCCGGAAATTCTCGTAAATTTTCCGAACTTCACGTAGCTTCTGAAAATATTTTAAAGCTTTTGTGAATTTCTATCGACTAGTCGATGCCTCCTGGATTTTCCTGAAAAATTTCCCTGAAGTTTTCTGAACTTCTCATAAATTCCCTGGACTATCAGAAAATCCCTGGACTTCTCAGATTTCCATAGAACTTCTTAAAAGTTTCCCCAAGTTCCTTGAGGTTTGTTTTTTGTTTATTAAGTTACTGGATAAGACTCAACCGAAATAACTTTACAGAGCCGAGGATGCTTGTTCACTATACAATACATCTTAGAACTTTAGTCAAAAGGTACAACACAATAATCATTTTATCTTCCGCTATCCAATAAACCTCCTCCACCAGAACGGGAGCGGCGCCGGTAGTGTAGTGGTAAGCGTGATTACCTCTCACCCCAGCAGGCCTGGGTTCAATCCCAGTCGGTGCCGCCGGGATGTCATAACATCTCTGATCACGCCTTCCTTCGGGAAGGGAAGTCAAGCCGTTGGTCCCCGGTTCATGAGTTGATGGTTTGATAGGTAGGGTCCAGGTGTGGGAGCTGCCTCTCTGGCGTCGGTAGCATTGGTGCTCAGCACGGAAAACAAGATCGACGGAAAACAAATCAAAGAAAAAAAAAGAACGGGAACCGATTCCAGTGATTTCATTGTATGGCAGATATGCCAACGGGGAGCAGAGTGCTTCCATTGCAGCAATGGACGCAAAACGTGGTCAGCCCTCGCACATTCATCACGAAACGGCTGCTCGTGAAGTCGACTGAAAAAACTGCTGATGAAGAACAATGAGGAGAACCACACAATGGTTGCTGCCGAGTAAACAGACGATCGCGTGACACACATTGAGAGTGGTCTGCTTCTGTCGACGCCGAGTGAACACTAATCCCTTAAGGTTGATAGAACTGTCTTGATGTTGTTTAATCTTCCCTGAAGTATGGTAACGGATTCCTTTACAATCTCCAAACTTTTTTGAACTGCTTTGGATTTTTCTGAAGTTTCCTAAATTTACTAGATGATCGTGGACGCTCTCAAATATTGTGGGATTTTCCTAATATTCTTGAATCTGATCTGACGTTCCCGTTATTTTTCTGGAGTTCTCGCAACTAACGGGTGTTCAATAAAAAATGAGAATGTTTTCAGTCATATAGCCATATAGTATTTTTTATTAGTATAGTATTTTTTATTAAACATTTAATGTTTATTCTTCAAAAAACGTCAATGAATATTGGAGAAGAGGCCCTGGTCAGCCGTACGACGCAACTTAGTCGCGATGCTCTCACAAGAGCGCTGGATTGCACAAAAATCATTCTCATTTTTTATTGAACACCCGTTATTATGCAGTTGCCGTAATTTAACTGAAATCTCCGAAACTTTTGTGAGGTTCCCTAATATTTTCTGGAGTTTTCTTATTTTTTTTTTAGTTCTTTGGACTTCCCTGATATTATCAAGACATCTTTAAGGTAAATTTTTCTGAAATTCCTAATCCAAATAATCCAAACGTGGTTCCAAGATTATCCCTTATTAAAATTCATGGAATTGCCCTGAAACTATAGGAACCAATTCTTCAAGATTTGTAAACCACCCGGAAAGAATAGACTTTCCAAAAAATTGGAACTTTCCTGAAGGTATTTTAACTACCTTAAATATCTGGACTTTCTCTCTTCTTACTTCAGAATCTCTAAACATCCCTGAACTTCTCTGGACTCCCTCCAAAAGTTTTTGGAACGTGTCTAATGTCCCAGAAATCAACCTGAAAGTTATGGAACTTTTCTGACCATTATGCAATTTTCCAGTGTTCGGAAAATCTCTGAAATTATCGGGCTTTTCCAAATTCTTTTGGAACTTCCTGCAAGTTTCAGCAACTTTTTGAAATTAATGTAACTGATTTAAGGTTATCGGATCTTCACGCAAAGTACTCTAAACTTATTCTAATGTTAATAAAATTGCCTTTAATTCCTCAAAACTTCTCCGAATATGTTTGATCTACCGTGAAAGTTTCTGAACATTTTAAAGGTGTTTACAGTTGTCTGAAACTAATAGAACTGCCTTGAAGTTGTCTAATCTTTCCTGTAATCCTCATACGTTTTAAAAATTGCTCTGAAGTTTACGGAACTTTTCCTTAGCTGTTCCCGTATTCTCTTGATGTTCCGCTTATTTTCAGATGCTCTCGAAAATTTGTTGAGGTTCTCGGAGCTATTTTAAAGTTCCCGCAATTTACTTGAAGTTATTGGAACTGCCATGAGGTTTGTTTATGTTCTGGGGGCTTCCTAGAAGTTCTCGAGATTTTTTCTGACCTGAAACTAATGAAAGTGTCTTAAAACTCTTAAAAGTTACCGTTTGGTGGGACCAGATGCAATTAAACTTTGAAATCTGTGTTAGGGAAATCGCTTTTCGCAGGCAATCGGTGATAATTTTAATTATCATTGCAACAATTGCACATCCGTGCAATTTTCAATAGTGAAATTTTGAAAAATGATAAAGTTTTATTTAACAGATGCGTAGAAGTATATCTGATCGATTGGTGATGAAAATATTGAAATTGGTCCAGGGGCAGCTGAGTTATTAACGTTCAAATTCTTTCATAATTTTGTTTCACATGTTCCAATTTTGGTTTTCACAAAGTGTACTCCCATATAGAAATCACATATGTAGTCCTACGTCAAAAATACTGGGCCATTATGAAGGAGCACCTTCTAAACCAACCTAAAGTGGTGAAGAATGTAGAAGAAATGAAGAAAGCATGGGTTGATATGCAAAAAAAAACTGTCGATTCTTAGTTCATGCAGAACCTTATGGCTGGGGTTATTGCCAAAATTCACGCATTCGGATATAAAGGCGTAATAAATAAAATGAATGATGCCAAAACTAACTTTAATTGTGTCTTTCTACTCCCTGAAAATTTGCTGATAATCGAATAAAAACTCGAATTTTGAGAATGAATTTTGTGTGTGCGGATTTTAAACGGTGCAGCTTTTAGCTATCTACAAAACCCTAATAAATCATTTTATAAAACCAACTGATGCTAATGTCATTTAGATTTATAAAAGCTTTTATGTTGCTTAATAGAGGGCCTTATTACGGGTGTCACTACACGGTGATAAGGAAGTGATACTCAGAATAAGAGCTGTGACTGCCGTACAAATCAAAAAGAGAAAGCACTTCACCGTGATGACAAGTGACAAGTATTCACCGTGAAGTGACATCCACAATAAGCCCCCGTCTGATAAAGCCAATATGAATTGCTCGCATTAAACCCAACAATCAATCCCAATGTTGGTTTATAAGCAGCTGCTATAAAACTAGTTGGCTATGTAACATCCATTTAAAACAATGATAAGTACTCAATCATAACTTGTCAACATTGTAAACAACTAGTACCGCTATAAAAACTTTCTCTACGATGGTTTCATGGAAAAGAATCAATGATTCTGGTACTTTTGAGAGAAATGTACAAAAGCATTTCATCAACATTGTACAAATGAGCCCGCTTCTGTAAGTAGCAAGTAGCTCCAGCCAAGAAACAAGTACTCCTGTGTTTTCTGCGGATGTCACGGAGGCAGCTCTAGAGAGTCTACCACCCCCACGGTTTTGAACCATCATGCAGGAGCTGGAGCTGGCCTGACGATGAGGAAGATTAAACATTCGCCAAACTGCGCCTCTAAACTGTCCTGGCCGAATTTGCATCGAAGGACCTATCGGACGTCTTGTCCTATTCTTCTTCTCCTCGGGTACGAGCCAATTGACAGCCCCGTGAACAGTGAAACAGCGTTGAATTTGGTATTAGCGAAGTGGAAAAATAAGTTGGAGGGTAAAGATACGGTTGTTGCTGTTTTTTGGATCTAAAACACGCTTTTGAAACAATCAAGCGCTTTGGAATTACGAGTACTGCGTATAAATGGTTGGAAAGCTATTTGTCTGACAAAACTCAATGGACTGTTTTTAATGATTCTGTTTCCAGTCCCGTGGGGAATAACCTTGGAGTGCCCCAGTGTATTAGGGCCCCTGTTATTTATTATGTATATTAATGACTAGCGACGTGTTTTACGATTTTGCGACATTAATCTTTTTGCAGATGATACTGTGTTATTCATTGCAGCTAAGGATTTAGATGATGCCGTTTTACACTTGAATGAATATTTGCGTTCTCTAAGTAGATGGTTGAGGTATAAGCAGTTGAAATTGAATACAAGTAAATCTAAATTTATGGTAATTTCAAGGAATCGAGCAAATGAGAACGTATCTGTTGTAATTGATGGTGAGACTATTGATCGCGTTCGGGAGATTAAATATCTTGGCGTGATTATTGATGACAAACTTAAGTTCAACTCTCACATTGACAATGTCATCAAGAAAATTGCCAAGAAGTATGGAATTGTATGTCGACTGAAAAGCGATTTAACTATTGCCAGTAAAATACAGCTATACAAATCGATGATCTCTCCTACTCTAGACTTTTGCCCTTCCATTTTATTTTTGGACAATGAAACACAAACATCGAGATTACAGCGCTTGTAGAATAAAATAATTCGCTTGATTTTGAGATGTAATAGTTGTCGGTGAAGCAAAGAATTGTATATTTGAATATGGTGTTCATTTTTAAAGTAGTTAACGGTTTTTTGCCTCGATAAAAACTTTGCTAGTCTGTGTAGATTTCAGTCAAAGCATGGATTAGAAACAGAATGGCATTTTTTTGCAACGTCTCATAGAAAAGGTCCCTGTGATGCCATTGGTGGCACTCTCAAGCGAATGGCAAAGAGAGCTAGTCTTGCTCGAGATTATGGAAACACCATAACAACTCCACGAGAATTATATAACTGGGCAGTTGAACAAACAGATAAAAATATCACAAAACTACGTTTCGAGTACATATCCATTGAACAGTACATCGAAATGTCAGAAGAACTCGAAGAACTATATAACAGCTCAAAGACAATATCTGGCACACAGAAACTCCACAGTTTTGTGCCTATAACTGGTGACAAAGTAGTGGCAAAAAGGTATTCTAATTCAGAAGATGAACCAAAAATATTTAACTTGATTGGAAAAAAGAAAAAATAGCATGTATGAGAATAGGTTTAAAACATTGAAAATAAATAAATAAATGATATATGAAAAATCTTGTCTTTTTTCTCTCACATATTATCAAATTTTGCATCAGTAGTAGACAACAGAATAAGGGAATGATATTTTTTTTTTGACAAGGTCTACATCCAAATAGTTTTATTGAACTCTGAGAGGAAGCTGCCAATTCCAAATACGATTTGGCGAGAAATGCATCATGAGCCCTTTTCATATGAAATTCTCGATTAATCAAAGTGAACTTAAGTGCTGATTAGACAAAATTGAATCGCAAATTGAGCTTCATTGGATTCTGAGATGATTTTGAGCTTCACTGGTTTAGTTTTGTGTGAAAATGGCAAATCAAAAAAAAAAAAAATCAGTTCAGTCATGAAAAAGTTTTTGTAAGAAAAACTTTTTTTCCTTAAAAGTGCCCATCTCGCGATGTATCGACGGTTGGTAGTAAACATAATTACCTATCTTGAGGCAAAGTTTCATACAAATCAAACATAGCCATTTTTTTTAAATCGACTTTAAATTTTAAAAATCGATTTTTTTTCAGTTTAGGTCTGAAATGAAATTTTTTCAGTATTTTTTTCAATAATTTGGTCAATTTTTTAAAAGTCATCCATACAACATATTTTTGTTAGAGTTGTTCCATAATATTTTTTTGAAAAAAATCGGCAGAAAAAGTTTGGCCCTTCTCAAATGTTAGTCTAGATAAATTTTGGAAAAACTGAGTATGCAAAAGTGCTTATTTAGTCAAAGTCTACACATCCAGAAAATTTTATTGAAATCTGAGAGGGTGCTGCCAGCTTCGATTCGATTTGGCGCGAAATGCGTCAATAGTAGTAGATTTAAAAAAAAGCAGTCAGTGTTCACTCGGCTGTCGACAAAAGCAGGCCACTCTCGATGTGTGCTGCGCGATCGTCTGTTTTCTCGGCAGCAACCATTGTGTGGTCCTCCTCATTGTTCTTCATCAGCAGTTCTTTCGGTCGATGCGTCGTCGACTCTGGAAAGCAACCGTTTCGTGATGAGTGTGTGAGTGCTGACCACGTTTTGCGTCCATTGCATTGCTGCAATGGACGCGCTCTGACCCTCGTTGGCGTACAACAATTTGCCATACAATGAAACCACTGGAAGCGGCTCCAGTTCTGATGGAGGAGGCTTTTTGGATAGCGGAAGATAAAGTGTTTATTGTGTTGTACCTTTTGACTATAGTTTTAAGATGTATTGTATAGTGACCAAGAATCCTCGGCTCTGTAAAGTTAATTCGGTTATCAAATAAATTAATAAACAAACAAAAAAAAAGCAGTCTACAAAGGTTTGAGCCTCGCGCGTGTATTACGGATATAGAGGACTGAATTTAAAATTTGATAAAAAAATGTTAGTAGTAAGTTTTCTGGAAAATGTCGGGGGTTAATGAGCATTCCTGACATTGCTGAAAATTATGATAGCACCAGATGGCGGGATTGCTAATGTAATAGGATGCTTTGTTGATTGTACATTAGCGTTGAATGCTTGTCATACTAATGAATATTTTAGGTGGACAAAATGGCGAACTAAGAGGTTCCACATTTATATCGCTGTGAAGAAACTGTAATGTCTAGAGGGTATTTATATCTGAAACTGCAACCAGTTCGATTTTGTTTTCTAACCTGGTTAAAATGTTATATTTAATTATCTTAAAGATAAATCATCCAGCTCAATCCTTTGTAGGGGTAAGAGGTTAGACTATCATCATCATCATCATCATCATCATCATCATCATCAGCAGCATCATCAGCATTATTGATTAATATTAGTTTTATAGTGGATTTGAAACGGTAATGTCTCGACCAAGTAGATTCATTGCTTCATCAGAAGAGAAATTAGATTTATCTCGAAAACATCATCGCTTTCCGTAATTACTGCCAACAATTCAATCACCATATGAAAATCTACACTATTTTGGTGGCGCATTAATTTTAGGCTTCTATCATCCCAATACGCACAGTAAAACTTAATGCGCATGTGCATTAAATCTAAAAGTGCTGCTATAAGTCACTTATTATTTTAGCTCTTTTATTAATGCCACCATCAACCAAAATCAAATGCACATCGATCTTGACCTCAACGATAGAACTTTTTTTCACGGCTATAGATTTCTAAATAAAAAAAATAGTCTGGCTACTGCTGTTATAGTTTTTGTAGAACAGCACTTCAACAAGCTTTATGGCAGTTATTGCCAAGCAATAAAAAATCAAATTGGATGTATAGCTGATTTTCAGCAGAGCAAAATAAAACTGCATGAATTTAATATTATTTTTAAAGAGTTTATGAGAACTTGGTAGAGTATGGAGATTTTTTCCCCAGTGTTTAAAACATCTTTATTGTTTTTCTCAAGCATGCTTTAAAAACCTTATCGAGAGTGGTCCACTTTAGCTGGAAGATAATCTTATAGTGGTTATCAGGAGTTGTGGTGGAGCTTAACAGTTTTATAAAATTGATCTTAAAAATCGCTAATAAGCTACAATAAATCCAAAAATATTACTTGGGGACCCTGTGCATGAGGGTTTGGATAGCGTTCAATTAACATTTTGGTCATTGGTGCATGATTCAGTTATACGCTTCCTATACATTCCTATTATGATATACGTTCCTATTATGGTGTGTTCCAGTTATGGGGTATGGAATTCCAAATTGTGTTTTTATTTCTACATCAAAACGTGTCCATACTTTCTGAGACTCTCTATATATTTATAGCGGTAATGATAAACCTACGATTTACCCAGCTTTAATTGCTTAATAAACGAATGGAACAATTAAAATGATGAAGCAACCTGTTTCACAACATAGAAAACAATTGACTAAAAAATACATATTCAAGTATTAATTTTACCAATTGGGAAATACACACGTGTAAAATCACTGACAGTCTCTGGCTCACCCATAAAGATTAAGGGAAACGAGTAAATCTTGCCACTTTGTAAACAGTTGTACCTTAATTGATTGTACTTCTGATCGACTTAACAAATAAAATAAATAGGCTTCTTAGAATATTAGCGGATCACCTGTCGGATGAAATGTGTTCCAATAAAACAAATTTTTGCAATAAAGGCAAATGAAAAGTAAATGAACAAACAAAGTCGTCGATATTAAAACGTAATAGCACAATCTGTATAGCACGAAATAGCAGACGAAATAAATACATTATTCATGAGCAATTCCTAATATAATATGACGTGTTGAATAAACTATTCTGCGTGAAATGTGAACGAATAGCTCAAAATTGAATAATTTAAAATGATTACTCTGATATAAATGCTGATGGGTTTTATTATACACTATTTGTATGTTATTTGTTATAAAACGCTTTCTCCAGTTCATGAGATTTCAACAAAATTACTCACAGTTACAAACACATACTGAGCGAAAGAAACGAAAGCGAAAATATATCATTATCATAAAGCTGAGTGCCTCAACTCTTAAACACTGCAAGATCGGTAGCATACAGCCACATGCTCCGCTTAATGACTATTCCATACATATTTCTTAACCAAGAACGAGCCATGATAACTTGTTGACCTCTGACACCTCTTTTCAACAATTACCCGGCATCATACCAGATACAATAACGCCACCGACTCGTTCTTATTCATCAAGCACACTCCCTTCCTCAACTTAACAATTGCATCATCACGAAACTATGCACGGCATTATCACGTCTTCTTCCACATACTCGTCGTCCATTAAAGTCCATCCCACTTCAAATGCGCGTTAATTGGTAACCTTGGCGCCGGTAAACTTGTCTCCTTGTCGTTGCTGTTGGTTGTTTTTTCGAAAATTCTTCAACGGCAGCAGCAACGCCTTGTCCCAACCGGATTAAGAATGCTGATCACGAAGAACTAGCGCCCAAAAGTCCATTTCAAGAATTATAATCCACTCGCCAAACGAAGATAAACAAACCACGACGACGGTAGAACAAAAAACAAATACTAACATCGCATAATCATTTCGATATCACCGCGGTGCGATCCTCTTCCAAGACGTCGATCACGCGGGAAGATCATGGCAAAAGGGGAAACTACCGGGGAAACCGGAATTTCTGGCAGCTTAATTCAATGTGCCTGTTTTATACACACACTGTGCTCTGATTGCGAATTACGGCAAGCCATTATGAACGGGTCGATCGCCATTATTGTCTTTAGAAACTCATCCCGAGATTGCGAATAATTAACCCCTGTAACCGAATGGCACTGATGATCGGATGGCATTAGCATCCTACTTCTTAATGCGTCGGTAAATTACCTGCACTCACAACGGCGACCAGCAGCACGACACCAACGATTGCACTTGAGTATTGCATCTTCTTTGATTTTTTTAACAAATTGATTTCCAAAAATTCCTACACTTTTCAAACTATCACAGATTGTAACGATTTTGGGGAACTCTCAGTTTCTTCACCAAGCACGGTACGTTTTTATTCCAATGGTCAGCACTGCACAACGTTCGTCGAATCACTGTGGTGCGAGGTTTTGTTGATTCAAACTTTATACATATCATCGGGCACATCTTCGGAACACCACCAGAAGAGAGCTGGTTGAAGAGAATATGGAGAAGCGACGAACCCGATAGTGATGTTTCCCTCTGCAGTAGTGTGTTACTTCGGTCCCTCTGAATGATGAGTCGGTTATCTTGCTCTCTTGGGAGGAATGAGTTGCGACCGAACTGTGGGCCGAAGAGAAATTGATTTGAGGGAATGAAATCATCATGCTTATTGTTAGCACAAGAATTGCACAGCTCATGCAAAACAAATGGCATGAACATCAAATGTAAGTGTGGATTTGGTACATGCTCTGTATATGTGTCTCGCAACAAATGTAATTGTAGTTTTTACAATGGAAATTATAAAAATAACTAAAAACTTTCCGACAACCACATTACTGAATGTGTATACTTTTTATGCAAATCTGTAATATAATCTTGCATTTCCGGTACTGTACACAGCAAAAAAATAATTTTGATATCACGTCAAAGTGGATGCACTACAATCATGTCGAAAATATGGTGTAATATTACTTGCTAAAAAGGACAAAATTATCATTAATACAATGCATGAACTGACATTACGCTGCTTTTACTGCATTTGTTTATTTATGTGGTCATAAAAATTACATGAAATTTTCGACATGATTGTAGTGCATCCACTTTGATGTGATATCAAAATTATTTTTTTGCTGTGTAGGGGATTTAAAATTTTTCCCACAGATATAGTTTTTGGTTATACGAACAAAGAAAAACATTTACCAGGATTGCATCAGGCGGCCTTCACTTCAAATAGATCAACAGATGATCATATATTTGTAGCTAGGTACGATGGAGGAGTATTGGAACTCAGGACAGGATTTATACATATTAGCTTTAGATATTAGTAAAGCGTTCGATAATGTCAAAATACAGTGTTTTGGAGAGGAATTGACAAAACTTGGAGTGTCTTCGAGACTAATAGATAGAGTATTATTACGTGTTAAAGATGGGATAACTAAAGTTTTGTGGCAGAATCAGTTTTCCAAAGAAGTTAAGAGAGGAAAAAAAATAACACAGGGTTGCCCTCTTTCACCTTTGCTCTTTAATTACATAATACAAGTTGTTTTAAATAAACCAGTTTAAAAAATACCGGAATTGCAATTGTTGGATATAGGCCAGCTAAAACTGCCATTATTACTTGTTTTTGCAGATGATATCCTAATTATCGCAAAGTCTAGAGCAGAGTTGGAAGAGATACTAAAAGAATTAGTATTGCAATTAAAAACAGTCGGGCTGGAAATAAACTGTACTGTAAGAGTCAGGTTCTAATTAGATATCCTAATGATAAGGCCCAGAATTCAAACGAAATTATTTTGAATGGTAAAACATTTAAAGTACACAGCTAAAAAAAAAGTAGTGTAAATTTCCATTACTATGATGCACATAAATGGAGCGTCATATATCATACAAATTTAGATTATAGATCGTGTTAATTTATGAGACATGTCATGCAATATCCCGTATATTGTATGCAACTGTCCACTTTTGTTTGCAACATTTCTTGCAAGTTGCTAATTTACGTGAAAAGGAAGTTTACATGTATGAATGTTTGCATGCATGGATGTTTACATCGCCAGTAAAATTCAGAATTTTTTGGAGTGTATGCGATAGTATATCATATTTAGGAGTATGTTCAGCATCTACGTTTAACAGAAAATTAACATGCAGACAGAGATGTTGAAATGCGGTAAAATCTTCCAAGGTTATATTAAAGTTTTGTAAGAAATTCAAACCAAGCTGGGAATTAGGAAAATTAATGTACAAAACAGTGATAGCAACATCATTTCAATACGGCACTAAGATAGTAGTGTTGACAAAAAGTAGGATAGCGTTAGCTAGCTACGAAAAACTTACTTTGAGGAGCATATACCAGTATTGCGTTAAAAAAAAGCGATATTAAGTTTAATGCAAGGAAGCTATTAGAAGGCAAAACAATAAATGGGAGAATTAGAGTAGGACGTATAAGCTACTTTGGACATGTATTGCGTGGAGAAAATAAGCACCCTTTGAAGCTAGCATATAACTTAAATTTTGAAAAGAAAAAATAGGGACTGCCTACTTTAACTTGGAAAAGGTCATTAGAACAAGAGTTTCCAAAAATTTAATAACATGGATAGAGCGAGTTTTGAGGTGCTTTCAACGGACAGGGAAAATATGAAAAGGAAATTAAAGGAAATATATAACAATGAAGAAAGTGAAATTTCAGATGGAGAGTCATCAGATGAGAATAACAAAAGGAAGAACCCAACTAACAATTTCCGCAATGTAAACGCTTTACTCATTTCATTTATACAACCTCAAGCTGTATTCAAATGTTATACGATATGAGGAAACCTTTACTCAACCTCTTTACAAGCAAATATGGCGAACTTAGGCAGCTACTTATGGCTGTAGGGACGGTTGGAACATGCTCTTATTGCATATCCATTTACGCTTCTATACAGCTGTTATCCTGCTGTGAAGTTGTGTGTAAACTTGAAAAGCGCATATTCGACAATTTCCCGGTTATCCAATAAACACTACACAGCTTTCTCTGGAAGCCGGTTTAAATATTGTTAACGCTTTTTTGTTGGAGGATTCTATTAAGCTTATTTTACTGTGAATCAAATCAATCGAAATTAGTTATAAGAACATCACCACATTTATTTACCCAGTACTGGAAACCTGTACTCGATCTCGAGACAACCGCATTGACACTACCAACTTCGCTACGCCAACACTTTGAAATTATGTAAACAAATCTACATGCCCTTCTACAACAAGATCACTGAGTAGAGGCTTTATAAAAGTGCACATGAATCACTTTTCTCGACTAGTTAATTCAGCTTTGTAAAGGAGCAGAGTAAAAGCGGTGAGACCGCACACGTCTAAAAATAAACCTAGTTCACTGTAAAAATCCTCCCAAAGTAGCGTTAACACAGTTTATTAGCTGAGTACAGGTTTTTAAGTTGTTGAAAAAGCATTTGTGTTGTTTATGTTATTCAGCAAGAGTGGTTGGTTGTGTAGAAGCCATGAAATGAGTAATATATTCACTTTATTGGCTTTGTTTTGCAGCTACAAGTTGAAAGTTGATTAATATTGGCATAAAATTGACATTACCGTTTATTGGCTGCCCTTATTCAGTGCGTCTGACAAATTGAATAATGGTTGTAAAAAAGTTGAGTAAACGCTCTCTAAAACTATTTTGCTAGCTTCTGCTTCTAGCAGTTTCTGGAGCTTATTTTCAGCTACTTTATAGCACAATGCTGGAAAGGTTGGCTTATAAAGCTGAAAATGTTAGTTGGCAAGTATAAGCATTGAAAAGCAAAAATAAGAAGAGAAACGTGATGAGAGAACAATGATTTAATAAAGTGGGAAAGGGGTAAATAAAGGCGTTGCCACAAATCAAGATTCGTGCTTGTGTTCGTAATGTAAGTGTTTAAAAAATATATAAAAGGCCAGGAGGGGTAAGTTTTCCAAGAAAAGGTTAGATAAACTACTATTGAACATATATGGACATATTATGAGGATAGGGATGGGACCAGCGATTTGGATGGGGAGAGTGTAATTTCCAACTTCCTGTCGTTAACAGATCGTGGATTGAAGGCGGGTTCTTCTTCCCCACTCATTGGGACATCCCCTCGTACGATGGCTAGTCCATTACCGGGTTGTAGGATTTTATCGTTGGAAGAAGATTCTCCTTAATCCCGCGGACTAAGCGTAAGAGTCTCTGCTTACGGGTTCGCCCTCCGTTTTTGGCCTTTCATACAATGGTAAATTGAATACAATCAGGTGTTGTACTTGATCAAGTCGTAAGAGGAGGACAGTCCACTGTCTAATGGTTGTGCCTGCAGCAGTGAGAGGTTTCCTTTACATACAATACGTACATACGAACGAAGACATTCCAACATTTTGGCGTGGTTAATTTTCCAGGAATATTTTAGTTGAAGTTTTCGGATTTTACCAGCCATCACGTACTTTGATAATTCATAACTCATGAACCAAGCATCGTAAAATAAATTTTCTACGATTACAAGAAAAATAAAGGAAAGATCTCTCCCGATATATTGCGAAAGAATCCATGACATGACGATGATTTCGAAGAGCTCCAATAGATATGCTGCCGCTACTTCTTCAACCGGTGTTAAAAACAACACTCTCGCCTTTCGGTTCTCACACAGCAGCGTAAACCCAATTAATCACGAAATACACTCTAGCTGCTCCAACTAGAGGGATCTCAGCAGAGAAAAAAAGGACTGCATCCACCTTCCATCACCAATCACTCGCGACGCCAGCTCCTCACCGGCCGAATCAACTCGCGACCAACGCCAAAATCAGAACTAAAAGCTGCAGCGACCGAAACCCAACGCGTCTTATAGCGGCCACGATTGCGAACTAACACCGATTTTTGCCCTTAATTTGGAATTGTCATCGGCAGAGAAGCAGAATGTGTCAAAAGCTGCAAAACTTCTTTCGCACACAACAGCAACTGCTTTAAGAGAACGATTCCAGAACACAAATGAGGCGGAGGAAGCAAATCATGTTGCAGATTTTATCACAACAGTTAATGATTGTTTCGATGTATTTAATTCATGTAAGGCCAAATTGGAAATGAAACAATCATTTAGGGCAGCTGATCATCAGATTACAGATCTCGAAAATATGTTAAGCCTGATGTCTGATTCTCGAGGAATAAGGAAAGGAGGGTGTGCTACACAGTACGAAAAAGTAGTGTAAATTTCTGTTCAGTGAGATGCACATAAATGGAGCGTCACATATCATATAAGTTTACATTATATATCATGTAAAGTTCTGAGACATGTCATGCAATGTAGCAAATATTGTATACAAAAGCCCATTGATGTAAACAACATTGTTTACAAGTTGCTCGGTTGCGTGAAATGAAATTTAAGTTTACGTGAATTAATGTTTACATCACATCCAAAGAAAATTGTAGAATAAAACAGTTTTTATCCAACCAGAGACTCAGCTTTCCTCAAAGGGATTTTCGACTGTAACCAGTCGTAAAAGACCGCTGACTGAAGAACTCATCACAACGGCGAATCCAAGTCCTCGCGACTGAAGATAACCGCCTGAGTCAATGTGCGCGTAAGAGTAAGTTGTGATGAGCGCGCGAAAGTGAGTGCGTTAGTGTTGTTCACCGCAATGTTTCCTTAAGGAAGAAGGAACATTGCACAAGGGGTTGTTTGCAAATCTTTAGCAGTTTTTCAGAAATCTATTATAATGTCTATTATATCGCCAAAAGGTTTGTTTGAAGACATGCAAAGGAAATATACAATTGATTTTATCCCAACATTTAAGGTAAACACATTGTTATTAAAAGGTATACCTGAATAAATATTATTAATTTATTTGCAGCTGAACAAAGACCTGTTCGAAAACCTTTATTTTCGCAAATTAGATCAAATGACGGCTTAGATGATAGGACTTCGATTGATTATTCTTGGCAAAAATCCAGGAATTACCCAGTGCAACACCAACACCGTAGACCAGGACGTGCATTGCGAATTTCTCACCGCCCAACTTTTCCACAAGGCTAATATTGCTTCAAATTTTCCCGAAAAGGGTTGTTGGACAGCTCTTTGTACGAAAGTAGAATCGCAGTCCCGAGTGTTACAAGCGCCGTCAATAATGGTCACCAGCTCGCGGAATCGTTGTCGTTGATTTCGGTTTCTTCTGACGTCATCGATAGCTGCCAGGAGAAGGACGGTTTAATTTACGTTCTAAGATGGATAGCTTTTAAACTGCAAAACTCACCCCCAGACCTTGGCGATAAGAGTGCAAACGTGAAAACATATTTGAATCCCGCACACATGCCATCGTTTATAGCTCATCTTTCATATGGTGGACTAACAGTTCCATCTCCGGAATTTCAATCGATTGTTAAATTGAGGGAAAAAATCTTCATTCTTAGTCACGGTACACAAGGTTTTGATTTCAAAACAAATGTAATTGAAACGGTAGTGAATCGGATTCTACAACAATAACCGAACTTCGACAGGACAGAAGTGAAAAAGTACGTCAAAATCCGTACTATCGTGCGAATGCGATACGAAAATTTAGTTGAACAAGGCTTATAGAAACCAGTTGAGGAAACATTAGCATCTGACGATCAGGGGCCTTCAACATCAAAAGAAAAAGGAAAAATGCCTTCGGATTTGGTCAACAAGACACCATCGCAGCAAAACCGGATCACAAGTAAAAGCCGTCTCGCTAAGGAATACAAAAAGTTATGCTCTCAGTAAATCATCAAACTTGAAGTATGTACATTATAAAAAAAACAGAATAAAACTCGGGATAAAATAAGACTACCATCATTTTCATTACAGTAACATCGCTACATTATCTTCAGCTGGTACCGATAGCATCGAATCACATTGCATTTAAATTCTGAAACATAATTTGTGGTTCATTTCGTTGTATTTTATTTCGCAGCTTCACTATATGTTAGGCCTAGAACAAGAATATATTAAATCTATTTCATTAAACACAGAAAACACAAAACAACAATAAGCCATTCATCACTGTGCATTAGACTGATGTTAAACGGTTCCAAATTGGATCCTGCTTAGCCTCCCAAAATTTGAACTAATTTAGTAAGAAACTGACTTGGCACAAACCATTTCAAGTTTATATGGGAATTACTATGGGAAAACTTATGTTTTGTTCATATTTATCTAACAATTCACCACATCACTATGCTTTTAAAGCAGTAGCAGTTTAGCAAATTTTCTCAGCTACAACTTTTCAATCAAATGTAAGGAACAAAAGTTCTTAATGATTCAAGTCACTTATGTCTTATGATTATGCTCATTCAACTGTTCAGTAGGCAACATTGGTGTTTCTGGTGCGAAGAATAGAGCCAAAATATCATGGCTACTACATATGTCACACTGCAGAATACAGTGTTGCCCACAGAACAGCTGCTTGATCATGCCATAAGATTATCAATCTCTTAAACAATTAATAACAATTTAATTTGACATTTGGCTGAAAAACGATTTTCCGCAAAGTTATAGCTTAGAAAATTTCCCGTAAGAATAGTTATAGAAATTTTCGAAAAAGCGATATGAAAAATGGATAGAAGACAATGAACAAAAAGTTTGGTTTTCCCTTAGTAATTTCCATATAAACTTCGAATAGTTTGTGCCAAGTCAGTTTTTTACCAAATGAGTTTAAATTTTGGGAGCCTAATCAGGACCTGATTGGAAGCCGTTTGAGCACTGTGGCGCGAAAATTTCAAATTTTGCATCAGCCTACTGTGCACAGTCTTCAAGGTGCAGCATAGCACTGATGTGCAAGCAGGCTTTTGCACTTACCTGAGCATTCACTCTGAGTGCAATGGTTACGTTCGAACATCGCTTGCTTCAGCGTTTAAAAAACATCGTTCGTATTAAAGTGCAACAAACAGGCGTTGGCGTTGGAAAGAATGAATGATATTAAAAAGAATTATAGAACGGAATAATTCAAGCTCGAACCATGAAGTTTGAGTGTATCAGACTGGCATGTTCACCTCTCGTCTGTTATTACTCTGAAAGATGTGTAGGCTAAAAGCGTATAAGAAGCGTTCAACGATTTCGTCTGCCTTTTCTGTTGCAACCAGAGTTAATGTACACGTGCATCCATCCCGCGTGATTGAGACACGTTTTCAATCAGATCGTAGGTACCTGGTACATTTCGAGACGAATTATTTCGCGTCACTTTTTTATTCCTACGTGCCTCATTCGTGTCACATGTGCTGTGTCTCATGAGCTAAGCTCGGCGAGCTCCAGGGAGATCGGCAGCGTACCTACGTCCTGCGTGCATGCTAAAAGTGGCTGGTTGGTGATAAAAAAAAACAACGGAGAACTGTTGATCGAGTAGTCCTGTCACACTAAAGTGTTGCTGGTACAGCTGATTGATTTGAACCAGATGGTATTCAGTTTTTGAGAGTTGAGAGATTGTGGTTTTATAGAAGTATTTCAAGCGAAAGATGAGTTAAACGATTACAAATCATTTACCGGCAGGGTTATTTGTTACCGATCCATGCGCTTGGAATTTTCATGGATCATGATTTTGCTCGACCAAGTTCAAACGATTTAAAATCAGCTCCTGATCATTCTCACAAAATTTGATCTCATTAGGATGTGAGCTCATACTGCACTAGGCCCTTTGAAGTTTATATGGGAAATGAAAAATTGAACGTTACTATAATTAGTACTAATTGATTAGGAAGATGATGTTCTTCTGACATGCTCTATTTACTACTCAGCAAACAACGTTGGAATAATAGGAAAAACGATCCAGGCTATTATGTCATAAGGGCAAGATGCAGTGTTGCCCTGAAAGCAGCCGATTAATCCTACCAGAAACTTATCAACTTAGAAATAAATTAATAACTAATTTTCTAGACATTCAATTAAAACGTGGTTTTCAACAAAGTTGTTGCTGGAAAAATTTCACGTAGGAGGGGTGGTACAACTTTTTACGTAAATCATTATGGTGTAGAGCTAGAACAATGAGAACAAAAAGTACACTTCTTATAACAATTCCCATATAAACTTCAAAGAGCCAGTGCAGAATGAGTTCGCCATCAAATAGCTCAATTTTTGGGAGATTGATCAGCCTGATTTGGAACCAATTGAGCTTGGTTGATCAAATCGAAACCATCTTAATATAATAGGTACTTTCCAGCTGGCAGAGAACCAATAGTTCAGAAGACCCTTTAAAAAAATGTCTTCGCTGTTGAAATTGATTCGTGTGACTTCATCCAGCTGTAATTTCAGCCTTTCAAGCTGTAGCCGATAACATTACTAGTTAATTTAAAAATTTACTTAAATTTGAGAACTGTTCAATGATATTTCTAATCTAATATTTATCTAATATATATATATGATAATATTTCTAATATATTTAGAAAAAAACGCATGGTGTGTTCATCCCAAGTAGTAGTCAACCAGAAAATATGATGAGAAATAAGAAAACTGGATTTTAAATTTTAAGATGAATCCAACATATTTTTCACACATGTTTTCCAAAATGTTTTTTTAGTAGGCTCAATATCTTTGAAAGCTCTGCGGAGCCGAAGGACTAAACAAATATTAAAATGGAGATCTAAATCAATTTCCTTCTTTTTTTGTTTGCAACGCATCGAATCTCGATAGATCCACAAACCGTTTCTGCCGAGGATGCTGGGTTTCGTTTTTGCATGCTTTATCGGCCTAATGAGTGCACGTCCATTATCACCACCTCTTCATGCTGGACCTCTACCAATTTCTCTGTTGATTTACTGGTGCTGTCTGACAATGCATCTACTGCCACTACACCACACAGCAAAACATAAATTTTCATATTACATCCAAGAGGATGCACTTCAATCTTGTCGAATATTTCATGTATTTTTTATGGTCACAAAAATAAACAAATGCAGTAAAAGCAGTGTACTGTCAGATCATGCACTGCATGAATGTTTTTTTTTTGTTTTTCGTTTTGGAAAGTAATATTACACCATACTTTTAACACGATTGAAGTGCATCCACTTTGATGTGATACCAAAATTAATTTTTTGCTGTGCATGGTACGAACTGCTATCCTAGTTGCAAGGAATTTTGTAGTTCTTCAAGAAACTTCGCGGAACTTAAGGGAACTTTTTTTTAAATTCAGGAAGCTTTCTTTCCTAAAATTTGAACTCATTTAGTGAGAAACTGACTTGGCACAAACCATTTGAAGTTTGTATGGGAATTACTATGGAGAAACCATAATTTCGGTTCATATTTATCTCAAAATTAGCCAGGTCACTCTACTTTAGAAAATGATAGCTGAGCTTGTTGAAAATTTTCTCAGTTACAACTTTGTTGAAGATCACTTTACCAAGCCGGAGGCGGCGGGTTCGATTCCCGGTCCGGTCGAGGGAATCTTTCGGGTTGGAAATTTTCTCGACTTCCCTGGGCATAAAGTATCATTGTGCTTGCCACACAATATACAAATTCATGCATTGGTAATTGGCATCGAAAGCTCTCAATTAATAACTGTGGAAGTGCATTTAGAACACTAAGTTGAGAGCACGCAATAAGCTAATATGCGCTAAGCAATAAGCTTGAAATGCGAATAAGAAGAAGAAGAAAGAAGAAGATGAAGATCACTTTTCGATCAAATATAAGGGAATAGTTCTAGCGACGTTTTCATCACTACCTAAAGCCCCACGTTGCGAGAGCATTTCCAGTCGATGGTGTGTTAATGCAGTTCTTCTTTACCCAACTATTGTGTTGCTCCTCTCGTCATGACCAACGTGATCATCTCAGAGAGAAAGCAGTAGGGTGGTTGTTGCGTGCTGTACCATCATCAGCATTGTTGACGGAGGAGAGGAGCAACACAATAGTTGGGTAAAGAAGGTAAAGAAGAACTGCATTATAACACACCATCGACTGGAAATGCTCTCGCAACGTGGGGCTTTAGGTAGTGATGAAAACGTCGCTAGAACTATTCCACAGCCACAGTCAGTTTATGAGCAAAAAGAGGGACGCAAATTTTTGCCTGTAGACTTGGAGACATACTTCAAGTCTCCGCGTACATCGTACGGGTTAGGCAAAAATGTGCGTCTATCTTTAAAAACTGTCGCATTAATGGCCCTTCGCTCATTTTCAACTTCTATTTAATTTTCATACTGCCGTACTCTAACGGAACTATCCACCTACCCTCTTCTAAAGATCATTCTCTAGCTAATAAATCATCACACTAAAGCTTCATGTTAGCATTTCCAACCAACTCTGAAAATCGTTAACTTCGCGTATGAAGTAACATAAAAATACTTTGAATGGACATGAGGCAAGTTAAAAAAATCTGAACATTTTTAACGTAATGGTAACAAAGTAAAAGTGAAAGCGTAAAGGTAATACGCCAAGAAAAAAATGTTCTGCATAAAATTCTTCGACCCATTAACTTATCATAACATTGCAGCATTCGTAGCATTCCGATATAATCTATTCAAAATACGTAACATCCCTTCTAACAATGCATATCAGTTGTGTTGCCGATGAATAGTTAAATTACGTTGAAATTTGTGAACGTCTTGCCACGGTCAAATCCCCGTACTAAACAATACCGATACACTTTTTTTAGAATTTTTGTCCATTGCATATTATGAAAATAACGTGTCAAAAGATGTTAGTCATGCAAGTGCATTTAAGTGTTGAACCGGAAAAAATAAACAAAGAATATTCTAATTGACCGGCAAATTAATGGCTTTGGCTGTTAGAGGATTTCAAGAATTCAAGCACTGCACCTTTCTTCTAAAATAGGAATGGTTTGTGGTAACGCATATGAAATGTCGGTCAAAGCAACCAAGTTTCAACAGCCTGTATTTCGTTCGTCGTCTCTGCTGTTCTAGCATTAATCGTAGCACATGAGATGAGGCACATGAGATCAGCGCGAGCCTCGCGCACGCCAGGATTTTTGGGTGTCGCATTTGTTTCTCGCTCGTATCTTATTCTCTCGTGTCTCTTTCTCTCTCGTCACATGTTGTTTTTGTTGCGACGGGAGACGGTTTGTTGAGAGTCTCGGCAGCACATTTTTGCACGCACGTTCGAAAGGTAACACGCGCGTTCAATGAACGTGCATTGAAGAAATTGAAACTCAAGCTCAACGCCGTCTATGTTTCATGAAGATATTTTTGATTTGATATTTTTCTGGTATTTGCATCTTTATAATTTCATATCTCATCCGTTCAAATATTCTCTAAATAGTAATTTAATCTGCAAATTCCTTCGTTTTATATACGAAGCAAGATAGTGGTTCCATGAGAAACATAATTCTCCTAATGTTGATAATATTTTCCACCAGCTGAGATTAAAAAATGTAGCTTCATTGTGCTTCAACACATTTTTTTAGCTAATTTATAAGCACAACATTCAATTAAAGATTAAAGCACTATCAAATCAATTTTAATCATGTCTGACTAAATCAATCCTCGATCCATTTGTTTGTAAACAATCTGATGCTCTGTCACGAGTGACAGTTAATTCTTTTTTAATATAAGTGACCATGCTTTTTGACATCTCGTTACACCATTCTATATTTCACCATGGTTCCGCCTTCGTTCTTCGTTCGCAAATTTTGTCAGAGTGGAATTACGCCCGGAGATTTTTTGGTATTTGTTTGTTGTTTACACGTGAAATTTAGACTAACATTTAAAAAGGGCGGAACTCCAAAATAACCATATCGAGAAAATCGCTTCCGAATTTTGATGACCTAAAAATTAATCCTATTTCATGACTTTCCATTTTCTGGATGATTTTATAAGCTTGACATATAGTTAATAGTGTAATCTATCATCATGCAGCACTAAAAACTTAAAAAAAGGTTTCTTTGTCGTGAAATTGAGAAGAAAACATCATACGCCCTGATAATTTCTTACATGTTGTTACCCCCCAGATCTTCCATCTTTTGAACTGCCAACACTGGTGATACGCCATGGAAGTACACCATCGGGTTTTTTTGTTTGTTGTTGCGCCTTGGTTCTTCGTTCGCAAATTTTGTGAGAGTGGAATTACGCCTGGAGATTTTTTGGTCTCCTTTTTGTTCGTTGTTTACACGTGAAATATCAATCGGATGCATTTCAAATGAATCGGGCGTGACTAGATACTACAGAATCAATACGTTTGGCATATTAAAACAATATAATTCGTTGTTCTGGTGCAAGGCGTAACAACCAGTTGCATCATCGAGTTGAAAGTTGGAAATACGCCATGTAAGAAGAAACGTTTTTGATGATATGAAGTGATATTTTCTTCTACTTTTTCGTGTTTATCGAGTAGTTTGTAAACTGTTCTCTCTATATGTGCCAAAATATGGTTTGTTTACATTTTGGCTCTTCCGCCCCTTTGAAATGTTAGTCTAGAAATATCCTCCCGAATTTCCTTTCGACTAAATCGGTTCACGTCGGTAAGATCGACCGACTATAAAACCGACGGATTTATAAATTGTTGCATCGACTCTTATGGCGATGTGCGGTATAAGAGGTGAGGAGAAAGGAAACTAGTGGACTCTTTCGTTCTCGCGTCTTCTTATGCAGCAACAGACGTGACGTCACGTCTGCTGTTGCATAAGAACACCGTCAGAATGAAAGAGTCCACTAGTTTCCTTTCTCCTCACCTCTTATACCGCACATCGCTCTTATGAGACTGCTTAAGCGGAGGTTGCCGACGCGTCAGCACACGAAATCGGAAGTCGAAAACATAGGAAATCAGTCAACCAGAAGCGACCAAATCGAACGATAAGTAGGATGATAAAGTTGTAGCAGGGATTCTATGAAACCAAACGATCAGTTTATTAAATTGTTTCTACGATGGAAACAGATTAAGTCGACAAATAAATCAGCATACGAAATTGATGAAACCAAACGAAATAGAGTGGTTAATCGGTTCATTCAGTTATTTGTACTATGGAAAAGCTAAGTCAACTGTTAAATCGGCTAATGAAATTGATGAAACCAGATGCAATATACTAATAAATCGGGTTCTTTAGGGGATATTGAGGTAATTGCATATTCGTAATCTGCATTACAAATGGAATCGAAATCGAAACTTTCATCAATTGTGGAGCACTGGAACTATTTTAAATAAGTGTGATTACATTAGCAAAAATCACCATCTTAGCGGCCCTCGATGGTACTTCGAATGGGAACGAGCTGCCAGTTTGTTAGTTTTGCGTCAAACAGTGAAGAGATTATTTTGCATTAAATCTTGATTTGAAAATTAAGATGGAAGTAAATGGGATCGAAAAAAAAAATATCGTTGTGCTCAGAAAACGACGCCCTTTCAGATGCTGTATGAAAACCGCCTTTTGTTTAAATTAAAGAACCCAATTGTTTCTTCAAATAAAACATACTAAATCTACATACTTATTACGCCAAGTTCTCCACCTGCTTGCCATTGAAAGATTTCCTAAAAAAAAAACAAAAATATTAAAACTTATTATATATATCAGATTGTAATGACATTTAATAATAAAATTGCACTCACTTAGTCTAACTGCCACTATTTTATAACCAACACGTAAACCGACTTCGTATGTATATTAATACGTACAATCAAATAAACACCGATAAAAAAACATACAATCGCTAGATTTTACAATAGATAAAATCTATGGCTGTCGGTCCCTCCGGTATCCGATTTATGTTAACAAAAATAACTAGTGTCCTAATCCCGACGTTGTCGGTTTATTAATAGGTCTATTTTGTATACAGCCGATTTCGCCGGTCGACATTGAAATTCCCCATCTGTCAAAATTTTTATGGGGATCAATCGGATGCAATTTCGGACGTGGCTAGATACTACATAATCAGTACGTTTGGCATACTAAAGCAATATAATTCGTAGTTCTGGTGTAAGGCATAACAACCAGATGCATCATAGAGTTGAAAGTTGGAAATACGCCATGTTCTCTCTATATGTGGAAAAATATGGTTTGTTTACATTTTGGCTCTTCCGCCCCTTTCAAATGTTAGTCTAGGATTGTGCTCGATTTCTTTAGGTTGAATTTAATTACTTGTGGTCGGTTAGTTAAATATGTTTCAAACCATTTCAGGAGTCCTGACTCAATTCAATTTTTTTTTTGCAATTTTAAGAGTTGCATTGGTATGACAATGTGGTCAAATGCCTTGCTAAAGTCTGTATAGGGGGCTTCTACGTGGTCCCCATTATTCAATGAACAGTCTATAAATTCAACTAAATTTGTCAAGGTCGAACGACCCTTGAAGAAGCCGTGTTGCATATCAGTTATTTTTGATTTGGAGAAATAATGTTTCGTTGACAATTGCTTCGAAAAGTTTAAGAATGCTAGAGATGATGGCTATTCCACGAATTACGTACGTCAGATTTACGGTCAGATTTTAAGATAGGCACTAGAAATGAACTTTGCCAGAATGGAAGTTTTTGGATTCCAGGGACATATTGAAAAACCAAACAATGGGGCAGCGAGTTCCTTTGCAAGATTTTTTTTTATAAATACTGGAGGAATTCCATCAGGTTTAGGACCTTTTGAGGCGTCTAACTGTTTTAAAGCCTGCAAAATATTCTGCACTTGAAGTTGATTGACGCCAATGTCCCTTGAAAATTCTGGATAAAATGCAAAATAATCGCAGTCACGATCTTCTTCAGAAAATGTCGTGTAGATTTCTTGATAAAAATTTGCAAATAGATTACCATTTTTTTCCGAGTAATCGCCAACGTTTTCTTCAAGATCCATTATTGACGGAAAATTGTCAGATTTAATTTGGTTTTTACGAAATTAAAGAAGTTCTTCGGACAGAACTTTATTGCAAGTTCAGTTTTTGAATTACATTCTTCAAATGCATTACTGATGGCTAAATTCAGTTGATCGCATATGTCCAATTAGATTGATATCACTACTATTGTGTGTTTTTTTAGTAAATATTATGTGGTTTTTGCTTTTTGTCTGTTATACCAGACAGATTTTCTTGTGTTTCTGTAACGTCGTTTTGTCTTCAAAGGTATTTCTTCCGAAATAATTTTGGTTCAAATTTTGTAGAAGATGTCTACAGCAACTTCGACATTTCCTACATTCCTAAAAATTAATTGCCAATTGACACTGTTTAATTTGTATTCAAAGACATCTTCATATACGCAGCTGCTGGGTCTTTGGTCTTCATGCACACATAAAGAATATGCAATAACTGTGTGACACGCTTCATTTTTCCATAGCGATTCGATCACACAGGAATATTTGTTAGTAAAAATCCAAATATCATCATTAAGAGATCAAGATCAAGAGATTGTCATTTTCTTTTACGTTGATACGCCATGGAGTCAGTAAAATATTTCTCCAAATAGACATCCAGTGAGATTATTATAAGAATCTGAAGGGTATAAAAGGAATTTTCCAAGTCGATGGCCAAGCATTATTACCTCGGGTAGAGTCCAAATCGAAGAGAAATAAGAGTCGAACAAGGAGAAAATTTGCAGATAATTGTGTGCACTGAATAGTGCTGTTTACATTTTTTGTTTAGGTATCAGTAACACTTCCATTAGCAAAAAAGCAAATAGATCCGCACGGCAAGAGAGCACGATGCGGACTGACTGTGCAATGCATGAATTTTCATATTGTGTTGCAATCACTATGAAATTATGTGCCCAGGGAAGTCGTGAACATTTTAAACCGAAAGTTATTCCAGATAGCGCGGACCGCACATGAGCTGGGACCAATGGTTTTACTTCCCTTTCGAAGGAAGGCATGACCAGAGATGTTTCATCTTGGAAAATCCCAATGACCTCGGCTGGGATTGAACCCACAAGAGTGAGATGCAGTCACGCTTATCACCGGCATTGTCAACAGAATGTTAGATGATGATCCGTTTAGGTGAGACCATTTACTGAACCGTTATGATGTTTTTTACCCTGGGGAACTTATCAATATGATTTCCATAAGCTTCATCTTAAGAATGCATAAAACCGGTTCTAGATTTCCCAATACCCGATTCCAAACTGAACCAGTTATAGAGCTTTGATGCTACTCAAATTGCATGTTGATAGCATCAATCAATGCCGTCCAATGGTCTCAAGTCATCTCAGCCGCTGAGCAATTTCCATCCTCAACTCTCCAGTCCATCTCATACCACACCGCTTGATACCAGTTTTTCCATCACCATCATTCTGAAATTAGTCCATCCGACACAATCATATGTATTACGGGTGATATGATACCTTCAAAAGGCCCTGATGCTCCACTGCCCAGCAATGTTTGCAGCTAATAATTTGCATAAAACTGGTTATCCCACCCTATAAAAGGTGTTCTTTAATTTTTCGCTCGAATCGAGAAACAAAAGAAGAAGTTCGCACCCATCCCATATCCGATCCGGTTCAAGTAATGAACCGGCCATATACCGAATACGTGCGTAGAAATATGTGGCTCGATTTTGATTGTGTTTTTGCTGCTGCTGCTGCTGTGGCTTACTGTATTTGGGGGCTGCGGAGAACAGGAAAATTCGGGAGCTACATGCATGCAGCTCAGATAACTGTTCCCATCCCACACTGGCCGGCGCTTGCTCTACTCTCTTACGTCCATCATCCGCCAGAGCTGCTGCATATATGAGCAAATATGTACAGAAGAAATGGATGCACCTAATCAGAAATTTATAATCGGACCAACAAAAACAAAAAAATAAACTGATCGGGATTGCGAGAGTTTGTGAGTCGGATCCGTTTTTTTTTTTTTGGAAGCTGGAGAATGCTTTGGATGCAGTGTAAACGTGCGTCAAATGACTTCCGCGTAGCCATTGCCTTGTTCGTGGGGGGTCTTCGAGATGTTTACAGTGTATTATCAAATCGCTTGTTGTGTAACAAATAGCGGTGATTTCCCCAAACAGACGAATCTTTGAATGAAAGATTTATTAACGGTTGGATGAATGAACCTGGAGGTGTGAAGTGACCCGTAGCGCTGATGATATTTGTTTATGCTTGATTGTTTTGTTTTTTTTTCACTGATTTGCAAGTGTATTGAGTGGAGTGGAGCAAATATTGTAAGAACTTGACTTAGGCCTACCGATGATTTACAGTGCGTGTCAGGACAATAGAGCCACCTTAAATTGTAGTGCCATTAAAAAGAATGTATTTTTGTTTGTTAATCAATCATTAGGGAACTTTTAGGGCATATTAAATAAAGAAAATGTTATCAATCATCAGAATTGCACGTAAATTTTATATAAAACATGATACATTGACGAATATGTAATTTTGGATGTTTCTCACTGAAAAAGATGACTGTCTCCATGATATTGTTACATTTTCATATTAAGATGCCCATAAATGATCAATACCCTGATGAATATAATCTTTTTTATTTCACAAGAATTGGTTCACAGAATTGGTATATTTGGCTAACTGAAAGTTTATAAAAAAATACATTTTTTTTGATTTACAGTTTAGCGACTTCGCAGTCAATTTAATTGTTTATAGGAAAGTTTGAACATACTGAGAGGTAAGTACATATCATCGGTAAGAGACGTGTGTGTGAGAAAATTTGCGAAAAAATCTAAGGGCACCGGTGGGATTCGAACCCACAATTCCCATTCAGTACACGGGTGCATTTCCAATTATACATGTTATGTGAATGTTATATTTATACTGTACTGGACATATTTCAGCATATAAGACGTACAATAAAAATGAGCTGTGTTTGTTCAAATCGACTGATACTGAGTGGTTGCGGTACAAGCACATATCGTCGATAATAGACGATTGTTGTGTATCAGAGAACGCTGGCGCAAAAAGACTAGGGTGGGGAACAGATTCGAAACTCAAATGTCATTAGCCAAATACATCCGTAGACCATAGGTCCACCGTTGTATAATTGGCAATGCACCCGTGTACTGAATGGGAATTGTGGATTCGAATCCCACCGGTGCCCTTAGATTTTTTTCGCAAATTTTCTCACACACACGTCTCTTACCGATGATATGTGCTTACCTATAAGTATGTTCAAACTTTCCTATAAACATAAAAAATACAGTAATTTTATTTTTTTAAATTTTCTTCATCAAACGAAACAATTTTCTTTTGTCATCCAGATTTTTATGTTCGTCGAATAAAATCCAATCTTAAGCCAAAAAGTAGAAGAGTCTGTGCCTAGGGGCACAAACGGAAGGTTTATGTAGCACCGCGATTGGTCGGTACCGTAATCCAGAGGCAAATTGATCACCGGGGTGAAATTGATTGTTAAGGGTTGCGTTTTTAGTTGCCACTTAGAAAACTTGCGGTGTTAGATATGAAGAAAAATCTTGATAGCTTTTTATCATGAGACTCCAATGATTGCTTTGACGAGTTTCTTCTAACAACAAAGTACATTCTACCTCGGATTCTACTGCATAAATTCCAATTTTACTAGGTCACAGTGGTGCAAAAGGCCAAATCCATGAACTTTTTTCATTAGCACCTTTTACAGTGGTTTTTTCAATAAGGTGTCTTCAAAAGAGTTTTTATAAATGACAAGACCCATTGACTGAAGTTATGTTTTAGTACAAAACTTCACCACAGGTGGCGCTGCAAAATCTAACTTTTTTATTTTGACCAGATAGAGATATAAAGTCTTCAGTTATGTTCTAGGTTGCTTTATAACTAAAAACTTTGTACAAGATGCCATGTCTGCTTGCAATTTTGAGTTATGAAACGTTTTTTATAGAAAGGCCTCCGGAAATCCGTTTTTTGTAAATATTTCTGAAATTATTTGTTTTAGATGACTATAATGTTCTGCAACTTTTTAATAATCAATAAAATACACAACTTTGCTGAAAACCTAAAGATTCTATCTGCAAAACAGAATATGTTACAGGCAATATCAGCTCATAAATAGCCAAATTTCAAGCATCCACAAACTTCAAAGAGGCAAAAAGGGGCAGACGGCTCCTCAATATGATGAAACTATAGTAAAAATACTATCATTTCATCTAGTAGTCATTTGTATCCCGTTGTATCCATGTGAGCTGACCAATGTTTTATTAACTGCATTCTAACCACCCACCATGTTTTGTGTGTTTGTTTTTGGCATGCAAAGCAACCCATGATTGCCATTTTTAAACTATCATTCGAGCGTTATGGTACAAAACGTTCGTTGCATTTGCGTTCATCAGAGTAAAGCCGGTTGCTGTTCAAAAAATTCTGATTCACGGATCTAAAGTTGTGGAAGGCTTTCTAGTTCCAATAGGCCAATTGTCGGAACAGGCACAGGAAAATCGTAATAAAGACTTATACCCAGTACAGACTATGGCTTATATCATGTATAGGCTGTCTTGCAGTGAGCACTCATACATAGGATTTCCAGTGAAAACTAGATGATATAAGCCGTCTGTACAGGGTATTAATATTTGCTTCTATTATTCTACGCTTGTGTGTCTCAAAAGAACCCTTGAAGAATTGAACCTTTAAAAAGTTGCAGAATATTATAGTCATCTAAAAAAATAATTTCGGAAATATTTGCAAAAAAAGGATTTTTGATACCCTTCTCTAAAAAACGCTTCATAACTCAAAATCGCAAGCAGATAGAGACATGGCGGCTTGTACAAAGTTTTTAGTTATAAAGCAACCTACAACTTAGCTCAAATTTTTATATCTCTATCTGGTCAAACTAAAAAGTTAGATTTAACAGAACCACCTGTGGTGAAGTTTCGAACTAAAACATAACTTCATTCAATGGGTCTTGTCATTTATAAAAACTCTTCTGAAGACACCGTATTGAAAAAAAAACCACTGTAAAAGGTGCTGATGAAAAAAGTTCATGGATTTGGCCTTTTGCACCACTGTGGGTTATAGATACTATAGATTCCATAGATAAGCGGAGGCACAAAAAGTTGTTTTGGCCACCATGAAAAATAAATGATCTTACTGGCATCCGTGAAAAAAGTTCATGTCATCATAGACTTCTCTGACGTTTGTTAAATGCACAAGTATTATTGCAGAACTCGGGGTAAATTATAAGTATTAGTGCAAGAAAACCTTTGAATTTACCCAAAGTTCTGCACTAATACTTGTGCAATTCACAAACGTCAGAGAAGTTTATAGAGCTCTTCGTTGTGCAGTTTTGTTTTGTTTCGTGCGTAAAAGTTCAAAGTGAAGTGCAAAGCAAATCTTTGCAACAATGTTTCGAGGAATGGTTTGCTTTATCATTCCTTCTTCCGTTGTCCGCGAAATAAATTGGAATGTGGAGTGTGGAAAGCGTTTTGGGCTCATTATATTACAATACTTCTCCCTCAAACAACACCATGATGACGTCATGCTCGTTTGGCTACACTAACTGACAGTTCGTTTGGCTACATTATACTTTTCCTCCGCTTATCTATGGAATCTATAAACTGTGGGTGGGTTGAAAAGTAACCTCCTTGACCGCCAGAATGCGCTGCTACTGCAAAAAAGGTTGTTTGCCTTGTAGTCCGTTCATATTTAGGCAGACATTCCAAATGTCAGTGCGATACTGTCTTTAGTTTTGGTTTGACAGCTGATTGTTGTTGACGTGTTTGGCATTATGCTGAGTATGAAACATTATAGAAAAGTTGGATAAATATTATGGGATTAATATTCGGTCAGATTACACCGTCAAATATTGGTCTCGAGAGTTTCGTGGTGGCCGCAACTCCACTACTGATCAATTCCGCAGCGGCAGGCTCTCCGATGCGGTTACAGAGGACAATGTCAAAAAAATATTGTCTGTTAAGATAAAAACCGTAACGCTTCGCTAGTAAAATGCTTTGCTAGTCCATACTAGCGAACTTCGGTTTTGTGCTTTAGCGACAATACATGAAATGGCTGACCGGAAAGTGGAGGTGCGCGAGCTAGCAGATACCGCAAAGATTAGTACTGAGCGTACACGCCATATTTTTGGCGAGATTTTGCATATGAAAAAGTTATCCTGCCGCTGGGTGCCGCGCAAGCTCACTCCTGACCAAAAACACGAACGCGAGAGCACTTCGAAAGAGTGTTTGGACTTGCTGATGCGGAATCGGGCCGACTTTTGTCGTCGATTGGTAACTATTGATGAAACCTGTATCCACTATTACACCCCAGAGAACAGAATGAGTGCCCGGCAATGGACTGAAGCCAGCACGAGTGCTCCGTAGCGGCCGAGGGAGGCTCGATGGGCCGGAAAGGTTATGGTGTCGGTTTTCTTGGATTTTCATGATGTACTCTACGTGCTAGACGCTTAATACAAAGGTGACACACAAGGAAGAAGTGTTAGTTTGTTTACTAAAATGAACTATGACCATTTTGTTATGGCCAAGTTTAGCTATAAGAAATGCTAATCGTGTTTATTAGCGAAATTCACATCAAAGGTTGATTAATTGCTTAGGAAATCAGTTTGGCACGGCATTTGTGACCAGCATACACCTTCCGGTCGTATGAAACAGGTCAAAAACTGTCCAAATCCGCCCATAAATTTTTTGTTTTGAATTTCTGTATGGCAAAATAGTGAACTTTTCGTGAACATTCACCCATATTCTTGTTTTCGGTCGAACCGTATTTTCCATACAAAAAACTACCTCGAAAAAGGAAAAACCATCAACAGCGAGTATTACCAGCAATCAATACGAAACTAGCGATTTTAAATTGGCTCACTACTTGACCAGCCTATTGGTCCCAAGCAAATCGATTCACGTACCTCATTCTAGTAAAAATTCTAGTACTACACAATGTTTGTTTTGATTCGCTATAAAAGTTTGACAGATAAAAAAGAGGTTAGTGGATTTTCCTATGTTTCGAGGGGTGAATCGATAAGCTTGGGACCGAAGATAGTACCAGAGCTGAGCCAAAAAGTTGAGTTCGTTTCTTCGGGACCTTCTGGTCTTAGAATTACCTCTATGGTATTACCACAAACGAAGTGACAGACGGAGCGGCTCGAAAACTTTGGTGACTAACCTGCTATTTCAATTTTTCAGTGTACCACATAGCAACACCACTACTACTAGATTGTACCACATGGCAACACTACTACTGGATTGTACTAGCATTTTCACCAAATGTATTAGAATGTTTTGGTTCTATCTCTTTCACTCTACTCAAAACTGAAATGCATAAAAAAAATGACAAAATGATACACTCTTTGCACACTGTCAAAGAATCATTGTACACAAAATCATTTTTTTTATTGTGTATCAAGTTGGAGCTGCGTGACAGCTTAGTTTTCAAGACTTGACCCATTTGAATAAATTTTGCTTCTATCTTTGACAAAACAGCAGAAGGACTAGCCTATGTTGGCAGCTTGAACACTGGATTCCGTGTGTATCGTTTCAAGATAGTTATAGAAAAAATGCTGTGACGTGTGCGCGTAGATACATCCGCGTAGTAATTCGATTGAATAAGTAAATCCGTTTCAAACAAAAAATATCTAAATTATGTAAGTTACGAAAAGCATGCGAATTCCAAAAGCCGTGCGAGACAACCGAAGCGAGAAAAAAAGGCTTATTATCATTTAAAGAGTGCCACCAAAATAAATGTGATAGCCTATGTTGGCAAGTTGATTAATTTTGGTTTCCTCCCTAGATATTCTACTTATTTACTACTGAGCTTTGTATCAAATTAGTTAATTTATAGAACGTATCAATCATTTCAAGATTTCGCGATCGTAAAAAAAAAACTTTTGGTTTAGCTCTACCGCATTGCGGATCACTTCTGCGTAAGCTCCGTAGACGTACGCGCGTTGATTCCGACAGCCGCAAAAAGTTAAACATGCATCAATACCACATAAGGGAAGATCGATGTTACGTAGGGTTTTGTTCATAGATTAACATTGACTGCTGTTTACAAATGTAAGTACTTGAACACTAAGAAATAAGTTAACTCAAATGCTTTAACTGTATATATAAGAGATTTCGCGTATTGAGAGAATAATATAGTAATGAGTACCACAAACTAAGGGGAATACAATACCTCCAAATGTTTAAAAGTTATTAATTGTCACATACCTCCAATTTAACTTATTTCCTAAACTATTCCTCTCCTTTTTAAGCTGAATAATGCTATTGGTCTGATTGCGTTTTCTTATTGAGCTAAATAGGAAGATGTACTCTACAACTTTAAAGGCTATTTGCCTCCCTAAGCGGACCCCCCGCATCCTAATTATTTTGTTAATCTTCTTAATGTTATTAGACTTTCTGAAGTTTCTTATTTAAGTTCATTTGATGATTATGATATATCATCAGTCTAATTTAATAAATAATTGAAATCTCTAATTCACCTTATCAATCTTAACCCATGCTTTATTAAGTACCTGCACATGTGCTTGTAATTTAAAATTAAACATGTTTCAAGTACTTGTGATTTTGGCCTATACCTATTTATTATATCTTAGTTCGACCCAGGTAACACCTTCAAGTGACTAAAATGCTTCATTTCAATCAAAGGAGTAACAATGTGATACTATCACTGCTAGACTAGATCTTTAGTTCTCTCATGCAGTGGTTTATCAGAGAAGGGAAGCTTAGTAATCCCCATTGTCTGCCCATGACGCCATTCTATCGCGGCATGAGCCAGCAAAGCCGGTCATAAACCTACCGTCTCCAACACTCCACTATAAAGCATGAAATTAAGCCCACCCACCAACAGCAAGGTGCAAAAACTAGCCAAGGGGAGGGATATTCATCAACCATATCAAATTCAAAGGAAAAATATGATATTCAATAATTGGATCATATCACTTGTTCCGTGTTGGGCTGGGGGACAGCAATCTCTGTGAATGTGGACAAGGTTACCAAGACGCCGATCATATTATTTGGTCTTGTGCTGAGCACCGTGGAGTCAGATCTGAGCTATACGATTCCCTTCGGGCTCGAGGTAGACAACCTAATGTTCCAGTTCGGGATATTTTGGCTAGACGCGATCTGGAGTTTATGAAACTCATATATGTTTACTTTAAGAATATTAACATTAGATTGTAAGTTTGATTAACCTTGTGTTTAGTTTGTATTTTGTACGTGTGGGTTTTTTTATGTTTGTTTTCAAGATGAATAGAAATTAGTTCATGTTTTAGAATTAATTAAATATTTGTATCGTAAACCACATTTCAAACCTCCCTCTCCCTTTTCCCATACAAAAAAAATTGAAAGTCTCCACTAACCTTGAGACAACCGCGAGTATCCGGTCCAGCTCCTTTAACTTTAAATATAAGACATCAATAATGTATAACGAAAATGATAACTCGGCGCTGTAAAGTTTATTCGATTGAGCCTGTACAAATAAAGAAATTAAAAAAAAATTGGTTCATATTTGGACGCCTGGTCTTGGAGCATTGCCTGGGGATAACGCCTAAAGGTTTGCAACGGTTCGGCAGCGTATATTTCCTTCCATGATTGACCAGCGGCAGCGTACACACTTAGATTTTTTTACAGGAGTCAGTATTCTTTTACTGGATTTTTGGATTACTGAAAAACTCGGTTAAAATTCAAATGACTGTTATTCGTAAAGATTGGATAAAATCGACAAACTTTATTTTTCATCATTACACGGGGCTAACAGAAGTAAGTCTGAAAATTTTCGTAACACATTTTCTCAACTTTGAATTTTCCACAGATTTTTTTAAATTTTACCGAAGAGTTCCGCAATTCAAAAACTCGGTAAAAATTACTGAGTGGATAAGTGTATATATATTGCCAATTCAGAGAAAAATCAGCATTTAGCGTCAGATTTGACAACCGAAATTGACAATCGTCACTGACAGCCAATGCCAATGAAACTTTGAAGCACTGAACCAAAACCATTCGCAGAAGGATATGTCCTCATAACGACGCGAAAAGCATCACTAAACATCAATAAAACAAATGAAAGTTCGGTGTAAAAATCGAAGAAAAATGAAATTTGTGTGCGGATTTATAGCGTTACAGCTGTGTCATCCCCGATTTGTCGCTAATCGAGCTGACAATCCAGCCGCCGTTCAACCCAGCAATCATAAATATACCAGAAGTTCATCATGGATTCTAGCTTGCAATCTAGTTAATTTTGTTAAACCGGATAACGATCCTTGAGTGATCCAGCTATACTCAACACGTTCGAAGCCGTCAAACAAGCTGGTCATCGGAAAACAATTCATTTCGTCCTTAAACGGGCAATAAACGATATTTGCCCAAACTTCAAAAAAAAAAATGTTTCATGACAAACAGGGTCCTTTGATATCCAGAGAACCTGACAAACAGGTCAGGAAATGAGGTTTAATAATCAGACATAATTGATCCGATTGTGCCCGAACCTGTGCCAGAACGTGTCTCAGAAGAATTTATTTAGACTAGATCTTAACCCTTTTTCTGTATCTAGGGGTCAATATGACCCCAGGCAATTTTCGCATCAAAACGATTTGTGGGGATTATTATTCATCAAAACGATTTTTTTTTTCTCTAACATATACCTATGCATGCTAAAATCTTTTTGATATGCCTGTCTCGTAGTTGAGATTTATTTCGAATTTTATTTAATACCCGTTTGAAGCATTTTTGCAATGAACTCTGCTTTATTTTAGGGGTACAGACAAAGGGTTAGTTTTGTAAAAGTTCGGAGTCTACAACTAATTTCATAATCCACTGGCACGGAGACAAAACTTGGCAATCGCACAAGATCAAAATTGACAGCCGAATCAAGGACCGCTTCAGGACAGGAGATAACACGCTGGCTTTACGCCGGACAGTTGTCGAAACTCTCGGGGCGCACTACCAAGGTTATGAAGTTAGGTACACCGACGGCTCTCTCTCCAGGAGTGGAGTGGGAATGGGGGTCTCCGGAGATGGTCTGCTTGTGAGCTGATCGCTCCCGACCCAATGCTCAGTGTTCTCAGCTGAGGCAGCGGCCATTCTCCACGCGGTTAAGTTACCGGCCAACCAGCCGATATTAGTCGTAACTGACTCACACAGCGTAACTGACCTAACAACAAAATCACCGAAGTATCCGTGGATCCAAGGGACGGTAAAGCACGCGCCGCCCCACACAGTATTCATGTGGATACCCGGTCACTGCGGGATCCAAAGAAACGTAATAGCCGACCACCTCGCCGGCTCAGGCCACACCGGACCCAGGTCCACCGGCAATGTACCGTTCCAAGATGTCAAAAAGTGGATAAAGCGGACGATTCGGAGAGCCTGGGACACCGAGTGGAGCAACAACAGGACACACCACCTTCGGAAGATCAAGGCGACCACTGGAACCTGGAAGGATCGACCAAACTTAAGAGAACAGCGAGTGGTGCCAAGGCTGCGCACCGGGCACAGTAGATTCTCCCACAACTTCGGTGGAACACCGTTCCGGAGGACCTGCGAAACCTGTGGAGTGCCAGCCACATCCTCGTGAACTGCGCGGAGCTGGAGGACCTTCGGGCTGCCTTTGGCTTGGAGTCAATCAGCATTCGGAACCTGTTGGGCGACGAGTCCCCGGCAGCAGCCGCCCTCATCACCTTCCTAAAGGAGGCGAACCTTTACCACAATATCTGAGTGTACCTTGTTTGTATTTCCGTTTATTGGCCGTTTTCTACACCTTTTTATTATAGCAAGATAAATTTACCACAGCCAAGATTGGGAATCTTCTTCTGAGAACCCATTTTTTTTTCTCCTTTTTTATACTATCTTAAGAGATGAACTAGCCATATGGCTCAAAATCTCTATAATAATGAAAACATGTAGTTGGCCAAGTTGCTGATGTAGATGTCGATGGTGGCCTGTGCACCGGACCTACTCAAACAGGTAGGAGTGTCCGGACTCAAAATGTTGTACTGAACTTCCTGCTGGTCATTGTAAAGTGCCATTTTGGTTGCACCGACTGTTGCCCCAAGCTTAATGTTTGGTGTTCAGGTCGCCAGCGAATGAAGTTTTCCCGCCGTCGTGTTAGCTTGACAATATATTTTTACAGGTCTACTGGCGACCCGTCCTTGACGTTGACTTGTTTGAGGTAGTAAGCTGCAACGATGGTGATGGAGAAACTTCCACCCCTACGGCTTCGATCATCTTCAGCTGGAAGCTCGGCAGCAGCCAACAGTAGATGTTCCTCCTTAGAGCGAAGGCCAGTCCTCCTCCCCCGGAGCTGGTTCGATCCAGCATCACAAGCCGGAAATCGGGAAGTAAGACGATGGTTTGTTCGTTGAGGAATTCAACGAACTCGATGCTCTTGCTCTTGAGCGAGCAAGCGTTCCAATTGGCTTATGTGATGGCTTCACGGATACGGGCATGAAGCTGTTCTGTTAGAGTCCTACAGGTGCACTGGATCATGATGACTTCTGTCACGAGTGTAACAAGCTCCACCGTTGTAAGCAGAGTGACTCCGTTCTCGATCGTTAGTAAAGGAGGAGCAACTTCATGCTGCCACGATAGTCCCGGAGGTGGAGAGGTGCTTCTGAATGCAGCAGTTGCCGCATATGTCTGACGGTTTGAGTTTGCCGGAATGTTAGACATCCCAGCTGTTGGGGGGATAGCATCAAACCGGTTGTTGAGTGGAAGTGTTGCAAGCACAGGAATTTGGCGCCTTTGCGGGATGGCAGAAACGATTTGCCCGGTATTTTCTGGCAATCTGTGGCAGTTTGATTCTGCCTAGAGGCTTTATTGCCCCACAATTGTCACATTTGGGGTCTGCTTCCTCCATTAATTGGTGCGTGCTGCTTGCCACAATTGTTGCAGCGGTAAGCCATGTGGCAGTTTCTCGTTCCATGCCCGAACAGCATGGAGCTCGCGCTTTGGGTGACATCATGGCTGGCTTGTACCGTTCCCTAATCACCACGATGTGGAAAAGGGCCCGAATACTCTGAAAGTCCTTCAAGCATGTTGAAATCCTTTCCAGATACCGACCAGATACAGCTGGTCACTGTACTTACGTGAAGCGTCATGACGATTCATCTTGAAGATTTGGATCGGTTTGAGTCCATGTTGCTTCAATTTATCCGACAGTGTGACTATTTCCATGTCGGAAAGGCAACGGAACGTTGGTCGCCTCAATATCATTCCATCAGCTTGATGCCGTCAGTGCACATGCGCATGGTACACTTGAGACCTTTACCGATGTAAAATTCGATTTTGTCACTCAAGCCTTCTAGGAATCTTATAACGAAGAACGGTGGGAATTTCTCCTTCTTTTCCACCTTCGGTTCATCGCCGTTTTCTAGGATGGCGTAACGATTGTTCGACAATAGTTTTTCCGATGCCAACTGAGCACTGGTGGTGTTCGATCGTGATCGTTTCCTGGCCGGAATAGCAGCCACGTCAACTCGCGGCGGTTTCCCCATGCTGGGGTCATGAGTAAAAACCGAGCTGTACTGCTAATATATCATGATCCACTCATGCCTTTTCCATACATTGCAATGGCTACCCGAAAAATATTGCTTCAAGCACCATCTAGCGTGGAAAAAGGTCAGCAACAATCATTCAAATAGCCGATGATGTAAGCTTGATTACTCTCACCCCAGCAGGCCTGGGTTCAATCTCAGTCGGTACCGCCGGGATGTTCTGAGGCATACAGTCTCTGATAACGGGAAGGGGGGTAAAGCCGTTGGTCCCCGGTTCATGAGTTGATGGGTCGATAGGTAGGATCCAGGTGTGGAAGCTGCCTCCCTGGCGTCGGTAGTATTGGTGCTCAGCACGGAAAACAAGATTGACGGAAAACAAATCAAGGAAAAAAAAATACCACTCGTCTTATACCCTGGACAGACTATGGCTTATATCATGTAATATAGGCTGTCTTGAAATGAGCACTCATACATAGGATTTCCAGTGAAAACTAGATGTATGAGTGCTCATTGCAAGACAGCCTATATTACATGATATAAGCCATAGTCTGTCCAGGGTATTATCTTTACAGTTCCGAAACACAGACTAATGTCGTTTTCGTTTTTGCGGTGTAGCTACACCGGTGCTACACTGCCGTACACCGAAATAGTTTAGGGTGTAGATATAGGATGCACCTTTGTTTACAAATAAATTATGTTGAGCTGTCAAAGACTCGCGCTTATTCCTGCTTACACTACACCAGTGCTAAAGAGCCTAAATTTATAAAGAGGCGACATGTCAAAATTGGAACAATCTGTTGTCCGTCAAAGTCATAGGAAAAGTCATTCCAATCGAGCAGAAGACCTGTCAAATGGATAAAATGTCGTCTCTTTATAAATTCAGGCTCTTTAACCAGTGCTACCCCGCAAAAACGAAAACGACATAAGGCTAACCAAATTAATCTTGTAAAGCGTTTAAGTGTATAAACAAATGCCACTTGCACAGATCTCTCGCTTGGAACTCCCCATCATTCTGGGAGCGGTCAAATTTCACATACGACAGCTTATTACGTCTACCTTATCACGACAGGGTTTTTCGCCTGGTGCCGGAATTTCTAATTCATCACAGAACTACAAGTAATCGCTACAGGTTGTATATTCACGCGAGCCGCAGTCATAGGTTCAAAATGCGCAATGTTTACACTTCTCCGATTCACAGTGAAAAAAGATGGAGCTTTGATTGTTTTTGCTTCTTATCAGAAAAGGGAAGAATTTTATATGGTGGTTACACCGTCTCATATTTAAATGCATAATCAAAAGGGGATTACCAATTTGTAGTCGGTCAGTATCAGTTGAGTTGTGGATTGTTAAGCATCGGAATACTTAGGAGCTGAAAATGAAAATCGTCGTTGTTTTGATCCTTGCTTGTGTAACAGGTGCATTAGGTGCACCATCGCCGGTAGGAGTTGTTGGCTCAAATAGTCAATGAAGGGCTTAACATTCAAAATTTACAATATTTACAGGACGGTCCTGAGCGTCAAGAGCAGAAGCCAGGAACGGAAAATTATCCCAATCTCTTCAATCAAAACCCCGTTAACAATGGATGGATGTTTGGAAACAGTGGAGCGTGGCAAGACATGGGAAAAATGGCATCTAAACAACCTGTCTTTCCGTTTTCTACAGGCTTTGGTGTTATGCCAAGTAAGTGTTAATTCCGTGGACTGATGAATTTGGTCAAGCTGGTGGTAGCATTATGATGTAAAACAAAATGTGATTTCACGTTGCAGAAATGGACGGCGTCGATACGATAGAAGCTAGTGCCGGAATGAGCTGTTCCTTCCAGAATGGGAAGAAGACGTGCACTAATCATGCGAATCAAGCGAAGACCAAACACTGATAATCCAGTTACACTATAGTTTAAAACTATGAAAGTTGGAGATAAGTAACACTAATAGATAAACCTAGTGTTAGGTCGTGGAATGCATTAGGAACTGATTCTGTGTGGCTGCTGAAAAGCAATTTAGAATAGTCATTATATGTGTGATAATAAATTAGATGGGCCTTACAATCATTTGTTTTAGTGGCATGCAGTTTCCAAAAAGAAGTGTGTCGTATTCAGTGCTGCAAAATCTCGACAGTACACGGAGATATTGACAATTCTGCTTTGGTCACTCATTTGAGCTAACAGTCATAGTCAAGGCAAACCATGTCAATTGTCAATGACAATGCTGTCAGTGACGAACATGTGTAGATTTTTATATTAACTAAATTTGTAACGAAATTAAATGACTTAAGCAAAACAACTTCATGGAGCCATTTTAGTGAATAAGCATCTACGTCCTGAACTACTTGGATAACAATAATGTGACACAGAATGTACTAAATTACACGATTTGTTACCAGGTGAATCTTTGTCATTGACGAAAAAATGAATGAGATTTTGATGAAGGTTTTTTTGAGGATCAAGTCTGTCAGTGACTATGTGACGAACAATTTTGTCAATATCGCGTGAAAGCCTGTCAATGACAATGACAAATCTCAGCACTGGTCGTTTTACATCATTCGTGAATGTTTCGCAATAACAACTAAATCTTCTAAAGACGAACCGAAGCAACCCGAAGTTGTGAGCCGGCTTAAAGTCCAGTGGGGGTGTAATAAAACCAAAGAAATATCAGAAGCTTACAGTTGGCTGATAATGTATGAAATTGGATGTCAGAATTTCAGAATAATAATATTAAAATAATATTCAGCAGAGAACCCGAACGAGATCGCCAACTCCGAGGTTGACCTGGCACATTTCGGCTTTACATTACTGTCGTTATTCAAAAAACATCGTGTGGAATTCCTACTATGTTACCTGACTCATAACGAATATACGTTGTATACGAGTACCCCGAATACAACGTATGACTCGTCTAATTTTGCATAGCATTTGCAATGTAAAATTAGACGAACTATACGTTGTATTCGGGGTACTCGTATGTTCGTTATTAGTCAGGTAACACATTAGTAGCGGTAGATAAGGTCGTTTTTAACTTTTCTGGTGCCTGAAAGTGATTTGCTCAGAACTGGATCCAGTGGAACACAATTCGCCACATTGTATCTTGATATTCCGCACTATGCGCTTACGTGCTTACTTGACATGAGAAACAAGAATACTAACGGCTTCTGACGGTGGGGGTGGGTAAGATGGGTCAGATGCACCCCCGGAGCAAAATTACTTTTTGGCATTTAAAATACGTTTTACTTTTTTTCTATGATCTGTTAATCAGCATCGCAACTTAGCTAGATAAATCCACGAGAATGTTTTCAAAAGGTATTTTAAATTGGCAAAAATTAATTTTGCCACGGAGCTGCATTTAACTCCATGTTCCCCTTTTTTGAAAACGTCATAGAAAACATGTGAAGCATTTTTGCTACCCTACAAGCAAAAATAGACACGCATCCATCCTGTTCTTGTTCTGCAACTCGCTCTCACATTGTTCGAAGCAGGTAGAACGACTGCGTTGTTGCAAATGGGAGATGATCTTCCGCATTTAATTAGGTAGCCAGTTTGTCAGTTTCGCCTGCAAAAAAGAGCAATGTTTGTAAATCGGTCGCCAGTCTTGTTTTGATCCACGTCGTGCGAAGATCGATTCACAATGATGCCGGACTACATCAACAAGCTGCCAACGGAAATGCTCTATCAGGTGTTTGACTGTCTGAGCTTCGAGCAGCAATTGTTGGCCATGGCCGTTTGCCAACGGTGGTGTCAAATTTTGTCCAGCGATTGGTACATCCCCGACCGGCGGTTGTGTCTGTGTACGTTCAATCTTAATGGGACTGAATCGCAGCTGCAATGGATGAAACAGTACCGGGCGTTCACGATCAAGGATTCCAACAAGGATAAGGGTGAGTTTCTGGACCCGTTGAGGAAGTTTCTGTTCAGTCCGGAAGTGGCCGAGACGGTAGAGGAACTTCGGCTGGAGTTGTTCTGGTATTCACTGTCGGATTTGCTGGACAGTAGTGAAGAGATGTGCCTTCCGAAGCTGGAGAAGATCAGCTACTTGTCGTCGATATGGGTTGAAGAGCGCAGCTTACTTGAGTGTAAAGTGGTGGCTCCCAATTTGAAAACCGTGATGCTGGAGGACTCGAAGAAATCCGGAAATCCATTGATTCAGGTGATGAGTGATCAGATTGAGACCATGAGTGTGCGATTTATCAACAAGATGCTTCTGTTTGCAACGATCGGAAATTATTCATTCACGAGTTTGAACAGTTTGACGCTGATGTCCCAGCAGGGGAGTCTTTTGTTTCGGGAATCCGATTTCCACGCCGTTCACCTGCAGACTTTTGGACGACTAAGGTATTTGAAGATCAGCGACGAAAAGAACGTGTTCTATTTGATCTACAGGATCATCTTTCGAGAGGCGAAAAATTTGGAAACACTGATCATCAACGGTCGTAAAATGAGTGAAGACGCATTCAATCAAATCGATCGGTTGAAGAAACTGCAAGAACTGTACCTGATGGTGGAAATTCAAAAATCTCAACCCCTTACAAGGCTATGCTTGCCGCAGCTTAAAATACTGACAACATATGCTTGTACAATGACTCCACTGGGAAATGTGTCCAACCTGAAAGACATATCCATAAGGAATCACAAAAATTCCTGGGAGCGGTACAAGCTTAGCGATGATGCCGTCAACTGCGGAATTTTCATCCACAATCTTCAAACGTTGCGACTGACGAAAGTGATTCTGGACTCGACATTCGTCAGACATATTTCCACCATAACGGGACTGAGGGCCCTGGAGCTGAATCAAGTAAGAATGGTAAGTTTCCTAGTTTGCTTTCCAATTGGAAACCAAATGATCAAATAATTTAAGGTAAATCGCTGTGGAAACCTTATTTCTATCACCTCGAAATTTCAAGAGCACAAATATCACCTCCCACAAAACCCACAACAATGGAACAGGAACTTCACGCTTGCTGTAGTGCAACAAACGGGGAGTTACAATTTCATGAACGATGTCGCAACATTGTCCCAGATTTCTGCTCTAGAAAACTTGAAGTGATTGGATATAACAGTTAACAGCCATTTATGGACTTAAGGCCTTATCGACTTTTGTAAATAAAACTTCTTGCGGCCGTTTCTTTTGAGTCGGAGTTCACCTATGCAAACCCAGTACACCATCAGCTAGGGGAAAGCTTCCCCTACCCGATAGTGTCGTTGTTATGCGTAGACAAGTTCACAAGACAAGATTTACGAAAAAAAAAGCCGTAAGAAGTTTTGTTTACAAAAGCTGATGAGGCCTATTTAATTGATGATCTTGAGTTCAGTGTCAACATTTCATTAGGGCGAAACTGCTGTTGTAAACAATTACTTCAACCACTGATTTATCGCAAATAAAAGCTCACTCCTGCAAATTTACGATACCAGCTGATGAAATCGTTACTTTGCATGAGTGAGATTTTATTTACGAGAAATCAACGGCTAAAGTCATTATTTACTAAATAAATTTCGCTGTTGGCGCCGAATTGTTTGTTATCTTTCATGGGGGACTTTTTAAAAAGTCGAATTTGCCGCCCACGCAAACTAACACCACCATCAAGTAGGGTAAAGTTTACCCTACATAATGGTGGTGTTAGTTTGCGTGGGGGAGCTAAAATTTTCGGTGGAATCTTTGTTTACAAAAGCAGATACGGCAATTTGAAGATTAATCCTTGCTTTAATCGGAAACAGGACCCGAAGCATCTGCAGAGGATTTTCGGCTCGCTGAAACAGTTGCAGCGAGTTCGATTCGAGTGGTGCTATCTGAATGAGGTAGTTGTTGCACGAGAGGATACCGATGGAAACAGCATTGTCGATCACGATGATGATGATGGCGGGGAGCAAGGAGAGAATGATCAAAAGGTTGACTGTTTGCGGATGTTGCAGCAGCAGTATCCCGATTGCAGGATAACGAATCTAAACAACCGAATCGTGAGGCATGTGACGCGAGGACAGTCAATGTATCAGAATTTGTTGCCGCAGTACTGGAGACCATTATAGATGCGGTGATTTTATGTATTATTATGCATCGATCAAATAGTTATTATTCTCAACATTGAAAATTATACTGTACCTGAATAAAAAAAAATACGAATTAAGATAACCGGAACTGCATCCTCATTCAATTTTTCTCGACCAGTCTGCGACCAGTCTGCGACCAGATGCGATACTCCAGAGAACGCCTCCAATCAAACATCACAGGCTAACATAACCAAAGGCGTAACACGTTTCACTTTGAACATCACTTTATTCCACCATTCATTACCATCTCATAATCATCTTTCAATCATTTTTTTTCTCACCGACTCTAAACCCGACGTCTAACGATGTATTTGGCATGACGCTTGACCAGGTTGTCCCCGGTGTACTTTGGTGGCAGATAGTTGTTCGATTGATCCTTCAGCGTGGGTGGTTCAACAGGGACCGATGGTTCTACTGGGGTAGGCTGTGGGGCACCGTATTTCAGTTGAACAGTCGGTTTCTCATAGTGATAGGGTCCCTGATAATCAGCGTGGGCTTCGGTCAGCTGAACACGTGTAACAACGGCGTCGGCATTGACGACCGGGAGAACTTCGATGGCTTCAAGGATTTCAATGCCCTCGTCCGGCAAACCAAACCCAACGGCAGCGGGTTCTTGGACGTGGATGGCTTCCGAGATGTGCTCCAGAGTGGAGGGTTGGTGTTCCACGTTGATGTTGTTGATCGTCAAAATATCGAACGGACGAGCTTCCTGGTGTTCCTGGTGTTCATGATGGATTATCTCGCTCACGTCGGCGAAAGCTGGAAAGATCGATCAACGGATTAACGTCAAGCTACGCTTATCAATTAACACGTTTGTTATCATACCAGAGGAAATGCAAAGCAGCGCAACGATGAAGATCTTCATTGTGTATCTCTGGTACGATCCGATTCCAAGCTAAGCAGCTATGAGAAGAATGTGACACTTGAACTGAAACTGATTCAAACTTCACCCAATCTACTCTATTTATAGTGAAATATTGCAAATCGCATCGGTTTTTGGTGAATCACCCCATTATCCATTTGGTTGATAGATTAGCAAATATTAGAACAAACCGTTTGAATAAGATCAGCTCTTTGCCTTCATTTCAGCTACACGCGGCTTGCTGCAAAATATCATCTTTGTTTGCTTGGTTTGCATAAAACATTCTGGGGACGTGTGTGACTCTGTCTATCGATCGTCCTTTTTGAAGGCCACACTGATCAAGCAAAGCATCTTTGGGCGCGTGCTCTACCGGTGAATGAACTTTAGCTCGCTAAGATGGTACTGCCCCGTAACGTGGGTAGATCACCTTTTCGTGGTACGTTACGAGATGTAAGATCTATCACCGATTCCTAGTCCTGACTACTTCAAACTAGGGGAACAGGATTTTTCAGTAATCCGAGTAACACATCTTAGTCCTTGTTACTTTTTATGCCTTGTTGATAGTGACAAGACTCGGCTTTGTCTACCGAGGATGATCTTGAAACAAGGAAAAAAATGAGTTAGTTGTCTTCTATCTTCTATTCGTTGTTCCCTAGTTTGAAGTGGTTAAGACTAGGTTCTGATTCATGGTCATTATCGGTGTCATACCTTAATTTTGTTGCTAAGGAATCCAATTTTGACTGACAAAGGGGCGCGCCTTTGGAGGGTGTTTCAACACTCCGAAGGGTATAAATAGCGGGACCTTTCAATTAGAGTCGGATCCTTGCGATAAATGCAAGAGTGGCAACTGTAAAAAAATCGAATATTTCATCATTTCTCAATAGTGATGGAGTAATACGACATGCACTAAACTAAGGACACGGGATATACTACAATAGATCAATTTACTGGTCGCAGTAGTGTTAGGTCCCGAACTGAGGAAAAAAAGGTGGTACTGAAGAATCAACCAAATTATCTGCACTAAGTAAGGGCCTCCCTTAGCTCAGTCGGTAAAGGCGCATCTATAATGCAAGATCAAGCTGGAGGCGGCTGGTTTCGATTCCCGGTCCGGTCTAGGAATTTCTCGGCTTGAAAAAAATCCTGTCAGGGGTCGGGCTTAGAAAGTATTTTTTGTGCAGAATATGTAAAGAAGGAGGGACGTCTGATGTAAACCTAAATGCATATACTGTGCAATCTCGCTTAATAATGCTGAAGATATGGTCTACATATTTCCACCATCGGTGTTGGAAGCAATCCCTTCACCTTAAAATCACTCTCTAGTTAAGTCATGAACAGTTCACACAAGATAGATAGATAGATAGAGGGTTACCCATCGATACTCCTTTATTTATTTATTTATTTATTTATTTAATTGATTCCATCAACAGGCTTCAATAAGCCCCAATGATGTTAAGTAATACAAAAAACAACATGATTGTCTGTGCTTAAAACTTAAGCATTACACTGCTATTCACGGTTACCTGTGCCCGAAAATATCGAGGTGAAACTACGGCGAAGCGTCTGACGTGGTACGTGAAAATCGAACACTGAGGCAACTCTGTTGAAAACTCGCTGCAGTCCGTTTATTGCTCCATTCATTCCGTAGTTCGTGCGACGAAAGGAAGTCTCAGCATAAGACTGTTTCTTAGTGCACGTGGTCGTACATTCAAATCGATTTTTTCGATGATAGTAGGACAATCAATTCTCCCTTGCAATGTATCGGCAACAAGTAAAGCCCTTGCAGCGTCTCTTCGGGTCGAAAGAGTTTCCAAACCAATCAGCTGACATCGGCTTTCATAGCTAGGCAAACGGAAAGGATCTCTTCAAGGCAATCGCCGAAGGGCGAAGCGTAAGAATCGGTGCTGGACTGATTCGACTCTTTCAACACCATTGTTGTAGCTTGGATTCCAAACTGCTGAGCAATATTCAAGGACTGATCGAACCAGTGAGGAGTACAATGACTTCAGGCAATAAATATCAGTAAAGTTTTTGGTTATTCTAAAGATAAAGCCTAGTGTTCTGGAAGCTTTATCAACGACATACGAAATATGCTGCTTATATGTGAGTTGCGAATCCAAAATGACTCCCAAATCCTTCACGTGGCTCACTCGTTCAATTGCTGAACCCAATCGGTTGTAGTTGACGATGATTGGTTCTTTTATCCGAGAAAAGGAGATTACTGAGCATTTCGCCGGGTTAACTTCCATTCGGTTCAAGGTGCACCAGTCAGCAAAAGCATGAAGCTGGCGTTGAAGAAAGTGACAGTCGGCAATGGAACGAATCCGAAGGTAGATTTTTAAATCGTCAGCATACGATAGTCGAGGTCCGTCAAGCACATAATTCACATCGTTGAAGTAGAGCAGGAAGATCAAAGGTCCAAGGTGGCTACCCTGGGGTATCCCCGATGTAGCAGGATAAGTATCAGATCGGTAATCGCCTATGGCAACCATCAGTTGGCGACCGGTTACATACGATCGAAACCATTGTATAGGTTACCATTGATCCCAAGTCGGTCTAGTTTAGCAATAGCAATAGCATGGTTTAGCTTATCGAACGCTGCTGACAGATCGGTATAAATCACATCCGTTTGAGCTCGGTCAACCATGCTATCAGTTACATAAGATGTGAGGCAAAGCAGATTGGTGGTGATGGAACGACCTGACATGAAGCCATGCTGATCATCACTCAAAACATGCTTGCAGTGAGAAAGTAGCGGTTCCATTATGACTAGTTCTAGTAGGTTAACATATTCGTCAGATAGGCTCTCGTCAGTGAAAACATCGGCAAATTTGAGAGAGAAGAGTCGGCAAATCTCCTGATTTGTGGATCCCACTTCGCCATTGAACACCATGGACGATGGAAGACCGGATTCCTTTCGCTGCTCGTTTACATAGTTCCAAAAGGATTTCGGATGTGATCTCATCCTGCGCTGAATTCCCTGCTGATATCGCGAATAGCTTTAACGACTGATCCGTTTGATGGTTTAGTCGAACATAATAGCATTTTAATTGGAACGTACGGTACTTGGTGTATTTGCGTAGTGCAGCTCTTTTAGTAGATTTCAGTCTACGGAGCTCCTTAGTCTGCCATGGATGATGAGCTGTTTTCTGGTGACTTATCTTCGGGACATGTCTGTCGATAGTATACGCCAAAATGTGTGAAAACGTTCTTGCGGCTACCTCAACATCGTGATGATCGAGGATGTTTTCCCAGTCCAAGCTGGAGAGCAAGTCTGAGATGCTGCGGTAATCTGCTTTTCGAAAATCGTAGGAAACAGCAACGGGCGTTTCGTCAAAATCGTGAAGTAACTTGCTCTCCACAGTCACAATCAAAGGAAGGTGATGTGGAGTTGGTTTCACTAGTGGAGCGGGTGCACAGGAGATGAATGGAGCGACATCCTGAGAACTGACGAAACAAAGGTCCAAGCTGCGGTTGTTCTCGTTGACTACATGATTGATTTGCGATAACGTAGACGTACTGTAGCTATCAAGAAGCATAGTGGCTCCACAATGGAACACTGATCGTTCTGGATCCGGATACAGAAAACCGCTATGGGATGGTTGCCACGAGATACCAGGTAAATTGTAGTCTCCCAAGACAATAACCTCGTCAATAGCAGTTGCGCTTTCCAAGACAGCTTGAATTGAACGACAATGGGCGTCGATGAAATCTATATCTCGAGCTCGGTTTGGAGGTATGTAGACCACACATACAAACAACGTGCGATCCGCTAGGTCCACAGCTGCCCAGGCCTGCTCTACGCTGTTCCACAGATCATTTTCAATTGCTCTGGCTTTCAATTCAGAACCGACAGCCAAGAGGACACCACCTCCCGTTGATTTTCGGCCGTTGCGGGGGTTACGATCACAACGGAAAACCTCGTATTCAGATCCAAACACTTGATTGGAGATCGTGCGGGAGTCGAGCCAAGTCTCTGTGAGAGCAATAATATTATAGCATCGGTCAGATACGGATATACGATAGTCTTCAACGTTCGAGTTCATCCCGCCTACGTTCTGATAGTAAATAGTGACGTCCTGGTTAGTACTAGCAACACGTTGAGAATCTGTGTACACCTCGCCTGAGAGGGAACTTTTGGGCATCCTAATTTCACTTCTGATAACAGCATTAGGGCAGCTTCGATGATCAAAGGCAGCAGAAGGTGGGGCTGCATGGGAGAATCCAGTGGTGCAACCCGCACTTCGAGTGTTAGAGAGTACCGATACAGTGCTGAAATTCGGAATGGCGTCAGGCGGTGAATGTTCAGAGTTATCATTGTACTTGCCTGGCATAGCAGGCTGGAAGACCCCCGAACCGCTACTAACAACAGGACCAGGACGACTGTGAAGAACGCTGGCTGGTACTGGCAGGACCGTGTTAGAGGGACTAGGGGCTTCCAAAATGCTATTTTCAGTGCGTCCTGGTTCCAAAGGTTGATGTATGAAAGGGTGTGCAATTTCCTGTGTACGGGAAACTTTTTTACGCGATGAAATACTAGGTCGAATTGAGTACTTGCCTGTACAAGCAAGGTGGAAGACCCCCTCCCTACTTCCAACCGCAGGACCGAGACGACTATGAGGTACGCTGGCTGCAGTAGGCGGGACTGGGTTGGAGAGATTGGGGGCTTCCATCAAGCTTTCCATGATGCGTCTCGGATGTGATAGCTCGGGTTCTGTACGAACAACGGTCGAATTATCGGAACAACTTCGAAGAACAGCAGCTGCAGCTAGGTTGCATAAATCAGCAGTTCCAGTGGAGTCAACATTCGGTCGGGTGATGAAATTTAGTGTGATGGGTGAAATACTGAAATTTGGAACTTTGTCAGGAAACGAAAAACCGCTACAACATGCATACTTGCCTGGAAGTGCAGACTGGAAGACCCCTTTCTCTCCTCCGAACACAGGACCGGGACGACTTTGATGGCGGGAACAATGGTGAACTTCGGCTGAGCTCCGACGGGAAGCAGCGACGGCTTGAAACTCGACTGTGACGGAGGCAGAAGGGGCTTCCATTGTACCTTGCAGCGTGCATCCCGGATTGATTGTAGAGAAAACTAAGTGGCTGTTAGAGGTGGAGCAGCATCTGTTCCGGAAGTTCCATCCATCGGAGTTGGTTGGCTGTTCGGATCTTGCAAGGATGGTATCTTGACAATTATCGATACGTTTTTTGAGCGATCTTCAAATTCTCGGAAGAGAATGTTTTGAGGCCATTATTCACAAGATAAGGCTTCCGTCCTTAGATGTTTACCAATCCCAACTTTGAAGGACACAAAGTTAAGAGTCGACGGATCTCGCCCTTTTGGGATGAGCTTAATAACTTTTACTGGTTGATCGTCGCCCATGTTAAGACATTCACGAACAAAACTGACGGTTTCTTGCACTGTGGTTTCCGGATGAAAAGCAGAGAGATGAATCCATAGCAGATCGTTTCCCGTTTCAACTCTCCTCAAAGAACTGCATGTCGTTTTCGTTCCACAATATTACTTCGTTTGTACCTTTGATACCACAGAAGAACCGTCATTACCACGGCGTCGTTTAGCGCTTGACGATTGGGCTCTGTTGTCGAACTTGAACCAGGAGCCAGAATTAACTGTCGGAGTCTGCGGTCCTAAATCGACTTTGGCGACGAGAGAAGCGACAGTCGTGCTCAGTTTGGTGATATCGTCCTGAATAGATTTGATCGCATCCGGAAATCCTTTGTCATCCTTTTCGTAGGCATAGAAGTATGATTGGACTTGCCACACAATTATACCAATGCAAAAATGGTACAGGCATCGAAAGCTCTCAATTAATATCTGTGGAAGTGCATCTAGAACACTAAGTTGAAAGCACGCAATAAGCTAATATGCGATATGCAATAAGCTTGAAATGCGAAGAAGAAGAAGGCTGTAATGTGAACGAGGTATTACCTTTACTAACCTACAAAACAAACATCCCTAACGACAAACACCATACCTGAAAACACAATACACTTAGATACACACTACCTATACACGTTTATAAGGAATGGAAGTAATGCTTTTTCTTTAAGTCTATGACTACACACTGAAGAAGTTGGAGAGTACTAATCGAAAAACGTATCTGTTATAATTAAAAAAAAAAAGTTACAGTAAAAACCAATAGCGAAAGTGAAAATGTTACAATAGAACTAAATGGAAATCAACAATTATTCTACTTAAACGCTCATTAATCAATTTAGGTTATTGTTATATTCATAAAATCCCTTTGCTCTCTTGTCAGATGACGAGTCTGACTCTGATTTGGCTGAGGAGGGAAATCCTTTCAATTCTTTCGCGGAAAGTTGAAGATAAGGAACCCCAAATTAGCTTCTCCAAATCAAGGAGCGGTGGAAAAAAGGAATTTTCAACTCCTCCTGGTTTCCTCAGAATTGTACTATAACCAGAATTTTCCATCTCTCCCGGGGACATCAAAAACCCCTGATGGCCCATTTTTAAGAACAGAAGCCTCTTCTTCATCTGGGTTGTTCTCATTTGATAAAACTGTGGACGATATCCTCAAGTACCTCAATATTTCTGATCCTCTCAAAAGCACTGTTCTGGCAATGCTTCCTTCTGTGAAGACCCTCTTGAAGCAATTTACATTGAAGTGGCCCCTCCTTGCAGCAATCATTTCCTTCGATGGATAATTTTCCAAACGAGGTCGGGGAGTTGATCACTGTTCTACAGTGGAATTGTCGAAGTCTTATTTCTAAATTAGACTCTTTTAAGTTTTTAGTTCACAATAAAGATTGTGATGCATTTGCTCTTTGTGAAACTTGGCTCTCTTCAGATATCGATCTTCCTTTTTTATGATTTTAACATTATTCGACTGGATCGTGAGGATTCGCGTGGAGGAGGGGTACTAACAGTGCCTTTCCTTCTATAGAGTGAATCTTCCACAATATCAAGGTATTGAAGTTGTCGCATGTCGGTTAATTATGGGAGATTTTAATTCCCACGGTACTGGCTGGGGGAAACTGTTTGATGACAACCGTTCTACTTTGATATATGACCTCTGCGACAGCTTCAATATGACAATTCTTAACCGTGGAGAAGTAACACGTTTGGCTGGCCCATCCTCGAATGGAAGTAGATTCGACCTCACCCTTTGCTCTAACTCATTATCGTTGGATTGCACGTGGAATGTGATTCAAGATCCCCACGGTAGTGATCACTTGCCGATCAAAGTTTCAGTTGCCAGTGGGCCGTCGGAAGGCGTTAACATCGCGTACGATCTTACCCGTAATATCGATTGGACAAAGTTCAAGACTGTGATCGATGATGCCCTAACGTCGGTAGAAGGGCTTCCACCGTTGGACAGCGCGGTTCATGCTCAAAATTGGCCGGTTCCAGGAACGTCATTCCGTAGGAAACCTCCTTCCCCTTGGTGGGATAAGCAATGCACTGAGGTTTATCGTAAAAATTCCGACGCGTTTAGGCTTTTCCGGAAACGCGGAACACCCGAGCAATTTGAAGCGTACTCGACTCTTGAACGCGAACTCAAGAGCCTCAGCCAAGAAACGCGGATAATGGCGGCAATTCGTAGACGGATTATCGCGCAAAACGTCGATGAATACGCTTTAGAACGCGGTGCGAAAGATGCGTAACCGCTCTTCAAACAACGAGAGCGAGGAGTATCGTTGAATTCTCAAGTTCGCGCGAAAAATATGTCCTGATTCTGTGCCGGCATAGATGATTCCTCGCGGAACGGCGAATTCAGTAGACGAGATCAGCCAACCTTTTTCAATGCTGGAGGTCTTACTCGCGCTCCTTTCGTGTTGCAATTCGGCTCCGGGGGCTGATAGGATCAAGTTCAACTTGTTGAAGAACTTCCCAGACGTCGCTAAAAGCGCATGTTGAACTTGTTTTGTCAGTTCTTGGAGCTCAATATTGTTCCGAATGATTGGAGGCGGGTGAGAGTTATAGCCATAAAAAAACCTGGAAAACCCGCGTCAGACCATAACTCGTATCGTCCCATTGCGATGTGCATTCGAAAATTGTTGGAGAAATTGATCCTTTTTCGCCATTAAAAATGGGTTGAGATGAACCACCTACTCTCAGATACTCAATTTGGTTTCCGTAGGGGCAAGGGAACGACTGTCTCGTGTTGATTTGCACAGAAATTCAGTTGGCTTTTGCTAAAAAAGAGCAAATGGCTTCTGTGTTCTTGGATATTAAGGGGTCTTTTGATTCAGTATCGGTTGAAGTCCTTTCAGACAAACTCCACGCTTGTGGCCTTTCTCCATTAATTAATAACTGTTTGTACAATTTGCTGTCAGAGAAACATATGAGCTTTTATCATGGAAACTCTACAGCTTCACGATTTAGCTACATGGGCCTCCCCCAGGGCTCATGTTTAAGCCCCCTTCTGTATAATTTCTACGTCAGAGAAATTGACAATTGTCTAAGTGACAACTGCACGTTGAGACAACTTGCAGATGACGGCGTAGTGTCTATGACAGGGCCCAAAGGGGTCGACCTGCAAGGACCCTTACAGGATACCTTAGACAATTTGTCTACTTGGGCTATTCAGCTAGGTATCGAATTCTCCACGGAGAAAACTGAGTTGGTCGTTTTTTCTAGGAAGCATAGCCCAGCACAACCAAAGCTTCAACTTTTGGGTAAACCGATCACTCATTCTATGTCCTTCAAATATCTTGGGGTCTGGTTCGATTCAAAATGCACCTGGAGATCCCACATTGAGTATCTGAGACGAAAATGCCAACAAAGGATCAATTTTCTCCGAACAATTACCGGAACGTGGTGGGGAGCCCATCCGCAAGATCTTCTAACGTTGTACCGGACAACGTTTTTTTCGGTTTTAGAATACGGTAGTTTTTGTTTCCAGTCGGCGGCTAAAACTCACATCATCAAACTGGAACGTATCCAGTATCGTTGTCTTCGTATCGCGTTAGGATGCATGCACTCGACTCATACGATGAGTCTTGAAGTGTTGCCACTCTCTGATCGGTTTTCGGAATTTTCCCTCAGGCTCCTCACCTGTTGTGAAGTTATGAACCCACTGGTAATCGAAAACTTTGTGAAGCTCCTTGAGCAAAATCCTCAAACTCGTTTTATGTAATTGTACTACGTGTACATAAACATAGGATGTCAGCCCTTCACAGCCTCATCGTGTATGCTTCTCTGACTTAGGGAATTCAGATAGTTTTGATTTATCTATGACGCAAGAGATTCGCGGAATCCCAGAACATCATCGTTCCATGATTGTTCCGTCATTATACACTGCAAAGTTTGGCCAAATTGATTCCGCAAGATCGTTCTCCACAGATGGATCACTAATAGAGTCGTCCGCTGGTTTTGGTACTTATAACGAATTTCATAGCGCCTCTCGAATGCTTCAAGCTCCTTGTTCCGTATATGTTATACGCTAGAAACTATCTATTGTCCCAGTTCTGCCGAGGCTACTCGCTCCATGAGGTCGGTAAAGTACTCCTCGTATTTTCTCATGAAAATACGAGAGCTTCTAAGTGCTTTATTTTTAAGATCATTTGTCATCACCTTTGCATAGGTTCCATCACATTGCTCGATTCCGGGCAATGAGAAGACGGACTCGCTTGCAAAGGTGGGGGCGCTATGGAAGGCGATATTTACGATCGACAAATCGCCTACGACAAATTTTTCTTCATTTATCGTCAACAGTCACTCGCCAGCTGGAAAATAAATAGAGGGAAGGGAGTTTAGGACGATGGCTATATTCGATCATCCCTAAGGTGTCGAAGTATCCTTGGTTTAAAGGATTCGAGGTGGGTCGAGACTTCATTCGTTTGATGTCTCGCCTCATGTCCAATAACTATTCACTAAGCGCTCACTTGTTCCGTGTTGGGCTGGGGGACAGTAATCTCTGTGAATGTGGAAAAGTTTACCAGGACGCAGATCATATGATTTGGCCATGTGCTGAGCACCGTGGAGTCAAATCCGAGTTGTACGATTCCCTTTGGGTATGACGCATTTCGCGCCAAATCGAATCGAAGCTGGCAGCACCCTCTCAGATTTCAATAAAATTTTCTGGATGTGTAGACTTTGACTAAATAAGCACTTTTGCATACTCAATTTTTCCAAAATTTATCTAGACTAACATTTGAGAAGGGACAAACTTTTTCTGCCAATTTTTTTCAAAAAAAAATTATGGAAAAATGACAACTCCAACAAAAATATGTTGTATTGATAACTTTTAGGAAATTGAACAAATTATCGAAAAAAAATACTGAAAAAAAATTTAATTTGAGATCTACTCTGAAAAAAATCGATTTGTTTGGCCATGTTTGATTTGGATGAAACTTTGCCTCAAGATAGGTAATTATGTTTACTACCATCCGTCCATACATTGCGAGATGGGCACTTTTGAGGAAAAAAAGTTTTTCTTACAAAAACTTTTTCATGTCTGAACTGATTTTTTTAACGTACCATTTTTACACAAAACTAAACCAGTGAAGCTCAAAATCATCTCAGAACCCAATGAAGCTCCATTTGTGATTCAATTTTGTCTAATCAGAAACTTATCACTTGGATTAATCGAGAATTCCATATGAAAAGGGCTTATATAATTAGAAAATAATATAATTGATTATATTGTCTACTACTGAGGCAAAATCCGATACTCCTATAGCAACTTAGAATTCTTAGCTCAAATTATCCATAAAGAATTAGGTATGCAAAATTTAAATTGAGATCTTCTTTCGAATCAACAACGATTTGGGAAGTCAACGTATCGCATCTTAATTCTATATGCCCTTCTGTTATTTATACCTAAACCATTAACATTATAAACCTACTACTGTAAATGAGCAGGGTAGTAGACCTATGCCCGGAACAAATGATTTTGTTTCCGAGTTTAGAAATTCTTCCACGTTCAAAAACGCCTGTTAATGATGTCCCTCAAAGAAGCGTACATGATTTTTGTTGATGAATATAAAGATATTAATATTGGTTTCACTGTATTTACACAATTGCGACCAAAACATTGCATTTTGCTTGATTCTACTGGTATACATAATGTATGTATTTGTACAATTCATGAAAATGTAAAATTAATGATCAACAGTTTAAGAATTATGTCACAAGATGCAATAATAGAAAAAATGCTTTGTAATATTTCTACTAGAACAACTGATTACTTTTTCCGTACTTGCAAAAAGTGTGCTTCCAATGAACATATTGAAGAAGAACTTACTTTGCTATTAGAATCAAATGACAAACAAGATGTTGTGTTTCAACAGTGGCTGAATACTTATCGTTGTAATTTGGAAACGATTATCAAGCCTGTTGATGAATTTGTTCCGTATCTCATTGATAAATAACTCATGACTTCATTTACAAACAACAGTCATCTTTTCTAAGAAATGAAAAAGAAGGCGAAATTCTAGCAATTTGTGATTTTTGGATATCACTAGAATAATTCTCAAGCAACAATACATCCATTTGAAGTTTATTATAGGAAAGACAATAAACTTGAAAATGTTAGCTTCATTATCATATCAGAAGTAATGACTCACGATACAGTTGCAGTTCAGTTGTTCATCTCAAAAATGATAGATTTTATTAAACAATCGATAGATTTTTCTATAATAACTTTTATGTCAGATGGGGCAGCATCACAATAAAAAAATAAAAAAAAACTTTGCTAGTCTGTGTAGATTTCAGTCAAAGCATGGATTAGAAGCAGAATGGCATTTTTTGCAACGTCTTATGGAAAAGGTCCCTGTGATGCCATTGGTGGCACTCTCAAGCGAATGGCAAAGAGAGCTAGTCTTGCTCGAGATTATGGAAGCACCATAACGACTCCACGAGAACTATATAACGGTGCAGTTGAACAAACAGATAAAAATATCACAAAACTACGTTTCGAGTACATATCCACTGAACAGTACATCGAAATGTCAGAAGAACTCGAAGAACTATATAACAGCACAAAGACAATATCTGGGACACAGAAATTCCACAGTTTTGTGCCTATAACTGGTGACAAAGTAGCGGCAAAAAGGTATTCTAATTCGGAAGATGAACCAAACATATTTAACCTGATTGGAAAAAGGAAAAAATAGCATGTATGTAAATAGGTTTAAAACATTGAAAATATATAAATAAATGATATATGAAAAATCTTGTCTTTTTCCTCTCACATATTATCAAATTTTGCATCAGTAGTAGACAACAGAATAAGGGAATGATATTTTTTTGACAAGGTCTACATGTCCAAATAATTTTATTGAACTCTGAGAGGGTGCTGCCAATTCCAAATACGATTTGGCGAGAAATGCATCATGAGCCCTTTTCATATGAAATTCTCGATTAATCCAAGTGAACTTAAGTGCTGATTAGACAAAATTAAATCGCAAATTGAGCTTCATTGGATGCTGAGATGATTTTGATCTTCACTGGTTTAGTTTTGTGTGAAAATGGCAAATCAAAAAAAAAATCAGTTTAGACATGAAAAAGTTTTTGTAAGAGAAAACTTTTTTTCGTTAATTGTGCCCATCTCGCGATGTATGGAAGGATGGTAGTAAACATAATTACCTATCTTGAGGCAAAGTTTCATCCAAATCAAACATGGCCATTTTTTTTTTAAACCGACTTTAAATTTTAAAAATGGATTTTTTTCAGTGTAGGTCTCAAACAAAATTTTTTTCAGTATTTTTTTTCGATAACTTGGACCATTTCCTAAAAGTCATCGATACAACACATTTTTGTAAGAGTGATCATTTTTCCATAATATTTCTTTGAAAAAAATCGGCAGAAAAAGTTTGGCCCTTCTCAAATATTAGTCTAGATAAATTTTGGAAAAACTAAGTATGCAAAGTGGCATATTTAGTCAAGGTCCACACATCCAGAAAGTTTCATTGAAATCTGAGATGGTGCTGCCAGCTCCGAATACGATTTGGCGAGAAATGCGTCGTATACAAGGTAGACAACCTAATGTTCCAGTTCGGGATATTTTGGCTAGACGCGATCTGGAGTTTATGCAACTCATATATGTTTACTTTAAGAATATTAACCTTAGATTGTAAGTTTTATTAACCTTGTGTCTAGTTTGCATTGTGTTTATTTGTTTCTGTAATAATTGTAATTACAGAATTGATATAACGTTGATAGGATTAAGTACATGTTTTAGAAATAGTGAAATTTTTAGAAATAGTGGAAATCATATTCCAAATCTGCTTCTCCCTATCCCGATCCATACATTTGACATCCACTAACCTCGAGAAGACTGCGAGTAATCGGTCAAATCCTTTAATTTTAGATTTAAGACATTTATAATGTATAACGAAAATGATAACTTGGCTCTGTAAAGTTTATTCGATTGAGCGATTACAAATAAAGTTATTTAAAAAAATAAAAAAAATAATCGTGACTGTAATGGAACTGTCATGAAGTTCTCTGATTCCCTAAGTTCATGAAATTAGCTCTAATTCCGTTAAACTGCCATGAAGCTCTTGGAACGTATCCTTAAGGTCTGAGGTCACGTTTCGGCCATTTTTGTTGGTTCATTGAAAAACTTGTCCAATTATCTCGAACATTGTAGAGATGATCAAAAAAAATCCAACAGACAATCTTTTCTAACAATGCCCGACTAGGGTACCGCCGGCCATGGAGGGTGAGCATAAATTTATTGTATTTTTTTATTTATCATATTTTTTCTGCTAAGCAATTTTTTTTTCATTTTCCACATATACTTCATGCAAAAAGCTAACTCCCAGCTGACCCCTTTTTTGTTTTGCCTCAGTGGTATAACCAACAAGCAATACGAAACTAACGATTTTAAATTGGCTCACTACTTGACTAGCCTATTGGTCCCAAGCAAAGGATTAACGTACCCCATTCTAGTCGAAATTCTAGTACTACGCAATGTTTGTTTTGATTCGCTATGAAAGTTTTACAGATAAAATGAGGGGTTATAGAGATTAGTGACGTTTAACGCACGCACACTAGCGGAAGCAACGCCGTGTAAAGTTGTTTATTATTGGCGTCTTGCAGTGAAACTTTTCCTAGCTTTCGCCACCTACATTTCGAAGTGAGAACTACTAGAAGGAGGATAGTTTTTAAATTTTCCAAGTAAAACAGACGACTTTTGGGGAAAATCGGTTCATAAAGAAAAACTAATAATTTCCCGTGGAAAATTTTGCTTGAATCGTGTAAGAAAACGTGTTTGAAAACTATTTGTTATTATTTCGGTATGGATTGGAGATGTTTTCATGGCAAATTATGCATAACAAGTTTGCACCCACGGGGAGAGGTTACCTCCTGCGTAGCTGCATTTTTCAGAAAATGGTTAAATATGTGTGATTTTCACTAAGATGAAAGTGGAAATTAAGTGAATTTACTTAGGAAAGGTTGTATCATGCTGGTGGTAATAGAGAATTGGTTGTATAGGACGCCAATAATCAATAAATGTTCATTTTGGCCTTTTTTAAGCAAACATATTGATACTCACAATTTTCGACGGAAAACGCACCGGAACTTGATTTACTCAACACGCACCATACTATAAAATGGTGCTAGATGGTCTTCAAAGTGATAACAAGATGACAAATCATCTTTATTTTGAGTAATTGAGCAATTAACTTCTGTTTACCATCATATTTACGATGCAGCATTGATGGAGCCGTGAAATGAAATGAATATATCTTATGAAAGTTCACCTGGAAAAGTCAAAGATGCACATCAGTCTGATCGTAAAAACGTTTTCTTCTTCAATTCGAATGTTATATTGGAAGGATTTCACGCAGGCTTGATGAAAATTATGATTAAATGCTGATTTTCACGAATTTTATATGCAGTCTGTCAACATTATCATCATCATGCAAAGACGACATCTGCGTTAAGCTTTTGCGGCAATCTTCCAATTTTCCTCTGGCTAACCTAAAAAATGTATGAAAGTAGACCTGTCAAAGTTAGTTTGACATCGATTTGTTATGTATTTTCCTCGGATATTCACTAACACGCTCTCACATATCGCACCAATACAACCGGACGTGAAAATCTCAATTGGTTTTTCCTATGTTTCGAGGGGTGAATCGATTAGCTTGGGACCGAAGAGAGTACCAGAGCTGAGCCAAAAAGTTGAGCACGTTATTTCGGGACCTTTTAGTCTTAGAGTTACCTCTATGGTATAACTGGCATAGTCGGATATCGATCTGTCAAAATAAAAATTTTCGTGATTCCGACACTGTGAACGCTCAACCAATGTCGAAAACATAAATAATAGCTTCTTTCCTAAATGTCTCGTAGGTCAAAGTTAATCCATATAAGCCACTAATTTTATTGGATAGGAGGACTCTTTCTCTACACAATCATGTTGTTGGTTTTCTTGAGTGAGTTTTCATTTTCGAGAAATTCACGCAAAAAGAAGTTGTTTACGTTTGCAGCATTGACGTTGACGGCGACTCTGCAACTCTTTACTTCTGGTAAAATCCCATAAGAATCTGACAATCTGTGCATGAAAATGAAATCTAGCGGACTTTGACACCATAGTACCAGCAAGCCGCCGTTTCTTCACTCACAGATTGGCATACTCATATGGGATTTTCATATCAGTGAAAGGGTAAGGAAATGTTCACCAAATTTCACGCACAGACTGATGTTTGCTTATGGGATTTTACCATAGGAGTAAAGAGTTACGGAGTGACTGAAGAGGCGAATTGTCAATAGTCACGGTAATGCGTATTGAGATGTAAACAAGTGAGGCCCAGATAATTTGTCGTCTCTTTTGTTCCTCCGCTGTTTAAATGCTTGACGGAGTTTGACTTGTGGGCATTCTTTTTTCGACAAGCTCGACAGGGGGCTTTTCAAAGGATTTTTTAACTAGTATTTTCAAGTCGGTCAGAAGCCAATCAAGAGCGTTGTTGTTCAGTAATATCACAGAGGTAACTCTTAGACCAGAAGGTCCCGAAGAAACGTGCTCAACCTTTTGGCTCAGCTCTGGTACTCTCGTCGGTCCCAAGCTAATCGATTCACTCCTCGAAACATAGGAAAATCCACGAAAAATCAGAAAATTATTGCAGAAAAATCTATTTTCTTGTAAAGAGAAACTCGTCAAAGCTACCTTTGGAGCTTCATAATAAAAAAACTATTAAGATTCCTCTTGATATCTATCGCCAACCAACTTTACCCCGGTGATAAATTTGCCTCGGATACACTTATTTAATTTTTTTTAGAGGTTTAGAATTAATTTTTCATATATACAGATGGTAAGAAGAAAAGTACATACGATCGCGTTTTTGAAATTAAAACTTTGGATAGCTGCCCCGGGCCCCCTGATCCTAAATCTGGCGCTGTATATCTGATTCTTGAACCCGAGAAAATGTTAACAGAGAAGTATGGAAAAAATGTCTATGCGGTGCGTTTAGTACTGTTTCTATGGAGAAAACTTCTCGAATTTGTATTTCAAACTTTCCTAGCAAGTCATGGTGTCGGTCTGAACGACTCATTATTTTTTTTTCAACAAAATTGTTTTTTTTTAAAGAAAAAACGGCATCAACGAGAATGCCATGAATCACAGCCATTAGAAATACCCCCACCAAAGCGTCCGAGACACACATCTTAGGGTGATAATTTAGATAGTGATGAAATAAGTGACAGTGAGATTATTCTGTAAAGATTTAAGAATATGTAGTGCATGGACTTTTATGTTGCGGGTAATTTTGAACATAGCTTAATATATTTTAGAACCCACGAAGCTTCTGTAAAGATTAGCATATTTGGTGCAGGGACTTACATATACTCAAAGGCGTGACCGCTTTCACAGATGTCAGTGGGTCAAAATACTATCGTACCATGGTCTCGTAGAACTTTTTGAATATTTTTGGAATCGTGAACTGGTTTCGGAGATTATGGCCGGAATATGTACTATTTTGTAAATGCCATGAAACTAAATGCAGCCAGAAATGATTAAACCCCATCATGTGCCACATCAAATGACATGAGAATTAAAAAGTAGAAGGGTCTGAGCCTAGGGGCACGAACGGAAGCTTGACGTAGGACCGCTAGTGGACGGAACAAATGTGAACATTTAGTTCTTTTAATTGATCAATCATCAATTATCTTTACTCTTTCCGTTTTTTATTTGTAAGCGTATCAAATTTGTAGTAATTATTTCAAAGAGAAAGTTGATGAAGAGCATCCAATGGACTGTCAATTTGAGTATTTTCGATTCATCTACCCGACTTTAAAAGGTGTATTTTGAATTTTTTGTTATATAAGAATGTTTAAGTTTTGTGCATTTTGGTATTAAAGAGTATTCAATTAACCCCTCAGGATTCCCTTCCGATTTAAGATAGCTAGCTGCTTGCGGGAACTGATGACCTTGACAAATGTCCAAATAATACTCTTAACAAATTTATAATGGTAAGGACTGTTTTGTAGTGATGGTTGAGGAATGCTGAGCTGAGCACGACGAGCTACTGATTCCGATCCTAGCCTAGCGGTGGGACTTCTTCCTCATTCTCTATGGTTGCTCATATGAGCTCTGCAGCTCGCTGCTTGCAGGCAGCCTTTCGTTGGTTGTTGAAAGCACTCCTGCTGCTACTAATGCTACTGCTGCTGCTGGACTGGACACCACCACTTACGGTGATTGAATAAGCACCGTTCAGTGGGACTACATCGAATTCGATGTTGGAACAGTTGGACATATGGTATTTTTCAATAGTGGCCTATTGAAAATTAACTAAGTGTTCATTTTAGCAGATTGGTAGATAAATTTCCAATCGTTTGGCTTGTTTAGAATTAAAATCTATCTGCCATTGGTCGAAACCTGACCTCTTTTCGTAATGCTGTGCATTTTGGTTTTTTGAAATTGCGTGGATTCTATAGATCCTGTGGAGATCTATCTAGCCCTGATGTATGTGTTGGTAGAGGGAAAAATGTAAACTTTGCGGGAGACGATGTCTTAACACTCGAAAGCAATTTTGTGGAATATGAAGTAAAACAAATCCTAGCTAGTTCTGCATGATGATTTTGTTTGATTTTATTTATTTGTAAGTCGCCGGGAAATACCAGCTGGCGATTTGTTTTTTATGATAACTTCTTACCTGAAAACAGGCAAAAAGTCACAAACTGGCTGCTTTTTCATGGTATACAGTGTGATAATTCAATAATCAATAAATTATCTCAACATTTAGTGGCAAACCATTAATAAATTTTGTTAACATACAAAAAACTCTATAATCCACATTAAATTTCATATGTAAGCGCCGATTGAAACAATCTTTTCGACGTCACTACAAGGGTGATTGAATCGTGCGGAATGAAAGCCGAGGAAAAACTAATTGCACCAATATATTCAGGGCTACAATTCCACACCTTCTATAGACAGGTTGAGCCTTGATAACTAGCTGCTTGCGGGAACTGATGACCTTGACCAATGTCCAAATAATACTCTTTAACAAATTTTTGGTGGCCCTGAAAAGGACCGTTTTGTAGTGATGGTTGAGTAATTCTGAGCTGGGTGTTCAACACGGATGAGGCTGTCGAGCTGAGCTGAGGGTGACACGCATGGATAGATGACCGACCCACAGCGACTCACGAAGAGCTACTGATTCCGATCCATACCACAGTGGTGCAGCTTCTTCCTCCTTTGATGGTTGCTTATGTGGGCTCTGCAGCTCGCTGCTTGCAGGCAGCCTTTCGTTGTTACTGGAGAACAATTTTCAACGCCACACACCGAAAGCACTGCTACTGCTGCTACTAATTTCGACGATCGAACACCACCACACAGTGGTGTGGTCGTTGAGAGCGTGTGGTTCTGAGTATGGCGATGAGTGTGCAAAATATTACGCAATTCCATCCTCCCTATTCGCACTCGCATTCGATCGATTGGTGTTACAATTATTGAAATTGAACCAGGGGCAACTGAGTTATTAACGTTCAAAATCTTTCTTAATTTGTTACATGTTCCCATGTTCCATTTTCGGTTTTCACAAAGTGTACCCCCATATAGAAATCAAAGACGTAGTCCTACGTCAAAAACCAGTTCAATGGTAGTAATAATCAGGCAATTTGCTAAGAGCCCCCGGCCCCAGTTTCTATTTAAGGGCCAAAATCCATCATGCGTTACATTAAATCACATGAGAATTCATCTATCTTTTCTCATTGTATGAGCAATTTAGTCGGAAGATCTATTAAGTACACATCAAACAATTAATTTTGATATCACATCAAAGTGGATGCACTTTAATCGTGGCAAAAATATGGTATAATATTACTTGCCAAAAAGGGTTAAATTATCATTAATACAGTGCATGAACTGACATTACGCTGCTTTGACTGCATTTGTTTATTTTTGTGACCATAAAAATTACATGAGATTTTCGATATGATTGACAGTACATCCTCTTGGATGCAATAATAAAATTTATTTTTTGCTGTGTAGTAAAAAAGGGTCATCTGTATCTGCATGTACCGGTTCATTTTTGAAAATATTTATGCCTATTTTATTTATTTTAGAAATCACCCAGCTTTGCCATTTTCGATTAAAATATTTGTAAGTCGTATGAACCTCAATTCGCATGAGTTGTTCCAAAAGAATTAGAGGTTATTCTATAAAGACTTTACAATAATTGGTGCATAGACTTTCATGTGTCTGAGACATTTTGTAAATAGTCAGACCTCGGACCTTAAGGTGAAAGGAAACGTCATTAATTTTCAAAAATTCAAAAGCAGTTTTTTCGTTGAAACCCAAAATTACGTTCATGAAAATGTGTTCATTGCATTCTACTTACCGGAACACAGTGAACACATTTTCATTGACAAAATATCGGGTTTAAACAAATAAAACTGATTCAGAATTTACAAAAAGGAATGACGTACTTTTTCCCCTTAAAGACCTTTAAGTCCCAGAATTCTGAACTTTCCTGTAGTCAAGGATTAGATGATGTCATTCTCACTGGCTTTTAAGTAACCACTATCTAGGCATTATTATCTGTGCCTATGCAATGCACCACAACTGCAGAGTAGATGTTCCGAGGTTTCGCATTTTCCAATCCTTGAGTACCGTTTACAGTGTATGATTAACGCTGGATTTTACCAAAAGAGTGAAATTCCAAGCAACGTTGAGGAAGTCTCAGCATCAGTGTATGGCCCATTATTTCGACTGCTAGACGTTGCCTAAAGATATGCAATCTGTTTAAATTTCTCCTCGTGCCATGCAATGAATGGATGAAGTGGTATAAAATAAGCTATGGAAACTGTTATACATTACGGTGCTTGTATGGAAGATTTTCCAGACCTCAAATTTCAACTAAAAGGAAATTTTTAAATCTGACAATGTTACTTTGAGCTGTCAAGAAGACGGGTCAGAAAAGAAAGAAGAATAAGAGGAAGAAGATGTTGTGACGAATGTTAATATTCCTTAATGGGCATGAGCTTGAAAAGTTAACAGCGAAATTCAATTCTTTCCTTAATTCTGCATTAGACTGACAGCCTTTGAAGGTTTCTCTAACTCTACGAATGGTATAAATATCGTGATATTGCAATTAGACAGCGCCGGTGGGGTAGTGGCGTGACTGCTTTCTCGCCCCAATGGGTCTGGCTTCAATCCCAGCCGAGGTCGGTGTGATTTTTCTGAGGCATAAAAATCTCTGATCACGTCTTCCTTCGGAAGAGAAGTACATGGTCCCGTCCCATGTGTGTGTTGAATGGGTGTGATATCCGACGCAGGTGTGGAGCTGCCTTCCTGGATTGAACACAATCGATTGCCGTCAATTGATGTTCGTCGGTTATTGGCACTAGATTGCGGAACAGAGACTGTTCGGATACCAAACCAAAATTTTTGTAGCTCAAACTGTAATATTAAGATTTTATTAGAAAATTAAATCCGATAAATTTGATTCCGAACTTACAAGAAGTGGTCTAATTCTACTTTTGTGCGCTACACAACCGTTTCCTCGTTCTAGCTCTTCCTTCTATTTACCACGAATTCTCCCGTTCAAATCGTCGCTAGCTTTCCTATACGCCTGTTCCACTAATTAATTATTTTGTGTTAATGTTTTTCTTTTCCAGGTACCTGCTAGAACTACTTACAATTATAATTTCCTTCTATGTTCGGGACGCCGAAGGGGAACCAGATGCACAATATAGACGAACTTTATGATCCGAAATATTCCTTGAATTCCTGTATAATTTCACTTTATCTGCTAACAATTTCTATCTGCTAACAATGTCCATTTATAAATTGTGTTTGGTTTGTTTTGGTTTTGTTTTTCTCTTCCCTTTCTTCACTTCTGACAACGGTACGAAACGGCAATAACATTAGGTACGCCAACCGCAGCTACGCACACCGTTGTGTTGGGTTTGCTGCCCTGCGGTGTTGACAGAGACCGACGTTAAATAAAGGAATGAAGAACTAAGAACTAAGCAATATAATGCAATAGATCAAATTACTGGTCGCAGTGGATTTATGTCCCGACAGGGAAAAAATGCATTTCTTTCATTTACCTACATTACTCCATCTCATACTTTATTTTATAAATAATTTATTTCATTCCATCAATTTTAAAATGCATCAACATAATATTGACGTATTCCATGGATCTTACTGTACTTTATCTAACATCTAATAGGGTAAGTGAAATAGTTTTTGACCCAAGAGGTTCCCTAATTGGCCCTATCTTATTTTTAATTTTCTTTTTCAATGTTTACCAAATTTATTTCCAAGCAGGGTTAGCATAGATCTACACAAATAAAGCTATGAAAATTTCTTTCAAATTTGAGTCAGACCCTTGGGCCAAAATCTACAGCACTACTGCCATAACTGGCTCACTTACCCTATCGAAGATATCTTTATTCTGTCCTTAAACCTAATACTTTCACGGTAACTACTTCCTTCGCTCAAACCCAACCCTCTTTTTATTTCTAACCCTTCACATTATCGAACGGACGCAGCACTCCCGGCGGTCCCCCGAAACTTCCGGTAAACGTACCACTGCTCGCCACCGCTACAGAAGTAGGCCTGTTGGAACTGCCCGTCGTGGAGCTGAATCCGACGCCCGGACCCGACGGGGCCAGAATGGTTCCATCTGGCTTCACGTGGCTACCCGGCAGTTTCTGGTTACCTAAAAGGCCCGGAGCTCCACCGAAACTTCCGGTGAACTTGTTTACCACGTACTGACCTGGTCGTTGCGTTACGGGAGGTTGTGCTTGCGGTTGCTGTTGGTGATGGTGGTTGTGCTGTTGGGTAAATGTACCGGTGTAGATTCCTCCAGGGGCTTGGGTAGGTTGTTGTGGCGGGTAGCTGGGTTGCTGTTGTGGTTGGAATGGACTAGGAGGTCTGATGATGTTCGGTGCCTGGGTTTGAGGGTATTGAGGATGAGGTTGTGGCTGAGGCTGAGGTTGAGGTTGTTGCTGAGGCTGAGGTTGAGGTTGAAATGAGACGGGTCTCTGAGGGGTTGAAGGGATTGTGGGAGATGTGGGTTTGTAGGCGGTTCCGAGATTTTGTTGGTTGCCAAGGAAGCCGGGAGCTCCACCGAAGCTACCGGTGAATTTGTTTGGCGCTTTGGTAGGAGTGGGTGCCTGAGGAATGGTCGGTACGAAGTGGGTTGTTGGAGGAGTCGGATATGTTTGTGGAACAGCTGGTTTGACGGGCTGAGGAGTTGAGGTGTATGCCGTGCCGAGGAATTGTTGGCTCCCAAGGAGACCCGGGGCACCACCGAAGGATCCGGTGAACTTCTGCACGGGGGCTTTGGTGGGTTTGAATTGAGGTTGCTGAGGAGGCTGTTGAGATTGAGTAGTTGGGTAGTACTGTGATTGGTGAGGATTTTGATGTTGCTGTGGAACTTGAGGTTTGGGCTGCTGGGGTGCCTGAGATTGTTGAGGAGTTAGTGGTGGTATGAATAAAGGAACCTGGAGAGGAACTTGTGAGTTTTGAGGAGCCCCTTGATTGAAGTTTACTGGAGGTTTGTCACGAGGCAGCGTAAGACCTTTGTCCAAGGAAGGTGAGCCGAACGGATCATTTACAAAAATATTCGATCGTTCGGTACCGACATCTACCTTGTAGCCGGGCAGCTGCTCTCCAGGGAATAGTGGAGGTATTAGTCCATTCAACGGTTTCTGGGCAAAATTGATCTGTCCATCACCGATGGTAGGGATCTTGGCATTTGGAACAAACTGAAATGCTGTTGTTGGAGCTCTGATTGTTGCGGTCGATTGTGGATATAATGGGGACTGACTTTGCTGAGGCAAGAAATTCACTGATGCAACCGGTGGAAGTACTACAGGTTCGATAATCCCCGAAGCATAACTGGGAAGCTTGAAGTTGAAGTGTCCGTGTTGATTGCTATTGGGTCCATGCAGGTTATCCCTGTTGGCTTCCGGTACAAATCCAACCGATTCCAATCCGGTCGTTCCGAGATCCGTGTAAGGTGTTACCGGATTTCCATAGCTATCCATGGCCACGGTGGTTGAAGGAGTGACTGGAAACTTCAAATCCCCATTGGTCAGTTCATTATTAAACCCTCCAGGAATGGCATTCAATGAGACATCAGCTGAGAATCCTAGATTTCTGGCACCTCTCGACCCGGATGTGACCTGAGGCTCAATCTGCTTGATCGATAGCTTGATGATTTTGCTATCACTCTCAGGGAGCTCGTTTGCTTCGAACTTGTCGATCGATCGGGCAGAGATCCCTGCAAGCGAAAGGGAATGATAATTGATGAGATTGCACAAACTCATAACTCGGCTCAATCGAAGCGTAGAATCATCAATCGATAAATTACCTGCATTTCCACCGCTACCGCCACGATCTGCCTTCACCGGTGAATTGGTGTCTCCCTCAGCACTATCCGACGATTCAACAGCTGTAATAAAATTAAATGACTCGAGTTAGTTCCAAACATTCGATGCTAATGGAAGTTAATCATCAACAAGTTATAAAAAGTACCAATCAAACAAGTGAAGCATGCATACGAAGATACGATACGCCCGTATTAACTAAGATGTCAACAATCGTTTGAACGGTAGTAAAATCTGTAATAGGTATCCATAAACGAATGCTTTTTATGACTTGCAAGATGGAACTTGATCATCCAACCGGTCTAGGATCGACTTTGAACTTGAACTTGTGGGTGGCGTTGCGTGGAAGCGAAACGAAAGACAATCACCATCGACAGCAATCGACTCAGAGATGAAGTCATCGAGCTCGAAGGCTTTGCTGGCTGCAAGAAGGTTGCACCGGTATTGCATGATTAAAATTCCATATTCTGTCTCAATCAAATTCGTGAAAGCTAGACGTGTTATTTAGAACAATCCCCTCCTTTAGGGGTATCGTAGCGGAAACACTTTGGATTCGCATATGACTAAACAATGGCTGACAAAACGTGTGCGTCATCAGCAAAGCCAGCCTCAGGCTAGCGGATCACCTTTTAAACTGATTTATTCGTTCGGCAATCAGTCCCGTATTTATATACAATGGAGCTTGATTATCATTGAAAACGACGCCGTCTGATGCCTTCAAAGCACCAGAGTGGAATTGTATTAAGCGTTCAAGAGGATTGTTTGGTGTTGATTAGATAAATCGGGATATATGCATATGGTACGTACGAGGACAGAGTTCAACATCGACTCAAGGAAAGTTCGTTATATTTTAAGGGTACAATTAAAACAGGATTAAATTGTTAACAAAATTAATTGAATACTGCTCTATGCACACTTATTCGGTATTTATATGTCCAATCTCCAAACGTTACCTCAAAATTGTACAGAAGGTAATTCACACAATATTGAAAGCTAAAAATTATTTTTTCTAGTAATTTAACCTTTTCAATTTTTTTCTAGTTCAATCGAAACAATTGATTTTTTTTTTCATTCTAGTCATTGTCATTGTCATTGTAATTGTCAAATGGTATGTATCAGAGTTTCGAAATTTATGTGAAAAACAGGAGATTTGACAGTTGCGGTAAATTTTGCTTTGCCGATTTCACGGCAATTGAATGTTTTGCTTGGATGTTTGCCATTGGTTTCAATTTAATAATAAAAATTCAATGAATTATGTAGAAAAAAAATTGGAAAAAGGTTGCCGACTGGGACTCGAACCACGAACGTTGTGATTAACAGACCTGTGCTTTCTCCACTGCTCTCTCCATGCTTCTGAATATGGATAGGCTAAAAGCAAACAAGAAGCGCTCATTTCCTCTCACACTTGACTTCGTATGCTTTTTCTGCTGGAGAGATTCGAGGCAAGTGTGTGCGTCGTTCTGCCATGTTATACATAAAAATCAAGGCAAATGCTTGCTTGTGTAGATGAAAGCACAGACAGAACACGAAATAAAAAAGGCAAAAAACCATTACATTCGCTGCGATGTTCATGAACAGAGGATGATAGGAAATGGAACTAACATTCATTGTAATAAATTTTTGGTTTGCGTGCACCCAACCGGGGAAGTAAGATTCGTTTACAATTATGTGTGATTCATCATCAGAGGATGTTAGAGGAGACCGCATGAACCGAGGATGCGATATGCCTAGCTGCGGTCCAATGCAAGAAAATTGGAGACCGAAAAAAGTGGAGTGTATTAGTGAGTGAAATTAATAATGTCGAAAAAAAAAATAGGAAAAAGCTTGCCGACTGGACTCGAAACCACGAACGTTGCGATTATTAGACCTGTGCTTTCTCCACTGCTCTCTCCATCCTTTGGAATATGGCTGGCTAAAAGCAAACAAGAAGCACTCATTTCCTCGCCTACTCGACTTCGTTTGCTTTTACTGCTGGAAAGAATCGAGGCAACTGTGTGCGTCTTTCTACCATGTAATACATAACAATCAAGGCAAATGCTTGCTTGTGTAGGTTAAAGCATATACAGAGCACGGAATAAAAAAAGATTAAAAATCATTGCATAGTCTGCAAAAGCAACTTCTAACATTCGCTGCAATGTTCATGAACAGAGGATGATAGTAAATGGCACTAACATTAAATGTAATAAATTTTTGGTTTGCGTGTGTGGAATTATTGGCTGTATTGTGTGGTATTTGACACTTTTACAGCCTTTCCACAGGAATTTCATGTGCTCACGTAGTGAGAAAGTTCTGTACTAATATCGCCACCATCCGAAAGGACATGGTCATCTGAACAACTTTGCTCGAGACAGTAACCTTCTATATAGCAAAGATTTCGGGATACAGCTTATATAGGAAGTTCAAGTACACACTAGCGCCGTGTAGTGAGCAAATTCTGAACTACTGTCCACCAACCATAAGGCCTTGATCCACTGAATAACTTTTCCCAGTACACAAACCTTCTATATTTCCAGAATCACGGGATATTCCATGTTGGAGCCAATGAAACCAAATCCCATATGCTACGTGGACTTGATACATGCGATTTGCTTTTATGCTTATAGCTGTACATGGGTACGCATACAAGTGCTGCATAGTGAGCTAGTTCAGATCTTAATTGTCTAGCATTCTGTGTGTCCATTATCACCTAAACAAGTTTCTCGAAAATAGGCTTGTATAATGATTTATTATATGAGTCCATGATGCTCCGTGGGACCCTATCACATCAAGTGAGATAAGAAGTTATACTAACAAAATATGTTTAATGTTCGAAATTGTCCTGGAGATTAGTTCTTAACGTTCTACACACAGTTCGAAAAAGTAGTGTAAATCTGTTCAATATGGTGCACATAAATGGAGTTTCGTGGAGCCCCATAATATCATGCTGGATATGTAGTGATAATGACAAAATATGTTAAGGTCTCCCAGTTATCCTAACGATTGGGTCCTTGGGATGTTCTACAGGCTCTACCAAGTCTTGTATGATGTCCATATTAATCATACGAATCCATAAAACTCCGTGGGCCCATCAAGTGAGATATGAAGATGTATTAACAAAATATGTTTCATTCACTAAAATGTCTTGGAGTTCAGATCGTGACATTCTACAGATTCCACGAGAAATTGTACGATATCCCGACTAATTTGGAGAAACCCAAATTCTTCCACAATATTATCCCACAAGGGTGAACACGAAAAAATCCGCACACATTAAAAACGCTGCCAATAAGGCATTTTATGCATCAAATCTTTAAAAATTTCACTGGATCAAGCTAAAAGTGTATAGAATCACAGTAGGCATTGGTTGTCAGGATAAGTTCATATTAGGTCAGCTAATATATCAAAAATCACCATTTAACTATATATCATATCGTTGCAGAAATAAATCATGGCATACTTTGATCAAATTTACACAGCAATCAATTTTACGGATGATCCGGATCTACCGACGGACCATCTGGTGTCCACTGGGAGAAAATGACCAGCAAATTTGTAAAAAATCACCTTTTTGTAGAAAAAAAATCAATGCCTACTTTGAACAAAATTATAAAGCAATCAATTTGGCGGATGACCACTCGGAGCAAATGGCCAGCTAATATATCAAAAATCACCATTTTACTTAATTTCATATAGATGCAGAGAATGATCATTATACCTTGACAAAAAAATATCACAGATTAAGGTTGATCCGGGTCACCGGATGGCCTTCGGGTGGATACTCGCTATTTTGAACCAGGTCACAGTGGTTTAAAAGTCCATTTTGACGCTCGTAATTAATATCACTGCGGAGAGTGGATTTAGAGTAACGACGCCTTCAGCAAAGTTGATGGCTATGTATTTTGCGCCAACTGTTTCTCAGTGTAACTAACGTGTGCCGCAGCTGTGCCGACAATGACGAAAGTGCCAGTCATCGGATTGACATTGTTTGCTTGTGAGTAATAGCATGTTTGGCAACCCGGTTAATTTGACAGCTAAAATGTTTTGTTTTGAAGCAACTTCACAGCTAGCAGTGGAATCTTAACTAGAAACAAGATAAACATCAAAGCAATCCTGGCATCACTTGCATTTGTAACTGCTTGCGAGTGACTTCGCCAATGCACCGACGAGCGGGTTCATGAGTGATTTTTAAACGATTTTAATACTCCTCCCTAATTGAAGCAAATTGAAAACCATTTGCAAACATTGCAGATTGGAACCGCTTATGACAGTTCGATTGGAATCATAACGCCGGTGCCGGTGGTGTAGTGGTAAGCGTGACTGCTTTCTAACACCTCGATGGGTCTGGGTTCAATCCCAGCCGAGGTCGGTGGGATTTTTCTGAGGCATAAAATTCTCTGGTCACGTCTTCCTTCGGAAGGGAAGTGAAGCCGTTAGTCCCGGCCCATGTGTGTTGAATGGGTGCGATATCCTACGCAGGTGTGGAAGCTGCCTTCCTGCACATTCGATTGCCGTCAATGGATGGCAATCGATGTCCGTCGGTGATTGGCACTAGATTGCGGAACAGAGACCGACATTAAATAAAGGAAAGAAGAAGAAGAAGGAATCATAACAGTGTCTCCGCTGGTCTCTTATTCCAGTGTTTCTAATCCAAACCAAGAGGCCATGATCCAGAGGCACTCCAGTAAGACATGCTGGTACCGGACAAACTGGCCCGACCGAAAGATCAAGTTCCTCCGACCGCTCAACAAAGACAACATCGAAACGCATCTATTGGCATTCAATATTTACAGCGCTGCAGCAAGCTTCTGCTAATGTTTCAATCGCTGTTACGGACTCACACTATCGATTTTAACCATCGGAAGTTGAATTTTGGAAAGCAAGATTGTTGGAAATGAAGTTGACGACAGCGTGACCACACCACAGATTAGTAGTGAATAAAATTAAATCTGTCGAAATGAGTTTGACAGCGATTTGTTATGTATTTTCCTCAGATTTTCACTAAAACGCTCTCACAAATCGCACCAATACAACTGGAGTGAAAATCTCAATTGATTTTTTTTTTTAAATATGTATCTTTAAACAAAAACCCCGTGGTGGTTTGCTTGATGAAATCTAGAGGATAAATGCCGATACCACAGTGATGAGAACTATGGAAAAACACTTAACGACTCAGTCTTTTTAATGAATTTGACAGATTTTTGATGCTTCAGTCTGGGAAACGTTTGAAAAAATAATGTACAGTTTTTGAAATTAATATGCTCTGAGAAATGGGAAGTTTGTTTATGGAGCCAGTTACTATGGAAATGGGTTTACTACGTGGTATAACATACAATGTAACCATGCTAACATAATTTCCATACAGCCTATCAACGGGTGTTTGCTTAGAGCACAACTCCGCAGCAGACGGTCAAATTTACCACCATTTGAAAGCTCTTTTAATTTAATTTTAGATGCATTTTACTTCATCTACATCTAACTGTATCAATTAAAGATATACGAGTCCAAAGTATGAGGAAAATTGAAGAACATTTCTTAATAACTCGTCATATTCAAATGATGATGCAGATGTAGCATGTTCTAGAAAGTTGTATTTTAGTTTGAAAAACAACTTTGTGGAACATAGTGAAAACCTAAAATAAAAGAAAATATATGTTTTAGTGAAACAAAGTGTTTTTGGGGTCCGTCCTCAAACAACCCTCTCTATCTCAATTTAAGTGAAATATACGACTTTTTTTGTCTTAAGTAAAGTTTTGTGTAACAATTTTTCCTTTAACTTTGCGTTAACCCCCTATCTCGACATAGTGAAAAAATAAATTTTCCATCTCACTTTTAGGGGGTTAATCACAAAATTCATATCTTCCAAAGATGAAACATGTCATACCCTTCAACTTTGCTCAAGGCGTCATTACTCTAAATCCACTCTCCACGGTTAATAGCACCGTGAAATTAAGACCGTCAAAATGAACTTTTAAACCACTGTGCAGGTTGTGGGTTGGTTTTGTTAAAATATTAATCACCACTACCCATTAGACTGATGCTAAATTTGAAATTTTCACTCCACAGTGCTCGAACGGTTCTAAATTGGGCCCTGGTTAGCCTCCGAAAGCTTAATTTCATTTGATAAGAAGCTGACTTGGCACAAACCATTTGAAGTTTATATGGAAATTACTATAGGAAAAGCAAACTTTTTGTTTATTGTCTTCTAGCCTTTTTACATATTGTACTGTTAACAAATTCAATTGCTATTCTTATGGGAATTTTTATCAGCTACAACTTTGCAGAAAATCGTTTTTCAGCCAGGCGTCAAACTAAATAGTTATTAATTATTTAAGAGATTGATAATCTTATGGCAAGATTAAGCAACTGTATTGAAGGCAACACTGTATTCTGCACTGTGACATAGTAGCCATGAATTTTGTCCTCTATTCTACGCGCCATAAACACCAATGTTGCCTGCTGCATAATTGATTGAGCATAATCATAAGACATCAGTGACTTGAATCCTTAATAATTTTTGATTCTTACATTTGACCGAAAAGTGGTCTTCAACAAAGTTGTAGCTGAGGAAATTTTCAACAAGCGCAGCTATTTTTTTTTTTAAATAGAGTGAACTGGTGAATTTTAAGATAAATATGAACCGAAATTATGGTTTCTCCATAGTAATTCCCGTATAAACTTCAAATGGTTTGTGCCAAGTCAGTTTCTCACTAAATTAGTTCAAATTTTGGGAGGCTAATCAGGGCACAATTTGGAACCGTTTGAGCACTGTGGAGTAACAATTTCAAATTTTGCATCAGTCTACTACCCATAGATGCTTGTTGCTGTTGATTTCCAGCATTAGACTTTTACTTTAAAAATTGGTTCAAAATTGAACGTGTAACAGGTATTTTAAGTGAGCCTTAAATAATTGATTTTTCAACATACAAATCTTCAGAATAAGCTGACATAGCAATCAATAATCACGAAATTTCGAGAAACCGTTATTCAATGTGCGGGAAACCCAGAAAAAATATAAAGTAACACAATTCAAAATACATTTTTTAGAACTTTTGTCCAGGCTCCGGCCGCTGTGCGACGTGATAACAAATAATAGCCTATTAAGTGATAAAAGTGTGACATTCCAGACGGATCGAACGAGGATTTGCCAAAGCAGGAAGGTGATGACGGACGCCGGCTCGTTGACTCAATCAGAATCCCATTATAGTGGCCGAATGTGTCGAATCGAAGATACTCCGGCTGATCGATCGGTTCGGTCTTGTCATTGTCTCTCGCATTATTCATCACATTTTATACAAATTTTGCCTAAGCACAGGTTTTCATAATTGATTCACTTTTTTTTTGTCTCCAGGACTGAATGCTTGATGATGGTGGGGATTCACATGCAGGGAAATTGCCCACTAAATCCAGCTGATGCTATTCTTGATCCAATCATCCTGTGGTTTATCCGCACTTGATGCTGTCTACTAACTTGGTTCCCATGGTAAATTCCAGTGCGAATAACCCATGGAGACTTGAGAGAATCGTTCACTATCCGTCGAAGGTACTATCGATGATATGTGCCCGCTGACAAGGTGTTATCAGGTGCGAGGAGTAGAAGTAATCGGTGTATCCACGTTTTGTTAGATCGAACTTAACTTACCATTTCAAATTAATGAGTAAATAGCAATATCCCAGGATTGGATTAAATAAAATTTATCGCGCACAAGGACATTGGTTCTGATTATAAAATTTAATTTGTCGAAAGACGAATTATCACAGAGATACGCAGACCTTTCTCAAGAGTGCAAAGTATCGAAAAATCTTATCATACCCACAAGTGCTCAACGGTTCATAAACTGAGCTTATCATTTGATGAATTGCTCCAGCCCTCCGGAGTGTGTTATTCTCGTTAGAGAATAAGCAATTATTTTAACCAGGTAAAATCGCTTCATTGGTTTCAGTCATCCGGTGGCAATTCTCGCGAGTGGAACCGGTCTGTTCAAGATAGAAAAAAAAATTGAGTGCGAATTGGTCCAAGATTTTTTCAAAACACAAAGTGAACCGAAGTGACCGGATTGGGATATGGTGATTGGTGGTTTGAGCTGAGTTAACAATTACGAGCACACAAACCATGCCGGAAGATTCGAAGCACGGAGGTTAGTAGTAGCGGTGAACGCCGTCGTCATCGTCGACTATAGAAGTGTGAACGTGTGAAATAGTGGGTATAACTGTTATTACCTATAGAGTGGCATTTAGAAAACGAGAGTAACTGAAGCTGACGTTTCAGTGAGGAAGAGAATTACTTAGTTGAGATGCTGCAAGCAGTCGGTGCATCTTTTGTGAGAGAACTGCGGAGAAGCATGTCATTTGACGTCAGCTAGTTTGAGAATGATTCATGGTTTGGATGTTTGAGTGATTGATTGCGATTGTCATAACTAGAGTGGATTATAGTCAACTGCACTATGGGAACTCTTGATGCTGCCAACCAGAAGGTATGCGAAGTGAAAACTATGTTACAGGTCGTAGAAATAGCTGATAGCTCATGGAAACTGCAAGAACTCTATAGGAACTCATGAAAGTTCTACTTTTGTAGCTCTCCGACCTTTGCAACTTTCAGAGCTTCAAAAAATAAACTTTGCAAATCTTGGTGTTCCATCAGTTCTGGAAGTTTAAATGTTTTATGTACGAGAATTCCAGGAGTTTCGGAGAGAATCAAGAGTGCCACTACATACTGAAAGACCGGTGCCGTGAGTTTCGAAAATTGCAGGAGTTCCATTAGTATTTGATCCGTAAGTTCCTGTAGTTTTTAAAGTGCCGGAAGTTCCATAAGTTCCAGAAATTCATAGATTACTTAGAATTTCTCGAGTCCCAGGAATGGCAGGAGCTCAAGGAGCTGCTACCCAACTAACACTAACTAATAATTTTAGCTACAGATAAGTTTATACAGGCAAAAAATGGCTTATACAGCCAATTTTTACCTGCATAAGCTAGTCTGCAACTGAAATTGTTTATTGGGTACTACGCTCAGCATAGGTGGATTCAAGAGGGTTGTACATTGCACCTCTTCAATATTCAACAGACATTTTAAAAATTACTTAAAGAAATTTTCCAATAGTTTTCCGTAAATAGTTAATAATTATCAATTTAAATTAATTTTTTAAATTATAACATTACTTTTTGCTCAACTATTTAACGAGTGAAACTGTCTTTAAATTCAGAAAACTTCCCTTTAGTTCTTTGTGTCGTATAACGGAAAATTGGCAATTGCATTTGCTCAGCAATTTATCCGTAGATTTTAAATCTATCGATACTGAATATTTTTTTTAGTATGTAGTTTCAAATGGCACCAATAGATTTGAATTGCGCCAATAAATCGTTGAGCTATGATTTTTCATACATATCAAGCTTGCCGTTACACATTTTACCGGAGGCATCGTGTTTGGAGTGTTAAACCATCTCAACATTCTGGACTTTCCTTAAGTTCTTGAAATTTCCTTGTAGTTTTCTGAACTGCCCTAAAGTTCTGTAAGCTTCCTGAAGCTCTTGGAATTTTTTTCCCATAATTTTCCTCAAGTTCTCTGGAGTATGGGAATGTTGTCTGTACTTCTTTTAAATTTTCTAGATATCCCTGAAAATCTCAGAACTTCTTGAATGTTTCTTCATCTTCTCTGCATTTATTTAAACTGCCTTGAATTTTGAGAAGTTCAGAAGTTCCTGAAGTATTACTTCTCAGAAATGCTCAGGATTCACTTTCAATTCTCGTAACTTCTATTAGGTTCCTACAATTTTCCTAAAGTTAATGAGACTGCTTTGAAGCTCTACAAGCTTCCCTGAAGATTTTAGAAGCTCACATAATTTTTCACAATTCTCCTGATAAAGTTCTTAAAACTGCCATGAAATTAATGGAATTGCGATAAAGAGCGCTGAAAATCTCTGGACCTCCGCGAACTTCTTGGATCTTAATATCCCTGGACTTCTTTAGGCTTCGCTGAAATTTTTGAAACTATTTGAAGGTTTCTACTATTTTCAAAAAAAAAAAAAAAAATGTAGCTGTCCTAAACTTTTAGAAATTTTTCATATATTTATATAACTTTTTGCTCTGAAGTTCGCTGAAATTATTCAAATTTTAAGTAACTTACCTTAAGATCAATGAATTGAATAGTCCATTCTATGCGCACGAGTATTGATGGTCCAAAAGTGAGGATAACAATAACAAACCAACATTTTTGGCTGGAGTGAAAGGGAGGATAACAAACCTCGCACTTGAAAATGTGATTACGCAAGTGTGCGAGTTATAAACGTCAGAAAGGTCAATTGAAGAATCAAAATGACGATTGACAGATGGAGAGTGTGGGAAAATGTTAATGACGTTTTAATATCTGTCAAATTGCATGAATTTTTTTTCCAGTGCATCATCAATTCTGTAATTGCGAATCTTGAAACTAGGTGTCGCATGACCAGTTTTGCCTTTGCTTTGATTCGACTTTGATGGCTTTCACACTCAGCATAAGCAGTCAATAATTTTACGCTCTGCACACAACCCACTCTGCTGAGTTTGATAGCTTCAGAATCAGTTGATTTTCTCTATCGCGTTCACCTATTTGATTGCAGGTACCTGATACAACTGATTGATTTCTAATTGTGACCTTATCTTTGACCGTTTTTAATTCGTAGTTCAGCTGATTGTGTACCTGCACCAAATGCAGGCACACTTTGTGAAGCATCCGCGCAACTGCCGGATCCGACAAAAGCCAAACAGCATCTGACAGTAGCTTGAAGCTAGGAGCTGAATGAAAGATGACACACAAGGAACAAGTATAAGTTTGTTTACTAAAATGAACTATGCCCAATTTGTTATGGCAAGTTTTGCTATAAGAAATGCTCCTCTTGTTAATTAGCAAAATTCACATCAAAGGTTGATTAATTGCGTAGGAAATCAGTTTGGCACGGCATTTGTGACCAGCATACACCTTCCGGTCGTATAAAACAGGTCAAAAACTGTTTTGATCCGCCCAAAAAAAATTTTGTTTTGATTTTCTGTATGGCAAAATAGTGAACTCTCCGTGAACATTGATGGCAATGAACTCACCAATACTGGGAGACCGTTAGTTCCTGCCCACCTGTCATTTTCCATCTTGAGCTTCAAGCAAGCATAAACCTGTTGGTAATTATCATAACAACCACATATCATTTGATTTGACAGTATGTGGACAACTAGAATCAACGTTTTTTTTTTAACTAGTTCGTTTATTTACTAGGCTCAGTCGTGTGTGACACTTTGCGGAGCCAAAATCAGTAATGTTTGATTTACATTTTAAATAGCAGTATTTCTAGGTTAGTATTGGGTACCAATTACTCGTGGCGGGCTCGAGGTTAATGGGTAACAATTTCAATTGGAAGGATCTAGGTAGGAAACTGGTTTCTGAAGCCTCCTTCAGATACTACTCTCGGACGGTTGACCAAATCCTGACTGGGCAGGGACAAGTAGCACAGGAACAGGAGGATAATAAGACTGGGACACAATGGCGGGAAATTTTTTGGAAAGGAGGGGATAGTCACATCAAACTCTTACATCAGACAAACAAAGGAATTCGTAGATCGCTTGCATGTAGGGAAGATCACGTGTTCCCAATACATCTCTTACTTCACGGAAGGGTTGTCTACCTCGGGCCACTAGGGTATCCAATAGTCGTGCTCTGGAGGCGTCATTACCCGGGCAATACCAAACTACGTGATCGATGTCATCATAACCGGTTCTGCACCTACATATATTGCTGTCAACGAGGTTTATTCTATAGAGATGTGCGTCTAGCGAGTAGTGGTTGGACATAAGTCTTGACATCACTCGAATGAATCCCCGACTTACATCCAGACCTCAACGTTGGAGCGATATTAGATAAATTCAAAGCTCTCATGCGAGTGCACCGATGAATTTGAGTTCACTCACTCGAGAAAAAGTGACACAAGCTGCGGGCAATGTTAACTAATCATGAACACTAAATGTTCATTATTCATTGTTCATGAACATTTAGTGTTCATGATTAGTAGACATTGCCCGCAGCTTGTGTCACTTTTTCTCGAGTGAGTGAACTCAAATCCATCGGTGCACTCGTCCGTGGTGCAGTTCCTGCCCAAATTGCGAAAAAAACAAACAAATGTTTGAGCTTCTAACAATTTGACGCAGACGTCATTTCTGTTAGATGAGCCGTTTTCGTGCTTTGATTTATTGAAAAATATCGAAGAGTCGAAATGGCCTAATTCCTGTCCAGCAGTTGGTGGGATTTTTCTGAGGCATATATCTCTTGTCACGTCTTCCTTCGGAAGGGAAGTAAAGCCACCACCGCTTTTCGTGTGGATGGATAAATTTGCTGGGAAGTTCATGATTTGGCAAGGTATTTGCACCTGTGGAGCGAAAACCAAGGTTTTTGTCACAAACAAGACGATGGACTCGAAGTTGTACAAGGAAGAATGGCTCAGGAAACCGAGGGGGACGACTCTATCTACGCTGCAGTAAAGATTGTGTTGTGCTGTGGCTAGCTGCTCGTACGCTGAGTAGATAGAAAGAAGATTGATGACGATTCTGAAGATTTCCTGCAAAAAGATGATGCGCGATGCATGTAGATGCGAGAAATGCAAGAAGATTTTTCGAAGATTGATTCGCTAGTGTGAGATTTTTTGATCATCTAAAATTGAGATTTAGATGTGTCGCCCCCCTCGCAGGAAACGCTTGCTGCCCTTTATTAACAGCACACAAAGAACCCGTGAAATTTTGGCCTGATTTGGTGAGTTGCCACTACAGCCGGGAGGTTGTTCAGTAGTACCAACCAGTGGAAACTAACGATTTTAAATTGGCTCACTAATTGACTAGCCTATGGGTCCCAAGCAAATCGATTAACGTACCCTATCCTAGTAGAAATTCTAGTACTACACTATGTGTGTTGTGATTCGCTATGAAAGTTTGACAGATAAAATGAGGAGTTCGTGGATTTTCATATGTTTCGAGGGGTGCATCGATTAGCATGGGACCGAAGAGATTACCAGAGCTGAACCAAAAAGTTGAGCACGTTTCTTCGGGGCCTTCTAGTCTTAGAGTTACCTCTATGGTAGTACCAACAATCAATACAAAACTAACGATTTTAAATTGGCTCGCTACTTGACTAGCCTATTGGTCCCAAGCAAACGATTAACGTTACCCATTCTAGTCGAAATTATAGTACTACGCAATGTTTGTTTTGATTCGCTATGAAAGTTTGACAGATAAAATTAGGGATAATTGGTTTTTCCTATGTTTCGAGGGGTGAATCGATTAGCTTGGGACCGAAGAGAGTACCAGAGCTGAGCCAAAAAATTGAGCACGTTATTTCGGGACCTTCTAGTCTTAGAGTCACCTCTATGGTAGTACCATAGAGGTGACTCTAAGACCAGAAGGTCCCGAAGATACGTGCTCAACTTTTTGGCTCAGGTCTGGTACTATCTTCGTTCCCAAGGTAATCGATGCACCCCTCGAAATTTCCAAAAATCCAAGAACCCCTCATTTCATCTGTCAAACTTTCATAGCAAATCAAAACAAACATAGTGTAGTACTAGAATTTCGACTAGAATGGGATACGTTAATCGTTTGCTTGGGACCAATAGGCTAGTCAAGTAGTGTGCCAATTTAAAATCGTTAGTTTCGTATTGATTGATGGTAGTACCATAGAGGTAACTCTAAGACCACTGGGTCCCGAAGAAAATCATTATTATTTTTGGCTCACTCAGTACCAGAACAACGGTCCCAAGCAGTCCCAAGCTATTTCACTCACCCCTGCATGTTCTGCATGAATCCACACACCCCTGATGTTATCTGTCAAACTTTCATAGCGAATCAAAACAAACATAGTGTAGTAATAGAATTTCAACTAGAATAGGGTACGTTAATCGTTTGCTTGGGACCAATAGGCTACTAAAGTGGTGAGCCAATTTAAAATCGTTAGTTTCGTATTGATTGTTGGTAGTACCATAGAGGTAACTCTAAGACCAGAAGGTCCCGAAGATACGTGCTCAACTTTTTGGCTCAGCTCTGGTACTATCTTCGGTCCCAAGCTAATCGATGCACCCCTCGAAACATAGGAAAATCCAAGAACCCCTCATTTTATCTGTCAAACTTTCATAGCAAATCAAAACAAACATAGTGTAGTACTAGAATTTCGACTAGAATGGGATACGTTAATCGTTTGCTTGGGACCAATAGGCTAGTCAAGTAGTGAGCCAATGTAAAATCGTTAGTTTCGTATTGATTGTTGGCAGTACCGTGTCAATGGGGTGGATTTCATCGACTAGGACCAAAATCAACCCAATTGCCGCCAATTCTGCCCAATAGAAAATATTGGGAAATTATGAAGCGGAAGCTTAAGACGGCTGGTAAAACGGCTCGGGACAATGCAGAAATGACCATATTTTAGGACAAATTTGCCAAAGAGGTTGATACTACAGGTGTGCAACGTTTGATAGCGGGTATCAGAAGGAAAGTGCGCAGTTACATCACAAATGAAGAGACATAATTTGAATCAGTGCTAATAGAAATCATTTCTTCTACACTCAAAAAGTACCTATTTAAAATATTGCAAACATATGATATTACATCACACCCAAACCTGACCTGCTATGAATAGGTAGTCCAAAGATCAACTCGCCATCTCAATGCCATCAGCTGTCTAAGATTGACATCCCATCGCTCATGGCTGCGACTGCAGCGAGTTAAATTTTCATTTTTTTTCACGATCCCCTGCTATCGACAGCGCGATAACGATAATATTGCAAATGTGATTCTTCGCTTTATCAAAAACCCATTCAACTGTGAATGACTTTATAGATACCCACGCGTCTCTCGAACGTCATCATGTGTGGGTACGACACGAACATTGACGCTTCTCTCTTGATTGTGATTTGTGAGTCCAGGCTTGCTTTGCACTTCGCTATAAAAACTGTTTTTCGGAATTATGAAACTATTATCTGTTATAATAATGTTTTGAAATTGTATACCATGGACCCCCGGTAATCTGACCGTTTTTAATCTGAATGAATTTTAGTTTGAAACCCGCTAATCTACACGCCGTGCAATCTAAAAATTGCTCAAACGTCATTTAGCACATGGAATGGAGTAAAGTGAAATGGAACGATCCGAAACGGAAGGCTTACTCAAAATAAAACAGCAAATAAGGTTAGCAGAAACTCACTTCTCTGATGGTCATAGGGTTACTAGATGTTCAATATAAAAATGAACAATCAGCGATTTTATGATTCGTGAGCGCTCATTAAGAGTAAGCACTCACGAATCATAAAATCGCTGATTGTTCAATCATAAAATCGGTGATTGCTCAATCATAAAATCGCTGATTGTGACGATCTGATAACTAAATTGACAGGTTTAAAGTGTCAAACACATTCTTTTCAGCTTCTTCTTGTAATATACCTGAACGCACATGAGCAGAACTTCTTCCTACGTTGTGTATATCAGATGGATAGAAATGATAAAACACGATCGAATTACTGACCATCCTCTCATGGTGGAAGTAGAAGCATAGAGGTAACTCTAAGACTAGTAGGTCCCGAAGAAACATGCTCAACTTTTTGGCTCAGCTCTGGTACTATATTCGGTCCCAAGCTAATCGATTCACCCCTCGAAACATGGGAAAATCCACGAACCCCTCATTTTGACAGATAAAAACTTTCATAGAGAATCAAAACAAACATAGTGTAGTAGTAGAATTCCGACTAGAATGGAATACGTTAATTGTTTGCTTGGGACCAATAAGCTAGTCAAGCAGTGAGCCAATTTCAAATCGATAGTTTCGTATTGATTGTTTTTAGAAGTACTATTATTTATTAATATTGTATATGATACAATACAACACACAGGTGGTAGGGTAGGACTACATATAGTGGACGTTTGTATAAACAATACCAGAACAAAATACTAATACCAACCGGTGGAAACTAACGATTTTAAATTGGCTCACTACTTGACTAGCCTATTGGTCCCAAGCAAATCGATGAACGTACCCCATTCTAGTCGAAATTCTAGTACTACACTATGTTTATTTTGATTCGCTATATATCAAAGTTCGACAGATAAAATGAGAGGTTCGTGAATTTTCCTATGTTTCGAGGGGTGCATCGATTAGCTTGGGACCGAAGAGAGTGCCAGAGCTAAGCCAAAAAGTTGAGTACGTTTCTTCGAAACCTTCTAGTCTTAGAGTTACCTCTATGCTAATACTAATACTAAACAGTTTTTATAGCGAAGTGGGAGGATAATCTGTGCTTGTAGGAATTGGACTGAGCACTAAATAATAAGAGCATAATTAAGAACGCAACGACAAACGGCGATTTACGACTTGTTTCGTTGTTGAACAGTAGTATGAAGTCACACTTCTCTCACACCTCTTACATTTTTTTATTGCTTGACAGAATTAGATTAGATAACAGACTCTCTTCGTAAATCTGGAATGTCAGTACTAGACGGTACTAGCAGTAGATATACTGGAAATGTTATCTAAAAATGTCACGGTAATTGATCGATGGGAAATTACCAATTGAGACTGGTATTAGTCAACAATAACAATATAAAAATGATAACGCAGCGGATCACTAATCACAATCGATTGCCAGCCATAGGAAACAATTAAACCGTTATCGCGATTTGACCAATACCGAGCTAAGTCGTAAATTTCCTTTCCCCGACTGATGATAAGCAAAAGGGCAAGATCGGTGGCGGAGGTTCGCTTGCTTTAGATACTTTGTTTCAACCGACCGATCTAGTACTACAATACCTGCGATGAGTAGCAACGACAAAGCCTATGCTTATCAAGTTCAAACAGTAGTGCTTGACAAAGTTCATTCCGAACAACAAAAGAAGAAAGTGAACGCGAACAAACGACATTACAGCAACCGTGCCGCATGAGTAGAGGGGGCTCGGTGCGCAAGTTGTATGCGACGACAACGCCCCGGACTCACTCACATGTAATCAGTCAATCAATCAATCAAAACCGGGTCCCCAAATATGAAATCTCATGTCAACCCGCCGAGGGTAGATGGGCGGTCACTGCCAATAGGAACGAGTATAGCCACTTCAGCTAATTATGCAACGTTTACCGAGAGAAGTAATGCAACAACCAAGAGATATCACATATTTATCAGTGTTGTTTTGTACCTTCATAATATCAATATCTGCGGGATCCAATCACTAATCCGGTGTTTTGTTATCGCTTTTATTTTTCAGAGGTCGCGTCCACCAACGGCGACGACAAGGACGTGGAAGGCGTAGAGGCCAAGGTACGTAATTAATCCACACGGAGCTGAGAAATTTGTGTTTACACATGGAGCTGTAACTTTCCCCATTTCATTTGCAGAAACTGAAGTACCCCCGATCGATTCCGTTCATTATCAGCAATGAGTTCTGCGAGCGATTCAACTACTATGGCATGCGAAGTAAGTGGTTTAACCCTCTATGCTTGTTGTGGATTAGGTGTCAAGAAGATTCGTTTCTCCCGTAGCAATTCTGGTACTGTACCTGACACGTAAGCTGGACTACGACGATGACACGGCAACGGTTTTATACCACTCGTTCACAACCCTGGTGTACTTTATGTGCGTTATCGGAGCCATCATCTCGGACAGTTGGCTGGGAAAATTCAAGACCATCTTGTACCTCTCGATCGTGTACGTCTTTGGAAGTACACTTATCGCAGTTGGTGCTATTCCAACTTTGGACATCAATGCCCGAGCAATGACCATAGTGGGATTGCTGTTGATCGCCTTCGGCTCCGGCGGTATCAAACCGTGTGTCGCGGCCTTTGGAGGTGAACAGTTCAAGGTACCCGAACAGGCCAAGTATCTGGCCTTGTTCTTCTCGATGTTCTACTTTGCCGTAAACTCCGGATCGTTCGTTTCTACGATGATAACACCAATTCTGCGAGAGGACGTCAAGTGTTTCGATTCGGACGACTGTTTCTCGCTTGCATTCGGAGTCCCTGGAATTCTGATGATAATCTCGATCATCATTTTCCTGTTCGGAAAGCCACTGTACAAGATCACCGCTCCAGCCGGCAATATGTTCATGAAGGTTTCCAAGTGTATATGGGTATGTTTGAAATTAAATTTATCACCAGAAATTATCATCCTGAATTGCATACTTCTTACAGACCGCAATCCGTACCCGTTCCAAGGAGAAGACCGTCAATCCTCGGGAGCACTGGTTGGACTACTCGGAGAAACGCTGGGGGCAACAATTGGTCGACGAAACCAAGATCCTACTGAACGTACTCCGCCTCTACATACCTCTGCCGGTTTTCTGGGCTCTATTCGATCAGCAAGGTTCCCGTTGGACTTTCCAAGCCACCCGTATGGACGGCGACCTTGGTTTCTGGACCATCAAACCCGATCAGATGCAGGTCATTAACCCTCTTCTGATTCTGATCTTCATCCCGCTATACGAAGTGATATTCTACCCTCTGCTGTCGATGATTGGAATTCGTCGCCCACTGCAGAAACTGACACTCGGTGGTATCCTTGCCGGCGTTGCGTTCGTAATTTCCACGTTCGTGGAGATTGAACTCGAAGGCACCTACGCTGTACTGCCCAAGGCGGGCGAGTCTCAACTGCGAATCTTCAACGGAATGCACTGTGATTACAACATTCAAACCGACATTCCAAATCATGCCAACTTTGTGCTTAAGTCGATGGAGTTGTTCGAAGAGAAATACATAGCCGTCAACGGGGAAAAGTCGTTCGCATATACCTTCTCTTCGGATGATCCCGGCTGCACTGGGTTCTCCGAACGATTCCACCTGGAAGAATACAAGCAGATTTCCTACTTCGTCAATAACCGCGCCGGTCCACCGAGTTTGCTTCGCTACGAAGACAACACCGATAAGTCCTCCAAGGGATTCCCAATGTTCCGAGTTCTTGGAAACACCGCTCAGAATCGTCCGTTCGTCTTCAAAGATCTGGACGCCTCGCCACCGTTCGACCGACACAGCAACGATACCTACTTCAATGATATTATCGAATCCTTCCCATCTCTGTATGAAATCAGCGTCGATGGGAAGCCTTTGATGAAGTACCCTATGCGGCTTGGAGGTGTCTACACTTTCATTTTCTCAGACAACGGAAACGAAATTGTAAATTCTTGAAAATCCTTTAACATTAAAAAAAACCCAATCAAATCAATCATATTTCCCTCAACATTCCAGAAAGCTGAGGCGATCACTGTAACTGCACCCAACTCGGTGAGCATGCTCTGGTTGATTCCACAGTATGTCGTTATGACGCTGGGTGAAGTCATGTACTCCATCACCGGTCTGGAGTTTTCCTTCACCCAAGCCCCGGAGAGTATGAAGTCCGTACTGCAAGGCTGCTGGCAGCTGACCGTGGCCGTCGGTAACCTGATCGTGGTCATCGTTGCCGAGGCCAAGATCTTCGAGGCACAAAAGTGGGAGTTCGTCCTGTTTGCCTGTTTAATGTTTGTCGATATGGGCCTTTTCTCCGTTCTGGCGTACTACTACAAACCGATCCCGCTCAAGACGTACGACGAAGACGACGCGAACACCACGCTGCCCGTCGAGGACCGGAAGGAAGAACGAGGCCTGGAGAATCCCACATTCACCAAGGGTGAATGATCGTGAATTCTTTCATTTTTTCGTAAGTGTGTGTGTTTTAGACTGTTGTACAGTCGAATATGTTGGTTTAAGAATTTTAGCGAAATACATTCAAATTGATGTAGAATAATTAAATCCACGGTGATCAGATGACTCATTGCCAAGCAGAGCTGATGTAGGAAGAACGTTCCTTATTTATTTCTCTTATGAAACGGTTCCATGTTATGAAACATATGTATGTTATGAGCGTGGTGCGTCACCTCAGACAGCTTAATAGTTTGTGTCTTGTCTTGTGAGCGTGGTTTCCTGTATATCGGAGCATTTGTTTTGATCAAATCAGACGCTGGATTGGGCCTGTCTTTGCTCCCCGCATGGTGGTTGGATCAGGAGGAGGTAGCAGAATAGTCGGAAAATGAATTCATCACCTTCTTTACGAGTTGGATATTTATATTCTAGGAGTTGTTTTGAGATGGTGCTTCTTGTGAATGGGTGTTTTATTCAAATTGGTTGAAAGATAACAAAGCGCTTTTTTGCGTCATGTCAACGATAATTGGTGGAACGATCAAAAAGTAATCAACTCAAAATTAGTGCATTTCTGTTTAGCATGCATTAAATTTTTTTTTAAAAAACTTTGATTTTCAAAGGTGTGTGTCTATGAAATCTGTTGCCATTTTCGGTTTTGGAATTTAGCATTCAATTTTTAAGTTGGCTACCAAACAAGAGAACCAGCATTTTAAAATTCTGCACGCGCATTCGTTAATTTCAAATCTTTCTTTGTGAAGGCTGATTTTATACTGCAACTGGAAGAGAATAGTTCAGTACGACTTAAGTAAAAATAAGTTGTCGACATGTTTAAGAAAACTATTCGGTCGAGCAGGTTATTTGCACTGGTGAGCTGAAGAGCAATCATATTTGTGACAGCTGGCATCAACATCCAGAATATTTACGTGAGCGAGTGTTTGAACAAATGTGTATTACCAAGTGGCGATGCCCAAACCTCAATCTACCCGTTCAACAACTCTCAAAACGAAAAAAAAAAATACAAAAATATTCTTTCCAATGGATGCAAATCAGTGGAACTAGAATAACTTGCACCTTTTATAACTGATTTCAATGTAAACATGACCCTAAATAACGTTGTTAAAGCTCATGAACAGGCAAAAAGTGAGGATACGCGTCACCACTAGTATTAGAAACCACTGATTTCCTAAGCTGTTCTGGCCTGATCTCGCGCCTTGTTATTGCGGTAAAGTTACGTGACAATTGTATGAACGTTGCAGTTGTAGCTAACAACTAGAGCCCACTAAATTCATTATACTTAGGCCATTTTAAAAACATTGAACAATAATCAAGAGAAATTCTCAAGAAGGGTCTAGAATAAGTTGATAATACGAAATAGAAACAAATTAAAATTGGGCGTACATTGCAAATTACTTAATTTAACAATACAATAAGGTTGTGCACAACTTAATGGAAGAGGTCAAACGCAAATTTCGTGAATTTGTATTTGGCAAAGCATTGAGTGAACACAACAACATAAGAGTTTCAGGTGCGAGTTAAGTGCCAGAATGACATTAAACTGATGATTAATTTATTAACATTATTTTTCTACACTTAATTTTGTGTGACTACTTTTTGCTCGATCCACCCTTTAACATACAAGGTGTCAGGAAACTATCCTAATGTAAATGTATTGTTATGTGATTCATCAACAAAGAACTCGAATACGAATATACATTTATGCTTTTATGGAATTATTAATTGTTGAAAATTATACCCCTTTCTCAAGGTGTGGAAAGGGGATAAGTTATTTTCTGATTCTCAATATTTCTTCACGCATTTGATTTTAAATTGTAGCCAAGCTCAAGGTATCATTGTTTTCTACGTTTGATTTAAAAAAACGAAAATGTGAATTGCCCAAGACAGTGGTTCTAAAATTGTTGCTAATTGAGATCCACTTTGAGAAATTCACCTAGATTCGACAACGAATACGCTCTAAATAGCTTTAAGAGCGACAAACTGTTTAATAAAACATTTAAAAAAAAGGCTTCAGATTCGCCCAAATGACCTAGTATCAACAAATAGGGCCTAACTATCCCAAGTAACACACAAGTCAAGAGCCACATGTGAAAAGGGCATACAAGCTTTTTGTAAACAAACCTTTGTAGGCCCTTTTCTCGCCAACCGAGGGTCGCCCACGCAAACCAGCAATATCATCGGGAAGGGGAAAGTGTCCCCTACCCGGTGATGTTAAAGGTTTACGTTGGTGTCATATGGGTGGCGAGAAAAGGGCATAAGAAGGTTTGTTTACAAAAAGCTTGTATGCCCTTTTCACATGTTGTTCTGGAAGTGACCAGTTCCAGGCCAAATAGGATATGAAAACAAATATGTTGATGCGACTTTCTTAGATTTGCATGTCACTTTTCATTCATAACACACAGGGTTGCTTCCACTCACTTGCTATAAAAAAATGATTTTCTGAATATTGAAATCATTCGATGTTATAATGATATTTTGTACTTGTTAGATACAAAAAGCAGATGAAAGACAAGTTTTTGACTCTTAAAACCTGTCAATTTTGCTACCAGAGTGTTACAATAAGCGATTTTATGATTCGTGAGCGTTCACTCAGAGTGAGCGCTCGCGAGTCGTAAAATCGCTGATTGAGACTATCTGAAAGCGAATTTGACAGTTTTAATGTGTTAAACACTTGCCTTTCAGCCTCTTCATGTATCTAACAAGTACAAAATATGACTATAACATCTAATAATTCCAAAATTCAGAAATTCATGTTTTTATAGCAAGTGAGTGGAAGCAAGCCTAACACATTCATATTTTTGCAAAAAAAATCGGCTGAATTATGCAAATTATAGCACGAAAACATCACTTCTGATCGACAAAGTTGTTACGAAAGTAAAATATATGCCGCATGTGAAATTATGATTTTGAACACAAGCACCTCAGAGCGTTAGCAAAGCAACTTTGTGTATGCATCTCACAACGCTCGACAAAGAGTGTGTAGTTCTCCCATTTACTTCGCACACTCTTTTCCAACCTATCTGCGAGAAAGCGATCCACACAATGAGCGGTACACTCCGTGCGGCGCAGGGAGCGAATATAATAAAACAAGCGCTAATGTCTTCTTTGAATTCTTTGCAGACTTTTCTTACCACGACTGCATGCATAGAAGATGAAGAAGAATTTTGTCTTTTGGCTGGGTTTCCCATTTGCAACCCTACACTGAGTGGCGCTTTTTGCGTTGGAGCCGTAGGAGCGATGGCTACACATTGAGCTTTCGTTATTTCTGGGTGTGTGTCTGTCTTCTCTTTTCCGCTGCTTTACACTTGCGCAGGGGGAAAGACAAGCAAACTTTGTGTTTGCTTGATTCTCGCTTGGTTTATTTCAGAAAATCAGTACATTGTGCACATTGAGTGTTTAGATGACAGCCCTGTTAACAAGTCAATTATGCGTTTGGTACGATACTTTAGTTAATAAGCTAACGAACGAAGTCAATGAGAACGCGTGATTTGAAGGTTTGCATGCATTATTCCCAAGTAAGAAAAGAAGCGCTTCGACCGAATCAATTTTTATCTTCATCCGATAGGCCGAAGTGAATTCATTGGCGTTTCAATGCGTTAGGCCGAGTTTAGAATCCGTAGGCCGAGTTTGGCGTCAAGAACCAGTGTTAGACTGTTGACAATATCTCAACGATTGGGTTCTCTTTATCAAATCTTATGGTATGTACGGAAAGGTAAATAAATTTGGAAGCCATCAGTAATAATAACATTCCGTTTGGTGCTAAACTGCGCTAGATTAAGAAATAGTAAGTGCGGGTTGTGCTTAATAGGCCAGAAATGGGGTAGTTAACCTAATCCCGACCAACCATTTCGTTAAATTTCTTTAATTTTGTAAAGATACTAAAAGTCTGATCGTGAATCATTTATAAACATCTTTATCAAAATGTTGCTTCTAATCGTTACCTATGTAAAAATATCGATTCGTGTTGCCAGATCAAAATATCGATTTCACTTGTCAGATCAAAATAACAATACACGGTACTGATATTTGTTAGATTTTTTTTTATCTGCATAATTGCTAGGTTTCGATCCCGTGCCATCTAGGGTGTACTGATTTCCTTGTTGGTAGCTAATCCTTGGGTCTACAGCTGCTGTTGATGAGCTTCTTAACGACTGGCAATCAATCTCTAGTATATGGTGTTTTGAAATTTATGTACATCGTTTCAAGCATGAATTCAAAATTTGGTTTAAAATGGCAACTGGTGTTTCTGGCGCGTAGAATAGAGCCCAACAATCATGGCTACTAGGGGAAATGGATGTAATGACGGCCTAAATGCCCCTAATTTGGGCCCATACATAAATTCAGCAATCGACTACATTTTCAATAATTGGAGGCGAACCAGCCTCAGGCTGAAAGCCTCCTAAATAAAGATAAATCAATCAATCAATAACCACCAAAAATATCTATAAGTACCGTCCGAATAACGCGTTCATCTAGATACAATTGACAAATAACAGATTTTTTGCGGTGGGCCCAATCTAAGATCCATGGATTTCCCCTATGTCACTAATCTTATGCAAGGAATCAAAAATATCTCCAAATGACAAAATGACAAGCGATCAACGAACCGAATGATAACGCTATGTCAGAAGTGGAAAGCAATAATGAAATAATCTACTTCCTTCTTTTTCATGACAAGCAGCCCTTGTGACACAACTCACTCGGGGCGGTAGAAGGAAACGAGCAAATTGTCGGCAAGCTGCTTCACGAAGTAAAGCCGAAGATGATACACGTGTGTAAATGGGATTTTTTTTGTTATGTCTTTTCTCGATTCAGATCAAGCCATGTCCTCATCCGAGTATATTGCAACAAAGCAGGCAAGCAATATATTATTATCTTTCTACCACTCGGATTGAGCTATGTTAAAGAGCGAGTTTGTCATGGAAGTCGTAGTAACCATTTTGTCTGTATCGTTGGTTGCATTATGTGTTTGGATTCGCTGATCTTATGGCATGATCAAGCAGCTCTTTTGTAGGCAACACTGCACAATGGGCCAGGAATTAAATCTAGCAGGAAAAAATAATAACGCTCTGGGATTGCATCCAATTGAGTTGACGTCTTTAGTGAAGTTTGTTGGATTTATAAAGACTACAATTTGGTGGATAAGATGGCGCAGCAATACAAACACTTTTATTGCGCAAGATAGAGGTTTGCTGTTTTCCGCAAAGTTGAAGAACGTAAAATATTATGAATAATTTCCCAAGACAAAAAATCTTCTAAAAACTACAAACAATTTCAGACAAATTTTATTAGACTTCGTTTAACTTATTTGCTTAAAGATTTAGAGCTTTTATGTCTGAGCAGCTTTTCATTAAATTCTTCGTTCAAAACTTGAATTATTTTTTCCCACCTAATTGTAATCTTTATGAATCCAAGAAACTTCATTGAACACGGCGTTTCAATTAGATGCAATACCAGAGCGTTATTTTTTTTCCTGCTAGATTTAATTCCTAATCCACTGTGCAGTGTTGCCCACAAAAGAGCTGCTTGATCATGCCATAAGATTAGTGACATAGGGTAAATGGCTCTAATGTTGGCCTATGGAACTTAGATTAAGCCTATCGCTAAAAATCTGCTATTTATCCATTTTATCTACATGAACGCGTCATTGGGACGGTACTCATGGATATTTGTGGTCGCAATTGAAAATATAGTCGATTGATATGCCATAAGATTACCAATTTCTTAAACAATTAATAACTATTTAATTTGACGATTGGCTGATCAACGATCTTGAGCAAAGTTGTAGCTGAAAAAAATAGTAACAAGTGTAAGTGTTGCGTCCAAGATTGGTGAGATTAATCGCATGTAGTTTTCGTATATTTAGTTATTAAATTCAAAGAAAAAGTTTAAATGTTCGTAAAAGGTAATACCAACAATCAATACGAAACTAACGATTTTAAATTGGCTCACCACTTTAGTAGCCTATTGGTCCCAAGCAAACGATTAACGTACCCTATTCTAGTTGAAATTCTATTCCTACACTATGTTTGTTTTGATTCGTTTGATTATGAAAGTTTGACAGATAACATCAGGGGTGTGTGGATTCATGCAGAACATGCAGGGGTGAGTGAAATAGCTTGGGACTGCTTGGGACCGTTGTTCTGGTACTGAGTGAGCCAAAAATAATAATGATTTTCTTCGGGACCCAGTGGTCTTAGAGTTACCTCTATGGTAATACCCCGGACAGACTATGGCTTATATCATGTAATATAGGCTGTCTTGCAATGAGCACTCATACATAGGATTTCCAGTGAAAAGTAGATATATGAGTGCTCATTGCAAGACAGCCTATATTACATGATATAAGCCATAGTCTGTCCGGGGTATAAAACGTCCCAGAATCCCCACGAACGCAGCCAGTAGGAGACACTTTCATATAAATTGTAGAACAATGCCACTAGCCACCACCAGAGCACGCTGTGTGCAGTCATGAATGGACGTCCATAGGGGTGGCGTAATGGGGGCCATTGTGTGGAGAATTCGTGGCACGTACAGTGGTTCAACGGTCACGGTTCGGGGTCATCGTTCACCAAGAGGACAGTCATAAGCCTGGTGATCATTAAAGACTACGGACACAGCGAAAGTCAGAGCTAAAAATCTATAGTTTGATTATGAAAACTAAAGTGAGCCAAAATTAAAGTTTAAAGGAGCTGTATAGGAAGTAGAGTTCAATAGGACAGTCACGTATTCAACGTATTTTTCCGGAGTCGACCATGCCAATCGCCGGTAGTGTGTCCGAATCGTAGATCGTTAACCTGATCCCACAGCTCCAGTATGCTCCACCAATCCAGGCAAGCCAACGTACGCTTGTAGTTCGTTGAAGCCTCGAGTCCGTCACCATACTCGAGGGGCGTACGGGACAGGTAGAGGCGTCCACCCCTGGCTCAAGAAGGTGAAGCGGTACTAGAGGAAGGAGAGGAACAACGACGACGACGGAAGTGGCAGGTGAAGGGGCCCCGAAGAAAAAACAAAGAGTAGTGCTAGCACAAGGTAGGAGTAGTCAATTTAGGAAGTGGGAGACGTTAGAATCTAGACCGTCCGTGAAGTGAGAAGGAAGTGAGTGTTAACAAAAGAAAACAAAGAGGGAGTTTGTCTTGAGTGAACTTTAAGTGTTTTCTTGGTTCGCGGAATTGTCACGAGCGTGTGCCGACCCTGAGGCTTGGAGACGGGGGTCTCATCACTACTGGGAGTAACACCGCACTGGCACGTTTCAAATTTCCAATAAGAATAGCTATAGAACATTAGCCCAGTACTGTAATAGGCTAGAAGACAATGACCAACAAATGGTTTTCCCATTGTAATTTCCACATAAATGTCTTATGGCAAGTCAATTTCTTACCAAATGAGTTCAAATTTTATAAGGTTAATGAGAAACCGATTTGGAACCGTTGAAGCACTATGAAGTAAACATTTTAAACTTTATATCAGCCTACTGAAGAGCTTGATGCATCATTTTATCTTAATTACTCACAGCTTGAATTGTCAACTTTTTGAAAAATTTGGTTACAATTGTATTAGATAGGGGAAATGGATGTAATGCCGGCCTGAATGCCCCTAATTTGGGCCCATACATAATTTCAGCAATTGAATAAATTTTCAATAGTGACCACAAATATCCATTAGTACCGGCCCAAAGACGCGTTCATCTAGATAAAATTGATAAATAGCAATTTTTTAGCGATGGGCCTAATCTTAGATCCATAGGCCAACATTAGAGCCATTTCCCCTACAAGCCATAACTTAGAATGGAATTGAACAAAATTTGAAACAAAAATGGTATCAAGTTCGATCGAAATCAACTACATACAACGTTTAACACAATAATGAATCACTTTTATCAATGGCGTCGTGTACATTGCTTCTAAACACTTCTTTGATTTGGACACTCCGAGCACGATGCCTCCGGAAAATGTGCAACGTGTTTGAAAAATCATTGCTCAGCAATTTATCAATAGAAATTTGTGAAAGTCTTTAGTTTCAAATGACATCAATCGATTTGAAATTCGTCAATAAATGGCTGAGCTATGTTTTTTCAAACATTTCCAGTTTACCGTTACACATTTTACTGGTTAAATAGATACAAATTTGTAACCAGTTTGTTATAATCCGTGGATTTTCGTCTGTATGAGTTGTTGTTGTTTGGAAAATTCATCTATTTTAACAACAAACCCAGAAGGCACACACAGCAGCGAGAGGGTTAGTACCGCTGCAAAAACACTCGAACTATACTAAAGGGAGGAAAATCGTAGCCTTAAGCTAAAAATGGAGAATGATCGGCAAATGGCATGCGAGTGGCCATCTTCTAAAACAAAAACCTTCTAATGAGCAGACGTAATCAGGCGGCCGTGTAGACCGGTATCGTAAAGTGCAGTGCCATTTAGTGTACTACCCCCCCCCCCCTCTCTTACCTCTCCAAAATGGCAATGCTAACTGGTAGAGGAAACATTCATCTACCTGCTGGTGTCATTATTTTTCATGAGTGAGCTTTTATTCACGAGAAATCGACGGCTAAAGCCATTGTTTACAAATGCAATTACGCCCCTTTGAAATATTGGCACTGAATTTATAAAAATGGTTGAAATAAATAATGGAAAATGAATGGTTTTGGCATGAGCCCAAAAACTGAACGTGTACTAACTTAACGTCCTAGCCTAACTTTATGTTTCATAATAGTCGGAGTTGGAGCCGGTACTTTTTTTTCGACTCCGACTTCTTTTGGCCAAAAATATGTTCGACTCCACAGCCCAGAAAATATCATTCAAGGCAGAAATGACGAGAGCCTATTCAATGCTACCCTTTTGCTAGTACAACATTATTGATAACAATGCACGAGTCAATAATAATCTTTGCCCAAGCAATAAAAATACTTTGTTTCACTTTATCTTTGTAAATACATTCAACTGTTTTTCTGGTTGATCGTGTGAATGACCGGCATACAGAAAATTAATAAACAAACTGTACGCTTTTACTTTTTCCTACGATTGACCCAGTAAGAAACCATTACTCTTCCTCTATCGAAGCACGTTCTAAGCTAACCTGATTTGTATTCGGTAATTCTAAGCTGGGCACGTTTTTATCAATGGGCTCAACTAAATTTCATTGACCGATAGGGTTTAGCTGTGCAGAATGGTAGAGTTAGTATAAAAGACTCCACCTTAGTTTGGGAGTTCATCATTCAACCTTCACCCCTTTTAACAGTCTAGCAGTGCAGCAGTTCCAATAACAAACCCCCAGACAACATGAAGTTCTTCGTAGATTTCCATCTGCTGCTGGCTGTGTTGATCCTGGTCATCGGGTACGTTCACGCCGTTGGATACGAGTACACTGCACCGATCAAGAAATTACCAATTGTCAAACAAGAAGAAGAGTGCCACTGTGGTTACGTGCTGGAGGAACGGGTTGAACTGCACTGCAAGCCCCAGAAACGAATCGTTAAGGTGCTGAAGAAGAAGGGCAATTGTGTGATAAACGAGAAGCCCATCCTGGTGGACGCCGTTGAACAGCCGCATTCGTCCCACCGATATGGAATTCCAGCCGATTCGGATAACAATTCGGAGTACCAATGAGTGCAACGCAATGCTGAAGACCGTTAGATGTTAATTTGTTGTTAGTTTTTTAAGACCAATCGCTTGTATTTAAATATGATTGAATATAAATCTCGAATCAAAAATTGCGCTACGATCAAAAGTGGCACCGCCCGCAATCAAGTTGCAAATATCTGTAGTAGGTATCGGTCAAGATCATCAACTTTCGCGCTCCGTACAGATACAATCAGCCCGAGAGTCAATCGATCGATTGATCTTTCGAGCAAGCATGTTTCTTGTTCCCATTTGGGTGGTCAACGGTGCTTAAATGGCTCTCGGAACAACATAATCTCACGCACTCGACTCACTTGGGTTGGTTGGCGGATTGGTGACAGTTGTCCTTAACTGGGTTCCATCGCTCACCGCTCCGCAGGCTTTAGTATGACGTAGGTTGATTTACGGTGGGTGTACCAGTTATGGCTATACGTTCCTATTATGGTGCGTTTCAATTATGGCCTATGGGATTCGCATAACTGGTACATCTACCCTAGTTAATGACTTTCTTGTTTCATGCTTTCTGAAAGCATGAATGGACGGTGGGTTGTAACGCATATCACTAGCAGGGTTGTAGCCATTTTCTGAACATTTCAAAGCCCAACTTTGTATAGCCGATAGTGCACAGCTAAAAACAGACGAATGCAAATTTATGGATAAAGCTTTCTAAATTGACCTTCAACTCGTCACCGACGACGACGACGACGGCGACGACGACTGAGTTGAGAAGGTTGGTGATCTTACCACCATATAGGTATGAGCACTCACGCATAATAACTACAACAGCAAAAAAAAAGCACCGTTGTGCGAGTCAGAGGTCAAAGCTGGTGTTGAAGGCGGCTTGTGGTTAAAACGATTGCAATTGATGTCCATCGGGGATGAGAAATGGGACGTGACATTCTCTGTGCAGTGTTTACCAACGCATGAAGATAATGGGCAAAGGAGTGCAAGTAGTGTTGATTCGATGAGCACGTGCTCGCTGAAATATTGCTGATAAACTTGTTTTTTTTTTGGTAAACAAGTTGCATAATTGCAGGTGAAGTTTTAGTTTATGTTAACTATCAGTTTGTAACTTATAGATTATTATCATTATAGATTAAAATCAATACCTGATGAATAATTGGACATTTTCGATGGATGTTTCTTGAAAACGATGTTCTGATCTTCTCTTGGTACTTGAAATGCAGTAACAGGTCTTACGACAGCAGCCGAAAAACTATATTTTTTTTTCAAATACAATATAAAGTTTGCTTTGGTCATTTTTCCTCCTTAAAAACAAATTACAGTCGAATCTCCCAAGCTCGATATCAAAGGGTCCATTGTGTAAGAGAGGATGTCAAAATCTTTTTGTATTAAAAACATCACTTTTAAATTCGGTGTTATGTTTTGATTAATCTTACATGTTATTAAACTTTTATGTTAGTTTAAAATAAGTAAAAACAAACTAGAAATTAAACAAAAAATCAAGACCATTTTTAGTTAGCAAAATATCGTTTTTACTTGAATAACCCCATACAAAAATCTTAAATCTTTGTTTACTAAAATCCACCACAGTTTCCAGGATACTAACGGATACTAATGATCTCCACAACATTTCAAGTACAAATTCTGAGCTTTCAAATGAAACTTGTTGTAATTGCGGCAATTTGCGGCCAGCTTAGTTATAGTTTTTTGAAAAAGGGTGATTTTTTGCTTAAAAATCACTGTATCTCTCGCCAATCAAATCATAGCACTTTGGTGTCTTCAGAAAAGTTGTGTGTTTAGATATTATCTAAAACTTTGCAGAACACACCAAAGAGATACAACGTGAATAAGACATAGAAAAACTCAAACAACTGATTTTAAGGTGCAACTGGCAAATAATCTCTTATATCTTCATACAATGAAGTCATGGCAACTTGATGTCTTCAGCAAAGTTTCTTAAAATTGGAAGTTCTACAACTTTGTAGAAGACATCATCTCGATATCTGTTAATATAAAAAAGTTAGTTTTTTGAAGTGCAGTTGCACCTTAAGAAAAATTAAGGCGAACATTCCAAAAGGTGCGGAATCCAGAACTATGAAAATCTTCTGAAGACACCTTAATGCTAAAACGTACGTACATCTCAGAAAACAATTAAGTTCACGAATTTGCACTTTTAAACCACTGTGCATTGGTTATGCTTTAGAAAACCGTACCGGTGCTGTACCAGTGTTTTGCCCATCACTGCTTTGTAGAGGTGTAGCGAACTTCATAGTAGTTTATAGAAGCCTAGTGAAGTCTCGAGGAACTTCGTATGATTTCAGAGAAGCACAGGGAAACAAAATCTGGTCCACTTTGAATCCTTATTTCTTCTATAGCAGCGCCTCCAGTGGTCAGATTTGGAATGTTTTGACAACGATTTGTTTAAAAATAATCCCCTGAAAATATTTCTCCTCAGAATTCTCTTTAAATTTCCATGAACTCCTTGGCATGCACAGAAAAAAAAAATTGGGAATTTTATTGGTGATGTAAACATCAATGCACGCAGCCGCATGTAAACTTCTTGCTCACGTAAACTAGCAACTTGTTTGAAATATTGCCTTCAGCTATGTATGAAATGTCTCATAACTTTACACGATCCAAAATGAAAAATGGATGTAAAATCATTTACATTCATTTCATGCAATCATTTACATTAATTTGCCTTTAACTTTTTTCATCAACAGCATTCCGCAAAATGTTGTTTTTAACTTGAAACTTTTGTAAATTTTGTTATTAGCTACAACTTTTGTCCATAACTCAAATCTGTATATCTTATGCATCAGAACTTGTTACTGTTTTTCCAAAAAACAGTAAGTGGCTTCTGTTCGCTATGATTCGTCATGCTCAAGAGATACGGATTTAGGTTGTTTACAAAAATAGTAGGTAATAGCAAAACCTACAAAAGTTTCATACATCATTTTGAGAAATTCTGTTGATGAAAAAAGTTCGGGGCAAATGAATGTAAATCAATGCACAAAATGAATGCAAATGATTTTCCATTGATCATAATAACAGAAATTTACACATCTTTTTTTAACTGTGTGTTCCTCACATTTCCCTAGGAACTCTTCTTTAAATTTTTAAAGGTGATTACAGGAACAACCTTGAAACTCTCTATAGTATTCCATTGAAATTTATCTCAAAACTTCGTTGGAAATTCCCTTAAAACATTCCTCAAAACTTCTCAGAATTTTCCTTGAATTATTTTCATAATTCACTTTGGAGTCTCCTTTTTCACTTGGCATTATTTCAACAAGTACCTCGGTGTTCTCCTTAGAATTCACTTTCAGATCTCATTAGAAAATTCTTCTCAAAATTGCATTACAGGTTTAGTCAGAATTCTCTTTGAAGTCTCTTTGGAATTACCTTGTAATGCTCCACAGAGCTCTCTTGTAAATTTACTTTGAATCCTACTCAGGATTCCGGCGTTCTACTCAGAACTATCTTGGAATTATCCTGTTGGAATTTATTCTATGTCCGAAGCAGGCATACCAAAAGTACCGCCTCATGACAGTATTCCAACGGCTGTCGCTTTCTTTTTCCTACGACAGCCTTGAGATTGAGCTATAAGCGACAGCCCACAGTGAGGCTGTTATACGACATGCAACGTTGCCGTCTTGTGCAGTACACGACAGCTCGTTCTTAGTCATATATTTTGTTCGTTCGGCTATGACAGCCTCGGATGGTCATTCGTAACGTTCCTCGTACATACAACAAGCAGTCCGTCAAACTGCCGATTCGTTGCTGCTGGCTTTGAAATTTTGTTTGTATGTCGTAAGACTGCTACTACACTACCAGCACAGGAGTGGAACTTCAAATCAGAAAGTGGCTCCACTGGTCATTTGTGAACACTAGCGCACCTAGCGGTAGAAGGCATCTTCGGCCTGCAGTTAAGATAGGCAGCATGCTATGATAGTGTGAGTGCACATAGAAAGCCTATGTGGAACGCTACCACATCACATCGCTCGTTGAGCAGAAAAACGAGCACTTTTTGATTCACCGATTTGTTTGCACTTCCCCTTCTGTTCTGTGCTACCAGTGTGGCGCCGGAGCTCGTTCGGTTGCTATCACGTTCGTGCTGCCCATTGCAAAATTTTCATCCGATATTTTTTTAAAAACGCACGGTCTCCGGCGAACAATATAAGCCTACCTGACACCAACCTGACTTCTACCAAACCCCAACCCGATGTTGGCCCGACATTGACCCGACATAAACACATAATTGACCCGACATCGACCCGACATTTGGCCGACGTCGACCGTAAATTGACTTTACATTGATCCGACATCGGCCGACATATCTGTTCGGGATCATTCTTCTGGGTTTCTTCCATACTCTACTGCCGTATATCAATTGTATATAATGTCTCGTGACAGCCACTTGGGTAAGCTGAGGGATGTCGTCGGTTTGTGAAGGCTGTTATGACGACAGAAAAATTGAGAACCTGGTCATAAAGAAATGTATAAATACAGCCCATTCGGTTCACTACGTTCCAAGCACGATGATTTTAGCAAAGCGGGTATAGATGCGACTGTTCTAATACAGCTTTCATTCGTTGGTGCGTGCGCTGTTGCCAATACACTTCGAATTCAGATCTGAACGTACGGTAGCAAGCGGTAGTAAAGCACACAAAGCAACAGTCAATTCAGGTATAAACCAAAATGAAACACAAATATCGAGATTACAGCGTTTGCAGAATAAAGTAATGCGTTTGATTTTAAGATGTAATAGATTCACTTCCTCAACTTTTATGCTGGACGCTTTGCAATGGCTGTCAGTGAAGCAAAGAATTGTGTTTTTGACTATGGTGTTCATTTTTAAAGTAGTTAACGGTTTGCTGCCTCGATATTTGTGTGATCGGATTGAAAGAGGAAGTGATTTTCATAGATATAACACTAGAAACGCGGATGAAGTAAGAACACCACATCTTTTGAATAATGCTTCACAAAATTCATTATTTTTCAAAGGTATAAATGTTTTCAATTCGATGCCTAGACACATCAAGCGTGCAACTACACTTACAGAATTCAAGAGACGCTGCATTTCACATGTAAAAGCTGTTTATTGAGCAGTTAAATTTTTATGAATGGATAAATCATGTATCTTGACAAAGTTATCTCTAACGGATTATTTTGTATGGAGACTGTCATATAGACATTTTAGTAATTGGTGTAGCATATACAAAAAACTACATTGTTTGCCTCGATGGTGATGATGGATTTTTAGTTTTTTGATTTTGTAGTAGTAATAGTAAAAATAGCTTTGAGTAGTCTACGATGGTTTGAGCCTCGCGCGCGGAATACAGGTATAAATGACTAATACGTGGAAATTGTGGCAAAAGCCTTGAATTAGTAAAGGGTTGGCTGGAAGTCGTTTCCTTGGATATAGTCCTGGCACTGCGGAAGCTTAAACGTGTAAATCCCAGGTCACGTGTAAATGGAAGTATTGTCGAGGACTATACTTGGACTTTTAATAACTAGTTACATCTTTGAATGTTTTTGGTTGATGCCTATAGCATATTTAACAGGACATTTATATCTGTAATTGTAACCAGCTCGATTTTGTTTGCAAACCTGGTTAAAATGTTTATATTTAATTATCTTAAAGATAACTCGTCCAGCTCAAACCTTTGTAGGGGTAAGAGGTGGGACCATCATCACCAACTGTCGCAAGGAGGCTGTACTTTTTGGAAGCCTGGTCCGAAGTCTTGAAAATTTATTTTGGATTCAGATTCTTGAACATTTCTGAATGAACATTTACAAATAGTGTCTAAGTTTAAAATCTGTAGAAATTATCCATGCTCCAGAACCATAACAAAATTCAATTCTATCTTAAGGATGTATGTCGTTACTGAGCATGAACATGATTGACCGCCCACGGTTGCTACTCTGTTATTGAAAGACCAGCTGTAATTACACAGAGAACCAATAGACGATGCTTGGGACTAGCAATCATCCTCAGTGTGCAAAAACTGGTGATCTCAAACTAGACAATACCAGCGCCAGCCGCGCCCGAACACTGGTCAAGAAAGGGAGAGGTTGGAATGTATTGACGTGACACTCGCTTCGATGGAAACCGAGAACACCTTTGCACTTCCACGAGGAATCACTGGGATATTGGGCAATAGGTTTGGGTTCGCAGTAGGGTTCGTTTTGGAAAACGATAAGCTGAATTGGTGTCCTAACGATCATATAACGCGAAGGAGCTTGGAGTTGAACCCACGGTCTTCTGCTTAGTCAGCAAAAACGTTTGCCACTAGGCAGACGAGCTCCTTTTTAGTCATCGAGTTGCTGTTACTACCATGTAGTCATGTTAACAAATAAAACGATTGACGAATCTTGAATGTGGATGGGCTTGAGATTAGACTCATGATGTTCTGCTCAGTAAGCAAAAACGGTTGCTCTAAGGCCACCGAACCCCTCATATCACATTTTACAAAATTGCTCTAGAAAATTTTCATTGACCTCCCAAGTAACATTTCAACAGCTTTTTGGCTTTCACTCTGATTTATCATGGTTTTATAACAGCAATAAACATTTTTTTTTGTTTAAATACCAAATTTAAGATTGCAAAACATTCTTGGTCAGTAGTTCAGCATTTTTCTGTTTTAAACACCTTTTAAAGTCTGACGATTAAGTCAAAACTTGTCTGGTTTTTAAAATTAATTTAATGCAGCACTCTATCCCCTCATGAAACAATTCTGTAAATCAATCATAAACCTTCTTAGTGTTTGTTGATTGATGTCTCGACAAAATACTCCATAAAAGTGTTTTATAGTTATTAAAGCAATTATAAGGTCTGGAACGCGCAAAAAAATGGTCATCTTCAAATTGGTGTATTTCTGTTAAAAATGCATAAAAAACCTGAAATGCTGCATTTGGAAGTTGAGTGTAAATACAATGTTTGCTATGATGAGTTTTCACCGTTTGCTCTCCAGTTTTCAAAATGTCGTCCAAGCAAGAGGAGCAGCGTGTCAAAATTTTGCTCGCGCAGCAAGAGAATCCGACGTTCTCACTCGTCAAGTAGGCAAAATTGCTGAATGTGGCCAAATCGACCGTGTCAAACGTTTTAAAAGTGTTCGGGGGAGCGTCTGTCGACCGCCAGGAAGCCTGAAAGCGGTGAAAATCGTAATCCGGACGTGGCAGCGACGACGAAGAAGGTGGCGGTGAAATATAAGCGGAATCCTAACCTCTCCATCTGGGACGTCGCTTGCAAGCTCAATGTCTCCCATACTACTGTGCAGTGGGCCAAGAAACGAGCCGGGTTGTCGACGTTTAAGGCTGTGTTCCATTTGGCGAATTTTCACTTAAAATTGACAGCTGGAAAATTTTCAAATAAACCTGCTATTCTAGCAGACTTATTGCTGACAGACAAGGAATCAACTTTGACAGATGTTTTCTTGAAAATCGGCCTTTCAACAACAGAGAGATTTTCGAACATCTAAATTTATTTTTGAAGTGTCAAATTAAAGTGAAAAATTTCCTAATGGAACACAGCCTAAGAAAGTGAAGGTGGCGAATCGAGATTACAAACAAAACACGTCGGCAAAGCAGCCGTCCCGAAAGCTGTATACGAATATGCTCACAAAGTTCGACTGTGTCGTCATGGACGACGAAACTTATGTGAAGGTGGATTTCAAGTAGTTTCCGGGACAGGAGTTTTATACCGCATCAGGAAAAGGGAAGGTGGCTGAAATTTTCAAAACCATCAAACTATCGAAGTTCCCGAAAAATATCTCGTCTGGCAGGCCATATGCACGTGTGGTCTAAAAAGCGGCATTTTCAATACTACGGGAACCATCAATCAAGATATCTTCGTCCAGGAGTGCCTGGAAAAGCGGTTGCTACCATTCTTAAAGCAACATAATAGACCTGTGCTGTTCTGGCCGTACTTGGCGAGGTTGTGGTACCCAAAGACCACAACCCTCCCAACAGCCCAGAATTCCGCCCTATCGAACGGTATTGGGCCTTGGTCAAACGGAATCTCAAAAAAACTTATAAATCCATGGAAAAACAGCAGCAGTTTAAATCTAAGTGGCGTTCGGCGGCGAATAAGGTCGATGAGACCACTGTGCAAAATTTAAGCGTAAGGCACGGCAGTTCGGATTTACGCTCCTATATTTGCGGTTCGTTAGAAGCGTTAGGTTCCTATATGTGTGCATGGAGACTCAATACACAACTATAGGAACCTAACGCTTCTAACGTACCGCAACTATAGTAGCGTTTACCCTACTGTTGTCTATTGGTGTAAATGTGAATAAAGAGTATCAACAAATTCTCTACTGTTTACAAATTAAACTAAAAAGATGGATCCGCATCGAGACGAACAGTGAAAAATTAATCGGGTTGGGCTTTCAAGGAACCACAAGGAAATGCCTAAGGATAGTTGAACCACAGACAAACAGACGTAACGCTTTATTCTGGATCATCGTTAGCGCATTTAACGATTGGTTCGAATGTTATTGTTTCCGCGAACTACTCGACGCAGCGCTGGCATCGGATCACTATGACGTTTCTATATCCGGAAAACTTTGAGATTTGGGCGTAATTGCTTTTGTAAACAAACACATCAATCGCCGATTGCTCGCGAATGAAAACTCAATCTCGCAAACAAACTAAATAAAATGATAGATGTATCATTTCTTTACCTGTTTGTGTTGTTAGTTTTCGAGATTGAGCTTTAATTATTTAAAAATCGATGATGGACATATTTGTTTACAAAATCAATTAAGCCCTAATCTCGAAGTTCTCCGGATGTATTCAGTTTTTCGTTTTTTGCGCATCAGCAAGCAAGCTTGTTTTCCGCGAGAAGCCCGCGAGAGATCCCAACAAACAATTCAAAGTCATAAATAAGCATACATATTGAATAAATGCTGTATAACAGTGTACAATGCTGAATAAAAGAGGATGTCGAATTATGTGTCGAAGAAAGCTCTATAGATGCGCCTTTATTCCGCTGTTTGCTCTCATATGATTAATTTACTTATTAAAAGCTTTATAAACGTTGACTGTCTTTCTGTTTCAAATCCAGAAGTTTGATCTTATAACGAACTGAATAAGTGTAATTAGTACATGCATTGATGCTTTTATTCGACTGTATTAATTGATTTAATTAAATGCTTTTTATCTCGCTCCATTATTAGATTTCATTGCATTGCTTTACAATATTGCTGTATAAAGGTGAATACAGTCAGCAAAATAGCTCTTATGCAACAATGCTTTATAAACGACGTATTAGATTCATTATTCCACAACACTGGTTCATTCTAACAACAATACGAAATCAGTAGAGTAGTGGTTACCATTTGCGCTTTCCAAGTAGAAGGTCGCACATTCACTCCCAAGCTCAACCCTTTTTTTATTTGTGTTCTAAATCGTAATCATCCATCACATCACTCACGACAACAAATTCATTGATTTAGTTTAATAAATAACCCAGCATCCTTTCCTTGGACATTGGAAAGGTGAAGAGGTAGAATTGGTCTCATATAAAACAACGATGAATGAATTAATGATTCCCATTGGACCTTGGGACGATCGGGAGTGCTGATAGCTAATCAGTTTCCAGGATAGCCCAGATGGCAAGGCAAACAGCCGGTGATCGGATGGTACATGGTTCGAAACCCATGCAAAACAGACATGTATGTATATGCATGAAATAAAATTTCTAATATCTGTGTGGTACGTGCTTCGTCAGAAATAATGAAAACAATCACTAAAGAAAAGGCAACCTCTGTCGGTCTCTACCGTTCTTTATTTTCGAGTTATTTTTCCTGCAGTTGAATAATCGTTTAATAAATATATTCAAGCATAGCTATTCAAATCGACGTATCTGTTTTTGTAAACAATCACTTCAATCGACGATTTGTGGCAACTGCTAGCTATAATAGTGTCTAATTTAAACGTTACTTCACATGATAATCAAACGTATACATCATCGCTGTTTAAGGAAACAAGATGTCCAATAAACGCTGAATAGTAAAAAAAAAAATATGATTGAATAAGCTCTGTTACAACTCATGGAAGTCGAATAAAAGATTCTTGACAAACCTTAACCAACACCATATTGTGTTCAATTCAAAGTGTTTTTATGTTACTTCATACGCGAAGTTAACGATTTTCAGAGTTGGTTGGAAATGCTAACATGAAGCTTTAGTGTGATGATTTATTAGCTAGATAATGATCTTTAGAAGAGGGTAGGTGGATAGTTCCGTTAGAGTACGGCAGTATGAAAATTGAATAGAAGTTGAAAATGAGCGAAGGGCCATTAATGCGACAGTTTTTAAAGATAGACGCACATTTTTGCCTAACCCGTACGATGTACGCGGAGACTTGAAGTATGTCTCCAAGTCTACAGGCAAAAATGTGCGTCCCTCTTTTGCTCATAAACTGACTGCGGCTGTGGAATAGTTCTAGCGACGTTTTTCATCATATTGTGGTTGAATAAATTCTCCAGATTTGCGTGAAGAAAGCCTAAACAGAAGTTGTTATTAACAATTGTACAAGTATGCTTTCGTGCATTAGGAAATTGATGGAGAAAATGATCCTTCGGAGACTCGATCAGTGGGTCGAAGCAAATGACTTACTATCTACTATACAGTTTGGGTTCCGCAAGAGCAAAGGAACAAACGATTGTCTAGCGCTGCTTTCCACAGATATTCAACTGGCCTTTGCGCACAAGGAGCAATTGGCTTCAGTATTCTTGGACATTAAGGGGGCTTTTGATTCAGTTTCCATTGAAATTCTGTCAGACAATCTGCACAGGTGTGGACTTTCTGGAATTTTAAATAATTTCTTCTACAATTTGTTGTCGGAAAAGCAAATGAACTACATTGGCCTGCCCACATGCCATGGACTTGTAAGGATCATTGCAAAGTTCCTTAGATAACTTGTCTTCTTGGGCTAGAAATCTAGGGATAGAATTTTCACCACAGAAAACTGAACTGGCAGTGTTTACTCGAAAGCGGTACCCAGCCCAAATGCAACTTGATCTTTTGGGCAGAAACATTACCCAATCATTGTCTTTAAGTACCTTGGGGTCTGGTTTGATTCAAAGTGCACTTGGAATACCCATATTACGTATTTGAAGCAAAAATGTCAACAGCGGATCAGCTTTCACCGTTCAATTTGCTGAACATGGTGGGGTGCTCATCCGCGAGACCTCATAACGCTTTATAAAACAGCAATTCTCTCTGTTCTAGAGTACGGCTCTTTCTGCTTTCTCTCGGCAAGAAAATGTCACCTAATAAAATTGGAACGAATACAATATCGTTGTAGGCGTATTGCTCTCGGCTGTATGCACTCAACGCATAACATGAGTCTCGAGGTTTTGGCAGGAGTAACACCCCTCCAGAACCGTTTCTGGGAGCTCTCTCTCAGAATACTAATCAAATGCAAAGTGACAAACACACTTATAATTGCAAATTTTGAAGAAATTTTTGAGCTGAACAAACAATTTCGATTTATGAGAATCTACCACCACTACATATCCTCGGATATGTGTCTTGCTTGTTATACTCCAGACCGTGCTCACTTCACCATTAGCAGTTCCTCAATTGAATATGATCTATCCATGAAACAAGTGATTCATGGGATTCCAGATCAACTTCGAACTATTATTATCCCGCGTATTTTTACTGAAAAGTACCAACACGTCAATTGCGTGAAAAGATATTTTACAGACGGGTCACGTCTCAATGGATCCACTAACTTCGGTGTCTTCAATGAAAACTCTAGCACCTTCCGCAAACTTCAGGAACCTTGTTCCGTTTATGTTGCTGAGCTGGCAGCAATCAACTTCGCATTGGGGATGATTTCCAACATGCCCGCAAACTATTATTTAATCTTCTCGGATAGTCTCAGTTCGATTGAGACTATTCGGTCGATGAAACCAAGTAGGCACTCATCTTATTTCCTTTCAAAGGTAAGGCAGCAGATGAGTGTGCTTGTCGAAATATGATTACCTTTGTATGGGTCCCCTCACATTGCTCAATCCCAGGCAATGAGAAGGCGGACTCTCACGCAAAGGTGGGTGCTCAGGAAGGCGAATTTTATGACAGGTAAATTTCACACGATGAATTTTACCATTTAGTGCGTCAGAGTACCCTTTCGAGTTGGCAAACCGATTGGGACACTGGAAATCTTGGACGGTGGTTACATTCAATTATTCCTAATGTTTCTTCGAGAGCGTGGTTTAAAGGCTTGGACTTAAGTGGTGACTTCATTCGCGTGATGAGTAGACTTATATCCAACCACTACTCGCTAGATGCTCATCTCAATAGAATAAACCTCGTGGACAGCAACATCTGTCGGTGTGGAAACGGTTACGATGACATCGATCACGCAGTTTGGCAATGTACGGATAATGACGCCAGAGAACGACTTTTGAATACCCTCGAGGCCCAAGGAAGACAACCCTATATCCCTATCAGAGACGTGTTGGGTACCCGCGATCTCTGCTATATGCAGTCGATTTATGTGTTTCTGCAAATGTCTAGTAAAATAATTTAATTCGTTTGTCTTTTGTATCTCTTTATTAGTTTTTGTTTATCTTGTCCCCCGTCTCGATGAGTCTCATCGTCGCCCACTGGACAACATAGCCGCTCGAACTCCAGACGAATCTAGAACCACACTACCGTTCATACTGGCGACATCGCTCTGATAAGACAACGAAACTCTACTCCCAAGCTCCTCCCCTACAAACAACAATGAATTATCGGCTCCGTAAAGCTAACGCGATTGAGCGTTGCAAATAAATGAACTAGATCAATCATTGTACAAGTATTATTAAGCATACAGTTGAATAAAACCGCCAAGAAGTCGTTCATTCAATAGGCGATTGTTTGTTGGTATGTTTGCCGGTACTATGTTTTGAAGATAATTTTATTCAAAGTGATACGTCTGTTTGTCTGTGGTCGAACTAGGAGGAGTTATTCTAGTGATGCTGACGACGGAAGGGAAAAGGAATGTAATTCCAGACTTCCAGGGAGGTTCAACAGGTCCAACTGAACCTGAGAATAATGAAGTGAATGCGGTCCATGAAGTCCTGAAAGCTGTCAAATTAGACTCTTGAAATGTTGCGTCATGTTCTGAATAAAAACAGACCCGCCTTCTCCAGAGATTGTGTTTCCATGATGATCTGAATAACATGTACCTATCAGTGCCAAACTTGGACTGCGGAAATCGGTCGACAGGAAATTACAGAAGTTTTCAGTCAGCTGAAAATTGCCTGCCTTGGCACCATTAATGCCGTCGTAAAATTAAACGGTTCAGTATCAAACAAAATGGCTTCAGATAAAAGCAATACAGTCTGCAAATTATCTTCGTAAAAGCCGCATTAAAATACGTTGCATTTGTTGGCGATTCCATGAATGCAAAACAACTCTTTCACAATCGAATGTTATGCCACAACCTTCCTTTTTTTTTAATTATAGACCCTTTTTGGTTTATTCGGGTCTTTATTCACTAATTACAACAAATTGGTTTCACTATTTCTTGTTTGTCTTCTTCAATGGCGTTTGGCTCGTTCCCTACGATGCATCATTTCGTCTTGATTCGACGTTAATCCTCCACCACCTTACTTGGGCTAGATCAAAATTATTTATATCATTTTTTTAATATCAGTGGCGCCGATAGTGTGGTCGTAAGCGTGATTACCTCTCACCCCAGCAGGCCTGGGTTCAATCCCAGTTGGCGCCACCGGAATGTTCTGAGGCATAACATCTCTGATCACGCCTTCCTTCGGGGAAGTAAAGCCGTTGGTCCCCGGTTCATGAGTTGATGGGTCGATAGGTATGGTCCAAGTGTGGGAGCTGCCTCCCTGGCGTCGTTAGCATTGGTGCTCAGCACGGAAAACAAGATCGACGGAAAACAAATCAAGAAAAAAAAAATCATATTGGCTTGAGAGCCATCAAAATAAAGTATGCATAATTATCTTCAGGACCAAAACCATAATTTGAACATGAGAGGGTTGACCGACTTATTGATAATTTGTTCAATTTTTATCAAAAGTATAGTTTGTCTCAGAACCTACTCTTTTTTGTTGGCTAGATGTTTTCCCTAACTCGAAGGTAGCTTTTATTGATATTTATATTGTAACACACTAAAAAACTAGCAAGTACATTAAATGTAAGGGTGAATTTCTTACATCCTCTATACATGCTACTTGCGAGAAATGTAATGGCAGTTCTTGCAATTGACTGCAACGTGCAAGCAAATTGTTTTCAAAATTAATGTTTTCGAATAAAACTTCACGAAATAATTTTCTATCCCAGAGGAAACATACTTTGTTCAAAACGCTAGCGAACATAAATTTAACAAAATCATCATCACCACCTCAGATATAACGTCACTATTACACGTACTGCAACAAATTTTAGAACCCATCCTCCCCTCAAGAGTGTAAGTCGTATTTGAATCGTCCCTTACAGAATCTGTGATAGAATTTTATTTTCCCGGTTGGGTTTGGTTTTTATGCATGGTCTACCGTTCCGATTCAAATTTCGGACGATTCAAATTTCGGACACTTTCATTTTTAATTAAATATTACATCCAGTTAGAAACAAAGTAATAATGTTAGATGATCGTGGAGGGCACTAGTCAAAAAAATTTAAAATTTACAAGACATGTGGATCATATTCGACCGAGATAATCAACTTTTAAAAGTGTCCGAAATTCGAGTTTAAGTGTCCGAAATTTGAATCGGCACGGTATTCCGATATTAAAAAAAAATCACTGACCTGAAAAAAAAAAATCGTTAATAATAAACCAAACCATTAACTCAGTTTATCTACAAATTCTAAACAATGAAAAAGCATATTACACATAACAGTCCATAACATCACTTAATCACCGGTCATCAAACCCGAGGAAAACGGCAAATATTACTAAACCCAACATAGCATGAACAAAACCGGTAAAACATTAATCGACAAATAATCGTCCCATCAGAGCAGAACATCCTTGACGTTAGATACCGAACATCCTTCACCGAACGAAAAAAAAAATATCCCACTCGATGATTATCTGCTAACACACAACAATGTCAAATGCTATCCGAAGATCAACTGCCTACGCAGTTTTACAAATCACACCCGAAAATAAAAATTTCAAGCCTAGGGTAAATTTGCCTTTTTTGGACCCTCTAATCTTAAGTGGCCACATGCGGATTAATTACATCGGAAGACACCTTTTCCAACTCATCTGTATTGGATTTATTAAACATAATTGTTGAATACTATTTCATGCTTCGCTTTTAATTGGTGGAGCATTTGTTTTAGATGACATATTGACGAAATATGTAGATGTGTTTTTGCCTGTTTCGTGTTTAATGAAAGCGGAACTCGCATGTTTAATATGATTTTCTTCTAGACGATCCACCGTATATAGGATGTAAACAATCTTATAATAAACCCTGAATGGTCTGTTAAAGGTGTACGATCAACTTTTAGTGCCTGGATTAACCTGGATAAAATCAATTTATTCACTTAATTCACTTATCAGTCGTAAATGCACAACTCATTGAAAAACATTCCTGAAACAACTATTAAAAGGTCCTCAAATTAATGGCCACAGCAACTTCTAGGGGGTCCATAATGGGTCAATTAACCCTAGTAAGATTCATTTGAATTTATCGCATCAAATTCCAACGAACGGTTTCGTTGCAACCGTGAGTGAGGCAATTTCAAAGCATCGACCGAAGGTGGGTAACTTCGATGGGATGCATCTGTGCTAGGCGAGAAACCCGCTGAAGAACAGCAACAACGGCATGTGCTTCTCACTGCGAGCATCTTTCCTCGCCCCATCCTGTGTTGCATACATAAGCCCGCTTCTGAGAGGTGACCATGTCGTCCTTGGCGGTGATGCCGTTTTTGGACCTTCTCTATAAGAGCAACTCTCGATTGGTGCGCAAAAGCGACGACTTTGAGTAACTTTTTCGATGGTTCTTTTTTCTTGTGAAATCATGTGAAACTAATAAATTCAGCTGTAATTTTCGGGAGTTGAGACCCGTTCGCAAATTCATAAAAAAAAAAAAAGACAATGGGCAGCAGCGTTCTGCAAGATAGGAGACGGATTGGATTAATTATTTCCGGGCAGGTGATTAGTTCCCATGACGATTCAAAATGGGAACATTTCGCAAACCCAGCAAAATCAACCGTCAAACATTCACACTTTCTGGGAAATTCCCGTATCGTTGCGCTTCGCATGCTTCCCTCAGCGAGATGAATTAAAAATACAAATCACATAGCGAATATAAAACTAATTACATTTAACGCCGGTGTACTGCTGACCAGGAACTAGCGGCGGCATCGTCACCGCCAGTAGAAGAACAAAGAACACAATCTTCGGATCGAGCCGCTTCATCGTTGACTTGTTGTCAGTCATTTTTAATATATTTTGCAGATTCTTCACCGATAAACAAAAACTTTCACGACACTATTTTTCCGTACTTGTCCTCCACCGATCACGATCCGTTACCTAATGAGGCTTCCAGATGTGAATCACTAAGTAGAATGATCACACTCTCTACAATGTCGCACGCGCGTACACAACCGGAGATCACTAAAATCCCTTCTATCTTCCACGAACAACTACGAGGTGATTTCTCTTCCGACAGCGACGACGTGCAAATACTAACTGAGCAGGTTACAATGTCGAAATCATGTTTTAAAATAAATAAACAAGACAGCGGAGGTTTGCCAAATACCTGGCGACCCGTCAAGAAGAGATCGCGAGAGTTACTCTCCGCGCTGCCGTTGTTGATCACTCTCGTTGATTTGGCTCACTCACCGCCGCCGCCGCCGCCGTGCTCTTTAAGTCGCTGATATCATGCAAAAGGTTCCGACCGGGAAAACTCTCTTCATTATTCTCCGTCGCGGCAGAGAACCGGCTCTCGACGCGGTGATTGTATCACGAATTGCGAGATTTAATTAACAGTAATCGATCATCTGCGATTCCAGCAATGTAATCGGTACTTGTTTGCTTGGAAAACGCACGACTCTAGGTTATAATTATCACTATGGGGCTGAAAGGATGGTGTCACCACAGTTGTATAAACAGGGGTGACAAAGTTCAACATTTCCGTTGGAAATATATGTATAACTTGTCATTCTGGTTAGGAGATTTAAATACCGAATCAGTTCACCTACTGCTACTGGATCCGTCCTTATCCCGAAGGCAAGTAGGAATGTTTTGATTGCATTTGAAATTGATTAAAATTTATCTCAGCCGATCAACGTACACGCATAACAAATGGAATGTGCCAAACAAATAAGCATGATTTTTTACATCCTCTGTAGATACTTCTTACGAGAAATGTAATGGAAGTTCTTACACCAACTTACGGTGAACAATCAACTTTATCCAGTATTTTTTGTACAGAATCTTCATAAGACAACTTTCTAAGTTTAATGAGTTGGCGGGCAAAGGCTACATAAAATTAACTTAGATTACCTTACCAGATTATTTGAAGTCTTCCAACGACCACATTACATCATTTGTTCATAGGGTGTTTCCTTACAGATTCGGATCAGTTATACAAAACTGTAAGAGAATCTTTCATGCATCGGTATGATGTTCACACCACTGTCCCTAGTAGCACGCTTGTCACAAATTAATTGTAGAAACTTATATACGACTTATTTCAGTCATAAACAAGTTGCTGTAACTTATTTTGATGAAAGTGTGCTACTCGGGGTACCAAGTGATTTGTATACCTATAATGTGGAGACTATGTTTTTTTCATGTAAATTGCTTTATTTGTACAGGCTCAATCGAATATTCTTTACAGAGCCAGGTTATAATTTTCTTTATATTTACTGTAACTCCCCCTTGATCTGAACGACAATTCGTGCATATTAACGGGAATTATTTTTAATTTGAACTTCTAGTAACCCTCAGAAAAGCGAGTTATGATAGCCTTCCCAAGTAACCAAAAGTTCCGCATTCAACGATAAAACCCACTTCCAAGTTCCAGAAAGTTCCAATAAAGTTCCGACAGAACCTTCAAGTTCAATAAAGTTCGAATAAAGTTCTGACAGAACTTTCAAGTTCCATTAATTCCGACAGAGTTCCGACAGAACTTTCAAGTTCCATCAAGTTCAAATAAAGTTCCGACAGAACTTTCTTCCCAAGCAACCAAAAGTACCACATTCAACGATAAAACACACTTTCAAGTTCCATAAAGTGCTGGCTACTTTAGAAGCTATAGAAAGCACACGAGGAACTTCAGGCTCCAAAAAGTTCCGATGCGTACCATACGTACTTCAAGTAAAAAAAAAACGTTCCAAAAAGCATCCCTGAGCACTTCTTAGGAACTTCAGGCAAGGCTGAAAACAAAGTTCCTAACAAGTTCCCGACGGAACTTCTTAGCAACTTTAAAGTATCTTAAAAGTTGCCTGCGGAACTTCTTAGTAACTTGAAAGTTCTCTCTAAAAAGGTCCATCATAGCCCACATAAAGCAATCCGCAGAATTCTTTTTAGGAACAAAAATTTATGTACGTAATTATGAAATGATCAGTGGCTAAAATAAATTATAATTCTTATATTTATATAGTGCATACATATTCCATCCAAACATAATAAAAAATAAAGATCAATTTCTTGAATTCGAACCCGCCCAAGTTACCAAAAGTTCTGATAAAAGGCTATTTGTGGCTTAAGCAGCTTGGTTGAAGGTGGTCTATAGAATTCTAAGCAGCCTCATTTTTAAGTCGTTATAAGAACTTGAAAGTTCCGGTACCATAATTGAAGAGCATTCTAAGCAGCTTCTGGTGAAAATTGAACGGAACTTATAGAAAATTAATTAAAAAAGGTTTTGTACTCTACACCAATTTAGTTCACACTTTTATTAATGTTATTTCTAAAGGCAAGTATTAATGTTTATTGATTTACCAGCATTAGTAGTAGAATTTGAGCTGTTTGAAGAATTAAACCCAATCCTTCTTCGTGAGAGCCCCAGAACGAACCGCTACGTCATCTGAGGTATATTAAAGTGAGCTGTTGTCCCGCCTATTGTTGGAGTTTTCAGTGACAGCTGAGTGACTTGAATACGAAACACAACACCTTGATGAATTTTAAATTGGTGTTTGCCCGCTTGGTATTCCAACACACTTGTGGCGCACTGATTAGCAATCGTAGATCGCATGCCGGGCATAGCGGTTCGTGCTGGGGTTCTCACGCAGAAGGACTGGGTTTAATTCTTCAACCAGCTTCATACTCCTACTAATGCTGATAAATCAATACACGTTCATACCTGCCTTTAGAAATAACTTTCAAAAAGACCTGACTTTAGAATTAACTTTCATAAAATTTGCGAACTAAATATAGAATTGGTGTAGAGGACCAAAAACCTTTTCTTTATTATTTTCTAAAAGTTCCGTTCAAGTTCTGCCAGAAGCTGCTTACAATGCTCGTCAATTATGGTAGCGGAACTTTCATAACGACTTAAAAATGAGGCTGATTAGAATTGTATAGACCACCTTCAGCCAAGCTGCTTAAGCCACAAATAGCCTTTTATCAGAACTTTTGGATACTTGGGTTATTTGCTGTTTTGTTTTGATTCGATTTCGCTTTCCTCTATTCCATGCACTAGATGACGTTTGAGCAATTTTGACGTGCAGATTAGCATGACGTGCAGATTAGCGGGCTTCAAACTGAAAAGTGTTCAGATTAAGAAAAATCAGATTACCGGGAGGCCACGGTATATACATAAAATCTTAAAACTGACTTTAAAAACTGTCGCATTAATGGCCCTTCGCTCATTTTCAACTTTTATTCAATTTTCATACTGCCGTACTCTAACGGAACTATCCACCTACCCTCTTCTAAAGATCATTCTCTAGCTAATAAATTATCACACTAATGCTTCATGTTAGCATTTCCAACCAACTCTTAAAACTGGTGTTAAGAGAATTGAGCCTAATACTCGTGGTCGTCGCGAGGCTAGTGGAGATTTACAATCTCATCCATGGGGAGAAGGAAAGGATGATTTGAAATACTATTTACGATACAAATATTCTTCTATTCCTAAAACGATAACTTATTCCTATCCAGCTGTTGACGCTCGATATTGCCGGCCTGTACAGTTATTGAAATGCATCGTACACTGCAGCTTTTGACACTAACTGCAGTTTTCACAATTCACTCCTCCCTTTTCTTCTCCTAGGTTCAGACGGAAATGAAACAAATTGAGAAAGTCAAAAGTGCCAAAAAGTACAGTTAACAATGCGTTATAAAACCCGTTCATGCTGCCATTACCGAGCTTGGAAAGCTGGATGCAACTTTTTCTTGAGAGTAAATAAACGATAAAAATTGTTATATTGGGCTGACCTTGGAGTGTTACAATTGGAATGTATTTTTTATCGACTTGTTACTTGAAATCTATAGCGTTGCTAAGGACTTGCTAACAACTAAAAAAGTCTTCGGTAGCTTTAATTTCGATTACATCAATACCCCCTCTTAATCGGTTAATCCTAGGAGCTTCCGAAAATCATGAAATCTTGTAGTATCCAGCCCTTTGGTGAACATATCTGCTTATTGCTTGTTGCTTGTTTCTTGGGATTGGCTCAATCTTCAGTGTTCTCTGTTGACGTGATCCCTCAGGAAGTGATGCTTGACATCGATGTGTTTCGCCATAGAAATACACCCGTGGTTGTCCTCGAAGATCGCGAAGGACTGATCCGATGCCTTAACCTTTATTTTTTGTTTATTAATTTATTTGATAAGGCTCAACCGAATTAACTTTACAGAGCCGAGGATTCTTGGTCACTATACAAAACATCTTAAAAATATAGTCAAAAGGTGCAACACAATAAACACTTTATCTTCCGCTATCCAAAAAGCCTCCTCCGTCAGAACTGGAGCCGCTTCCAGTAGTTTCATTGTATGGCAAATTGTTGTATGCCAACGAGGGTCAGAGCGCGTCCATTGCAGCAATGGACACAAAACGTGGTCAGCACTCACACACTCATCACGAAACGGTTGCTTTCCAAAGTCGACGACGCATCGACCGAAAGAACTGCTGATGAAGAACAATGAGAAGGACCACACAATGGTTGCTGCCGAAAAAACAGACGATCGCGTGGCACACATCGAGAGTGGCCTGCTTTTGTCGACAGCCGAGTGAACACTGCCTTAACCTTTATGTCCATGATAATTCCTTTCAGTCATATACATTCAGACACAGCCATGCTTAGCGCACCGTATTCAGCTTCACTAGATGGACCGTCTGATGTTTCCTGCTGGCCCACGAAACTGTACTGCCAAAAACTTGAAATACGAATCCAAATACAGATTTCCTGTCTACAGCATCTGAAGCTCAATCCGCGTCGGAATATCCCACCAGAGCAGTTGAATTATCCTTCTTGGTGTATAGGATCTTCACGTCTTTTGTGCCTTTTAAGTAGCGTGCGATTCTCTTCAAAGTTTACCAATGGGAATCTCCTGGATTCTGCTGATATCTACCTAGGTATCCTATCGAGTAGCTGATATCCGGACGAACAAATAGCATTCCCAAGTAACATTTTAAGTTTTATGAAATAATACAAAGTAACTATAAAACAACATTCATAAAACCCTGGTCAAGGCTATTTTGTCATTAATGCATCCACCAAAGCCTCATTAAGACTAGAATATGTCTAGTTGGCCCACCCTGGAGAAGGTTCTGAAGGGTGTATTCTCCAAGCTCTTCAAGATTGATTTGATGCAAAAGGTTGAATGACGAACGCATTGAGAACCATTTGAAAGCTACAACAAAAGCAATTTAGCAACAATAAAAACCCTTTCCGAGCCATTTCCCCTAGCTGCTTGCTAGTATCAATCAAGATAGAAAAGGATTTATGAATCCGAGGTTATCTGAATAATTAAAATAGAAACTGATGGTATCAAAATCTTGTTGAATATCCAAATATATCACAATTGTTCTCATTAAGTGGCCTAGTTTTAAGTGCCTTATTAAATGTTATGTGAAATGTACGTGAAAACATCGAAAAAAAAATAAGTCCGCCCTCGTAAAACGTTGATTTAACTAATTATTTAACATTGAAAAAAAAAAATCTTCAGATGGTGCTTGGCCGAGATTTTTTTTTATGATTTTAGCATTTTAATGTTTGCTCATTGCTTAATTTACCAAAATATAGTTATATTCAAGGAAATATAGATTGAAAATCGAAGATTGTAAAAAACAAGCAAACTAATTGTAACATGGCGGTGGCATAAAAATTGATTTTCATTGGTCATTTGTGCAAAAGTTGTTTTGCTTTCAAGAAATCCTTAACAAATTCATTAGGTTTTAAAATGGATTTTACGAAGAAAACTTGCAGGCTGAATTGTATTTATCTAAAGCCAGTTTGCTTGATCCTAACCCGTTATGATTTATGGCAGCATTTAAGGAGGCAAAGTTGCCTGCAAAAAGTTAAACGTCAAAGTTTGTTTATCTTGCGATAGTTGCACTGTAGGATACAGGGTTCTTCCAGGCGGTTTACTCCCGATGGATTGTGAGCAGTTACTCAGCTAGTTTGCGATACTGTTTTTCAATATTTAGCATTTCAAACAGCTGGAAGCGCAATCGTTCCCAAAAAAGATCCCCATTCTACCGGATGGTTACAGAAGTGCATCATCCAACGATGCAGGGATGTACGCTTCAATGAATTTTTTGAAGAGTTGATTCTTTCGTCGAATAAAATCGCTGCTATGCATCGGAAACCAGCTAATCTGCGCTAACTAACAGTTTCAGTGATTTGCTGTCGCAAGATCTGGAGAAGGCTGGTATGTTTTTAAACTTTCGACAATGTCTTATGTTTTATGTCTTATGTTTTTCAACAGAAGTAAATTTTGTTGAAATCGGCTTGAATTTTTCATCCTACTTCGTCTATCTTTCGAGATTTTCTTGTCATAATTTTGGCTTTTATTGACTATGAGGAACCATCTTTTAAGCTTAATTTGTTAACACAGTAATTGGTGAGTTTAAAGGGTGTCCACGATGAAATTGCCACACACAAAATTGATTCGCAAAATTCGAGTTTTCATCCCATTGCCATCAAATTTTCAGGGATTGAGAAATAACTATTAAACTTCATTTTACCATTTTACTCGTATTTTATTTACAGTCCATACGCAAATGCCCGCACCTTGGCCTTAACCCCGGCCATAAGATTCTGCACAATCTGTGAATCAACCGTTTTTTGCATGTAAACCCATACTTTCTTCAGTTCCTCGACTGTCTTCACTACCTTAGGTCGTTTAAGAAGGTGCTGCTTTATAATCGCCCAGTACTTCTCGATGGGGCGGAGCTCCGGAGTGTTGGGAGGGTTGAACATTTTCGGCACGAAATTGACCTTATTGTCCGCATACCACTTCAGCACGTCCTTGGAGTAGTGGCATGAGGCCAAATCCGGCCAGAAGATTGTTGGGACGTTGTGGGCCTTCAAGAGAGGAAGCAGCCGCTTCTGGGGGCACTCTTTTATGTACACCTGTCCGTTCATTGTGTCCTGGGTCACGAAAGGTGCACTCCGCTTCCCGCACGCGCAGATGGCTTGCCAAACCAGGAATTTCTTCGCAAATTTGGACATCTTCTGAGTGCGGACATGCTCCGGAACGCTGAACTTATCCTTGGCCGTGAAAAACAGGTTGCCGGGGATCTGTTTGAAGTCGGCCTTCACATATGTTTCGTCGTCCATGATGCAGCATTCAACTTTCGTCAGCATGTTGAGGTACAACTTCCTGGCACGGGTTTTGGCGGACTTGTTCTGCTTCTCGTCGCGATTAGGGGCCTTTTGTACCTTGAACGTTCGAAGCCCAGCCTTAGTTTTGGCCTTCTGGAGTGTTCTCGTGATGAATGCGCAAGATTTTATCACGCACGAGCTGTTCTTTCGACTCCATTTCCGCGAGTTTTGATCACAGGACTTTAAAACTTGCAGGATGTAAATAATGCACTATGAACTAAATCCACCCAAATTTTCATTAAATTCTACCCAACGGTTAAAAAGTTAGAGCAATTTCATAGTGTGGCAATTTCATCGTGGACGCCCTTTATGATGCACTTTAGCCTTAAAAGCAACAATAAATGCTTTTTGCCCTAATGCAAAACCTACTGGTTTTATGGTTGCTTTAATAATGATAGAATACATTTAGAAAGTATTTTATCAAGACATTAATAAACAATTACTAATGATGCTATGCTTGAATTACAGAACAGTTTTAAGAAGGGATTGAGAACTGTTTTAAATTTATATTTAAAACAAGACAGTTTTTGACTTTCTTGCCAGTCTAAAAAAGGTTTTTTAAACAGCAAAAAGCTGAATTAGTAGCAGGAATGTCTTACACTTTGAAATGCTGTATTTAGACTAAATGGATTGTTCATTGCCGTTTTAAAACCACCATAAATCAGACTGGATGCCAAATGGTCACTGAATTGTTACTTGGGTTGTGTACATGATACTTGGTATGGCTGCTTCGTAGTGCTTATATCTTGAACTTGCAGCAGACAATCCTTCTCCATCGGCGTTTGGACGAAATTACAGTTAACCATTTCAGACTTGGTCAGTACACGAATAATTCCAGTCTCATGGGACAATGATAAAGTTCCTGTCATCCTGTCGTATCGAATCTTGATTCCCAGGAAGTAGTTAATTTCAACGCACCCACATATATAATAACGTAGACATTACCTTTCCTAGTGGTATTGACATATAAGCAGTAATCGTGTTTGGAACGTGAAAATTCCTTCAAGAGTACTTCGTTCAACTTGTTGTTCCAAAAGCGTGGGCTTTGCTTCAATCCATGTAAAGATTTCTTCAATTTGCATACCAGGTTGGCCGGCGCATCAGTCACGTCAAGAGCAGGCAGGTACACGTTCTCTTGAAGAATACCCATAGAGAAAAGCGGTCTTCACGTCAAGTTGATGCACGAACATTTTCCTGTGAACCGCCACAGCCAGGACAGACCGAATCGTAGCCGTTTTTGCTACTGGAGCGTATGTTTATGTTGAAAGCCCTTGGCTACTAGTCGCGCTTTATAACGGGCTCCTTGATGCGAAACACCCACTTAGGGTTCGGCCAGGGTAGACGCGATACGCGATGCGACTCACGCAAGGAATAATAATAAATAATAAGATTCTTTTGAATTGGTCGCGTCGCGTCGCGAATCGCGTCTACCCTCGCCGTACCCTTAGTCTTGATAAGAACAGCATTGCTTGGGCGTTCCACCAGATATCAGAAGTCGTTTTCGTTCATGGAGTTCAGCTCATCTTTTACAGCTTGAAGCCAGTTTCGTTCATCGGGGCGGCCAAAAATCTCATCGTAGGTTCAGGTACATCGGAGCACGGACATACTAGTTCGTTGACTGATTGATCCCAGGTTGACTCATCGAAGGCTTGAATGGCATCTGCTGATGAACATTCTACAGCAATACAAATTAGCAGCGCCGGTGGTGTAGTGGTAAGCGTGATTACATCTCACCCCAGCAGGCCAGGGTTCAATCCCAGTCGGCGCCGCCGGGATGTTCTGAGGCATAACATCTCTGATCACGCCTTCCTTCGGAAGAGAAGTAAAGCCGTTGATCCCCGGTTCATGAGTTGATGGGTCGATAGGTAGCGTCCAGGTGTGGGAGCTGCCTCCCTGACGTCGGTAGCATTGGTGCTCAGCACGGAAAACAAGATCGACGGAAAACAAATTGTAACAGTCCATGTGGACTACACTGTTGTAACTCCATCTGACAGCATGTGGCGGCGCCATCTTTCAACCACTAGATAAAGTGCGACGTGCGTGTAACGATTGTTTTTTATGGCTCCACTCAATTAGAATTCTCTCACTTACGCAGACCCAGGTAGCAAACCGGATGTTTGGAGTATGAGTGCCAGCGTAGTGAGATGGCTCACACTCAGAGATATGGATCTCAAATAATAGCGCGGCTTGTACTGTAGGCGGGAATGCGATGGAAAAACCTCTTGATCGGGCTTTTCCAGATCATCACGGCGTTTGAGCAATTGTTCCGCCAACAAATGTATATTGAATTTTCTGCGACGCAATTAGCCTGGACCTTGATCAGGCGTTTTCAATTAGCCACACAATCACTTTCGTGAAGCTACGCATTCTAATCAGACGTGTCTATTGCTTAATACCAGTTGAACTGTACCAATTTATTTGAAAAGTGAGGTGAGCAGAGATATTAGATTACAAGTGAAATACTTAAATTAATAGTTATTGTAGTCTTTTCTAGTTCATTACTCATTATAAACCGTCGAAATCCGACAATTAATTGTGAGAAGAAAAAAACGCAGGTATGTGTTATCGCGTGGTGTATGAGAATTGCAGAGATTAATTTCGTTGCGGGGTAGTTTTCCCTTCAACGAAGGGTTTTTTTTTATATATTCTACGAATCCTCGACGAGTGCATAGGAAGTTATCACGTGATTACCGTGGATCGTGAGATATCCGGTGGTTTCCATCCGTTCGTGACCCCAGAGGGTGAACGATTTGTCGAGCCCTAGTTCATCAGATAACCCCACCCAGTGATCCACGCTTTCCGTCACTGCCACTCATCCGTCGAGTGAATCGACCGCTCGTGAACGTTATTGGAAATCGAGCGCAAGTCGACCCATTGATCGAATCGGAATCTTGCTGACTCCCACTAAGCCAAGTGTGGTTGAGCGTCGGCCTCTCGTTTTTCGACACTGCTACGTCACATTCGCCGACTCCCACCAAGCGATCGCTCTGCAACTTTTCCTCGTCGTAGAACACCGCCTTTGTCGCATCGTGATCACTACGCATCGAGCAACGTCGCAGCATTATTTGTTCATCGGAACGGCGTCCGCAGTGCTGTAGTAAGGGCAGAAGACAATAGCCTCGAAACTGTAAGTTTAGAATAGATAATTTGAGCTCAAATTTAGGAACCTTCCCCAGACCAATGTAAATATTGTTTTAACTATGAGAAGTTCCCTGAAAATACAAATGCTTCTTCGCCTAGTGGATTGTGAAGCTTCATCCTAACTACGGTAATATTAAGAGTTTGTTCCTTCCTTTCCGCATATTTTGTTTCCCGTTTGGGTAAGCTAGGGAAACCGTAGTGTTTGAGCCACTTAAACTCGCCCTCAGACCGAGTCTCATAGCCGGACCGGAAAACGCGTCAGCAGTCTCTCTAGTCAGAGAGTGGCGCTTAAGCTGCTGTTCGTTGTGTGCACAACACAAACGTTACAAAATCAAGGAAAAAAAAAATCTTCCGGTGAAAAAATCTTTCAACTTACCGGGGATCCTGCGCTCCCGTTTGCTGTTCTTCATGGTTGCTGTATCAAGGTTCGAACCAAGTTCTTGTTGCGAAGGGAGCGCTTCCGGTTTCGAAAGCTGCACATCATCATCGTTGTCACCAGATTCGTCATCAGAAATCAGCGGCGCACCAGATCCGACACTCTGATTCAGGTTTTCCCCCTTTTAGTAGGCTTGTGGTCTCAAACTTGCTTCATTTTGCTGCTCATCGTTGGATTCAACTTCCAGATCATAAGGTACAACTGTCAGTGGCACATTCGGTTGCTTCTCCTTAGTCTAATATAACGTCTCTTGAGATAAATAGCTGCCTAGTTTCCGCATCCCATAAGCGGTAGCCGGTAGGATCATATCCTACCATCACTGCAGCTCTGCTCTTGGTGTCTTGCTTCTTCCTCTGTTGCGATGGTATCCAAGCAAAAGCCTCGCACCCGAAAACTCTAAGTTTTGCCAGATCGGGTTTGTCCTTCAGCCAAAGCTCCGCAGGAGTCTTTCTGTCAGCGATTGCGCGGGTTGGACTCCTATTGACACTAAGTAAACTGCAGCAAACACCGCTTCACTCCACATGGATTTCGGGGCCTTTGACTCCACCAGCATCGTATGAACCTTCGCTATTAACGTCCGATTAAACCTTTCTGCTACCCCATCTTGTTGAGTGCTGCCGTGGACGTACCTTTTTCGTTGGAACAATATTCACGGCCTTGGTCAACGATAAACTTCAACACAGCGTGGCCCAACGCTGCTATTGCCATCGCCTCGTCGTAACAGTGGAACATCTCGAAGACTTCGGACTTCTTCTTCATTATGTAAACAACTGCAAAATGTGTGGAATCATCTACAACCCAGACGATGCACCGTGATCCATCCCAGGCAACAGGCGTGATCGGACCACAAACATCAGAAAGGATCCTTTCGAATGGATGGCTAGCATGTGGTCGGATTCCGTTGAATGGTTCACGGCACTGCTTCCCGAAGACACATGCATCGCAAAATTTCAATTCACCATTTATATTTTAAATATCTGTAACCATGTTTTGCTTGACCAGTCAGTCCAGATTTCTCTTACCAATGTGGCCCAATCGACGATGCCAGGGATTGACGTCTTGACTTGCTCACATATTTGCAAAACCATTGGAATAGAAGACATCCAGCTCGTAAAAGTCACCTTTCAATGGGCAGATCGCTATCACCGAGTTTGCATACTTCATTTCCCAAACATTCGGTCCAAAACTCACCGTTACACCAGCTTTTGTCATCCTTTTGACAAATGTGCACGAAGATCCGGTACGAACAGAACATTTTTTATGGTCATCCTCACGCCTTGAAGATTGATTCCGCAAATCGTTCCTTTATGCCAAGCAGTCATTGATTGGTCGTCTTTGGCAACACCGATCACCACAGGTTGTTTGAGCTGCTCCAGTGACTCGAAAACTTTCTTGTCATTCACCATGTGATGACTAGTCCCGGAAACTAGCTTGAACGTAACTTTGTTGTGGCGCAGACTTATTATTACCAGCTCTGTTCTCAGCTACGACGTTGGCTTCTGCTTGCTGCTAGCAGCTTGACCCGACAATCTTCGGCCATATGGACCTTCTTTTTTTTTTTTTCTTTGGTTTGTTTTTTCCGTCGATCTTGTTTTCCGTGCTAAGCACCAATGCTACTGACGTGCCAGGAAGGCAGCTCCCACACCTGGACCCTACCTATCGACCCATCAACTCATGAACCGGGGACCAACGGCTTTACTTCCCATCCGAAGGAAGGCGTGATCAGAGATGTTTTGCCTCAGAACATCCCGGCGGCGCCGACTGAGATTGAACCCAGGCCTGCTGGGGTGAGAGGTAATCACGCTTACCACTACACCACCGTCGCCGTTATATGGACCTTCTTGTGGCACCTTTGGCACTTTCCCATGAATTTCTTATTTTAATTTCTGCTTGAATCCAGCGAAGGCAGTAGGTTTCTCTTTACCAGTATCCACAATCCGGTCGGTTTTCTTTCGAACGTTCACGAACCACATCTAGAGTCAGTTGGTCTTCACCCAGACTCTCCAACGCAGTTACCGCAGTTATTATTATTATTGTCGTATTGGACTGATCATGTGGAGAGTTACAATTGAAATGAAATGTTTTATCGACTTGTTACCTGAAGTCAATAGCGTTGCTTTATTTTTTTTTATTATAGCGGCTTTCAGCCTTTGGCTGGTTCGCATCAGGTATTAAATTAGACAATTTTTAAAGGAAAAACAACACGAAACACAAACTAAACATAGAGGTAAATCATTCTTCAATCTAAGGTTGATGTTCTTTATGAAAACACCGTAAAGAAATGAGTTAATTAACTGACAGAACTCCAAGCCATTCAAGTACCAAGGCTGTAAACAGCATGTTCAGTGGCTGGTTCTCGACAATGCGATGATCAAACGTTATGATTCAGCCCCCATTCGAAAAAAAACCCAATTGAACCTGTGGTTGGCCAACCGGAACGGGAAAACCCGGAAAAGTACCGAGCAAAATGCATGTCGGATAATGTTAACATGACTGGATCTCAGCAATTTGGGTACCAACTTTTAAAATTGAGCCACTATTTGAAAGATATGACTATATACTTTCGATCGGACTGACGAGGATCTGATTGGACTTGTGGTTGGCCAGTCGGAACGGATCCTTTGGATATCCGAGATCACCGACAAAATGGTCAATTCCTGAAAGTAGACCTACAGAACCGCGATATCGCATACAATCAAAAACTAGTTCATTCATACCAATAGATTTCCAAATTATGAACTCATTCCTGATTTATAGTACGTCCCAGTCAAATGCATCTTTCTCAAAGCGTCGCCAAACTGCAAAGTCCGTTGAGTGTTTATTCGTTATTTGAAGTCACAGACCTCTTTTGAAATGGCCTCGTTTTGACTTTTCTCAGTTCGTTACAGCTGACTGATCCAGTCTTCATTTATTCATTTTGATAAATTAACATTTTAATGCTCATTGTTCTAAATCGCTGAGGCATTCGCCCACAAAATATACTCAAATGTACATAAGTCACTCTAATAAATAGATTGCGGTTTAGACAGCATATCTGCAGCGAACAATTAGAAAGACGGTAGAAATAGAAATTCCACTAAATTAGTTTGTTCCCGTTAAATGCGAGTTTCCTGTGCTTTTGGTTGTCAGATTTCTCATGGCTGGTTAGGTTTCTAGAACATTGGAAAAGGTTGTCAATTTTAAATCCAAAGAAGACCTCTTGTACCTACTATGATGACGAAAAAAGTTTCCTTCATCATTTTTGTATGACTTCGAGAATGAATCGATGGAAATCCTCAATGTTAAGGCTGTAACCTTCACAACTGGTGTTGATTTAGCACGTTAATTCTGACTCCTCCCGGAAGAGGAGAAAGAGCCTTCTTGTTTCGTTTCGATCATCATCGCACAGCTCGTTGACCGAATTATTCGAGAGAAGGAAAAACCACGCCTGCTGCGATGACCAAAACGGATGTGCGCTGATCATACACTTCTTGTTCAATTCTTGTTGTACTGCGTGGGATTGTATTACTTTTGCTTAAGAAGCTTGAAGTTACCAACTCAGTAAGAAGTCCCTTTATTTCTGCTGCTTTGTGATCTGGTTGACTTCTACAAACGACCAGTCAGAAGCGTAATAAACTTTATGATGTCATAGCGCGTGCAATGATATATGTATACCTACTTAGGCTCCGTCTGATGGTTGGTTAAAAGGTATTGTGCAAATTGTTAGTATGGTGTTGCCTGCGAATGACGACGAGCGACGGCTCAATTAATTCTCAGATCGTGAAGAGAAGAATATTTAGTATAGATACAACGATACCTACAACATGAGCTGGACAGCGAGTGCTTGGAATTCCTGTTTTGGATCGTGTTGTGACGCCTTCTTGAGAATGATCGATTGAATTGGAAGAAACCTGGCGTTGTCGGGCGGAGAAGATTGCTTCCTCATTTAGGAAATTACATCGTTCTTAGACATTATGATCGATTGCAATTGATTTGTTTGGGATCAAAATCATAAACAACTATGCCAACAGAAACGATTGATCAAAAGTTGTGTTCTTTATCATAACATGTTAATTTTATACATCCATTTTCGGTTTTGCTGAGAGTCCATTTTTTTCATAATAAGATTGAAAAAATATTTTCACATGTATTTTTTGATAAAAATCTAAAGAAGAAACTGATTTTCTTGGATTTTTGATAATTTTTCCCAATATTTTTAGAAAAATAAAAACGTACCGAAAATATTTTATTTTTAGGCCGGTAAACATCCCCTTAAGTGCATAAATATCAGTCTCTACTAAACGTACCACAATGAAACTGTTACTCCACGTTTGCTGTACTGCAGCATACATGTGTAGAGTTCAAACTATTTAATAGTGACAATTAGGACCAGTGTTTATTTGTAGAATCCACCTACCCCGAAAAGGCCGATTCACCAATGGTCTGTGTTACTGTGTGAGTAAGATCGGCTTGCTAGTTGTGAAAAGGCGCGAACAAACGACGAGACAAACGACTCGGGCACTTGAATCCCGATCAGCGTTGTGAACGGCAGCAGAATAGCTGAACTCCCGATCGAACCAACTCTACAACATGAAGTAGCTATTTCAAGTGAAATGGGGCATTAATCGAGGGACTGTCAACTTGAGTATTTTCGATTCATCTACCTGTTAGCAGAGCGTGAAAAAGAAATAACTGATCGCTAAGGATTGTAACAGTGGAATGAATAAATTTTTATTAATCGTTCTTCACAGGCTACTTTGATAGGTTTAGGTTTCAGCTGGTTGCTGTGATTGTTCGTTATCTCAACACTCCTCCTCGAACTGCACAGGTAGCACACTAGCAGATGTTCGATGTTTTAATATCTTGAGTTTGTTCAATGGTTTGGTGAGCATGTCCGCAACCATATGCTCCGTTGGACAGTAGATCACGGGCAGCATGCCTTGTTGAACTGGAACTTGGTGTCAACGTGTTTGGACCGGTGACACACGATGAGCATATCGTCGACGTATAGAAGGATAAACGTTTGCCTCTCATTCTTGGTCCTTACGTATAGGCACGCATCAGCAGTTGATTGTATAAATCCCAACTTCTTGAAGCAATCGTCAATCGTCTGGTTCCAAATTCGACCGGATTGCTTCAGACCGTAGAGGCTTTTCTTCAAATGGCAAACTTCTGCGGGATTCCCAGTCTCGTATCCTTCCGGTTGACACATGTATACGGCCTCGGTAAGTGTCCCATACAGGCAGGCCGTCTTGACATCGACGTGTTTCACTAGAAGTTGACGACGGGTGGCAATGGATAGCAAAGAACGAAATGTTACCTGTTTTGTCACCGGAGCGAACACCTGGTCGTAGTCAGTGCCGAACCTCTGACTAAAATCTTGTGCGACCAGTCTCGCCTTGTAACGTGCCACGTTTCCATGCTCGTCCAATTTCCGCCTTTCGTCCATCTGGAAGGGTCTCAACTGTCCCCGTCGAGTTATCGTGAAGGATCTCTTCCTCCATCGCAGCTATCCACGATTCGCTCTCTTGTCCGCCTACTACTTCTTCATACGTCCTCGGTTCAGTAGCTGCTGCCATGTTGCTTGCTTCATGGTACCGCTGTGGGGCGACACCTTTGTTAAACCGCTCTGATCTTCGTACGATGGTTTCATCCAAATCTTCATGAAGGGACTCGTCGTAAGAATCGAGGTCCGTGTCGGTTACGTCCGACCTTCCATCGTCATTTTCTTCGTCAATCTCTGGATCGTTTGGATCCGGAACTTCTTGATTTGCTTCAGCCGTAGGAGGTAACGGCTGTAGAATTTCCTCGTACGACTCCTCCTCCAGATTAGGAACATCGGTGCCGGGTTGGACCTACTTCTCAAAGAAACGAACGTCTCGACTGATGATCAGCTTGTTAGTGACAATATCAATGAATCTGTAGGCTTTGTGATTACTGGAATAGCCGACGAACGTTATTTTCTTCGACTTATCCTGGAGTTTGCTTCGCTTTTCCTTCGGCACGTAGACAAATGCACCCAACATGTGAAACGTTCGGTTTACGTCCCCACCAAAGCTCGTATGGTAAGATCTCCACAGCGCGAGACGGTAGGTGGTTCTGTATGTACACGGCCGTAGCGGTTGCTTCAGCCCGTGCAGACATCCTGGCGTCCATTAGCATGCACCGACACATTTCAATGATGTATCGATTTCGTCTCTCCGGAACTCCGTGCTGCTGTGGCGAATATCCGACAGTAAACTCGGGGTGGATTCCATGCTTGCGGTAGAACTCCAGCAGTACTTCGCTCGAATACTCCCCTCCCCGATCAGACCTGATGCGCTTGGGGTACTTCCCGAACTGCCTGTGGACATAATTACAGTATTCCACTATGCGTTCTGCGACCTCGGATTTCTGCTTGATAAAGAAAACCGTACAGTAGCGACTAGAATCGTCTACTAAAGATACAAAATAACGATATCCACTCACCGAGGGTGTCTACAGTGGTCCATACACGTCCGAGTGGATGAGGTCTAATGGTGCGGAGGTCTTCTTCTCGGAGGTCTTGGGGAAGGGAGTTCGAGCCTGCTTTCCTTTCACACAGCATTTGCAACCTTCACGTATTCCGCAATCTGCAACTTTCATACCGGTAACAAGCTTCTTTTTCAGCAGAACATCCGGTGTCCAAACCGTCGGTGCCAGGTGTGCTGGCAATTTTGCTTGTGCGATGCAGTTACCCTCGCGGCGTCTGCTTGTTCTTGCTTATTCAACCGGTATAATCCTCTGCACTTCGTCACAGATGCAATTTACTTCCCATCGACGATGATTTTGCACTTCACGTCATCGAATTCAACCTTCGCCTTTCGAATGGTCATAGTATCATCCGTCAAGGCATCATCCGTACGTGTTTCTAGGGCAGTCGTCAATGCATTGAATGATTTCGGCAATCCTCGCAAGATAAAGGCCACCATGGCATCTGTGAGGTACATGAATACCGGAATTAATATTCACAGATTCCTTTCCCCCACTAATGAAAGTGTTTGTGATACTTTCATACAATGTTGGTACGACTGATGTGGAACATTGGCAACACGGCACAAATGATGTGGCTACGAAAGCTCGTGCTTGTTCCATTTCATTCAGCAGCAGACTCTAGGAAAGGTAATTGCTATTTTGTGAGCCAACCGAATTCCTGTGTCGAGTGATTTCACAGTAATAAGGTATAAAGGCGATTACAGCAATTCACGGAATTCTTTGGGTATTTACAGCATCCTCTCCCAGGTTCTTTCCTGCGTTGCACAGCTTCGTGTACAGATCTTCCATCTTCGTGAGGTAATCGTCCATATCCTCACCTTCCGTGTACGGGGTTTCGCACATCCGTTGTAGTAACGAAAACCTAGTGGACTACGTTGCCTTTTGATGATGCAGGGCTTGGTTATAGTTGTTTCGTCCAAATGTGTATATAAATTTTCAATGTGCTTCCAAATATAATCGTATTTGAATTCGAATGGTGCTGAAAGTACTGTTTGTGGTTGAGATGCTGCTACAGCCACCAGTTGGTTGATTGACTTCGAAATACTCTGCACAGACTCGGCGACATCGTCTTTCTTCTCTTTGTGTACAGCCTGAAATGTGTATATATAATTAATGGACAATCCCTAATTCCTTGTAAATTTTCAACGAACAAGTGAAAAGGGCCAATGGGCTAGGAAAAACAATTACTTCTCACAAATCACTAAAAACTTACTCAAACCAACACGGCAGTATGTGGATTTATTAAGTTTGTTCTTTAATACGGTGTAATTGGATTGTGTGTCTTGTGATTCATGAGAAATCAGCAAAGCAATTGTTTTTATTTAGTTCATTAGTCCTTTTCACATGTTGGTCTATAATTATAGTTTTTAATTCAAATGAATACTCACATACGCATAGTTTGAAGTCGATGCTTCTTCGTTGATCGAATCGTCGAGAATAGGGCCCTGGGTTTCTTGAGCATCACCGTCTGTTGCACCCAGGGTTATTGTTTTACGTAGGAACTGAGTGGTAACGGGTGTGAGAAAAGATAGCATGTTTGTGATGTCAAGGTCCTCGGCATCGTTTTCAACATCTTCGGATTGTTCCTCATTTCCACTATCACCGGATTTGCCTTTTACAATCGCTTTCCGCTTATATCTCAAAGCATCTCTCATGCTTCTCCACATGGCCTTGCACTCGGGTACTACAATAATAAAAAAAAAACACATAAATAGTTCAAATGTAACATTAAACATAACATAAATCTCGTTTACTTTTTCGAAGGGACGTATCAGTTTTGGTAAACAATGCATTTGATCGTCGATTTGGCGTAACTGATAGCTTGCCTACGCATTCTAACACCACTGTAAGGTAGGGGGAAATTTCCCCAATCTTATGGCAGGGTTAGCATGCGTGGGCGAACTTCCAGTTACGTCAAATCGACGATCAAATGCATTGTTTACCAAAACTGATACGTCCCTTCGAAAAAGTAATCGAGAAATAGAACTGTAGAATAATAAAACAACTACTGACACTGGGTTTAATTGGGAAATAAGCAGGGTCTCATTTGAAGACCTTCAAAAAACACAGCTAATATTTACCTGTAGAAGAAGGCATTTGATTCGCGATTCGTTTCCAGGCAGCACTTAAAGCGTTTAAGTTCGAGTGTAAAGCATGTTGCTTATTCCAAATTAGTTCTTCACTTTTCATCAATTCGGCCAGCCACTGTTTTTCTTCAGTGTGCTTTAATTTCCGCTGTTTCTTTCTTGATTTGTGTTTGGATGCCGGTGAATTGCGATGTCTTTTGCGGTTTTCTTTACCATTTTGCCCCGAGAGGTCTCCTTCTTCATCGTCCACAAAAGGAACCGATGATTCATCAATTATGAATTGATTGAAATAAATACTATTATCACTATTGAAATTCGTCTCTTCGTCTTCAAAAACTTGGCCGAAATCCATTTTTAAAACATTTGTCGGAAAAGATCCACAAATCCAGAAACACAACAACAAACTGAGACCAACTGATGTATTCAAACAACCCGTATCGAACATGAAACGTCAAATTTTCGCTACCTGCTGCGGTTTTCACTAGTGCGGACAGCGTGAAAAAAGTGCACGTAAGCGAAATAAATAAGATCCACAATCCTTGATTTCGCTGGATGGTGTTTGTTTACAGTTCCAAGCGAAGTGAAATTTTTGTGGATTACATTTTTCGCGCTGGTGAAAAATCGATTATTTTATATGAGATTTCGCTTCGCTTGGATCTCTATACACACAGAAAAACAAAACTACCCACCGCTTGGGTTTTTTAAACTCAAATTTGAGTTATTTGACCTCAGCCCGTTTCATTTTCTCTCGCTATTGTTGTCAAAAATAGAACGAAAGATTCGACTCAACCGTCTAGTTCCGTACGAGAAGCCAAAATTGAGTAATATGCGATATACCCAAATTTGAGTTAATTGAACTTAATTTTGGGTAGAAAAAAATTGAAAATAACTTAGCGATGGGTAATTTTTTTTGCCGTGCTTAAATGCAAACTACTTTGAGCCGGTTTACCCAAATTTGGCTTATTGTACGGAACATGGGAGATGAGTGAAAAGAACTTAATTTTTGGTTGTTTTGAATTTCTGTGCAGGCCTTTAAGCTTAGTATACAGATCGAAGCGAAATGAAAATTGAAGCACGCGAAAAATCATGAAATTTCGCTAGCAAAAAAGGTTGTGAAAAAATGTTTGTGGAACATTTTCCAGTTTCCTTTTTTCGCAGTGTGAAACGAAATCGGTCAGTTTACACCTCCGGTGAAGTGAAAATCTGACAGATACGCTCTTTTTCGAAACGTCAACTTTTCGCTTACCTGCTGCTCTTTTCGCTAGCGCTGCATGCGCGAAAAAAAATGAACGTAAGCGAAAAAGATACGATCCACATAATAAGATTTCGCTGGATCGTATCTGTTTAACAGTTCAAAGCGAAGCGAAATATTTGCCAATTGCGTTTTTCACGCAGGTGAAAAATGTACACGGCGAATGAGAACGACTCAAATTTGAGTTTAGTTCACTCATAATCGCCAAAAGTGCAGGAACTCAGCGATGAGTAAAATTTGTCTCTTGGTTTCCTGTGGAAAACCTAAAAAATCTGCCGGAAAATGAGGAAATTGACGAAAATTTTATTCAGTCTCGGAGTAGTACCAATAGACTGAGTGAATCCAATCTTTACTTTTCTCAAATTCGGGAATTTTTCCCTGGAAAATCCTGGAAAAACCTGGAAAAACATGAGGCAAATTAACTCATCGCTGAGTTCCTGCACTTTTGGCGATTATGAGTGAACTAAACTCAAATTTGAGTCGTTCTCATTCGCCCGGTAGTATTTTGTATGAGATTTTCGCTTCGCTTCGATCTCTATACAGGCCTTTAAAGTGAAGGATACATTTATTCATACAAACAGGCCGCCATTACCGAGCATTGAGATTTTCACGTCCAGTTGTATTGGTGCGATATGTGGGAGCGAGTTAGTGAAAATCCGAGTAAAATACATAACAAATCGCTGTCAAACTCATTTTGGCAGATCTAATTTCACACATTTTCTAGGTTAGCCAGAGGAAAAAAATAAACATCTTTACACGGCGATGCTCCCGCTAGTGTCCGTGCGTTAAACGTCACTAATTTCTATGGAAGGCTGGATAGCCTACGTGGTTGGCAATTGTGGACTCTACAAGGAATAACCTTAATATCATTGAAAATATGTACATATCAATAGCAAATTTTCAATACGTCGAAAGTAACAAAGGTAAACAAAGTCGAGCTATCATTGTCAATCCATGCTCCTGCTATTACATTATATCACAAACGAAGTGACAGACGGAGCGGCTCGAAAACTTTGGTGACTAACCTTCTATTGAAATTTTTCAGTGTACCACATGGCAACACCACTACTAATGGATTGTACCACATGGCAACACTACTATCATAGAGGTAACTCTAAGACCACTGGGTCCCGAAGAAAATCATTATTATTTTTGGCTCACTCAGTACCAGAACAACGGTCCCAAGCAGTCCCAAGCTATTTCACTCACCCCTGCATGTTCTGCATGAATCCACACACCCCTGATGTTATCTGTCAAACTTTCATAGCGAATCAAAACAAACATAGTGTAGTAATAGAATTTAAACTAGAATAGGGTACGTTAATCGTTTGCTTGGGACCAATAGGCTACTAAAGTGGTGAGCCAATTTAAAATCGTTAGTTTCGTATTGATTGTTGCTACTATTGGATTGAACTAGCATTTTCACCAAATGTACTAGAATATTTTGGTTCTATCTCTTTCACTCTACTCAAAACTGAAATGCATAAAAAAATGACAAAATTATACGCACTCTTTGCACACTGTCAAAGAATCATTGTACACAAAATCAACTTTGTTCAAATCAAAACAAAAAACTAACCCATCTGGTGGATGATGGCACAAGCTTTCAAGAAAATTTTATTACAGTGAACCACATTATTTTAATGGATTTCTTCGCCAGTAAGTCGTCTGTCACTTCGTTTGTGATTATATACTGTCCGAATATAGGATCACATCTCATTTTTTTTAAATTTATTTACCAGTCAAATTGCATTTTGACGTAATCACCTTTCGATTAAAATATTTTTTGATGTTACCGTGCCAGCACCATATTTGACGCGTCCCCAATGATGACGCACTCGTCTAATTTTCATCACATCTCGATTTTGACAAGATATTTTTTTAAACTTTGTTACACCATCATCCCTAGAGCACAGGAACTAATATTTGCAGAACTAAAATTTCAAAAATAATGATCGAAAATAGTCGAACATTATTGGCGTCTTGCAGTGAAATTTTTCCAAGCTTTCGCCACCTACATTTCAAAGTGAGAACTACTAGAAGGAGGATAGTTTCCAATTTCTCCAAGTAAATCAGACGATTTTTGGGGCAAATCGGTACATAAAGAAAAACTTATAATTTCCGGTGGAAACTTTTGCTTGAATCGTATAATAAAACATGTTTGCAAACTAACTGTTATTATTTCGGTATGGATCGGAGATGTTTTCATGGAAAATTATGCGTAACAAGTTTGCACCCACAGGTAGAGGTTACCTCCTGCGCAGCTGCATTTTTCGGAAAATGGTGAATATGTGCGATTTCCACTAAGATGAAAGTGGAAATTAAGTGAATTTACTTAGGAAAGATTGTATCATGCTGGTAATAATGGAGCAATTGTTGTATAGGACGCCAATATTCAATAAATGTTCATTTTGGCCGTTTTTAGGTAAACATATTGATCCTCACAATTTTCGACGGAAAACGCAACGGAACTTGATTTACTCAATACGCACCGTACTATGAAATCGTGCTCGATGGTTTATAAAGTGATAACAAGATGACAAATCATCTTTATTTTGAGTTCCCGAATAGAAATTGTAATGTAGGAAACATCAGCAGACATCTTCAATACATTAAATTTTAACGTGTATTGCTGTAACCTTAATGTATTCAGACTTCAGTGTGACGTCCAAGTACATAAAAATACATTAGCCTCAAACGTTACATCAGAATCAAACGTCTTGACGATGTAAAATTTGACATCAGAATACATCCAATGACAACAGAACCTAACGTTACATTAGAATCAAACATCATCACGATGTAATTTGTTGCACGCATAAAACATCAGAATACATCCAATGACAACAGAACCTAACGTTACATTAGAATCAAACTTCATCACGATGTAATTTGTTGCACGCATAAAACATCAGAATACATCCAATGACAACAGAACCAAACGTTACATTAGAATCAAAGTTCATCACGATGTAAGTTGTTGTCCCTCGGTCTCTCGCCGCATGCAAAGTTTGTTTTGTCCTGAGTCAGCACTACACGGCGAATGAGAACGACCCAAATTTGAGGTTAGTTCACTCATAAATCGCAAAAAGTGCAGGAACTCAGTTTTGAATTAATTTCCCTCAAGTTCCGAATATGAGAAAAGCAAAGATTGGATTCTCTGGATTCTCGTAAATTTTCCTTATTTTAGGGCAGATTTTTGAGGTTTTCCACAGGAAAACATGCGGCAAATTTACTCATCCTGCACTTTTTCGATATTGAGTACACTGTACTCAAATTTGCGTTGATCTCATTGGCCGTGTACAGTTTTTTTTCGCAGTGGGAAAAGTTTGATTTGTTTACGAATTAGCCCGGGAAAGTGCCGAAAATGTGTTCGTCGCGAGTTTTGGTGGCGATGCAATGTTTTTCTGGTAAGTAAATGTGAATTTATTAATTTAATGTAATGTAATTATGTTTTTTTTTTTAGGAAAGTACCAGTCCCAAGCCGAATCCCGGTAGGGAATCCGAAGCTGGATCCCGGGCGGGGAGTTTGCAGCCAGATCTCTCGACATACTGCAGGTTAGTCAGTGTATTTACTAAAAGCTACAAGCCCGATGACGGGTTCCGTAAACGGAGCCCGATGGGGATTCCGTAGACGGATCCCGATGGGGAAACCGAATACGGATCCCGATGGGAAAACCGAATACGGGTCCCAATGGGGAAACCGAATACGGATCCCGATGGGGATTCCGTAGACGGATCCCGATGGGGAAACCGAATACGGATCCCGATGGGAAAACCGAATACGGGTCCCAATGGGGAAACCGAATACGGATCCCGATGGGGAAACCGAATACGAATCCCGACGGGGAAACCGAATACGGATCCCGATGGGGAAACCGAATACGGATCCAGATAGGAAAACCGAATACGGATCCCAATGGGAAAACCAAATACGGGTCCCAATCGGGAAACCGAATACGGATCCCGATGGGGATTCCGTAGACGGATCCCGACGGGGAAACCGAATACGGAACCCAATGGGGAAACCGAATATGGATCCTGATGGGAAAACCGAATACGGATCCCAATGGGAAAACCAAATACGGGTCCCAATCGGGAAACCGAATACGGATCCCGATGGGGATTCCGTAGACGGATCCCGACGGGGAAACCGAATACGGATCCCGATGGGGAAACCGAATACGAATCCCGATGGGAAAACCGAATACGGAACCCAATGGGGAAACCGAATACGGATCCTGATGGGAAAACCGAATACGGATCCCAATGGGAAAACCAAATACGGGTCCCAATCGGGAAACCGAATACGGATCCCGATGGGGATTCCGTAGACGGATCCCGACGGGGAAACCGAATACGGATCCCGATGGGGAAACCGAATACGAATCCCGATGGGAAAACCGAATACGGGTCCCAATGGGGAAACCGAATACGGATCCCGATGGGTAAACCGAATACGGATCCCGATGGGAAAACCGAATACGGGTCCCAATGGGGAAACCGAATACGGATCCCGATGGGAAAACCGAATACGGGTCCCAATGGGGAAACCGAATACGGATCCCGATGGGGAAACCGAATACGGATCCCGATGGGGAAACCGAATACGGATCCCGATGGGGAAACCGAATACAAATCCTGATGGGGAAACCGAATACGGATCCTGATGGGGAAACCGAATACGTATCCTGATGGGGAAACCAAATACGTATCCCTATGGGAAAACCGAATACGTATCCATTAGTTTTCGTTTCGTGTGGAAAACCTGGAATTGGGTTGTATAATTTCGAAAAACAAACAAATTTTTATACATCATCTGAACGAGCTTCGTTTTCTGAGCACAAATATATTTCTATCGTTCCCATAGACATTCATCTCGATTTGTAAACCAAGATTTAAATTGTCGATAAATTGCATTAGATGACGTTAATATCCTTTGAATGACAATTCGCTCTATGGCGAGGGCCGCTAAAATGGTGATGTTTGCAAATGTAATAACACTGATTTATCATAGTTCATGTGAACCAAAATTTATGAAATTTTGGATTTAGGTTCCATTTTTAAACCATTTTTTCAACCTATTAATATTGGATTCAGAGAGCCGCAATAATGGCGGTAAGCTCCAACTCGGATTAACTTTTAATACCGTCCCTGTTTGGATGTTGAATAACTCTGATGTCGACATCAAAGCAGCCGGACATTCTTGATCGGGATTTAATCCGAGGATAATACCGATTGGAGCTTACAGCCATAAGTGATTTAATGAATAATTCGCTGATTGCGACTCTCTGAAAACTAAATGCACAGGTTTCATACGTCAAATTCATCCTTTGCAACGTCCTCTTGTAACTTAAAAATACAAAATGTCATAATAACGTAGGGTAGAGAACTACTTCGGCCTAATCGCCCGTTTTGGGCCTATCGAGCAGAAAACTTCAATAGAAATCCATTATTTCAGAGTTCGTCAATTCAATTATGCATTTGGTACGATACTTTAGTTAATAAGCTACGGAACGAAGTCAATGAGAACACGTGATATGAAGGTTTGCACCCATTATTCCCAAAAACAAAAGAAGCGCTCCGACCGAATCAATTTTTATCTTCATTCTTTATTCTTTATTTCCATTTCGTCAAGCCAGTGTAGACTAAAGCCCTACAGTAAAAGTATGGACGTCTGTCAAAAGTTGTTCCAATCGAACCGTCAAAATGCACCGCTTTGCTCGATTGGAACAGCTTTTTTCAGTTTTGTGGTGACAGTCGTCCATACTTTTACCAAAGATGAATACTAAGATGAAACTGTCGGTAGAAAAACTTTCAATTTTAGTGTCCTCTTTCACGGTCCCTTTCATCCAATGAATACCCCCAGTATGCAAGGTAATTTAGTGGTTTAGCTGCCCCCTCGGCAGAGATGAAATTTTGTGCACTTTTTTTTATCAAAACAATCACACCAAAATCAGAGATGTCCCATTTTTTAATTACTCGATTAACAACTTAGCGAATATTTTTTGTTCGCTGTCCTGTCATTTTTCAACCAATAAGAGTGCAAAACTTGTTTGAAACGATCGGTGATGATCCTCTGAAGAATTTAATGCTTATATCGGCATGATATAACCGATTACAAATATTTTACTGTTCGGTTCGTAAATCGATTAATCGATTATTCGAACGAAAATCGGCCATCACTAGATGAATGTGAAACGTCATTTCAAATATAAAGACCGTACATAACTAATGAAACAATTTGAAAGGGACCGGAGCTAATCACAAATTGCGTCCCCACGGTAACTGAAATAAACACGAGTGTTCACCGGTTGCTTTTACTGTAGGGCTTTAGTGTAGACTACATACAATGATTATTACAATGTTTAATCTTCATCCGATAGGCCGAAGTGAATTCATTGGCGTTTCAATGGCGTTTCAATGCACTAGGACGAGTTTAGAATCCGTAGGCCGAGTTTGGTGTCAAGAAGCAGTGTTAGACTTTTGACAATATCTCAACGATTGGTTTCTCTTTATCAAATCTTACGGTACATACGGAAAGGTAAATAAATTTGGAAGCCATCAGTAATAATAACATTCCGTTTGGTGCTAAACTGCGCTAGATAAAGAAGGACTAAGTGCGGGTTGTGCTTAATAGGCCGAAAATGGGGTAGTTAACCCTATAATGACTTCATAATTCCGAAAAAACATGTTTCCGGGCGGAATAAGTTTCATCCAGCCTTATGATGGTACACAAGATGGGTCGCAAGTTTATATAAAATTTAAAGTGTGGTTCGCAATCAGGGAAAGACTGAGATTTAAGAATTCTAATGTAAATTTTTCATAAATAATGCCAATTTAGAATTCTGTACTATCTAATAACTATTTCTTCGAACTTTTAGGCAGTTTGGATAACAATTTAGCCAACGTATAAGATACTTACCACAGACAAACAGACATAACACATTGAATATTTCTCACTGTAAAACATCGTCGTTAAAACATTACCGCCCTCTGTTGAGTACACTGTGGTGGGTAGTACGCTGAACAGATGGCGGTAGTGTGGAAACGTCAAACGCAAGGGAATTGACTATGCGCGCCACAGGTGGCGGTACTACCAACTAAGATACTTTTAAATTGACCGATAAATGCTTGTTCGATGAACATCTTGCGAGTGTTATGTCTGTTTGTCTGTATACTTACTTTACTTTTGCTGATCCGACGTCCCTCGGAACCTAACCTGTATAACAAGTTGCGCCAACTAACTCGGTCCCTGGCTGCTTGTCTCCAATTTCTCGAGCGTCCCACACTTCCTACATCCTGCTCCACTTGGTCTAACCACCTTGCTCGCTGTACTTTTCTGCGTCTTGTACCGGCCGGATTTGAGTAAAACACCATTTTTGCGGGATTGTTGTCCGGCATTCTTACAACGTGTCCCGCCCATTGTACCCTTCCACTTTTAGCGACTTTCTGGATATTGGGTTCGCCATAAAGTTACGTCAGTTCGTGGTTCATTCCTAAATCGAGCTAGAACTAGGGCGTAACAGCTTTTGTAATCAATGACTTCTCTCGATGATTTCGCGGAAGTCATGGCTTTCCCAGGCGAATCGACATCACCATCGATTAGAGAAAGACTTCTACTACCCGATGGATATGTTGGTTTGTGTAGGCGTGTCTTGAATTCCGAGAAATCAACAAGAGAAGCCATTGTTTACAAAGGCTGTTACGCCTTAATTCCAGGTCTATCTAGATTCTTCTACTCCATTCACCATTTTCATATACCCTCTGCCAAAGATGGTCCTAAGCACGCGTCGTTCGAAAACTCCCAGTGCTCCTCGAGCATTGCCCATTGTCATATTTTTCATGCACAATAATTTTGTTTATTATATATTTGCAGTTCGTTTGCAGCAATTTTTGGAGCGATCCGTGAAGGGGAAGGCTTGCCACTTGTATATCCGAACAGTGGACCAAACAAGCCAGCAACCCCGTCCAAAGTGTCATGCATTATTGACAAATTGGCACAGTGGGTCGATTTAAAGGGAGATCTGGAGGCGTAGCGATCACATTGTCATGATTGTCTGGTAGTTCACTCAAAAATGCTATAACAATCGCCAAGCTCGCTGTAATGTCACCAAGTGCCTCGTCACCCACTAATAGGCGCCTATGTCAGTGGTCTAACAACTCTTAGCGCGCTAATGGCATAGTTCCCCTGCCGCATAGAGAGTTGCCACAATGATATTAGGTTAGCTAAGGTCAGTTAACTGACTGGTGGGAAACGGGAGCTTAAGCAATGGCTATTCTGTATGCATTTAAGAGATAGTCTACCAGAATGGATGTTTTTTTTTTTGTACAATTTTATGTTTTCTGATGGTTTCGGTTGCAAAACATGAGAATTAACTTTTCCAATGCTTTCAATTGTACAAAGCATTAGAGCTAGAAACATGATCTTGTAAACACTACACACCTTAACTGGTAGTTTACTAAAAAATATGCTGCTACAATCGTCAAGCTCACTGTAATGTCACCAAGTGCCTCGTCACCTACAAATTGGCGCCTATGTCAGTGGTCTAACAACTCTTAGCGCGCTAATGGCATAGTTCCCCTGCCGCATAGAGAGTTGCCGCAATGATATTAGGTTAGCTAAGGTCAGTTAACTGACTGGTGGGAAACGGGAGCTTCAGCATTGACTGTTATGTACGCATTTTTATGATGTAATCTAACAACAAGCGTGTGTAGTGTTTACACGATCATGTTTCTAATTCTAATGTGTTGTTAATATAATTGAAAGCATTTGAAAAGTAAGATTCTAGTGTTTTGTATATCTAAAAACATTAGTAAACATCTACATTTGAAAACATTCAAACAACGTTTACTTTAAACGTTTTGTACATCTGAAAACATCAGAGAACAACAAACACGAAGAACAAATGAAAACATCCGAACAACGTTTAGTTCTAACGTTGTGTACATCCGAAAACATCCAAGAAAGTTTGGTTCCAGCATCGGGAGGCATCTACGTTAGAAAACATCAGAATACATTTACATATAAAAACATCCGAACAACGTTTAGTTCTAACGTTTTTTACATCCGAAAACAACCAAAAAACGTTTGATTCTAACATCAGGAAACCTCTACATTAGAAAACATCAGAAAACGTTTACATTTAAAAACATCCGAACAACGTTTAGTTCTAACGTTTTGTACATCTGAAAACATCCTTAAAACGTTTGGTTCTAATGTCAATAGATTGAAATTTTTGACGTCAGACCGACATTAGAATGGCAAAATTTTGTACCAAAATTTCTGATGTATACACCATGTTACGTTGCTTAAATACAACTAAATCATAATGTTTCCTAATGTTTGACATCAGGCATACATTTCATTTTGATGCTGATGTAGACATCAAAATCAAACGTTGGGCTAATGTAAATTTCTATTCGGGTTATTGAGCAATTTACTTCTGTTTACATCATATGTACGATGCAGCATTGATGGAGCTGTGAAATTAAATGAATATATTTTATGAAAGTTCATCTGGAAAAGTCAAAGATGCACATCAGTCTGATTGTGAAAACATTTTCTTCTTCAATTCGAATATTATATTGGAAGGATTTTACGCAGGCTTGGTGAAAATTATGATTTAATGCTATTTTTCACAAATTTTATATGCAGTCCACAGACAAACAGACGTAACTCTTTGAAAAAGTTTTTCTTGAAAACATAGTATCTCAAAACATAGAACCTCAGTTACGACATCTATCAGGCTTCTCGCGGAAAACAAGCTTGCTCCCTAACTCGCAAACAATATTGCATGAAAGTACTATAGAATGTATAGAAACGTCAAAGTGATCCGATGCCAGCGCAGCGGCGAGTAGTTCGCGAAACTGATAATATTCAAATGGACCGTTAAATGTGTGAACGAAGATACACAATGAAGAGTTACGTCTGTTTGTCTGTGCTAAAATGATGAATGGGCTGCACGTAAAGGAGACGTGATTAATACACAGCAAAAAAATGTAATATCGATCAACGTAATTCAAGCTGATGTACGAAATAATGATGTAATAGCAAAAAGCAGATACAATATTACATCAATGGGTGTAATTTTGTTCGCAAAATCGATGTACATCGTACAACGTTAAATTACACAACCGATGGATTGACCTGGTTGCAGCAGTTTGGATGTAATATTCAACAACTTTTTTTTTTCTGTGTACACAGAAAAAAAAGTTGTTGAATATTACATCACAGACAAACAGACGTAACTCTTTGAAAAACTTGTTCTTGAAAACATAGTATCTCAAAACATATAACCTCAGTAACGACATCTATCTGGCTTCTCGCGGAAAACAAGCTTGCTCGCTAACTCGTAAACAATATTGCATAAAATTTCTATAGAATTATTATTATTTAACTTTATTAGGGACCCGCATAAACGCGAACCATAAATTGACCTTACCTAAAATGGTTAAAAATTGTTTATAATCCCTGCTAAACTTTAACTGAAATGGTTATGGAACTTTACATGAACGTTTAATGATAAAGTTTCAACCTTATGTATTATGGTTTTTTGGAACTGGACCTTACAAATAATGGGTTGTTAAGAACCATTACCATTCCAAATTCTTATTTTCTCCATACATTTTCAGAAAGAGAACTATATAAGAACGTTTTTACTTATGATTTGAGAACATTAATGGTAATGGTTATGGTAGTCAGTAAGGTCCATCAATGGTTTTGTATTATCGCTCAACTTTACGTGGAATATATCGTGAATTGGTAATCAGTAAATTACAGGCAACCAATTCGCGATATATTCCACATAAAGTTGATCGATGTTACAAAACCATTCGTGAACCTTACTGACTACCATAACCATTACCATTAAAGTTCTCAAACCATAAGTTAAAAGGTTCTAATATAGTTCTCTTTCCGAAAATGTATGGAGAAAACAAGAATTTGGAACGGTAATGGTTCTTAACAACCCATTATTTGTAAGGTCCAGTTTCAAAAAACCATAATACATAAGGTTGAAACTTTATCATTAAACGTTCATGTAAAGTTCCATAACCATTTCAGTTAAAGTTTAGCAGGGATTATAAACAATTTTTAACCATTTTAGGTAAGGTCAATTTATGGTTCGCGTTTATGCGGGGAGGCTTTCAGCCTTGGGCTGGTTCGCCTCCAAAGCATTTCTATAGAATATATAGAAACGTCAAAGTGATCCGATGCCAGCGCTGCGGCGAGTAGCTCGCGGAACTGATAATATTCAAATCAACCGTTAAATGTATACACAATGAAGAGTTACGTCTGTTTGTCTGTGATTACATCTAAACAGCTGCACAGTGGTCATTCCGCTGGTTGTGTAATATTTCGTTGTACGATGTATACCGATTTTGCGAACGAAATTACATCCATTGGTTGTAATATTGTATCTGATTTTTGCTATTACATCATTATTTCATACATCAGCTTGAATTACGTTGATCGATATCACCTTTTTTTTGCTGTGTACCTCAAGTCTCAAGATTTTCGGAAATCTTGCACTTATTTTTTGAAATTCACTGTTAAAAACAATATTTTTGTCGAACGTGGAAAAAACTCAATCAAACGAGAACAGTTTTGTGTTATTGTTTACATTTTTGTCCGGGAACGAGGGAATGGTTCCCTCGTTAGTTTTGCATTCATGGCCCGGAAAACGGACACAACAAATAACTGCTAGATTAAAATTAACTATTGTTGGCTTAATAAAAGAATATTGTTATTTTAGCAATAGTTGCAGTTGAAGAGTGGCTTATTAAAACAAAAAGAATCTTATTTTGAATTTATTTGAATAAGTATTATCGAAACAATAAAATGCACTATAATTTCAACCGGAATTGTTTGTTTAAATACAAATAAAGTTTTTTTTGTTCAATGCATACAATTTTCTGTCCAGCAGTTTTGGCGTGACTTTCTACCAGCGATTTCACAAAACTGGACCAACTAATATCTATTTTTTTAATGAAACGCACAAATGTCGGCTACTTTTCTCCAAGGTTGCAAAGACTCATTTCAGCTAAAATAATGTTTTTCGGAATAATAAAACCAAAAGATGGTATGATGGCATGTTTTACTTGTAACTTACAAGAAGAGGTTACAAAGTATGCGTTGGAAACATAAAACCTGTAAATTTTGCTTTCTATGAGTCACAATCAGCGATTTGCTGATCGCTGAGTGAGTGAGTGAGTGAGTTTGTGAAAAATCGCTGATTGTGACTCTCATGAAGTGAAATAAACAGGTTTAATATGTCAAACACATTCTTTGCAACCTCTTTTTGTATCCTACCAATTCAAAATTTGATCATGGCATCTAATTATTTCATAATTTAGAAAAACATTGTTTAAGCTGAAATGAGTTTTTGCAACCTTGCTTTTCTCGTGATTCTAGAAGAAAAAAAATCTCAAAATAATGTTTTATTTCAAAGTGCAAGTGCTAGTAAACGACATTTAAACTGCTCTAATGAAGTGGTTAATTGGAAATAGGAAGAACTTTTCGGTCATCATAACAAAACTTAATTTTTCTCGGATCGGTGCGAATGTTACATTCGACCTCGCTTTCGACATAATGAAAGTTTGCTCTTGAATTTATAATGTTCCTATTTCTCAGCGCCGCTCCAAGCAAAGGCGCCGCTTTTGGTTTGCGGCTGTCAACTTATTTCATTTTCCGCTGCGTTCCTTATCCCGCCTTCTGTCACGCGTAACGCTATCATCGTGCGGTCTTGTGAAAAAGCGAAAGTTGTAGACGCGTCCTCATCGGTGGAAGAAAAAATAATTTTAGGTAAGTAAATCAATGAAATTCAGCTTAATTTTGTGTTTATTTAGGTAACAGAACGCGATGAATCGAGTTGTAGGTATTGTTTTGTTGAAAAAACTCGGAAAACAGTGTTAATTTGGCTATGTTAAGTGTGGTTGTGAGTGGCACGGGTGCATCTTCTTTCTGAGAGGTTATTCTTCGCCATAGAAAGTTGTAGAAAGAAAAATCCCGTTTAGTTTGACATTCAGCTTAAAATTAGCATTCAACAATCAAAATACTGGAATAATTGATCAGTTTACAATGGATCTCCTATCGCAACCCGTTTCAGAACAAATAATGGCAGACTCTGACGACGAGTACGACCGGAAGAGACGCGACAAGTTCCGCGGGGAACGTAGTGCCGGAGAAAGCTATGCGCGGGGTGCCGACAGATCGGATCGCTCTCGCGGTCGAGATGATTGGCCGGAACGGTAAGTTGGTTGGCGTAAGCTAGTAATGTGCGTTCAAACGGATGGTCGTGTAACTTTTCAGCGGAAGACCACGGCAGGACTACCGGGACTATCGGCCACCACAACGGGACCGTGGCTATTCGCCTTCCCGCGAAGGACCTCCGATGAAGCGACTACGCGGCGATGGGTGGGGAGACGACGCCCGGCCTCGGTTTGTGGGTAAGTTGTTTCGAATGCTCAAGTGTGCAAAGGAGAGATCCTGATTTTGAGTCCTCCTTTTAAGGTCATGAATCGTATGGAATGTACGGCTATAACCACGATCATTTCGGAATGCATCCGGCTGCTGGACCGTACGGGCATCCAGCTGGTTTACATCCGCGGGAGCAGCAATCCTCAGGAGACATGCAAACTCAGCCCTGCATGATGACGCTGAAGCAGTTCCTTGCCACTCAGGACGATTCAATTTCCGATTCGGAGGCCATCCAGAAGTACAACGACTACAAGCTGGAGTTCAAGCGGCAGCAGCTGAACGAATTCTTTGTGGCCCACAAGGACGAAGAATGGTAAGATTCGGCAGCAAAATAGCTGAAAGTGATTGATTTCAGTGTTGGAAAAGTTCGCGAGAACTGTCTGACTTGATGAAATTCCGCGAACTTGTCCAACACTGACTGATTTATGTTGGTGTGATGCACTTCTCTTCGGAAGTTGGAAGCACTTTCAGACATTTTGCCCCTGTAAGATATCACAATTGGGCCGGAAGCGAAGATCACCCAACCAGCAGAAGCCACTGAAGATCATCCCGATGTTCTGCTGCCGTTCTTGTTTTTAGCAAATTTAATAACAATTCTTCTCCTTGACAGTGCTAGGTCGAGCACAGCTCTCGAGTCGTTCTTGCGCCTCCTCTGCTACTTATCTGTTGTAAGAAGCACGCACAATGCTATCTCCACTTGCGTATTCGGGTTTAGGAGAACTGTCCCCCTATGCCTCCGTCGTCGCCCATGCCGCGTGACTTAAACTCGAGTAAAGTATTCCGCGCGAACTCTTGGTTAGGGAACCCCAGGCCACTCGAACGTCCGGCGAGCAATGCCGGACGTTCCGCATTCTAAACATTTGATCGCTTCTGATCTCGCGAATTCTCGATATACGACAACACGCGCGCTGTGATGAACAAGAGAGAGGTATTTACATTTCTTAATAATGGTTAAACGATAGAAAGAAATGCTATATTTATGGTAACAGCAGTTGGGAATCAATAATGACTTGTCAAAGCAGTTGCATTACTTTTCTAGAACCACTTGACATTTGCCTAAGGTAAAGTCCATTGCTGGAGAAAGTGGATTACTCACTACCCATTTTTTACAACTAAATATCTTGGATTTTACGTCGAAATGTTGTGTTCGTTTGTAAGGAGTTCATTTCTAATAAAAATTTTGTATTTTTCTTCGTTTCCTGTCTCATTGCTCTGGATTGCTTCACCTATAGGTTCAAGATCAAGTACCATCCGGAGGAATCGCTGAAGCGAAAAGATGAGCAGATGGGATTTTTGAAGGTTAGTATGCAACTATCCATGGTTTTTGGCTTGTTTCTCGCATTGAATAGTTGGTTTAATCATCGCTTTTTTTTCTTCTCAATTCCAGCGCCGTTGCGACGTTTTCGTGGAACTGCTGGACACCGGTGATGTCTCCAAGGTATCGGTGGATACCTCCAATGCGGATCCGTTGCTTCGCCTGCTGGACACGGTCGTCATCAAGCTGGAAGGTGGCACCGAGGAGGATCTCAAAGTGCTGGACGAAAAACCGGTGGAGATTGTTAAGATTTTGCCGGAGAAGCCGAAGGTGGAGGTGAAGAAGGAACCGCTGCTGGAGGATACCATCAAGAAGGAGAAGATCAGTATCAAGGAGGAAAAGGTGGAAGACGCGGAGAAGCCCAAGGAGGAGAAGGATGTTGAGAAGGAGAAGCCGTCGGGAGATGGTGAGGCTGAAGCTGAAGGGGACAAGGAAGGTGAGGAGAAGGAAACAGCGGAAGCTGACGAAAGGGAGGCGGAGCCGGTGAAGGAACCGGAGCAGGAGGAAGATACATCGAGGAAAAAGGATCGCAGGAAGAGAAGTCGATCGGATTCCGGTAGCAGCTCATCGTCTTCGTCGTCGTCCAGCTCTAGTGATTCGGAAGATGAGAAGGAGAAGGAAAAGGAGAAAGAGAAGAAGGATGCAGAGGACGATGAGGAGATGAAGGAGGATGAAGAAGAGACGCCCAAGAGTCCGAAGCCTATTGAACAGGAAAATGAAGAAAAGGAAGATGAGCAGGCGGAGAATAATGGACATAAGAGCGGAGATGAAGGAGAAGAAGGAGAAGAAGAGCCAGCTAAGAAAGACGAAGCAGAGCCTGAGAAGATGGATACCGAGGAGGTGTCAGAAGAGAAAGACAAAGAAGGTGAGACAGAAGAGAAGGAGGATGAGGAGGGGGAGGGTAAAGAAAAGGAAGCGGAAGCCAACCAGCAAAGCAATGAGGAGAAAGACGAAGCGGAAAAGACAGAAACTATTGATTTGGTTAAGGATACAAATGTTAGTACAAGTCCGCGGGCTCTACATCGGACCAGCTCGATCTTTTTGCGCAACTTGGCCCCATCGATAACGAAGGCCGAAGTGGAAGCCATGTGCAAGCGTTACAATGGATTTCTGCGCGTGGCAATCGCCGATCCACTACTGGAGAGAAGGTGGTTCCGCCGCGGGTGGGTTACTTTCCGCCGAGATGTGAACATCAAGGAAATTTGCTGGAATCTTAACAACATCCGCTTGCGAGACTGCGAACTGGGGGCTATCGTCAACAAGGATCTGAGTCGAAGGGTTCGTCCGGTGAATGGACTCACCTGTCACAAGACGATTGTTCGCAGCGATATCAAGCTGTGTGCGAAGATTACTCACAATTTGGACGATAAGGCTGGCCTGTGGAAAGACCAGGAAGACAACGGAGGAGAGAATAATGGGGAATCTTTTGGTTTGCAATCGAAGAATCCCGTTCTGCAAAACATCACTGATTATCTCATAGAGGAAGCCTCCGCGGAGGAGGATGAGCTGCTGGGACTGTCGACGGAAGCCGCCAAGAAGACCAATGACGGAGAACTGGTCGAGCGTGATCCGCAGCTAATTGAAGTTCTAGACAAATTGATCCTCTATCTTCGCGTTGTTCATTCGGTTGATTTCTACAATCACTGTGAGTACCCGTACGAAGACGAGATGCCCAACCGGTGCGGTATTATCCATGCTAGAGGTCCTCCTCCTCAGAACAAGGTCACATTGAATGAAATCCAGGAGTACATTCGGACATTCGAAGGTAAGATGGGTTCGTTCTTGGCCCGTGCCATCGAGTTGGAAGAAGTGGAAATGAAGAAACTCGGTTCCAAGGACGCCGAAGCCGAGGTGGAAAAGTTCATCCAAGCCAACACCCAGGAGCTGGCCAAGGACAAGTGGCTGTGTCCGTTGTCCGGCAAGAAGTTCAAGGGCCCGGACTTTGTGCGTAAGCACATCTTCAACAAGCACAACGAAAAGGTCGACGAAGTTCGCAAGGAGGTGGAATACTTCAACAACTATCTGAAGGACACCAAGCGGCCGCAATTACCCGAGCATCCGGGTAATACCAGGAAAGCACCGTCCGATGCGGCCCCACCCAGTGCTGGGTAAGTTTAATTTTTAGGATGTCAATTTTGGGGAACTTCGGACTAAGTAATTTGTTTATTTTTTCAGATATCGCCCACCGTACGGAATGTCCCATGCTTACGCCCCAATGTACGCTCCGTATGCCCAACCGATGATGGCGCCGGCTGGTCGTGCAAGACCCGGATATGGACGCGGTGGAAGGTGAGTTCCGATGTTAGTTTTCGTACCTTTAGTAGACAAACAGTGCTCGAACTAGCGATAAGTGTCTTCCTTGTGTGTAAATGTACCGATGCTTTCTAGAGATCTTTCGTTTCCTCTTTTCATTTGACCGCACAACTGCATTTTTCTCTTTGAAAGTTCTACAGTATACTCTCTTTCGTTGGGTGATTTTTCACTGTTGATCGTAAAATTCATCCTAAAACGAATCATTTTGCTTCACAGAATTCAAGACGCCCGACGGAACATACAAAATCGATCTAGGTAAGTCGGGATCGAAGATCCGCAGTATTTAGAATCCAATACCCCTATCGTATCTCATAGTGCAGTTCGTCGCGATTTCCATTCGGTGCGGTATCAATTGGTACATTTACACACTGCCCTTTGGATTGTTAGAATAGTAGTTTCAAGGTATCCCACCGATCCGATGTGTTGTTCTACAGCTTTTCTCTAGTTTTGCGCGCCGCTTGCAAAATGCAATCTTGGAACTACTTCTCTACTAGTCCCAATAATGTTTGTTCTATTTAGGAGTCAGTTTAGGTTTAATGTCAACTGATTTACCCGGTTGTTGCCCTTTTTCACAGAGAACCAATGGGAGATTTTCGACGGCCAATTGTGGCGTACAGCGATTTGGACATGCCCAATTTTAACGATTCTTTCCTGTAGGACGACGACGTGACGATTTTCTAGTTACGGATTTAGTTTCCCTAAGGCGCAGCTTTTATAAATTCTGTAGAGCTACCGTTAATAAAAATTTGACCTATCATCAGTTTAATGTTTTAACTAGAGAAAAGCTTGCCGAACAAGCGCTTCATTCCCGGAATGCCCTAACCACCTATTCGTTCAAATGTTGTTCAAATTCTCGTTCATTACATTTCAGAATGGCACCGGATTACCGCCCAGTGATTCACTACCGTGATCTGGATGCGCCCCGCGAACCGGACGAGTTCATCTAAACAAAACATTAACACAATTGGTAGTTGGATCAATCGTAGGTCTGGCCAAATGATAGCATTCACAGTAACAGTTAAATCAAAACTAATTCAAAATTTGTGCATTTCATCCGTAAGAATCCGATAGTTGAACAATTTGAAATAAAGGACGCTGCAACTATGTGTGAAGTTATGATGTAGCTAAGAAGGGAGTTATTTTTGTTTTCGAAAAATCCTTTCTTGAAGACTGCTTTTCCCTCCATTGCACCCGAGCACCAATTCTCTAGGTTAACTCTTTCCCGCCCGGAGTGTTTTGCTATAGTACATTTAAAAAACCAGCCTATCTCTGGAGTGTCTTGAGATATCGACCTGGATTTTCTTTCCAACAATAGAAGAACTAGTACAATAGTTTTACAAAAATAGGCTGTAATTTCAGAAAGTTACAGCACACTGTCAAAAAAGGCATGGTGCTCCAGAGTAACCATGGATGGGAAAGAGTTAATACACTAGTGGAAATTAATATAAAGTTAAGTTCAAATAATCATTTAACTTCATTTCTGAAAAGTTTTAAGCAGATCCAATCGCTAGAAGTTCTCTAAAATCACATAAGAAATACATACATTTAGGCGTTTTGCGAACTAGTTTCTGTGTATCTATGTCGATTAAATTGAAATGTTCTATAAGTTCTGTCGGTTGGATCTCCATAGAACTTAGCAAAAGTCATGTTCAATGATTATTTGAACTAAGTTATTGGTTATTTCAATGCGACAATTAGCTTAGGCATGTTTAAACATGATTCCAAATTGACTAATTCGTACATGGATTATTTTTCAATAATGTTTAAGCTTGCCACAATAGCCAATAACCAAAAACAAAATGTTTGAACTTGATTTTAGTAATGTTTGGCGGGAATCCAACCGGCAGAAGTTATTTGATTATTTGATTTTAACTGACATGGACACACAGAAGTTAACTTGGAAAACCCCTAAATGTATGTATCTCATATTTGATCATCGCTGATCAACAAATGATATTTGTGATGTTCGAGAACTTCTAGCGATTGGTCTGCTAATAACTTTTCAGAAATGTCGTAGTATGCGAAGGGTCCGCAGGTAGCCTTTTACTTGGTCGATCCACCTTGCCCGCTGCGCGCCTCTTCTTCTTGTTCCTGTTGGGGCGCTTTCGAGAACCATTTTCACTGGGTCGTCGTACGGCATTCTTACGACGTGCCCAGCCCACCGTAGTCGCCCAATCTTTGCAATGTGGACGATGGATGGTTCTCCCAGCAGCTGCTGCAATTCGTGGTTCATTCGCCTCCTCCACGTTCCGTCATCCGTCTGCACTCCACCGTAGATAGTACGCAACACCTTCCGTTCGAAAACACCAAGGGCGCGTTGGTCCCCCACAAGCATAGCCCAGGTCTCGTGGCCGTAGAGGATCACCGGTCTAACCAGCGTCTTGTAGACAGTCAACTTCGTGCGGCGTTGAATTGTATTCGACAGGAGCGTCCTCCGGAGTACAAAGTAGGCACGATTCCCTGCCATAATGCGTCTTTGAATTTCTCTGCTGGTATCATTATCGGCGGTCACCAATGAGCCCAAATACACGAACTCATCGACCATCTCGATTTCGTCACCGTCAATCTGAACTCGGGTGGGAGGCTTACATTGTCTTCCCTAGAACCTCTTCCTTTCATGTATTTTGTCTTTGATGCGTTGATGGCAAGTCCAATCCGTCTAGGTTCAGCCTTCAGTCTGATGTACGTTTCCGCCATCATCTCAAAGTTCCGTGCCATAATGTCAATGTCATCAGCGAAGCCAAAGAGCTGGATGGACTTCCTGAATATCGTACCACTCGTGTCTAACCCAGCTCTTCTGATCACACCTTCTAACGCGATGTTGAACAGCAGACACGAAAGTTCATCACCTTGCCGTAACCCCCTTCGAGATTCAAAGGGACTAGAGAGTGTCCCCGATACTCGAACAACGTACATCACTCGATCCATCGTCGCATTGACCAATCGCGTCAGTTTATCCGGAAATGCGTACTCGTGCATAATCTGCCATAGCTGATCTCGATCGATTGTGTCGTATGCGGATTTGAAATCGATGAACAAATGATGTGTGGGCACGTTGTATTCGCGGCATTTCTGCAGAACCTGCCGAATCGGAAAAAAATTGGTCCGTGGTAGCGCGGGCACCCATGAATCCCGCCTGGTATTGCCCCACGAACTCTCTTGCAAATGGTGACAGGCGGCGGCATAGAATTTTGGAGAGTACCTTGTAGTGTGATCGCGCGGTAGTTGCAGCAATCCAACTTGTTGCCCATTTTATAGATTGGGCCATCCACTCCTCCGGTAATATCTACTCCTCCCAAATCTTGGCAATTACCCAGTGCAGCGCTCTAGCCAGTGCTTCACCACCGTATTTTAATAGCTCACTTGGTAGTTGATCTACACCAGTTGCTTTGTTGTTCTTCAGCCGACCGATCTCCTCCTCAACTTCTTGAAGATCAGGGACCAGTAGCCTGTCGTCTTCTGCGCGTGCTCCAAGGCCTGTTGCTGTGCCACCTTCGTTTTCTGCTGCTTCACCGTTGAGGTGCTCGCCATAGTACTGCTTCCACCTCTCAATCACCTCACACTCGTTCGTGAGAAGGTTACCGTCCAAGTCCTTGCACATATCGGCTTGCGGCACGTGGCCTTTGCGCGAACTATTTAGCTTCTCGTAGAACTTCCGTGTGTCGCTTACGCGGTACAGATTTTCCATCGCCACGCGATCTCGGTCTTCCTGCTGACGCTTCTTCCTTCGGAAAACCGAGTTTTGTCTGTTCCGTGCTTGTCTGTATCGCTCCACATTCAATCTCGTGCGGTGTTGCAGCATTCTCGCCCGTGCTGCATTCTTCTCCTCTACTAACAGTTTGCATTCGCCGTCAAACCAGTCATTTCTTCGGTCCGGGATTGCAGTACCTAGTGCCGCTGCAGCAATACTACCTTTGCCGGATCGGATGTCCCTCCAGCCATCTTCAAGAGAAGCTGCGCCAAGCTGCTCTTCCGTGGGTAGTGCAACTTCTAGCTGCTGCGCGTAGTCCTGGGCAACTCCGGCGTCCCGTAGTTGCTCAATGTTGGGTCGCGGCGTTCGACCTTGACGGGTGTTATGCAACGTCGAGAGTTTTGAGCGCATGCATACTGCAACTAGGTAGTGGTCCGAATCTATGTTCGCACTGCGGTGACGTTGATAATGTCGGAGAAGAATTTCCCGTCGATTAGAACGTGATCGATTTGGTTTTCTGCGGGGGAAAAAGGTACTTCGAACTACCATACCCCGGGAGGCTGCAAAGTTTACGCATCGTTGGCCGTTGTCGTTCGATACGGCATGCAGGCTGTTTGGCCCGATTGCCGGTCTATACATTACCTCCCGTCCTACCTGAGCGTTCATGTCGCCGGTGACGATTTTGACACCCCGTTGTGAACAGCCATCGTACACCTGCTCCACCTGCTGCGCATAGAACGCTTCTTTCTCGTCATCGGGTCTCCTTTCGTCTGGGCAGTGCACGTTTAAGATGCTGTAGTTGAAGAAACAGCCCTTAATTCTCAACTTGCACATCCTCGCACTGATCGGCTGCCAACCAATCACGCGTTGGCGCATCTTACCCAGCACTACAAAGCCGGTTCCCAGCTCGTTGTTGGTGCAACAGCTCTCGATGCCCACTTTTCCATACCTTTTGTCCGGTCCAGCAAAGTTCCTGCAGTGCTACGACATCGAAGTTGCGTGGTTGAAATTCGTCATAGATTAAAAAGGGGTGAGACAGGTTTAATCTGAGTTGCTTTTTTGCAGCGAGTAACTCGCGAGTAACTCAATGTATCTCAATATTTAATCGACGTTCATCGATTTTTTCTCTGCTTACTCCGTTTACTCCCTTTAAGAATATGATTCTTGTGAGTTTCCGCCAGGGAATCACCCAGCGTTGGTTCCAGTAGGAGCACGTCTTACCTCTTGCAGCGTCGATGATTAACGATGATGTGTCAACCAAAGATGGTCCAGTCCATCAAGTCCCAACCTTCGTGTCTGCGTTATGTCAATTTGTCTCCGCATGAGCTGACTTTAGCTATGTGTGTCAGAGCACGAATGTTCAGCACACTATGTACTTTTATTGTGCACCACACATCTTCCCTCTTCTCGAAATTAAAAAAAAATGTTATTTATAACTTAATCCAACTATATCATAACAGGATCACCTTACTAAACTTTATCCATCTTGACCGACACAGAAACAAAATCCATTGGCAAAAATACTATATTGATGGTTTAAATTGAATACTCCCACCAATAGATTTTTGCAGAAACGAAATTCATTTAATTTTACTATTTTTTCTATCAAAACTACTATGCCGTTTGAGTAAGCATAGTAGTTTTGACAGAATGGAATGGTAATTTGATTATATTTATAGTCAACTATACTTAAATCATGGTAGATTTAACGGTTTTAAACGTAGTTATACTGAAAATAAGTGTTTTCTGCAAAATAGTATTCCTAACTATTATCATTGTTTCAGTGTAGAAGCCGACATCCTATTTTTTTCCACTGGGCAGTCTATTTACCACAGTGTTATAGCACTGGGAGCGAGACGGGGATTGCAACAAACTGTCAACACCCAAGAGACAGGAGAAGACGAGAATAAAAACCAAAATAATAAACAATAAACCGAGGAAAAGTTCAAAACAAAAAAAAAAAACGCGAAAAGCATGGAAATTGACGAACAGGAACAAACTGTTCCTGGAGGATTCTGCGTGAAAGTTTATTGACCTCTTGACTAGATCTAGTGTTGTTTCTCTCTCGTCAGCTGTTATTTACCATTCGGTGGGAAAAATAGAGACTCCGCGTATTCTTCAGTGCAGCAAATTATTTTTAGTTTTCCGTATGTAAATATATGTAAAGAGAAACCTGTGGCTTACATAAATTTGTTGATTTATGATTAAGTTCAAATTTTATCATGTTGAATAACACTAATTATTTGTTTTAGGAGTTTGCGAAATGCTGTTCAGTGTCAACTGCTTGAACACATCATCCAAATACGCTGGTGCTTTCCTTTCTCGAACTTTCCGTGATGATGTTAATTCTGTCATTTCTACATAAATGAAACCGATGTCACATAGTAAAATTAGGGGTTATCTCAATCAACCAATATTGTGAGGTTCTCATGAATCATCAATTAAACAGAACATTTTGTTGGTGTCATTCATGTCACTTATTGTAGAAATACGGTTCCAACAAACACAATGAACTTTTGAAACCACTCTTTTGAATTTTGCAGACATCCCGTTCCGCTTAAACACTGTTATCGTTCTGGACTGATTTCAAAATTGCGGACATCCCGTTCCGCCAAGATATACACTACTTGTCGTACTGTTACGACATTCGGCTTCGTTTGCGCTCTGCGGACATCCCGTTCCGCCTGAACACTGTGGTTATCTTAAACCACTTTTATTTTATGAAAATTTGTCTTAAAATCTGCGGACATCCCGTTCCGCTTAAACCCTGTGGCATTTCCAAAAAAGACACCTGAGATCTGCGGACATCCCGTTCCGCCAAAACACTTTGGTCGCTCTGAGCAGATTGATTTAATATGTAGTAGATTGTAACTTTGCGGACATCCCGTTCCGCCAAAACACTGCGGTCATCTTGACCCGCGACTTCTGCGGACATCCCGTTCCGCCCGTACTCTGGATGATTTTGCGAAAAAAAAAGTGACATAACCTCAAATAGTCTCTAACTAAATTTTCTAGGTAGCGTCTGGGTGATTCCTTTTTTGATAAGTTTATTTAAAAAAAATAGGTAACAATAGTACACCAGGTTGCTCGATTTAAGAAGTTGCTTTAATAAAGCAACTCCTGGCACGATCGCCAATGTGAGTTTTCGCTAGGGAATCGCCATTTTTTGCCATTTAAATGATCTTTATTTCTTGTGATTGTGTGGTTTACATGTATGAATTTTTTAAGTGACACAGATGCGTCTTTTCAACTTTAGTACATTTGATATTTTAATTATTATTTACAGTTCCTAGTCCTATCAGGTCTATTTTAAAGTATGACCACCTTGGTGGGATTGGTTTGATTTGAATTGGAAAAAGGAGACTACTTATAACTACTATTTACAACTACAACTAACCTACAACTACTATGTACACCTAACCTACTATATACAAATTGCTTATCAAAGCATGTTCTGATAAATTACATTTTTGTGCAAATTTAGTCTTAATTTCGTTAATTTTGGAATCTATTTTGGCAATGCCTGCCTCTTCATGTAAATCTGTTATTCTAGTGTCGAAAGGACGATCAAGAACCATCCTCAGCACTCTATTTTGAGCGACCTGAATTTTGTTCCTGTGAGTCTGTGCACATGATTCCCACACCGGAGCAGCGTAGAGGACCGCAGGTGCTATGATTTGTTTGTAGACGGCCAGTTTGTTCACCCTTGAGAGGCGGGATCTGCGGCAAATCAGCGGATACAGACACCTAACCAAGACAGAACACTTGACTACTGTTTTCTCTACATGCGAACGAAAAAGGAGCTTTTCATCGAACAACATCCCGAGATAGGTTACTTCGGCAGACCACTCAACCCTTGTGCCATCCATGATTACAGTACAAGCCGGTGAGCCGGTTTCAGTTTCGGCGATTGCCGGTGGAGGAACATGATCGCTTGTGTTTTGGAGGCATTGATTTTAATTTTCCACGTGGTGGCATAATCAGCAAAGGCGTTAAGGCATCGTTGAAGTTTGTTCGTTATTTCGCGAGGCATCTGTCCTTTGACGGCTTTTGCGGTATCATCTGCGAACAGGAAAAACACGCAACCGTCTCCAAGGGGAGGAATGTCGGAAGTGTAAATGCTGTAAAGCAAGGGGCCCAGCAGACTGCCTTGCGGGACTCCTGCAGGGATGGAAAACGTGTCTGAAAGACAACCATTCAACGATACCTTAAACAACCTTTGCTAGAGGTAGCTACGGGTGATTTTAACAAGATGCAAAGGAAAGTTGAAGTTACAAAGCTTGTATACAAGCCCATTGTGCCAGACATTATCAAACGCTTTCTCAACGTCTAATAATGCCATGGCTGTAGACTTGGATATTTTTTTTTTATATATATCTTTATTAAGGAGACTTTCAGCCGTTGGCTGGCTCGTCTCCGAAAAAGACTTGGATACAGCCTTGTTACTTCGGATGTTATTCATCACCCGTACTAGCTGATGATTTGTGGAGTGCCCCTTCCTGAACCCGAACTGTTCCGGTAGGAGAATGTTGTGTTCCTCGACAAACTTGAGCAAACGATTGAGAATAAGTTTCTCGAACAATTTGCTCAGCGCTGAAAGGAGGCTGATTGGTCTGTAGCTTGAAGCTAGCGTTGGGTCCTTCCCGGGTTTGCGGATAGGTATGATTTTCGCTGTTTTCCAGATACTTGGAAAGTAGTGCAGTTCCAAGCATCTGTTGAAGGCAGCAGCCAGCAGAGAGTGAACCTTCATGCTGAGATTTTTCAATACTAGGTTGAATATTCCGTCAAACCCGGGGGCCTTCATGTTTTTGGTGCATTTCAGCGTTGAGCAAATCTGTTCCACTGTGATTATATCCTCCGGAGGGATGGCACAAGGGGAGGAATCAAGGTTGAGTACGCATTGCTCAACCTGAACTTCGAGCGGACTTTGGATGTTGAAGCCAAGCAAATGCGGTTTGGAAATATGCTCACCAATCGCATTTGCTTTCTCCTGAGGGGTGATTATGAGCCGATCGTCATCATTTTCATCTTTGAGTGGAGGAATGGGTTTGGGGTGCGTCTTTAGGACCTTAGCTACCTTCCAGAATGGTCTGGAGCGGTCGTCCAGATTCTGGACAAGCCGCCCGATACTTTCGTTCTGGAGTGAGACCATTCTGGAAGCAATCTCCTTGTTCAGATCGGCCATTTCACGTCTCCTCGCTAGATCTCCGGTTCTCTGGAACTGGCGTCTACGCAAATTTCTCAAGTGAATCAGTAATTGGGTGTGGGAATCAATGGCAATAAACTTACCCCTCACAGGAACTCGTCGGACGCACGCCTCGTCAGCCACGGTTATGGCTTGGTGGAGTCCCTCCAACGCTCGGTCGATGTCCTCCACGGTGTCAAGCGACGGGTTGTCGATGATGTGCCTGTCTACCACGCGTCCAAACTGGGCCCAGTTTACGTGATGGTAGTCCTTGCGCAGGCTTGAAGCAGGAGCCACGTTGCAGCCCAGTTCAGCCACCACCGGTTGGTGGTCGGAGCTGAGTTCGTTCAATGCTACCGGCTTGGACAAGCCGATATTTGTCAGGAACAGGTCTAGTGTCGATGGGTTGCCAACCGGTCAGATAAATGTTGGCTCATCCGAAACCAAACTGAGTACAGCCCATGCTGTGAGTGGTCGAACAGCAGACGACCGTTCTGGTTCTGCTGGTAGTTCCGCCAGGCCTCATGGCGAGCATTCATATCTCCTCCAACTACGAAGCGGGAACCGGTACGGGTGATGATGGACAGGTCTTTTTTTAATTTAGCCGCTAGTCCACTGCTGGCGGCACACTGTCGAGGGCAGTAGACGGCGATGAACTGGACGTATCCAGTCGACGACTCCACCTCTACACCAAGGGTCTCGATGATAGAGGTGCGGATATGAGACAGAGTGTGGTATTTTATTCCTTTCTTGACGACGACCGCAACACCACCCCCCCTGGAGCTGGTGCGATCAAGCCGAATAATGTTGTGGTCAGGCAACCAGAAGCTGTCGCCGGACTTTAGATGGGTCTCTGATAGGAGGCCCACGTCGATACTATGCTTGCGGAGGAAGTCAGCAAGCTCGAACTTTTTGGCTCGTACAGAGCAAGCGTTCCACGTGACTATAGTTAACGGTTTAGACGCCATACCGAATGATAAACTTACTGAGCACTCGCATCTGTTCGGGTTTGTTGCGGCACTGACGAAGAGCGCTGGTCATGGCGACGAAAATCTTCATCAGCTCATCCGCAGAGAAGAGATCGGGATTGGCGTTTTGTGCTTCTGGTTGTCTCCAGAATCCAGGGGGGATGGAGAGCTTTGTCCAGCTGAGGCACCAGACGTTCTTTGACGGGGGCCGGATTGCACCCGTGGATTTGCTTGACCGTGTTGCGTACCACGAAGAGGCGGGAAGTCCTCCACCCTGAATGCCGGAGTGTTTTCCTTCTTCCGTCCTGGTTGGCTTCTTGTGGACGCTTGCTTTCGGATCCGCTTGAAATCCTCGCGTTTGGGACACTGTTTGTCGGACCCTTGATGAGCTCCACCACAGTTGGCGCATTTGCATGTTTCCGACTCGTCGACAACGCACTCGGAGGAAACATGATTTTGGGCGCATTTGTCACAGCGCGGATTGATGTAGCAGTTTCGGGTGCCATGCCCGAAATTCAGGCAACACTGACACTGGGTGACGTCGTGACGGCCGCCACGGTATGGCTCCCATTGAACAATGATGAAGTTGATCGAGCGGATGGCCTTCAACGCATTGAGCGTCACCGTTCCCTTCTGGAAATGAACCAGGAAAAGGCAATCCGGGTACGTTTTCACGTTTTCGTCTCTCCTCGTCATCCGGAAGACTGCGATTGGGGCTAGCTTGTAACGGTCCTTAAGTTCTTCTTCGATCGACTTGGGGTAAGTTCGGTAAGCCCCTGATGACTACCTTGAAGGGCTTCTCACCGGGGATGTCATGTGTGAAGTATTCCGCCCTGGAATCCTTCAGGTACTTTACGGTTGCTTCGTACTCCGCTTTGGTACGCAGCATCACCTTGGTGCCGATCCTGCTCAGCTTGAATTCAGCTGCAACGCCCAGCGATGTGAGATCGCTAATGAGCGTGTTGAGTGGCACTTTCATCACCACCAGTGGAGGAAGCTTGACTCTTGCCGTACTCGGGACGGCAGAATTTTCATGCTCGACGGTACCGCCGAATTCATCGATGTCGCTGACGTTCGTCATGGTGTCACGGCCACTCGCACCATCGGACTGGCCCTGATTCTTCTTCCTTTTCTTCGTCCGCTTCACTTCCGCTGGTAGGGCATTCCCAACATCGGTGGGAAGAGTAGCGTACCTATTTGTGATAAGTACGCACGAGCTACCTTCACCATTATTCTCCACTTTCTCACGGAGCTTGCTCCGGGAGCGCTGCCTTCCCATCACACGATACAACCGGCACTACGACACGAACGCGCAACTCGAACAACTCGACTGAGCGAGCCAAAACCGGACTAAACTGCTTGACTACTACACTATTCGAGCCTCAGTTGGAACCATAAATGTACATCAACTGGCCTGAATGAGTGAAGTGCAAACGATCGACTGGTGATTCTAGCCTTTAGGCCGAGAAGCGATACTAGGGAATCGCCCAGCGTTGGTTCCTGTAGGAGCACGTCTTACCTCTTGCAGCGTCGATGATTAACGATGATGTGTCAACCAACGGTTGTCCAGTCAATCAAGTCCCAACCTTCGTGTCTGCGTTATGTCAACTTGTCTTCGCATGAGCTGACTTTAGCTATGTGTGTCAGAGCACGAATGTTCAGCACACTATGTACTTTTATTGTGCACCACACACTTCTTATATTAGACGTCAGTTTTGTTTTTAAACAAAATAAGCCCAAGTTTATCCTGAGGGTGGGAGTTAGCCAAATTTGGATTTTTCAGATATAATCCGAAATAGGACCTAGATTATTTAATACTCTAGTAACCTCAAGTCTGTGCTCTGTCACAATGCTTCATTGTGATTAATCAACACTCAAAGGGGTAAAATATAAAATTTGGGGTAAATTTGAAAGAAAGGGAACTTGGAGTGTAGAGCGCACTGCCCACTGAATGATTCTGAAGCCTGGCCAAGTGAGTGGGGTATGGGTTTATTTGATTGAACGTCATTTCCAATGTATATATTGATACATTCAAACCATTGGTATTTGAGATAAGACAGTGATAGGATGCGGAGGGCCTGTTATGGTTTCCATTTATTAAATAGTTCAGATACGCTAGAAATGACAGGTTTATAGTGAGAGAATGTACCATATTGGGAAAGCATAATTTTCATAGGGTTCAGAGCGGCTGAGCTGTTCGTTTGTAGTTTTACCTTCCTTCAAAACCAATTTGGCTCTAGAACAATTTTAAACTTGTTCTGAATTATTCACATGTTGCAATTATTGAAAAGAGCTCGATACAAGATAGCCATAGAGAACAGACGTTGAGGCTCCAAAATTTCTCTAAAAACTTGTGTAAAGATTCCTATTCGACTTAAGCGCCACTAACGGCGACTTCCCCACTTAAAAACCCTCTTTGACAACATGATGGCGCTGGCGTTGCAAAACTTATACTAGACACTAAGTGCTGGTAGCGCCAAGTGGCAATTTTCAGCAGATAATTTATCGATACTAGCGCCAAATTGGTCGAAAGTGATAAATTTATAGAGGAAATCAGGAGATGCTAGCGCTACGTAACGGCAACGTTTCCATTTTACTTTACACAAGTTTCTGACCGAACTTGGACGTCTGGTCTCTGTGAGATAGCTTAATACAATTAAATAGAAATGCCAAAATCTTACCGAGTAGTTTAGCTGTTCTGATTTCGGTACAGTTTGTTGAGGTCGGGTATAGTTTCTGAGTATGGATGCCCATTTTAAAATAACCCATATTATCACAGAGTAATAGTTTTATTGCTAGGGAACTTTCTCTTGGGATCATCTTTTCTTCATACAATTATCATTATTCATACTATATTAATCATGATCAGTCTTAGAAAATGTTATATGTTTAAGCCCCGTTCTAGATTTGTTTGTTATTCATATCTTATGCATTGTAACTCGCGAGAGGTTACCGAATATGGGTTCTTTTTCTCATCCACAATAGTTTGGGGGAGGGGGCGATCTGAGAGCTGAATAGAGGCAAATAAAATAGGGAACACAACACCATGATCCAAACGACTAACCAACGCATGCAGGACACTTAACTTGTTCTATTTCTTTCTTCCCCTCATGTACCAATATTACCTACCTGAGAACAAATGGGAACACGGCCAGATTTTCAATAGGAAGAAGGAAAAAAGCGAGAAAACGTAAGAGAGTTCTGATGGAGGAGGCTTTGTGGATAGCGGAAGATAAAGTGTTTATTGTGTTGTACCTTTTGACTATAGTTTTAAGAGGTATTGTATAGTGACCAAGAACTCTCGGCTCTGTAAAGTTAATTCGTTTGAGCCTTATCAAATAAATTAATAAACATAAGACAACCCACATTCATCCTATAAGAATACATACAAGGTATGTTTGACCGCTTATACATTTCATTTGACACATGATCTTCATTAACTTTTTGCAGGGCGTTTGCTTATTAGTTGACTTATACATTTTATGAAAAATCAGCAATAGAAATTTGCCAAAAGGTATAAGGAGATTTCTATCCGTGTACACTATGTTTGTTTTGATTCGTTATAAAAGTTTGACAGATAAAATGAGGGGTTTGTGGATGTTCCTATATTTCGACAGGTGCATCGATTTGCTTGGGACCGAAGAGAGTACCAGAGCTGAGCCAAAAAGTTGAGCACGTTTCTTCGGGACCTTCTAGTCTTAGAAGTTACCTCTATGGCTTTACTTCCCTTTCGAAGGAAGACGTGACCAGAGATTGTTATGCCTCAGAAAAATCCCACCGACCTCGACTGGGATTGAACCCAGACCCATTGGGGTGAAAAAGCTGTCACACTTACCACTACACCACCGCCATCGGCTTGTTTACATTTATCTGCTGCTTGCTTGACAGAATGGTCCAAATTGAAGCTGATAGACTAAGAAATCGTTTTAATACATTCAGCGAAGCGTTTTGGTGAGAAAATACAGCTAAATTAACGTTTAAATTTTTGTTTCCGCAAATGGTCAATGGTTGTCAAAGCCATTAATTACACTCTGTAAATGACATACCAAAGTTCGTTTTGGTTTTCGCGTCGGTCGAACAACGAAGGACTTCCTGTTCAAATGCACTCGACTTGGATTTGCGGAGGAGAGATGCTCCTAACAAACAATTTTAGCTGCACATTAGCGTATACAGGCAAAAATTAACTGTACAAGCTAATTTATGCTAATCTGCGGCAAAAATTGTTAGTTGGCCTCTCTCTCTCTCACTCCGTAAAGGTTTTCCAGTTGTAGTTAATGATCACAACAAACACGATCGCTACAGAAAACACACACTTTTTATTCAACAAAACATTGGCCAACATTTGAAAGATCTTCCCTAAGCCGCAATAATCTCCTCAACCCTCTCGGTGGCCTTCTGGATCTCCTCGAGTAGTATCTTCCCCTGTTTGGTTCCCATCTCGTTGACTAGGACTTTCTTGCCCCTCATCAAACAGTGCAGCGCTTCGTTGTAGTTCTTCTGAACAGTGGAATCCGTTTTTGGCAGCCCCGAACGGATCTTACGCTCGTTGATTTCCAGCAATGCCGATTGCTGCTCGTAGAGTACAACCGCCGCATACAGACTCAACCGGAACGAATCCGGATCCAGAGTGTCGATGACCTTCATCATCTGCCGACAGGTTTCGACCTTCTCCGCTAGGGTCATGTCTGAGAGTTGTTGGGTGGAATATCCCTTGAAGTGACCGTACATCTGGATCAGCGAATGTTTCAGCTGCAGTAGGAAGTGATGATTCGGATGTAGGAAGGTTAGCAGCTTCGAGATGAGATCGTCCATCTGTTTGATGGATGCTTTGCGTTCCATAGCGCCGTCCACTTCTTCGCCGATCTTCGACAGCAGGAAGTTAACCTGATCAGCTTCGATCTGCACCGGACATTGGTTGCACTTCCAGTCGCTGGTTTCTTTCAAGGGGTCGATCGGTAGCTGATAGCCTGCGCATGTGTTCCCATCGATTCCCATGCACTTGAGGGCACTGATATAGGTTCCAAGCTCGGTGGCATCAGCGCATCGGGCACATGTGCAGGAGAAATACTTGTTGGTCTTAAGGTGCTCCCGGCGTTGTTGCGTTCCCCACAGGGAGTGGGTGTAGGTGGTAGACAGATGTTCACCTGGAAGGATTATTGAGTTATGACAAAAGCATTTTAGAAGATTAAGATGTTACCTTTTTTGATATTCCTTCCTGCCTTAAAGGTCAGCTTCATGCCTTTGGTGCAGTCGAATGTGTAGAAACAATTCGGCATACAGCAGTGCTCCAGCATGCAACCCATCGGATATAGGCCACAGATTTCCCGTCCATTGGAAAGCGGGATGACCATTGCATTGACCTCGAGAATACCGCTGATCTTGTGCAGAGTCTTGGCGTCGCAAACCGGAAGCACAGTTTTTCCATGTTGTTCCTCTATTTTCTTCAGCGGTAGCAGGAAATTCTTCAAAAGAAATTGAACAGTGCGTTCGTCGGCATCCTTGTAGAAGGGCGTGCCCTTCCGTGCTTCGTAGTGGCTTTCCAGCTGTATCATCTGATCGAATAGCTGTCGGTTTCGGATTTGCAACGCCAGACACTTGAGCACCAACAGTGCATCGTATCGGTAGTAATCGAAGATAGCCTCCGGGTCATCCTTCGGCTTGGGCCCACCGCCAAACTTCAGGATACCGCATTCAATCGCATGCAAATCCGGATTCCCCAGTCCAGGACAGTCCGGTTTGCAAGCCGGCCAGTGGCAGGCTTCGCACCGAAACAGGCCCAGTTGACAGTCGACAAAACATCCCACACAAGGAACGGTCATCGATCGTTGTTCGTACTCGGCCAGGTTCCACTTGGGGCCGATCACCATCGGTGCTTCGGTGAAGAGAATCGTATCCCTGGGAATGTCCGCTGTTGCCAGGAAGAAGCGACCGACTTCCTTGTTGCGAGACAGCTGGAAATGGTCAAGCGAGAGAAGAGGAGGAGATTAGAGATTGTCGTTTTTGATCGGCGAAAAGGATTAAAATCAAATGAACATTTTTTGATGAAAATGAGAAAAGCAGCTATCCGCTAGCAAAGAGAACTCCTTCTAATAAGTGATATCATTCTCATTTGAGTGTAACCTACAGAAAAACGGAGCTCTGGTCGACATTTAGGCGAAAAAGCTAAGCCAACCCGACACCAACCTGACTTCTACCAAACCCCAATTCGATGTTGATGTGACATATACCCGACATAAACTTAAAATTGACCCGAAATCATTGAGTCGACATCGACCTTAACATTTCTTTACATTGATCAGACACCGAGTCGACAGTCTGTTCGGGACCATTCTGTTGGGTTTCTTCCATACTCCACTGTCGTATATCAAATGATAGTGAGTGACGATGATATTCGATTGGGAAAAGGGGTTCTTCAAATGATGGGCGTGAGAGAATTCGTTTTCACAGAATGGATCAATGAAAATGCTGATGTTTTGACAGAACTATGTTGTGGGTACCACAGTATTTTACATTTGATCATCCAGATACAGTAGCGCCAAAAACGGTGGTGGGTTCATAACTTGACCATTTAAATTGATCAATTTATTGAATGGTTGTATTGGTTCACCTTCAATCGAATGATATGAAAATTAACAGCACTGAAGCTATGCATGCATCGTCGGTACGGTAATCCTCCGTTTACGCAGCTGTTGTGGATGTCTTTGAAGAACGCGTCAACGGAGGAAAGACAGTATCTTAGTTAGTAGTAGGGGAAATGTCAGCTTCCCTTAACCTATTATCGTCAGGGGGTAAACAAAGTTCTAGAGCACTCAAATTTGGTCGATAGATGCTCTGAAATACAATGTATCCATATGCTAAAATGAAAATTGAAACAAGAGGTTCGATTGGGAAAAGGGGCTCTTCAAATGATGGGCGCGAGAATGGTCAATGAAAATCTTGAGGTTTTGACAGAACTATACTGTGGCTGTTGGTCACCGGTTCATGAGCTGATGGGTCGATAGGTAGGGTCCAGGTGTGGGAGTTGCATCCTTGGCGTCGGTAGCATAGGTACTCAGTACGGAAAACAAGATCGACGGAAAACAAATCAAAGGAAAAAAAATCGTCCATATACAGTAGCGCCAAAAGCATGCTGTGGTGGGTTCTTAACTTTACCTTTTATATTGATCAATTGAACAATTTAGATGGTTATGTTTTGAACCCACCACATGATGCTTTTGCTGCTACTGTATATGGACGATCAAATGTAAAATACTGTGGTAGTCACAGTATAGTTCTGTCAAAACCTCCCCATTTCCATTGATACATTGATTGAATGGTTGTATTGGTTCATCTTCAATCGAATGATATGAAAATTAACAGCACTGAAGCTATGCATGCATCGTCGGTACTGTAATCCTCCGTTTACGCAGTTGTTGTGGATCTCTTTGAAGAACACGTCAACGGAGAACAGACAGTATCTTAGTAGCAAGGTTCTGCATTTTTGAAACAAAGAAAAGAAAATGAACGCTCCGCAGAATCGCTTCATTTCGAGCAATAACATTTTAGTGTAAGTCATCGTGTTTCATGTTATCGAGTCACGATGATCATTCCTCTTTTCAAACATGACTGGACTATCGCTTGTTTCGTTCGCCAAGTGCTTCAGTTAATTTCATTTGAAGCAAAGACTTGTTTCAATTGACGCAATGAATGATTCGAAAACTCCTTCCTTCGTTTTTTTCCACTTGCACTTCAATTCGGGGCTCATTCGACTTGTCACGACCTGACGACGCAGGCATCAAAATATAGTATCCGGATAGTATCCGCACAATACAGGTTGCCGATAGGGAAGGCATCCAGATTATGTGTAGTAATAATGTATTATTTTATATTAAACGAAAATGAAATTAACGAGGCCACATTCGCATTATAACTATCCGAAAGCAAAATGACAAAAATTTCGTCCGTTCAACTCCCGTACAGAAACACATGTTAGAAGTGCTTGTAAACAATTTCCACGTGCCTCCGTCTTCCCACCACTCACCACTTATCATAGTATGCACTGCTTTACATGATCAAAACAACAACATCGACAAGCACCGGCACACGGTTTCTCAACAACCCGGCTCTCTCACGATTCACTGATCAAGCACTCTCAGTCATTGGGAATCTATTAATACACACGTTCGGAAATTCATTCATAGAAATTGGGAAAATTGCCATGAGGAAATTATTGCGAGACTAAATTCTCACAACATAAAAATGGCCCTCAAAAATAAACACCACACTAATGACAGTGCATCCCGGACATAAATCCATTGCAAGCAGTAACATTATCCCATTAGACGACACTGGGTAGCATATTCCCTGCGGTTGCCGGAAGATCCTTCTCGGTCCACGATCATTTTCACCTCATATGGCTTAGCGCACTCGTTCTTGTGCTGCAGTTTCCAGTGCTTCTTCTGGTGTTCCGGGCTGCAGTAGGCCACCACTTTGCAGCCGGCGCACTTCAGGCTGGACGGCACTCCGCAGAGGCCACACTTGCTCGGTTGGCAGTTCATCTCCGGCTGGTTCTTTTCCTATCTAGATTTTTTTTGGTTGGATAAGAGTTTTTCACGTGCCACGTTTTTGGCTACTTGCGACCTGGTTAAAGAACAGTTTAGAACTGAGCGAGATTGTGAGTGGCAAGCGGGTGAAACGTGCACTTGGCGCATGCGATTTTGCGAAATCAAGAAGGTTAGCATCGTTTCGCGACATGCGTGGCGTGGTATGTTTCGCGGGTTCATTGTGGTGTTTACTTAAATGAATAATAATAATTATCTCTCGCTGCTCGAAAGTTGTTCATTAGACGGCGTCGATGGTGTAGTGCTAAGCGTGACTGTTTTCTCACCCCAGTGTGTGTCTGGGTTCAATCCTAGCCGAGGTTGGCGCAAAACCAGCCAAACCAGCCCGGTTTTGACCTACCCAGGTGTGAAAGCTGCCTCCGTGGATGGCAATCGATGTCCGTCGGTAATTGGCACTCAATTGTGGAACTTTGATAATTATGAATTTTTTTTTCAAGTATGGGCGAATGGAATTTTGAGGGATTATTTTTTTAACATGAGTCTACTTTGGTCCGAAATGCGCAATAATTAATCTTTTTACATTTACAGGAATTGTATATTTAGCGACGCCGGTGGTGTAGTGGTAAGCGTGATTACCTCTCACCCCAGCACGCCTGGGTGCGCCGCCGGGATGTTCTGAGGCATAATATCTCTGATTACGCCTTCCTTCGGAAGGGAAGTAAAGCCGTTGGTCCCCGGTTCATGAGTTGATGGGTCGATAGGTAGGGTCTAGGTGTGGGAGCTGTCTCCCTGGCGTCGGTAGCATTGGTGCTCAGCACGGAAAACAAGATCGACGGAAAACAAATAAAGGAAAAAAAAAAAGGAATTGTATATTTACAATTCAGAGAAAAATTAGCATTTGGCATCAGATTTGTCAACCGAAATTGATAATCGTCACTGACAGCCAATGCCAATGAAACTTTGAAGCACTGAACCAAAACCATTCGCAGAAGGCTATGTCCTCATAACAACGCGAAAAGCATCACTAAACATAAATAAAACAAATGAAAGTTCGGAGTAAAAATCGAAGAAAAATTAAGTTTGTGTGCGGATTTATAGCGTTACAGCTGTGTCATCCCCGATTTGCATGATTTAGATTGAAGAAAATAAAGGTTTAAAATATTTGAAGTACTAAGAGCAACCGTACAAGTGGGTAAATAAGGAACATTTACCAACCTATACCATAACCAGCGTTGCCAGGTCATTTTCAGAAAAATCTGGACCAGGTAAAATATAAAATCTGGAAAAATCTGGAATGCTTCAAAAAATCCTCTTTTTAACGTAATGCTATTGAAATCAAAGTGATGTGCCAATCTTCCGTAAAAATAGGTCAGTATGATCATCTGGAATTTATTTAAAGTATTAGAATGATTATAAATTACATGTTTAAATAAATGAAATAAGCAAAAACTAAAAATCATCCACAAAGTTGAAAAGTATTGACACGGTGTGCCCAAAAAGTTCAAACATCCATTACGCAGCATTTAAAAAATTGAGTAAAATGTGGGTAAAAAACAGCAGAAAATATGGTTAGAATTGTTTTTTAAACTGTAACTTTTTTAAAAAGAATGAGAAGCAAAGAATCAAGGAAATTTGATGGGATGGATTTTTTGAAGTAATAGTCGATGTAGTCCTTACTATTTGATGCAGTACCAGAATTTAAAGATTTTATTAGTTCTAAATGATTCTAATATTACTCTGAGGTTGATCAGATTTACAGTTTAATTCTTGACATCATACAACACACAACACTCAGCAGAACTAGTAGGCAATTTTCACAGGATATCTTCGCCTTCTTTAGTTCAATTTTAATCATCCTATTCCCCTAAAATAATCTTGAAAATATCTTAACTTTTCCAGTAACATTCTAAGAGTTCTTAGCATTACCTCTAGTAATCACTGATAAATCACTCTCCAATTCGACAACTCCCTCAAACTGGCAAGAATTGGCTCAATTTTGTGTCCATTTTTCTCTATGAAATTCTTAAAATATTCTTAACCATCTCCTTGGAATGACCGTCACATTCTTCTCAGACTTATCTGATAATTCCCTTTGAACTGCTTTGTAGGTAGTAAGTTTTGAAATCCTTTTCAGTATTACGTAAGTTCTCAAGTACTTTGCCAAAATGGTTTTGAAAGTCTCCCGGGGATCGCGCTTAAAATTTATTAAAATTAATCTCCATATAAACATTGAACACAATTCCTTTGAAATTATTCTCAAGATTAGTATCAGC